>NC_143587.1:27436087-28731526 GCF_048544385.1 Mastigoproctus giganteus
AGATATTACACAAACTATATAAGAACCAAAAGGTAATTATTATGATAAGGGAAAAAGAAGAAATAGTAGAAATAAAGAGTGCAGTAATGCAAGAATGCATTCTCTCACCACTTCTATTTAATTTATATAGAGAAAATTCAATTCAGGAAACAAAGGAAGAAATAAAAAATGGAATAAAAGTTAATGGAGAAAGAATACTGTGTTTTAGATTTGCTGATGACATTGCATTTGTTGTCCCAGATGAAAATGAACTTGGCAAAATTCTGAAAATGATAAATAATAATGTTAAAAAATATCAAATGAAAATAAAAACAGAAAAAAAAACAAAAATAATATTTGCACACAAATAATCAAACAAAACAAGAAATATAAGCTTAGATGGAACAAAAATTGAATAGGTTAAGAATATTAACAGAATAGGTTATTCTGTTATAGTATTACAAAATACTTTGGTAGTACTATAACAGAATATGGAACATGTAGGGAAGATGCAAAATCCAGAATTGGAATAGCCAAGCTTCAATTTAATAAGATAAAAAGAATAATAGCCAGTAAAATGAATCTAAAGCTCAGAAAAAGATTATTACAAACACATAGCTGGAGTATGCCCTGTATGGGGGAGAGACCTGCACACTTGGTAAGGAAGAAGCAAAAAGACTGGAGGCTTTTTAAATATGTTGCTGGAGATACATGTTAAAAATAAAATGGATGGACAGAAAAACAAATGATGAAGTTTGAGAAGAGATTGGCAAGGCAAGAGCCCTCATTATGACATTAAGAATCAGAAGAGAAAAATGGATCAGACATTTATTATGACATGAAAGCTTAACAAAAAGAATTTTGTTAAGGAATAAATTCTTACCAAGAGATAACGATGAAGGTTAACAACAAAAAAGAATGGAAGGAATTGCTGCTGAGCTCCCAGTCACAAGAGTGACTTAAGAAGAAGAAAGATTACCCCTCACTGCCATACAATTCTTACATCAAGCCATCACTTCCAGAAAGTTTATTCAGGAAGTTAGTGGGCAGTAAATCCCATTTCTCTTTGAGGGTACATTTTCAGTTCATACAGGATTCTTGGAGGAAGGGTGGCAACTTGCAATTCACCTCTCCATAGCATCCCAGACATGTTCTGTAAGGGTTCACATACCCTGGCAGACATACCCTGGTCCTGGAACAGGACCAGGGTATGTCTGCCAGGGGCAAAGGTTGATGACGTTGTAGAGCGAATATCATCTTTTAAGGGCACAAAAGGTGATATAGTTGTACACGTTGGCACTAATAATATTAAGAGTAGGAGACCGGCAGAATTACTTAACAAGTACAGGTCACTGTTGAACAAAAGCCGAAAATTAGGGTTGAATTTGAAAGTGTCTGCAATTCTGCCCAGACACGATAGGAGGGAGTATATGATGTCGATCAATTCGGCCCTGGAAAGATTGTGCAAGGCTCAAGGGATAGAATTTTTTTCAGCCTGGACTGTACTTGTTAACAGGAGAGATTGCTTCTACAGGGATGGGATACACTTAAATAGAAAGGGTGCAAGAATATTTGCTGATGCTATCGAGGCAGTGTTAGGTGGGTCGGAAAACTGCTAGCTTGGGGGGAGACAAAGACCAATAGATTGACAGTAGCCACTGGCAGAGGTGAAAGAGATTCTTGCACTGCTTCTATTGAAATGAACAGAAGCCTGAAAAACAAGATACATGGTATTTCAGAGACTGCTGGGAGCCATTGCGGTACAAGTAAACACATGGGTTGTGTTAGGGTAGCTAAGAATAGAAACAGGTGCAGGTATACTTGCGTGTACACCAATGCTAGGAGTTTAGTAAATAAATTTGATGAATTTGAGGTATTGCTCAAAACATCAAAGGCAGATATTGTTGGGATATCAGAGACGTGGTGTCACACAGATATAAGGGATGCAGAACTGCAATTTGGGGAGTACAACGTCTACAGAAAGGATAGACAGGATAGGAAGGGGGGAGGGGTTATGCTATTAGTTAAGAAACACATAAAAACCAAGGAAGTGAAGCCAGTCGACATCGCTGGACAGTGCAGTGTTGAGTCAGTTTGGTGTGACATAAGCATTGGGAGATCAAAATTGAGAGTAGGAGTGTGCTATAGGCCTAATGACTCTGATGAGTATAATAAGGAACTGTACAGGGAAATAGAGTGGGCCAGTAAATCAGAGAGTCTTATAATGGGAGATTTTAATTTCCCAGATATTGACTGGAATTTGGGGGCTGGTCACTCACACACTAGCAGGGCTTTTGTGGATTTATTGGATGATTGTTTTCTACATCAGCATGCTCGGGAGGCAACTAGAGGCAGTAATACTCTTGATTTGATTATCAGCAGTGATTCTTCATGCATTAAGAATCTGCAGATAAATGAACCACTAGGTGGCAGTGATCACAGTGTGCTGAAGTGGGATTTACTCAAAGAGGTAACTACCATTAGGGGTAAAGGGAAGGGTTATTGCTTCCGTAAAGGCGACTACGATGGACTGAGACAGTATTTAAATTCTATACAGTGGGACCAACTGATGATGTTACCAACAGCAAATTCAAAATGGGAAGCATTCAAAGAACTTATCTTGGAAGCTACTAGGCTTTACATACCAACTAAGAAATATTGTTCAAGGTTTAGGCCAAAATGGATGTCAGATGAACTAATGAGGCATATGGCAGAGAAGAAAAATGCATGGGATACTTACAAATTAACACATGACACAGAAGCCTATGATAGATACAAGTTGATATGCAACCAAGTTACAAAGGAGGTTAGGCAGGCGAAGGCAGATTACGAGAAATCCTTGGCAAGGGATGCAAAGAAAAACAGCAAAGAGTTCTTTACTTATGTAAACTCTAGAAGGAAGGGGATGAATCAGATTGGTCCACTTGATATTGATGGGTCAACTGTTGATGATCCTGCTCAGGTAGCTAACAAACTAAATGAATATTTTGCATCGACATTCACACATGAGGAGTTATTCAGCAAGGGGAATGCCAGAGGTGTATTCAACTCTAGCAGTAAGCTACAGAATCTTGAAATAACTGAGAGTAAAGTGGAGGAGAAACTGTTGAAGATAAACACAAGAAAGGCACCCGGGGTGGATGGGATCTATCCAGTTATATTAAAGGAGGCAGCAAAGGAAGTAAGCAAACCCTTAGCCATAATTATGAGAGTTTCCTTGGACTCAGGGGAGGCACCCATAGACTGGAAATGTGCAAATGTGACCCCAATTCACAAAGGAGGATCAAAGGCTGACGCAAGTAATTATAGACCTGTGAGCTTAACTTCTGTTCCAGGAAAATTAATGGAGGCACTGGTTAAAGAAGCACTGCAGGATCATTTAGACAAGACTTCAGTTATAGCTCAGACACAGCATGGTTTTGTTAAGGGGAAGTCTTGCCTGACCAACTTGATTGGATACTATGATGCAGTCACAAAAGAACTGGATGCAGGGAATAACTTTGATATTATATACTTGGATCTTAGAAAGGCTTTTGATACTGCTGCACATGGAAGACTGCTACACAAATTGGAGCAGTGTGACATTGGAGGCAAATTGCTGCTATGGATAAAGGGGTGGTTGAGGGGGAGAAGACAGAGAGTGGTAATCAATGGACACTGCTCATCGTGGACTAATGTTATTAGTGGAGTCCCTCAGGGCTCAGTGTTGGGTCCATTATTGTTTTCTGTATTTATAAATGATACTGATGATGGTATATCAAGCTTAATGTCCAAGTTTGCAGATGATACAAAGGTTGGCAGGGTTGTCAAGGACACTACTGACACTATGCTGCTGCAACAGGATCTGGAAAGGTTGAGCAGATGGGCTGAGAGGTGGCAAATGAAGTTTAACATTGACAAATGTAAAGTACTACACATGGGAAACAGCAACCCCAGAGCAACGTATCAACTCTGTGGTACTACACTGACAGTGGTAGAGAATGAAAGGGACTTGGGGGTGATTGTGCAGGCAGATATGAAGTTCTCTGAGCAGTGCAGACGGGCTGCAAGAGTAGCTCATGGAGTATTGTCAATGATATACAGGAATTTTTCCAGCAGGGATAAGGAGGTGATTATTCCATTGTATAAGGCAATGGTCAGGCCACACCTAGAGTACTGTATACAGGTCTGGAGGCCTCATTTCAAGAAGGATGTAGAGCTGCTGGAACGAGTACAGAGAAGGGCAACAAGATTAGTGAATGGAACAAAGGGGTGCTCTTACGAAGAAAGGCTTAAGTTTTGCAAATTACAGTGTCTGGAGACTAGGCACCAGCGAGGTGATCTGATAGAGGTGTATAAAGCCGTGAATGGTTTAAGCATGCTCAATGCTGATGGGATTCTTCCTCTAGCTCAGAAAAATCACCTGAGAGGGCATAAATTCAAATTGAGGAAAGACAGATGTAGGATAGACGTGCGGAAATTTGCCTTTAGCCAGCGGGTGGTTGGTTGGTGGAACAGACTGCCATCCCTTGTGGTGGAGGTTGATAGCCTAAATAAGTTTAAGGCTCAGCTGGACAGGTATTTTGAACGAACAGAGGGGTGAAGTGGAAGTGGGTTTTTTTTTTTTTTTTTTTTTTTGGCTGATGCTGCATAAGCTTGCTTTCTTGCATCAAATGCCTCTATTAATGCTA
This sequence comes from Mastigoproctus giganteus, assembly GCF_048544385.1. Taxonomy (NCBI): domain Eukaryota; kingdom Metazoa; phylum Arthropoda; class Arachnida; order Uropygi; family Thelyphonidae; genus Mastigoproctus; species Mastigoproctus giganteus. The sequence continues at coordinate 27,440,737 of NC_143587.1, forward strand.
AAATGCTAATGGTTCAGGTCTCAGGATCTCTTAGCCTGCTCCATTCTCTGGATATCTTTCACTTTTTAGAAATTCATTGATCAGCTAAGATTTCCCAGATATTGACTGGAATTTGTGGGTTGGTTACTCACACACTAGCAAGGCTTTTGTGGATTTATTGGATGATTGTTTTCTACATCAGCATGTTCGGGAGGCAGGCAACTAGAGGGAGTAATACTCTTGATCTGATTACCAGTAGTGATTCTTCATGCATTAAGAATCAGCAGATAAAGGAACCACTAGGTGGCAGTGATCACAGTGTGCTGAAGTGGGATTTACACAAAGAGATAACTACCATCAGGGGTAACTACTATATAAAGGGGTAAAGGGAAGGGTTTTTGCTTTCGTAAAGGCGGCTACGATGGTCTGAGACAGTATTTAAATTCTATACAGTGGGACCAACTGTTGATGTTACCAACAGCAAATTCAAAATGGGAAGCATTCAAAGTACTTATCTTGGAAGCTACTAGGCTTTACATACCAACTAAGAAATATTGTTCAAGGTTTAGGCCTAAATGGATGTCAGATGAACTAATGAAACATGTGGCAGAGAAGAAAAATGCATGGGATACATATAAATTAATGGGTGACATGGAAGCCTATGATAGATATAAGCTGAGCTGGAACTAAGTCACAAAGGAGATTAGGCAGGCAAAGGCAGATTATGAGAAATCCTTAGCAAAGGATGCAAAGAAAAACAGAAAAGAGTTCTTTATCTATGTAAACTCTAGAAGGAAAGGGATGAATCAGATTGGTCCACTGGATATCAATGGTTCAACAATTGAGGATCCTGCTCAGGTGGCTAACAAACTGAACGAGTATTTTGCATCTACATTCACACATGAGGAGTTATTCAGGAAGGGGAATGCCAGAGATGAAGAAAATTCTGGCAGTGAGCTAGATGATTTTGTAATAACTGAGAGGAAAGTGGAGGAGAAATTGTTGAGGATAAACATAAAAAAAGGCACCAGGGGTGGGTGGAATCTATCCAGTTATATTAAAGGAGGCAGCAAAGGAAGTGAGCAAACACTTAGCCATAATTATGAGAGCTTCTTTGGACTCAGGGGAGGTACCCATAGACTGGAGATGTGCAACTGTGACCCCAATTCACAAAGGAGGATCAAAGGCTGACACAAGTAATTATAGACCTGTGAGTTTAACTTCTGTTCCAGGAAAATTAATGGAGGCACTGGTTAAAGAAGCACTGCAGGATCATCTAGACAAGACTTCAGTTATAGCTCAGGCACAGCATGGTTTTGTGAAGGGAAAGTCTTGCCTGACCAATTTGATTGGATACTATGATGCAGTCACAAAAGAACTGGATGCAGGGAAGGATACTGGATAGGCTTTTGATACTGTTGCACATGGAAGACTGCTGCACAAATTGGAGCAGTGTGGCATTGGAGGCAAATTGGTGCTATGGATAAAGGGATGGTTGAGAGGGAGAAGACAGAGAGTGGTAATCAATGGACACTGCTCATCATGGACTAATGTTATTAGTGGAGTCCTTCAGGGTTCAGTGTTGGGTCCATTGTTGTTTTCTGCATTTATAAATGATATTGATGACGGTATATCAAGCTTAATGTCCTCCAAGTTTGCAGACGATATAAAGGTTGGCAGGGTTGTCAAGGACACTACTGATGCTATGCTGCTGCAACAGGATCTGGAAAGGTTGAGCAGATGGGCTGAGTGGTGGCAAATGAAGTTTAACATTGACAAATGTAAAGTACTACATATGGGAAACAGTAACCCCAGACTTACACTGACAGTGATAGAGAATGAAAAGGACCTGGGGGTAATTGGTGCATGTAGATATGAGGTTCTCTGAGCAGTGCAGACAGGCTGCAAGAGTAGCTCATGGTGTCTTGTCAATGATATACAGGAATTTTTCTAGCAGGGATAAGGAGGTGATTATTCCCTTGTATAAAGCAATGGTTAGGCCACACCTTGAGTACTGTATACAGGTCTGGAGGCCTCATTTCAAGAAGGATATAGAGCTGCTGGGGGCATTAATGCAGAACCTAACATTTATAAACTGAGTTACATCAAGCCTACAGATCTCATCTGAACTGCTTGCTTGCCAATGATCCTTCTGATGTTATTATAAAACCATACTGATTAAGTTTAGAAATTCATGGTGCATTATTGAAATACTCAAAAGGATGAATATTTTTTCAAATATTCATCCTTTAAATAGGGGAAAATTTTTTTTTGGTTTACATGAAGTGGACATCATAAAATAATACAGAAGACACTGCTTTATGTGATCAACTGTTTCTTAAAATCAAATTTCAGAGAATGCATTCAAATCAACAAAGTGCACATTTTTGCTTACTGGAATCAGACTTTCAGGTATAAGAATCAAGTGTTTGTTAATCACCACTTTTCTTCTAGAATTTGTATGTTAAAGCAATAAAGGAAAGATGTAAATGCCAGAATACCATGAAGCTTTTCTTCCAAGAACTCAACTGTTGTTGGGAGAAAAAGCTTTAGAGGCAATCACACGTGGGCTTACTGTAGGAGGTGGGGCAGTGGATTGAAACTATATGCTAACTACTATCCTAAACCTAAGAGGGTTCACCAGCTGAATTGGCATTTCTTTCACACAGGGACTTTGGCTGCAATCTCTTACTGAGTCTTGGGAATCCCAAGGGTCTTAAACTGGCATGGAAGATGATCTCAGACTTTACATACCCATGTGCAAAACATCCTTGGTGCAGCCCTCCCACCTCAGCTTTATACTGCATTTGCAGTCTGCTACCTTTTGCTTCATTCAATTACTGTAGTACAGTACAAATCTCACTCAAACATGTTGGTGTTAGTCCTCATGACACAGTGCTCAATTTAATTTTTACATTTTTATATTTCAACACCATTTTATGGAATTTTCAAAGAAACTGGAGCTTGTTGTTCAAATCCATATTATGTTTATAAAAATATGTGTTCAAGGGCCACTCTGCATGTTGTGTGGATTGAGAAACCTGGAATACTTGTGGGGAAAATCCCTACTTCCTCTGCCAAGATTGGCTAACTACAGCCTCAACTGAACTGAAGAGAACTTTAGAAATTCCTGCAGTTATCAAAAAGAATCGAACCTAGTCCTCTTCAAGTGAGTGGCACACCATGATGTACAGTGTTAACAAGCTGCTGTTTTTAAGGAAATATCAGTGAGTAAGAAAAGAATTGATTTGAGTGTAACAAAAAAGTTGCATCTTATAACAGATATGATGATTTAAATCTGAGATGCCGCTCAGAAAGGGATGTTATTGCTAAGTTGGGAATGTCTCAATTATTGTTATCAAAACTGTTAAAATGTGAACCACTGAACAATGGCAGGACTAGCAAAAACAGAGAAATGAAGCATGAAGTACTCTGTCAACCTGTTGATAGATCACTGTTAGTTCGATTCAAAGAATGCTTCCATCAATACAGCATCATTTCACAAAAATCTAATGATAAAAAATTAAAGTTTAAAGCAATCAACAGATGGCCAACGAGATGGAAAGTGAGACATGATACTGTTTATATATAAAAAAGAAAATCATGGAGAAAAAGCAAGACTCCAATTTGGCAAATGAGAACTGGCTAAAACGTTGGCAAACCATACTGAAATTAGAGTTCTGAGGAGAGGATATCTGTAATACACACAAAATGAAAATTTACCACAGGACACCCCAGATCATTGTGTGATTTTTAAAAATGCTTCACTTGTGCAGGGAAAAATAAAGGACAGAATTATTCTGTTAACCTACAAAATGGCAGGAACAATCAAAATGAAGGCTTTAATGATAGGTAGATGTTTCTAAGGAGTTAAAAACTTACCTGTTGAATATGCCAGCAACACCAATGCTTGGACGAGAGCTTCCAATTGAAGATTACCTGCGCAACTGGGACAGGAAACTGAGCATGAAAAAGAAAAAAATTGCACTAGTTTTGGAACTGCCCAGTTCATCCAAACTTGAGCTTAATTGTATTGAATTGGTTTTATACCTCCAAATACAACAGACTCAACTCCTTGATCAAAGAATTAAGAAAAAAATTCAAGACCTTTTTTACAGATCAGATGTGAGATGAAGAATCAACCAATCTATTGATGCTGGTTTAGGAATTTCATCTCACATAATAAAATATCTATTCTAGATATACTTTACATGATGATGGGTGTCTGGAATAAAGTTAGTGACACCTGTATTGCCAAGAGCTATAGAAAATCATGATTAATGTATTGTGGCGAAGTTCAACAGTGTCAAGATTTTGATGCAATGGAGAAGCCTGAAGCCATTGAGAAACAGGAGTTTAACAAAACAGGATTTTTCCCAGTTGGCAAACTCATTAAGCTACTGACATCCTGAAGAGACCACTGGAAGGTGTTGAAATTGAATGTGATGAAACTAGACTATGTTGTTGGACCTTGAAAACAACTTCCAGAGACTCTACAGTTACAATATGAAGCAAAATAAAATAAACTATTTTAATATGGTTAGGAAATAATGATACATAGTTAACATCCATTAAGAAAAAATATATGAATATAGTGTAAAAATATACACATATATCAAGACACAAACTACTGAAAAAGCAAAATATTGATATTAAGTGGTTATCTAGCAATACTTCAGGATTCTATCATCAGACTTACGTGGGACCGTAAGTTAAAAAAATAATAATAAAAATAAAGGAAACAAAATGTGCTAAAGGGTAAATTAAATTCACAATAAATTACATTAGGGGTTTGTGATCAACCCTTACAATTTTGTTTAAAGTCCGATTTTTTTTTTTTTTTTTTAATATGTAAGCCCACAAAAGCCATAAAGAAATCCATTATATGGAAAAGGTCTTTAAATTGATATTTTTCTTATACAATAAGTGACAACTTATGCATTACAAATTGGGTTAAATGTATATAAGGTAAGAGGAAAACAGTACATACATAAGAAGGAAATATTAATTCCATAATGAATTTAAAGGGATAAGCTGTTCTTACACAAATTTTGTATACAAAATTAGGTTCAAAGGCAGGACAAACAGGTAAAACAATACATACCTCAGTAAGATGACCTCATGCATAGGACTCTATTACTGATGTTTATAATACTGCCTAACAATGGACAGATGGATGTTTTTTAAGATAATGCTAAAGGTATCAGTCTCAGTTTAAAATGAAGGGAAGTGGATTAGCCCTAACCCAATGGAGAGGCTAAACCAATGGTAATACTGATAAAAGAAGCTAATACTAAAGGCACTGGAGGAGAATTAGTCAATGGGAAGCAGAATAGGCTGTAACCTGGATGCTTGAAAAAGCAAATGCTATAGAATTGGGTCTGAGATTAAACAGAGGGATTAGTTCTCAACCAAAAGAAAGTAGGATATGTCAAAAAAGCAAATACTTTAAGGATTGTAATGCCAAAACATCAGTCCAGATTAAGTGTGAGGGAGGGTGCCATCACCCAATGCAAATCAGAAAAGATATTAAAGTGGTGGAAAAAGCTGGTTTTCTTATGCAGCATTCAGCAACTAACTTTATTACTTAGTGCACTGATCTCATATTCCGAAGGAACCACAAGCTTCCTTGGTATTGCACTATTCTAAATATAATGCACAGCTATGGCGGAAAGTATATTATTGTTTTATTTAAAGTGTTTGCTACTGCCCAAACTCAAGTTTGACTCTGGAGTTTCGTAGGTGAGCAGGTAGGCAATATGAAAACCTTAGCAATCCAGTGATATGGAGTATCCACTATATGAGAGATGGCAGAGAGAGAAAATTAATTTACTTAATTTTAATTTTGTGTACCCTCTTGCTTCTCATGTATCGTGTGGACCTCTGGGACTTTAAAGAACTGTACTTGCAACTGACTAGAATTACAAGAAAGAAATTACAAGAATTGCTTTCTTCAAACTCTTTGGTAACCTTGCTATCAATAGAAAACAAGGAACAAATTTTGACATGCAGTATTTCAACATTTTCAGAAAAGAATAGAAGGTACTAGAGAGCAGAATTGGGGTAGGTCCACACTGATTTTCTAGAATCAATCTTCCAAGAAGCACAGTCAACTACTGTCTGAATGATAATAGAATAACACAATATTAGTAACACCAGAATATACTTAGAAGCTGCAGGAATCAATCAAAATCAGGCATTTAATTTATTTAATAATTGGTTAGGTGAAATCGCTTGATTTACATGTAAGGTTATCTTTTCAATTAGTCCCTATCCATTTATTTATCTTGGTTCTTCTCTCTATATATATATATATATATATATATATATACACAGTCAAACTTGGGTATAACGTGCATCAAGGGACCAACAAAATTTTCTCATTATAACCATTACTCACTATATCAGTGGAGATGGGAAAAACCCCTGGTGTTGTCAGACAATTAACACTATATTAGTGATGAGTTAAATATACCTCCTATTTTTTTTAAATTCTCAATAATTTGATAAAAAGATAGATTCAAAAAAAAAAAAAAAAAAAAAAATATTAGAGAGAAAAAAATAATATTAGTATATACCTATGTATTATTTGTATTAATATGATTGTATTCGGTTTTTAAATCGAACCAGCCAACTTACATACAAAATCATCACATCCAAATTGTTTAACAAATTTTTCTGCTTCAAGATTGGACCATCTATTGAAAATCCGCTCTTCTTCGTGTAGCGAACCACTGAAACAATGCTTCATCGACGTTTGTAACCTCGCACTTCCTAATTTTTATTTATTTATTATTTTTCAGTTTTGTTCTTTTCTAGTGCCGATATTGTAAACACGTTTATTCTTCCATAATGTCAATAAGGTTGAAGAGGGCAAAGAAAATGGCAAAGGTAAAGAAAGTCAACACAAGAATTACAGGAAACTTTGGAGGAACTTAGCGGGTAAACTCATTTCCTCGATACTGCAGTTTCTTTCTCCCTGCATTGCATTCTCTGTAAACAGATGGTGCATGTTATTGGTAGTGGCAGTAGAAGTCAATAACAATGTACTGATTAGCAGGAAACGAGTTTGCCCGGTAAGTTTCCCGTGGTTCTCGTGTTGGCTTTCTTTACCTTAAGTAACCTTTTTAACACATTCAACTCATGAATAATTTTGACTTTTTCACGAATTGAGAGACACTTTTTGTTAGCAGACATGTTTCTTGAAGGAAGGGTTCATTTCTAACTGATTTTACTTTAAAATGACAGTAAAGTGATCTGCATACAAAGTTCTTAGAAGTCCCATTTCCTGAATTCTTAGAAGTCCCGTATTAAATTTATGATTCAGTGAATACAGGACAATCTGTAAATAGGGTAATGTGACAAAAGGAATGCCAATGCACTATTGTATAGCCCCCCGTTCCCGAAAGTGCACGGTCATAAACCAGCTGCTAATCCAATACAGGTGGTCATAAAAGCTAAGTTGCCCGTTTCATTTTTGTCTATTCCAAGAATTCGGTTTTTTGGCAATTAACAATGTCTGCATAGTTACCAAATTTGTACACTATATCCGGGTACTACGCTCGTTATAACAGAGAGTGATTGTATGGGAATATGCATAAATTAAAATTGCTATGGCTTTTTTGCTCATTACAGCCATGATCTCGTTATTTCCATGTTTATTATAACCAAGTTTGACTGTGTATGTATATACACACACACACACACACACACACACACACACACACACACACACACACATTTTTTTTTTCCCCTACACATTTCAGATATTCACAAGTATTGATGTATTTCCATGAGGATCTATCCAGTTATATTAAAGAAGGCGGCAAAGGAAGTAAACCCTTAGCCATAATTATGAGAGCCTCCTTGGATTCGAGGGAGGTCCCTATGGACTGGAGAAGTGCAAATTATTCCCAATTCATAAATGGAGAGAAAAAGGCAAATTTTTTTTATTTTTTTTTTTTTATTTTCAGCAATATTTGCTGTTCCAAGGAATACGGAATCACTGGTTAAAGAAGTAATGGAGGAATTTGGACAGGCATGCAATTATACTGCAATCACAGTATGGATTTGTCAATGGATGGTCCTGTCTAACCAATCTGATAGGTTACTATGATGCAGGAACTAGATGCAAAAAATAATTCTGACATCATATACTTGGATTTCAGGAAGGCTTTTGATACTGTTTTACATAATAGACTGCAATGCAAATTGGAGCAATGTGGCATTAAGGGCCAATTAATGCTCTGGATAAACGGATGGTCAAGTGGAAGAAGACAGAGAGTGGTTATCAATGGGCACTGCTCTTTGTGGACTAATGTTATTAGTGGAGTTCTCCAGGGTTCAGTGCTGGGTTTATTGTTGCTTTCAATATTTATCAATGATACCGATGAAGATATATCTGGCTTAATATCTAAGTTTGCAGATGATACAAAGGTTGGCAGGGTGGTTAACGACAGTCATCAGGGTGAGCTACTGCAAAAGGTCTAGGAAAATTGGGTCGACAGTTGAGAAACAGCAGTTGAAGTTTAACATTGATAAATGCAATGTACAGCACATGGGTAGCAGTAACTTATCAACTGTGTGGTACTACACTCAGGGTGGTGGGGAATAAAAAGAAACTGGGGATAATTGTGCAGTCAGACCTGAAATTCTCTGAGCCATGTAGACATGCTGCCAGGACGGCTCTTGGGATTTTGTCAATGATATACAGAAACTTTGCCAGCAGGGATAAGGAGGTGATTATCCCTTTGTGTGAGGCCATGGTTAGGATACATCTTGAGTACTGTATACACGTCTGGAGGCTTCACTTGAGGAAGGATGTAGATCTGCTGGAATGGGGCATGGTGAAGAGCAACCAGATTAGTGAAGGGAATAAAAGGGTGATCTAATCTAGAAAGGCTTTAGCAAATTGCAGCACCTCGAGATTAGGCACCTGTGGGGAGAGCTGATTGAGGTGTTTAAAGCCTTGAATGGACTGAGTAAGCTGAATTTTAATGGTATTCTTCTACTTGCTGAGACTAAACACATAAGGGGAACATAAGTTCATGTTGAGGAAGGATGGTTGCAGGATAGATGTGTGGAAGTTTACCTTCAGCCAGCAGGTGATTGATTGTTGGAACAGGCTTCCATCTGTTGTTGTGGAAGTGGATGGGTTGAGTAAATTCAAGGGAGAACTAGACAAATTCTTGGAGGGTACAGAATGGGTGAACGGTTTTTTTTGGCTAATGCTATATAAAGCATGTTTTCTTGCATCGTTTGCCATTACTACTACTTACAATTATACGTAGAATGCACCTATCATGTGCCACACAACCTTTTTGTTACAACTTCCACACAGGATTTCTTGAGTTAAAATGTTTCAAAACTTGCATGAAGGGCATGAATTTTGAAATTTTCTGCCCTCTACAGTTTTATAAACTTGAAAATTTTAGTGACTAATAGTGTGAATCAAAATTCATACAACAAAATTGTGTTAATTTATCATTGACAACTTGATGGAATTTGATTCTAACCACTATTACAGTAGCAGCATTGTCATCCCCAGACAACCAAGAGTTGGCACTGTTGTAAGCTAGCTTTTTCTCAATAATCAGTAGTGTTTTGTTTACAATATAGAATCAGAAATTTTGATAATAGCTGTAAAAACCAAGTCTCATCAAACCTGGCAAAAGAGTTTATGTTTACAACTGGGAAGGAGCACAATTTAAAAATTAATTGTAATAAATTATAATTATGTTAATAATAATAATACCTGAAATAAAAATTACTGATTTATGTCTTTTAATCACCCTATAGTATAGTATATTTAAAATACACTATAAGTATATTTAAAATTTTTAATACATGAACATGAAACTGAAAGTGACTAATAGTTTCATGTTTATATTTTGTTTATAACTGTTTTTTTTTTTTTTTCAGCAATTAATAAAAAGTGTTCATTAATTGAAAATAAAAGATCAAAAAAAAGTTTAAAATTTTAAATTTTTCATTAAAAAAATACACTTAATAAATATTGCAATAAATTAGTAAAAGGTCAATCACTGATATCTCCAAGCAAAATTAAAAAAAAAATAATCAAAAAATTAACTTTTTCAAGAAATAAAAAAGAAAGTTGGGCATCTGTCAAGTTGCTGTTATTTGGTTTTTAGGAGCATTAGCAACTAAAGCCATATTGCTCCGGGGATATGCGGTGGTCATTCCCTGACCTTTCCGCATCCTCCATATTTGGTGATTCACGGGCTCGAACCCCAGTCTAATCAAGAAGCGTGTGCTACGCACTGCTGCTCCTGCCCACCTGGCTACGGAGGTGCCTTATCTGTCAAGTGCTATGTGAACATGTTTGTTACAAGTTGGGCATGACCACCATTAGGTTAAAAAGGGAAACTCCATTCTGTGACCACGTATGATGAAAAACATAATTCTAGCTATTAGGTTATATGTATTTAAATATACAGAGTTTCATTATGTATTTCCCAACCGATCCAAAAATATGAATGCCCATTTGTTATATCAAAAAAAAAAAAAAAAAAACCACCACATATATCAGACTTTTCCAAAGTGAAAGTTGCAGCACCCCAATGCATCATGTTGTGTCTCAAAGGAGGTTACTAAATTTTTTCATCTCATCGTATCAACACTTTTTTTCACTCTTATTTCCTTTTACTGCATATATTGATGTAACTGATAGATTAAAATACAATTACTGAGTAATATGCTCTTTCTCTTTGAAAGCTAATAACTAAATTAGCTGATTTCAGATAGCTTTGTTTAGAACAGCACATCTTTTCCCCTCCTCTTACTGTTGTCTGTGTTTTTGATTCAAAACAAAAGGCATACTGTTGCATTTACAAAAAACTTAAAGGAACAAAAGGAGGTGGGATGTCAAATAATTACAAAATTCTGGGTAGGATTTCAAATTATTTTTGGCGAGCGAGCATTCATGCAGCGCGCGCGCACGCACGCACGCAGGTATGCATGCACTGGTATCAAAAGTTTGGAAAGCATTGCAGCATATGCTAGCAATAATAAATAAAATTATTTTTAAGACAATACTATCCCTGTATCTATATATACAGAATACCATTCATTTTCTGATCCCAGATGATCACAGCACTTTTTGATTCCCCAAATTTTGAATTAATGAGATTTTCCTGTATGTGCAATGCGAGATCAAAAATAGCTAGTGAAATAAATTTGAACATAGTATGCTATTGATAAAAGCACATAGAATATTAATTACAGGCAGTAAGGCTTGACATTCTAAATCTTATATGGCACAGCTTTTAAAATCAATTTGCTTTTTTCTTTTCACCAAGTTTTCACTCTTGCTAAATAAAAAACCAAGTATAACCAATCTCTTTTTAAATAAGGTACTAAGATATTAACAGTTTCCTATATATCTCAATATTTTCAATGAGTATAATTTTTAAACAACACTTATTAATCAATAAAAGTCAGCATGCAAGGATTAACCCCTGTTAAGATTAATATTGTCTATTGTGCAGTTTGTATAATTTTCACTGGATAAACAATTATGTATATTTAGTAGAAAAAATTTCATACCCTAAATATGCATTCTAAACCCTGAGTAAACAATTGTTGTTGCAGTTTTTCATTCATACTTGAATGTGATGATCTCGCCTTAGATGGGAGTTCAGAGTGTTCTTCCACGAAAACCGTTTATGGCATATGTAACATACATAATTCTTTCGTTTTAAGAAATGAATTTCAATATGTCTTTTAAGATTTCCTGGACTGTAGAAAACCCTATTACAGTATGGACACAGAGGCCGAATTAACGAAGTCGTTCCAGCATTGACAATGCTTGAATCATCTTCTCTACACTGTGGTGCATTTTTGTGACGAACATGAAGCTGATGATGGTTTCTACCTATGAGAGAAAATAATAATAATTATATTTATTCACCTGATATAAATTTTCATGTGAAAGGAAAAGAAAATTAAGTTGGAAACGAACTGCGTAGGCAAATTCTCAGAACACAAAACTGAGATTTAATGATTGGGTAATCCTATTATATTCATTATATACATTCATTAGGCACGAGGTTTTAAAGATAATGGAAAATAATATAGTAATTTTTTAAAAACGTCTGTTCGGTATAACCTAATCACTAAACATAATTTAGTGACTTTTCAGTACACTGAATAGGAATATAGAGGTCATATAATTGCACAGTTTGTTCAACCTAATTAGTATCATACCTTTCATAATTCAGACTACCTTCTTTTTTTATCATTAACTCCTCTCAATTTGTTTGTTTGTGGGCTTTACGGCTCAAGGGCAACATGGCCATAATGCACCTAATTATGGTAAAGTCCAATTCTCTGTTTTTCATCAATATGGACTGTGGTTGAAGTTCAGAGTGCGTTAAAGATTTTGTCCACATGTGAGGTATCTGCTAGGAGATCAGCAATACTCAGAGTGTTCACTGCTGAAAATGAGGCAAAGAGTTAATAGTAATAGCATTCATCATATAATGCAAGAAAGCCACAGGCTTTTGCTACACTGGCAAATAAAAATAAATCGGTCAACTACTGAGTGCCGGGCACTCAGGATGAAGGGTCTGTAGTCACGAATGGTTGTTAGGGTAATTACCTCAAATAGAGGGCTCTATGGTAACAAAAAAAAGTTTCTAATACCCCGGCTTGGCCTACAACTGAGGAACTAATGAAAACGTCTATTTGAGTATTTCCAGTTGTTGTGAATGACAAGGGTGGGAAACGCAACTCCGACTTCTTCCTGGAAAAGTGATTAAAGTCTTGGAGGGGAAGCGACTGGTAGGTGAGGGGCATGCAAGACTCCACACAGGCACCTTCCCACCACTACATATTGAATACCTCCCTGCCGGGACAACTCCAGCTTTGAAAATTGTTAAAAAATAAAAAAAATACTTCTCATTGCAAAATTTATATATGACCTTTATAGAATTATTAACTAACTATTTAGCAACCTTTTTGTCACCAAAAGGAGAGTTACTTAGTACAAAGAAGTGCGCTATCGAAGTGCAATAAAAAATCGGTTTTTTAATTTTAACACAAAAAGTAAATGATAGATTTCAATCGGAATAGTTTTCCCTTGATAAGTATTGAATAACACATAGCTAAAGTGATTTTTAAATTTTAAGTTCCATTAGCGACGTAAATAGAGGGGGAGCGGGACATAAAAATTACCCACATTTTCCTGTCTGGCGCCACCATTTTTAATTTTAAAAATATTTTAAAATTGTACTTTAAATCTACTCGTTGAGCTCTTTTCAATGGTGTATAATAAGCTATAGGTTGTCAACATTTTGTCCCCCCTACATTTAACCCCCCCATTTCTCAGGCAAATTTTTGCCAACAATGATCAATGTGGCATTATGTTGGCTCACATGATGCACAAACCCATGCAAAATTTCAAGTCAATAAGTTGAGTGGTTCCAGAGATACAATGCTGTGACAGACAGACAACTGAGTGACATTATAAGGGTCATTCGTTAGACTATGGACCCTAAAAACCAACCAAGTGGATAAGAAAACAAATTATATGCTTCCCTCCATACACAAGTATCCAGCTGACTTTCAAATTTATTCAAATTGTCTGCTTCAACTATCTGTGAGGGCAACTTGTTCCCGCTATCAGTGACTCGCTGGCTAAAAAAAAAATTTTCTACAAGCTAATCTAAACCTCAAGCCCTGTAATTTGAATTTATGACCACTAGTTCTGGAATTCTTTTGAACATAGTGTATAGTGTTATTCATAATGCGGCTCCGGGAGTTCCTCCAACTCCACATCAGGCAATGTGATAAATACAAAACTGATGCAAAGGCCAGATTTATGTAGGCTAGTGAGTGTTCATGTAGTATTAGTGTGGGGTTGTGTTGCTCATCTGGTCTCTTAGCCTAGGGCCTGGTTTTCACACAGAAACTTCTAGTTTACGGTCCAGTGCCACAAGGAAGCAGGCCGGGCAATAGGGAATGTAAAGCACTGGCAGTGTGAACCCATGACAGCCAAGGCTACAGACAGGGAGAGCCTGGTGTGTGTATATATATATATATAAAAAAAGGTAAAAGATAGGAGTGGGATGCCAGGAAGTGGGGGGGGTTAAATTGGTAGAGAGAGTTTGAGTTTGAGTTTGATTTGGGTTTTATTGGCGCATTAGCAACTTAGGCTATAATGCGCCAAGACCAGGTCATGTATAGTGGTAGAGAGAAGGGGGGGGGACAGTAGTGAAGGTGCCCATCTGGTTGAAAGAGGGGACCCCTAGGGATGGATGCCCGTCATGCCCTGGGGGTAAAGTAGACAGGTGGCAGTTGGGTTACCCACCAGGCAAAGGGGAAAAGAGAGCCACCCAGGTGGTAGGAATGAAGGACCATAGGGAAAGGGATCCTGTGTTGGTGCTCTATCCAATGCTGGCTGGGGGGGGGGCAAGTGGTGCTGGCCAGTGTCAGCATACCACAACACGTCAGCTGAGTAGCCACGGCATGGTGTCTGCTAGGATGAGCAGGGGCCATAATGGGCCATCTGCCCGTCATTCTATCCAGTTCTAATTCATTAGAACAATGAGACCTTCATTCATTTTACTAATCACTCTCAGCCTTATAAACTGCTTGGTCGCCAAGCTCTGTAGCCCACATAATCAGAGCCTTGAGCGTCTTTCTGTCAATCTCACCATTCTAGCCCATCTTTAAACCTTTTCAAGAAGCTCGATGTTTTTTTTTTTTTTTTTTTTTTTCAGATAAAGTCCCTATACTTGAACACGGTATCCAAATATGGTCTTACAATTGCATATACAGTGGTATTATGACCTCCCTATCTCTTCAGGATAGTGTTCCATAAATCATTGATAGGACACCATGAGCTTTCCTGGCTGTCTGTTTACACTTCAGAAAACTATCTGCCCATATTGTAACCCTCAGATCCCTTTCCTCCTACACTGTTTTTAATTCAATTAAAAACAGTGTAGTTTTAAAATTCAGTCGAATTAAAAACAGTGTAGAAAAACCCACAAATAAAGTAAAAACTTTATTTGTGGGTTGCCATTTCTCAAGTGTAAGACCCTGCATTTAGCAGCACTAAAACATAGCTGCCACTTCTCTGCTTATCTTTGAAGTCTATTCAAGTCATCCTGAAGAAGCACCGCTTGGCATTGACCATTAACAACTCTGCCAATCTTTATATCATTGCAAATTTTGACATCACCCCTTCTATCCCCTAAATAAAAAAAATAAATTGCAGCCATTATCAACCCACTGCAGGATGGAAGCCTCCTCAACAATTCATGCTGAGGGAACTGGACCATAATCTGCCACGCTGGTCCAGTGCGGGTTGGCAGATCGACCGTATTTAGCAGTCATGGGCTTGAATCCCGGTCTACTCAAAGATCGTGTGCCACTGCACACCCGCTCCTGACCACTCGGCTATGGGGGCCTCTATCCCTTAGTTGATGTCATTTATGAAAATGAAAAACAAAAGTGGTCCGACAATGATTTGTTGCTCACTGTCGTAAATGGGGCAATCAATGAGTATATGCTGGACTGTAGGATGGGTGTTGCAGTTTGTGCACTGTGGTGGGTCAGTGGTCGCAAGCAGATAAGGATGTATCAGGCGTGTGTGTGTGGCCTATCCATAATCAGGCTAATACAACTTCTTCATGTCGATTCTCACATATACTGGATTTCCATGGTTTGAGATCTTTTTTATACTGAGTAGCTTGTTATTGGCTTGATTTTGCCAGATGTGTTGCCATTGTTCAAGACATCTCCTTTATAATGTACTTTTAGTCAGATGCAGGTGTAGTAAAGGATTGGTGTATAGCAGGGTCTCCCAACTTTTTTGGACTTGTGAATCCCTTTCAACACAATATTTTTTATCGGTCTATATTCTCTGAAATCGTATAATAGTTATGAATTTTTATTATAAAATATTTCCAGTACTATGTGTTTATAAGTGATATTGCGTAATAATATAAAATTATTATTAAGTACCAATACATAACAATGGTCTTCAAGAATGAAAAAAAATTAGTATGGAAAACATATTGATTGAACATCATATACTTTTATAACCTGTTTACCACAGCCCACAAGTTACTTGACTGCTTTGTATGATCAGACGGTCCAAGATCTTTGTGTTATAAATGTCATTTACTACTTTCCTTTTTTTGGGAAAATATATATATATATCAATAGCTTATGAACAATTATAAGGACACCAATAATGTTCAACATAACATCTATTATTAACACACAAAATTTTACACATTTTTACAAATGAATAAGCATTTCATAATATCTCATTCAATAAATTTACAATGCTTCTGTCTTCCTCTTTTTCAAATGAAACACCAAATTTAATACTAAAATTTTTCATTCATCACAAAGTTAAATACAGTTTCTTTTGATTCAGTCCTTTGTCGCAATAAATTTCTCCAACTTTCTTCTTGGTGGTAAGTACAACTTATTATCAATAATTACTGTTTCAAATATTGCTTCTTTCTAACATACTATCTTAAACATTCTCTTATATCATTTTAAGCTGCAATGTATCTCTATGGTTTATCATCCTAATAACCTTTATTGCTAATAATAATAATTTTAATCAACTTAACAATTAAGTAAATGCCCTCCTTTGTACTATTAATTTCTTAACTTAGTTCAACATCAAATTTTCCTGAAAAGATATTGGTAGAACTTACATTAATTCTTTTAAGAAGGTCCATTCCTAAATGTACTTTCTTCTTTTCCATAAGTTCTTCCTTTTACTGTCGATATGACTCCTACAAATGATGGGAAGAACCTGAATTAAGGTCACTCCAACCATGATGGAAGGAAATGTCGCTTTCATAATGGTTATATTACATTTTCCAATGCAACGGCTGGCTCCTGTAGCACTGCCGGATCCCATAGCTCCGATTTTTACTTTCTATAATCTCACTCATTAAAAAACTTGACTATATTGCACAACGTAAATGTAAGAAACTTATGACCAGTTCATTTTAGTTAAAAATTTGTGTAAAGTGCTAAAGCAATCAGTACTGTTGTCAATAAAGTCTTCACAAAATTTTATTTATTTTTTATTGCGCTTTCCACTCAGTCTTGAACACTGAAAACTGTTGTATTTGCACCTCGTAATTATAAATTGAGTTCATTTATCTTTGAAAAAATATCCGACAAGCAAACTAAATTTTGAAGCCATATTTGCTCTGTTGTACACCAACTGAGATGAAAAGGATCATCCACGAAGAAAAGAATTACTTCTTGTCTTAATTCAAAGGAACGTGTAATTATTTTGCCCTGTGACAGGCATGTAATATCCGTGTGTGTTAAGAGTTACATGCTCACTGCCCATTTCTTTACATAAAGAAATGAATAGTCTGGAATTTGTTGGTCTTGCTTTTGTAAAGTATTTTGACAGCATCATCAAGTACACTTTTATGTTGTTGAGGCATTTGTCTCGATGCTATGAATGCTGCAATGTGTCCACAAGACAACAGCACATATATTTTTGATGCGAATTTTCAAATTTTCTTGTCATTGATTTTGCTCCATCTGTACAAATTCCACAACAAAGACCAATCAATATGCTTTTCGTCAAATTACAAGTTAATTAAAAATGTCCTCACCTGTTGTGTACACTGTTAAAGGATGACAACTTAGCATATTTTCCTCCACTTTGCCTTCATTCAGGTAGCTTGCAAATACAATTAAAGTGGCTAGATTGGAAATGTCAGTTGTCTCATCTAATTGCAAAGCATAAAATGTACTTTTTTTTTTTTACCCTTTCTATAATAATGGATTCAACATCTTCAGACATATCATGTATTCAGCAAGACACTGTGATATTGGACCAGGGTATCACATCCAATTTCTTTACCAAATTGTCACCAAACATACACCTGATAATACCTTTTACACATGAGAAAATCAAATTTTCCTCAATAGTATTAGCTTTTGCTATTTCATAGCTTACTAAGTACGATGCCTCAAGTGCTTTTTCACTGTCTTAATTTCCGAATGATATATGCAAATCAATATTAGATGTTTTGATTGCTTGCAATTTCCACTTAAAAAAATCAACTGACTGTTCTACACAATTTTTGTGTTTTGTTTCTAAATGATGAGACAAGAGGGAAGGTTTCAAACTACTACTGGCGAGCACTTCTCCACAAATGACATTGTGGGCATGGATGGTCCTCAAATCCAAGAAATGAAAAACCAAATTTAATATAATCTTCACTATATCTCCTCTTTTTACTATTCATTTTCATGCCAACATTTTGAACATCTTTATGCAGTATTTGGGAAATTTGGCAGAGTGAAGGGATTTTAAGCGTTTTTTGAAAGTGATCTTACAATTTTGATTTTCACGCTTCTCATTAATTTGTATTTCAACATCATTGTTCTTCATGCTTCCAGTCTTCAACCAACGGTCCACAATGATTTTTAAAGTTTAAAAATACTATGACTAAACAATTTAATACTGCACAACATTCCTATCCAACACGATATCGTGCAAGGAGCCTCCGTAGACAGGTGGGCAGGAGCAGCAGTGCATAGCACACGCTTCTTGATTAGACCGCAGTTCGAGCCCTTGACCACTAAATACGGAGGATGCAGAAAGGTCAGGAAATGACCACCGCATATCCCCGGAGCAATATGGCCTTAGTTGCTAATGCTCCTAAAAACCAAACAACAACAACAACGATATCGTGCGGTGCAGAGACTAGCAATGTTTATCGGAGTGCTGACATGTGACTGAACGGTGCGATACATATTGTCACGTTTGCACCCAACTCCCCATAAGCATCTGTCGCGCATGCTTGCGTGACCCAAACCATAACTAAATATAAATTTTTAACCAAACGGCATAAATTAATATTAAACTATTTTGTAGTTTACAAAAATATACTAATGTAAATCTAAACAATGCCATTACAGAATTTTTAGTTCAAACCCACTGGAACACTTTCACAAACCCCAGGGGTTTGTGAAACCCCTGGTTGGGAACTGCTGGTGTATAGCATCAGTAGCAGTTTTGACAGCTAGGTCAGCCTGTTCATTTCCAGAACCTCTCGACTAAACTGACAAATTTGTGAACATGTTAAATTACAATCTGTTGTTACTAACATCTCATAGGATAATTTTATTTAAAATAAGTTTCAAAGCAACTAAGGTTGAGTCATCAGTATAATATGACCATAAATAGCATATATTTTTGATCATTTTGACTGCTTTGCCAGATTAAAAACCCGAGTAGTTTCTTGAAGGAAAAACTGACCAACATGCAAAACACACACACACACACACACACACACACACACACACACACACACACACACACACACACACACACACACACACACACACACACACACAACCTTAAAAGTTTCTCCCATCACAATGGGAATTGAGTTCAGGTCTCCTCAAAGAGTTTAAAATATTGTTCCCAAAGGAGTAAAAGATTTTTTTAAAATAACATATGCCTTGTGCACATTTGATATGAATAAGACTGTATGGTGTGAGATAGTTGGAAACAAAGGTATAATGCGAGTAGGAGTAATCTACAGACCAGGTGATTGTGAAGATTATGACAAAAGCCTCTACATGCAAATGGAATGGGCAAGTAAGCGTCAATGCCTTATTATGGGTGATTTCAATTTGCCTCTAATTGATTGGAGTAAATGGGAAGGAAACTCGACATGGGGAACAAAATTTTTAAATCAACTAGATGACTGTTATTTGTATCACCATGTCAGGGAAAGTACTAGAGAAAAGAATATCCTAGACCTCATCATCACACATGAATCAGATGACATAACAGGGCTGACAGTAGAGGAACCAGTAGCAGGAAGTGATCACGGAGTTCTACGGTGGATGATGACGAGAGAGGTAGCAGAAGTAAAAGGCAAAGGAATGGGTTTTAATTTCAGAAAAGGAAATTACGATGCCTTAAAGTACTACATGGCCTCTATTAACTGGCTAGATATCACACAGAGAATGAATACAATTGAACTGTGGTACGCTTTTAAAACATTAATCACAGATGCCTTGAATGCGTATATACCATTAAAAAAATACTCCACGAGAAGGGTTCCAAGTTGGTGGAATAGTGAAGTTGCCACATTACTTGAGCAGAAAAAGGTAGCATGGAAAGGTTACAGAGCAATAAAAAGTACTGAAGCCTATAACAGCTACAAGATGATGTGTAATAGAGCCACAGCAAAGGTTCAACAAGCAAAGGCAGTTTATGAGAAATCACTAGCAAACAGAGCAAAGAGAGGGGGGGGGATAAAGAATTCTTCACATATATAAATGCCAAGAAGAGCAGGACAAACCAAATCGGACCTTTACGTAAGGGAAAGGGGATAGTAATAAATACACCAGCTGCTGTTGCAGATGAACTCAACAGTTATTTTGCATCGGTATTTACAAATGAAAAGCCTTTCGTGGCAATGGGAAATTGTGGAAGCGAAGTTAAAAAATATGTAATTAATGATATTGAAATTTCGCAAGATTATTTAATGAAAAAACTTTCGGGCCTACAGACCAGTAAGGCTCCTGGAGTTAATGGAATATACCCTATAATCTTAAGAGAGGCGGCAAGCGAGTGCATTGAACCATTGAGGCTAATTATGCGAGCATCACTAGACTCTGGGGAGATTCCCTTGGATTGGAAAAGTGCAAATGTATCTCCCATACATAAGGGTGGCTCTAAAAGTGAAGCTGGAAATTATCGACCTGTCAATCTGACTTCAGTAGTAGGGAAAATCATGGAGGCAATGATCAAGGGTGGAATTCAGGATCATTTGGATCGAATTGAAATTCTCAAGGATACTCAGCATGGTTTTGTAAAGGGAAAATCATGTTTAACAAATCTGGTTCGCTATTTCGAAAGGGTCACTCACGAGCTGGATTTAGGGAATAATTTCGACATTGTTTATTTAGATTTCAGCAGAGCTTTTGACTCAGTCCCACATGAGCGGTTGCTTTATAAGCTGGAACAAGTTGGAATCACTGGGAAAATCCTTAGATGGATAGAAGGATGGCTTCAGGGCAGGAGGCAGAGGGTTGTGATAAATGGCTATTCCTCAGATTGGGTTGATGTAAGAAGTAAGAAGTGGGGTTCCCCAAGGATCAGTATTCTTCACATATATAAATGCCAAGAAGATTGTTTGTTTTTAATTTTCATAAACGACATTGATGAAGGGATAGAGGGCGTGATGTCTAAATTTGCAGATGATGTTAAAATTGGTAGAGTAGTTAATGATCACTGTCAAGCTGAGCTTCTTCAGAGAGACCTAGATAGACTTCAGGAATGGTCAGAAAAATGGCAGCTGTGCTTTAATCCAACAAAGTGTAAGGTATTACACCTGGGAAACAGTAATCCCAAAAAAACTTATTCACTTGGTGGAGTTCAACTAAACCCAGTACTGGAGGAAAGGGACTTGGGTGTTACGATACGGTCAGACATGAAATTCTCTGAGCATTGTAAACAGGTTGCAAGGAAGGCCCATGGTGTCCTATCGATGATCTATCGAACTTTTGCAAGTAGAGATAGGGACGTGATAATCCCATTATATAAGGCTTATGTTAGACCACACTTGGAATACTGTGTTCAAATATGGAGACCGCACCTAAAGAAAGACATCGAGCTTCTTGAAAGGGTGCAAAGAAGGGTAACTCGCCTGGTGAGATCGGCAAAACGGCATCCTTATGAAGAAAGACTTCGAATATGTGGGTTTCAGAGTTTGGAAACTAGACACCTTAGAGGAGATTTGATTGAGGTGTTTAAGGCTCTGAGAGGCATCAGTAAAATGAATGAGGACAAAATTTTCAAGATTATAAATGATGCTAGAACTAGGGGACATAAATTCAAGTTACGGGGGGAAATGTTTAGATTGGACTGCAGGAAGTTTTATTTTAGCCAGCGAGTTATAAAAATTACTGGAATAAGTTGCCTTCATGGGTGGTAGAGGCCAACAGTTTGGGGAAATTCAAAGGTCATCTGGATAGTACTTTCGGGTAAGGGAAGCGCATAGGATGATAGGTTTAATTTCCTTTTTATTTATTTTTTATTTTATTTTATTTTATTTATTAATTATTAAGTTATTTATTTTTTGTTTTTATCATTGTTTTGTTAGGATTTTTTTTTTTTTTTTTTTTTTGGCAGGTGCAGCATAAGCCATAGGCTTTCTTGCACCATGCGGCCGTTACTAATACTAATACTAAGACATCTGCTCTGTTCTACAAAAAAAAAAAAAAAACTACTATAAAATAAATGTGTAATTGGTGTGTATAACCTTGCATCTCATAAAAAAGATCTCTGTACTCTATAGGAAACAGGAGAGGTGTCACAAATTTCTATAGCTGCTCCTAAACATATTCCAACTTTTATCAATACAGAAGAACCTCTCAGTTCAAGCATGCACGTCTGGGGGGGAAGGGGGGGAGAAGGTAACTTACAAGCTATTTCTGTATAAATATTTTAGTACATAGTGGCTACTATTAACTTCTCCAGTGTACACCGGATAGGAATATAGAGGTCATCAGATTCAATGTACGTTTTTTTTAATCAATATTATACAGTAAAACTTCACTAATTCATAAATTAGGTTCTATAATTCAGACTGCCTTTTTTTTTTTTTTTTTTTATGTACGTACATATATCATCCTGTCAAAATTCATGGGACATCTGGGCAAAGTGTATTTTGTTTAAGAATACTGTATTTTATTTATGCAGAACAGATGTTTTTCCTAACTGGGAATTTAATGACACAATTCCAAACTTTTTTGGAATGGTTTATCAATCATTTTGTAAAAGAAGTAAAATCATTTTAAAGGAAAAATTAAATGCAAATTAAAACATTAAATACCATTGTTATTAAATAATGCATAATGCATAGAATCTGTTGAAATCTTAATGTGGTAAAATAACCGAAGAGATTTTTCTAGTTTTTTTTTTTTTTTAAATGATTATAGCATGATGCTGGTGAAAGAGACAGAGGAAGACCAAAGAAAAGATGAGCAGACCTCTTTGAGATCGGAACAGGCAGATTGCCTAATCCGTGAAGGAAGATAAGATAAGATTATAGCAAATGAGCTATCGTGTCATATGGTAAGGGAAGGGATGATACGCAAGAGAATGTAGGAAATCAAAAGTTAAATTACATAAAGTCAGAAGCTGTCTCAAAACGCCTACTAAATTTGCTAATTATGATAAGGAATTTGATAAATACTTTTACCTTTTAAAAGAAATGAAGAATGAAGTTATGAAATGAAATTCAATAGGACCTTAACTCAACAGAACACTTCTGATTTTTTCAAAAAAGATAAAACGATCTTAAAACCTCATATTCTTTATGTTCAATTTAGTTTTACACAAACATTTTCGTAAAATTTTATTTTATTTTTTGTCATTTTTGTATTATAACACCATATAAATTAATATATGTTGCTGGGTTGTACATAAATTTGCTTTTTTTTCATGAACAACAATTTGAATTCATAATTAGGATCTACAATTTGAACTACAAGTTTTTTATATATATATATACTGGCTAATTGAATAAATTTTGCTGTATTACTGGTTAATTGATTAAATTGCTTCGGTTTGGTCGATTTTTCTTTTACTGTTATTTATCTACTATCTGTATGGGTATTTAGGTGTACCGGGAACAGGAGATCCAGTTAGCCTGTGCAGTCTAACTTCTTCCTGGGGGTCTGTACATGTAATGGTAAATAGTAATAATAATAATAATAATAATAATGATAATAATAGATGAAGTTAATATTTTGTATTTCAAACAAACATCAAATAAACAACAAATAAATCAATGTTAACTAACATTCTTTTACCTGGTCATCTACCCGCTATTTCGTCGGGGGCTTTGAGCGGGTCGATAGCCAGATTAAAGGAATGTCTCATACCTACCCATTTCTGTCATCCCTTTATCACTTTTGCCTTTTTAGTGATACTTTTGTACATAATTACTTAATTTTGGATAAATTTAATTAATTGATTTTAGATAATCTTTGATTAATTAATTTTGGTAAACTTTATTTATATTGATTTTAGATAATCTAATTATAATTTTAGAAATATTTTTAATCTTAGAATCGGAATCAGCAAACTGGTATAGGTGATACAAAGCCCAACGGGTGAGTATCTGGATAAGTGAGGAGGTTTTTACTTACAGTCAGTTGTCCTGTGGTGGTCTGTCAGAAAAAGGGGGTTAGTCCCGTTCTCTGTTTGTTTTATTGACCGATCGGTTTTTAGTGCGCAGATGTGTCTATTGTTTGTTATGGCGTGATGTCAATATTGCTGTAGGGCGGTATGTTTGCAAGTCATGAGAGGGTTGATTTTTACGTATTGTCGGGGGTGGGGGGGGGGGGGGGCTGAGGTTGGGGGAATTCTTCCGCGTTGAAATGATATGTTTTTCGTATATATTAGAGAATTACGTGGTGATTATTACTGATGATGAGGTTTTGAAGAAAAGGATGTTTTTATGATTTAAGGATGTTGTCCATTTGCATTTTTTCATGAATTTGTATTTACATGAATTTGAATTTACATTCATGAAAAAATGCAAATTTTTTCATGTCAAGTGTACTGACATGAAATTTACTTAAAGATATACCTACAGTTAAGGGTAAAAGTCCACCAATCACTGATATTGCCTTGGGTGTTGAAGCATCATTGACATGCATCCCTGAAGAGGTGGCGAAAAGATTCGCCTAAAAACTACAACGATCTTACATCATGCGTGCCCTGCTACCTACAATCTCACTTGCCAACAGATCTCTGCTCTCAATGCATTGAAACAGGATACTTCCATCGTCGTCCTTCCGGCTAACAAAGGGCATTGAACAGTTGTTTTAAATCGTTCTGACTATGAAGTGAAAGTCCTGTTGCTCCTACAAGACACCTCTGTCTACCAACCAGTGGTCGTCTCTCCAATCAAGCCCCTGGAACAATGGGAGTCAAAGGTAAACGTCCTTGTCAATGGTTGTTTTTAAGAAGGGAAAAATCATCGAATCTGTCGCTGGTGCCTCTGTGCCTCTGGCTGCCAGATTCCACAATTTTACAGACTACCAAAAGTCCACAAAGAAGGAGTACCATTAAGACCCATTGTCTCCTGTTGTGGTTCACCGAGTTATGAGTTGTCTAAGTTCGTCTCGGGCCTACTCTCTCCCCTAGTGGGCAAGAAGGCCAACACTGTTTCCAACAGTGGTGAATTTATAGATCGGATCCATGCCCTATCCATCTCGGATAATCAAATCATGGCCTCGTTTGATGTGGTGTCTCTTTTTACTTCCATCCCTGTTGAACTATCCATCACATGTGCCAAGGAACTTTTGGATAGCAACCAGACCCTGAACAGTAGGACCTCACTAACTTCAGGGGACGTTTCCACCGCCCTTAGACAGTACTTGACTGGTGGGGCCATCGTGTTCGGCAAGTACATTTATGAGCAGATAAACGGTATGGCCATAGGTTCCCCGGTTACTTCAGTCATGGTAAACATCACAATGGAGGAATTGGAGGGTCACGCATTTACAGGTCTACCAGATCCCATTACCTTTTGGTGTCGCTGGATGATGTATTTGTGGTTATTCCCCGTGAATCAGGCAACTGACTCTTGGGCCATCTTAACTCTCTGTCGCCTTTCATTAAATTCACCATCGAGCTAGAGTCAGACAGTACCCTCCCATACTTGGATACCCTTGTCCGATGTGAGGGCACGCATTTGAGGACAACAGTCTATCGCAAGCCAACGTAAGCTGGCCAATTTACAAACTACCGGTCAGCACATAAATGCAGCCATCTTCTTGGCACTGCATGAGCCCTGTTAACCTATGCCCGGACCCACTATAGTTCTGCGGATGAGGGATGTACTGAGAGTGCTAGGGTCAAGACAGATCTTGAGATGTGTGGCTACCCCATCAGTACCCTAGGCAGGTGCAACCTACAGGCCCGTTCACGGTAATGACTCTGCTGCAGCCCCCTTTATCCCATACTCATCATCATCAGCCATTTTCAATCCACTGCAGGATGAAGGCCTCTCCAGCAGCTTTCCAGTTCCTTCTGTTTTGAGCACTGGC
This sequence comes from Mastigoproctus giganteus, assembly GCF_048544385.1. Taxonomy (NCBI): domain Eukaryota; kingdom Metazoa; phylum Arthropoda; class Arachnida; order Uropygi; family Thelyphonidae; genus Mastigoproctus; species Mastigoproctus giganteus. Next base: position 27,466,822 of record NC_143587.1, read on the forward strand.
CGTCCATTTACTACCCAAAAACTCATGAATTTCATCTATCCATCTCCGCCTTTGTCTTCCAGGTTTTCTTCTAGCTTCTCTTGGGTACCATTCTGTTATTTTCTTAGTCCATCTGTCATCATGTCTTCGAGCTATGTGTCCTGCCTAAGACCATTTTAGTTCTTTAGTTTTGATAAGAATGTCCTTTACTTGAGTTTGCTGCCTAATCCATGTGTTTCTCTTCTTATCTAACAGTCTGATTCCCAATATAATTCGTTCCATTCTTCGCTGTGTAGTTCTCAGCTTCTCTTCCATTCTTTTGGTGAGTGCCCAAGTTTCACTTCCATAAGTCATGGTGGGGAGTATACATCGATTCATTATTTTACGTTTCAGACAAACTGGGATATTGCTCTTCAGTATGTGACTATATTTCCTGAATGCTATCCATCCAAAATTTATTCTTCTCTTGACTTCCAGCCATTTATCATTATTACAGCTACTAACTTGTCCCAGATAAGTATATGACTCCACCTTTTCAATTACTGCTCCTTCAATCATTATTTCCCTTTCCGCGGCATACTTGTTCATCATTACTTTTGTTTTAGCCATATTCATCTTTAGTCCAAAATCCTTACTAACTGTGCATAACTGATTAAGATTTTCCTCTAATTCTTTGGGATCGTGGCTTATGACCACAATGTCATCTGCAAATCGTAAATGGTTTAGGTACTCTTCATTCACATTGACTCCTTTCTGCGACCAGTCTAATCTTCTGAAAGCATCCTCAAAAGGCAGCAGTAAACAGCTTCGGAGATATTGTGTCTCCTTGTCGAACTCCTTTCTCGATTTTAAATTTCCTACTGTCTTTGTCTAGTCTAATAAAGGAGGTAGCACTCTCATATATTTTCTTCAAAATCATAATATATGGGGTATCTATGCCTTGTCTTTCCAGTGCCCGAAACATTGCCTTATGCTGTGGACCAAATATGGAGGATGCGGAAAGGTCAGAGAATGACCACCGCATATCCCGGAGCAACATGGCCTTAGTCGCTAATGCTCCTAAAAACCAAATAACAATAACAACCTTATGCTGTATGGAGTCAAATGCCTTTTCATAATCCACAAATGACAGGCATAATGGTGTTTTATATTCATTTGCTTTCTCCATTAGCTGTGATATTACGTGAAGGTGATCCATAGTTGAGAATCCTGTCCTAAAGCCAGCTTGCTCTTTCGGTTGATTCTCATCAAGTATTCTTTCTAATCTATTAGTAATGACACTTGTGAACAACTTGTAGATGTGGGATAACAAACTAATTGGTCTATAATTTCCAATTTCTGATTTATCTCCTTTCTTATGCAGCAAAACTATGATTGCATTATTCCACTGCTTAGGCATCACACCTTTTCTAATGCACTTTGTGAAGAGCCTTGCCAGTTTTTGTGTTATGTCTCTTCCTCCCAATTTTAACAACTCTACAGTAACTTCATCTTCCCCCGGGGCTTTCTGATTCTTCATTTTCTTCAATGCATGTTCTACCTCATCAGGAAGAATATCGGGTATGTCGTATGTGTTGCTACATTGCAATCCATCTTCCCCACTGCTGGTATCATTCCCTTGCTCCTTGTATAATTCTCTATAGTAGTCTTCTGCTATTTGAATTATGCCTTCTCTGCTGTTTATAAGTACACTATTGCTATTCTTCAGTTTCAGTATCATTTGTCTTTCTGTATTACTGCTCATGGCTGCTGATTTAAATCCTTTGTTTTCCCTTAATGCTTGTTCTACTTTTCTTGTGTTAAATCTTCTTATGTCCTCTCTGAGTCTCTTTCTAATGGCTTTGCATAACTCAGTATACTCAATTTTCTTCCTGTCAGTGTTTTTCTTGCTCTTCATTTGTCGTCTTCGGTTCATCACGACAAGTGTTTCTTGACTAATTTTTTCTTCTTTGGATTTCTGTTTCCCTATAGGTTTCTTGGGCTTTATCACTTTCAGAAAGTTGTAATATTCCTCGTCGATATCTTGGTCCTGAGCAGTCTGCAGAAGCTCAAACTTGTTCTTAAGTTCCAGTACATACTGCTTTTTCTCCTCCTCTGTCATCTCAAAGACCTTTGTATTATTTACTCGAGTCAGTTTTTTCCTTTCCTACATCTATATCAAGTGTACATCTTACCATTCTGTGATCACTTCCAACATTTACCTTATTCAGGACGGTAACATCATTCACAATATATCTTCTGTTAGTGAGGATGAAGTCGATTTCATCAGTTGTTAATCCATTTGGTTGTTTGTTTTTGTTATTTGGTTTTTAGGAGCATTAGCAACTAAGGCCATATTGCTCCGGGATATGCGGTGGTCATTTCCTGACCTTCCCGCATCCCCCGTATTTGGTGGTGATGGGCTCGAACCCCAGTCTAATCAAGAAGCATGTGCTACGCACTGCTGCTCCTTCCCACCTGGCTACGGAGGCGCCTAATCCATTTGGACTCTTCCATGTCCACTTTCTGTTCACCCTTTTCTTCAAAAAAGTGTTCGTTACTGACAGTCCTTGAGATTCTGCAAATTCCACAAGTCTTCCCATACTACCTGAACCTATCACAGCAGGATTTTAGGGTCTTAAAATCTCATGGGATAAAGTGCTTACAACTGCTGGGCAGGAAGTTGTGATCCCCCATCTCCAAGGTAAAAACATCAGTTCCCACCTTGCTGCAGAGTGGACTAGTCTACCGAATTTCTTGCCATGACTGCACTAGTTGCTACGTCGGGGGAACTGGCAGAAGACTCAGCAATTGTGTTTCAGAACACAAAAGAGCCATTTGTTTAGCGGACGTAGACCACAGCCATTGCTGAGCACTACTGGTCGACCGAACATGACATTGACCCATGCCACGATGTCATAGTTATTGATCAGTCCCGCTATTACCGGCACTGTGCCTGGTTGGAGTCACTGCACATCTCATGCTTTGATACTTCCTTTAACAGAAACAAGAGGGTGTCGTGTCCATCCTATTACTGTAGCAACCATCCTTATGGCTGACAAACATTGGCAATCGCAACGTTACCATACGTCACAGCCACAAGCTTTGCCTTCTAACAGCTAATTGTTACTACATGCAGTTCACCATACATGACTGCCATCGCATGCACATAGGTTCTGTATTTCTAGACTTTTCGATTAACCGTTAAAAACCGATGAAGGCCAATATACTACCCGAAAGCTTTTGTATTACTGTTTACTCTTTGTATTTTGACATTAAACCTATTTTAGCTGCATCTTGTTATTTTTATTTCCGTTCCACTCTGCATCGCATAGTAAAATATATGAATAGTAAAAGGAAGGGATTCTGTTTTCATAAAGGAGAAAAGAGTGATCTCAGACAGTTTTCAAATTCAACACAGTTGAACCAAATAAGGTTACCAACAGCAAATTCTAAATGGGAATTCGATGTTGATAACCTTAACAGTGAGTTAATAATCATAGTATAGTATGCTGTTCATAGCATATAAGAAATACTGTTCAAAGCTTGGGCCTAAGTGGATATCAGATGAACTAACGAGATAATGGCAGAGAAGAAAAATGCATGGGATGCGTATAAATTATTAGGTGATTAAGAAGCCTATTGAACATAAACTAGTCTGCAATCAAGCCACAAAGGAGGTTAGAAAGCTAAAGCAGATTATGAGAAGTCTCTGGAAAAGAATGTAAAGAATGCAAAGAAAAGTAGCAAAGTCTACTTTCCTTATGTTAACAGTAGAAGGAAGCTGAATCACATTGGTCACCTTGATGTCAATAATCTAACTGTTATATATATATGTATATTTTTTAAGCGGCTCCTGAAATGTTAGTTCATCTCCACCTTGTTTCACTTTATGGATACAGCGCCTTGTCAAAGACCAGGCAAGAGAAGTTAGTATGCGTGAAAAGTGCGAGCCAAGGAGCAGAGCAAAGCTGGCCGCAGGGAGAAAATCAACTAGCAAGGAAAAAAAAAACAACAACCATAGAATATACATAGTAACTAGGCAAGAACATTTAACTAATTAGTGTGGACAAACTTATAAGCAAGAAGCTAGTTTGTCTAAACATACGAGCACAAAAGATAAGCATAATGGCAGACATAAAGGTGTACATAATAGAGCATAAAGGTATACATAATGGTAGAGCCCCAAGATTCGAGGACCATATAAATTAACAGTTCACATTCCTAGATCATGGGTACATACACCAATGCAAGGTAATAGACAGCAAAAGGGCCAGTTATCATAATTGTTAACAGGATTCAGTATCATCCCAGAAGGGCATTATAAGATTTATTGGCCTCAGTGTAGTTTAAACACTAAGCTCTTAATATACAGCTACATAAATATTGACCTTGTACCCATGGAACAAAACATGTCCCACAGGCTTACATCTCATAAAAGTCCTCAGAACTTTGGAGGACTTGCTATTAAACCATTATTGAACAAAACACATATATCACATATAATACATATACAACTAAGTACAGTAATACCCCAAAGTTACGCGATAGGTGGGTCCGACGAAAATCGCGTAAGTCGAATTCGCGTAAGTCGGGGTACAACTTTGCATATAAATACATATAAATTTTGCTTAATTGGGACCAAGGACTAACAAAAACACTAGTTTAGAAGAAAAATATTAATAAAATTGCAGTTCTTTATACATATTAATACAAAATATGTATTAAAAAACAAATGACTTACGTTAAAAAGTTATTTCGATGTCGATGGATCTAACAAATTCGTCTGACGACACAGCGCGTTCTTTTTTTTCACGCAGAATTTCTTCGTAGCAAGCTAATAATTTTTTTATTCCTTGCTTTGTAGCTATAACGCGTTCTTCGTTGGAGTCTATGTTTTCTAAAAATTTTAAGCCCTTTACAATTGAGCCCTTTTCAATTTTCAACCTGTCAAGTTTGCAATTGTCATGTGCTTTTCGCCATTGCTTCATTTAGGCCTGTAGCACGTGCAATATCACATGGTCTTTCATTTCGCTCAAAGCGTTTCACAATTTCATATTTTTTCTCTATCGACAGAGGCGGACTGGCCATAAGCCTTACCGGAGAAACCTCGGTGGGCCAGTGTGATTTTGGCCATAAACCATAGTATGAGGCCACTATAAATTTTCCCGGGTAAGAATTTTTGATCCAGTCCGCCTCTGTTTATCGATAATTGCTTTTCTTTTTCTCTCTGAATCTGCAGTGTCTTCACCAGGACGCTTCCTTTTCACACCTTTTAATTAAGTATTTTACTCATTTTTAGGGAATAAAGCACAATTACAAAACGAGGAGGCACGCTTGATACGCATAAACAAAGCTGCGCGCATGTAGCAACTGAATAAACAACACCATAAAGGCAGAGATACACTATTAACACCTCACATTTCTAGGGGTTACTACCATAAAACAATAAAAATCCAGTTGCGTTTCTGCTAGTGAAATCTGTTATAAACTCGATCTAATTGCATTTGCGATTATACCGATAGCTGGAATTGTGTTGGTTTTTACGTTATTATGGTGAAATGTGTTTCCCCTTCACTGATATAAAAAACATAAAAGCAGCAAAGTTGAATTTTGTTCATCTTTCGCTCTCATTCTCCGCCGTCGCACCGTATATCGATAACATATGAAAAACGACCTTGAAGATAGTGGGCGGCAGCGTTGCCAAACAAAAAAATCAAGAACCGCGTAACTCCGAGTTCGCGTAAGTCGGGGTAGCGTAAGTCGGGGTATTACTGTATATACACAGTCATACGTGTAAATATATACAAAGGAGGGGAACAACATGTGAGTAGGGACCACAGTATACTGTACTCTAAATAGATCACTGAGAATATATCGATACATAAATTTTTCCTCAACATAAATGTTTCTCTGTAGCCATGGAGCCAAGCTGAGTGTCTCTCTTAACAGTGTATTTTGTGGTAGGAAATTATCCCTCCACAGAAGATAGAAGATAGGGAGGGTGGTACAGAAGAACTCATACCAAGTGTAATTGTTGTTGTAGCCCGAGTTTACACAGTTTAAAGTAATGCACTGATTTCTGATGATAAAGTAGATGCAGCAGTGGTCAATGAAGCCATAATTGTTGTAGGAACAGTTTAAGTTGTAGTTGAAGTGTCCACGGGAACAGAAGTTGCACTATTTATGTCAGAATTTAGAGATAATCTTCTAGCAAGGACATCATGAGTAAACAGTTGGAGCACATGAAAAGCATTAACATTCTGAACTAAGACTCTTGACCAGGAGAAAAATTTTCAATTGACTTAGATAAACCATCTCTTATGTCATTGTGTTGACACTCATAGAGGATATGTTTCCAATTTTCAATTCTGCCACAAGCACAGAGATCAGTTTGGGATAACCTAAATTTGTATAATTTCTCATTTAGAGTTCTATGTCCTGTTAATAAATAAGAAGTGCACAGATCCATAGAGAACCATGTTTTAATTTTCTTGCTTGGCATGAAGGTAACTACAGGAAAAAATTCTTTAGTGACAATATCCAGAGATGTGGTGTTCCAACATCTCTGCCATATATTTAAAAGTTCGTTCCAACACCTAGCTCTTTCATGCTTAACTTCTGTTTGAGGATCGATGGTGATATTCAAAAATTCAGTTGGAATCTGTCTCTTAATGAGAAAGCAGAGACCTCTATATATTAGATATAGATCCAAGGGTAACGTGCTAGTGATAACTTGTAATGCCAGTGTAGATATGGTTCTGCATATGTTTAGCATACTAAGGAGCATAGTTCTCTGTAAACTAGCTAGTTTTGCTTGAAATTTAACTATTTTTGCCCTGTGGAATTATGCACTAGTGGCATAAGTTGCCATAGGGAGGAAGATGGCATTGTAGTAAACTTGCATGGCCCGACACAAGAGACTTCAATCAGTTCTGGAGACCTTCACGATGGCACCAGTAAATTTTCTAATTTTGGCAGTTACATGATTAAGGTGTGAGAAAAAATTTAATCTACAGTCCACAATCACACCCAATTGTCACGGAAACCATATTTGGTTTCCGTGGCAATTAGGTCGAACATTGTTAACTTTGACTTGTGGTGGGTGTTGAATATTTAATTTAGAGCCAAAAATCATCATTAGTCTTTGAAACACTAATAGATAGTTTGTTGTCTAGAGTCCAACCATAAAGATTTGCAAGAACAGCATTAGCAGAGACTTTGATAGCTGCACGAGAGTGACCACTGATCAAAATGGTTACCTCATCGGCATAGGGAATTATTTTTCACTCCTGAAGGACAGTGTTCCAGATAAGGGGCCTCAAGATAGACCCCTGAGGACACCCTCGATACACCTGCCTGGAGACCTGACAGAATTCTATAGAGTTAAGTATAACTATTTAAAACTAAATTAATATAAATGGACACTGTATGCCACAACTCGCACACATAGTCTAACTGTTGATCCGTCTCAGGATGCCAACAAACTGAATAAGTATTCTGCATCTACATTCATATATGAGAAATATATGGAGGATATTTGGTGGTCGTCACCACCAAATATCCTCCATATTTGGTGGTGACGGGCTCGAACCCTGGTCTAATCAAGAAGCGTGTGCTACGCACTGCTGCTCCTTCCCACCTGGCTACGGAGGTGCCCCAAGTTACTGCAATGGATAATGGGACGGTTGAGTGGGAGAAGACTGGTTATTAATGGAACACCTCATGAACTAATGTTATTAATGGAGTTCAGGGTTCAGTGTTCAGTCCATTGTTGTTTTCTATATTTATTAATGATATTAATGAAAGTACAGTAATACCCCGACTTACGCGAATTCGGAGTTACGCGGTTCTTGATTTTTTCGTTTGGCAACGCTGCCGCCCACTATCTTCAAGGTCGTTTTTCATATGTTATCGATATACGGTGCGACGGCGGAGAATGAGAGCGAAAGATGAACAAAATTCAACTTTGCTGCTTTTATGTTTTTTATATCAGTGAAGGGGAAACACATTTCACCATAATAACGTAAAAACCAACACAATTCCAGCTATCGGTATAATCGCAAATGCAATTAGATCGAGTTTATAACAGATTTCACTAGCAGAAACGCAACTGGATTTTTATTGTTTTATGGTAGTAACCCCTAGAAATGTGAGGTGTTAATAGCGTATCTCTGCCTTTATGGTGTTGTTTATTCAGTTGCTACATGCGCGCAGCTTTGTTTATGCGTATCAAGCGTGCCTCCTCGTTTTGTAATTGTGCTTTATTCCCTAAAAATGAGTAAAATACTTAAAAGGTGTGAAAAGGAAGCGTACTGGTGAAGACACTGCAGATTCAGAGAGAAAAAGAAAAGCAATTATCGATAAACAGAGGCGGACTGGATCAAAAATTCTTACCGGGGAAAATTTATAGTGGCCTCATACTATGGTTTATGGCAAAAATCACACTGGCCCACCGGAGTTTCCCCGGTAAGGCTTATGGCCAGTCCGCCTCTGTCGATAGAGAAAAAATATGAAATTGTGAAACGCTTTGAGCGAAATGAAAGACCATGTGATATTGCACGTGCTACAGGCCTAAATGAAGCAATGGCAAAAAGCACATGACAATTGCAAACCTGACAGGTTGAAAATTGAAAAGGGCTTAAAAATTTTAGAAAACATAGACTCCAACGAAGAACGCGTTATAGCTACAAAGCAAGGAATAAAAAAATTATTAGCTTGCTACGAAGAAATTCTGCGTGAAAAAAAGAAGGCGCTGTGTCGTCAGACGAATTTGTTAGATTTTATGAAGCCAGCGACATCGAAATAACTTTTTTACGTAAGTCATTTGTTTTTATAATACATATTTTGTATTAATATGTATAAAGAACTGCAATTTTATTAATATTTTTCTTCTAAACTAGTGTTTTTGTTAGTCCTTGGTCCCAATTAAGCAAAATTTATATGTATTTATATGCAAAGTTCTACCCCGACTTACGCGAATTCGACTTACGCGATTTTCGTCGGACCCACCTATCGCGTAAATTCGGGGTATTACTGTATATGAGACTTAAAGTCTAAGTTTGTATATGCACAAAGGTTGGTAAGTGGTTAATGACAATAATCAAAGTAAGCTACTACAACAAGTTCTAGTTCTAGAAAAATTAGGCAGATGGGCTGAGAAATGGCAGTTGAAGTTTGTATATGGGTAGGAATAATCCCAGATTAACATATCAACTGTGTGGTACAACACTCATGTAGTCGGAAATGAAAAAGACCAGGGGGGGGGGATGATTGTGCACTCAAGTTCTCTGAGCAGAGAAGACGTTAGCCAGAACAGCTAATTGGATTGTTTCTATGATATACATGAACTTTTCTTAGAAAAGTTCATGTATATCATAAGGTAAGGGGGTGATTATCCCATCAGTTATATCACATGTTGAGTACTGCATACAGGTCTGGAGGTCTCATTTTAGGAAGGATGTAGATCTGCTGGAACAGATGCAAAGACGGGCAATGAGATGCAGAACTGAAAAAGGTTTCAGTTCTGCATATTGCAGCATCTGGAGAGTACGCACCTGCGAGGTGACCTGATTAAGGTGTTTAAGACTTTTAATGGATTGAACAAACTCAATGCTGATGACATTCTTCCTCTTGCTCAGTCTACACATATGAGGGGGCATAAATTCAAACTGAGGAAAGATGGTAATAGGAGAGATGTGTGGAGGTTTGCCTTCAGCCATGCAGGTCATTGATTGTTGGAACAAACTTCCATCTGGTGTTGTGGAAGTGCGCAGTTTGAATAAATTCAAGGAAGAACTAGATAAATTATTGGTGCAGATGAACAGGTGACATGGGAGGTTTTTTTTTTTTTTTTTTTTTTTTGGCTAATGCTTTATACACTTGCTTTTTTGTATCATATGCCACTACTACCACCACCAATAATAATAATAATATCAGCACCCAGAAATTCTCAAATCAAGCTCTATTAAGAAAGACCTTTCAAAGCCAAAGTAAGAACTTACTCCTGTAATGTTATTTTATTATTTTTATGCCTAAATTATCCCTTTATTTATCATGTTTCTTTTCTGTATCTAGTTTGCTTCATTGTGATTAGAACAGATTTATCTATAAAAAAAAATCAAAGGTTTAAATGTTATGAAATATATGTTTTTAGGAGTAAAAAGGTTCCATTCTGGGATTCCGGACACAGATGATGATGATAATGGCTTTAACATGTAATTCTTATACCTACATAGCATAGCGACCAATTGGCATGATGACTGTTGTTACAGAATGGACCATGGTTATTATGCAAGAGTCTACTGTATCAATATAATACAAAGTGGCTCGTACATTTTACTAACTGTGTGATTCAAAATTCACACAGCTCAAATATCAGTAATTAAAATTTATTAATTAATTATTTTACTAGTGGATTATGCAACCAAGTAATAATAATATCTATAATGATGATAAATAACAATAAAAAATTACAATAAATATTGAAAATGTCCACCTTCTTCTTGAATACATGCAGAGACTTTTTTTTAATAATATTTAATGATACCTTTTGTAATGTTTGAACACCTATGTTCATAATTTCATTTTGTGTAAATTGGCTTTCAGTTCCTTCAACGTGTGTGGATTACTTTTACACTTTGCCTCCACAAATAATTAACTGCTAACATAACATTGTTAGTTTATCAAGGGTTCCTGGGTGCCACGAATTTTTAGAAATACAGCAATCACTGAAAAAGTCCTTCAGCATTGCTTGTTTCGGAGGATGTGTAACAAGTAACCCATCTTGCTGAAACCAACAATAACATTTACCGCATAGTGCAACGAATTGGTGTATTAAATCCCAGTATAAGTTTCCATCAACTGTGTTCTCAAAGAAGAGAGATGTAATCACTCAGCAACATGAAACAGCACACCGCATCCTAATTTTTTTGGACATTTCATGAAAAACACGAGGATTTTCATTACTCTATATCCTGATATTTTACCTAATTCCTGGTTCCACATGAATTGATGTAATCATTCGTGTGGAACCAAGCTTTGTCAGCAAAAAAAAACATGGTCCAAAATGTTAATTCCACTCGAATCAATAAAAGTATAAAACCAGCAACAATAATGCAATCTTTTTCTTTATCCAGTTCTTTTAAGTTTGTGCATTACATGAATATGATAGGAATCAAGCCCTATGTGTACTGCAGTGAAACATTTATAATGTAAATCTTCTCAGCAATATTTTGGGAGACAGTAATAACTTTGATTAACACCAAGTTGTTCTCTGGTGACCAAGTTCTCTGGTTCTGGTGTAAATCTTCTCAGCAATATTTTGGGAGACAGTAATAACTTTGATTAACACCAAGTTGTTCTCTGGTGACCAACGAAGGCATTCAGCTAATTTCTTGTCACAAACACTACCTGCTCCATGAAAACAGGTTACTAATCATGAAATTGTTGATTTATTTGATAGTGGTGAATTTTAAATGTTTTTTTTTTAAATTCACCTTTGCAGTTCACACATGATCTTGGATAAAAAGTACTGCTTGACTATAAACATAAATTCAAACAGGAAATATGTCATGATGGCTTTGTCGTGAAAAAACTGGTATGGACAAGTCAGTGTAAATATCACCTAACAACCACTTGTTCTGCCTGTGGAGGTACACAGTGTTGCCACTGATATGATTTTATACAAACTGCCTGTGGTTACCAAAATACAGCAGGCCCTCGTTATAACACAGTTCGCTTCACGCTGATTCGCTATAATGCTGTTCTTATATTATAAACCAGTATCTGACTATAACATTGTTCTTATATTATAAATCGGTATCTGACTATAATGCTGCCACAAATCACTATAACCTCTTTTACCAGCATGCAGATTGCATTTTTGGCATATTTAACAAAAACGTTTCATCTGATGGAGTTGACAGCTTGAAAATGAATAGCAAAACAGCATTAAAACTTTTCCCACGCTCAGTTAAATTTTCTCGCGCACTAATTTAATTGCAGTACAGTGACTTGTTACGTAATTCCGAGATCAACATTTTAAAAAATGATCAAGTATATTGCTTATAATATTTGCATTATATGCATTTATCTGAAGTCTAGTCATCACTCAGTACAGTATTAGACATCGTGCGTAATGGACAGTTTACTCGAACATTGTATCATAATTAATGCAACCAACGCAGTTACATATTCAAAGAGTTAATAATGGCAGATAAGAATGAAAAAGCAACGTCTGGATGCAGTATGAAGACTACAAATGCAAGAAAAAGACTGAATTTGAAAATTAAATTAGACATTTTGAGATTCCGGTCAATGACAAGCGAATGTGTGCCATAATTTGGGACTGGCAGGTTTAACTGTAAGAACAATTACAAAAATAAACAATTAATTTTATCAGCAGGAAAGACAGTTGTTCCACTGCAAGCAACTAGGGCTAGGCCGGCTATTAGGACTCAAACGGCAGAGAGACCTTAACTAATTTTATTGAAGATAACATCCAATGCAGAATTCAGTTAAGTTAAATATTAAAAAAAAAAAAAAAAAAAAGAGATTAGCCTATATGATGATCTGAAGAAAGCTCACCTAAAAGAAAAAAGAAAAAAAAAAAGTGGAACCATTTAAAACTTGTAAGGGCTGGTTGAATAGATTTAAAATCCAGGGAGAAGCTGCAAGTGCAGATCAAGAACCCCAAAATTTCAAAAAAGAACTTGTAAAATTATTGAAGAGGGGTATTATGTGTTATGCTTCTCAACAAGTTTTTAACATAGATGAAGCAGGAATTTTTTGGAAACGAATGCCTAAAAGAAGTTTCGTATTGAAAGAAGAAAAAAACATGCCAGGTTGCAAAGCAGCGAAGGATCGGTTGACTTTATGATGGAAACGCTGCGGGGGATTTTAAATTAAAACCCCTTTTAATTTACCAGGAAGAAGGCCAAACATCGACACATTTTTCATGATTAAATTCATCAAGTAAAATCAATTTAGATCAATTAAATTCATGATTTTAATTGGAATTTTAAGTTTAATTCTGATACGTAAATAGTTACCACATAATTATATACATATGTAATGCAGAATATTTTATATGTACAAATATTTGAATATAAAATATTTTGACCGACATTTGTGCATCTTTTCACCACCGTTTATTATTGATTAGGAAATATCCTATGGCACCGACCGCAACTCACAAATACATGTTACCTTATGGGAATGCGGCACTCGCTTAGAGCGGATTCATTTAGCACTCTGTTTTTCTGGAACGAATTATCAGCGTTAAGCGGGGGTCACCTATAAAAGAAATTAGCAATTTCATTTTGAGTGACACGAATTTTAGTAGCAGCAGCAAGTGATGCATGAATCAAGCTCATATGCCATCAACAAAAAAAAAAAAAAAAAAAAACACACTACCCAACTCATCTGCCCATCCTACTCTAATAATTTGTCTAATTTTTCCTTAAATTTTTTAATTTTTTCAAACTACCCACTTCCACAACACCAGATGGCAGTTTTTTTCCAGTGATCAATTACTCACTGGCTGAAAGAAAATTTTTGCACATCTATCCTGCAGCCATCCTTTTTCAATTTAAGTTTATGTCCCCTTATGTGTGTGTTGCCCAAGAAAGGGCAAGACAATCAGCATTTAGTTTATCCAATCCATTTAAACACTTTCAATCAGGTCTCCTCTCAGGTGCTTAGTTTTCAAGCACTGCAATTTGCAGGACTGAAATCTTTTGTAGTAAGAGTACCCTTTTTATGTCTTTGACTAATCTGGTTGCTCTTCTCCGCAACTGTTCGAAGACATCTACATCCTTCTTAAAATGAATCTTTGAGAATTGTATGTAGTATTCAAGATGTGGTCTAACCACTGTCTTATACAATTGGATAATCACTTCTTTGTCCCTGCTGGCAAAACTGAAAAACCCCATAAGATGTCCTAGCAGCTTGTCTGCACTGCTTGGAAAACTTCATGTTGAACTGTACATTACCCTTCAAATTATCCTGTATAAATTAATCTCAATTGGCAAAAAGAATAAGAAAGCAAAGCTGTACATGCAGACATGGAGGTAAAATTAGTCACCACTTGGAATAAGGAATTTGATCTGCCATTTCTTTGAAGTATTTAGTATCATAAATATATAATCTAAGATCAACAGGATAAATTCAACTAGGATCAGCTAAGATAAATTTTAATACACTGTTAGAGGAATATTGATTAAGAAGCTTAATTCTAGTGTAGTAGTAACAAGTATAGTTTTTAATGCCACTGCACAACTAATAATTCTACTAATACCTTTTGGCAAAATCCATATTCTAATTTTTTTCCAAATTGATAACTTCAATGTTTCAATGTTTGAAACAATGAAGTTATCATTTTTATAGCATCAACAAATATTATTTTTGAGAGAGAGGGCATAATTTAAAATACTATACAGTGGAGCCCCAACATCCGATGGTAATTCGTTCCACAAAACCCATAGTATGTTGAAAATATTGCAAGTTGAAACCAATAATACATTGATTCTCTGTGATTTGTTCCCCAACAACACATAAAATAGGTATTTCTTATATGTTATACTTAGTAGCTCCTCTATTGTTAGCTCACACCCATGACGTCAATACAGGAGCTCACATCTGGCGAGTATGGGTTTGGCACACCCAGGGTCTTGAGCTGGATATCATCATTCTTCTCTTTCTTGGTGATTCCCTTCTACTTCTCTCTCTCTCTAGCTCTGTCTGTCTGAGGGTAACTTAAATTTTTTTTGGCTGGTGCCTTAGGCTTCCTTGCACCATATGGCTAATAACAATAATAAGGTCCTCCACATCCTCTTCGCCAACCTCCAGTCCCATTGATTTACCAAGAGTGATAATACTATTTGTCAAGGCACCATCATCTTCAAATCCGTCAACGTTATGGATAATTAAAGGCCAGATGTTTTTCGAGGCTGAATTTAAGCACCTTGTGGAAACATTATTCCAAGAACTTACAATCAGCCTCACACAGTCCAGCATGTTGAACTTCAACCTCCAAAACTTTTTGAGCGTGACAACATTTTCACCAGAGGTTGCTGCAAAGAAACTTGTGAACATTTTCGGCGTGTAGATTTTCTTGAAGTTTGCAATCACTTGCTGGTCCATTGGTTGAAGAAGAGGAATAGTGTTGGGTGGCAAAAATTTGACTTGAACAAAGTCAAATTGTGCCTCAAGAGATTGAACAAGTTTGGGATCATGGCCTAGCACATTACCCAGCAGGAGCAGTGCCTTCACAGGAAGCTTATTTTTCTCAAGATAACTCTTCACTGAAGAACAGAAAACTTCAAGCTGCCATTCATTGAAGACATATCCTGTAACCCAGGCCCTGTTACTGTGCCAAAATACTCCCAGCATGCCTTTGTCGACCTTTTGTTGTTTAAATACTCTAAGGTATTTAAGGGGGGGGTGTTAGAGTGATACACAAGCAAAGGCTTCAGCTTAATATCTCAAGAGGCATTGGCACCCAACAAGACAGTGAGCCTATCTTTCATAGGCTTATATGAAAGATAGGTTCACTGTCTTTTATAGGCCAGGTAAACTAGCCTCATCCTTAGTGATGTACGTTCTCCTGGGCATTTGCTTCCAGAAGAAGCCAGTTTCGTCAGTGTTAAAAACCTGCTGGTGAAGATAACCCTCCTGATCAACAAATTCAATTCTAAAGGTCTCAGCTGCTTTTTTTTTTTTTTTTTTTTTTATTATCAGCACTGGATGCCTCCCCATGCCTTTCAACACTTTTGATATTCACCCTTTTTTTGAAGCACTCAAACCAACCTGTGCTGGCTTTAAAGAGTACAGCACTGCCACTGGTTAATGGAGCGTTAAGTTTCAGACTGCCATAGATCTGAAACAATCATACGAGCGATGTTCCACGCACCACATGCTGAACCATAACGTTGTTGAACAATAACAAAGACTAATTGGTTGAGAACAGTTGTACAAGTGATATTCCGTACACCATGTCTGGAAATTGCTGACCGTGTATCATTCCAACTATATCGGAAAGCCATCGGTTCCTGCAAATATCATGGTCCTTAAAATAAGAGATTGTATGGAACGTATATCGGATGCCAATGTCGTCGTAAGTCAAGGACCCACTGCACAAGGTGGTCTGCTACCAGGGGAACTTAAATCCCACTTTAGTATTATCCAGCTCAATATTAGTCCATTTTAAGATATTAAAATGACTATTATAAATAGACTCAAAATTACATAATTTTAATTTGGTGGTATATGTAATTATGCATATGCAGTAGACCAAACTGACTGACCCATACATCATTACAAGTGGAATAAATAATTCAGTTTTAGCAATGCATAATGACGTAAGAAGAAGCATATACAGCTACATATTCCTGAAAGTGCATCAGGAATATGTAGCTGTATATGCTTCTTCTTACGTCATTATGCATTAGGAATATGTTTCCAAAGAAAGTGCATCACCCCTTAAAATTGTAACTGTCGTCCGAATAACGCAAGTATGGCAATATTTCTTATAGATTGCATCAGATAAGATCGACACCATAGGTCAGTGGTTTTCAACTGGTGCCGCAACAACATTCCAGGGGTGCCACGCAATTTGAGTTTAAGTTACTTAAACTTATTATTATTTTTTAATTTATGTGTTTATTTCATTATAAAAAGGTGTAATGTATCTTTTTAATTTTGTGCTGATCTATAATTGATGTTTACTTAGTACCTCTGTATAAAGAATAAAATTATATACTGTATATATATAATTTGTATTATGGAATGTAATTTTTATAATTATATTATTGTAATAAATATCATATAACATATATATATTTTTAATATTATACATATATATACAGAGAGAGAGAATCAGATCTAACAGGCAGAAAATTGAGTAGGGGTGCTGCAAAATAAAATAAATTACTTAGGGGTGCCATTATTAAAAAAAGGTTGAAAACCACTGCCATAGGTGATAACATAATATTGCATCAGCTGTTACTTTCAGCTACATAAGCCCGCTCTGCATGAGTTGCAGTCATTCCTTGCTTGTGTCAGGATGGTGAATTACGTGCAGTTGATGCAACGAAGAAAGAGTGTTATCGTTGCTTTACATGAGGAAGGATGTTCTTCCTGTCATATTACTTATAGAGTGTCTTGTAATCAGCCAACAGTGAGATTTCTTTTAAACTCAAAAATACTGGTTCTGCTGATAGGAAAAAAAAAGAACCAGATCCAAATGAATCTCTACGCCAAAACAGGACTGCATTTTGAAGCACTTGTGCCTTAAAAAGCGTAAAGCTTCTTTGTCTGAGCTGAAAAGAGAATGGGAAGAACATACAGGAGTAGTAGCAAGTGCAGTAACAGTCAGAAGATGCCTCTTCAAAAATGGACTTGAAGCCTGTCATCCTAAGAAGCCCATCCTCACACAAAAAAATTAAAAAGGCCCGATTAATTTGGTGTAAGGAGCATGTCAAATGGACCGCTGAGCAGTGAAAGTCAGTTATTTTCTCGGATGAAAAGAAATTCAACCTGCTGATGGGAGACAAACGATTCACCGTAGACTTGGTGAAGAATACCATCCAGATTATGGTGTCTACAGTGAAATTCCCTACCAGCCAAATGATATGGGGGTGCATTTCGTATCGTGGTGTAGGTCACCTGCAGTTTATAAAAAGCTCGAACCCCATAAATGCCAATGGATACCTGGCCTTATTGGAAGGCAAATTGCTGCCAACCATTAGAGACCATTTCAACCTACCAAGTAACTGCATTTTTCAGGACAACTCTGTTTCTTGTTATCAGGCGAAAAGTTTAAGTAGGCACTTCTGTAGTTACTTTAGCTTAATTTCTGCATTAGAGGTTCAACAGTAATGTGTTTACATTTGTTACAGGTGAAAAAATGGTTGGAAGAATGGTCCATTACAACTGTTAGCTGGCCAGGAGACAGCCCAGACCTGAATCCTATAGAGAACTGTTGGCATCGTGTGAAATCTGCAGTTGCCAGAAAGAAACCAAAAACCCTTTGTGAACTTCAGGAAACCATAATTCGTGTTTGGAACCATGAACTATCAGCTGACTATCTTCAGAAATTGATCTTGTCAATGCCTCAACGGTGTGCTGCTATGATCAGGGCCAGTGTCGGTTCAACTAAATATTAGTTTGCACCTGGTGAACTTTTCATTTTGTTTTCCATTTAAAATGATAAACTGCAGCAAATTGAGGGGCTTCTGATTACATTTCAGTCATAATTGTAGTGTTTACCAAAACTGTTGTATAATGGTTGCAAATGCTCATTTTGGAATATTTTGAGAGCACCTGTCAAATGTTACTTAGCTTTGCCTTAACTATTAATAAATATCTTGTTTATATTTTTATTTGTGATGTAACATACTCATTAGTGAGTACCTGTCAAATATTACTTAGCTTTGCCTTAACTATTAATAAATATCTTTTGTTTATATTTTTATTTGTGATGTAACCATATTCACTAGTCATTAATGTAACATACTATTGCGAAAAAGGGTTAGTAAATGTGAAATTCCTAGGTGATGCATTTTCTTTGAACACAAGTGTACATAAAGAAAAAAAATGCTAACTTCATTTGTCCATACCTGCTAATAATTTGTTCATTCCTTTAAATTTATTCAAACTGCTACCTCCACGATACCAGGTGGAAATTTATTTCAACAATCAAATTACTCTGTGGATCAAAAGAAATTTCTGCACATCTATTGTTCAACCATCCTTTTCCAATTTAAATTTATGTTCCCCTGTATGTGTTGTTTACTCAATCCATTTAGAGATTTAAACACTTCAATTAGGCTTTCCGGACAGTACAATTTTACAGTAACTAGGTAGGTTTTTCTTGGTAAAATTATCCTTTTGTGCCCCCTACTAATCTTGTTACTTTTCCCTGCATCTGTTTCAACAGATCTTTCTAAAACAAAGCTCCCAAATAAGTATGCAACATAACCATTACCTTAAAGAATGGGATGATCACCTATTTGTCCCTGCTGGCAAAAAATACTGTATATCATTGACAAAGCCCCACAAGCTATTCTAGTATCCTGTTTGCATTGCTCAGAGAAATTCATACAAGACTGAAAAATTACTCTTAGGTATTTTTTCATTCACCTTGAGAATGAAAAATTTAACGAAAATGAAAAATGATTTAATGTACTTAATAATAATTATTTGGTCTGAGACTTGAATTAGGTTTTGTTTAAGCAGCTAGAAAATCTTTACTGCTTTAATTTTGGAAGTCTGCAATTGACGTCAATAGACATTCAGGACAACCAAATTTTCCATAAGTGGGAAAAATGGAAAGGTGGTGATTTAGATTGATTAAAAACAGGGCCAAAGATAGCTAAATATTCATAAATTATTTTCAAACAACCATTAATCCTTTAGTTGCTACAGATAACTTCATCAGAAGAATGAGAAACTGATCATACCGTCAAATCATCAGCTGCTGCTGCTATTGTTGGTTTTCAAGTGACTTAACAACTCTGGTCATATTACATCACTGTGCATTATGTCTGCAAGTGCATATTCACCAGTTAATTTGTGTGGTATGCATGCTAAAGAACCTGGAACTAATAGGGGGGTAAACTGTACTTCCTTCAGTCATCAACAGAACTCGAACCCAGACCTATCCAAACGAGTAACAAATGGCAAAACAACTATACTGTAGAGGATCAAATTATTAGCATCAATACAGAGAACAACAGGGCAGTTAAAGTACCTCCTTGACATGCAGCACCTGCAGAGTTGCATGGTCTCTGTGGTTATTATTGATTGGGATTTGTGGAGGGGGGAAATATATGGTAATATCAACTTTATAATTATTTTAACACTACTATACCCTATTGATCAATTACAGGCAACCTCTGCATAACAATGGTACTTCTACAACATAGTTTTGTTCTAACACAACCTGATAAATTGTGGCAATCGCACAACACGGTACTTGTATGACACGGTTTGAGAATTGAGGGAAATCTCACATACCACAGTATTTTTGAGGTTTTGTGCTGGGAAAACCATGCTGTTGACTCGCTAGTCATTATTGTCTTTGTGATATTGTTCTAAAGCACATTTCTGGAGGTCATTACCATAAAACAATAAAAACAATTTGCAGTTACAGGTTTATTAGTCTTTTCTATTAGTGTAATCAATTATAAACGGGTAGTAAACTCTATCTTCTTGCATTTGCGACAGTACCGATAGCTGGAATTCTGTGGGTTTTCACATTATGGCTAAACGTGTTTCCCCTTCCACGAAATATTCAATCATATAAAAAACATAAATAAATTTTCAGAAACTCATTACTCCGTATGTGTTTATTGTGCGTATTGTGTTTGTTGCAACTTGTGTGTGCAGTGTTCTTTGTTATTAAATGCTTATCATTTTTACTGTTTTAAATTTTACAATAAAAAAATAAAGTCAGTGAACAGAAATATCAATTAGTTAGTATGTACATATCACAGTACGTATTAATTAAGCTACGTATGTGAGCATAAATTTATTTTTATTTTGCTAACTGGAAAATATTCTTCCGAATTTCAGGTATCATTTAACTTTGTTAATTGGTAAGGTAATAAGTTAAATTTGTACTTTATATCTTTAAAGTGGGGGATCCACTGTATTTTTTTGGGAGATTCCTGGGTTATGTTCTGTCCTATTGAACTTATAGATAAAACACAGGATGATAAAAGTGCTAAAACACCGTAGCTTTCAGAGGCATCTGCCTCCTTTTTCAACAGTTTTGAACTTCTACAACAACTATTATCCGCCTCCTTTTTCAACTACTGTTGAAAAAGGAGGCGGATACCTCTGAAAGCTACGGTGTTTTAGCGTTTTTATCATCATGTGTTTTATCTACATTGTTTTATTGTAAATAATTCTTTGCAGTTTAAAATTTCCTATTGAACTTGTGCTTGTTTGAGACCATAAAAAATTGTGACTTAGAAGCGTGCAGTTCTTGACTTTTAAGAGAGAAGAAGGTACACAAAATCTAGATGCTGCAGAAAAGATTGTGCTTAGCAGTGATGAAGAGGAAGAAAATTAAATGAACGTACATTATCTGACATATACGTATCACAGTTTGTAAGGTAAGACATTTGTTCAGTTATTGCTATTTAAGTTACTACTATTATAAAAATAAAGTTAAAATATTAAGCTATTACTACCATAAAAATTAAGTTTCTGATAGTTATTAAAAAAAATGGTGTACTTTGTTAACTTTTGGAATGTAACACCCCTTTTTGTACTGGTTCTTAGTCCCATATAACATGGTTTCGCATTATACAAGATTTTGTAGGAATCAAACTACCATGTTATTCGAGGGTTACCTGTATACAATTCTGAAAATGTCCAATTACAGGATAACAGCAAAATATAATTACTCATTTACATGTAGATTCTCTTCACAATTCTACTATTTGATATGTCATGATAGGGTACTCACCTGATGCTGATGATTGCCTTACTGATGAGGACTCTGGCTGGATTGTCAGAGACTGAATTGTTAGTGACTCTGAATATAATATTTCTTGAGAATGAGAGTTCACTGAATCTGCTGTCAAACCTGATGAATCTTCTGACAATTCTTGGTCAATGAACTTGATAATTTCTAAAGTATGACAAAATTAAATAAAAATAAACATTTGGTATATATATTTAATATAAATATGATGGTTATTCATAGAGCAGTAGTAATTCTTGCTGTGTGTATGTATTCAATGAGCATTAATCAAGTGGCATAGGCCACATATGTAATATATTGAAAATAAATGGAACTCTTGATAAAGGTTTATTATCTCTAGTAACCATACACTTCTGCCAGTTGCCATACCATGGTTGAAACAGTTCTGCAATTATTTTGTGACTTCTTTAAGCACACTTCTCCTAGCAGTGTGTACCTTTGTACACAATTCCATGAGACATTTCAGTTCAGTAAAGACTGGCCTGGAATGCTGACCCTTCATTACTTTCATTTTATAGATGAGATAAAAGTGCAGGGGCTAGATCCAATGAATAAAGGGCATGTTTTCAACATTACCATGATGGAGAACCCAGTGCATCCAATGTAGCTGAGTAATCAAGCACAAGAGCACAATAAAGTGAAGAGTGTTTTTTTATTGTTTTCATATGGACAGTGGAGGTCATCTGTCAGGTGACCACTGGACAAGCATTTGTTTACAATTTTAGTTTACTTGTTTTTCTTCTCCCGCCAGTTCAACAAACATCTGTCTTACTTAGTTGTTTTTAAAAGGTTTATTTATTATTGCCTTCACAGTGAGAAAACAAAGCCCGATATTCTTTCAAGATGGCCATTATAGTGCAGAGTACAAAATGCATAGTTTCAAATTTCTTATGTTGTGAAGCAACCAAAACTGAAATAAATTTTGAAACAAACCTGAAACAGAAGTAACTAAGAATAATGAATATATATAGTGTTTTTTTTTTTTTTTTTGGGTGATGCTGCATAAGCTTGCTTTCTTACATCATATGCCTCTACTAATGCTAATACTAATGATATGAGTTTTTAAATTTTTTAATATTTATATGCATAATAAGCAGAAATGTGTGTGCATATTTGAAATTTTTTGCACTTAGTGATTTTTTAAAATGAAGACAATAAAGAGACCGATATTTATATTTTTTGTTTTATTTATTTATTATTTTTTTTTGCAATTTTCAGTTCAAAAAAAGAACAAAAAATATTTTTTGTTATTTTTTTGAAAATAAAAGGTGTAAAAAAACACAAGTATGTTTTATATTTTTTTATTAAAACTTAAAAAATAGTGCAATCCATTAAAAAAAGATGAAATGTTGTCACTGCTGAAGCAGAATTCTAAAAACACAAACCATTTTCCAAAAATTAAAAAGAATATTGGGCACTTGTCAAGTGGCTCACCACTGTTTTTGGCACACTTGTCCAACACAGCCAGGTCAAAAAAAAAAAAAAAAAAAAAAAAAACAGAAGCCTAATATAAGATTTCTCCACACCCTTCTACCATTTGACAAATTAGCCATCAAGAATTAAACAATATTGCTTATGTATGTTTCATTTCAATAAATTTTTATTTATATAACCATAGAGTTGTAATGTTATTTACCAATTTTAGCCTAATATGCACTGATTAAAATTATTTTGAAAATGGGGTAAATATTGATAATTCACAGATTTCATACAAACTGGTCATTATATGAAAATATGCGTGGCATAGCAAGCATTTTTACTATTTGCTGTTTTTTTAGGAACAAATGTGGCATGTTATAGCAAGATGACTGTACTTCATGTTTGTTTGTTTGTTTGTATTGTTATATTAATTCTCTGTTATACAGAGTATCCTAGGAGGAATCTGCCAAACTTCAGAGTTCTTTGAGTCATATTAAGTGCATATTACCATGGGTCTGAATCTAAATGGCTTAAGGAGCTACTGCTCTTTGAATTTTAATAATGGCTGTGGAGTTCCAACTCAAAAAATAAACATAATAAAATAAAAAAGCAGTCACCTAGTATGAATAAACATTTTACTAGGTAAATTTGTGCTTACTTTATAATTCAATTTTATTATTTTTTACACTAAAAATTCCAGTCATTTTAAAAATTCAAAAAGCTATAGCTCTGTAACTGCTCAGAATCAGATGAATGTTTATATGAACTACTTTGCTTAAAATCACTCAGGAAATCAACTAGTGGTTTGGCAGATTCTTTCTGGGACACCCAACCTATATTTTTGTTTAATTTCACCATGTCTAATATTAGTCGTCCCCTTTCTAACTTTGCATTCTTTGATTTATGTTGTTGTTGTTATTTTGGTTTTTAGGAGCATTAGCAACTAAGGCCATATTGCTACGGGATATGCGGTGGTCATTCTCTGACCTTTCCGCATCCTCCATATTTGGTGGTGACGGGCTCGAACCCCGGTCTAATCAAGAAGCGTGTGCTAACGCACCGCTGCTCCTTCCCACCTGGCTACGGAGGCGCCTCTTTGATTTATGACATCCACACCCACAGTATTGCTCTTCAACTTGACACTTTCAATTCTTTTGCCTACTTTAACAATTCTTTGCTATTTGACACATTTTTCTCTGTTATATTATAATGCATATTTAAAAACTAACTTTTGCCTTGTTTGGCTCTTTCCTATGAATTTTTTTTATTATTTTAGTTTTACATGAAACTCTATAAAATTAATTAGGAACTTTACAATCCAGAATTCTTAGGGTCTGGCACATTATACAAAAAAAAAAAAAAAAACCCCGCCATTTTATAATGGGAAATATTAAGAAAGTATCATATTGATGATTGCATTTGTCTTTAAGAATCTGTGCAATAAAAGGGTGAAATTTGCTGTTCTTTATTCAATAAACTTCATAACTTAGCATTAGATTTAGTAGAGGCATATGATGCAAGAAAGCAAGATTATTTAGCATCAGCCAAAAAAAAAAAAAAAAAAACCCTTCCCATTTCACACATCAATTCACTTCAAGAGTTTGTCTAGTTCAGGCTTGAATTTATTTAAGCTATCAACTTCCACAACGACAGATGGAAGTTTGTTCTAGCAATAAACTACCTGCTGGCTAAAAGCAAATTTCTGCACATCTATTCTACAACTGCTTTCCTCAATTTGAATTTATGACCCTCAGGTTTTTAATCTGAGCAAGAAGAAAAATCCCATCAGAATTGAGCCTACTCAATCCATTCAAGGCCTTATACACCTCAATGAGATCACCTCGCAGATGCCTAGTCTCCAGCTGCTGCAATTTGCAGAACTTAAGCCTTTCTCTGTAAGAGCACATCTTCATTCCCCTCAACAATCTTGTAACACTTCTCTGTGCTCACTCAAGCAACTCTACATCCTTCCTAAAATGAGGCCTCCAGATCTGCATGCAGTACTCAAGGTGTGGCCTGACCATTGCCTTATACAAAGGGATAACCTCCTTTTCCCTACTAGCAAAATTCCTGTATATCATTGACAATACCCCATGACCTGCTCTGGCAGCCTGCCTGCACTGCTCAGAAAACTTCATATCAGACTTCACAATTATGCCCAGGTCTTTTTCATTTTCTACCACCCTAAGTGTAGTACCACACAGTTGGTACATTTCTCTGGGATTACTTATACCCATATGCAGTGCTTTGCATTTGTCTATGTTAAATTTCAGTTGCCACTTCTCGGCCCATCTGCCCAACTTTTCTACATGCTGTTGCAGTAGCACACTGCCATTACTGTCATTAACAACCCTGCCAACCTTTGTATCATCTGTAAATATCGACATTAAGCCTAATATATCTTCATCAATATCATTGATAAATATAGAAAACAACAGTGGGCAAAACATCGAACCCTAATAACATTATGCCACAAACAGCAGCATCCATTATTCATTACCACTCTCTGTCTTCTCCCACTCAAGCACCCTTTTATCCATTGTAGCAAACTACCCTTAATACCATACTGCTCAAATTTGTACAGCAGTCTTCCATGAGCAACAGTATCAAAAGCTTTCCTGAAATCTACGTATACGATATCAAAATTATTTTTTGCATCCAGTTCCTTTGTAACCCATAGTATCCAGTCAAATTTGTCAGACAAGACTTTCCTTAACAAACCCATGCTGTGTCTTAATTATTACTGCAGTCTTGTCAAGATGACCCTGCAATGCTTCTTTAACCAGTAACTCCATTATTTTCCCCGCAACAGAAGTAATTACAGACTAATGGGTCTGTAATTACTTGTGTCACCCTTTGATCCCCTCACTTTGTGAATTGGAGATACTTTGCACATATCCAGTCCATGGGAATGTCCCCTGAGTCAAAGAATCCTTTCATAATTATGGCTAAGGGTTTGCTTATTTCCTTTGCCGCCTCCTTTAATATAATTGGATAGATCTCATCCACCACAGGTGCCTCTCTTATGTTTAACTTCAACAATTTCTCCTCCACTTTGCTCTCAGTTATTACAAAATCATTATGCACCCTGTTACAGTTTGATAAACTTCTGGCATTTTCCTCCCTTAATAACTGCTCATGTGTGATTGTAGATGCACAATCCTCATTCAGATTATCAGTTATCTGAGCAGGATCATCAACAGTCAAACCATCGATATCAAGTGAACCAATCTGATTCATCCCCTCACTTCTAGAGTCTATATAAGTAAAGAAGTCCTTGCTGTTTTTCTTAGCATCCTTTGCCAAAGATTTCTCGTAATCTGCCTTCGCTTGCCTAATCCCCTTTGTGATTGATTACAGACTAGCTTATATCTGCCATAGGCTTCTGTGCCGCCTGATAATTTATAAGTATCTCATGCATTTTTCTTCTCTGCCACGAGTCACATTAGTTCATCTGACATCCATTTAGGCCTAAATCTTGAACAATATTTCTTTATCGGTATGAAAAACCTAGTAGCTTCCACGATCACTTCTTTGAACTGATGATGTTACCAATAGCAAATTCCTACTTAGAATTTGCTATTGGTAACATCATCAGTTTGTCCCACTGTACAGTATATTAAAACTATCTGAGACCACTACAGTCACCTTTACAGAAGCAAAAACCCTCCCCTTTACCCCCAATGGTAATTATATCTTTAAGTAAATCCCACATCAGTACACTGTGATCACTGCCACCTAGCGGTTCCTTTTTTTGCAAATTCTTAATGCATGAATAATCACTGCTGATAACGAGATCAAGAGTATTACTCCCTGTCGATGTGAGTGTCATTGTGTGAATTTCTTTGTGGCAAACCCTTTGGGGTGGGATATTTGCTGGCAACAACAAGTGTGCACTTCCTTCACTCATCTGGATATTGCAATTTTTGATTCCCTTGTCCATTTTGGTGTTCAAGAGGAATATGCATGTGTAGATTGACTCACTATACCTTGTGGCAAGAGTGGTTACCAGTAATCTTTCTTCTTGTGATCATTACTTCCTGGTAGATAAGTGGCCAGTGAACAACATACAATATTCACATAGATATGACATAACATACATGCTGGTCTTTAAAGTGCCCTGTACTCAAAACAGAATTATACAGCAGAGATGGAGTAGCAACTGGGAGTCACCATACATAACAGATTATACAAAAAAAAAAAACACGCCTATCATACAGACTACCCAAATATGAATTGATATCAGGGGGACTGGGATCTGTTTGGTCTCCATGTCACAAAGGAATGCTGCTCCTCTTTTTCATAACTATCATTATCCAGTGCACTACCACCATTTTACTTACTGCAGTGGAAAAACCCATGCTTAGCCTCCAAAGAAAGGCTCCAGCAATCCTCATCTCTTCAATCATGAAGTATGAATCATTTTTGAGAGGCAACCAGAGAGTGTAATAGTCTTGATTTGGTTATCAGCAGTGATTATTTTTGCATTAAGAATTTGCAGATAAAGGAATCACTAGGTGGCAGTGATCACAGTGTACTGATGTGGAATTTACTTAAAGATATAATTAACATCAAGGGAAGGGCTATTACTTCCGTAAAGGTGACTACAGTGGTCTCAAACAGTTTTTAAATTCTGTACAGTGGGACAAACTGATAATGTTACCAATAGCAAATTCTACGTGGGAAGCATTCAAGATTTGTTTGTTGTTTGTTATTTGGTTTTTAGGAGTATTAGCAACTAAGGCCATTTTGCTCCGGGATATGCGGTGGTTATTCCCTGACCTTTCTGCATCCTCCGTATTTGGTGGTGAAGCATTCAAGGAACTAACCGTGGAAGTTAACTGGGCTTTTCATACCGATAAAGAAATACTGTTCAAGGTTTAAGCCTAAATGGATATCAGATAAACAAATATGACTCGTGGCAGAGAAGAAAAATGCATGGGATGCATATAAATTATCAGGCGACACAGAAGCCTATGGCAGATATAAGCTAATATGTAATCAAGTCACAAAGGAGTTTAGGCAAATGAAGGCAGATTACGAGAGATCTTTGGCAAAGGATGCTAAGAAAAACAGCAAGGACTTCTTTACTTATATAAACTCTAGAAGTAAGTAGATGAATCAGATTGGTCATCACACACGAGCAGTTATTAAGGGAGGAAAATGCCAGAAGTTTATCAAACTGTAACATGGTGCTTAATGATTTTGTAATATCTGAGAACAAAGTGGAGGAGAAATTGTTGAAGTTAAACATAAGAGAGGCACCTGTGGTGGATGAGATCTATCCAGTTATATTAAAGGAGGCAGCAAAGGAAATAAGCAAACCCTTAGCCATAATTATGAGAGCATCCTTTGACTCAGGGGACGTTCCCATGGACTGGATATGTGCAAAAGTATCTCCAATTCACAAAGTGAGGGGATCAAAGGGTGACACAAGTAATTACAGACCCATTAGTCTGTAATTACTTCTGTTGCGGGGAAAATAATGGAGTTACTGGTTAAAGAAGCATTGCAGGGTCATATTGACAAGACTGCAGTAATAATTAAGACACAGCATGGGTTTGTTAAGGAAAGTCTTGTCTGACAAATTTGACTGGATACTATGGGTTACAAAGGAACTGGATGCGAAAAATAATTTTGATATCGTATACGTAGATTTCAGGAAAGCTTTTGATACTGTTGCTCATGGAAGACTACTGTACAAATTTGAGCAGTATGGTATTAAGGGTAGTTTGCTACAATGGATAAAAGGGTGGTTGAGTGGGAGAAGACAGAGAGTGGTAATGAATAATGAATGCTGCTGCTGCTGTTGTTGTTTGTGGCATAATGTTATTAGGGTTCGATGTTTTGCCCACTGTTGTTTTCTATATTTATCAATGATATTGATGAAGATATATTAGGCTTAATGTTGATATTTGCAGATGATACAAAGGTTGGCAGGATTGTTAATGACAGTAATGGCAGTGTGCTACTGCAACAGGATGTAGAAAAGTTGGGCAGATGGGCTGAGAAGTGTGGCAACTGAAATTTAACATAGACAAATGCAAAGCACTGCATATGGGTATAAGTAATCCCAGAGAAATGTACCAACTGTGTGGTACTACACTTAGGGTGGTAGAGAATGAAAAAGACCTGGGCACAATTGTGAAGTCTGATATGAAGTTTTCTGAGCAGTGCAGGCAGGCTGCCAGAGCAGGTCATGGGGTATTGTCAATGATATACAGGAATTTTGCTAGTAGGGAAAAGGAGGTTATCCCTTTGTATAAGGCAATGGTCAGGCCACACCTTGAGTACTGCATACAGATCTGGAGGCCTCATTTTAGAAAGGATGTAGAGTTGCTTGAGCGAGTACAGAGAAGGGCTACAAGATTGGTTAGGGGAATGAAGGGATGCTATACCAAGAAAGGCTTCAGTTCTGCAAATTGCAGCATCTGTAGACCGGGCACCTGTAAGGTGATCTCATTGAATGGGCTGAGCAGGCTGAATTCTGATGGGATTTTTCCTCTTGCTCAGATTATGAACCTGAGGGGCATAAATTTCAATTGAGGAAAGCAGTTATAGAATAGATGTGCAGAAATTTGCTTTTTAGCCAGCAGGTAGTTGATTGCTGGAACAAACTTCCATCTGTCTGTCGGTTGTGGAAGTTGATAGCTCAAATAAATTTTTCAAGGAGGAACTGGACAAACTTTCAGAGGGAATGGTTGTGTGAAATGGTTTTGGCTGATGTTACATATGCTTGCTTTCTTGCATCATATGCCTCTCCTGCTGCTACTATAACTCCCAGATTAGGACAGTCTGAGAGATATAGTAGCAGTAAGACTTAAGTTCTGCAAATTGCAGCGTCTGGAGACTAGGCACCTGCGAGGTGATCTGAACGAGGTGTATAAGGCATTGAATGGTTTGAGCAGGCTCAATTCCGATGGGATACTTCCACTTGATCAGATTACAAACCTAAGCAAGCATAAATTCAAATTGAGGAAAGACAGTTGTAGAATAAATGCATGGAAATTTGCCTTTAGCCAGCGGGTGGTTAATTGCTGGATAAAACTTCCATCTGTTGTTGTGGAAGTTGATAGCTTAAATAAATTCAAGGTGGAACTGGACAAACTGAGGGAATGGATGTGCGAATTTTTTTTTTTTTTTTTTTTTTGGCTGACTCTAAATAAGCTCACGCTTGCTTTCTTGCATCACATGCCTCCATTACTATGTCTTTTGATGTTATGATGGGCATCATGGCAAATTTCAATATTCCTTACATTTCAAATGGTTTCACAGGCCTGAGGCTAGATAGTCTAGCAGACTGAACCTACTATTATCTCTAGAGGAGGCAGTTGGATCAGCTGGTGATAGGACTTCAAGTTATGATTGAGGCATTCTTGAATCTGCATTACATCAAGGTGCTGGGTACATTCCTGCTATGTTAAAAAAAAAAATGACTAAAAAAATTTTAGTAGATTTTAATATTTTTATTTTTCATTGCATTTTAATTATATTCTAACATATTTTTAACCCGCATTTTTTTTTCTGACATAATGTCTTCCATCGCTAGAGGTTAGATGGAGTTTGATATTTCTGGGTTCAGGTTGGGGTCTTCAACTATGATAATGGGGTATTGAATTACTTGTGGGCTGATGGTGAGGAACAAATTTTGAGTTTAAAATTATCTTAAGTTATCATTCGTAATTTATTGGCATTCATATAGATTTATTCATATTTATTCTTGAATGTTAATATAATGTAGAATAAACTGAGTCTATGGAAGCCCTTATATCTGAAAATTTCATTAACTCATTTATATCTTCCCCCTTTGACTTAGTTTAACTTTATCTATTGAATGCATCATGAATACTCAAACTAATAGAACAAACTTATCTGCAAAAAGTTCTAACTCTCCTACACTTCCTCATTCAGTTCACAAACGTGCATGGTGTCAGTTGAAATCTAAATTATTTTCACCTACAATCAGCCAATCCCCACTTTTTCTGACACAATCACAGTTATCAGTTGCCTTAACCACTACTCATCTCAGTTATCCTAATTATTCTATAATGATTAGGGCAACTAAGATTCAATGATTCCTTTAACTTCACGGGTGGTAATCATGCATATACCCAACTCAGCTAATCAGTTTGAACTTTTCGACTTCCTTTCTTTAAAACGTATATTTTCCAGTCTATCTTTCCTAATAGTGAGGTAATTTTCCTTAATGATTTTAGAGTTCATAACTTTTGCAAAAAAGCAAGAGTCTGCTGCTCATCTTCAATAACACTCAGATTTCTAGACAACACATATGTATCTCTACTAGGAATTATCTTAACTTTTAAACTCTCTTGGCATGAGCACATCACTAATACTGCTTCCTCTGCATCCAAAAACTAGGTTTCTTTTTTGCTTTTAACTTTACTCTTCTTCTAAACAACTATTCACTCTGTACAAATCTCATATCTGCTCTATCATGAAATATTGTTCCCACATGAGGTGATGCCCCAAAACCTCTCTCAGGCTTTTAGACTGATTAATTGTAAACTGGAATTAATGACCCATCTCTTATAAAGTCGATCCACTCTCTGTGTCTAAATGTTGTTTCTGATGAATGCTTTTTTTTATAGATACTTCAATGGGCACTACTCTTCTAAATTGGCATCTCATATACCCAATGAGAATGAGTTTAATTTCATAAACTCATTCTCATCCAAACCACTCTGAACCCGTGCTGCAAACAGTCAGC
Source organism: Mastigoproctus giganteus (assembly GCF_048544385.1). NCBI lineage: Eukaryota > Metazoa > Arthropoda > Arachnida > Uropygi > Thelyphonidae > Mastigoproctus > Mastigoproctus giganteus. The sequence goes on from NC_143587.1 coordinate 27,498,423, forward strand.
ATCAATTTATTGTCCAACTTCAAAGAATCAGCTTTTCTTCTTCCTCATTTGTCCCTTCAGATTCTGTTTTTTTGAAACAATCTACCTTCATGTGTATTTTCTGAAAATTACAATCAAAAGAAATTCAAAGTCTAATGTCAACAAGTCTCTTCTTTCATCTGCTCAACCTTCAATGCACATACGGTACTACGTACTAAAAAAAACTTCAGCCCTTATCAACCCACTGCAGGATGAAAGCCTCCTCAACAATTCATGCTGAGGGAAATGGACCATAATCTGCCATGCTGGTCCAGTGCGGGTTGGCAGATCGACCGTATTTAGCAGTAAGAGGCTTGAACCCCGGTCTACTCAAAGAGCGTGTGCTACTGCACTCCTGCTCCTGACCACTCAGCTACGGAGGAAGTTCTAATTCCTTTCGGGTTTGTGGTTTTCGTTAAAAAAAACAAAAATCAAAAGTATGATGTTTTAGATTAAACTGAGATGGGCAACAACTTTACGACTGAGAAAAAGCAGCTGATTAGCAAAATTTTAATTTATAAATTGTAAAATGGTAACACGAATTTCAAAAATTCCTCAAATATGTCCAAATGATAAATGATTTAAACCTAAATATAAGAAAGATAGACCCAGTGGCTTTTAATTGAAACATCCAGTATAAAGCAAAGAAGTCAGTAGTGGGAAATGATGCAAGAAAGCAAACTTATACAGCATCAGCAAAAAAACCTTCCCACATCACCTGTCCTACCCCTCTAATAATTTGTCTAGGGTTCCTCCTTAAATTTATTTAAACTACCCACTTCTGCAACACTAGATGGAAGAGTGTTCCAACAATCAACTACCCACTGTCTGAAAGCAAATGTCCACACATCCATCCTTCCTCAATTTAAATTTATGCCTCCTCGTGCTGTCTGAGTAAGAGCAGGGATGCCATCAGCTTAGCTTACTCAGTCTATTCAGAACTGTAAACACTTCAATCTGATCTCCTTGCAAATTTTTAGAACTTAGTAGCCTTTCTTAGTAGAGTACCTTTTTGTTTCCCTCGCTAATCACTTTGCCCTTCTCTGCAATGGCAAAGTTGATCTGTTCCAACAGATCAACGTCCTTCCTAAAATGATGATTCCAAAATCTGTATGAAGTACTCAAGATGTAGCCTAACCACTGCTTTATACAATGAGATAATCACCTCCTTATACCTGCTGGAAAAATTGCTGTATATCACTGACAAAATCCCATGGGTAGTCCTGGTTTCAAGTTAGCTAAATATAGTTGAATTTAATAAGTCACTTAGCATAAAATGCAGCATTGCAGTCTAAAAGAAGCTATATATATATATATATATATATATATATATATATATATATATATTATTTTTTTTTTTTTTTTTTTTTTTTGCAAAGGCAGATCTGTCGTTTGTTTCTAAAAACTATTAGAAACAGTAAAGTAGAAACAAGTAAAATCTTGTTTTTCTTTATAAAAGAAAATATTGCTAACATTTGTGCTCAAAAGTCAATGAAAGTTAACTGAATAAGAGAAATAACACTTGTTGTTCTTCTAATGTTATTTTTTTAATGGATGTTGGAAATGCATTTTTTATAGGAAAGGAAATGTTAACTTCTAAAGATACTTTTAACTTTTGAAACAAAGACAGAAAAGTATTAGAAAGCAATTAAAAGCTTAACAGTTAACATTCTAATGAATGCTCATTAGAAAAGAACCGGATTTACAAGGTGTGTCTGAAAAGTTTTAGGACTAATTTTTTTAAACGATACTATTGATGCCATACATCAGCCACTGTTGAAACTATTCACTATCAAGTCTGAACTGGCTCTGTGCCAAGTTTCATCATTGTGCACAAAGGTGTTCTACTAGGAACTCAAGTTTAAGTAGGCACAGTAAATCACATAGTCATGGATTCAAGGACCAAGCAAAGAGTAATGATAAAATTTTGTTTTAAAGCTGGAAAAAGTGCAAATGAAATAGTAGCTATGGTGAGTGCAGCTTATGGACATGAAACACTATCACGATCCAACATTTTTCACTGGTAGAAGTGGTTCTGTGAACATGGGAAGATATTCAGGACAATGTGCAGAGTGGTCGCCCATCCCAGTCTCATATGGACTTAGCCATCAAAAAAGTTCAGCAGCTGTTTAATGGAAGATCGTTGCCTGTCCCTCCAAATGATAGTCAACCAGCTTTACATCAGCAAGGATACCATGCATTTGATTGTTGTCAAAGATTTTAAAAAAGGAAAGTGTGCTTGCACTTCATACCGCATGCGTTGATGGCAGAATGGAAGGAGCAGTGAGTTGCTGCATGTCAAGATTTGAACGAAACGGCAGATCTAAGTGATCCAGACTTAAAAAAAATTACAACTGGTGATGAATTCTAGTGCTATTAAACAGAAACAAGAAGACAACCACCTACATGGGTTGGAGAAAATCTGTAAGGCCAAAGAAACTCCTGCTTCAAAAGTCTGAAAAAAATCATCAACATTGTTGGTGATTTTTATGATTGTCAAGGAATTGTGCACAAAAAATTTGTACCGGAAGGGCAAACAGTCAACACTGAATTTTACAGAGGAGTAATGAACAGACAGTTGAAAAGAATTCAGTGTTTTAGGCCAGACATGGCCAATCAGGTGAGTAGTTCTTGCTTCACTACAATGCAACCATTGTCAAGCAGTTTCTCTCACAGAACGGTGTTACAGAGGATGGCTTCACCATCCACATATTCTCTAGATTTGGCTACTGCTGATTATTTTCTGTTTCCAAAAATCCAGGCTGAAGCGGGCCCATTTTGACAGCGTTTCAGAGTTCCAAACCAGCATGATGAGAGAAATAAACAGTTCCACAAGATCAGTCCCACAGAGCCATCTGGAAGCCATACAAAGCTGTGCGAAGAAGTGTATTGAGTTGCAAGGCATGTACTTTGAAGATTAAATGATAATAAATTTTTTGCTTAAGATTTATTTTTTATGAATGTAGTCCTAAAACGTTTCAGACACACCTTGAAAAATTGCAAGCTCTTCTCATTTAGCTATTTGATGAAAAAAACAAATTTTGAAAAAACCCTAATCTAGAAACTAAACCTTACTTGCCTTGATACATGCACATATGCGAAATGTAATGCATGTGAATAATACACTGATACTGCTTACTGAACTTTGTGTTTGCATGAATGATATCATGCATGTTAATTACAAATGACTAAATCTAGAGCAATTTCAACCTGAACATGTAATTAAAAAGGAAAAGGAGAAACCAAGATATACACTGTTATTCAGTTCTAGTTAAAACAATGTTCATCTGGTAGATACAGAACTTCAAATAAGGCTAGACTCAGCAAGCGACATACACCTGAAAACTACAAAGGCATGTAAACACCAAAAATATGCCAGCAAAACCAGAAAAGCTGGCAGGTATACATATTAATGTAACACTAATGCCAAATACAAATAATATCAGCTTATAAGGTACAAGTGAAAAGCCTCATACCCAATATTAATTACATACACAGATCCAAAAAACTGTCCAGAACAAGAAATATAATAATTAGAAATAGTCAGTCTTCGTATAGCACAATAGTTGTGTTCCTAGAAACCCTTGTGCAATATAAACAACAGGCACTATGCGAAAAATAGGTTTAGGTGCCGACCACCCAAGATTGAACACATTTGTAACCAAAACATTACCAAACACAATAAATAATCGTAATAAAATACTTATGTATTTTATTACGACTATTACGTAATAAAATATTGCTACTGCTTTTGCTTCTATTGTAAGCAAACTTGTTTTTTGTTTGATTTTCTATCCAAACAGATGACAGCCGTTCCATCTCTTCCAATTCTTTGTGTCTTAATCTAATGGATTTTAATTACACTTTGAGTTGTTCATGCTATGAAAGTTGTTTTTATTTTCTCTGCATTCTTTGTAATTCTCGGCATTGCCTCATTTAGGCCTGTAACACGTGCAATATCACATGGTCTTTCATTTCGCTCAAAGCGTTTCACAATTTCATATTTTTCCTCTATCGACAGAGGCGGACTGGCCATAAGCCTTACAAGGGAAACCACGGTGGGTCGGAGGCCGGTGTGATTTTGGCCATAAATGCTAGTATGAGGCCACTACAAATTTTCCTGGATAAGAATTTTTGACCCAGTCGGCCTCTGTTTATCAATATTGCTTTTCTTTTTCTCTCTGAATCTGCAGTGTCTTCGCCAGGATGCTTCCTTTTCACAATGTTTAAGTATTTTACTCATTTTTAGGGAATAAAGCACAATTACAAAATGAGGAGGCACGCTTCATACACATAAACAAAGCTGCGGGCGTGCAGCAACTGAATAAACAACACTGTAAAGGTAGAGATACACTATTAACACCTCACATTTTACTAAAGCACATTTCTAGGGGTTACTACCATAAAACAAAAACAATTTCCAGTTGCGTTTCTGATAGTGGAATCTGTTATAAACTGGCAGTAAACTTGATCTAATTGCATTTGTGATTATACCGATGCATTTGTGATTATACCGATTTTTACGCTATTATGGTGAAATGTGTTTCCCCTTCACTGATATAAAAAACAAATACATTTTCAGAATCTTCTCTTCATTCCTATCATGTTGCTTTCGGTTGGGGTGATTCTGCGTTCGACTGCCATTTTAATTTTAAGATGTTACAAACAAAAGTTAAAAACAGCATTTTATTTACCTTGTTTACTATCTTCTGGAACACATGATGTTGATTCTGTGGCATCCATAGATAAGTGGTTTGGGTCTGACCTTGCAATTAATTGCTGTGATTCACTTTCTTCGCAGCTGTCAAAATTTGATGTGGCTAATCGTGGACTACTGGATGGAAGACCATGCTTTTTTGGATGGTTTTCAACAAACCCTGAGATCTAGAATTATAAAAAGTCAGCCAATTTGCTTGTTAAATAAGAATAATCAGCTATGAATATTTTATATCAAGTAAAATAAGTCTCACAAATTAAATTTAGTAGGTTCAAGCACATGCAGAAATAACACTAAAAATACAAAATATTTTGCATTTGTTTGATATTAGCCAGACATATATACTGGCTTTGATTAAAAACAGACTGAATTTGAAATCTGCATGCATTTCTATATTCAATTTCTGTCTTGGGGACCCAGCAACAGACAAACTTAGCTCTGTTGCTAGGTCCTCTCCATTGTGACAGCTGGTCTCACATATTTAACAGTTTTCGTATGTACACTATTTTTTAATTGAAATCTGTAAACATTTCTACATTCAATTTCTGTCTTGGGACCCAGTAACAGAGACAAACTTAGCTCCATTGCTAGGTCCCCTCCATTGTGACACTTGCACAACATATTTCCTTTTTGAAATATGTTTTGAAACTTGCTGGTCTCACATATATATGTTTTGAAGGTTCATTCAGTGCAGTATCAACAAATTAGATCTGTGCACATACAGAATCACCTGAAACTCTATAGAGATGTACTGCCACCTGTTAGCTGTGTTTAAAATAATATTACTCAATTTTATATATATGATAGTTTTTTTTTTAGTATGTTCAAGCTTCAGACAATAATATTCAAAATGATGAGGGCTTAAAGCGAGCCTGAAGAGATTCTCTCAATTTCAGATCCAGAAATTGATGAAACTGAAACAAATAATATGAGGTGTGACAGTAAAGTTCCTGAACTAGTGCAATAGAAAGAAAACAAAATGAAGGAGCTCACAAATGGTTTTATCTTTATTCAAAGTAATGCACCTGAATGAATGCACTTATTACGCAGCTCTAAAAGCTTCTGAAAAGAGCCAAAAAAGACTTCCAAACAAAAAGATGATGTTCAGTTCGGTGGTTAAGTTTTTATTTATTTCTTCAACATCCTAAAATCTCCTTCCTTTGTGGGCAGTTTTCACCTTGGGAAAAATGAAGAAGTCTGATAGTGCGCGATTGGGAAGGTGGATGGTTGATCAGTACAATGTCATATTTCCTCAGAAGTGTCTTCCCAACAAGCATGGAATGGGAGGTGGCATTATGATCCAGAATGCCTTTATTTCAAAATTGCAGTCTCACCCAGGGAAATACACTTCAACAGTCTTTGTAGCACTTGTACATAGAATGTACAGGTGCTTCAAAGACTGATTACTGATTCAAAAATTTTGTACCTGAAGGGGTGACAGTCAATGCTGTCTACCCTTCAGGTACAAATTCCTTGTGAATTACACCCTGTTTGTTGAAAAACATGATCAGCATCATCTTGATCCTGCACTTCTGTAAATGAAACTTTTTGGGTATGGGGATACCTTTGAAATCCAAATGCTCTGACGCTTAATGTCTGTGTCATAATGAAACACCTAACATTCATCTCTATTGACAATACAATCAAGGAAATTAGGATGGTCTTAACATCTGGATGAAGTCTTCACAAGATGTCACTATTCGTTGCTTCTACTCATCCAGCAGGCTGTGTGGCACAAATTTTGCACAGACCTAACTTTATGCTAACTTTTCATGAAAACTTTGACAAATCGCAGATATTATCAATACACGGATGGAAGCCCCCTCAATGATCTATGTTGAGGGAATTATCCTCATATCTTTATATCCAACTCATCAGCCATCATGTTGATCATCTCTTGCCACAATTTCCCAAACTTTTACAACTCTGTCGCCATTTTGGGTGGTTGACATTCATCAAACTCTTGAAAATGAGGACAGAGTTGCAAAAGTCCATCTTTGAATCACTTAAACCATTCAAATGCGCTGGAACAACTTCATGTTTCATTACCAGAGAGTTTTTAACGTTTCATACATTTCTGTTCCAGATTTTCCCAACTTAAAACAAAATATGATATTCATTCATTGCTCCACTGAATTAGTAGTGTTAACGTTCCATGACATGGAATGTTAATACTACTAACAACATCGTTACTTAAATTAGTATTAGCAGTAATTAATTGTTACTCAGTATTAGTAGTGGTGCAAAAAAGCAAGCTTATATGATGAAAAAAAATAAAGCTTATAAAGTATCAGCCAAAAATTTTAAAAAAAATAAAAATAAAAATAAAAAAAAAATCTCAACATCACCTGTACTTTCCCTCCAATAATTTGTCAAGTTCATTGAATTTATTCAAACTACCCACTTACAACACCAGATGGAAGTTTGTTCCAAAAATGAACTGCCTAATGGCTGAAGGCAAACCTTTGCAAATATATCTTGCAACCATCCTTCCTCAATTTGAATTTATGCCCCCTCATGTGTAGTCTGAACAAGAGGAAGAATCCCATCAGCAGTGAGCTTGTTCAATCCACTCAAAGCCTTAAACACCTCAATCAGATCACCTCACCTCACAGGTGCCTAGTCTCCAGATAATGCAATTTGCAGAACTGAAGCCTTTCTTAGTAACACCACCCTTCTCTCTCCTCACCAATCTCATTTCCCTTCTCTGCACCCATTCCACCAGATCTACATCCTTCTTAAATGAGGCCTCCTGCCTGTATGCAGCACTCAAGATGTGGCTTAACCATTGCCTTTTGCAATGAGATAGTTACCTCCTTATCCTTGCTAGCAAAGTTCCTGTATATCACTGACAAAACACCACTTGCTTCCTAGCAGGTTGTCTGCACTGCTTAGAGAACTTCATATCTGACTGCACAATTACCCCAAGGTCTTTTTCATTTTTCGCTATCCTGAATGTAGCACTACATAGTTGTCATGTTAATTTGGAATTACTGCAACTATGCAGTACCTTGCATTTGTCATTGTTCAACTTCAATTGCTATTTCTCAGCCCATCTGCCTAATTTTTCTAATCCTTGTTTCCATAGCTTACCTCAATTATTTTCATTAACCACTTTTCAACCTTTGTGCATGTGCCAACTTAGATGTTAAGCCTCATGTATCTTCATTAATATCATTAATAATTATAGAAAACGAGTCCAGCACTGAACCTTGATGTACTTTACTAATAACATTAGTTCATGGAGATCAGAATTCATTAATAACCACTGTCTTCTCCCATTCAACCATCCCTTTATTCATAGCAGTAACTTTTCCTTAATGCCATACTGCTCCAATTTATACAGCAGTCTTTTATGTGCAAATCTAAAGGTTTTCCCGAAATCCAAGTATATGATATCAGAATTTTTTTTGTACCCAGTTTCTTTGTTACTGCTTTTTTTTTTTTTTTTTTTTTTTGGTAGTTATCGGCGCATCGGCTTCTGTGGCCATAGTGCACCTCCCAAGGTTTTTTGCAGTACTTTGATCCAAGCCCGAGGCGGGATTCGAACCCGCGACCTTTGGGTTGCCAGGCAGGCGCTTTACCCACCCGGCTAGACCAGTCGACTCTTTGTTACTGCATCAGAGCTTTTGAGCTCATGGGAATGGATAAGTTTTTTGGAAATTTTTACCATCTTTTTGATTAATTAAGATATTAAATTGTGGTTGACAAATGTTTAATAGTCTAAGTCATGTTTGCTAGTTTATTTTTAAATTAAGCTAACGATTTTGTAAATTACTAATTATTGGTACAGCTATTTTATCTGTGTTTCGGCATGAATATTGTAACACAACTAGTAGTGCAGTGGAATAGTAGAGTTCAATTGTGATAAATAAGCAGCTTGAAGGTTCTAATTACTTGTTAGGCTTATTTTCTTTCATTTTTAGCTAAGACATTTCATACTTGATAGTGTAAGATGCAGTGCTTTTTTTTTGTAAAAAAATAGGTGCCGGTACTCATTCTTTGCTATCAGGAAAAATTGAAAATTAAAAGAATATGAAAAGTACTTTGAAAATTTTTTTCCCCTGATAACGTTACTTTAGTAGTAATGTTTTTAGAATAAGAACAACAAATTAAGTGTATTAACAGTTTATTAAACATAAATTTATTATTTAAGTATATAAAAAAAATAAGTAAATATAACATAAGTAAAAATAATTTCATAATAAAGTTTTTGTAGAATATTCCAAATTTTTATTAAGTTCTCACCCGACACTCTATGCCAAGGGTCGGCAAACTTTTTTGAGTGAAGAGCCATTTTTGATCTAATTAAAAAAAAGAGAGAATCCGAAGAGCCACACCTCAGCTCAAGCTGGGAGGGGGGAGGGGGAGTGAGAGTTTTTTAAGCAATGGAATAGAGTGGGAAGGTGTTTATTAAAAAAAAATTTTTTTTGATATATTATTTATTAATACTGAAAAAACGTAACAAACATCCAATTAGGTACAAATTAATGTGATTTCTGCTGATGAATTTCTTGAGCAAGTGTTTCTCAACATCATGCGAGTATGTCGTAATTAAACATGCTGGCATCGTTCAGACAACGGTTTCTTGATTTATTTTTAATATAGTTCATGTTCAAATATATTTGCTCGCAGAAATACGTCAAACCAAAAACTAAGAGAAGTCCAAATGCAAATATTTTCAAATTTATATACGTGTCAGGTAAGCTACTCCACGCATCGAACAAAATTTGGTCTGCATTTTAGTCATTGATCACCGTTGATTTGTGTAGAATTGCAAGAGCAGCCTTTTGCCTCTCCAAATCTTCAAAATATCAGTTTTAAGGCAGTCTTGCACTCCACATGCCCTTGATTTTTAAGTCCTCTAACTCAGTAGCGTAGCTACCCTTTTTCGGGCTCAGAGGCAAAGAACATGTTCAGGCCCCTACCTAATTAATGAAAATTGCAAAAAGAGGAGACAGCCAAAGACGCCGGGCCTCTAAAGGGCCCGGAGGCAATGGCCTTGCCTGCCTACATGGTAGCTACGCCACTGCTCTAACTCTATTTCAAATTATGCTTCATATGAGGTGTAAAGTTAAAGAGCCGCAGTTACATGTTAAAAGAGCTATATGTGGCTCGCGAGCCGCAGGTTGCCGACTTCTGTCCTTGCCAACTTGTTTTCTTCCTCTTTGTGTGTCGGTTGCTGAATGACATTTCCTAAGCAGCCACGAATTGACATATTTCGCTAGATCAAAGCGGGTCAGCGGTGGGCCTATAGTGAACAAACTGTTTTTGTCATTAACGAAGCGCTGGTGATCAGATTCATTTGTGACAATCCTCGTTCACATTCACTTGATGAAATTTGTATTTTACTCAGAGCATTCATCAAATGCCTCAATTATTCTGAAACCTTCTGGGACTAATCGATTCCGCCACTATGTCACTAGTTCTTAAATTTGAATTTTTCTTATCAATTAGGTGTCCCCGAAATCCACGAATTGCATTTCTTTCATTTAACTGTAACCCAATTGCCAATTTTCTAACTTAACTTTCACCAAATGCCAACAATTCATGTTCAAATTTTTTTTTTTTTTTTTTTTTTTTAGGAGCATTAGCAACTAAGACCATATTGCTCCGGGATATGCGGTGGTCATTCCCTGACCTTTCCGCATCCTCCGTATTTGGTGGTGATGGGCTAGAACCCCGGTCTAATCAAGAAGCGTGTGCTACGCACTGCTGCTCCTTCCCACCTGGCTTCGGAGGCGTCTTCATGTTTAGATGGATTAATACCTTCATTGTCCTCGTTTTCCTTCTCTCGTCATCGGTATTGTCACTAGTTCTTAAATTTGAATTCTTTTCTTTTCTTTTTTTTTATTGAAACTGTCCAAAATGTCGGTGTCATTTGGATATTCAGGTACTGTGACCATGTAAACAGAGATAGGGAAAATTTACGGAAAAATGTGGATAACGCACTTCCGCAAAACAACAGATGATTATTTGTCCGGGTAAAAGAAAATCACTTTTCTAATTCTCAAACGGGGTGCTTACGTTTGATTCACAAAGGTGTCCAAACCTACGAGGAAAGTGAACTAAAACAGCATTTTAAATTTTGTTAATTATCAAAAAATTTTTCTCATTAAATGTTTTATTCAGTAAATGTAATTGTGTATTGTACTTAATAAAATTTTAGAATATTTTCAATTTTACTTTTACATGCAACAAAATATGGAAAATGTAACACACTAAAGAAATCTAACTTTGAATTTTTTTGAATATTGCCCCTGTACGGGAAAAGGTTTGACACCACTGCAATAGAAGGTGGGCCAGAGCCCACTGGGAATACACCTTGATCTGCTCACTCTTGACTAGCGACGACTCCTTATGTGGGACAGGTGGTCAGATAGGTTTTACAAGGTACCACCACCCCGGGGGCTCACATCTGGTGAGTATGGGCTTGGCAAACCCAGGGTCCTGAGCTGGATATCATCATTCTTCTCCTTCTTGGTGATGCCTTTCTACTTCTCTCTCTCTCTCTCTCTAACACACACACACACCCACACACACACACCCACACCCACACACACACAGGGTAACTCAGGAATTTATTTTTTTTGGCTGGTACAGCATAAGCCTCAGGCTTCCTTGTACCATGTGGCTAATAATAATAATAATAATAATAATAATAATAAGTTGTAGAATGCTTTAGCTCTCTTAATTCGTGCAGCAGCACTAATTGCCTACATTTCCTGAAGGCCAGAAATGCGAACAGTGCGTACTGAGTTAATTCTCTCCTAATCCGTTCGCTATATGAAAATTTTCTTCGCTCAACGGAAAGTGTTTTAAATGTAATCCAAGGGGAAGTCAAAATAATTCGCTATAGAAGGATTTCGTTAAACAGAAGTCCAACTGAGTAATTTAGAATTATAAAAATGGTTATACAGTTTTATATAGAAAATATCTCAAAAATAGACAGTAAAAAATGCAAATTTAGTTAAATAATTTTAAGCTTATTTGAATATTAGGTAAACACATAAAAAAATTTACGGAATATTACAAATTTCGAAGTGCTCTGCATCCAAATGTCACATGTCACTGTTAATAAAGGTGCCGGTATGCCGTACCGTTGCGTACCGTCCCAAAAAAAGCACTGGTAAGATGTAATGTAAAAATTGATAGCTCAATACTTATCACTGTGTTTAGGACTCTATTAGTTCAATGTAGTATTGTAAATTAATCAATTAAATTGATTAATTTTCATTGTTGATCAATTAAATTGTATTTAAATGGAAATTATGCCCTAGACTAGAGCAGTAAAGTAACGTGCATAAAGTAGTGGAAATGCCGTGGCTTAGTGAGAACTGAAGGGGACAATTCTTCTAGAATTGTTCCCTTTGGATCTTGCTAGAATCACAGCCTAGAAAAATGTGCAGCTTATGCAATGTTTACCGATCCTTCTGGAACAGGACATGATACAGCCAATGGGATGTCTTTGTATGTGTTCTGTGCAGAGAGTGAAGAAATTGGTACCAACTTAGCATTATGATGAGAGTTTGAAGAGTGGGGGAGATGCCCTTGAAGGAATTGAAATGGGGCCCCATCAAGCTCTCAGCTGTCCAACTTAACGCCACAGCTCACTTGTATATCAGGCAACACAGAGGCAATCTCCAAGGCGGAATCCATTGATTCCAGAGGTTATTGTCAGGGAAATGGGAAATGTGTTGTGCAAGAAGGATAGGTGGAACAGGACCGAGGTATGTCTGCTGGTGGCAAAAACAGGTGACATTGGAGCAGATATCATCTTTTAAGAGCACAAAAGGTAATGTTGTACACATTGACACTAATAATAGTAGGAGATTTGGGGACTTACTTAACAAGTACAGGGCAATGTTGGGTAAAAGTCGTGAGTTAGGATTGAATTTGAAAGTGTCTGCAATTCTGCCCTAGAGAGAATGTGCAAGGCTCATGGGATAGAATTTTTTTTCAGTGTGGTCTATGTTCATTAACAGGAGAGACTTTAAATGGGATAAGACACAATTAAATAGAAGGGGGTGCAAGAATATTTGCGTATGCTCTCGAGGCAGTGATAGGTTGGTTGGAAAACTGCTAGATTGGGGGGGGGGGGAACAGACTTTTAGATTAACCAGATTCGCAGGCAGAAGCAAAGGTGATATTGGAAAATGCAGCACCATGGAAAGCAAGTTGTTGGGAATTTCAAGTCCTGTTGTGGGTCATTGTGGAACATGTGAATGCATGGGCCGTGTAAAGGTAATTAAGAGTAAGACCAAGTGCATGTAAATTGGCATGTATACTGATGCCAGGAGCGTTGTAAAGAAATTTGATGAATTTGAAGTACTCATTCAGTCATCAGATTTATTAAATAGAAGGGGGTGCAAGAATATTTGCGTATGCTCTCGAGGCAGTGATAGGTTGGTTGGAAAACTGCTAGATTGGGGGGGGGACAGACTTTTAGATTAACCAGATTTGCAGGCAGAGGCAAAGGTGATATTGGAAAATGCAGCACCATGGAAAGAAAGTTGTTGGGAATTTCAAGTCCTGTTGTGGGTCATTGTGGAACATGTGAATGCATGGGCCGTGTAAAGGTAATTAAGAGTAAGAACATGTGCATGTAAATTGGCATGTATACTGATGCCAGGAGCACTGTAAAGAAATTTGATGAATTTGAAGTACTCATTCAGTCATCAGATTTAGAAATTGTAGGGATAGCAGAAACATGGTGTCACTCACACATGTGATGCTGAATTTAAATATGGGGAGTACAATGAATACAGGAAAGACAGACAAGATAGGAGGGGGAAGAGGTTATGCTTTTAGTTAAGAAGCATATTGTCGAAGGTAGTGCCAGTCGACATGGGTGACGAGTGCAATGTTGATTCAGCGTGGTGTGATATAACGACTGGGAAAACAAAATTAAGTGTAGAAGTGTGTTATTATTGTTATTAGCCATATGGTGCAAGGAAGCCTGAAGCTTATGCTGCACTGGCCAAAAAAAAAAAAAAATTCTGAGTTACCCTGAGAGAGAGAGAGAGAGAGAGAGAGAGAGAGAGAGAGAGAGAGAGAGAGAGAGAGAGAGAGAGAGAGAGAGAGAGAGAGAGAGAGAGAGAGAGATCACCAAGAAAGAGAAAAGAATGTTGATATCCAGATCAGGACCCTGTGTTATAGGCCTAATGACTGTGATAAGTATACCAAACAGCAATACAGAGAAATAATGGACCAGTGAAATAAATCAGAATGTCATATAACGGGGGGATTTTAACTTTGCAGATGGTGACTGGAATTTGTGAGTTGGTTACTCACACAATAGCAAAACTTTTTTAGATTTCTTGGTTGAATCTTTTCTACAGCAGCATGTTACAGGCAACAAGAGGAACAATATTCTTGATCTGGTTATCAGCAGCGATTTATTTATTTATTTATTTATTTCGTATGATGTGATCAATACACGAAGGAACTAGTTTTTTCTTGCTTCCTTCGTGTATTGTGGCCGGGATATCCAACCAACCGATTGGTTCGGCACCATCGTGATATCCAGCCCGAGGCGGGAATTGAACCCGCGACCTTTGGATTGCCAGGCAGGCACTTTACCTACCCGGCTAGCCTGGTCGGCAGCAGTGATTCGACATGCATTAAGAATCTGCAGGCAGACCCACTGGGTGGCAGCGATCACAGTGTACTAATGTGGAGTTTAATTAAAGACATAACTACAGTCAAGGGAAAAGGGAAGCCTTTTGCTTTTGTAAGGGTGATCACAGACAATTTTTATATTCTATGCAATGAGAGTAACTGATTATGTTACCAACAGCAAATTGTAAACAGGAAGCATTCAGAGAAGTAATCAAAGAAGCTACTATGCTTTTCATACCAATGAAGAAATACTGTTCAAGGCATAAACTTAAAGGGATATCAGATGAACTATTGAGAAAAGTGGCAGAGAAGAAAAGAGCATGAGATGCATATAAATTATCAGGTGATTAAGAAGCCCATAGTGGATATAAATTAGTCTGTAATCAAGTCACAAAGGAGGTTAGGCAAGCTAAGGCAGATTAGGAAGTTTGTTCCAGCAATCAACCACCAGCTGGCTAAAGGGTAATTTCTGCATATCTATTCTACAATCGTCTTTCCTCAATTGAATTTATGCCTCCCCAGGTGTGTAATCTCAGCAAGAGGAAGAATCCCATCAGTAATGCTCTTGCTCAAGCCATTCAAAGCCTTATACACCTCAATCAGGCATCTACTCTACAGATGTGGCAATTGGCAGAACTGAAGCCTTTCTTGCAAAGAGCACCCTTTGGTCAATTGCCAATTTCATTGCCCTTCTCTGTACTTGTTCCAGCAGCTCTACATTCTTCCTGAAATGAAGTCTCCAGACTTGTATACAGTACTCAAGATGTGGCTTGACCATTGCCTTATACAATGGGATAATCACCTCTTTATAACTGCTAGCAAAATTCCTGTATATTACTGACAAAGCATTTATTGACAGCATTTTTCTTCTATACTACAGGTCTCATCAGTTCATCTGACATCCATTTAGGCCTAAGCTTTGAACAGTATTGCTAAAGCCCTTCCCTTTACCCTTGCAGTAGTGATGTCTTTAAGTAAATCCCAAATAAATACACTATGTCCACTGCCATCCAATGGGTGTTTTCCCTACAGATTCTTAATGCACAAAGAATAGCTGTTGATAATCAGATCAAGAATATTGCTTTCTTTTGTTGGCTCACTAATATGGTGCTGTAGAAATCAGTCATCCAATAAATCCACAAATGTCTTCCATGTGTGAATGATCAACCCACAAACTCCAGTCAATATCTGGAATATCTATTCTACAATCGTCTTTCCTCAATTGAATTTATGCCTCCCCAGGTGTGTAATCTCAGCAAGAGGAAGAATCCCATCAGTAATGCTCTTGCTCAAGCCATTCAAAGCCTTATACACCTCAATCAGGCATCTACTCTACAGATGTGGCAATTTGCAGAACTGAAGCCTTTCTTGCAAAGAGCACCCTTTGGTCAATTGCCAATTTCATTGCCACGTTACTCGTTTTTGTTTGTTATATGGATTTTAGGAGCATTAGCAACTAAGGCCATATTGCTCCAGGGATATGCAGTGGTCACTCCCTGACCTTTCCGCATCCTCTGTATTTGGTGGTCACGGGCTCGAACCCTGGTCTAATCAAGAAGTGTGTGCTATGCACTGCTGTTACAATACTGGCTACGGAGGTGCCTGGAAAGTTACTCATAAAATTCTCCATTATAACACATTCCAATTTATTGGCCCACTCTATTTTTCTGTATGGTATTTGTTATACTCATAACACCTTTTGTTTTCCCAGTGCTTATGTCACACCAAACTGACTCAACTCAACATTGCACCAGCCACCCAAGTCAACTAGATGCACTGCCTTAAATTTAGCATGCCTCTTAACTAAGAGGCATGTTAAATTTAAGGCAGTGCTCCTCTCGTGTTGAAGAGCAAAATCCCACCCCCACTTCTATCCTGTCTGTCCTTTCTGTACTCACTTGTATGGAAAAAAGATGTTAATTGCTGGATTTCTATTGGTCTGATTTTAATAAAATTTTGAATGGCTAAAACCAAAATTTTTAAAAAGCTGAAATATAAAATTTCATGAAAATTCATCCACTGGACATCCCTCTGTTACATATAGATGGATAGACAGATAGACAAACATGGTGAAGACAATAGGTGCATATGCATATAGAGGGTTGTTAAAATTAAAGTATCCCTATATAGAGGGCTCTAGAGCGAGTTCTAAGGCTCATACTGAAGAGAAATTTGGACAACAGGTACAATAAAGAATGCGCCCGCCATTTGTTGAAAAAAAAAAATAGTTACAAAATTTGTCACTGTATGGCACGTAACTATCTTAGCTACGATTATGCAAATAACTTAAGTTATTTGCATAATCATAAGTTATTGCCACAGCGCCACTACTCAGCTCTACTGTACTGTATAAAAGCAAAGCAGTCTCTTCAAAATCATACAGTAGATGTTTGCCTGCACTATAGCAGCAATGCCAACAACTTCGCAGGAAAAGGTGCTATTAGTGAAGCTGTACTATCAGAACAGCAATGATGCAGCTGCGGCTATCAGAGAATTCCAGCATCAGAAGTGCATAAGGTTACAATAATTTTATTTTACAATTTTATTTTATTAAATTTTACAATCATTTTGCACACAGCACAAACAGTGCTGTCTGCAAAATGATTGTAAAATCTGAAACAGGACATCTTGGTATTCAACCAGGTAGAGTTCGAAAACGAGTGGACTCCTCTCGTGTTGAAGATGTGGCTATGGCTGTGGTGGATTTATCAAGTCAATCTCCATGTGGTAGCACAAGTGTGCCAGCTGTTTTTTGTGAAGTGGACATGCTGTATTCCACTGTAAGGCTAGTAATGTGTCAGGTGTTGCGGTATTATCCTTACAAGATACACATGCTACAGCAGCTAAAGCATGGTGATGCAGATATTCGTTTCACATACGCACTTCAGTTTCTGGCGCGAATGACAGTGGATATCACTTGGCCATGGAACGTCCTTTGGAGTGATGAAGCTCACTTCTGCTTAAATGGACAAGTGAATATGCCCAACTGTCGCATTTGGGCAACAGAAAACCTTCGAGTTATTCAAGAAGTCCCCTCCAAAAGTGACAGTGTGGTGTGGATTTACGGCCACATTCATGCCATATTTTTTTGAACAGGTAACACCGACTGGACCCTGCACCTGTTCCATCACTGGACAGTGATATTATGAAATGGTTGGCAAATTTCGCAATACCAGAGCTGCAAAAATGTGGGTGCCTTCAGGATACCATATTCATGCAAGATGGTGTGCCACCCCACATTCACCGTTATGTCCAAAGATTGCTAAGGCAACACTTTACAGACGAACGGATCATCAGCTGTTGTTTCCTGTTGAAAATTGCAGTATCAAACGTCTGTGTGGTGATCCCAAATAACAGGTTTCGGGCACTCCTCCAAGATAGCAATTTAGGTTTCTGCATTCACCATTCCGATAATAAACTTAATTTGCCCCACCCCCTTTGCTTGTTATGCATCCCCAGACCATCTGACCGGCGGGGAACTTTACAGTTGGTGTTATGCATTCAGGATGGTATGCCTCTGATTTTCATCTTCTGACATATCACTTCCCATCCGAGCCATGCAGGTTGAATTTCGATTCATCAGAAAAGATGGTGCCCCATTGTCTTTTGTCCATGAAACATGCGTTTTAGCCGAAGCAAGTTGCTTCTTCCTCATTTTTTGGGTCAACAAAGGCTTCTTCTTGGGCCGATAGGCATGCAGACGACATTCCAAAAGCTGTCTTTGGATAGTTCGTGTACTTGTTTCAACACCAGAAGCCATCTCAAAGTCCAGTTTTAGATCAGAAGCACTAGCATGGCGATTACGAAGGCATAGCCTTTTCAAATATCGATCTTGAGAATGCGTAGTCACTCTCTTACAGCCTGATCTAGGTCTTCTCTTCACACCACTGGTTTCCCCCTTTAATTTCAGGACCCGGGATTCTGCTGACTGGTGGCAGCCTATTTTATCAGTGATAGCACATGCAGAAAGCCCTTCCTGGGACAGAGCAACAGCTACACTTGTTTTTTTCTTGGTGTCAACTGAAAATATGGCGCTATGCTAACACCTCTGCAAAACAGGCTACAAGTGAGCGTGTATAAAATTCCAATGCCGTATTTATAGAAATTGTTGATGCAATACCTTGCAATTACTGTCTGATACAATAAAAGCGTTATCTGACGCAAAATTAACAAAATTACTGTAATCAAACAATTATCTTATACGTTTCACTACAAATGCTACATTTTTTAAGGTGATGCAGTTTTTTTGTCTGCCACTGTATATCCAATTCACAAAGGAACAAAGGCTGATATGAGTAATTACAGCTTGACTTCTGTTCCAGAGAAAATAATAGAGTTGCAGAACCATCTAGACAGGAACGCAGTCACAGCATGAACTTGTTAAGGGGTGATCTTGTCTGAACAATTTGAGTGGATCAGTAACCAAGGAACTGGATGAAAAAAATTAACTCTGACATCATATGGAATGCATATAAATTATCAGGTGACACAGAAGCCTATGGCAGATATAAGCTAGTCTGTAGTTAAGTCATAAAGGAGTTTAGGCAAGTGAAAGCAGATTACGAGAAATCTTTGGCAAAGGATGCTAAGAAAAACAGCAAGGATTTTTTTACTTATATAAACTCTAAAAGGAAGGGGATGAATCAGTTTGGTACACTTGATATCGATGGTTCGACTGTTGATGATCCTGCTTGGATAGCAAAAAAACTAAATGAGTATTTTGCATCTACATTCACACACGAGCAGTTATTAAGGATTGAAAATTACAGAAGGTTATCAAATTGTAGAAGGGTGCTTAATGATTTTATAATAACTGAGAGCAAAGTGGAGGAGAAATTGTTGAAGTTAAACATAAGAAAGGCACCTGGGGTGGATGGGATCTATCCAGTTATATTAAAGGAGGCGGCAAAGGAACTAAGCAAACCCTTAGCCATAATTATGAGAGCATCCTTGGACTCAGGGGAGGTCCCCACAGACTGAAGATGTGCAAATATATCCCCAATTCACAGTGGGGGGATCGAAGGGTGACACGAGTAATTACAGACCAGTTAGTTTAACTTCTGTTCGGGGTAAAATAATGGAGTCAGTGGTTACAGATGCATTGCAGGATCATATAGACAAGACTGCAGCAATAATTCAGACACAGCATGGGTTTGTTAAGGGAAAGTCTTGTCTGACAAATTTGATTGGATATTATGATATGGTTACAAAGGAACTGGATGCAAAAAATAATTTTGATATCATATACTTGGATTTCAGGAAAGCTTCTGACACTGTTACACATGGAAGGCTACTGTACAAATTGGAACAGAATGGTATTAAGGGTAAGTTGCTACAATGGATAAAAGGATGGTTGAGTGGGAGAAGACAGAGGGTGGTAATCAATGGGTGTTGCTCTTCATTAACTAAAGTTATTAGTAGTGTCCCACAAGGTTCAGTGTTGCGTCCACTGTTGTTTTGTATATTTATCAATGATATTGATGAAGGTATATCAGGCTTAGTGTCCAAGTTTGCAGAAGATACAAAGGTTGGCAGGGTTATTAATGAGTTCAATGTTAAACTGAAGTTTAACATTGACAAATGCAAAGTACTGCATATAGGTAGAAGTAACCCCAGAGGAACATACCAACTGTGCAGTACTACACTTAGGGTGGTAGAAAATGAAAAAGACCTGGGAGTAATTGTGTAAGAGATATGAAGTTTTCTGAGCAATGCAGACAGCCTGCAAGAGCAGGTCATGAGGTTGTGTCAATGATATACAGGAATTTTGCTTGCAGAGAAAAAAAGGTGATTGTCCCTTTGTATAAGGCAATGGTCAGGCCATGCTTTGAGTACTGTGTACAGGTCTGGAGGCCTCATTTTAGGAAAGATGTAAATTTGCTTGAGCATGTACAGAGAAAGGCAACAAGATTGGTGAGGGGAATGAAAGGATCCTCTTACCAAGAGAGGCTTAAGTTCTGCAAATTGCAGCACCTGGAGACTAGGCACCTGCGAGGTGATCGGATTGAGGTGTATAAGGCCTTGAATGGGTTGAGCATGCTGAATTCTGATGGGATTCTTCCACTTGCTCAGATTATGAACCTTAGGGGGCATAAATTCAAATTGAGGAAAGACAGTTGTAGAATAGATGTGCGGAAATTTGCCTTTAGGCAGCAGGTGGTTAATTGCTGGAACAAACTTCCATCCGTTGTTTTGGAAGTTGATAGGTTAAATAAATTTAAGGAGGAACTGGACGAAAATTTAGAGGGAATGGTTGTGTAAATTTTTTTTTTTTTTTTTGGCTGATGCTACATAAGCTTATATGCTTGCTTGCTTGCTTGCTTTCTTGCATCCCATGCCATGATTACTATTACTATATTTAGACTTCAGAAAATCTTTTGATACTGTTCCACAGGAAAGACTGCTGCACAAATTGGAGCAGTGTGGCATTAAGGGAGTGCTACTGCTATGGATAAAGGAATGGTTGAGTGGGAAAAGACAAGGAGTTGTTATCAATAGGCACTGTTCTTTGTGGACTAATGTTATTGTTGGGGTTCCCCAGGGTTCAGTTTGGTTTGGATTTTTATTGGCGCATTAGCAACTAAGGCTATAATGCGCCCACACACACATTGTCGTTTTCTATATTTATTAATGATGCTGAAGAAAGCATATCATGCTTAATGTCTAAGTTTGCAGATGATACAAAGGTTGTTAGGGTAGTTAATGACAGCAATCAAGGTATTGGTTACTGTCATACTACTGCCACAAATATTAGACATATGAGCTGAGAAATAGCAATTGAATTTTAACACTGAGAAATGCAAGGTACCGCATATGGGTAGCAGTAATCCCAGATTAACATATCAACTGTGTAGCACTACACTCAGTATAGTGGAAAATGAAAAAGACCTGCAGTAACTGTATAATCAAGTTAATATAGTTAATCATACCAGCCGACCGGGCTGGCCGAGTGGGTAAAGTACCTGCCCGGCAACCCAAAGGTCGCGGGTTCGATTCCCGCCTCGGGCTTGGATCAAAGTACTGCAAAAACCTTGGGAGTTGCAATATGGCCACAGAAGCCGATGCACCAACAACTACCAAATCAAAAAAAAAAAAAAAAAACTACTGTTGGCTGGAATCACTTTAACATCACTATCACCCCCAATTGATTTAACCATAACTCAAGCTTTAGAGTCAACCCAAGTTCTAAGTAAGTTATTATGCAGAAGCATGACGGGATGCCACATGAAAATGTAATCAGTTTACACGATCTTCCTATCTTGCACTGGTACTGGTCATCCATTTATTTATTGTCACTTTTCTATTTCAGTTTTAAAGATGACAAAGACACCCTGAAACGTTGAAAGTTATTGTTTGTTTCATTCTCATTTTCCTTGTTTTTGTATTATTTTACTTAAAGAAGTTTTGACGTTAAAAACATCTTTACCAGCATTATTTGGAAAAAAGCGTTACATTACCTAGAAATCGTTATATAAAATCGTCACTAAACCCGATGTGCACGCGTTGTGCTTGACGTTAAAAACGTCTTTTCTTGGGCACACATGCACTGTACTTGTTGCATGCAGTGATGCAACAAGTACAGTGAATGCACCCAAGAAATGATCTATTTTACACGGAAAGAGCTACATTAATAAATGAAGACCCTGTAATGTGTGCCATATACTTTAATAAAATTGTTGAGAGTATACTCAAAATTTTAAAATTTAAAACCTAGTCCTTTTGGAAAATATTATGTTGTGAATTTCTTTAAACGCATTGAATTTCAACATCGAGGAAGTCCACATGCACATATATTTTTATGGATGAACAATGCACCCTCTGCACCATTAGAAGAAAAAGAAGGTGGGATGGAAGATGCAATCCAAAATGATAGATGCATTATGTTCTATAGAGAAAACTTCAGATTATTCAAATTTACCGCAACATAAACCTGTCAATAGTGAAATTATAGTAACCTTATAATACCGTGATAAATCTGACAAAAATGAATAGCAAATGCTTAGAAAACGGTACTCACCTTGTATAAATCTGCAATAAAAGTTTTTGATAGATGGTGGTTAAATTTAGGTTGGAAGAAGCATTAAAAGGAACTAAGGGGGTGAAAATATTTAAAACAGATTTTAAAATGGGCACAAGGAAGTAGAAATGCAGATCTCCAATCCTTGGTTGTCATAAAGAGGTTGAAAGACGTAAATGAAAAAAGAGAGAAGACCAGTGGTGCCAATAGTCACTACGAAGGACTTTCGTGAGTAAACCGTCATCAGTTGGCAAATGGAAGAGAAGTGAGTGCGTGTTGTATTTAAAGTTTATCTAAACTCCCATGATGCTCTTTTTGACACGTGGGAACTTTAGCCGCGAGAGGTTCCAAGCCGGTGAAAGGTTGAAGGGAAGTTTAGCGTTAATAATGTTGAGATCAGAATGGTGACGGTACCATTCGATGGTGAGGGCTTCATATTGAAGAATTCTGTAGCTCGATCTAAGTTTAATAATAGTGATGGAGAGTCAACAAGGGGGGGGGTGTGGTTGTGGGTTTGAGCATGGGTTGTTAACTCAGTGCAGGATTAACTTGTCTTGAAACTGTTGAAGTGGTAGTATGCGCGGGTATTGGAAGTTGTGGAGGAACCGAATTTGGTGGTAGTGCTGCCGATGTAACAGGTGTCGCAGTTCGGTTGGCATTTTATGAGATATATTAAGTTACTAAGATCATTGATGGGATATTTGTGTGTATCTTTATAAGAATTAAATAGGGAACCTAGTTTATTGTAAATGGAGAAGGTGAGGAAGATGTCGGTATCTTTGAATGTACGTCGGAATTGTGCTGCGAGTTCACTATGGTAAGGGAGAACTATGCGAGTATTTGTCTTGTGGGGTTATTAATACTGTTTTTAACGGTGGATATTGTGTGTTGGATGAGTTGAGGGGGGGTAGCTCCTGGCTATGAATTTATCAGTAAGGTATTGAAGTTCATTGTGTAGATCGTTTTGTGAAGAGGTGAATTTGATAGCGTTGTAGATTTGGTTGTGTAGGACGGCTTTTTTGGTACTAAGGGGGTGATGTGAAGTGAAATGTAGATATTTACTGGTGTGCGTATTTTTTCTGAAAATCTTAGTATTTAAATTTGTGTCTGTTGTATAAATAGTGAGATTAAGAAAATTAACCTGGTTGTCCGTTGCGATTTCGAGGGTAAGGTTTAGCCTGTCATGTATTGTATTGTAGTATAGAGAATTATACAAGGAGCGAGGGAATGATACCAGCAGTGGGGAAGATGGATTGCAAAGTAGCAACACATATGACATACCCGATATTCTTCCCGATGAGGTAGAACATGCATTGAAGAAAATGAAGAATCGGAAAGCCCCGGGGGAAGATGAAGTTACTGTAGAGTTGTTAAAATTGGGAGGAAGAGACATAACACAAAAACTGGCAAGGCTCTTCACAAAGTGCATTAGAAAAGGTGTGATGCCTAAGCAGTGGAATAATGCAATCATAGTTTTACTGCATAAGAAAGGAGATAAATCAGAAATTGGAAATTATAGACCAATTAGCTTGTTATCCCATATCTACAAGTTGTTCACAAGGGTCATTACTAACAGATTAGAAAGAATACTTGATGAGAATCAACCGAAAGAGCAAGCTGGCTTTAGGACAGGATTCTCAACTATGGATCACCTTCACGTAATATCACAGCTAATGGAGAAAGCAAATGAATATAAAACACCATTATGCCTGGCATTTGTGGATTATGAAAAGGCATTTGACTCCATACAGCATAAGGCAATGTTTCGGGCACTGGAAAGACAAGGCATAGATACTCCATATATTATGATTTTGAAGAAAATATATGAGAGTGCTACATCCTTTATTAGACTAGACAAAGACAGTAGGAAATTTAAAATCGAGAAAGGAGTTCGACAAGGAGACACAATATCTCCGAAGCTGTTTACTGCTGCCCTTGAGGAAGCTTTCAGAAGATTAGACTGGTCGAAGAAAGGAGTCAATGTGAACGGAGAGTACCTAAACCATTTACGATTTGCAGATGACATTGTGGTCATAAGCCACGATCCCAAAGAATTAGAGGAAAATCTTAATCAGTTATGCACAGTTAGTAAGGATTTTGGACTAAAGATGAATATGGCTAAAACAAAAGTAATGATGAACAAGTATGCCATGGAAAGGGAAATAATGATTGAAGGAGCAGTAATTGAAAAGGTGGAGTCATATACTTATCTGGGACAAGTTATTAGCTGTAATAATGATAAATGGCTGGAAGTCAAGAGAAGAATAAATTTTGGATGGATAGCATTCAGGAAATATAGTCACATACTGAAGAGCAATATCCCAGTTTGTCTGAAACGTAAAATAATGAATCAATGTATACTCCCCACCATGACTTATGGAAGTGAAACTTGGGCACTCACCAAAAGAATGGAAGAGAAGCTAAGAACTACACAGCGAAAAATGGAACGAATTATATTGGGAATCAGACTGTTAGATAAGAAGAGAAACACATGGATTAGGCAGCAAACTCAAGTAAAGGACATTCTTATCAAAACTAAAGAACTAAAATGGTCTTGGGCAGGACACATAGCTCGAAGACATGATGACAGATGGACTAAGAAAATAACAGAATGGTACCCAAGAGGAGCTAGAAGAAAACCTGGAAGACAAAGGCGGAGATGGATAGATGAAATTCATGAGTTTTTGTATGTAAATGGATGGCCAGTGCTCAAAACAGAAGGAACTGGAAAGTTGCTGGAGAGGCCTTCATCCTGCAGTGGATTGAAAATGGCTGATGATGATGATGATGTATTGTATTGTATTAAATTTTAAGAAAAGATTGTCTATGGTTGTCCTGTTGCCTATTATTAGGATAACATCGGTGTAGCAGATGTATAATTTAATTTCAGAGGGGAAAGGTTGTAAAATTTGGTTTTCAATAGTGGCGAGATAAATTTCAGAAAGGGGGACAGAAATGCCTAAACCCATTGGTAAACCAAATGTTTGTCGATAAATTTTATTGTTGAATCTAAAATATCTAGCGTCTAGTAAAAGAGTGGTAAGTTCAAGAATGTGGTCAACTGAAAGAGAGGTACGCTTTGTTAAAGTGTCATCAGCTGTTAGAAGTACGCGTAATGCTTGTAGGGTGAAAGGGATATGCACATTAGTGTATAGGGATATGACGTCAAAAGAAGCTAATACGTCTTCGTCGGATATGGTGGTGTTGCTGATTTTTTGGAATGCTTGGTTGGTATTATTAATTTTGAATGTAGAGAATCGAGTGAGTGGAGATATAATTTTGACAAGGAAGGTGGATAAATTAGCAAAAGCTGATTTACTAAAAGAAACGATGGGTCTTAGTGGGTGGCCAGGTTTGTGCAACTTGGTTATTCCGAACATGTGGGGCAAAATGTTGTTGCGAATACCTATCTGTTGTAATGTAAAGAGGTTGATTTCTTTGTTCTGTCTGAGTTTTCTGAGAATTGTCAAGTTTATTTTTAAGTTTTGTAATGTTGTGGTTGCTGTCATTTGTATATGTATCTTGGTCGGCTAAAATTAACTCCATTTTTTCTGTGTAGGTTTTCTTGTCCAGGATAACGATTGTGTCTCCTTTGTCAGCTTTTTGGATGATGATATTTGGGGTTTTGCTTAGTCTTTGTAAATCCGAGAGTTGTTGTTTTTTTATGTTAGGGAGAGATGTGAGTTTAGAATTTATTATCCTATTAGACTGGTGTATAAGTCGCCACTTATCGGGATGTTGATCGAGTTTAGACTGGAGTTCGATTATACAATCTTTTATTGGATAGATTGGATAATGCTTCTTCCAACCTAAATTTAACCACCATCTATCAAAAACTTTTATTGCAGATTTATACAACGTGAGTACCGTTTTCTAGCATTTGCTATTCATTTTTTAGCTGTCATCAAAATAATAATGGAAACCAACGCAAATGTCGATTTGAAGCATCTTTCTGGCCAATGTCCCAAACTCGTATATTGATACAGATGGCCATAGATAACAATCGAAGATCAGCTTATCGCAAAAAAATTTCATAAAACGCACAACTCATTAGAATTGGATAATCATGTTAATTTCGAAGAATTCCTTAAATCAAATCAATGCTAATCAGAAGAAGAATATCTAAATATTTTGAGGGCTGGTATCAAACAACCATGTGTATTTCTTAAACGCAAGATAGAAGAGAAATTTATAAATAATTACTATCCTTGGATTTTAGGAGTGCTCAAGTCTAATTTGGATTTACAATTTATCATAGAAGAATATTCACGTGCAGTATATGTAGTTCAATATGTGAATAAAACTAACAGAAGAATAAGCAACCTGCAATGGAAAATTATAGAGCTACAAGAAGGATATCATGATATGGATATAACTGATCTAACACGAGTATTAAGTATAGATGTATTTAATTCTGTGGAGATGAGTTCACAAGAGGCAGCTTGGTATTTATTACGATACCCAATGTCCGTGTCTTCAAGAGCGATTGAATACATGCCAATGGTATGGCCACATGAGCGTCAGAAATTATATAAATCAACAGCTGAATTGGATGAACAACAAGTTGATAGTGAGTCTTCGGATATAGGGAAGGATAGTATTTTTGATAAATATGAAAAACAGGGCGAAACATTAAAAGATATAACTCTTGCACAATTTACTGCTCATTATCGAAAAGGAAACGGGTGAAAAGACAATTTCCTAAAATAATTCGGTATCGGAATTACAATAAAACATGTCTTCATGAACATATACGCGAAATGGCCACTTTACACACACCATTTATCAATAAGGAGAATGAAATTCTGAATGAAAATAAATATTTTGAACTTTATGAAACCATCAAAGAGATAATTACCTTGAAAAGAAAAGATTTCAAATCTGATATTGATATTGAAAAGACGCTATCAATTTGTAGGCAACTTTGTATCAAACTTGATGAGAATGATTAAAATGTACTGGTGGTGGAAAAAAATGAAGAATTTCTCAAATCAAAAGAAATTGATAATTTTTTTACCAACAAAAAAACTATTGATAAGAAGATGAGAATGGCGATGATGGATAAATTATCATCTGTCGTTAGGAAGCGAGAGAACGTCTTGCCATCTGAAGAACACTGTTGTTTGATGAGTAGTACTAATAAAGAACAACACACATTATTATTTGAAGCTATCTGTCGTCAAATTGATAATCAGATACATGAACCGATACAAGTATTTCTCACTGGACCTGTTGGCTGTGGAAAGACATTTACTCTTAAATTATTGATGGAAACATATAATTGCTTTTGTAATGTATCACATATTCACAATGCATATGTTACTTGTGCCTCCACGGGCAACGCCGTTGTGGCAATCGATGGTAAAACAGTGCATTCTGCTTTCCGTATATGTTTATCAAATAATCTTCAACTTAGTAATGAAATTCTTCAACAATATTGAACTGCATTTCAACATGTAGGCACTATTATAATTGATGAAGTTAGTATGATTAGTGCAGAACTATTATCGATTATAAATATGCATTTAAAGCAGATAACTGGTGTTCATGAAATACTATTTGGAAGTACGACTTCATTGGAGATTTACGGCAATTGCCTCCAGTGCATACTACACCTATATATAAACGCCTGAAGAACTCATTGATTGCTCCAAAATTATGGCATTCACTACAATTTCATGAATTAGTATAAGTTGTTCAACAGTCCTTTTCTAAAATTCTTACAAAAATAGGCAATGGAGAAGTGTTATTACCAGATGAACTTAAAATTATAGAATCGAGATTTGTTACCAAAGAAGATGCTACTAATTTATGTCCGCAAGAGATTTGACTATTTTTAAGAAATAGTGATGTAATTGCCTATAATATAAATGCTTTAGTTGCAGATGAAACCCATGAAGTGGCTGCACAAGATTTATACCAAGGATATCATCCTGAAGAACAATTAGCAAGTATGCGAAATAAAATTCATAAAATGTCAGTGACTTAAACTGCAGGATTTCCATACATTCTACTGACATGATTACTACAAATATAGATGTGGTCGATGGATTGGTAAACGGTGCAGTCGGTACTTTAGTATATTTCGAATCTGAGGACAATGAAACAGTTAAACGAGTATGGATTATATTTCTTGAGTCAAAAATAGGACATAATCTTCAATCTCATTATAAACAATATGCGAAAGATAAACATTTACCTAGTCAATCCGTACCTATTATAAAATGATCAACTACGATTCCATTCAAGAACAATAGGAAATTAACATGTAGACATACACTTCCTTTAGTATCTGCTTGTGCTTTGACTATACATAAATCTCGAAGAGGGACCTTCAACAAAGTTGTATATAATTATGAGAAAGATCATCAACAGCAACTTGTATACGTGGCGTTATCTCAAGTGACCTCATTGCAAGGTTTATATATTATAAATCCCCAAGACGATTTCACATTTCACCACAGCAAAGCTACTAGTAATGTAATATAGAACTTCGGGCTGAACTAGATCACTTGAAAAATAATAAGCTACCGTCTCTACAGGATGAACTGCAAGATTTCATACAAAGTGGCATATCTATATCGTCAATGAACGTACAAGTTTATGGGCCCATGTTTGAGATATAGAAAAGGACACAATCTTATATCAATCCAAAATATTGATATTAAGTGAAATGAGGTTGGATAATGATGAACATAATTACTAAAATTCCAATGTGTGACTCAATTTAAAAGGTCGGATGTTCGTAGTGGTGGTGGTGGTGCTGCAATATATCAATGTGAAGGTTCAACTATCATCAGTAGACCACATATCTTTGCACAACATAATAGCAGTAATGCGGCAGCGGTATAAGATGAAACTGGAGACATTTGTGGATCTTTATGCAAATTCAATAGTGAATCTATTTTCATCGTTGCCATATACATCACTTCAGGGATGTCGTTAGATATAATTCAAAAATTCATAAACAAGAATCTGATGCCGCATTCCATTAAAGGTGCAAAATTATTGGAAGAGCCACTGGATCGTATATCTATAGTTCTCACTAGTGATTTCAATCTAGAATTAAATATTGAGGCTGGAATGAAGTTTTGTAAATTTATGAAAGATGTCTTCAATTTAGATATAAGTCAAATACTTTAGTAAATACTACACATAATGGAATAACAACTGATGGAGTATTCATTTGGGGATTAAAATAATTTGGGTGTAAAAATTATATATCTTATTTCAGTTACCACAGACCAATAATTTTAGGGTTATTATAATATATTTTATACAATATTATTTCATTGTATACTAGTACAATGAAAAATTCCATTTAATGTACTGAAATTATTTTTTCAATAAAAATAATGCAGCAAAACTTTTTTTTATTTATTTTACTGTACCAGTTTCATAATGAGTTGCTGCAGTAAAGACATTTTTAACGGCTGCTGCTGTGACATTATCAGTCTCTGAGTAAAGCGGCAGCAACTCATTATGTACCTGGTACATAATTTTGGTGTTTTTTTTTTTTTTTTTTAAATCAGTTTTATGTATATACAATTTTATTTTTACCTTTATGCTTTATATTTTTAATTGGTTGAAGGTAATATTTTAGATAAATAATTTTATTGATGTATTTCATTCATGACTCAGAAGGCCTCATTTAGTTCCATTCAACTAGATCTTGTTACATAGGCCATCATTAATATAATTATTTCTATCGACATCACAACAGCTTCTAACTCCAAGTGCAGTCTTTGTGATGCAGAAGGGAGGCCAGGCATTTTAGCTTATGGAACATTGCACCATTGTCTTTTTTTCTCCCTGAATGAGTGTTGGCAACCAGTAAACTTCCTGACTACATCAGCTTGTGTCACTAAACCAAGCTCATGCCTCAGCATTAGTTAATTAATGTATTCTTCAGGTTGCCAGTTCTGTTCCAGAGAAATAATAATTACAGGATCATCTAGACAGGAATGCAATCAGAGCATGGGTTTGTTATGACTTTATGGACTTTACACCTGTACTGTGTTCACTGTGAAATGCTACGTCTATTTTTGCTTTATTTCTATGCAGTGTACATTGTCCTTATACATATTTGTCTGTGAATGTCTGATTACATCTCATTTCCCACCATGTGAAATGAAAAATCACATCTATATAAGTAAACTAAACAAAAGTATTATCTTTTCTAGATTTTACATTGTATTTCTCAGGCATTACTGAAGGGCACTGTCAGTTAACTTTGCACACACGCAGGCACTGAATGCTACAAAACAGAGAACAACACTAAGTGTTTCCTGTACTCCATGCAATGTAGACTAGCATACCTGACAGCCCATTTGTCAACAAAATTAAGCAAAAATTCATATAATTTAGAAAGATTCTGAATTTAATCTAGTTTTACTATTTTTTTGTGAAAATAACAAAGAAAAACTGTTACAAGAGTGAGAGGGAGGAGGCAAAACAATTAAAAATTACAGATTATCTGTTGTAAATCTGGAGAGATGGTAGGTTTATAAACTAAAATTGAAAATGACATTAAATTGGGAAGAAAAAAATAAAAATACAAAATAAAACAAAAGTGCCTGTTACAAAAAGGCATGACAAATCTAGATATTCCTATATAATCAAGCTACAGAGTGATTCAACAATTTGTGCAATGCAAATTGAAAGAGCAAATTTCTCTTATTTTAGTAACCAAATATGACTGGATAGATCCCATCCACCCCGGATGTCTTTCTTCAACAATTTCTCCTCCACTTTGCTCTCAGTTATTACAAAATCATTAAGCACTCTGTTACAGTTTGATAAACTTCTGGCATTTTCCTCCCTTAATAACTCCTCATGTATGAATATAGAATTACTCCACTAATTGGGAGTAATTGTGCAGACAGATATGAAATTTTCTGAGCAGTGCAGACAGGCTACCAGAGCAGGGCATGGGATATTGTCAATGACATACAGGAATTTTGCTAGTAGGGAAAAGGAGGTGATTATCCCTTTATTATCCCAAGGTGATTAAGCCTTGAGTACAGTGCACAGATCTGTAGGCCTCATTTTAGGAAGGATGTAGTTGCTTCAGTGAGTACAGAGAAGGGCTACAAGATTGGTGAGGGGAATGAAGGGGTGGTCTTACCAAGAAAGGCTTAATTTCTGCAAATTGCAGCATCTGGAGACTAGGCACCTGCAAGGTGCTCTGACTGAGGTGTATAAGGTCTTGAATGGGTTGAGCAGGCTAAATTCTGATGGGATTCTTCCTTTTGCTCAGATTGCAAACCTGAGGGGGCATAAATTCAAACTGAGGAAAGACAGTTATAAAATAGATGTGTTAGATAGTATGAATCAGAGCTGTACTACTCAATATGTTCTACGTTGATAATATTATTAGTTAAATAATAAGAGGAGTTTACCTCAATATAGTGCGTAGAACACTTCCGTACGGAAGTGTTCTACGCACTATATTGAGGTAAACTCCTCTTATTATTTTACTAAGAATAGATGTGTAGAAATTTGTCTTCAGCCAGTGGGTAGTTGATCGATGGAACAAACTTCTATATGTCGTTGTGGAGGTTGATAGCTTGGATAAATTCAAGGAGGAACTGGACAAATGTTTAGAGGGAATGGATGTGTGAAATGTTTTTTTTTTTTTTTTTTTTTTTTGGCTGATGCTACATAAGCTTGCTTTCTTGCATCACATGCCACTACTACTACTACTACCAATACAATT
Source organism: Mastigoproctus giganteus (assembly GCF_048544385.1). Taxonomy (NCBI): domain Eukaryota; kingdom Metazoa; phylum Arthropoda; class Arachnida; order Uropygi; family Thelyphonidae; genus Mastigoproctus; species Mastigoproctus giganteus. The sequence goes on from NC_143587.1 coordinate 27,530,514, forward strand.
ATTGGTTAATCTGTTTTTGTGAAACAGGTAGTATCCATGACAAAAAAGAACAGGCCACTCTTCATTGCTAAGTGACTAAAAACTTGAAATTAACCTATATGCATTGCTGTTGCTCAAAAAAAATAAATAAATAACTGTGAACATCGGCACTGCAAATGGGTATGTCTCATTCAAGTAAATAAAGGGCTGTTAAAAAGTTAGACCACCATCTTTATCATATTCATGACAAAGATGGAGGTGTAACTTGCATGAACTAAAAGAACTTGATAAAGAAAACAGACTGTAGCTGGTTTCATGCTTTTATTGATTTGAATGGAATTGCCATTTTGGACTGTTTTCTTCAGTGGTAGCCAGATTCTACTTGAATGGTTATCAGTAGTCAAATGAACAGGGTGTGAAGAAGTGAAAGTCGTTATGTTTTTCATGAAATATCCTTAAACTCTCAAAAATCTGGATTGTCATTTCATATCACTGAATAATTGTACCTCTCTTCCTCAAGAACATAGTTGATAAAAATATACACCAAGATTTAACATGCCAATTTATTTCGCTGCTTAACAATAATGAGATTACTGTTGAACAATGCACTATGTGTTATTAGTATTAGCCATATAGTGTGGCAGTTAGGTTAATTAATGATTCATCTCTAACAGAGACTCTCCACTCGCTGTCTCATAGACGTACTGTTTCTGCTGCACGCCTCTTCTACAGATACTTCCACGGGCACTGTTCTTCTGAATTGGCTTCTATAATTCCCACTCTCTCTTTCAAAACAGTCCGAACATGTACCGCCACCAGCCAACATCCATTTACTGTCCAACTCCAAACTCACAGAACCAACTTCTCATCTTCCTCGTTTATTCATTCAACTGCCGTTTTCTGGAACAACCTTCCTTCATACGTATTTCCTGAAAATTAACAGTCTACAGAAATTCAAGTCCAGTGTTAACAAATATCTTCTTTCGTCTTCTCAACCTCCAACCCAAGCACGGTACTAAGTACTATAGGTTCTAATACCTCTCGTGTTTGTGGTTACATATAAAAAAATAATAATAATAAAAAAATACTGGTATTATAATTACTTGACAGCATAATCTGATAATAAATTCTAATTAACATTATTTTCACTACCAGTTGGGTGCAGGAATTTTGAATCACAGTGCAGTTTGAATGCTTGTAAAAAGAGACCTCAGACTATAATTACTAATAATAGTATTAATAACAGTAATAATAATAAGTAAGAAGTTTAAAGTCAACTCTGCAGTGACAAATTTCCTAGAAACACTCGTGGTGAAATGGAGGCCCACCATCAAGATAAGGAACATCACAACCAAACTGATCTCTCTCAAGTGAGAAATCTTCCCTGGGCTTACTGTGGTTCTGGCTAGCACTCAACTTACTATCTACCATGTTTAATACCAGCACATATGGACTCTTAAAGAAGGAAGGGAAAACCTGCACACCCACTCCCACCTGAAGCACATGGATGATATCAAGCTTTATGCAGCAACTCTTAACAGCTACTCTGGATCACCAAAAAGGTCAGCACTTACATCAGAATGAAATTCAGACTAGACAAATTCAAGATGCACAGATTGCATCAGGGAGAACCAATTAGCTGAAACTACCAGCTGAAGACCAGTAAAGAGATCAAAGCCATGACACAGAGACAGACATACCTGGAGATGGTGCAAACTGAAGAGCTAGAACACAAGGAAATCAAGGCCCCCCCAACCAAGAAACATCATCAGACTCAGAAGTCTGCTAAAAGCAAAACTAAATAGAGAGAACAGTTAAAGCCATAATTTCAACCTCAGCCACAATGAAACGACCCCCACCCACTCTGATGGAAGATTTACAGAAAAATGGGAAAAGAAGGTACTCTATGGTAGGCAACCTGCAATAACCCTCTCCATCAAGACTACACAGATAAGAAGGCTTCCAATGCATGGCTCACCAATGGAACACCAAAGAATAAATGCTCACCATACAAGATTAGGTAATTAACATCAAAAACTACAGAAAATACAATGCAAAGGACGTTTGAGCAATAGACGACATGTTGACGATTTGGCCCCAGAAACAATCCAGGCCACAGGATGCAGGTTATCACCCAGAAACAGTACACTTGAAGACATGAGCAGGTTACCAGGATAAAACATCAGAAGTTAGAGAAGAAATAGCAGTTGATCAAAGAAAGTATACTGTATTACAAGTACAAACATCAGGCTGTACTAGAGATCCCTACCCACAGGAGGCACTAAGAGCATGGCATAAGAATGGACAAGATGATCCTGCACAACAGACCAGACATAACACCAATTTAAAAGAAGGTAAAGACTACCTACCTGATCAACATAGTGATGGCCATCACCAGCAACCTCCAGAAAGCCTACGAGGAAAAGATCAGAAAGTACACAGACCTCAGACAGGAAGGCAAAGAGATGTGACAAGTAATGACTATCCCGATCACTGTGTCAACCACTGGCATGGTACTGAAGAGGCCACATAAGAAACTAGCAGCAATAGGTATCCAGAGACCACCTACAGGGAATTCTGGAAAGTCTCAATCCTGAACACCTCTAGGATAGTCAAAGTTCCTCAATCAATAGCAGAAACCTGATATAACAACCATTCCATGAACCTGGTACCAGCACCGATTGCAGGGATGGAAAAAAAAAAATCCATAAGGAGAAGAAAGAAGAAATAATAAAAATAAATAAATACTAGGGAGCTTTGTCCCCTGCTCACTGCACTTGCTTCTTTTGACAAAATAAAATATTTACAGAGGCTTTTGATACTGTGTCTCTTCCTGAGCTATGACTACATAAATACATTACATATGGCAATCAAGAATGGTACCGCGTGGTCATATTAGATAAACATAGCACATGCACGAGGTTTATCTAGCATGACCATACTTAAACAGAAGCTTGTTTTACCACATTAAAACAAGTTTCTGTTACGTATTTTAGTATTTGTTACGTATTACCACTCCGTAGCCGAGTGGGCAGGAGCGGGAGTGCAGTAGCACACGCTCTTTGAGTAGACCGGGGTTCAAGCCCCTGACTGCTGAATACGGTCGATCTGCCAACCCGCACTGGACCAGCGTGGCAGATTATGGTCCATTTCCCTCAACATGAATTGTTGAGGAGGCTTCCACCCTGCAGTGGGTTGATAATGGCTTCTCCCATTGGCTGAATAAATATCAGTAGGAGAAAAATTATTTTAATGTATAGAAAGATATATATTTATTTATTTTATGATAGTTCTGTTTAATAGGTTACTCTCCAACCTTTGGAATGAAAGTTCCATAGGGAGAAAATTGTTTAGTGGGCATCAAATGGTTTGCTTCAAAGCTTTCTTCCATTAGTTTTTTAATTCTCAACTTGGTAAGTACTTCAAGGAACCTGCTATATAGCATAGAACCACTTCTGTAAAATCCAGGCCTAAGGTCAGGTTCAGTGGTTATTAATTAACACATTTGCTTCTGACTTGATCTGTGACCTTAAAGAACCAAATTCAAAAATTATGTGATTGAGCTCATCTGGATTTGGGAGGGAAACAGAGACATGTTTGGCTTTCTTCTTGCTATGGCTGAATTATTCAGCTGTCGGTGAAGGTTGTTTGATAAAAATCTAGTTGCCTTCTGTGAAACTAGAAGAAAATGGCTCTTAGAGTCAGATGGCTTTCATCCATATGGACTAAAAACCCATCACACACATATGCATCAATACACAGTTAACATGTTAAACTAGGGAGTAGTGTGTGTGTGTGTCAGTATACAGAAAAGTCATTTCTAATTTAATTATAGTCAACCTTTGCATTAGTTTTCCAGTGGTGGAAACAGAAGTGACATAAGATTAATTTTATTAAGAATCTCCTTCAGAAAAGGAGAATTAATGGAAATTTTTTTTTCTGACTATAAATAAGGTTTTTGTTTTTTTATTGACCATATGTCACTTTTTATCATTTACATAAATGTCACTACTGATTACTGAGGCTTCACCTGTGTCTGTGATGTCAAGATGCTGATCAGTTTGTGATTGTATTGTATATGGCTATGGCTAGTCACACATAGTTGTTGTTCTTCAGCCATTATGTTTACTTTGCTGTCATTACTGGTTCTATTTAAAACTGTTCGGTGATAGCCCATCTTTCTGAATGAATAATAAGAATGAAATAAGAGAAAGGGCACAGAAATTAATGCTTGACCTCAAGTGCCCCCTCCCCAGCCACTAACAATGCCTCTTTTTTAATTCTCTTGCCACAATAACAAAAATTTATTTTTTATACTTAATTTTAATTTATTTTCTGCTAGCAGAATAGCAGTTTCTCATTAGCATTTAAAACATCCCTTGGCCTTTGAAAGGAGACAAGACAGGAAGGAATTCTTTTTAGTGATCAGTAATTCCTTGAATAACATTTATAATCTCACCACTCACCCTTGTAGGTAATAGCACTTCTTTTTAAATCTTTTAATCCACCCATCTGAGTATTTAAAATTAGTTACGCATTCTCGGTGCAATCTGAGCTTCTTGCTCTGTTATGAACTATCCATTGCTTCTACTCCATATTTACTATGGAAGTTTTAATTCAGAATTGTTTTTATACTGTTTCTGAAGTCCTTTCACATTCTATATCTCAATGGAATATTCAGCTTTTTTCCATAATTTGAAACTTTGTTAGCTGTGGAGAGCACAAACGGTCTTTATCATTTACTTCTTCATTTCATATTACATACTAAATATAAACACAGAAGGACATACTACTTTTCTTACTACATGTATTTTTCTTTCATCTGGCAATGTGTTTGCCTTTCCCAACAGGCCAATCAGTGAAATATCTATTGCATGTTAATTACTGGTTGTAATCCTCTCTAACTTCTTAAATATAATCACACTTTTACTTAAGTAGTTTTTGAAATCACAGGTTATTATTCACATAGAGTAATTACATGAAATGTCGTGAGAGAGGAGGTGCTACTACTTATGTCTTCTGTTGTCTTCTGCTGCATACATTCTCATCGTTCTCAGCAAGTGGCTAATGCTACTGCATTAGCGCTAATGCTATGGTAGTTGGATGCTGTTCATTTTATGTGAAATATTATATAACATGGTTTATTGTCTAGATTATTATGATTATTTATATAAAAAGGTTTCTTGAGTTGATTATTATTATTTATTTATAAAGAAAACATGCAAAATTTCAAAATTAATATATATGCACGATTCTAAAATTCTGTTTTTGTTGGAAATACCATATGTAAAAAACAACAAAAATAGTCATAATTTAAATTTACATGCATATAAAATAAAAAGTTAGGTGTGTAAGTTCCATAAAAAAAAATAATAAAATATTACGTTTAAGTGAATCATCGTTTTTCAACATTATCTAATTAAAGGAAAAAACTTCAGAAAAAAATAAATAATTTTACCCTGCAGCATCAGCACTATCAGCACTACACTACACTATTGAGATGTAACTTGAAATATTGTAACTATATATCAAATTATTGAGACAAAGGTTTTGATATATAATTACAATATTAAAATTATATGCATTAGGATGTATAATGCAATATTAAAATATTGAAATTATATATCAAACCTCTATCTCAGAATTTTCTGATGTTACCTGCATAAAAAAAAATTAAAAAACAAAAACATAAACAAAGATCATAAAATCATTCCTTTCTCATTCAAGGTCTCACTGGATGCCCAAAATGAAAACTATCCAATCAGTATGCAATGCATAATGCACCTCAAATCTAGAAATTTTATAACTGTTTCAAGCAGTGCTTTCAAGGAGTGTTTTCTGCAGATAATTCATTAATTTTTTTTTTTTATCGATTTTTATTTAATATGTACATATGTATTACTAATTTACTGTTACTTATCATTGTTTTTAAAGATATTAGGTTTATTATAATAATAATAAACAATAGTTTTTAAAATATTACAGTTTTGTGTACGATTTAGATTTGCATAACTATTCCTCAGTCAAAAAAGTTTAAAAAACCCTAACCTATACATTATAAGATAATATTATACAACATAAAAAATACACTTACCTTTTCTTTCATAACTGTTTCTACCATTTCATGCACTTCTGAGTAACTATCTGTATCATCAAACTCTGGTTCCCCAATTAAAGGTGGTTCTGAATGAAATGAAGTTGATGATGTGTGAGCATTTAAAGTAGTAGATGTAGATGGCTGGGCAACAGATTCTGGTAACTGTGGAGTACATGTCAGTGAATCATCATGTAACTGATTTGACACTGTCACGTTATCTTCAGATTTAGAAGAAATATTTTTGCTTTTTTCCTTTCTAAGATCTTGAGGATAGTCCATAGAAGATGTTATTCTAACTTTTGCTGGAAAATATTCTTCACAATCAGTAAGGCTAGAGTCACTAGTAAAGAGAGCTGCTGTCCTTCCCCTTCTTTTCTGTCTCAACTTTGAAGACTCAGAATGTAGTGGTATACTTCTTTCTTCATGTAATTTAGGAATAACAACTTGAGGATTACATGTAGTAATCTGAGCTGATTCTTGTTCATATGAATCTTTACAATCCTTTGAATTACCTGTAGCTAACCCTTTTACCATTAATGATTCTGCTGTTTTAAAGAGAGCAGACATCTGATCCTGTGCAACATTGACTTCACCACGATACATAAAGTCAACTACAGCTTTAAGATCTGTGTATTTTATATCTTTAAGAATCACTACAGGATGTTTGCAAGGATTATCTAAAAAGATGCTCTGAAAGAATGGACTACAAGCTGATAGCACTAGTTTATGAGCTTTAAGTGTTTGGCATTCACATACTAAAGTTACATCCACAAAGGATTCACTTGAAAGCAACTCTTCAAATACAGATAACATATTAGAATTATGGTTACTCCACTTTAGGCAGAACTGATTGCTTCCCATTTCTGAAATATGTCTTAAAAGTTTAAGAACAAAAGATTGCAGGGATGGGAGCAGGAATAAAAATCTGAAATGAAAAATAAAAAGACAAAATAAGAGCTACTGATATGAACCCAATTAAATGTTAAAATAAAATCTTTCAAAATCAATTATCAGTTATTTGTAGTTTTTCATAAAACAAACTTCAAGGATTATATTCAATTTATAATTTAATTTTATATATTTAAAGGATGCCTACTGCAAATAGTTGGAATCCTGGCAATGAAGTAAGGAGCTTTTATGGACTATTTTCACTCCATGTCTGAGTTAGTCGATCTCAGGCATCATGTATAGATAGCAAGGCTTCCAACCCCATGCCCCCAGAAATTTGGGATTTTTTGTACAGCAAAACAGGCAAATTGACAGAGAACATGCAATATAAGGACATAATCCACATGGCCAGATAAGTTAGTTCTCGGGTAGCCCTAATATGAGTTTTAATTCCAATAGTTATTATTTTAGAGATGGCAAGCCATGATGATAACACATTATAAAATGAAGAATGAATTAAGGCTAAACACTATTTTTTTAGCTTGCAATTTTGTAATTCATTTGTAGTTATGTAGGAATATTCTTTAAATTCTGAATCCAGCGTATTACAAAATTCAACTCGTATATTCATATTTCCACCACTAAAGGACGATACTTATCTTACCAAATTTGGAGCAAAAAACCTCACTTATGGGTTCCTATAAAAAATCATACAGGTAAGACAGTCTGTTTCTACACAGCACTGGGCAAACTGGGTGTCATTCATCTCATATTGTGGAGTCATTTCATCATGAGCTGCATAGGTATTGCACTACACACTTTAAATAAAAAGCACTGCTTCAATGGAAAAGCATACTGCTATTTATTTAAAATGTATGCTATTCCAATACTCCGGTTTTAACACTTTCTGGGATCTCATTGGTGGGGAAGTAAACACTGCAAGATGCTTGTGTTGAAGAAGTTTTAAAAGCTTATCGAATTTAGGACAAAAGGTTCATGGGTTCATGCTATGAGGGCTATAAAACGTTATTTTAGAGATAGGGTATAGCCTCTTTAGTTTGTAAATAGTACTGAGTAAACTAGATTTGCTTCAAAATGCACTGACTCATATTGTAAAGGCACATTCTCATTACTGTATTTTCAGCTCTTTCTGTCACTGTCTACTTCTCTGAAAAAGAGTTGAAACCTGCAAGGAATGACACATTTTAAATAAATAGTAGTATACATGTTGAGAATACTTCTCATCACTGAGTCATCAGGTTGTTCTGTTCAGGCTATGTTTTCCCATCTCATCTCTCTCAACTCACAAATCAACTACCTGCTGGCTAAAGGCAAATTTCTGCACATAGATGTGAGGAAATTTGCCTTTAGCCAACAGGTAATTGATTGCTGGAACAGACTTCCATCTCTTGTTGTGGAAGTTGATAGCTTAAATAAATTGGGCTGAGTGGGACAAACATTTGGAGTGAAATGGGAAGGGTTTTTTTTTTTTTTTTTTGGCTGATGCTGCATAAGCTTGCTTTCTTGCATTGTATGCCTCTGCTATTGATAATGCTAACCCTAAATCACTAACTACTATTTTCTACTCTCCATCAGAGCTGCTTTTTTTTCCTGTGGTTTGGTGTTTTTTTTTTAATCCTAAATTAAAACTGCAGTATGGATAATAACACCTGTTTTAAATAAATAGCAATATACTTCACTGGAGCATGGATTTTATTTAAAGTGCATAGTGCAATATCAAATTAACTCATGATGAAGTGACAGCAAACCTAGTTTGCATGATGCTACATACAAAGTAAAGTTATCCTACTTGTATAATAACTTTCAAAAAGAAAAGAATATAAAGACATCTTATTTAGAGCTTTAACACAGTCTTAGAAAAAATAAAAGAGTACCAGTATTTTAATATTTAAATCTTGTAAAATAAATGGAAGGTCCCCATGGACTGAAAATGTGCAAATGTATCCCCAATTCACAAAGTGGGATCAAAAGGATGACACGAGAAAATACAGATCTATTTACCTGTTTAACTTCTGTTCCGGGGAAAATAACAGAGCCACTGGTTCAAGAAGCATTGCAGGATCATCTGGACAAGATTGCAGTTATAGTTCAAACCCATGATGTGTCTGAACTCTCGGGGCAGTCTTGTCTGGCCAATTTGATTGGATCCAATGGTATGGTCACAAAGCAACTGGATTCAAAAATTAATGTTTGCAGATCACCTCGCAGGTTCCTAGTCTCCAGACGCCGCAATTTGCAGAACTTAAGCCTTTCTTCATAAGAGCAACCCTTCATTCCATTCACCAATTTCATTGCCCTTTTCTGTACTCGTTTCAGCAGCTCTATATCCTTCCTAAAATGAGGCCTCCAGACCTGTATGCAGTACTCAAGGTGTAGCCTGACCATTGCCTTATACAAGGGGATAATCACCTCCTTATCCCTGCTAGAAAAATTCCTGTATATCATTCACAAGACACCAAGAGTAGCTCATGGTGTCTTGTGAATGATATACATCTACATTCACACATCAGGAGTTTAGACTGTCTGCGTGCTCAGAAAACTTCATATCTGACTGCACAATTACCCCTAGGTCATTTTCATTCTCCACAACTCTGAATGTAGTACCACACAGTTGATACGTTACTCTGGGGTAACTGCTACCCATATGCAGTACTTTACATTTGTCAATGTTAAACTTCAGTTGCCACCTCTCATTCCATCTTCTCTTCTTTTCTAGATCCTGTAATAGCAGCATACTACCATTACTCATTAACAACCCTGCCAACCTTTGTATCATCTGCAAACTTGGATATTAAGCCTAATATCATCAATTGGATATTAAGCATCAATATCATTAATAAATACAGAAAACAACAATGGACTCACCACTGAACCCTGGGGGATCCACTAATAACATTAGTCCACTGATTACTACCCTCTGTCTTCTCATTTATCCTTTTATCCATTGTAGCAACTTGTCCTTAATGCCATACTGCTCCAATTTGTACAGTAATCTTCCATGTGCAACAGCATCAAAAGCTGTCCTAAAATCCAAACTCATGATATCAAAATTATTTTTTGGATCCAGTTACTTTGTACCCAATCAAATTTGTCGGACAAGAATTCCCCTTAAGAAACCCATGCGCTGTCTGAACTATAACTGCAGTCTTGTCTAGATAATCCAGAAGTGCTTCTTTAACCAGTGCCTCCATTAATTTCCCTGGAACAGAAGTTAAGCTAACTGTAATTACTCATATAATATTCTGATTCCCCTTTGTGAAATGGGGGGATCATCTGTACATCTCCAGTCCATGGGGACTTCCCCAGAGTCCAAGGAAGCTCTCATAATTATGGCTAATGGTTTGTTTACTTCCTTCGCCACCTCCTTTCATACAACTGGATAGATCCTATCCACCACAAGTGTTTTTCTTATGTTTAACTTCTACAATTTCTCCTCCACTTTGCTCTCAGTTATTACAAAACCATTTAGCTGCCTGCCAGAGTTTAAGGGCGCCTCTGTAGCCAGGTGGGAAGGAGCAGCAGTGTGTAGCACACACTTCTTGATTAGACCGGGGTTCGAGCCCGTCACCACCAAATACGGAGGATGCGGAAAGGTCAGGGAATGACCACCGCATATTCCCAGAGCAATATGGCCTTAGTTACTAATGCACCTAAAAACCAAATAAAAAATAACAGCCAGAGTTTAATAAACTTTTAGTATTCCACTCCCTGAATAACTCCTGATGTGTGAATGTAGATGCAAAATACTCATTCAGTTTGCCAGTTACCTGATATCAAGCAAACAATTGATATCAAGTGGACCAATCTGATTCATCCCCTTCCTTCTAGATTTCTTTACTTATATAAAGACTTCTAGAAGGAAGAATCATCTTTTGCCAAAGATTTCTTGCAATCTGCCTTTGCCTGCCAAATCTCCTTTGTGACTTAGCATTAGCATTAGCATTAGCATTAGTAGAGGCATTTGATGCAAGAAAGCAAGCTTATGCAGCATCAGCCAAAAAAAAAAAAAAAAAAAAAAAAAAGTAACATAAATAAATAAAAATAACCACTTCCACTTCACCCCTCTGTTCGTTCGAAATACCTGTCCAGCTGAGCCTTAAACTTATTTAGGCTATCAACTTCCACGACAAGGGATGGAAGTCTGTTCCACCCACCAACCACCCGCTGGCTAAAGGCAAATTTCCGCACATCTATCCTACATCTGTCTTTCCTCAATTTGAATTTATGCCCTCTCAGGTGATTTTTCTGAGCTAGAGGAAGAATCCCATCAGCATTGAGCATGCTCAAACCATTCAAGGCTTTGTACACCTCTATCAGATCACCCCGCTGGTGCCTAGTTTCCAGACACTGTAATTTGCAAAACTTAAGCCTTTCTTCGTAAGAGAACCCCTTTGTCCCATTCACCAATCTAGTTGCCCTTCTCTGTACTCGTTCCAGCAGCTCTACATCCTTCCTGAAATGAGGCCTCCAGGCCTGTATACAGTACTCTAGGTGTGGCCTGACCATTGCCTTATACAAGGGAATAATCACCTCCTTATCCCTGCTAGAAAAATTTCTATATATCATTGACAATACACCATGAGCTACTCTTGCAGCTCGTCTGCACTGCTCAGAGAACTTCATATCTGCCTGCACCACCACCCCCAGGTCCCTTTCATTCTCTACCACTGTCAGTGTAGTACCACAGAGTTGATACGTTGCTCTGGGGTTGCTGTTTCCCATATGTAGTACTTTACATTTGTCAATGTTAAACTTCATTTGCCACCTCGAAGCCCATCTGCTCAACCTTTCCAAATCCTGTTGCAGCAGCATAGTGTCAGTAGTGTCCTTGACAACCCTGCCAACCTTTGTATCGTCTGCAAACTTGGACATTAAGCCTGATATACCATCATCAATATCATTTATAAATACAGAAAACAATAAAGGCCCCAATACTGAACCCTGAGGGACTCCACTAATAACATTAGTCCACGATGAGCAGTGTCCATTGATTACCACTCTCTGTCTTCTCCCCCTCAACCACCCCTTTGATTACAGACCAGCTTGTATCTACTATAGGCTTATGTGTCACCTGATAATTTATATGCATTCTATACATTTTTATTCTCTGCCACAAGTCTCATTATTTCATCTGACATCGATTTACGCCTAACCCTTGAACAGTATTTCTTAGTTGGAACAAAAAGCCTAACGGCTTCCAAGATTACTTCCTTGAATGTTTCCCATTTTGAATTTGCTGTTGGTAACATCATCAGTTCGTCCCACTGTATACAATTTAAGAACTGTCTCAAACAACCATAGTCACCTTTACAAAAGCAAAAACCCTTCCTTTTACCCCTGATGGTAGTTACATCTTTGAGTAAATCCCACATCAGCACACTGATCACTGCCACCTAGATCATCTTTAACCTGCAGATTTATAATGCATGAAGAATTGCTGTTGATAATCAGATCAAGAGTATTATTATTCCTTCTGGTTGCCTCTTCAACATGCTGCTGTAGAAAACAATTATCCAATAAATCCACAAAAGCCATGCTAGTGTGCGAGTTACCAACCCAAAAGTTCTAGTCAATATCTTGGAAGTTAAAATTCCACATTATAAGACAATCTGATTTACTGGCCCACTCTATTTCTCTGTAAAGTTGTTCACAGTATACATCAGAAGCCGAACTTGTGGTGAAAGAAAACTATAACATGTCCTGTTCAGAATTTAAAAATATTTAAAATCTTTGGAAGGAGAAGAAATTTTAAAACTAGCGAAATCTAAAGAAAATTATTAAAGTAAAATTAGTCTTCCTCGCTATTTTTAAAATAACTGTTGTAAATAATATAGTTTATATAGGACAAATACATATTAACAACAATCATACAGCAAATAAATATTATGATTGATTGATTGATAAAAAAAAAAAAGTGTACTGTAATTGTAATTTTATATTTTTCTTTTACTTTTTGAAGGAAAAATGCTATACTACGCATTTCGTTTCAAGTTGTCCAGCTTATCAATTTTGTGGAAGTTGACAGCTTAAGTAAATTCAAGGCAGAATTTATTTAGACAAATATTTGGACTGAATGGATGGGTGAAATGGGAAAGTTTTTTGGGGTTTTTTTGGCTGATGCTGTATAAGCTTGCTTTCTTGCATCATATGTCTCTACTAATTCTAATGCTAAAGGATATAAGCTTCTTGTAAAATATTGTTGTAAAACTTTCAGTTCCTTTCTTATGTAAAGCTGAGGGAACAAAATTTATCTAGAACAGGACCAAATCAACAAAAAAAAAGGCAAATTTTAAGAGCTGTAACTTATTATATATATGTAGGATTATTCAAAATGTAGTAAAACTAACAAAAAAAAAAAAAAAACACAATTGCTATCATATAGCTTTTACTGTGTTCTATGTACTTAATTATTTCACTGATTGAGAGAAAGTTTTGAACTTTTATTTTACCCAACATAAAAACACACACATGCCTCAGCCTATGCAACATTTTTCTAGTTTTCACATTTGACTGTATTCGTGGGTCCCCGATACCATTTGTAAATAACATGGAAATTTTTCCAGCAAACTGATAACATTGAAAGAGGAAATAATATTAACTGTTTTCCAATGAAACAATCTCAGATGATGGGTAGAGTGAATATCATAACAGAGGAGACATTTTCACTTGAGAATATATTTTTTCTACTACAAAGAAAACATAGCAGAATGATCCAATCTCTATCTTATCTATCTTTTTCTGGTCTCAGTTATCTGGAGAAAAAAATGGTAATTTATTATTATTATTTTTTTATGAAAACCTCAAACAGGAAAGGTATTAGAACCTATAGGACTTAGCACCATGTATGAGTTGTGGTTTGCAAAGACAGAAGACACTTGTTGACATCAGACATGAATTTTTCAAATATTTCTCATGAGAAAAATTCATGAGAAATGTATTTCTCATGTATTTGAAAACAGAAATAGAAGGGATAAATCAGGAAGAGTTGGTTCTATAAGTTTAGGGTTGGACAGCAAATAGATGCTGACTGGTTGTGGCTTCGTTCAAACTGGTTTGGAAGAGAGTGGGGAAGGGGCAATTACAGCTTACAATTCAGGAGAAGTGCCCACTGACGTATCTACAGAAAAGGAATACAGCAAAAAGTGAATGTCTATGAGACAGAAAATGGAAACTTTGTAAGAGATTGGTCATTAATTACACTGATTTTCCTCTTTTGAATGGGGTTTAGAAGCTTGAGAGAGATTTGGGGGGAGGTCATTCCATGGGGGAATAAAATTCCATTTTGGGCAGATTTGAAATTTGTACAGAGTGAGCAGTTGTATAGAAGAAAAGTAATGCTAAGAGCAAAAAAGAAAATCCAGTTGTTGTTGTTATGTTATTTAATGGTGCAAGGGCTGCTAAGGCCATATTGTGCCTAATCCAGTTGTTTTGGATGCAGAGAAAGCAATATTAGTGATGTACTTATGCCAAGAGAAGTTATGGTTAATTCCTAGTAGAGATATGCAGCATTGTCTAGAAATCTGAGTGTCATTGAAAATGAGAAAAGGAGCAATTTATGCTTGTTTTGGGAGAAATAATACAGATGATTTTTGAAGGACTGAAATTATCTTTGCTCCACTGGAGAATTACCAGAGAAAGAGACAGAGAGAGAGAGAGAGAGAGAGAGAGATATTAAATAATGTTGCACTTTCCCTTCATGGCTAAAAGGCCAGGGTTTTAAAATACATTAAATAACTTAAGATATTTTAGAACAAAACAAGATAACATTAAGTTACATAAGAGATTAATGTGACGCGAACTGAATTAAACAAATTACATTACAAATATTGTGTACCATTAGATTTAAAAAAATTAAACTTAAATAAACAAAATGACAACTGATACATATACTTTTTACAGTACTGACTATTGTCCTTACAGTTTATGGGAGAGAGCAGCAGGGGCAGTGCCAGGCTCATTTCCCATTATGCTCATTAGTTAATTCACAGGGGTCTCCAGGCAGATGCATCTGGCAGTTCATGGTCCAAGTATTCCACTTCTATAGAGTCAGTTGACTGCAAATTTCTGAAGTTCAGCATCGATGTCCTGGATTTGTTGGAGCATCTGATAGGATAGGAAATGATCTGATAAGTGGAGGCATGAATGAAGAGGGCAAATTGTTGGGGTGGCTCTGAGCTGGGCAGATGGAATCCTCCAGCCAGCCACTGAGATCCCAGAATGAAGGAGATATGATAAGACCAGTCAACATCTTTACTGTGATTACCAGTCTTTTTTCATCAATGAGAGAAGGCAGCCTGGGGATTCCCAGGCCTGGGCCATTGTATGGTAAGTGCACAAGGTTTGTCAAATGTTTTATGGACTATCTGGATATGAGCCAATTTCCAAGCAGAAGGAAAACACCAGTGGAATAAGAAAGTGTAAAAAAAGGTGACACAGAACAGGAATAATCCCAGGTGCACAGGTTTTGGGAACAAGTAGAGCTTTCTTTGCATCAACTGTTCAGAACTCTTCAACATCCTTCAGTCAGAAGACCAATATGATATAATTAAGGAAACACACTAAGTACAGTAGGAGGAGGTTTAAAAGATCATCAATACAAGAGTTAAAAGAAAAGTAAGATGCTAGTAAGTTGCCTTTATCTTCAGCTGAGAAGTCAACAGAACCATCAGGTTTTAACAGAGGTGGAAGTATAGATTAACAAAAATTTCTACTAAGAAACCAAAACAGTTGACTACCATTTGAAAATGAAACAAGTTTTCCAGTCTTAGACTGTTCAAAATGAAGCTGGGATGGATTAAGAACTGCTTTACAACTGATGTGAATTTTAGTGTATTCAGAAAATTAATCTGGAGATCTGGATGCAAGCCAATTGTTAAATGCAACACTGTTGTCTTGAACAGCCTCAGCACATTTATTGGAAAACCAAATAAAGGATGAGATGTTAAGATGGAGTGCAGAATGAAGGAACAATTTAAGCATGAATTGACATCAGAAGATTTAAAGAAGCAACTGAATCAAGGAACAGAAGAATAAAAATCTTGCAGATCATCCATTTTGCAATCTTATAATGCCAAACAATGTAAGGATGAGAAGGGTCGTGAGAGAAAGGCACCATGGAGAAAAGACATTGCCAAGTTGTGATCTGAGGTACTTAGAGGACCACTCATCTTGACCATGTACTTTGAAGGGTTGTTGGTGAGAAAAAGATCTGAGATGAGAGTGTAAGGTGTGTGATTAGGATTGTCTGGTATTCTGGTAGGTAAATGAACAATATGCAATGTCACTGGTAACTGCAAAAAGCCTCAGCTGGGTCCATGCAACTAGAAAACAGAAGACAACTAGAGTTGATTATTAAAATCACCAAATAAAATTACCTCCTGTTAGGAAAGTTGGACTGGAGAGAGTTGAGTTTGAAAGAAAGCAAGTCAGTGTTCAAAGCTATTAGTTGATTAGGGAGATTGATAGAGACAACAGATGAATTTGACAGAATGGGGTAAAGAGATTTTAAGTCAGAGAAGATTGAAAAGTGGAGATTCCAAATGAGTAAGTCTTTGAAAAGGAATATCAGAGTGGACATAGGCACAAGTACCACCTTTGAAATGAAAGGAATCATAATGTGAACAATTAAGGAAACCAACACGAGCAATGGCTGAAGCAACCAATAACTGAGATTCTGTCAGAAAAAGTAAGTGGGGCTTGGCAGAGTAAGTGGAAAATGACATCACCATCACTGAGGTCAGAACTAAGACCACGTATATTTGTGAAATGAATGAGGAAGTTTAGATCTTTTCACAGAAGACTATTCATGATCTATTCAGTAGATAAAACAGGGTGTGGGGGACATTTATGAAATAACAAAATTTTTGGATATAGCCATGTTTAGTCTCCAGAGCTAAGTTCTGGTTCATGGCGAGATCCTATCTTACATTTCGAGTGTACAGCCGTAAAACGGTGTTCACTAGTTAATACACAGGACTGAACCTATTGATAACTCTTTAGGAGGCTTCCAGATCAGCTAGAGTATAATCTTGCTACCTCTACTCTGCAAGACAGTGACGGGAGGGAGTCCGAGTAGTGTGTGTATGCGGGGACATTGTCGAAGCCACGTTATATCAAGGACCTGGGTATATTTTTAATAAGTGCACGCCATATCCAAAAATTTCATTACTTCATACAGCATGTCCCCCCCCCCACTTTTTCTTACTATTCAATACACTATGAATTGTCAAACTAATAGAGTAAGCTTATCTGCGAAAAGATCAAACCTCCCAAACACTTCCTAGTTCATTTCAAATATACGTGGTCTCAAGTCTAATCTCAATGATGTCCATTTCCACTTGCAGTCTACTAAACCCCATGAACTTTTTCTGAAGAATCTCAGTTATCGGTTGATTCAACTACTACTCATCTCAGTTACCAAATTATCCGCTGTATGATTCCTTTCACCTCAAAAGTGGTACCTGTGCATATGACCATGCCGATATTACTTGTCAGACTTGGTAATTTGGATTCTTCCCTTTTCAATCTTCTCTGGCTTAAAATCTCTCTACCTTATTGTGTCAAATTCATCTGTTGTTTCTAATCACTTGGAGCTCTTTGACTTCTGCTCTTTGCAACTTGACTTTCTCCAGTCCAACTTTCCTAACAGTGAGGTAATTTTCCTTGGTGTTTTTAATGTTCACAACTCCAGCTGGCTTCCATTTTCTAGTCACACCGACCCAAATGGTCGAGATGCTGAGGCTTTTGCAATTACTAATGGCCTTGCACAGATTGTTCATTTACCTACAAGAATACTGGACAATTCTAACCATACAGCCAACACGTTTGATCGTTTTCTCACAAACAACCCTTCTAAGTACACGGTTGAAATGAGTGGTCCTTTAAGCACCTCAGATCACAACTTGGTAATTGTCTCTTCTCCAATGGAGCCTTTATCCCATGACTATTCCCAACCTCGTACTGTTTGGCATTACAAAAATGCAAAATGGGACGACCTGCGACATTTATTGTTTTCCTTGGTCGGATTACTTTTTTTTTTTTTTTTTTTTTATGAAAACCCCAAACACGAGAAGCATTAGAACCTATAGTATTTAGTACTATAGGTTCAAAAAAGTGTGCTTGGGCTGGAGGTTGAGAAGACAAAAGAAGATATTTGTTGACATTAGATTTGAACTTCTGTAGCCTAATTTTCAGGAAATACGTATGAAGGAAGGTTGTTCCAGAAAATGGCAGTTGAATGAATAAACGAGGAAGATGAAAAGTTGGTTCTGTGAGATTGAATTTGGCCAGAAACGGATGTTGGCTTGCGGCGGTACATGTTTGGACTGTTTTGAAAGAGAGAGAGTGGGAATTATAGAAGCCAATTCAGAAGAACAATGCTCATGGAAGTATCTGTAGAAAAGGCATGCAGCAGAAACAGTATGTCTATGAGACAGCGAGTGGAGAGACTCTGTTAGAGATGAATCATTAATTAACCTAACTGCTCTCTTCTGAATGAAATCTAAAAGCCTGAGAGAGCATTTGGGGGCACCATCCCAGTTGTGGGAACAATATTCCATTGTAGGGCGGATTTGCAATTTGTACAGAGTGAACAGCTATTTGGAAGAAAAGTAACGCCGAGAGCGAAAAAGAAAACCAAGTTTTATAGATGCAGATTAAGCAATATTTGTAATGTGCTTGTGCCAAGAGAGATTAGAAGTCAGGGTAATCCCCAAAAGAGATATATCATTTTGCCTAGAAATCAGAGTGTCACCAAAGATAAGCATAGGAGCAGAAGAATCCTTCTTGCGAGATATAAGATAAGACTGAGTTTTAGAAGGATTGAAATCAACAAAGTTGTCTTTGGCCCACTGGAGAATTACCTGGAGATCGGCATTTAAGGAATTAGTAGCAGATATTCGAGAAGTTGAAGCTGAATGAGCAGGGCAAGGTTTCTCAAAATGGAAAGTTGAATGCAATGTGCTATAATCGGCAAAACTATGGATAGGATTTCCAGTCAATGGAAGAAGGTCATTAATATACAAGAGGAAAAGAGTTGGGGGGGAAAGAACTGAAGCTTGGGGGACACCAGCATTAGTGGAGAAGTTAGAAGACAGAGCCATCTACCATAACCCTTAGTGAGCAATCAGAGAGAAAACTGGATAACCAATTACAAAAAACATTTTGCAAACTTGTTTAGAAGACCTTTATGCCAAACACAATTGAAAGCCTTTGAGATGTCAAGAGCAACTGCTTGTGTTTTACCGAACTTTTCCATTGAATTTGTCCATAAATGGGTAACTAGATAGTATGAATCAGAGCTGTAATACTCAATATGTTCTACGTTGATAATAATATTAGTAAAATAATAAGAGGAGTTTACCTCAATACAGTACATAGAACACTTCCGTATGATACCCTCCAGAAATTAAAACGGAAAAAACGAAAAAAATCGACAACTTACCGGTACATTAGAGTAAATATAAATAATTAAATAATCAATTTAACACAATTCAAATCAATTTAAAACAATTAAAAATCAAATTATCGCAATTAAAAGAATCTAACGAAAATATTCAAAACGATTTTCCTTCCTGAAGCTGACAACGCTTTTCGACCGTATGCCGAATAGGGCTGAACCTGAAACTTAAATAGTGATTATTTGTCTTCGTGCATGCACGTAAAGGTCCACGCATTGGAGATGAAATATGGCCGCCGAACATTAACAGAATTCTCGTGTAATTTAATTTCAACGGTTTCTGCAATTAATAGTCGCGTATAATTATGTTGAACGTTAAGTATTTTGGCCTCGTTAAATAAAAAAGTATGTTTTTCGTTAATGGCATGAAAGGCTAATTCTGACGCTGCTGAACGAGAAGCACGAACTGAGGCTTCATGTTGATTTACATGAATATTAAGAGAAAATCATGTCGAACCTTGGTAAGACGAGTCGCAATCACCGCAAGAAATGTTGTATACCAGATCATTAATTTGTGTTGCGAATGCGGAAAGAACCGAGCGATTGTTCAGTATAGTGTGTAACTTCCGTATTGGCCTAGCTACAATTTTAAATTCGGTATCTTTAAAGAATCTGTTAAGTTGTTTGTGCCACTGTTCAATGTATGGGACAGAAATAAAGTATTTTTTGATATTACTATTGTTGATTGGTGTAGTATTTTGTATCCTATCCTTAGCCTGTACCCTAATTCGGTTTATTGTGGTAATGGAATAACCCCTGTTTAAGAATCTGCTAGTTAATATTTGTATTTCTGAGTCCAAAGCAGATTGCGTCGTTGAATATTTATAGGCATTTAGAAATTGATTAAAGATAATCGATCTTTTGTAGGTGAACGGGTGATAGCTATTATAATGTAGAAGCATACCGGTGTTTGTAAGTTTTCGATAGATGCTAAATTGTATTTTATTCGAGTCCCGGGTAAGTGTGAAATTTAGAAAGTTTAATGACTTTGTATCCGTATCCTCCCTTTCCAATGTAAATTTGAGTTAGAATGAATATTATTAAACGAATGCAAAATTTCTTGGACAGTACTGGTATCGGTAATAACTAGAACATCGTCTAAATACCTCCCATTGTATGTGATACGGGGTCGAAAAGGTGTCAAATGTATATGCTCAATCGTTGAGAGATAGATCTCTGACATTAAGCCACTCAGGCTCAAACCCATTGGTAATCCAAAAATTTGTTTGTACACCTTGTCTCGAAAGGTGATGTAGTTGGCCTCAACTAACAGTTTAATTAATTGAAAAATTTCCTTAATAGGTAGCTTCGTATAATTAATTGGTGTCGAGTTTTTATTTAACATATCCCAAATAATATCTAATGTGTATTCAACGTTTACATTCGTATATAACGAGGTAACATCTAGTGAGAATAAATTGTCACTGTCATTAAATAATGACAGTGACATTATTAAATAATGTATTGTAGTTCTTAATCCCAAATTGTATTACCTGTCTAAAGGGTTTTATAATGTTATATACATGTGTAGCTAAGGATGAAAATGCCGAGTTCCTGTAGGAAACAATAGGTCGAATAGGAAATCCAGTCTTGTGTAATTTTACCTGACCGAAAAGTGCAGGAATATTGTATGTTCTGGACTTCAATTCCTTTAACTGAACCATAGTAATGTAGTCGTTTTTTCGATATGTGGTTAACGTTTTATTGTATTGATTGACCAAATTGGTAAACAGTGCCGGGTCTACTTCACGATAAGTGGAGGTATCTGACACAACTGAATTTAACTTATTAATATAATCATGTTTATCTAGTATTACCACTGTATCTCCCCTCTGTATAATAATGTCCTTATTTCCCCGAAGTTCTCGTAAAGCTGAACTGTCATGTGTATTCAATTTAGGAAGTCGCGTTTCTTTTATGTTATTCACTACTTGGTTAACTTGTTGAATAAATACATATTTTTGTGGAACATTTCGAAGTCCAAATTCAATATCAATTACGCATTGTTTTTTAGGTAGTTTTCGAGGTGGTAAATTATAATTTAGTCCTTTGGATAAAAGTGAAATCTGGTCCTGCGATAGTGTACACGAGGAAAGATTTGTAACCTGTTGATATGTCGGTTCGTTGAATACTGGGTGAGTGGGTGTTCGTGAACTAGCTGGCATATTCTGTGGTAGTACGTTGTGTGTCTGTGGGGGGGGGGGGGAAGTGTCACCCAAATCGTATGAACTTGGTCGCAAGCCCGCGACAATGTGTTAGAATTCGCATGAACGTGTCTTGACCTATCCGATAATGTTTGCAACTTATTAACGTGTCTGTTTTTTATTTCTGAGGCCCGTGCTTCCCGTTGCAAATCTATGGAGGTCTTCAATACAGACCAATTGTTCGGATGTAGATAATTTTTTAATTTATCGCGAAGCTTCCTAACCTGGGAAAGGTATTTTTGTTTATTCGAATATCGAGATTTTAAGGCAAGCTTAACAATATTACGCGATGGCGCCAGTGTTAGTTGTTTTATGCCTGAAATTTTTTGATTTAAATTCACCCTGGCAAACTTCGGAATGATGTTGTTTTGAAGGCAATATTTTAGAAAAGAAATATGGTAACTTTGGGTCGAGTATTTTAGTGTAGATTTAATGTAATTTTGCACCAAGCCATTCAAAAAATCTCCCATAATTGTTTATCGATTGTTTACTACTGGAGAGACAGGAAGTGAAATGATCTGGTATACAACATTTCTTGCGATGATTGCGACTCGTCTTACCAAGGTTCGACGCGATTTTCTCTTAATATTCGTGTAAATCAACATGAAGCCTCAGTTTGTGCTTCTCGTTCAGCAGCGTCAGAATTAGCCTTTCATGGCATTAACGAAAAACATACATTTTTATTTAACGAGGCCAAAATACTTAACGTTCAATGTAATTATACACGACTATTAATTGCAGAAACCGTTGAAATTAAATTACATGAGAATTCTGTTAACGTTCGGCGGCCATATTTGATCTCCGATGTGTGGACCTTTATGCACATGCGCGAAGACAAATAATCACTATTTAAGTTTCAGGTTTAACCCGATTCGGTAATTTTCATTCCTGTGATCACGACATATAGTCAAAAAGCGTTGTCAGCTTCAGGAAGGAAAATCGTTTTGAATATTTTGGATAGATTCTTTTAATTGCGTTAATTTGATTTTTAATTGTTTTAAATTGATTTGAATTGTGTTAAATTGATTATTCAATTATTTATATTTACTCTAATGTACCGGTAAGTTGTCGATTTTTTCTGTTTTAATTTCTGGAGGGTATCATATGGAAGTGTTCTACGTACTATATTGAAGTAAACTCCTCTTATTATTTTACTAATAAATTGGTAACATAAGCCAGAATATCAACAGTGGATCGACACAGACGGAATCCATACTGGCGATCATTGATCAGATGTTTCTAGGTAGTTTAACAGTTGGCGGTTAATTGATTTCTCCATTACTTTAGAAAGAGTAGAAGTAATTGCAATGGGACGATAATTGGATGGGAGGGATTTGTCACCCTTTTTAGGAACTGGCTGGATGTGAGCAAATTTCCAAGCAGAAGGAAAAACACTTTTGGAATAAGAAAGTGAAAAAAGGCGAGAAACAACAGGAGTAAGTTCAGGAGCACAGGTTTTGAGAACAAGTGGAGAAATACCATCTGGATCTGGAGCTCTCTTAGCATCAAGGTTCATCAAAATTCTTCCGACATCCTTTTGACGGAAGACCATAGGAGGCATTGAATGGAGCATGTGGTAATGGTGGGAGGTGTTTTACCAAGTTCACTAATACACGAGTTGAAAGGAAAATGGGATGCTAGCATGTCAGCTTTATCCCTGGCTGGAGTGACAACAGAACCATCTGGTTTGGACAGAGGTGGGAGCAGAGATGGGCAAAAATTGCAGCCAGTAGCTTTGGCAAGAGATCAGAATGCTCGGCTACCATTAGGGCAAGAAGCAAGTTTTCTACTCTTAGCCTGTTCAAATTCTAGTTTGGACTGATTAATAACTGCTTTACAATTGTTGCGAGCTTTGGTGTATGCAGAAAATGAAACGAGCCAATTACGATATGCAACATTCTTCTCTTGAACAGCCTTAGCACATTTATTGGAAAACCAAGGTTTAGATAGAGGACGAGATTTTAAAGTGGAGTGTGGGATAAAGGATTCCATTGCTACAAGAATAATTTCACTGACACGATCTGAGAAAACGTTGACATTAAAAGTTTTGAAACAGTAATCCGACCAAGGAAAAGAAGAAAAGAAATCTTGCAGGTCATCCCATTTTGCATTCTTGTAATGCCAAACAATACGAGGTTGGGAATGATTCAAAACTTCTGATGTCAATGTTTGCTCAGATCATGTCAGTGAAATTATTCTTGTAGCAATGGAATCCTTTATTCCACACTCCACTCTAAAATCTTGTCCTCTATCTAAACCTTGCTTTTCCAATTCTTCAGTTTCATTTTCTGCCTACACCAAAGCTCACAATAATTGTAAACCAGTTATTAATCAGTCCAAACTAGATTTTTAACAGGCTTAAGAGAAGAAAACTTGCTTCTTGCCCTAATGGTAGCTGAGCATTCTGGTCTCTTGCCAAAGCTATTGGCTGCAACTTTTGCCCATCTCTGTCAAAACCAGATGGTTCTGTTGTCACTTCAGCCAAGGGTAAAGCTGACCTGCTAGCATCCCATTTTTCTTCCAACTCATATATTAATGATCTTGGAAAACATCTCCCACCATTCCCAACACACTCCATTCAATGCTTCTTGTGGTCTTCCATCAAAAGGATGTCAGAAGGATTTTGATGAATCTGGATGCAAAGAAAGCTGCAGGTCCTGATGGTATTTCTTCACTTGTTCTCAAAACCTGTGCTCCTCAACTTACTCCTGTTCTTTGCCACTCTTTTCACTTTCATATTCCAAAAGTGTTTTTCCTTCTGCTTGGAAATTTGCTCATATCTAGCCAGTTCCTAAAAAGGGACAAATCCCTCCCATTGCAATTCCTTCTACTATTTCTAAAGTAATGGAGAAATCAATTAACCACCAACTGTTAAACTATCTAAAAACTTTCCTTCTGATCAACGATAGTCACTATGGATTCTGTCAGTGTCGATCCACTGGTGATATTCTGGCTTATGTTATCCATTTATGGCCAAATTCAATGGAAAAGTTTGGTGAAACACATGCAGTTGCTCTTGACATCTTAAAGGCTTTCATTCATGTTTGGCATAAAGGTCTTCTAAACAAGCTTCCATCTCATGGTTTGCCAACTGTTTTTTGTAATTGATTATCCAGTTTTCTCTCTGACCACTCAACTGGGGGTAATATTAGATGGCTCTTTGTCTTCTAACTTCTCCACTAACGTTGGTGTACCCCAAGTTTCAGTTCTTTCACCAACTCTTTTCCTGTTGTATATTAATGACCTTCTTCTATTGACTGGAAATCCTATCCATAGTTTTGCTGATGACAGCACATTGCATTCCACTTTCCATTTTGAGAAACCTTTCCCTGCTCAATCAGCTTCAACTTCTCGAAAATCTGCTACCAATTCCTTAAATGCCGATCTCCAAGTAATTCTCCAGTCGAGCAAAGACAACTTAGTTTATTTCAATCCTTCTCAAACTCAGTCTTGTCTTATATCTCGCAAAAAGGATTCTTCTGCTCCTATGCTTATATTTGGTGACACTCCGATTTCTAGGCAAAATGGTATATCTCTCTTTTGGGGATTACCCTGACTTCTAATCTCTCTTGGCACAAGCACATTACAAATATTGCTTCCTCTGCATCTAAAAAACTTGGTTTTCTCTTTCGCTCTCAGCGTTACTTTTCTTCCAAACAGCTGCTCACTCTGTATAAATCGCAAATCCGCCCTGCCATGGAATATTGTTTCCACATCTGGGGCGGTGCCCCAAAACCTCTCTCTCGGCTTCTAGATTCCATTCAGAAGAAGGCAGTTAGGTTAATTAATGACTCCTCTCTAACAGCATCTCTCCACTCGCTGTCTCATAGACGCACTGTTTCTGCTGCATGCCTTTTCTATAGATACTTCCATGGGCACTGTTCTTCTGAATTGGCTTCTATACTTCCCACTCTCTCTTTCAAAACAGTCCAAACATGTACCGCCACCAGCCACCATCCATTTACTGTCCAACTTCAAACTCACTCCTCGTTTATTTGTTCAACTGCCATTATCTGGAACAACCTTCCTTCATACGTATTTCCTGAAAATTACAGTCTACAGAAGTTCAAGTCTAATGTCAACAAACATCATCTTTTGTCTTCTCAACCTCCAGCCCAAACACAGTACTAAGCACTATAGGTTCTAATACCTCTCGTGTTTGGGGTTTTCATTAAAAAAATAAATAAATAAATAAAATTAACATAGCAAGAATATACACAAATCCTTGACATAACATGGCCCTGGCACCTCCTCTGAATAGACAGTACTTGGATTTCCTCCAGTCTTGTTTGTTTGTTTGTTATTTGGTTTTTAGGAGCATTAGCAACTAAGGCCATATTGCTCCGAGGATATGCGGTGGTCATTCCCTGACCTTTCCGCATTCTCCGTATTTGGTGGTGACGGGCTCGAACCCCGGTCTAATCAAGAAGAGCGTGCTACGCACTGCCGCTCCTTCCCACCTGGGTACGCAGGCGCCTTTACTCCAGTCATTAACTGGCAGAGTGATTATACACTAGATGATCTGGATGTGACCTACAGAGTTACCAACAGGTTCAGTCTGGATTTATCTAGCAGCTGGCATGTAAAAACCATTTTAGAGCTGTATCTTTGAAATGTAAGGAATACTAGATCTCACAATGATGCACATCGTAACCTCATATTTCAAGATGGAAGAGATGGGGTTGTCAGAGCTTAGATCTGGAGACAACATGAATCTCAGCACTTCAGGCCTCCAATAAAGCAAAGTGGTAGTGCACTGGGTGATAAGCCATATACCACATAATGTTTATTGGTGACACAGAGAAACAGAGCATTCCTCTGTGTGATGTGTTTGTTACACCACGACTCCTGGTATCCTGGAGGCATCTACCCAGATGTTAACCTGACTCCAGTACACAAGGTGAAGTCTTTCGAGTGAAGTGTAAAATTTTAATCAGGATTCCTGAATAAAATGTTAGTAAATGAGTTGAGTCAGTAATTATGAGATCAAATTTAGCTCACTGAATTTTGAAAACAAGAACTAAGTGTGATCTCTTGAAGGAACTAAAATAAACTCCAGAAAAAATGTTGACAAGAATTAAAGATACGAATCAGTACTGAATTAGTATTAATGTATTCGAGAATTTTTTAAATTTCTTGAATATATTTTAGTATTATTTATAGCTGAGGTTGTGCATATAAGTTTTTGAACCTAGAAACATGATTTATGGTTCTATAATAATAGTTAAAATATCATCAGGCTGAAATTCAAATGAACACAAGCAACCTTAAATGCTAGCTATTTACTGAGAATAATGACCAGGAATACGGCAGAAATTCAGGAAGGCTGAGAAAATTAGTAAATAAATTTGATGAATTTGAGGTATTGCTCAAAGCATCAAAGGCAGATACTGTTGGGATATCAGAGATGTGGTGTCACACAGATATAAGGAATGCAGAACTGGAATTTGGGGAGTACAATGTCTACAGAAAGGATAGACAGGATAGGAAGGAAGGAGGGCTTATGCTATTAGTTAAGAAACACATAAAATCCAAGGAAGTGAAGCCAGTCGACATCGCTGGACAGTGCAGTGTCAAGTCAATTTGGTGTGACATAAGCATTGGGAGATCAAAATTGAGAGTAGAAGTGTGCTACAGGCCTAATGACTCTGATGAGTATAATAAGAAACTGTACAGGGAAATAGAGTGGGCCAGTAAAAATCAGAGAGTCTTATAATGGGAGATTTTAATTTCCCAGATATTGACTGGAATTTGTGAGGGAAGGCAGATTACGAGAAACCTTTGGCAAGGGATGCAAAGAAAAACAGCAAAGAGTTCTTTACTTATGTAAACTCTAGAAGGAAGGGGATGAATCAGATTGGTCCACTTGATATCAATGGTTCAACTGTTGATGATCCTGCTTAGGTAGCTAACAAACTAAATGAATATTTTGGATCGACATTCAACACATGAGGAGTTATTCAGCGAGGGGAATGCCAGAGGTGTATTCAACTCTGGAAGTAAGCTAGAAAATCTTGTAATAACTGAGAGTAAAGAAGAGGAGAAATTGTTGAAGATAAACACAAGAAAGGCACCTGGGGTGGATGGGATCTATCCAGTTATATTAAAGGAGGCAGCAAAGAAAGCAAGCAAACCCTTAGCCATAATTATGAGAGCTTCCTTGGACTCAGGGGAGGTATCCATAGACTGGAGATGTGCAAATGTGACCCCAATTCACAAAGGAGGATCAAAGGCAGACACAACTAATTATAGACCTGTGAGTTTAACTTCTGTTCCAGGAAAATTAATGGAGGCACTGGTTAAAGAAGTACAGCAGGATCATCTAGACAAGACTTCAGTTATAGCTCGAACACAGCATGGTTTTGTAAAGGGAAAGTCTTGCCTGACCAATTTGATTGGATACTATGATGCAGTCACAAAAGAACTGGATGCAGGGAATAACTTTGATATTATATACTTGGATCTTAGAAAGGCTTTTGATACTGTTGCACATGGAAGACTGCTGCTAAATTGGAGCAGTGTGGCATTGGAAGCAAATTGCTGCTATGGATAAAGGGGTGGTTGAGGGGGAGAAGACAGAGTGGTAATCAATGTTCACTGCTCATCGCGGACTAATGTAGTGGAGTCCCTCAGGATTCTGTGTTCGGTCCATTATTGTTTTCTGTATTTATAAACAATATTGATGATGGTATATCAAGCTTAATGTCCAAGTTTGCAGACGATTCAAAGGTTGGCGGGGTTGTTAAGGACACTACTGAAGCTATGCTGGTGCAACAGGATCTGGAAAGGTTGAGCAGATGGGCTGAGAGGTGGCAAATGAAGTTTAACATTGACAAATGTAAAGTACTACATATGGGAAACAGCAACCCCAGAACAACGTATCAACTCTGTGGTACTATGCTGACAGTGGCAGAGAATGAAAAGGACCTGGGGGTAATTGTGCAGGCAGATATGAAGTTCTCTGAGCAGTGCAGACAGACTGCAAGAGTAGCTCATGGTGTCTTATCAATGATATACAAGAAATTTTCTAGCAGGGATAAGGAGGTGATTATTCCCTTGTATAAGGCAATGGTCAGGCCACACCTTGAGTACTGTATACAGGTCTGGAGGCCTCATTTCAAGAAGGATGTAGAGCTGCTGGAACGAATACAGAGAAGGGCAACAAGATTAGTGAATGGAACAAAGGGTTGCTCTTACGAAGAAAGGCTTAAGTTTTGCAAATTATAGTGTCTGGAAAGTAGGCACCGGCGAGGTGATCTAATAGATGTGTATAAAGGCATGAATGGTTTGAGCATGCTCAATGCTGATGGGATTGTGCCTCTTGCTCAGAATAATCACCTGAGAGGGCATAAATTCAAATTGAGGAAAGACAGATGTAGGATAGATGTGCAGAAATTTGCCTTTAGCCAGCGGAGTAGTTGGTTGGTGGAACAGACTTCCATCCCTTGTTGTGGAAGTTGATAGCCTAAATAAATTTAAGGCTCAGCTGGACAGGTATTTCGAACGAACAGAGGGGGTGAAGTGGAAGTTTTTTTGTTTTTTTTTTGCTGATGCTGTATAAGCTTGCTTTCTTGCATCATATGCCTCTACTAATGCTAATGCGTGAAAGATTAACCTTTTCAATAGGAGGAGAAAAGCTGGAATGATGGTCATCAACAAGAGACGGTATGCACTTTGATTTAGTGAAACCTCGGAAAAAAGTTTTTTTTTTTTTTTTTTACTAACAACTAGACTATATTTGGTCCTATGAGATCACATAATTCAAGATTTATAACACAAATTTAATTTTAAGAAATAGAGCTTAGAACTGCAGCAATCAATACCATTATATTTTATCAGAATTAATGACATTTCCACATCAGAGAGAGTTCATACTTAGACCTCCAGCTGAC
Source organism: Mastigoproctus giganteus (assembly GCF_048544385.1). Lineage (NCBI taxonomy): Eukaryota > Metazoa > Arthropoda > Arachnida > Uropygi > Thelyphonidae > Mastigoproctus > Mastigoproctus giganteus. Next base: position 27,560,052 of record NC_143587.1, read on the forward strand.
GCAAAGCACATAACTCACTATAGTAATAGTAGTGGCATGTGATGCAAGAAAGCAAGTGTATGAGCTTATGCAGCATCAGCTAAAAAAAAAAAAAAAAAAAAATCACACCATTCCCTCCAAATGCCTGTCCAGTTCCTACTTAAATTTATTTAACCTATCAACTTCTACAACGACAGATGGAAGTTTGTTCCAGCAATTAACCACCTGCTGCCTAAAGGCAAATTTCTGCACATCTATTCTACACCTGCCTTTTCTTAATTTGAATTTATGCCCCCTTAGGTTTGTAATCTGAACAAGTGGAAGGATCCCATCAGAATTCAGCATGCTCAACCCACTCAGGTGCCTATTCTCCAGCCATTGCAATTTGCAGAATTTATGCCTCTCTTGGTAAGAGGATCCCTTCATTCCCCTCACCAATCTTGTTGCCCTTCTCTGTACACGCTCAAGCAAATCTACATCCTTCCTAAAATGAGGCCTCCAGACCTGTACGCAGTACTCAAGGCGTGGCCTGACCATCGCCTTATACAGAAGGACAATCACCTCCTTCCCCCTGCTAGCAAAATTCCTATATATCATTGACAAAACCGCATGACCTGCCCTGGCAGCCTGTCTGCATTGCTCAGAAAACTTCATATCTGACTGCACAATTACTCCCAGGTCTTTTTCATTTTCTACCACCTTAAGTGTAGTACCACACAGTTGGTACGTTTCTCTGGGGTTACTTCTACCCATATGCAGTATTTTGCATTTGTCAATGTTAAACTTCAGTTGCCACTTCTTAGCCCATCTGCCCAAATTATCTAGATCCTGTTGCAGTAACACACTGCCATTACTGTCATTAACAACCCTACCAACCTTTGTATCATCTGCAAACTTCGACACTAAGCCTGATATACCTTCATCAATATCATTGATAAATATACAAAACAACAGAGGACCCAACACCGAACACTGTGGCCTGTGGGACTCTACTAATAACATTAGTTATTAGTAGAGTCCCACTAACATTAGTTATTAGAAGAGCAGCACCCATTAATTACCACCCTCTGTCTTCTGCCGCTCAATCATCCTTTTATCCATTGTAGCAACTTACCCTTAATACCATTCTGCTCCAATTTGTACAATAGTCTTCCATGCGCAACAGTGTCAAAAGCTTTCCTGAAATCCAAATATATGATATCAAAATTATTTTTTGCATCCAGTTCCTTTGTAAGCACATCATAATATCCTATCAATAGGATGGATTATATTGAGCTATGTGCTTTGAGACAGCTAGATAATGTATTAGACAAACACCACAAGCATTAAATAACTCACTAACAAAATGAACTTGACTAAATCAGAGTGTAATCACATCATTTTCATAAAATAACATTTTTAATTTTAAATTCCAAATTTAAAAACTCTTGCTTTTCCCTTTGTCAAGTCAAGTAGTGCAAGGAACAAAATCCCAACAGGGCCATACTTGTTTTTATACAAGTTGTATTTCATGCCAATAAATAAAACTTCTTTGTTGTAACTAATGGATCAACAGGTAATAGTGACATTCAAAACCCATTATCATATAGACAATTCAACTGAACAGTGAGAAGGACACGTGAGGATCAGCCACTTTAGGAGTACTAGGGGTGATACCATATTAAGAAGGCCATAGATGATATTGCAGCATCATGAAAGAAAATCTGTTAGACTATCACTGCATATAGTGGAATATATACACACACACTGCCTACCATTAATATCCAGACACCCCTCTGTTGATAGTTGGTCACATCCTACCCAGGCACCATGCGTCAGATACTAGAAATATGCTCAAAGGCTTCAAGGAGACAGTAGTATAATTGCACATGCAAGATGGCATGATCAACTGAGTTAACAGACTTCCAGTGTGGAATGATAATAGGATGCCACATAAGCTATTAATCTGTACATGACATTTGAATGGCACTGAAGATCATTGAGTCAATGATTGGTGATGTGATCTGTAAATGGAAGCAGACTAGTGATGTGGCATCCTATTATCATTCCACAAAACAACATGGAAAACTTCTGAATTCTGAAGCTGACAGAACGTGAGAGATCTCTGCACAGACTGATATTGCACTACACAGAGTGCCCTCAGTAAGGTGATTAGATGTCACCAGGAACAGTGCACAGGAAACTGCATGATATGGGCTATAGTGGTTGTGCAGCTGTTATTGGACCATAGACCAATGGAAAGGTGTGCTTTGGAGTGACGAGACATGGTACATGATCTACCAGTTTGATGGATGTGCTTAGGTGTAGTGAATTCTCAGAGAAAGCAAGAATGTATTGTCCTGACAATGAAGTTTGGCAGAGGCAGTGTGATGGTCTGGGGGCTGTTTTGTATGGTTTGGCTTGGGATTATTGGTTGTTTTGGGCAAAGCTGAAACAACAATCAGCCATGAATGGTGACGTCCTGGATAATAATGAGTTACCTACATTGTGGAATATTGGGGAAGGCCTGTACCTGATTCAGCAGGACTCATGACACTGTTCGTATTGTGACGGACTGGTATGAGGACACGAGCATCAAAAAGTTGAACAGGCCATCACTGAGTCCTGACCTCAATCCTATAATGAATCTGTGAGATGAATTATATAATTGGGTACAAGTGAGTAGAGACTATCCAAAAAAGCAGAGCTGAACTGGTCACTGCTTTGAAGGCCAATTTGTAAAATATTATTTGGTCACATCCTACCCAGGCACCATGCGTCAGATACTAGAAATATGCTCAAAGGCTTCAAGGAGACAGTAGTATAATTGCACATGCAAGATGGCATGATCAACTGAGTTAACAGACTTCCAGTGTGGAATGATAATAGGATGCCACATAAGCTATTAATCTGTACATGACATTTGAATGGCACTGAAGATCATTGAGTCAATGATTGGTGATGTGATCTGTAAATGGAAGCAGACTAGTGATGTGGCATCCTATTATCATTCCACAAAACAACATGGAAAACTTCTGAATTCTGAAGCTGACAGAACGTGAGAGATCTCTGCACAGACTGATATTGCACTACACAGAGTGCCCTCAGTAAGGTGATTAGATGTCACCAGGAACAGTGCACAGGAAACTGCATGATATGGGCTATAGTGGTTGTGCAGCTGTTATTGGACCATAGACCAATGGAAAGGTGTGCTTTGGAGTGACGAGACATGGTACATGATCTACCAGTTTGATGGATGTGCTTAGGTGTAGTGAATTCTCAGAGAAAGCAAGAATGTATTGTCCTGACAATGAAGTTTGGCAGAGGCAGTGTGATGGTCTGGGGGCTGTTTTGTATGGTTTGGCTTGGGATTATTGGTTGTTTTGGGCAAAGCTGAAACAACAATCAGCCATGAATGGTGACGTCCTGGATAATAATGAGTTACCTACATTGTGGAATATTGGGGAAGGCCTGTACCTGATTCAGCAGGACTCATGACACTGTTCGTATTGTGACGGACTGGTATGAGGACACGAGCATCAAAAAGTTGAACAGGCCATCACTGAGTCCTGACCTCAATCCTATAATGAATCTGTGAGATGAATTATATAATTGGGTACAAGTGAGTAGAGACTATCCAAAAAAGCAGAGCTGAACTGGTCACTGCTTTGAAGGCCAATTTGTAAAATATTATAAACTTCCCATAGACATCTGTGCTGAACAGTGAATTTTTGATTCAAGTCCCTTACAAAAGTTAGAAAGAAATAATGTTGACCTTCAACAAAAGTAAGAGCAACCTTTTGAAAAGATGTTCGTGGAAAACTAACACATCTTAAGTAATGAACAGGTCCATTGCCAGAGCAATGCTTATCACACAAGTATCTTCTGAGTGGAGAACTATATCAGCCATTGGCTAAGCGGATTTAGGAGAGACCTCGATGGAAGGCTACTGATGAAGCAGGAAAAGATTTACTTGAGGTGGTGTGTGTTTTTTTTTTTTTTTTTTTTTATGAAAACCCCAAACACGAAAGGTATCAAAACCTATAGTACTTATTACCGTGCATGGGTTGGAGGAGAAGTATGGGGGGGGGGATGCCGGAAACTTTGCTCTAGAGACTAAACATGGGTTTCACCACTTCAAGCCTCCAATAAGCAAAGTAGTGGTATTACACCGGTTGATGAAAGTCGTGTGTGTGTGTGTGTGTGAGGGGGGGGGGGGGGTTGTAAATAATATTAAAAATTATTAAATATTAAAAATATTAAAAATATTAAAAATAATATTAAAATTGTATTTATTAGCTTTCTATTCATAGAAAGCTAATAAATACAATTTCAAAAAACCATACAAATAGGAATAATGCAAATAACAAAATATGAATTTAATTAAATTGTGAAAAGGATCTATTACTAAAGCTAAACAAATTAAGGATTGATTAAGATGAAGCTAAGATAAGCAGCAACTGATGAAAAAATATAGATGACCTATATTTTTCTGAGCAGTATTAATAATGGCATATGATACAGGGCAGCAAGGTTATACATCATCAGAAAAAAAAAATAATAATAAAATAAAATAAAAAAAACCCTTCCCATTCCACCCATTCGGTCACTCCAAATGTTTGTCTAGTTCAGCCTTAAATTTATTTAAGCAATCAACTACCCACTGGCTAAAGGCAAACTTCCATACATCTATTCTACAACTGTCTTTCCTCAATCTGAATCTATGCCCTCTCAGTTTCTTAATCTGAGCAAGTGTAAGTATCCCATCAGCACTGAGCCTGCTTAAAACATTCAAGGCCTCATACACCTCAATCAGATCACCTCGTAAGTGCCTAGTCTCCAGATGCTGCAACTTGCAAGGCTTAGCCTTCCTTCGTAAGCACATCCCTTTGTTCCTCACACCAATTTTGTTGCCCTTCTCTGTACTCATTCTAGCAACTCTACATTCTTTCTAAAATGAGGCCTCAAGACCTGTACGCAGTATTCAAGGTGTGGCCTAACCATTGCCTTATACAAAGGGATAATCACCACCTAGTCTCTGCTAGCAAAATTCCTATATATCACTGACAAAACTCCAAGACTCCACGTGCAGATGGGCTGCTCTGGCAGCCTGTCTGCACTGTTCAGAGAACTTCATATCTGACTGCACAATTGCTATCAGGTCTTTTTCATTCTCCACTTCCCTGAGTGTAGTACCACAGAATTGGTACATTTCTCTTGCATTACTGCTATCCATATGCAGTACTTTGCATTTGTCAATGTTAAATTTCAGTTGCCACATTTCAGCCCATCTGCCTAACCTTTTTAGATCCTGTTGCAGTAGCATACTGTCTTTACTGTCATTAACAACCCTGCCAACCTTTGTATCATCAGCAAACTTGGACATTAAGCCTGATATACCTTCATTGATAAATACACAAAATAATGGGTCCAGGCAAACTGGACCCATTGTTTTGTGTATTTATCAATGGGCCCTGGGGGGCTCCACTAATAACATTAGTCCACACAGAGCAGTGTCCATTTATTACCCACTCTCCGCCATCTCCCACTCAACCCTCTCTTTATCCATTGCAGCAACTTGCCTTTAATGCCATACCACTCCAATTTGTACAGCAGTCTTCCATGTGCAACAGTATTGAAAACATTCCTGAAATTCAAGTTTATGATATCAAAATTATTTTTAGCATCCCATTCCTTTGTGACCACATCGTAGTATCCAATCAAATTGGTCAGATAAGCCATATATAGGTGTATAAGGCCTTAACAAACCCATGCTGCGTCTGAACTATTACTGCAGTCTTGTCTAGGTGATCCTGAATAGAGCATCACCAAAAAAAAAAAAAAAACCCTTCTCGTTTCACCTATCCATTGCCTACAATAATTTCTCTCATTCTTCCTTGAATTTATTTAAGCTATCCACTTCCACAACAACAGATGGAAGTTTGTTCCAGTAATCAACTCACCTGCTGGTAAAAGGGAAACTTCCACACATCTATTCTGCAACCATCCTCCTTCAATTTGAATTCATGCCCTCTAAAGCATGTAGTCTGAGCAAGAGGAAGAATCCCATCAGCATTGTACTTGCTGAATCCGCTCAAGGCCTTAAACACCTCAATCAGATTTCCTTGTAGGTGCTTAGTCTCCAGATGCTGAATTTGCGGAATTGAAGCCTTTCTTTGTAAGAGCCCTCCTTTGTTCACCTCCCCAATCCTGCTGCCTTTCTCCTTTCTCTGTTCCCATTCGAGCAGCTCTTTAACTCTCCTAAAACAGACCTCCAGACCTGAATGCACTACTCAAGATGTGGCCCGACCATTACCTAATACATTGAAATAATCACCTCCTCATTCTTGCTTTTTTTTTTTTTTTTTTTATGAACACCCCAAACACGAGAGGTATTAGAACCTATAGGAATTAAAACCGTGATTGGGTTGGAGGTTGAGAAGATGTTAGTTGACATTAGACTTGAACTTCTGTAGACTGTAATTTTCAAGAAATACGTATGAAGGAAGGTTGTTCCAGAAAACAGCAGTTGAATGAATAAACGAAGATGAAAAGTTGGTTCTGAGAGAGAGAGAGAGAGAAGGAATTATAGAAGCCAATTCAGAAGAACAGTGCCCATGGAAGTATCTGTAGAAAAGGAATGCAGCAGACACAGGACGTCTATGAGACAGAGAGTGGAGAGACTGTTAAAGATGAGTCATTAATTAACCTAATTACCCTCTTCTGAATGGAATCTAGAAGCCTGAGAGAGGTTTTGGAGGCACAACCCCAGATTTGGGAACAATATTCCATGGTAGGGTAGATTTGTGATTTGTACAGAGTGAACGGCTGTTTGGAAGAAAAGTAATGCTGAGAGCAAAACAGAAAACAAAGTTTTCAGATGCAGAGAAAGCAATATTTGTAATGTACTTGAAGATTTGTAATGTAATAAGATTAGAAGTCAGGGTAATCCCTAAAAGAAACATATCATCTTGCCTAGAAATCAGAGTATCACCAAGGGTAAGCATAGGAGCAGAAAAATCCTTTTTTGCGAGACATTAGACAGGACTGACTTTTAGACTCCTTGTCCTTTTAGCAAAATTCTTATATATCATTGACAAAACTCCATGACCTGCTCTGGCAGCCCGTCTGCACTGTTCAGAGAACTTCATATCTGATTGCACAATTACCCCCAGGTCTTTTTCATTCTCCAATCCCTGAGTGTAGTACCACAGAGTTGGTACATTCCTCTTGGGTTACTGCCACCCATAAGCAGTACTTTTCATTTGTCAATGTCAAAACTTCAGTTGCCACTTCTCAGCCCAGGCGCCTCCATAGCCAGGTGGGAAGGAGCAGCAGTGCGTAGCACACGCTTTCTTGATTAGACCAGGGTTTGAGCCCGTCACCACCAAATACGGAGGATGCGGAAAGGTCAGGGAATGACCACCGCATATTCCCAGAGCAATATGGCCTTAGTTGCTAAAAACCAAATAACAACAACAACTTCTCAGCCCATCTGCCTAACTTTTCTAGATCCTGTTGCAGTAGCATACTGTCTTTACTGTCATTAACAACCCTGACAACCTTTGTATCAACTGCAAACTTGGACATTAAGCCTAATATACCTTCATCGGTATCATTGATAAATACACAAAATAACAATGGACCCAGGCAGCACCGAACCCTGGGGGACTCCGCTAATAACATTAGTCCATTAGAGCAGTGTCCAATTTATTACCACTCTCTGCCATCTTGCACTCAACCATCCTTTTATCCACTGCAGTAACTTGTCCTTAATGCCATACCACTCCAATTTGTACAGCAGTCTTCCATGTGCAACAGTATCAAAAGCTTTCCTGAAATCCAAATATATGATATCAAAATTACTTTTAGCATCCAGTTCCTTTGTGACCACATCGTAGTATCCAATCGAATTGGTTAGACAAGGCATCCTCTTAACAAACCCATGCTGTATCTGAACTATTGCTGCTATCTTGTCTAGGTAATCCTGTATCACATCTTTAACCAGTGACTCCATTATTTTCCCCAGAACAGAAGTTAAACTAACAGGTCTATAATTATTTGTGTCCCTTCTGAACCCCCTTCTTTGTGAATTGGGGATACATTTGCACATCTCCAGTCCGTGGGAACCACCCCTGACTCTAAGGATGCTCTCATAATTATGGCTAAGGGTTTGCTTACGTCCCTTGCTGCCTCCTTCATTATAACTGGATAGATTCCATCTGCCCCAGGTGCCTTTTTTATGTTTAACTTCAATTTCTCCTCCACTTTGCTCTCAGTTATCACAAAATCACTTAGCTCCCTGTTAGAGTTTGATAAACTTCTGGCATTCCCCTCCTTGACTAACTCCTCATGTGTGAATGTGGATGCAAAATACTCACTCAGTTTATTAGCTACTTGAGCAGGCTCATCAATAGTCGAACCATCTATGTTAAGTGGACCAATCTGATTCATCCCCTTCCTTCTAGACTGTACATAAGTAAAGAACTCTGCTGTTTTTCTTTGCGTCCTTTGCCAAAGATTTTTTGTAATCTGCCTTCGCATACCTAACCTCTTTTGTGACTTGATTACAGACTAGCTTATATCTGTCGTAGGCTTCTGTGTTGCCTGATAATTTATATTCATCCCATGCATTTTTCTTCTCTGCCAGGAGCCTTATTAATTCATCCGGCATACATTTAGGCCTGAACCTTGAACATTATTTCTTAGTTGGTATGAAAAGCCTAGTAGCCTCCAAGATTAAGTCCCCGAAGGTTTCCCATTTAGAATTCACCGTTGGTAACACATCAGCTGATCTCACTCTATAGAATTTAAAAACTGTCTGAGACCTCTGTAGCTACTTTTACAAAAACAAAAAAACTTGCCTTTATCCTTGATCATAGTTACATCTTTAAGTAAATCCCAGATCAGTACACTGTGATCACTGTCACCTAGTGGTTCCTTTATCTGCATATTCCTAATGCATGAATAATCACTGCTGATAATCAGATCAAGGGTATTACTTCCTCTGGTTGCCCCACGAACATGTTGCAGTAGAAAACAATCCTCCAATAAATCCACAAAAGTCTTGCTAGTGTGCAAGTGACCAACCCACAAGTTCCAGTCAATATCTGGAAATTTAAAATCTCCCATCACAAGACATTCTGATTTACTGGCCCATTGTACTTCTCTACACAACTGTTTATTGTACTCATCAGCGTCATTAGGCCTATAACATACTCCTCTCGTTTTCCCTTTCTCAGTGTTTATGTCACACCAAACAGACTCAACATTACACTGTCCGCCTGTGTCACCATATGCACTTTATTAGATTTTAGGTGTTTCTTAACTAACAGCATAACCCCTCCTACCTTCCTACCCTGTCTGTCCTTTCTGTACACATTGTACTTCCCAAACTCTGCACTGCTTATATCTGTGTGACACCATGTCTCTGATATCCCAACAATATCTGCCTTTGATGAGTTGATCAGCACTTCAAATTTATTTACTATACTTCTAGCATTAGTGTACATGCAAGCATACATTCACTTGTTCTTACACTTAGTTACCCTAAAACAGCCCATGTATTTACTTGTTCCATGATGACTCCCGGCAGCTCTTGAAATCCCCAACAACTTGCTGTCTAGGCTGCTGCTCATTACAGTAGAAGCAGTGCAAGAATCATTTTCACCTCTTCCTGCAGCTGTTGTTAATCTTTTAGTCTGTGAATTTCCCCAAGCTTTCAGTTTTCCGACCCACCTAACACTGCCTCGATAGCATCCACAAATATTCTTGCACCCTTTATTTTTAAGTGTATCCCATCCCTGTAGATGCAATCTCTCCTGTTAGCAAGCAAAATTCTACCCCTTGAGCCTTGCACAATCTCTCCAGGGCCGAATTGATTGACAAGGCTCTCATCATATGCTCCCTCCTATCTTTCTCCTATAACATACTTTCAAATTTAACCCTAACGCAACTTTGTTTCAGCACTGACCTATACTTGTTAAGTAAATCTGCAGATCTCTTACTCTTAAGGTCATTAGTGCCAACATGTACAACAATATCACCTTTTGTACACTTACACTTAAACTTTCAACTTTTGCCCCTGGCAGACATACACTGGTCCTGTTACACCTATCCTTTTTGCATACTATATTCCCTGTCTCCCTGACAATAACTGGTTCCTGTTGAACCAATGCATTCTGTCTTAGAGATTGCCGCTGTGTTGCCTGATGCACAGGAGTGAGCTCTGGTGTTGAGTTGGGCAGCTGAGAGCTTGATGGACCCCTCATAATAATTTCTTCGAGGGCATTTACCTTACACCTCAAATTCTCATAGATGCCCATCAGAACGCTGAGTTGGCACATTTCTTCACAGTCCTTGTGAATGCCGCTCTAGTCAGGGTCATGGTTCTGTTGAATTAAGTATAATTTAATTAACAATGAAATTTAATAAGATTAATAAATTTTATTGATAATACTATACTAATCTAACAGATTTCTAATACACTGCAACGTATTTCGCTATCTAGTTTTATGTCAAACCTTACGGTATTCCGTACCGTATAACAATGGCGGCAAGTTATGAACGTAAAATCCACGGACACTAAGTATTAACTTTCAAAATCGCTATCTAAATTCAATAAGCACGGAGCTTGGCTAGAACTATAAAGCTACTTATAGAAAACAATTTAGTATAACAATTAAGTCAATAAAGCAGCTAAATATAAATGAAAACTTAGCATTCGCTGGAGCTGCAAAAATCTTGACCAATGTGGTAGTAACCTCATACCCAAAATCCTATTTTGACGGAAGACCACAGAAGACATTGAATGGAGTGTGTTGGGAATGGTGGGAGGTGTTTTATCAAGATCATTAATACATGAGTTGGAAGAAAAATAGGATGCTAGCAGGTCAGCTTTATCCTTGGCTGAATGACAACAGAACCATCTGTTTTGACAGAGGTGGGAGCAGAGATGGGCAAAAGTTGTGGCTAATAGTTTTGGTAAGAGACCAGAATGCGCGATTACCATTAGGGCAAGAAGCAAGTTTTCTACTCTTAGCATGTTCAAAGTCTAGTTTGGACTGATTGCTTACTGCTTTGCAATCATTGCGAGATTGGTGTAGGCAGAAAATGAAACTGAAGAATTGGAAACAAGCCAATTACGATATGCAACATTCTTCTCTTGAACAGCCTTAGCACAATTATTGGAAAACCAAGGTTTAGATAAATGATGAGATTTTAAAGTGGAGTGTGGAATAAAAGATTCTATTCCAACAAGAACAGTTTCACTGACACGATCTGAGCAAACATTGACATCAGAAGTTTTGAAACAGTAATCCGACCAAGGAAAAGAAATCTCGCAGGTCATCCCATTTTGCATTCTTGTAATGCCAAACAATACAAAGTTGTGAATAGCCATGAGATAAAAGCTCCATTGGAGAAGAGACAATCACCAAGTTGTGATCTGAGGTACCTAAAGGACCACTCACTTCAACCATGTACTTAGAAGCATTATTTGTGAGAAAAAGATGAAGCGTGTTGACTGTATGGTTAGGATTGTCTGGTATTATTGTAGGTAAATGAACAATCTGTGCGAGGTCATCAGTAATTGCAAAAGCCTGAGCATCTCGACCAGCTGGGTCTGCGTGACTAGTAAACAGAAGCCAGCTTTAGTTGTGAACATTAAAATCACCAAGGAAAATTACCTCACTGTTAGGAAAGTTGGACTGTAGAAAGTCAAGTTGCAAAGAGAGAAAGTCAAAGAGTTCCAAGTGATTAATGGAGTTGGGAGAACAGTAGAGACAACAGATGAATTTGACCGATGAGGTAGAGAGATTTTAAGCCAGAGAAGATCGAAACGAGGAGATTCCAAATTACCGAGTCACTGGCAGGGAATATCGGAATGGACATATGCACATGTACCACCTTTGAAGTGAAAGGAATCACACAGCGAATAATTTGATCAACTGGGATGACCAGTGGTTGAATCAGCCGATAACTGAGATTCTGTCAGAAAAAGTACATGGAGTTTGGCAGACTGTAAGTGGAAATGGACATCACTGAGATTAGAACTGAAACCACGTATATTTGTGAAATGAACCAGGAAGAATTGCTAGCAGCATTCCTGTATATTAGTATTAGTAGAGGCATATGATGCAAGAAAGCAAGCTTAAGCAGCATCAGCTAAAAAAATAATCTTCCATTCATTCCAAATGCGTGTCCGGCTCAGACTTAAATTTATTTAGGCTATCGAGTTCCACAACAATAGATGGAAGTCTCTTGGCATAGACAAAACCCCATGAGCTTTTCGGCAGCACTGCTCAGAAAACTTCATATTTTTATTAGTTTTGCTACTTTTTCCTATATTGTACTGCATCTGTCTTGGAAACTGTTTATTCTTCAGCTTTTTCATGATTTCTGAATAGAATCTGTTAAAGGTCTGGGTAAAACTGGTTCCTTAATGTTTATTAATAGTTGCAATACATGTCTAACAGCTGTTCATTAGTAGTAGCATAACTCTTTTATAACTGATTCCTTTTCTTTATTAACCCTCTGTAGTTCAATGTCACCAAACCGTTTTAAGTGAATACCAAGATGAAAATATTTCAATAAATATCTTAATTCAATTTGACATGGTATAACAGTGTGTATTTATTTAAATTATCATATATTAAGATGGCAAATCACCTGTCATTCCCTTTCAGTTTATTTAGAATTAGATGTGGACAAGCCAAAGTCAGTTGTTTACAGAAACTAGCTATATTAAAGACATTGATTATTAAACACGTCTCAAAATTTTCAACCTCTGTAAAAATATAATTTAACTCATCACATCCCAGCAGCGTTCTGAAAGATTCAGTGAAACACTACTACTCTTCCAAAATTATTTGTGTAGCATGAAAATTCCTTATTTCTGTTATCTGTCAACTGAAATGAAATACTGTAATTAACAAGAAGAATTATTTCTGGTGTGTAGATTATATGCACCTAAATGGATGAAATGTATGAATTAACAAGTACTTAGTAGGATAAATAGAAAACTTCTCAACTTAAGTCAGAAGCTGCTTACTCTAAATTTATTTTGTTTTCAGAAAGGAAATACCTAAAAGTCTTTGAAACACCTATCAAATAGAAACCAACTGCTCGATAAAGACCCAACCATTTTGCTGGGAAACAAGATAAAGAAGTATCTGAAATTTCTCATAGACCATTGCAAGATAGATGACCATTTTAAAAGGTTAAAAACCCTAATAGTTCAGGACAGGATAGCCCTAGACCAGCTGTCAGCAACTGACACCCTAAGTGGGCTATGCAATAACACCCTAGACAGATTATGAAATTGATGCCCTCAACCCCCCACCTCCCAACCCCAAGGGCAGATGTAGTCTGAAGTTTCTAGTAAACTGGAAATCATTTTCCTAAGTGGCTTAGTTATTGTACATCAAAATTGTTGAGAGGATCACCTTGACTGCACATTCAAATTAAAAAAATGGCACACATGCCATTTTTTAAGAAGTTAGCGAAATCCAAGCCAACAGCACAATTACCCATTTGACTGTAGCCATTTGAATGGCTACAATCAAATGGCAACTACAGAAAGTACGATTGCAACAATACAAGTTACAATAATTCACCTCTGGCAGAACTGCAAATCACGTCACTTCTGCGTCACATTTTTTGTGACCGATCAGATTAACTTGGTTGAGGTGCCCCCCAAGGATGTTTCACATCAAAAATAATTTCCCTAAAATATCATTTATTTTGTAGTAAAAATACTTGACATATTAACCTCAGAAATAGAGAAATTAATTCACATTCCCACCTGTACATGTACAGAAGTAATGATATTTTCATTATTTTAATTATCTTTTTCTTTTTAATTTTAATTTGTCCCCCTCCCTCCCCAACCTCACAAAGTTTTACGCCATAAGTGAGTGCATAGTTTGCCTATATCGAAAGACCACTCCTGGTTAACTAGCACCATCTCTGTTCATCAACATTAAATCTCATAAGCTAGAGTTCCTGATAAGAGCAACTGTAAATGAAAAACTCTGCTCAAATAAACATACAACTGTGTGGCTCAGGAAGTTGTTTTCTAGTATCCTAGCTAGGAGCCCATCCTCCCCTCCTGTGGTAGATCGTCTCCTCCAAAAGGGGTGCCCATCTAGCCCTTTAATTCCCTGTTTCCAGGTGAGAAGTCTTCCTATCATCCACCACTTCCTTCATCTGTCTCCCCTGCTTCCTTTTTTGCTTTCTAGAAGTTCTCCCCCTCCACTGAGCCCTCCCTAGCAAGCTCTAGTGTCGGCCAGGGTTCACACATGCCAGAGACCTTTCTATTCCCTACAACACCAACACCTGGCCTACCTCCTTGGGGCAGTGGATAAGAAACACGGGGGCCCACTACGAGCCCTGTCGCTAAATAGCCGCAGGAACAACAAACCAACACAACCCAGCACTAAAACTCACACTATCTCTGGCCTTTACAGAGTTTGTACTGTGACACAGAGTATACAAATGCAGAGTTGGGGGGGGGGAACCCTGGTGCCACTTGAAAATCTACACTATGCCCTAGCCAGAAGCAAGTACTCTGCAATTCAATGCACTGAATGCCAAAGTGCTTGAAACGCACTGAATTGCATTCACTGGATTTCGATGCATAAATCATAAGATATCAAAATATAACCAAATGACCATATAGAACACAATGCAAGAAAGCAAGCTTATGCAGCATCAGCCAAAAAAAAAAAAAAAAAAAAAAAAAACATCCCATTTCACCCATCCATTCACTCCAAATGCCTGTCTAGCTCAGCCTTAAATTTATTTAAGCTATCAACTTACACAACAAGAGATGGAAGTCTGTTCCAGCAATCAACCACCCACCAGCTAAAGGCAAATTTCTGCACATTTATTCTACAATTGTCTTTCCTCAATTTGAATCTATATCCCCCCTCAGGTTTGTAATCTGAGCAAGAGGAAGAATCCCATCAGCATTCAGCTTGCTCAACCCTTCTAGAGCCCTTCAGGGACCTTCTCATTCATTATCAGTGTTCTGCCATGAGTAGGTCGAGGCATAAGCTCAACAACAACCATTTCTCCATATTTACCTATCCACAAATTCCTTTAAGTTAGGCTTATTCCAAATATGCTAATCATTAGGTTTGTCTTCATCCAATTTCTTTTGAGCACATACCAACTTTGAGCTGATGCTTGCATCTACACCGTGTAGTAGTTTTTTCCCCATAATTACCAGGATGGGTTTTTTTCGTGAATCCCAGCACCCCCAAACTCACTGTCATGTCAAGTGTATAACAGTTAGTAAATTTTACAACAGGTGCTCTCCTTTTTGGATTTTAAAAAATGATGACCCTATTCCCCTTACAATCAGAACAAATTATCAGGGATTGGATTAATAAAGGCAAGTTACTTCTGTAATGATACAAATATAAATCCTAAAGAGAATTTTGGTTTAATATTCAGTTTTTTGTGTCATTTTTTTAACGGCACAAATGGTGATACTGTTGTATACGTTGGCACTAATGACATTAAGAGTAGCAGATCTGTGGACTTACTTAGGCAAGTACAGGTAAATGTTGAAAAAAAATCGCGAGTTAGGGTTAAATTTGAAAGTGTCTGCAATTCTGCTAAGACGTGATAGGAGGGAGTATATAATGAGAGCCTTGTCAATCAATTTGGCCCTGAAGAGATTGTGCAAGGCTCGTGGGGGTAGAATTTTTCTCAGGCTGATCTGTGCTTATTAACAGGAAAGTGTTTCTAAAGGGATGGGATACACTTAAATAGAAAGGGTGCAAGAATATTTGCTGATGCTATCGAGGCAGTGTTAGGTGGGTCAGAAAACTGCTAACATGGTGGAATTCACAGACTAAAAGATTAACAACAGCCGCAGACAAAGGTGAAAATGATTCTTGCACAGCTTCTATTGGAATGAGCAGAAGCCTGGAAAGCAAGGTGCTGGGGATTTCCAGGACTGCTGGGAGTTATCATGGAACAAGTAAATACATGGGCTGTGTTAGGGTAGCTAAGAATAAGAACAAGTGCATGTATACTTGCGTGTACACCAATGCTAGGAGTGTAGTAAATAAATTTGATGAATTTGAGGTGCTTGTCAAAACATCAAAGGCAGATATTGTTGGGATAGAGATTATCATTCCTTATATCTGTCACACAGATATAAGGAATGCAGAATTGGAATTTGGTGAGTACAACGTATGCAGAAAGGATAGACAGAATAGAAAGGGAGGAGGGGGGTCCCGCTTTTAGTTAAGAAACACAAATCAAAGGAAGTGCATCCAGCTGACATGGGTGGATAGTGCAATACTGAGCCAGATTGGTGTGACGTAAGCACTGTGAAAGAAAAATTGATAGTAGAAGTGTGTTATCTGGTGTGCAAAACTTAAGGAGCAGTCAGGTTTTCCCCTGTAGCTTCTCATAGGAGTGGCCTGGATATGGAAAAAGCATACCAAATGAACCTTGTAAGGTACAGAAATGATGAAAGAAACAACAACACAACGGAAACAAAACGGTACAGAGGGACTCTATTCAAAAATGGCAATGTAGCACTGGCTGCCATGATACAGATGCATCACTTCCAAAGATGGGACAAAGGGAAGAGGTGGTCCTCAATAGGAGATATGGCCACCCCTAATGTCGATGCAGGCTTTGCACCACCTGTCCATACTTAAAACAATGTTGTTGATAAGTTCCTATGGTAACATCGTCCATTCCTCTGTCAGTGCCATCTTCAGCTGGTGAACATTTTCTGGTGGGTGTGGCCGTGCCACTAGGCGTCTCCCCAGAACATCCCATGTGTTCAATGGGATTTAGATCAGTGGGACGGGCAGGCCAATCCATACAAACAATGTCCTCCCTTTCCAAAAGCATATCAATAGCTGCAGTGCGATGGGGCGTGGCGTTATCATCCATAAACACAAACTCGGGGCCAATGGCACCTCAGAACAGATGCACACGGGGAAGGATTACCTCAGTACAGTAGCGTGCACTCGTTACAGTACCACCTTCCAGTATCTGGAGTTGTGTACGTCCATCCAAGATAACGCCTCCCCAGACGATAACACCTCGACCGCCATATCGATCCCTTTCAGTGATGTTTGCAGGGTGATATCGTGCCAGATTAGCTGACATCCAGAATCGCTGCTGAGACAATCTACTCTCATCAACAAAGAGTACCTTACCCCATTGCGCTGCTGTCCAGTCCTTGTGTGGGCACCTCTGTAGCCAGGTGGGCAAGACAGCAGTGCATAGCACACGCTTCTTAATTAGACCGGGGTTCGAGTCCATGACGACCAAATACGGAGGATGTGGAAAGGTCGGAATGACCACCGCATATCCCCGGAGCAATATGGCCTTAGTTTCTAATGCTCCAAAAAACCAAATAACAATAACATAACAACGGCGCCTCCGTAGCCAGGTGGGAAGGAGCAGCAGTGCATAGCACACGCTTCTTGATTAGACTGGGGTTCGAGCCCGTCACCACCAAATATGGAGGATGCGGAAAGGTCAGGGAATGGCCACCGCATATCCCAGAGCAATATGGCCTTAGTTGCTAATGCTCCTAAAAACCAAAACAACAAACAAACAAACAACATAACAACAACCAGTCCTTGTGTTCGATGTACCACTGTAAACGGTGTCTTAGATGGGCAGGTGTTAAAGGGACACAGCGTACTGGCAAATAGTCCACCTTTGTGGAGTCGCCTGACCACAGTAAACTGAGGCATCCTGTGCAGCTGGTTTGCAATGGATTCCGCTGTCTGGTGTCGGTCCTTCTTGGCCTGTAGAAGTATATAGCAGTCATTATTGGGCATTGTTTTTCGTGGACAGCCACCACTGGTCCTTCAAACAGCTGTAGCTGTCGTTCTGAAGAACGAGCGCGCATGTGAGACGATGCTATGGGTGATACCGAACTCTGCAGCCACACTCCTTGCACTTCAACCTTCCTCGAGCTTCACAATTATTTGACCCCCGGTAAAGTCATCCAGATGCTGTCGACTGGCCATTTCATTGTCTGTAGCACTGTATGAAACCAATCAAACATCTGTAACAATCGTGCTTACCATTCGGTAATTTGCACATAACTGCTGAACTGTTGCTTTTATCTTTTTTATGTGAGTCCTCTCATCACGATTCAAATTTTCCATGTGCACCATCTTTCAACTGAATAGCCACAGTTATGCAAATCACCACAGGCTGTTTCATTTGATTTTGTGGTTGTAACCTTTAGAAATGGTGTTGGTCCTAAAGTTTTGCACACCAGCGTAGGCCTAATGACTCTGATCAGTACAACGAACAGCTGCACAGAGAAATAGAGTGGGCCAGTAAATCAGATTGACTTATAATGGAGGATTTTAACTTCCCAGATATTGACTTGAACTTGTGGATTGGTCATTCGCCCACTAGCAAGTGTTTTTGTGGATTTATTGAATGACTGTTTTCTACAGCAACATGTTCAAGAGGCAACTAGATGGGGGGGGGGGGGGAATGATACTCTTAATCTGATTATCAGCAGTGATTCTTCATGCATTAAGAATCTGCAGATAAAGGACCATTAGGCAGCAATGACCACAGTGTGCTGATGTGGGATTTACTTAAAGATGCAACTACCATCAGGAGTAAAGGGAAGGGTTTTTGCTTTCGTAAAGGTGACTTATAATGAGGGATTTTAACTTCCCAGATAGACTGGAACTTGTGGATTACTCACTCGCACACTAGCAAGGCTAGTGTGCGAGTGATTAATCCATAGTGGCCTCAGACAGTGACATACAGTGGCTTCAGACAGTTTTTAAATTCTATACAATGGGATAAACTGATGATGTTACCAACAGCAAATTCTGAATGGGAAGTATTCAAGAAAGTAATCTTGGAAGATACTAGGCTTTTTGTCCCAATTAAGAAATACTGATCAAGGTTTAGGCCTAAATGGATGGCAGATGAACTAATGAGACTCATGGCAGAGAAGAGAAATGCATGGGATGCACATAAATTATCAGGTGACAGAGAAGACTGGTAGATATAAACTAGTCTGTAATCACGTCCCAATGGCGGCTAGGCAAGCGAAGGCAGATTATGATAAATCTTTGGCAAAGGATGCAAAGAAAAACAGCAAAGACTTCTTTACTTATGCAAAAAACTCTAGAAGGAAGGGGATGAATCAGATTGGTCGACTTGATATCGACGGTTCAATTGTTGAGGATTCTGTTCAGGTAGCTGACAAACTGAGTAACTATTTTGCATCTACATTCACACATAAGAAATGTCTGTGGGGAAGAGACGGTCAGAAGCTTATGAAACTCTAGCAGGGAGCTAAATGATTTTTTAATAACTGAGAGCAAAATGGAGGGCAGAAACTGTTGAAATTGAACATAAAAAAATGCACCTGGGGTAGATGGAATCTATCCATTTATATTAAAGGAAGCAGCAAAGAAAGTAAGAAAACCCTTAAACATAATTATGAAAGCTTCCTTGGACTCGGCATGTCCCCATGAACTGGAGATGGCAAATGTGTCCCCAATTCACAAAAGGGGATCAAAGGGTGACACGAGTAATTATAGACCTGTTAGTTTAAATTTTGTTCCAGAGAAAATAATGGAGGCACTGGTTAAAGAAGCACCGCAGGATCATCTAGACAAGACTGCCATTATAGTTCAGACACAGCATGGATTTGTTAAGGGGAAGTCTTGTCTGACAAATTTAATTGGATACTATGACGTGGTCACAAAGGAACTGGATGCAAAATTAATTTTGATATCATTTTAGGAAAACATTTGATACTGTTGCACATGGTAGACTACTGTAGAAATTGGAGAAGTGTGGCATTAAGGGTAAGTTGTTACAATGGATAAAGGGATGGTTGAGTGGGAGAAGACGGAGAGTGGTAATCAAGGGACACTGCTCTTCGTGGACTAATGTTATTAGTGGAGTCCCCCCAAGGTTTGGTGTTGGGCCCAGTGTTGTTTTCTGTATTTATCAATGATATTGATGAAGGTATATCAGGGTTAATGTCTAAGTTTGCAGACGATACAAAGATTGGCAGGGTTGTTAATGACAGTAATAGTATACTACTGCAACAGGATCTAGGAAAGTTGGGCAGATGGGCTGAGAGGTGGCAACTGAAGTTTAACATTGACAAATGTAAAGTAAAGTACTGTATATAGGTAGCAGTAATCCCAGAATAATGTAACGACTATGTGGTACTATACTCGGGGTAGTAGAAAATGAAAAGGACCTGGGGTAATTGTGTAGTCAGATATGAGGTTTTTTGAGCAGTGCTGACAGGTGCAAGAGTCGTAGTGGTGTCTTGTCAAAGATATACAGGAATTTTGCTAGCAGGGATAAGGGGGTGATTGTCCCCTTGTATAAGGCAATGGTCGGGCCACACCCTGAGTACTGCATACAGGTCTGGAGGCCTCATTTTATGAAGGATGTAGAGCTGCTGGAACGAGTACAGAGAAGGGCAACGAGATTGGTCAGTGTAACAAATGGTTGCTGTTATTAAGAAAGACTTTAAGTTCTGCAAATTGCAGTGTCTGGAGACTAGACACCTGCAGGTGATCTAATTGAGGAGTATAAGGCCTTGAATGGTTGAACCAAGCTCAATTCTGATGGGATTCTTGCTCAGATTACTAACCTGAGGGGACATAAATTCAAATTGAGGAAAGATAACTTTAGAATAGATGGTGCGGAAATTTGCCTTTAGCCAGCGGGTGGTTGATAGTTTGAATAAACTTCCATCTGTCATAACGGAAGTCGAAAACTTAAATAAGTTCAAGGCAGAACTAAACAAGCATTTGGAGTGAATAGATGGGTGAAATGGGAAGGGTTTTTTTTTTTTTTTTTGGTTGATGCTATATAAGCTTGCTTTCTTTCATCATATGCCTCTACTAATGCTAAAAGGTTATGTATAAAATTCACATATACACCACTTCTTTCAAGGATGTATATGTTTGCTTTAGTACCGATATATTTAGTGTAGTTATTAATAGGCAAATGACGCGTGAAAGCAAGCTTATGCAGCATCAGCAAAAAAAAAAAAAAGAAAACCAAAAAACGTAGTCACCTTATATGTCCATCTTATCTAGTAATTTGTAGAATTCTTCCGTAAATTTATTCAAACTATCCACTTCCACAACACCAGATGGTGGTTCCGGCAATCGATTACTCACCGGCTGAAAGCAAGAAAATTTTCATACCTCCTAACCGATTATTTATTTATTTTTTTAAGTTTGTCCCCTTACGTGTGTTGTCCAAGAAAAGGCAAGCATATTATAGGCATTTAGTTCACCCAATCCGTTTAAGCCTTAAACATTTCAATAGTCTCCTCACTGGTGCATAGTTTCAAGAGCTGTAATTTGCAGGAATGAAATCTTTCGTGGTAAGAGTACTCATCTGAGTCCTTCAAGACATCTGAGACTGTTTTGTGTAAATATGCAGCAAAATTATTTAAAAATGAACATAAAAATAAAGGGTATGCGAAGAACTAATTGGTATTAGAAATCAACCTGGATTATGCCATTAAGCCAAGCCACGTTGTCACTGAAGTTTTTGTTTACATGCTGATGAATGCACTTTATATTACCCAAAACAAAATTTATTCACACATATACAGCGGCTGTACATCACAATTAATATAAATAATAATACCTCATAAATAACATTGTAAAACTACGAAATAATCAATTTTAGATCATTTCACAAAGTTTGTGCAATGAATCATAGTATTAAGGACAACATTCGATAGAAAGTGAAATCTCGTATTAAAATGAGGGGGAAAAATACATTTTTAACGTATTCGCTGCATGTTTTAAGACAAATGCACTTACCGTTATTAAATATCAATAATAATCACAAAAATAAACTTTTAACACAAAATATAAAGCGTAACCCTAATACTCCACAACAAAACTTTTAAACTTGTTTACTTCACAGTTATTTCGTCTAAACTCGATGAACGCCATCTCGTAATGAAATTTGAAATCACCTTTTCAAAATTTCATTAAAGTGTTGAAGTTTTGCGCGGTGAGCAAATTCAGTTAATTATACGGCGTTCACGCATTTGTAAAAATTGAAAAAAAAATAAATAAACATTTCACCAGGACCCAAGCTCTTGATGATACTCCAATAAGCAATCAGTTGGCATCAATCTCCGAAGTCACAACTCCAACACGCACATTTTTATTTTTATAAAATTCTTTTTATATTACCGAAAGATCTTGGGGCATGTGAAGGTTTTCAGTCCTGATTGTTAGGGGTTAGGGGTTCTCTTTCCCTGGTGCAGATAATAAAAGATTAGATTACAATAAAATACCGCGATAAATTATTAAGCCAGTTACCTGTAGCAGTTTAAATGAATGAAATAACCATTGATACTCAGAGGTGCGACCAACAATTTTCATTGAGTTTGGTGTAATGTGTATCTGCTATATTAATTTAGCATTAGTAGTGCTGAATGGTACACGAAACAAGCCTATACATCATCAGGAAAAAAGAAAAAAAAAAAAAAAAGAAGAAAAACTACCCTACTCCAATCTATCCATCCCCCTCTAATATTTGTCTAATACCTTCTTCAGTTTATACAAACTACCCACTTCCACAACACCAGAATTCATTACACCACGTATAAGAAAAAATCAAATTCAATTTTAAAACTAACTTGAATTAAAAATAAAAGGAAGACAAGCTTCTTTTTTTTTTTTTGATAGTGTCATAAAGTTGATAGCAATAAAATTAACAGTAAGATTAGTAATAATTTGAACTGATAATAGTAAAATATATTAATTTCTTGGTAGTAACATGTAAAATACATTCTAGCACTCACTATCGACAGAGGACCACGAGGCCAATAATGGTCATGGAATCGCTGCATTTCAATCGCTATACAAATCGTCGCCATGGTGAAAAGATCGAAGTACCACTTCACCCTCCCTCCTCCGATTTTTCACCATGGCGACGATTTGTATAGCGATTGAAATGCAGCGATTCCATGACCATTATTGGCCTCGTGGTCCTCTGTCGATATGGGGCATGATGGTCAGTCTATTTTATTTTAATTTATTTGATTTTGTTATCGTCTGGTTGTTCCTTTAACCCTCTTTTGGTGATATTTCACGTCTTTCGGAACTGGTACCTCTGGGGGGTACCGCTAAATTAATAAATAATTGGCATTAGTCTAAATTTTGTATAGTTTTAATTGGATTTAAAGTTCGAAATTATACAAGGGTTTATGGGCTACTATTTATATCTATTCTTTCTTTTCGTTCGATTGTTTATTTGGGTTATTTTTATGTTAATTTTCGCTCTACAGTTTTTGCCATACTACTGTCTTCTGAATTGAATATGAGCTGACGTTATTGTAGGCTTATGTTTTATTTTATTTAATTTAGCATATGGGATGTATTTCAGCTTCATATGGAGGAATTGCATGTCGCTGCCTCTAATAAAAGCTTAATTAATTATTTATTTATTTCATTATAATTTAACTTTATTTAATATAATTCAATGATAGTATATATATATATATAAATAAAAATTTGACGAGGTAGTAGTATTAGTGGCATGTGATGCAAGAAAACAAATGTATGAGCTTATGCAGCATCAGCCAAAAAAAAAAATCACACCATTCCCTCCAAATGCCTGTCCAGTTCCTCCTTAAATTTATTCAACCTATCAACTTCTACAACGACAGATGGAAGTTTGTTCCAGCAATTAACCACCTGCTGCCTAAAGGCAAATTTCTGCACATCTATTCTACACCTGCCTTTTCTTAATTTGAATTTATGCCCCCTTAGGTTTGTAATCTGAACAAATGGAAGGATCCCATCAGAATTCAGCGTGCTGAACCCATTCAAGGCCTTATACACCTCAATCAGATCACCGCACCTAGTCTCCAGCCACTGCAATTTGCAGAACTGAAGCCTCTCTTGATAAGAGGATCCCTTGATTCCCCTCACCAATCTTGTTGCCCTTCTCTGTACACGCTCAAGCAAATCTACATCCTTCCTAAAATGAGGCCTCCAGACCTGTACGCAGTACTCAAGGCGTGGCCTGACCATTGCCTTATACAGAGAGATAATCACCTCCTTTTCCCTGCTAGCAAAATTCCTATATATCATTGACAAAACCCCATGACCTGCCCTGGCAGCCTGTCTGCATTGATCAGAAAACTTCATATCTAACTGCACAATTACTCCCAGGTCATTTTCATTTTCTACCACCTTAAGTGTATTACCACACAGTTGGTATGTTTCTCTGGGGTTACTTCTACCCATATGCAGTACATTGCATTTGTCAAAGTTAAACTTCAGTTGCCACTTCTTAGCCCATTTGCCCAAATTATCTAGATCCTGTTGCAGTAGCACACTGCCATTACTGTCATTAACAACCCTGCCAACCTTTGTATCATCTGCAAACTTCGACATTAAGCCCGATATACCTACTTCAATATCATTGATAAATATACAAAACAACAGTGGACCTAACACCGAACCCTGTGGGACTCCAGTAATAACATTAATCCAAGAAGAGCAACACCCATTGATTACCACCCTCTGTCTTCTCGCACTTAACCATCCTTTTATCCATTGTAGCAACTTACCCTTAATACCATTCTGCTCCAATTTCTACAATAGTTTTCCATGCGCAACAGTGTCAAAAGCTTTCTTGAAATCCAAATATATGATATCAAAATTATTTTTTGCATCCAGTTCCTTTGTAACCACATCATAATATCCTATCAAATTTGTCAGACAAGACTTTCCCTTAACAAACCCATGCTGTGTCTGAATTATTGCTGCAGTCTTGTCTAGATGATCCTGCAATGCATCTTTAACCAGCGACTCCATTATTTTACCTGGAACAGAAGTTAAACTAACTGGTCTGTAATTACTCGTGTCACCCTTCGATCCCCCTTTGTGAATTGGGGATACATTTGCACATCTCCAGTCCGTGGGAACCTCCCCTGAGTCCAAGGATGCTCTCATAATTATGGTTAAGGGTTTGCTTAGTTGCTTTGCCGCCTCCTTTAATATAACTGGATAGATCCCATCCACCCCAGGTGCTTTTCTTACGTTTAACTTCAACGATTTCTCTTCCACTTTGCTCTCCGTTATTACAAAATCATTAAGTATCCTGCTACAATTTGATAACCTTCTGTCATTTTCAAACCTTAATAATTCCTCACGTGTGAATGTAGATGCAAAATACTCATTCAGTTTGTTTGCTATCTGAGCAGGATCATAAACAGTCGAACCATCGATGTCAAGTGGACCAATCAGATTCATCCCCTTCCTTTTAGAGTTTATATAAGTAAAGAAATCCTTGCTGTTTTTCTTAGCATCTTTTGCCAAGGATTTCTCGTAATCTGCCTTCGCCTGCCGAACCTCCTTTGTGACTTGATTACAGATTAACTTATATCCGCCATAGGCTTCTGAGTCGCTTGATGATTTATATGCATCCCATGCATTTTTCTTTCTGTTACAAGTCTCATTAGTTCATTTGACAGCCATTTAGGCCTAAACCTTGAACAATATTTCTTAATAGGTATGAAACTTTTAGTAGCTTCTACAATTAATTCCTTGAATACTTCCCACTTAGAATTTACTGTTGATAACATGGTCAGTTGATCCCACTGTACAGAATTTAAAAACTGTCGGAGACCACTGTACTCGCCATTACGGAAGCAAAAACCTTTTCCTTTACCCCTGATGGTAATTAAATGTTTAAGTAAATCCCACGTCAGTACACTGTGATCACTGCCACCTAGTGGTTCTTTTACCTGCAAATCCCTAATACATGAATGATCACTGCTGATAACCAGATCAAGAGTATTACTTTCTCTGGTTGCCTCTCGAACATGCTGCTGCAGAAAACAATCATCCAATAAATCCACAAAAGTCTGACTAGTGTGTGAGTGCCCATCCCACAAGTTCCAGTCAATATCTGGGAAGTTAAAATCCCCCATTATAAGACATTGCGATTTACTAGCCCACTCTATTTCTCTGTACAGTTGTTCATTGTACTCATTCAAGTGATTAGGCCTATAACACACTCCTACTCTCATATTCGCTTTCGCAGTGCTTATGTCACACCAAACTGACTCAACAGTGCACTGTTCATCTATATCAACTGGATGCACTATATCTTTTGATTTTATGTTTTTCTTAATTAACAGCATAACACCTCCTCCCTTCCTATCCTGTCTATCCTTTCTGTACACATTGTACTCCCCAAATTCCAGTTCGGCATTCCTTATATCTGTGTGACACCACGTCTCTGATATCCCAACAATATCCGCCTTTGATGTCTTGACCAACACTTCAAATTCATCAAATTTATTTACTATACTTCTAGCATTGGTATACATACAAGTATACATGCACTTATTCTTATTCTTAGTTACTCTAACACATCCCATATACCCACCTGTTTCACGATGACTGCCATCCGTCCCTGAAACCCCCAACACCCCTCATTCCAGGTCGCTACTTATTCTAATAGAAGTTGTGCAAGAATCACCTTCACCTCTGCCTACGGCTACTGTTAAACTATTAGTCCTTGTATCCCCCCAAGCTATCAGTTATCGGACCCACCTAACACTGCCTCGATAGCATCAGCAAATATTCTTGCACCCTTTCTATTTAAGTGTATCCCATCCCTGTAGAAGCAGTCTCTCCTGTTAACAAGTACAGTCCAGGCTGAAAAAAATTCTATCCCTTGAGCCTTGCACAATCTTTCCAGGGCCGAATTGATCGACAAGGCTCTCATCATGTACTGCCTCCTATCGTGTCTGGGCAGAATTGCAGACACTTTCAAATTCAACCCTAATTCACGGCTTTTTTTCATCAGTGACCTGTACTTGTTAAGTAATTCTGCCGGTCTCCGACTCTTAATATCATTAGTGCCAACGTGTACAACTATATCACCTTTTGTGCCCCTAAAAGATGATATCTGCTCTACAATGTCATCAACCTTTGCCCCTGGCAGACCTACCCTGGTCCTGTTCCACCTATCCTTTATCCTATTCTGGTAACCTTTTTAAAGCTTGCCAGAATTTATCTTTGTTGATATTTTAATATTTTCTTGCGCAGTATAACCGTAGTCGTTTTTGTGCCAATAAAATCAAAATCAATCAATCGATCAATCAACTGTGAAACAGAATTTTCTCAAGTACAAATGGAGGCAACAATTCAAGACAGAACCATCTTTTGGTATTCGTTTCATAGGCACCAGGTGTGCCTCATTCCGAGGTCTCACTAGGTTATATCCAATAAATTTAAACGACCCCTGCATTAAATTTAATTTTGTTTTTAAAAAATTCAAAGCGTTTCTATACATTTGGTTTTGAAGTTATTTCCACGTTACTTGCTCCAGCACGAACCAACTCACAATGCCAAGCAACGATTTTGCTAACGGAAAAAGCCGAAAAGAGAATTTATCTTAGAAATCTGTTTTTAAAAATTATTTTGTAGAATTTTATTGTTGTAATAAAATCGTTGAATTGTATTTGAATTATATTTTTTCGAGTTCGCCTGTATTTTAGTATGTCCAAGGCACAATGCTTAGAGAGCCGAATGGAAAAGACAGCTGTGGTTGATAACTAGAACAAGACAAAATGTTATGTCTAATACAGTTTAAGATAGCATTTCCATAATTACAACACTGATCTGGAGTGTTGCAGTAATTACTACAATTACTACAACACCCTAGATTAATGTGCTAGGTTTTACTTTTATTTTGTTTTTATTCGTAAACTAGATCAATGTGATATGTTTTGTTTCTTTTGTTTTTATTCGTAAACTTTTTTTTAGTTCAGTTTTTGGATGCTGATTTTAGAAACGTTTTTGCTTACATCAGCTATTTGTTCTCCATTTAAATTTATTACTTAAGTATGGGCTACATATGAGGTGACATTATTATTATTATTATTATTAGCCTTATGGTGCAAGGAAGCCTGAGGCTTTTGCTGCACCAGCCAAACTTTTTTTACCCTAGGGGGAGAGAGAGAGAGAGAGAGAGAGAGAGAAAGAGAGAGAGAGAGAGAGAGAGAGAGAGAGAGAGAGAGAGAGTCAGAAGTAGAAGGGAATTACCAAGAAAGAGAAGAATGATGATGTCCAGCTCAGGACCCTGGGTATGTGCCAAGCCCATACTCACCAGATGTGAACCCCTATTACAGTTATGCAATTTTATTTTAATAGTCAGCTGTTTATTAGTGTTATCTAAGGTAGTGAAGAAAATTTTCCTACTTACAGAATTTTTCAAATACTGTATTGCATTCTGTGCATTCATGTACAATTATAAGAATATCCATGTGATCTCGCAGGTAGCACGTTGCTTATAATCATTGTCCTCTAACACCGGGTGTTAAACACCCACGTTCGAATCCCGTCAAAATAGCGAGGAATGTTTATGGGATTTTTTCAGAACGTGACTGAGTTGATTGGTCTCAGGGCAGGAAAGCATGGTTTTTCTCCTGAAAACTGCGGTTTTACGTCCAGCAAACAACAAATTGACCGAAGGATATCTGCAACTACGCATATACTGAACCTTCATAGCTTTAGTTGCTGTGGCACCAGCCAAACATTTACACACATCTATGATCTACTGTATTTTGACAGTTCTGTTCTACTTTTAGTGGCTACTTCATGAGGTATACGTTTCGTGAAATGGAGCGCACCTTCAATAACGAACTCAAGAGCACTCTTCGGTACAGCTGAATTGCAAACCAAACACCCAAGGGTCTAAATTGTGATAATCGAATTGCAGACGAACGAAAGGAGTAAGTATGCCTTTTAAATGATTATGAAGTATGTTTGATTTTTTTAAAATATGACTCACAATCAAAACTTTTTTAAAATTGTTTTGTTCAACTGGAACGTTACATTACACGAAAAAATCACTATTAAAATTCAAAATTACAATTATTATTAAAAACAGAATAATAATATACAGTATAGGATGTTTTTATTAATTAACACAGAGGTACATCCCACTTATTTTAGTTAAAAATAAGCCGAATATGAGTAGATTACGGTGCCCATTTTTCCTCGTTCACACAATGTTGTTGACTTCAGAATCTATAATTAAAAAAAGACTATTGAAACTACATGAAATTTGGTGGGTTGCCATTTCAAGTGTTATGCATTAAGTTCAGAAAATTTTAACACTGTACCACTACTCTTTCATATTCTGGCGCGAACTTTTCAAACACCCCTCGTAATAATCACCTACTTGATTAAAAAAAAAATTGTCCCATGATGCGCTCCTTAATAAGAAACGAACTGAAATCTCTCACGACATTGCGCTCGCAGTTCATCTGTTAAATTATTATAGAAAAGCTTATAGAATTTTTAATAATTAATTTAGATTATGTCAATTGTAATGATATTTTTAAAACGAATTATAAACTCAATTACTCTGAGTTTTTCCTTCTACCTTGGTCCATGATGAATTGGTACCTCTGGCCATATTCAACATAACCTAGTGAAGCCTTTGGGTGCACATATTGAACATTTTGTTATGTTTTGTTATTGTTAGTACGCGAAATAAAATTTGCTGCACTACATGATGAATACTGCTGACCAAACTATTATTTTTAGGCCACCCGAATAATTAAATTCATCTGTCGTGCTGTGTCTTATGATTGTCAATTGCATGTGTTCTATGTTCGATTTGTCTGTTTTGCTGGACGAAACACCCCAGTTTCTGGGGAAAAAATCTTGCTATCTACCCCTGAATGTTGAATACTGATAAACATCAAACAAATTGACTGCAAGGTCTAAAAGAAAAAAAAAAAAATGCACCCTCCTGAAACGCCATCCATAGGCGACGCCTATTTCGCCTACCCACTTGCGATGCACTTGTTCAAAGTTTTCATTTAGTTTGCAGGATTACTACTAGCAGAACTTCAGGACATATTAACCAATCCCATTCTGTGTAAAACCTACAACTTCTAGTTTTCGAAATAACAATATAATCGACTGGGCCACAACCCTTGTGCTGACGAGAAGTTCGCGCTTTGCATCTTTTACCGTGCACAAGTAGCTCATATACCTGTTTGAACTTCCTGGCCATTTCCTTTTTCTGTCAGTGGTGAAATTACCATACAGCCAGTTCCACACCAACGGGAAAAGGGAAGGAATTAATTTGGTATAATTATCAAAGGTTATGTGGGAATTCAGCAATGTGGCAGAGGAAAAATTTGCAGTTCCATCTATCTCTTTTATTCACTTCATTTATCAGCATTTTCCTCAAAAATCCCTTATTTTTGAGAATTATAAAACGTCGACAGTGAGCTCCGGTTTATGAATACAAAATACGAATAAGATTTATGAACAAAAATTTTTGATAAGATTCCTAAAGTTCATGATACATATACTCAATAATTTTGAAGGAGGCGAGAAGGGAGTATATTGAGCCATTCAGGTTAATTATTTGGGCATCACTGGACTCAGAGAGTCCCCTGGATTTGAGAAGTGCCAATATATTAGTAATACTTGTCTGCGCGTGTAGCACATTGGTATCGTCACCGTCCTCCCCACACCGGGTGGAAAAGGCCAGGGTTCGAATTCCGACGATGACGCCAGGAACTTTAATGAGTTTTTTCACTACGTGGCTGAATTAGTTGGTCTCAGGCGTAGATAGCAAGGTTCCCCCCTCAGAAAAACTGGGGTTTTTTCGTCCAGCAAACAGGCAAATCGACCAGAGAACATACGCAATTTACAGACATAATATATAAATAGGTATATGTAAGAATTATTGGTGGCCCTAATATAATAATTAGTATTTAAAAAAATAATAATAATATTAGTAATACATAAAGGCAGTTATATGAGGCCATCGCGGGAAGAACAGTGCATATAAACAGTATTCTCTCCACACGACATAGAAAAGGTTTCAAATCCTGTCAATGGCGCCAGGAATTTTTATGGGCTTTTTTTCACGTTGTGAAAAAAAAACCATGAAAATTCCTCTGACTGACTTAAGCGCGAATTTGATGGTTTTCCCTCCCGGCAATTAAGGATTTTTCGTTCGGAAAAGACTACAAAAGACAACGGTAGCATTGAATTCCATATCAAGATCGTTTTCAGATGGCTTTTGGAACTCTGCAGTGAGCAGGTCAGTAGTAGTAGTAGGCGGAGCAATATGGCCTTAGTTGCTAATGCTCCTAAAAACCAAATAACAAGCAACACAAACAAACAGTAGTAGCAGTAGTAATAGCAATAATAGGGTTTCAGGAGCATCAGCGACTAATGCCATATTACTCTGTATATTGTCTGTAAATTGAGTTGTTTTATGGTCGATTTTCTGTTTGCTGGACGACAAACCCGAGTTTTCTGAAGAAAAAAAAACATGCTGCCCTCGCCTGAGATCGACTAAGTCAGCCACGTTATGAAAAAAGGCCCATAAAAATTACATCATCGACAGGAATCGAACTCAGGTCTTTTTAACACAGTGTGGGGAGGATAGCGATTCTTCCAATAGTGCTATCTACGATGGCGAGCAGATCAGACTGCAACGTTTTTAATAAAAACAAACGAAATAATGCAAGCTATAAGAAATGAACAAGTGCTAGCGACATCACAGAGCAAATTGAATGTCTATTTCAAATTATCTGGAAAGATGGTGAAAAAATATTGGTGTTGCTGAAGTCGGTAGCAAAATTATCAATTTACCAGGGGCAACTCAAGGGTATATGTTATCCCTAGGCCACTTTAACTGATGGGGCCCTCCTTCTGTGCCCTGGTTTGGAGAGGATCGCCGTCCTCCCCCACCCAGTGGAAAAGACCTCAGTTTGAATCCCGTTGGTGAAGGGAAGAATTTTTATGTGTCTTTTTTATAACGTGGCTGTTAATTGGTTTCAGGAGAGAGTAGCATGTTATTTCTCCCCGAAACTGGGTTTTTCGTCCAGCAAAACAGAAAATCGACTTCAGAACAAATACAATTTACAGACAATATAAACAGCCTTAGTCCCCAATGCATCAGCATTAGCATTAGTAGAGGCACATGAGGCAAGAAAGCAAGCTTATACAGCATCATCCAGAAAAAAAAAAAAAAAAAAAAAACCCACTTCCACTTCACCCCTCCGTTCGTTCGAAATACCTATCCAGCTGAGCCTTAAACTTATTTAGGCTATCAACTTCCACGACAAGAGATGGAACTCTGTTCCACCAACCAACTACCCGCTTGCAAAGGCAAATTTCCGCACGGCTATCCTACATCTGTCTTTCCCCACTTTGAATTTATGCCCTCTCAGGTGATTATTCTGAGCAAGAGGCAGAATCCCATCAGCATTTAGCATGCTCAAATCATTCAAGGCTTTATACACCTCTATCAGATCACCTCGCAGGTGCCTACTCTCCAGGCACTGTAATTTGCAAAACAAGCCTTTAAGCCCTTCTTAGTAAGAGTACCCCTTTGTTCCATTCACTAATCTTGTTGCCCTTCTCTGTACTCGTTCCAGAAGCTCTACATCCTTCTTGAAATGAGGCCTCCAGACCTGTATACAGTACTCAAGGTGTGGCCTGACCATTGCCTTATACAAGGGAATAATCACCTCCTTATCCCTGCTAGAAAAATTCCTGTATATCATTGATAAGACACCATTAGCTACATTTGCAGCCTGTCTGCACTGTTCACAGAACTTCATATCTGCCTGCACAACCACCCCCAGTTCCTTTTCATTCTCTACCACTGTCAGTGTTGTACCACAGAGTTGATACGTTGCTCTGAGGTTGCTGTTTCCCATATGTAGTACTTTACATTTGTCAATATTAAACTTCATTTGCCACCTCTCAGCCCATTTGTTCAACCTTTCCAGATCCTGTTGCACCAGCATAGCGTCAGTAGTGTCCTTGAAAACCCTGCCAACCTTTGTATCGTCTGCAATCTTGCACATTGAGCTTGATATACCATCATCAATATCATTTATAAATACACAGAAAACAATAATGGACCCAACACTGAATCCTGAGGGACTCCACTAATAACATTAGTCCACGATGAGCAGTGTCCATTGATTATCACTCTCTGTCTTCTCCCCCTCAACCACCCCTTTATCCATAGCAGCAATTTGCCTCCAACTACTCCGTAGCCAGGTGAGCAGGAGCAGCAATGCGTAGCAGACGATTCTTGATTAGACCGGGGTTGGAGTCCGTGACCACCAAATACGGAGGAAGCGGAAATGTCAGGGATTGATCACCGAATAGCCGGAGCAATATGGCCTTAGTTGCTAATGCTCCTAAAAACCAAATAACAAACAAACAAACAAGCCTCCAATGCCACACTGCTCCAATTTGTGCAGCAGTTTTCCATGTGCAACGGTATCAAAAGCCTTTCTAAGATCCAAGAATATAATATCAAAGTTATTCCCTGCATCCAGTTCTTTTGTGACTGCATCATAGTATCCAATCAAATTGATCAAGCAAGACTCTCCCTTATCAAAACCATGCTGTGTCCGAGCTATAACTGAAGTCTTGTCTAGATGATCCTGCAGTGCTTCTTTAACCAGTTCCTCCATTAAATTTCCTGGAACAGAACTTAAACTCACAGGTCTATAATTACTTGTGTCGCCCTTTGATCCTCCTTTGTGAATTTGGGTCACATTTGCAGATCTCCAGTCTGTGGGTACCTCCCCTGAGTCCAAGGAAGCTCTCATAATTATGGCTAAGGGTTTGCTTACTTCCTTCGATGCCTCCTTTAATATAACTGGATAGATCCCATCCACCCCAAGTGCCTTTCTTGTGTTTATCTTCAACAATTTCTCCTCCACTTTACTCTCACTTAATACAAGATTCTCTAGCTTACTGCCAGAGTTCAATACACCTCTGGCATTCCCCTCGCTGAATAACTCCTCATGTGTGAATGTCGATGCAAAATATTAATTTAGTTTGTTAGCTACCTGAGCAGGATCCTCCACAGTTGACCCATCGATATCAAGTGGACCAATCTGATTCATCCTCTTCCTTCTACAGTTTACATAAGTAAAGAACTCTTTGCTGTTTTTCTTTGCATCCCTTGCCAAAGATTTCTCGTAATCTGCCTTTGCCTGCCTAACCTCCTTTGTAACTTGGTTACAGATCAACTTGTATCTATCATAGGCTTCTGTGTCACGTGTTAATTTATATGTATCCCATGCATTTTTCTTCTCTGTCATATGTCTCATTAGTTCATCTGACATCCATTTAGGCCGAAACCTTGAACAATATTTCTTAGTTGGTATGTAAAGCCTAGTAGCTTCCATGATAAGTTCTTTGAACGTATCCCATTTTGAATTTGCTGTTGGTAAAATCTTCAGTTGGTCCCACTGTATAGAATTTAAATACTGTCTCAGTCCATCGTAGTCGCCTTTACGGAAGCAATAACCCTTCCCTTTACCCCTAACGGTAGTTACCTCTTTCAGTAAATCCCACTTCAGCACACTGTGATCACTGCCACCTAGTGGTTCCTTTATCTGCAGATTCTTAATGCATAAAGAATCACTACTGATAATAAAATCAAGAGTATTACTCCCTCTAGTTGCCTAAAAGTAAAGGGAGTTTTAGGCTCCTAAAACTCAATAACTACAACATAACAACCCCCTCCCCTTCCACCTATTTTCATTTTTTAGAATAATTAATTTTACATTCTGTGTATGTACTAACAAAAAGTAAATTATACGCAATATAATTATTTAAATTAGTAATTATAAATTATAATTATCTAAATTAATAAATTATTAATTTAATATTCTTTGTTTTGAAGATGTTAACACATGAAACACAAAAATTTTCTTGCAGGCTTTGTTGTTGGGAACAGGGGATCGGCGTTGGAGCACGCTAGACCCTGGTGCCCCTATGCCAGTGCCTCTCGAATTTAACATTTTAGCATTAGAAAAGGCACATGATGCAAGAAAGCAAGCTTATATAGCATCAGCCAAAAAAAAACCCCCTTATTTCGCCCATCCACTCGCTCCAAATGTTTGTAAAATTCTGCCTTGAATCTATTTAAGCTATCAATTTCTACAACGACAGATGGAAGTTTGTTCCAGCAATCAACCACCAGCTGACTAAAGGCAAACTTCGGCATATCTATCCCACAACGTTGCTTTTGGAACTCTGTCTTACCCTAAAGCAGGCCCTTGAATACCCTAAAACCGGACCTGAATTTTAATCTTCCCAACCAGATGGCTGAAAAGCTCCCGTTGTCATTAACAACTATACTAAATCATTCGTCGGGTACCCTCGCGGTATGGGAGTTTCGCCATTATTATTATTATTAGCCATATAGCATTAGCATTAGCATTAGCATTAGTAGAGGCATTTGATGCAAGAAAGAAAGCTTATGCAGCATCAGCCAAAAAAAAAAAAAAAAAACCCACTGCCACTTCACCCCTCTGTTCGTTCAAAATACCTGTCCAGCTGAGCCTTAAACTTATTTAGGCTATCAACCTCCACCACAAGGGATGGCAGTCTGTTCCACCAACCAACCACCCGCTGGCTAAAGGCAAATTTCCGCACGTTTATCCTACATCTGTCTTTCCTCAATTTGAATTTATGCCCTCTCAGGTGATTTTTCTGAGCTAGAGGAAGAATCCCATCAGCATTGAGCATGCTTAAACCATTCAAGGCTTTATACACCTCTATCAGATCACCTCGCTGGTGCCTAGTCTCCAGACACTGTAATTTGCAAAACTTAAGCCTTTCTTCGTAAGAGCACCCCTTTGTTCCATTCACTAATCTTGTTGCCCTTCTCTGTACTCGTTCCAGCAGCTCTACATCCTTCTTGAAATGAGGCCTCCAGACCTGTATACAGTACTCTAGGTGTGGCATGACCATTGCCTTATACAATGGAATAATCACCTCCTTATCCCTGCTGGAAAAATTCCTGAATATCATTGACAATACTCCATGAGCTACTCTTGCAGCCCGTCTGCACTGCTCAGAGAACTTCATATCTGCCTGCACAATCACCCCCAAGTCCCTTTCATTCTCTACCACTGTCAGTGTAGTACCACAGAGTTGATACGTTGCTCTGGGGTTGCTGTTTGCCATGTGTAGTACTTTACATTTGTCAATGTTAAACTTCATTTGCCACCTCTCAGCCCATCTGCTCAACCTTTCCAGATCCTGTTGCAGCAGCATAGTGTCAGTAGTGTCCTTGACAACCCTGCCAACCTTTGTATCATTTGCAAACTTGGACATTAAGCTTGATATACCATCATCAATATCATTTATAAATACAGAAAACAATAATGGACCCAACACTGAGCCCTGAGGGACTCCACTAATAACATTAGTCCACGATGAGCAGTGTCCATTGATTACCACTCTCTGTCTTCTCCCCCTCAACCACCCCTTTATCCATAGCAGCAATTTGCCTCCAATGTCACACTGCTCCAATTTGTGTAGCAGTCTTCCATGTGCAACAGTATCAAAAGCCTTTCTAAGATCCAAGTATATAATATCAAAGTTATTCCCTGCATCCAGTTCTTTTGTGACTGCATCATAGTATCCAATCAAGTTGGTCAGGCAAGACTTCCGCTTAACAAAACCATGCTGTGTCTGAGCTATAACTGAAGTCTTGTCTAAATGATCCTGCAGTGCTTCTTTAACCAGTGTCTCCATTAATTTTCCTGGAACAGAAGTTAAGCTCACAGGTCTATAATTACTTGTGTCAGCCTTTGATCCTCCTTTGTGAATTGGGGTCACATTTGCACATTTCCAGTCTATGGGTACCTCCCCTGAGTCCAAGGAAGCTCTCATAATTATGGCTAAGGGTTTGCTTACTTCCTTTGCTGCCTCCTTTAATATAACTGGATAGATCCCATCCACCCCGGGTGCCTTTCTTGTGTTTATCTTCAACAGTTTCTCCTCCACTTTACTCCCAGTTATTTCAAGATTCTGTAGCTTACTGCTAGAGTTGAATACACCTCTGGCATTCCCCTTGCTGAATAACTCCTCATGTGTGAATGTCGATGCAAAATATTCATTTAGTTTGTTAGCTACCTGAGCAGGATCATCAACAGTTGACCCATCGATATCAAGTGGACCAATCTGATTCATCCTCTTCCTTCTACAGTTTACATAAGTAAAGAACTCTTTGCTGTTTTTCTTTGCATCCCTTGCCAAGGATTTCTCGTAATCTGCCTTCGCCTGCCTAACCTCCTTTGTAACCTGGTTGCATATCAACTTGTATCTATCATAGGCTTCTGTGTCATGTGTTAATTTGTAAGTATCCCATGCATTTTTCTTCTCTGCCATATGCCTCATTAGTTCATCTGACATCCATTTTGGCCTAAACCTTGAACAATATTTCTTAGTTGGTATGTAAAGCCTAGTAGCTTCCAAGATAAGTTCTTTGAATGCTTCCCATTTTGAATTTGCTGTTGGTAACATCATCAGTTGGTCCCACTGTATAGAATTTAAATACTGTCTCAGTCCATCGTAGTCGCCTTTACGGAAGCAATAACCCTTCCCTTTACCCCTAATGGTAGTTACCTCTTTCAGTAAATCCCACTTCAGCACTCTGTGATCACTGCCACCTAGTGGTTCATTTATCTACAGATTCTTAATGCATGAAGAATCACTGCTGATAATCAAATCAAGAGTATTACTCCCTCTAGTTGCCTCCCGAACATGCTGATGTAGAAAACAATCATCCAATAAATCCACAAAAGCCCTGCTAGTGTGTGAGTAACCAGCCCCCAAATTCCAGTCAATATCTGGGAAATTAAAATCTCCCATTATAAGACTCTCTGATTTACTGGCCCACTCTATTTCCCTGTACAGTTCCTTATTACACTCATCAGAGTCATTAGGCCTATAGCACACTCCTACTCTGAATTTTGATCTCCCAATGCTTATGTCACACCAAACTGACTCAACACTGCACTGTCCAGCGATGTCGACTGGCTTCACTTCCTTAGTTTTTATGTGTTTCTTAACTAATAGCATAACCCCTCCCCCCTATATAGTTCTAGGAAGCTTGAGGCATACTGCACCAGCCAAAATATATATATATATTTCTGAATTATCCTGAGAGAAAGAGAGAGTGAAAACAAGAGTCAGAAGTAATAGGGAATCACCAAGAAAACATGAACTTCAATTAAAACTTAAAACTTTCATTGGCATGTTTGTCAAATCGCGTCGTCCAGCACCACCCCTACACTCATTTGAAAAATAATTGACCAATAGAAAAACAGAAAAGAAAAGCGAACAGATTGGATCACAAAGGTATTGGATCACAGAATAATTAAAAAGAAATACTGTACCGTATTATTATATTATCAGACAAAACAACTGAACGGGATAGCAGAACACGTTAAAATAACAAGTCCTCGAGTTGTGGTGCACATTCCCCGGAATTTGGGGAGGCGTTATTCAGTGTTCGGAAAAAAACGAAGGTGTTCATTTCATTCGTATGAACACCTTCGCATCCACTGGCTGCGAAGGGTTTGTAACAACAGTGTTGTCCAATTTCTTTCGTTGTACAATTAAGAGTATTTATTTAATTAAAGATGTTCTGTTATTGGCATGTAACACGAAGTGGCAGGATGTTAAGCCATCTTGTAAGTAAACAAGTTTTCATTTAATGCTTTTTACTTTTGTCATTATCGGCAATTCATCGAATAAGATTTCAGTTACCTTACTATGCTGTAGAATGCTATTTTTCTTTATTTTCTTTTGGTGTATTTTAATTTTTAATTATTCTACAGTGTTCTAAATTTATTGCTTATCTATGTATTTATTATTTATTAATATTTGGTGTTGAGCAGAGTGAATACAATTGCTTCTACTGAGTAGTGGTAGTATCTTACTACTCTGTGATGGCATCTATTACTCAAACACGTGCAACAGGTTGCTTTGGATATGCTTTTCTGTAGTGTCCGTGGCTTTTTTTTTTTTTTTTTTTGATCCTTCAGATTTAGATCAAAACTTTTTAGTCATCTCATTCAGCGTTCTTTTCTGTTACCGATCAATTCATCGAACATCACGACGAACAGTAGCCGCATTTTTAATTAATGATATGAAGGTTTGTTTTTTTACCATGTATTATCACATTGCGCGTATTGTGACATTTATGATGTTGGTAATAAAACTAACAACATATGATGAAATATGTACGTGACAATACTGATGCATATGATGAACCGAAACGGTGTTATGTTGCACTGTGGTTTATCTGAATCCAGGTCTCACTGAATGAAACTGAACTTTCCCTTAATCTTGAGGTTAGTTATGTACAGCTCTAAACCCCAGGGGCTCACATCTGGTGAGTATGGGCTTGGCATACCCAGGGTCCTGAGCTGGATATTATTATTATTATTATTAGCCATATGATACAAGGAAGCGAGAGAGAGAGAGAGAGAGAGAGAGAATCAACCAAAAGAGAGAAGAATGATGATATCCAGCTCAGGATCCTGGGTGTGGCAAGCCCATACTCACCATCATCATTCTTCTCTTTCTTGGTGATTCCTTTCTGCTTCTGTTTCTATCTATTTCTCTTTCTCTCAGGGCTACTTGGGAATTTTTTTTGGCTGGTTCAGCCTAAGCCTCAGGCTTCCTTGCACCATATGGCTAATAATAATAATAATAATTTCTTGTGTATACAGTGGCATTTTGCTCATTAACCTTTAACACCATATAGAGAACAGGGCAGTATAAATGAGATGGGGATGTGCTATATGCACTCGGGCCCAGTGCAGAGGGGAGTGAGAGCCCCAAGTGTTTTTTTAATGTATGACATAGCTGTATCAAAATAAAGGGGGAACCGAACCTAACCATGCACCCATTCCCTGGATCCCATTGCGTGGTCTTAATAGTGAAGAGATTCCCAAGTGTGACCAACTTTGAGAAGTTTACTGCACAGACCACTTCCATTTCATGGAAGTGGTGATCCATGAAACAAATAGGATTACAAGAAAACATTAAAAAAAAATAGTTATTTATTTTTTAATTCTTATTTTATTTCATTGTATTAAATTTGTGCAGGAAAAAAAAAACCAAAAAAAAAAAACCCCAGGTATATTAATACACTTTATCAAGATATAGTAATCAGGCTTCCTTGGCAACATGCAATCATTAAAATACTATGTATATGCTAACAGTATGTATGTGCTTCTGGAGCTCCCCCTGAGATTTGCAAACTACTCCCTGTGCTGATTAAAAATTACATGATACAAACCATCAGGCCACTTCCATGGTGGTATGGTAATTTTTCCACTGTATGGTGATGTAATTATTTTAAACTTTCAGTTTGTATTCTAATTTTGTTTATAAACCACTGGCTGACCGGACTAGCCGGGTGGGCAAAGTGCCTACCTGGCAACCCAAAGGTCGCGGGTTCGAATCCCGCCTCGGGCTTGGATCAAAGTACTGCAAAAACCTTGGGAGGTGCATTATGACCACAGAAGCCAATACGCCAATAACTACAAAAAAATAAAAATAAATAAAAATATAAACCACTGATATACATATTTTATATTATACATTGCATTATATTTATTTACATTTAATGTAAATCATTATACATTGAAATTGTTAAAAATTGTTTGCTCCAGGCAAAGGGGGTTGATTTTTCCTCTCTCTCTCTCTCTCTCTCACACACACACACACACACACACACACACAGTAGAGATACACAAAAAATAATTGTTTGTCACATGAATAAAGTACAAACACCCACTATCCTCTATCATTATTGGGATACTAAATGAAAAAATATCTGGTTAAAGAAAATTATTTTTTAATATTGAGTATGCACCCTTGTGCTTTAATGATATTGGTTACACTCAAGGGAATACTTTCTACAAGTTTTTAGTATGTAAAGACTGGCACCTTGTTACACTCCTGAAAGCTTTAACTAGTTGTCTGTTTGAACTAGGACATGTTCTTTTCTTCTTTTTGTGTATTTTTTTTTCTCAAAAGCTTGATGCAAAATAAGCTTGTCTTTATATCATTTTGCCATAATTATTACTAAAATTAATTAATTGAAACCAGTTGTGGTTCCAGGATTTTATAATAACTGAGGAAAGAAAAATTAATGTTTTAGGGAATCATTTAGCTTTAATCATCATGTAATAGTAAAAAAAATCATTATTTTGATAATGGGGGGGGGGGGCTATAGCCCATTTATCCTTACTTGGAACTACCTCTAATTGCAACTCTTAAAATTCTTTCAGAATCT
This sequence comes from Mastigoproctus giganteus, assembly GCF_048544385.1. Classification (NCBI taxonomy): domain Eukaryota; kingdom Metazoa; phylum Arthropoda; class Arachnida; order Uropygi; family Thelyphonidae; genus Mastigoproctus; species Mastigoproctus giganteus. The sequence continues at coordinate 27,601,182 of NC_143587.1, forward strand.
GCCCTTTAAAAGCTATGATCATGGCCTATAAAAGACAAAGTAGTAGTTTAGCAATCATCATAATGATCCTAAAAGGTGTAAAGTTATTTCTCTTGAAATTAAAATAGTCGTTATTAAAAGATCTCAGTCAGAGATCTTTTAATAACTAATTTAATTTCAAATAGTCAACTTATTTATTAAATGAGTATAAAGCCTTAATCAATTGATAGCAAGTTATTTTAGCCGTCTCATGAGTACTGCACATATTTTTTGTGTGAGCTTGCATGCGAGATTTGAATCAACCTTCAAACCGTATACATACAATTTTGAATGCCATTTTAAATAATATACTCACAAACACACACTTGGACAATTACAGACAGAAAAAGTGCAAATAGATGCAAAGAAAACTGTGATGTGGGGATGATATGTGTTGTCTCATTCAGCATAAAGACCACGCAGACTTCGACTGCAGTAATCTGAAACCAGAATTGGGATAATGCATGATCTTTCAGACTTTGAAAAAAAAGGTCTTATCATGGGTGCATGTTTACCAAGACCCATGATTCAAGAAACAAGACAGCCAGTTTCTTAAATCCATCTTAAAGATTTTAATGACTGGAAAGCAAGCAGTTCTTCCATATCTCAAAGGTGTAGATGTGGCAGAAAAACAGTAATTCAAGAGCAAAGCCATCATACTCCAATAGCAGTAATAGCCATATGGTGCAAGGAAGCCACAGGCTTTTGCTGCACTGGCTGGAAAAAAAAAAAAAAAAAAAAATACTAGATAAGAAAATACAAATTACAGTCAAACTTGGTTATAATGAGATCATGGCTGTAATGAGCAAAAAGTCATAATGAATTTAATTTATGCGTATATTCCCATACAATCGCTCACTGTTATAACGAGCATACTACATAGATATACCATACAAATTTTGGTAACTATGCAAACATTTTTAATTGCTCAGGTAATCCAAAAAACTCAAGTCTTGGAATAGACAAAAATGAAAAGGGCGACAGCATTTATGACCACTTGCATCAGATTAATGGCCGGTTTACGACATTGTCTTTTTGGGGATGGGAGCTAAACAATAGTGCATTGCCATTCGGCTCGTCATGTTACTCTATTTTCAGATTGTCTTGTATTCACTCAACCATAAATTTATTTCAGAACTTTTAAGAATTTTGGAAATGGGACTTGTAAGAACTTTGTATGCAGATCACTTTACTACCATTTTAAAGTAAAATCAGTTAGAAATGAACCCTTCCTTCTGAAACATGTCTACTAACAAAAGAAAGTGTCTCTCGATTCGCAAAGAAATCAAAATTATTCATGAGTTAGAATGTGGTGCAAAAAATGTTGAAGTGTGTAAAAAGTTTTCTTTGTCCTCTTCAACAGTATTGACATTTTGGAAGAATAAACATGTTTACACATCAGCACCGGAAAAGAACATAACCAAAAAAAAAAATAAAAAATTTAGGAAGTCAGAGGTCACAAAAATCAATGAAACATTGCTTTGATGATTCACTACACAAAGAAGTGCTAGATTTTCAATAGATGGTCCAATCTTGAAGGCTCAAGCGGAAAATGCTAAACAATTTGGACACTATGATTTTGTATGTAACAACAGTTGGCTGGATCGATTTAAAAACCGAATACAAGCATATTAATACAAATAACATGTAGGTATATACTAATATTATTTTTTTCTCTCTAATATTTCTTTTGTTTTTTGAATCTATCTTTTTATCAAGTTATTGAATATTAAAAAAAATAGGAGGTAGATTTAACTCATTGCTGATATAGCGATTAATGGTTATAATGAGGAAATTTTGTCGATCCCTTGATACTCGTTATAACCAAGTTCGACTGTATTTGCTCCCTTTCTCACATAGGTAACTATCCAGTTGACCTTTGAATTTCTTCAAACTCTGTTTCAACTACCTGTGATGGCAACTTGTTCCAGTAATCAACAACTTACTGGCTAAAAGAAACTTCCTGCAATCTAGCCAAAATTTGAATGTAATTTGAATTTATGGACCCTAGTTCTGAAATTCTTTACAACAATGAAAATTCTGCCTTCATTCATTTTACTAACCCCTCTCAGAGCCTTATAAACCTCAATCAGGTCCCCTCCAAGGTGAATTGTTGCCAAGCTCTAGCCTACATAATGTCTTTCCTTGTATGATCACCCTTTTGTCAATCTGACCACACAATTTGCCCATATTTGGACCCTTTCAAGAAGCTCAATGTCTATAGAAGACTTTACAGAAAAATAGGACATTTAGTGTGCAGAAAATTACATCTGAATTCAACTAAGCCCAGAACTGGACTATTTGAAATATATTATACTCTGCACATAGAAATTGGGTATTGGCAATCACCTGCCTATTTGGAAGCCACTTTTCAGAGAAAAACCAGAAAGTCTGCTTGCAGTAGTGCTGAGAACAGCATGATTGGATATGAGGTATGAGGTATATTGAGGGTCTAGCGGCTCCTGGGATTTCTCCCATCTCCGCGAATGTTCTATGTATCGGTGACAGTACCCTGTCAAAGCCAGAGATTTAGAAGTGTGTGGGTCATGAGTAGTGTTATATGTTGTGCCCATTGTTTATCCGGCTTATTGGCCGCCAGGCCCCTAATGGGACCAGACGTTGTCCATACCTCGCCACGTGGAGGCTAGCCGGGTGTTACCATTGAGTCAATTGTACTCTGGCAGGTCCTGCCACTTACTTTCCTGGGATTTTAGTGGCTAGGACCTAAAATAAAATTGGAACAACCGCGGTTGATTTTAAATCACTTACATTAAAGCACTAATATGGGGTTTGACGCTGAAAGCCTGTTTCTGAAGTGCCTAAAAGGTTGGGCGAAATTTTTTGGTGTATTTAAATTTGGACGTGTAGGGCTATACGCTGTGCAAGAAAAAGTGCTGGGAGGGGAGAATGAAGGCTGGTGGGTGAAATAGGAAGAAGAGGGTCGATAGGGTAGGTGACCCCCAATTTTTCAGTGAGGCATGCCCATGCCCCACCAGAGGGAAGAAATGGTGTGGCAGGGAAGAGAGGTGACAGCAAGCCGTCACCTCCCTCCCCTGCCGGGTGTGGGAGTAAAAGAATTGCACTGCACAAGAGAGTGCAGAGCATAGAGCCAATATGGCTCCGTTGAGGCAGCAACTTGGAGTTTCTCTATCTTCGTTGGTCTTCTCTGTCATTGGTAGCCATATTTTTCCTCAGCTATGAACACTGGTCAGGTCCATTGTTGGTCTGTTAGCTATGGCTGTGGTTCTCTTCATCATGGGAAGATCCGCAGCTCCATGGGGTTATTCTTGCAATCGCTGGTTTTAGATGATTAGTAGTAAGCAGGTTCTCCTTGAGTCCTCTCCACGCATGTTCTGTGTTTTTTTTTTTTTTTTTTTTTTTTACCTTCTGTAGATGGCTATCAATGTTTTACGCCTACCAAATAGTTTTTGGGCATATTCCTTTAGCTCCCTGTATTCCTCAAGTGAGTCCAATAGATGTGATTCCAAGTTCTTGGGGAGGTAGTGTATTGCAGTGATCAGTCTGCACCTGAGGTCCTCATAATGGGTGCAATCATACATAATGTGCTCCCAGCACTCAAGCTCCCCACAGGCACATCTCGGATCCACCTCAATCCCCAGCGCTGCCAGCTTGGCTGTAAAGGCCCCGTGACCAGTCAATAAATAGGTGGTGTATAAGCCAGGTTGAAACCAAGTTGGGGGACTGGGGTACATCCTGTCGATGTTCGGAATGAATTTCCTGGTAGTGGAACAATGGAAGAAAGTCATGTGATCAGATGAATCAAATTACATTTTGTTTTGTACTAATGGCAGGCAGAGAGTGGGGCAAGGCCGCCTCCGTAGTCAGGTGGGTAGGAGCAGCAGTGCGTAGCACACACTTCTTGATTAGACCGGGGTTCCAGCCCGTGATCACCAAATACGGGGGATGCGGAAAGGTCAGGGAATGACCACCGCATATCCCCAGAGCAATATGGCCTTAGTTGCTAATGCTCCTAAAAACCAAATAAACAAAACAACAAACAGAGTGTGGCAACAACCTCACAAAGTGATGGATCCTGCTTGCCTTGTTAAAGCAGCTGGAGGTGGGGGGGGAATGTTTTGTTTGTATGGACTGGGGTCCGTTGATACCAGTGGTTGGTCGAATGGTATCAGATCTGCTGCACCCGGAAATATTACACTTTTATCCTGAGGGTGATGACCACTTTATGGATGACGTAAGAGTGCATAGTGGCAGAATTGTGCAAGAATGATTTGGAGAACTTTGCTTTTTTTTTTTTTTTATGAAAATCCCAAGCAAGAAAGGTATTAGAACCTAAAGTACTTAGTACCATGCATGGGATGAAGGTTGAGAAGATGAAAGGCACTTGTTGTCGACATTAGATTGTAATTTGTAACATGGTCCACCCAATCAGCATGGGTCCTGATTTATTTCTTTTGTAGTATTACTGTATATGCTATATTACATGAAAATCTCTTCCTCCGCCACATAGATACACCGAAAAAGTGCAAAAATTTATTTCCCTGTCAGTGCTATTCAAGTGTAGTATAAAATGCATACGTAAATTGGATAATGTCTGTCATATTATATGAATAAATGCACAGTTGCATGGTCAAAGCTTTCGAACTTTTGAAATGGCTGTCAAAAGCTATGGTGCATGTCTGTGATTGCTGGGATGTGTTATGTGCTTTTCATCAGAGCAAGATCTTTTTGCATTGTATGTGCTGAGAAGTCACAGTTTTTAAAAGTAAGCAAATATAACTTTTTATACATATGAGAGATACTTTCTCACCAAATTTTAAAATATGAAAGCCTCCTTAAACTGAGTGTGCACGACCAACACAGTTATTGATGTCATATATCAGTACAATCCTTGCATGCACAAATAAGATGTGCATAAGCACTACAACCTTTGGCAACTGTTAGAAAGTTCCAGAACTTTTTAATTGTACTATAAATACTCATTGCAATGCTTAAAATTTTTAATATTTTACAGGTAATGGGCTGAAGAATGTGATATGGCATTTTACATTAAACCTCCAATAGGTAATATTTCTCTTGCCCATCTTATGCAATATGGAAGAAAGAGACTTGAATTTTTGCATCAGTTACTATCCTGCAATGGAAATAAAGATGATGAGATAGAACTAGTTGAGAGAATTTCTTCAACAGAGGGATCTGACTGCCTTATAGAAGGCACCATGAAAGACCGTATTTCCCATTTTTTGCTCAGGTGGGTATTTCTGATTTTTAAAATTCCAGGTCATTTAAAGTGATAAGCAAGTGGACTTAGGAGTTAGATTTTTACCCAAATATTTAAGCATTATTGTGCGGCTGTTTATGAATATTTCTTTCTTATTTTTTTCCCTCTTGGTCAAAACCACAGTCAATGTTCTGTAAATAAAATATGTATGTAACTGAGTTACTTATTCTTTAAAACAAATTTTGTAACTGAAGTTCTGGCAAATTTCACCTCAGCTTTTAGGAACTTATAATCTGGACTCCAGTAGTGATTCATTATTGATTTTTTTTTCTTAATTAACAGTAATAAACTCATGCCAAAGCTAAGTGTTCATAGTGGCAATAATTATTTTTAAAATTATACTTTTATAAGCAGATGCATAAAGTAGCCTTTATTTGGAATTTTAGCAATTATTGCATGGCTGTATTTCTGATTGTTATAATCTATTGCTCATCAGTACCATATAAACTCTAAAATGAAAATATAATTTTGGTATTCCAGTATTTACCAATAGTAATTTCTTTCTGTTTTATATATTTCCTAGACAGTGCATCATTGTTGCTATGTATTTTCAATATATAAAATCATTCAGTGCTAGTTCATGGTATAGTACTTAAATGTTTAAGATGATTTGATTGTTGAAATTGTATTGCACCATTACCTCACATTAAAAAATTAAGGGTGTGATTTGAATCTGCAGCCTTTATTTCTTAGGCAAGTACATAACTCACCGGATCAATCCAGCAGCACAGGTTCCATTCACACTTAGGCTTAATGCTGGTGGCTATCACTGTGAAGATTATAGTGATCAGAAGTAACACATTATCCATTAAAAATATTCAAATATGATTTCTGACAATATTTTTATATTATTTAGTTAGGAAAATAAATAAATACTTAGTATTAGTTAGTAGCAAATGATGCAAGAGAGTAAGCTTATACAGAAAAAAAAAAAAAAAAAAAATTCTAACCTCACCTGCCTATCCCCTCTAATAATTTTTCCTTAAATTTATTTAAACTACCCACTTCAACATTATCATTTGGAAGTTTTGTTTTATTCATCCTCAATTTAAATTTATGCCCCTCATGTATACTGTTTGAGCAAGATTAAGGATGCCATCGGCATTGAGCTTACTCAATTCATTCAAAGCCTTAAACACCTCAATTAGATCTCCTAGCAGGTGCCTAGTCCCCAGACACTGCAATTTGCAAATCTGGAGCCTTTTTTGGTAGGAGCACCCTTTTATTTCCCCTCATCGATCTTGTTGCTCTTCTCTGCACCTGTTCCAACAGATTCATGTCATTCCTAAAATGAGGCTTCCAGACCAGTAAGCAGTACTCAAGATGTGGCCTAACCACTGCTTTATACAATGGGAGAAACACCTCCGGCTAAGGTAAAGAAAGCCCACACGAGAAGCATGCAAAAGTTTGATGAAATTTACCAGTAAAAGTACTTTGTTGTAACGTCATTTGTATTGTTGCTCACTATGTAAACAGATGGTGTGGGTGTTATCCGTCTGGAGTAGAAGTTGAATCCCATGGAAGCTTGAAACCCTCCCGAAGTTGGGGGGGGGGATAACCTGACCTTTTTTTCTTTAGAATCACTAATTGAATCACGAACAGAGTCATATTGGAAGTTATGGCGTCGTAAAAAATGTTAGTAACGTAATTTTTTTTTTTTTTTTTTTTTCTTAATAAACAATTTATCCACTAGTCCACCAGTGATTCTAAAGAAAAAAGGTCAGGTTACCCCCTCCATTTTGGGAGGGTTTCAATCTTCCATGGGATTCAATTTCTACTCCTGACCGATAACACCCACTGTATGTTTACTGAGCGAATAACAATACAAATGCCGTTACGGCAAAGTACTTTTACCAGTAAATTTCATCGAACTTTTGCATGCTTCTTGTGTGGGCTTTCTTTACCTTCGCCACACCTCCTTATCCCTGCTGGCAGAATTCCTGTATATCATTGAGCTTTCCTAGCAGCCCATCTGCACTGTCTGAGAACTTCATGTATGGCTACACAGTTATTCTCAGGGTTTGTTCCCCCCCCCCCCACACATTCTCCACCACTACCTGAGTGCAGCACCACACAATTGGTATGTTATTCTGGAATGACTGATACCCATACCTTGCATATGTCAGTGCTAAACTTCAGTTGTCACTTCTCATCCCATATGCCTAATTTTTCTAGATCTTGTTGCAGTAACATACCCTGATTTCTGTTATTAACCACTCTGCCAATCTTTGTATCTTATTTTGTTCAAAAATTTATCCCGAATTCTCATTTGTAAATTTAAAATTTGTCTCTGATCATTTGAGTTGCATTAAATTATGCTGTCGGCTCACCTGAGCTTTCTTTGTATTATAGCATACATGCATAATACGAATTACCCCTGAATGCATAGATTCTGTGTATAACTTTTAAAAATCTGGCACGTGCTAGTTCCCAGGGATGTTGTATTTGTGTGATTCTACTGTATATAATACAGGGTTGGTCAGATCACCAAATGCAATAAACAAAAAAAGAAAAATGTATGTAATACAGGTTGTGGGTTGTGGCAGGGGGAAAAATAAAAATTGAGTGGATTGAATAATCAACGGAAATGAAGTTTGTGGAGCTGGAATGAAATGGGGAGGGGATAAGGATATGTCTAGAGGTGACAGTGAATTACAACCTATATTATAACAATTCTGATATAACTAACATATTATGAGAACTGTTATAATATTTGAAAATCTTCTCTTGATTTTAGTTTGACTTTTCTGTTAGTTTATTATATAGGAATGGTACTACTGACATTTTCTATTCTGTTTGAAAAGTATAAAATAAATTTTGATTTTAACAGGGAGATTTCTATTTACATTAAAAAAATAAATAAATAAAATTCAAGCCTACTGATGACATATGTAGGTCATCATTTCTCATTCTTTCCTATGTTTATATAGTAACTTGCAAATTGAATATTTCATTAATAACAATGAATATTGTGTTATATCACTATTGTAAAAACAATAATGACATGAAAAATCATTTTGCATCCTGCAGCGATTATTAAAAATTCCATAATTGTGAATTATATCATATATTTATGTTTCATAATTTTATTTTATATACTGCTCTAATACAGAATTATTTTGCTACATTAATTGTAGGTTAGCTTTTTGCAATAAGACAAGGATGGCGTCATTCTTTATTGATGCAGAGGTAGTACTGTTTCAGATTCGCCTTAGTTATCAAAGTTCTAAAGAGAAACAAAAGGTTTTAGATTCAGCATGTCGTCACATATATTCAACACTTGATTCTAGCAAATTCCTTTGTAGAAGTTATAAAGATGTTTTGCTACAAGTAAAAACAATTGCTGAACAACTTCTAAGAACTCTCACCACTAATAAATTGATAAAAGGTATGTAGAAATCAAAAGTTATATAAATGAATGTGTATTTTTAAAATAAATATAACATGCCTTTAGATTCATGTTTATACTCTGGGATAGCAACAGGTCAGAGGAGTTTACATAAATCATGAATATAATTGTTAACTGTATTTAGCAGTCATGTGGATTTGAACCATGGTCTACTCAAAGAGCCTTTTTTTTTGCTGCATCTAAGTTTTGAATATGAACTCTAGGCTCAGATAGTATTATATTTTTAATATATTAACTATTAAAAATTTTTTTGAAAATGGAAAAGGAAGATAGAGGGGAACTTATGAATAAGAGCCACTGATAGACAGAAAGTACCCAACGACCATAATGTATATAAGTGATATGTAACAATATATACATATATTGTTGTATGTCGAGCAAGCCTAGCATCTCTTCAAGTGTCAACCATGAGAATTGCACGAAAAAATTACAATATAGTGTCCTCTGTTTCTAACATAAAGTACATGTCATAGCAAAGCAAAATTAATAAGGAGAACTAAGTGAAATGAGGGCAGGAGGAATAAATTTAGAGTAGAACAAAATAATGATATAAGTAAAATGATTGGTACAAGGGAGGATATATAAAGCAGGCATGTAATGGGTATGTAGTGGCATAATGTAATGGATATGTAGGCATGTAATGGATATATAAAGCAGGCATGGTTGACATGACAGAGGAACAAAAAAAAAATATATAAAGAGAAAATATATAGGCAGCTAAAGAACTAAATTTAAGAACAAGCCTAGTGTTGCAAGAAGGTGTGGAAGTATATAATACTTCCACATAGAAGTATATAATACTAAGACAATGGCTAGTGAAAACTAAATAAAAATTATGTAGCATGTGGTAGATAAATGTTTACAGCCTGGTCTGTACTTGTTAACAGGAGAGACTGCTTCTACAGGGATGGGATACAATTAAATAGAAAGGATGCAAGAATATTTGCTGATGCTATCGAGGCAGTGTTAGGTGGGTCGGAAAACTGCTAGCTTTGGGGGGGGGATACAAGGACTAATAGATTAACAGTAGCCACTGGCAGAGGTGAAAGTGATTCTTGCACTGCTTCTATTGGAATGAGCAGAAGCCTGGAAAACAAGACGCAGGATATTTCAGAGACTGCTGGGAGTCATTGCGGTACAAGTAAACACATGGGTTGTATTAGGGTAGCTAAGAATAGGAACAGGTGCATGTATACTTGCATGTACACCAATGCTAGGAGTTTGGTAAATAAATTTGATGAATTTGAGGTATTGCTCAAAGCATCAAAGGCAGATATTGTTGGGATTCAAAGACGTGGTGTCACACAGATATAAGGGGTCCAGATACATACAAGCTAAAAAAGTCTTGCTTTCCATCAGATTTACTTCTCATAGCATGAGAGAGGTTACCAAAAAAAAAGATGACAATTCATTTTCGATTTTTCTAACTTCCATTTTACATTTCATCTATGTGTATTAAAAATCAGTCATTGTGAGCTGCTCTGACTGCAGCACTTCACATGCTACCCTAACAGGTTCCAAAACTTCTATAATATTTTCAATCTTTTGCCCCACACTGACTGACAAATGCAATTCCTTTATGGACACAGATAAATTGATGCAAAATTGTTTTAGCTCCACAGGATATTGTAACATATTAACAGTGAAATTCTATCTGATTTTGCAGTCTAGTATTGGTTTCCTACACTTTTCTCTTTTAATGTGTATAAGAATAGAAGGGGTTCACAGCTTTTTCACCACTGCTTATGCTTTATCCAAAGGAAGTTTCAATTCATCACGTTTCAGAACATCTTTAACAGCCAACTGCAGAGAATGTGCAGCACAATGAACAGATACCATAATATCCTGAACAAGTAGATCATGGAAATTTTCCTTACATACATTTGTATCGCTAGAGTCTATAGTCTCAGATTCTTCGATATCTTCAGTATCATTATCTTCAATATTGAGTTTTCCAGATTTTTCCTGAGCAAGTAATTTGAATGACCTTATCATATCAGCCCCGTTGTCCGTTGTTAAAGAATACACTTGTTCTAATTTAATTTCAAATTCTTTCAAGACACTTGACACTATTTTGCATAAATTACTGCTCATAGCCTGATCATACAATTCTCACAATTGTTTTTAGAACAATCTTGTCACAATCAAAAAATTGTACATTTATTCCCAAAATTGACCTCTCAAATCAAGTTGCAGTATCTATTTTCAAAGAAATTAATATGCCCTTCAAGAAAGCTGTAAGTTCTTTACGCGAATGATTAGCTCGTCTACTTATCTCATCTTGAATATTTTGACGATTTATCTGAAGTTTACTACCAAGTCCCATAACAATTGTATCCAGTAATTTTTGGAATCCTGAATCTTCAAGCAGAGAAAATGGTCTACCATTTACAGTCACTAATTCCACACGTGCATCTTTAACTATTTCTGCAGATATTTCAACCGCTATGGTTTTTCTACCACTAGATGTAACAAATTTCATAATAGTAGATAGCTGTGGAGACTCTATTTTTGCTTTATTTTTTAAAACTTCCTCATAATCGGTGACGTGCTTTCTTTTATCACTATTATAATGAAATTTTTTGTGGACAGGATGCTCTTTTCTGTTGCCATTCATTGTTATCTGAGGGAAGGAAAAACAGAAATTAAATGTTTATTTTTAAACTGTTACAAAAATAAAGGTGAAGTATGCCAAATGTTCCAATCAAAAACTACCAATGTACATAAAATGAAAAAAAATATTATCATTAAATTACTTAGAAAGTTAGAATATCATTTATTTCTTAAATATTACACAGCATTTAACAGTAAATAAGAGTGCATAATCTGTGATTAGCAGTGGGGCTACATTATTGATACATTATAGCTTATCTGCCACAAAAAAGTGATAAATACAGAATCCTTCACACCTATTTTTCTCTAAAACCAAAAATTGAATAATAATAATAAATAAAAAAATTGAATATTAAAAAATTCAATAATAATAAATAAAAAATCGAATAATCAATTGAAAAAAATTGAATAATGCACAAGTTTGTGCAAATGCAGCATATTCATCATCATCATCATCATCAGCCATTTTCAATCCACTGCAGGATGAAGGCCTCTCCAGCAACTTTCCAGTTCCTTCTGTTTTGAGCACTGGCCATCCATTTACTACCCAAAAACTCATGAATTTCATCTATCCATCTCCGCCTTTGTCTTCCATGTTTTCTTCTAGCTCCCCTTGGGTACCATTCTGTTATTTTCTTAGTCCATCTGTCATCATGTCTTCGAGCTATGTGTCCTGCCCAAGACCATTTTAGTTCTTTAGTTTTGATGAGAATGTCCTTTACTTGAGTTTGCTGCCTAATCCATGTGTTTCTCTTCTTATCTAACAGTCTGATTCTCAATATAATTCGTTCCATTCTTCGCTGTGTAGTTCTCAGCTTCTCTTCCATTCTTTTGGTGAGTGCCCAAGTTTCACTTCCATAAGTCATGGTGGGGAGTATACATTGATTCATTATTTTACGTTTCAGACAAACTGGGATATTGCTCTTCAGTATGTGACTATATTTCCTGAATGCTATCCATCCAAAATTTATTCTTCTCTGACTTCCAGCCATGTATCATTATTACAGCTAATGACTTGTCCCAGATAAATATATGACTCCACCTTTACAATTACTGCTCCATCAATCATTATGTCCCTTTCTGTGGCATACTTATTCATCATTACTTTTGTTTTAGCCATATTCATCTTTAGTCCAAAATCCTTACTAACTGTGCATAACTGATTAAGATTTTCCTCGAATTCTTTGGGATCGTGGCTTATAACCACAATGTCATCTGCAAATCGTAAATGGTTTAGGTACTCTCCGTTCATATTGACTCCTTTCTGCGACCAGTCTAATCTTCTGAAAGCTTCCTCAAGGGCAGCAGTAAACAGCTTCGGAGATATTGTGTCTCCTTGTCGAACTCCTTTCTCGATTTTAAATTTGCTACTGTCTTTGTCTAGTCTAATAAAGGAGGTAGCACTCTCATATATTTTCTTCAAAATCATAATATATGGGGTATCTATGTCTTGTCTTTCCAGTGCCCGAAACATTGCCTTATGCTGTATGGAATCAAATGCCTTTTCATAATCCACAAATGCCAGGCATAATGGTGTTTTATATTCATTTGCTTTCTCCATTAGCTGTGATATTACGTGAAGGTGATCCATAGTTGAGAATCCTGTCCTAAAGCCAGCTTGCTCTTTCGGTTGATTCTCAGCATATTAGTACACAGCAATTCTAAAAAAAGCTAAAGACGGCATCATTTTAGTTATATCTTATATTGTGAATACCTTCACAACGAGTTGCCATGATATTGCACTACTTCGAATAAGTAACACTTCTCTAGTAGAGAAGACTACTGTTACTTATTCTCAGTGGGCACCACCACCCAGATGGCACCATTTCAAGGCTTGTTTGTATATGTGTGAGATAATAACTCTACTATCCACTTGTCCCTATTAGACTTAGAAAAGCAAAAAAGTAGAGGGAAAGTAATAGTAGGAATGGAAGAGGAAAAGAAACGGTGTAGAAGAATGAAAGGACAGTAACTCCTTCAACTCACACCACTTAAAAACCTCAAACTCCTCGAATAGGCAATGCTTCCCCAGTAGAGAAGACTGTTGTTACCTATTCTTGGAAACTCCGGGCAGCATCAGGGCTATTTGCCTTCTTTCGGTGGGTAGGTACCCTGGTGATGCAATGATGACAAAACAGCTATGAAGTATAACTCCACAATATGAGAGATGCCCAGTGGCATATCCAGAAAAAAAATAACAGGAGGGGCACCATTTGTGACAGGGGAGTACCATTTTGTGCACTAGAATGTCGATCACATTAGCATCATTGTTGCCAACTGTAGTCAGTTGATAAATAGCTGAGCCACAATGCAAAAACAGATAAAATCCTATGTTAACAATGAAAAAAAAAAAACTTTTTTTTTTTGTAGTTAAAGGGAATAACGATTGGTGTATGTTTTCCGAAAAATGACTGGGGGTAACGTGCCCCGATGCCCCTACCCTGAATCCGCCACTGGAGATGCCTGATGGTATATAAAGTGAATTAGACTGAAGCACTTTTAGGGTTTAAGCCTCAGGCTGCGAAAGAATTTGACAACATACAAGTTTGTGCAAAAGCAGCATATCAGTATGCAGCAAACCCTAAAAATATAGTTAAACGTGGCATTGTTTTAATTATATCTCATATTGTGAATATGGGAAAAAATTAATATTAAATAAAAAAATTAAAAATAAGAATACTGCAAAGAAGTTTCCCATTTATGCACATAGTTATTAGAACTATATTAATATTAAACATAGGAGCCTCCGTAGCCAGGTGGGAAGGAGCAGCAGTGCATAGCGCATGCTTCTTGATTAGACCAGGGTTCGAGCCTGTCACCACCAAATACGGAGGATGCGGAAAGGTCAGGGAATGACCACCGCATATCCCGGAGCAATATGGCCTTAGTTGCTAATGCTCCTAAAAACCAAACAACAACAATATTAAGCGTGCTTAGATATACTGAAGATTCTCTGTAATTCGTAGTATGAATTTCTTATCATTAAGATTCAAAATATCTGAAATAAAATAAAAATTCATCCAATACAAATGAGAATTTCCAGAAGTTGTTATAATTTAATTAATAAGTAAAGGTTACAATAAAATAATACATATACACTTGCCGAAGGCTTTTCTTTTGTGAATCCTTCCTCCAAGATGTCCACACGTAACCTAATATTGCAGCCGAAGCGCACTATGCCAGAGCCAAAACAGAAATGATGAACCCTCAGAAACTAAACATGCTAATCTTTTCAAAGAAAAACGCTAATGAGTGATTCTCAGTACTACACCCTTTCACTGATTTGATCGGTGTTCTGCTGCATCGAGAGTGTCCCTTCCCATGTGCCCCACTGCAGAGCTTCCATTCAAATAGCTCAGCAGGGACCTTGTGGCCCACAGGGTCCCTCTGTGACTCATTTCTTGGTCAAAGCAAAAAAAAAAACTCTTTCCCTACCCCTGAGATGGGCTGCTAATCCAATGCCATGCTCTTCACGTCTTAGTAACCATTCTAGAAACATAACAATGGAAAAAGAAAGAGGAAGGAGTATATGTTTCCTACTCACTGGATTTCCCCATGAAAATTTTCCAAATTTTCATTGATCCGTAGGCTGTAGTCGATGTTTGAACCAAAAACCAAACCACTTTTCCAAAAAATGTTGGTTCAGTTTGCGGTTCAGAAAAAAAAAAAAAAAAAAAATTGTTTAGTGGTTTTGGTTCGGTTTGCAGCTCTGATTAGAAATATAAATTTATTAATTATTTTGTTATCATATTATATAATCAAGAAATTGTAATCATTATAATAATAATAATATTTTGTATTGGTGAATGGGATATATTTTTGCATAATTCAGCTTTGAGGTTCACATACAATTTTGAACAAAAAATATTGTTCGATATGGCATAATGACATCGTCACAAACAAACCAGCATGGAAAAGTTTGCATAAGTGTAGCCTAACCACCACTGTTCTGCTCTGCATGCATAGGTATTGCTACTGACAACGGTTTAGAAGAACTGTCTAGCTCTCAAAATTAGAGAAATTTAGCTCTTTCATTTTGAGTTGTGCAAATTTTGAATCACTCTGTAGTATAGCCCTAGTCATTATCAACACATTTTAGATTTAAATTTTAGAACTCTAAATTTAAAAAAAAAAAAAATGTATAACATCAAAATTCAAACCCAAGGTCCAAGATACATACTGGAAATTTGGGGAAAAGAACTAAATGATACAGTTTTGGTTTTGGCTTCGAGTCCTAGACTGTTCTGGACTGGAGGAAACTCAAACTATTGACTGGTGAGGCCCACATTTAGCACTGGCTTTGTGGACTGCTAGTATGACTAATCATTCATAGTAGAATGATGTCATTGTTAATGACTATAATTTTTGTGCTTGTCTGGCTGGTTTCTACAAACTTGAAGTAGATAGAAATAATTTCATCCTACATTGGTACTGGGTATTTTTTTCTATTCAACCAGGGAACTGTTCCAGTTCCCTGGTTGAATAGAAAAAAATAGTGAAACTGTGATGTTAAACATAAAGGAAAGAATGGAAATTTTCTTTCTATTAATCACACAGTAAATATTTTAATGTTCAAAATGTAATAAAATAAATAAAACTTAAAAATTAAAATATCTGTTAGAAATTACATCATTCTGAATTTTAATATTCCTTCAGTATGGTCTTGACTTATGCATCATTGATTAATATTACAATTAGAGGAGCTTGACCTTTAATAAAAAAAAATTGATCTCTAAGCATCTTGCAAAATATAATATACACCCACTTGCATAGTTGTGTGGAGTGATGATAAATATCTACCAAATGGTCATCATCATTTAGTTTTGAGCAAAGCTATCAAAGAAGAGGAATGATTGATGCATGTATTTCTGTCAGGCTAAAAGTAGTTACAAAACAATGAAAATCAGTGAAATATTTATAACAAAACATTTATATGCAAAAAGTATTCCAAGAGAGTCGCACATAGTATTTGTGAAGAAAATGATTCCACCTTGATAAATTTTATGAAGCTTTTTTTAAAACTTATTTTTAAACATTTAAATGCAGTTTCCTCTATGTATATTTAAAGTACATTCTAAAAGAATTCCTTTTTATACTTTGTATATTTATATAAATATCTATTGGCAGTTGTGCTGGTTTTTAATTTTTTGTAGTGTTAAAAATAAAATGAATGTATTATTTGTATATACAGCAAAACCTCGATTAGTACGAATGATGAATCCTGCAAAACCATCACATTAAACAAATTTATACTATTCAAAGCTATTATAACACATAAAGTGTGATAAGTGGTCCCACCCCAATGAAAATATGCAATAAAAAATTTTAAGAAAACAGATAAAAAAAATTAATTTTATTTTTTATCTGTTTATTAACATATGTAACATCTAATGCTATTGCTAATATATATTACCAAAGGATAGTAAGAATCAGAGCTGTAATACTCAATACGTTCTACGTTGATATTAATATTTGTAAAATAATAAGAGGAGTTTACCTCAATTTAGTACGTAGAACACTTCCGTATGATACTCTCCAAAAATTAAAACGAAAAAATCGGCAACTTACATTAGAGTAAAATATAAATAATTAAAAACCAATTTAACACAATTCAAATCAATTTAAAACAATTAAAAATCAATTTAACGCAATTAAAACGAATCTAACGAAAATATTCAAAGCAATTTTCCTTCCTGAAGCTGACAATGCTTTTCGACTGTATGTTGTGATCACAGGAATGAAAATTATCGAATAGGGTTGAACCTGAAACTTAAATAGTGATTATTTGTCTTCGTGCATGCGTGTAAAGGTCCACGCATCGGAGATCAAATAGGCCGTCGAACATTAACAGAATTCTCGTGTAATTTAATTTCTACAGTTTCTGCAATTAATAGTTGCGTATAATTACGTTGAACATTAAGTATTTTGGCCTCGTTAAATAAAAAAGTATGCTTTTCGTTAATGGCATGAAAGGCTAATTCTGACGCTGCTGAACAAGAAGCACGAACTGAGGCTTCGTGTTGATTTACACGAATATTAAGAGAAAATCGCATCGAACCTTGGTAAGACTAGTCGCAATCACCGCAAGAAATGTTGTATACCAGATCATTAATTTGTGTTGCGCACGCGGAAAGAACTGAGCGATTGTTCAGTATAGTGTGTAACTTCTGTATTGGCCTGGCCACAATTTTAAACTCGGTATCTTTAAAGAATCTATTAAGCTGTTTGTGCCACTGTTCAACATATGGGACAGAAATAAAGTATTTTTTGATATTACTATTGTTGGTTAATTTAGTATTTTGTATCCTATCTTTAGCCTGTACCCTAATTCGGTTTATTGTGGCAATGGAATAACCCCTGTTAGTTAATATTTGTATTTCTGAGTCCAAAGCAGATTCCATCATTGAATATTTATAGGCATTTAGAAATTGATTAAAGATAATCGATCTTTTGTAGGTGAATGGGTGATAGCTATTATAATGTAGAAGCATACCGGTGTTTGTAGGTTTTCGGTAGATGCTAAATTGGATTTTATTCGAGTCCCGGGTAAGCGTGAAATTAGAAAGTTTAATGACTTTGTATCCATATCCTCCCTTTCCAATGTAAATTTGAGTCTAGAATGAATATTATTAAACGAATGTAAAATGTCTTGGACAGTACTACTATCGGTAATAACTAGAACATCGTCTAAATACCTCCCATAGTATGTGATACGGGGTCGAAAAGGTGTCAAATGTATATGCTCAATCGTTGAGAGATAGATCTCTGACATTAAGCCACTCAGGCTCAAACCCATTGGTAATCCAAAAATTTGTTTGTACACCTTGTCTCGAAAGGTGATGTAGTTGGCCTCAACTAACAGTTTAATTAAGTGAAAAATTTCCTTAATAGGTAGCTTCGTATAATTAATTGGTGTCGAGTTTTTGTTTAACATATCCCAAATAATATCTAATGTGTATTCAACGTTTACATTCGTATATAACGAGGTAACATCTAGTGAGAATAAATTGTCACTGTCGGCGAGTCTACAGTCTTTAAGATTATTAAATAATGTATCGTAGTTCTTAATCCCAAATTGTATTACCTGTCTAAAGGGTTTTATAATGTTATATACATGTGTGGCTAAGGATGAAAATGTCGAGTTCCTGTAGGAAACAATAGGTCAAATAGGAAATCCAGTCTTGTGTAATTTTACCTGACCAAAAAGTGCAGGAATATTGTATGTTCTGGCCTTCAATTCCTTTTACTGGGCCATAGTAATGTAGTCGTTTTTTCGATACGTGGTTAACGTTTTATTGTATTGATTAACCAAATTGGTAAACAGTGCTGGGTCTACTTCAAGATAAGTGGAGGTATCTGAAACAACTGAATCTAACTTATTAATATAATCAGGTTTATCTAGTATTACCACTGTATCTCCTTTATCTGCCCTCTATATAATAATGTCCTTATTTCCCCAAAGTTCTCGTAAAGCTGAACTGTCATGTGTATTTAATTTAGGAAGTCGCGTTTCTTTTATGTTATTCACTACTTGGTTAACTTGTTGAATAAATAAATCTTTATCTGGAACATTATGAAGTCCAAATTCAATATCAATTACGTATTGTTTTTTAGGTAGTTTTCGAGATGGTAAATTATAATTTAGTCCTTTGGATAAAAGTGAAATCTGGTCCTGCGATAGCATACATGAGGAAAGATTTGTAACCTGTTGATATGTCGGTTCGTTGAATACTGGGTGAGTGGGTGTTCGTGAACTAGCTGGCATATTCTGTGGTAGTACGTTGTGTGTCTGTGGGGGGGAAGTGTCACCCAACTCGTATGAACTTGGTCGCAAGCCCGCGACAATGTGTTAGAATTTGCATGAACGTGTCTTGACCTATCCGATAATGTTTGCAATTTATTAACATGTCTGTTTTTTATTTCTGAGGCCTGTGCTTCCCTTCACATATCTATGGAGGTCTTCAATACAGACCAATCGTTCCGATTTAGATAATGTTTTAATTTATCACGAATTATTTATATTTTACTCTAATGTAAGTTGCCGATTTTTTTCGTTTTAATTTCTGGAGAGTATCATGGAAGTGTTCTACGTACTATATTGAGGTAAACTCCTTATTATTTTACAAATATTACCAAAGGATAATAAAAATGTATTTCTGATTTAAGTTTATTATAAACCAGGTGAAGAAAATGTAGTAACATTTTATTAAAATATTTTAGCAGGCTACATTGAACTGTCTTCTCTTTCTTTAAGTCTTCATACATGCACTTGTAGTTGTTGAAAACTTTATCCATGTCTCGGCGGACTTGCATGCTTCGGTCGACATTCATGCTGGGGTCAGTATCCATAACTTGTTATTTTGAAGCTTCCAGAGTTTGAAATACTTTTTCGTATTCTTTGATGGTGAACTCTTTCATTTGCACATTGTCTACTTCTTCATCAGCATTGTTGGCTTCTTCAAATGCACACTGTTAATCTAAATTAAGAAGGTCTCCGTCAGTCATTTGTTCCGAGTGTGATTCAAGCAAGTCACAGACATTTGTAGCGTCCAGTTCATCTAAACCAAGCAGTCTTCCAATGTCTGTTATTTCTTCAACAACAGGTTGCCCTTGAAAGGGAACGCCATCAAAATTATTTGCGCAATGAGGCAGAATGTGTTTCCACACTGCACGCATATTGCTTTCAGTTAATTCTTCCCAAGCATGAAAAATATTTTCATTTGCATCTTTGATCCTATATTTTTTTCCAGTAGTCAATTAAAGAAATTGCATTTTCACCTGTTGTTTGAGCAGCAATTCCCTGTGCAAAAACTCTTCTTAGGTAGTAGGCTTTAAATGTTGCAATTATTCCTTGGTCTATGGGCTGCAATAAAGATGTTGTGTTTGCTGGTAAAAAAATGACTTTTACATTCTCACACAATGTACCAAGTATAGTTGGATGACCACGGGCATTATCTAAAATCAATAATGCTTTAAAAAAATATTGTTATTCTTGCAATAATTTTCAACAGCTGGGCAAAAATATGTTGAAAACCAGTCTTCAAAAAGAGCTTTGGTCACCCATGCTTTCTTATATGAACTCCAAAAACCTGGAAGTGATCCTTGCAAAAAACTGCAAGGATTTGATGAATGATAAACAACATTTGTTTCAATTTTAAATCTCTTTCTGCATTGCCTTCCAATAAAAGTGTTAAATGATCCTTAGTCACTTTATATCCTGGTCGGTTTTTTTTTTTTTTTTTTTTTTTGGAAATATAAGTTCTGGAAGGCATTTTTTTCCAAAATAATCCAATTTCATCAACATTAAAAATTTGTTGGTCTTTGTATCCACCTTCCTCCACTATTTCCTTCAAAATATCAGGATAATTAGCTGCAGCTTCTTTATCTGCACTGGCAGACTCACCAGTAAGTTTAACATTATGCAATTGAATTTGATTTCTAAAACTGTCAAACCCTCCATTGCTTGCAATAAAAGTTTCTTCAGTTTCCTCATGAACTCCATTTTCTTTCATTGCTGTAAAGCAACCCAAGCATGGTAATAAGTACTATAGGTTATAATACCTCTCGTGTTTGGGGTTTTCATAAAAAAAAAAAAAAAAAAAGTGACTCAAAGCTTTTGTTTGAATTGCTGCTTTACTAAGAGGAATAAGTTTTTGGTTGCAGTCTTCCACCCACACAGATAAGAGACATTCCATTTCTAGCATTGTAACACTTCTATTTCTACTACACATAGATGTTTGCAAGCCACAAAAAGCTGATGCAACTTTACCTTTTTCTTTTATTTCATCTGCTTGTTTTATATTATTGTGTACTGTAGATTCATGCATTCCACATCTCACCTATTTTAGAATTGCTGTCTCCACATGCATGCATGTCATTTTATTACATCAAATTTTTGTTCTAATGTAATAACAAGCCTCCTCTTTTTTGCGCTTGCATTATTTGCACTAAAGTATTCTTTCATTTGACCATATTTGGTAGGGGCAGTTTATCAAAATTTAAAATATAATACAGTACTGTACATGTATATAGGATAACAAGCTGCAGCACATCTTCACACAACAATTTTCATATGCGGGCTGACCAGTGAGTGTTTGGTTGGTGCAACGCAGTGTGAGTCATTAATAACCCATGTGTAATTTTTGGCGCAATTTGGAATGAAAACTCATACTAACTGAATTTTGACACTTATTAAATAAATAATTCATTTTATAATTCGTACTAAATCAAATTTCATACTATTCAAATTCGTATTAATTGAGGCTTTGCTGTACAATATAATGGTGAAATCACAAAATAGAAAATCTTAAATACCATGAAAAATTTTGGCATCTTGTTGATTTTAATGTTGTTATTTTAAACGTTTCCTTTATGTTTTCTGTAGCAGCAGATGCTGCCATATCGACATCCCTGAGAAACTGATTATATTCTGTAATTAGTTTTATTTTTCATCAGTATTTTGTGCCCATGTCTGAAGCTGAGATATGAATGGCACAATATTCATACAACTGTAAGAATATAACTTGAGAAACTGTCACTGCTAAAAACTGAAAATGTTTACTCAGACATCAGTTATGTTTAACCTTTCAGTTATGTTTAGCTTTAAACTTATTCTTTTCCTTAACATTTAAAAAGGTTAAGTTACTATGTGTAATATAGTTTTCACTTGTAGGAAGTGATAACAGAAATTTGAGCATTAAGAATTTATTTCATATTTACACACCATATTAAAATCAACAAGATACCAATGTTTTTGCACTATCACAATTTTTTTATGATTTCACTTTCAGATGCAAATGTATTTCTTTTCATCTTTGATAAGCTTCTTTATAATATTTTATCATTCCCTGCTTATGCCGTGTGGTAAAGAAAAAAAAGAAGCATACTCATTTCTTAACTGCTGATTTTCACTCATGTAATTTTTTTTTTTTAAATTCTGCAGTGAGTCTGTTACATTTTATACTCCATTCAATATGTTTGGAACAAAGGCAAAATAGTTTAAATTGTGCACCTTGCAATGCAGCATTTTAATTTTTTTACATGTACTACATTATATTTTTTTCAGTATGTCAGCATTTATCATTTCCATTTTTGTATTTGTAAATGCACAGAAGCACTAGAATGTTTACAGTATGCACTAGAAGTGATTTTTTTTTTTTTTTTTTTTTTTATACTGCATGAATTAAAAATAAATACAACTTAAAAAAAGCCAATAAAACAGACTTTATTTATATTTATGTGATTGCAAACATATGGAAAAACAAAACCAGATTGGTTGTAATAGTCTTCAATACACTATTAAAGAAATAGGAGGACATTGAAGAATTTTCATGACTTGTAAGTTCGTGCTGCATAATAGAAATAGAGAAACACCAATAATATAAAGGTTTTTTTTTTTTTTTTTTTCATCTACATAATGTTAATGTGAGACACTGCTGTATTATTTTCAGAGTTATCTATAGATCTGTCTGAAAGGGAAGGAGTAGTGAATGTATTAAGTGCAATATTGATTTGTATTGTTTAGAAAGATTAAATTTTAAACAAATATTTTTCATTATTTATTTGTTATCTTACCATCATAGTTTTTGAAGCAGTATAACTTAATTCAGTAATAAAAATATGTAATCAAAATAAATCTTTACTTCAAATAACTAGCAGTGTGTGTGTAAGCTTAATATGCTGCTGCTTACTGAACTTTACCTTTAATATTCTTTTTCAAGTTCCGTTTGAATATGTGTTGGACCTACTAAGGAATCGTGACATAATCTTAAATCGTGGCTGGGCAATAGTGACACCTGAAAAAATACCAGCACTGCTAGCATCATTATTTCTGATGACCTTAACAGAGGGTATTAAACAGCTGCAGTCTTCTGCATGTGTCATTGAACTTCAGAGAGATTATAGAATGAAATTGCTTTGTCGAAGACTGCAGGTAAGAAAATTAACTTATTTTCATATCAGCATGCTTTTCATATTATTTTCATATCAGCAAGGTTTTTTTTTTTTTGTAGAATTTCACAAGTTTCTACAAAAAAAAATAATAATAAAACTTAAAATAATTTTTTTCAAATATCAATGTGTTCTTATTTCAGTTTTGTTGTCCAGCACGAGTAAAATTATTTTCAAAAGTCTAACCAGAAATTGGAAAATGAAAATTCATAAAAGAATTTGTAAATAAAACCATTTCTTACTTTTTTTGATATAAAATATCCTCTACATATATATATATATATATATATTTCTTTTACAGATTTGTTATTTCCTTAATATTTTTTCTCTTAATTATCGCAACATTGATGTTTCATAGCTGCTAGCTACATGAGGGGGCAATGAATATGCTTGATTTGTTACTTAAAGACTTTGGCCTCTGTTGTAAGCACATATAGTATAACCTTTACTAAGGTCTGTAAGTTCTGTTTATGATAGGTATTGTATTATGCCACATACAGTAGGCACCACCTTAATGTGATTACTGGTTATTAGAATTGGCCACTTTATAGAAGGCACCTCCATAGCCAGGTGGGAAGGAGCAACAGTGCATAGCACACGCTTCTTGATTAGACCGTGGTTCGAGCCCACCAAATACGGAGGATGCGGAAAGGTCAGGGAATGACCACTGCATATTCCCGGAGCAATATGGCCTTAGTTGCTAATGTTCCTAAAAACCAAACAACAAACAAACAATAAACTTTATAGAATCCAGTTTCAGGGAGTGGATTAGAATCACCAAAATGCATAGCAGAAATTTGTAGGTAGTATTAACCTGAGGTTTGGACATTTGCATAGAGTTGCAATACAAAAATGTATCAACAGCTGTGTAAAAATCCACAATAAATCCATAAAGTATTTTATGGATTTATTGGATGATTGTTTTCTACATCAGCATGTTCGGGAGGCAATTAGAGGGAGTAATACTCTTGATCTGATTATCAGTAGTGATTCTTCATGCATTAAGAATCTGCAGATAAAGGAATCACTAGGTGGCAATGATCAAAGTGTGCTGAAGTGCGATTTACTCAAAGAGGTAACTACTGTCAGGGGTAAAGGGAAGGGTTTTTGCTTTCGTAAAGGCGACAACGGTGGTTTGAGACAGTATTTAAATTCTATACGGTGGAACCAACTGATGATGTTACCAACAGCGGATTCAAAATGGGAGCATTCAAAGAATTTATCTTGGAAGCTACTAGGCTTTACATACCAACTAAGAAATATTGTTCAAGGTTTAGGCCTAAGTGGATGTCAGATGAACAAGTGAGACATATAGCAGAGAAGAAAAATGCATGGGATACATATAAATTAATGGGTGACATGGAAGCCTATGATAGATATAAGCTGGTCTGTAACCAAGTCACAAAGGAGATTAGGCAGGCAAAGGCAGATTATGAGAAATCCTTAGCAAAGGATGCAAAGAAAACAACAAAGACTTCTTTACCTATGTAAACTCTAGACGGAAAGGGATGAATCAGATTGGTCCACTGGATATTAATGGTTCAACTGTTGATGATCCTGCTCAGGCGGCTAACAAACTAAATGAGTATTTTGCCTCTACATTCACCCATGAAGAGTTATTCAGGGAGGGGGATTGCAGAGGTGAATTAAACTCTGGCAGTGAGCTAGATGATTTTGTAATAATTGAGAGGAAAGTGGAGGAGAAATTGTTGAAGATAAACATAAAAAAGGCACCCGGTGTGGATGGGATCTATCTAGTTATATTAAAGGAAGCAGCAAAGGAAGTAAGTAAACCCCTAGCCATAATTATGAGAGCTTCTTTGGACTCAGGGGAGGTACCCATGGACTGGAGATGTGCAAATGTAACCCCAATTCACAAAGGAGGATCAAAGGCTGACACAAGTAATTATAGACCTGTTTAACTTCGGTTCCAGGAAAATTAATGGAGGCACTGGTTAAAGAAGCACTGCAGGATCATCTGGACAAGAATTCAGTTATAGCTCAGACACAGCATGGGTTTGTTAAGGGCAGGTCTTGTCTGACCAATTTGATTGGATACTATGATGTAGTCACAAAAGAACTGGATGCAGGGAATAACTTTGATATTATATATTTGGATCCTAGAAAGGCTTTTGATACTGTTGCGCATGGAAGACTGCTGCACAAATTGGAGAAGTGTGGCATTGGAGGCAAATTGCTGCTATGGATAAAGGGATGGTTGAGTGGCAGAAGACAGAGAGTGGTAATCAGTGGACACTGCTCATCGTGGACTGATGTTATTAGTGGAGTCCCTCAGGGTTGAGTGTTGGGTCCATTGTTGTTTTCTGTATTTATAAATGATATTGATGATGGTATATCAAGCTTAATGTCCAGGTTTGCAGACAATACGAAGGTTGGCAGGGTTGTTAAGGACACTAATGACAGTATGCTGCTGCAACAGGATCTAGAAAAGTTAACAGATGGGCTGAGAGGTGGCAAATGAAGTTTAACGTTGACAAATGTAAAGTACTACATATGGGAAGCAGTAACCCCAGAGTGACGTATCAACTCTGTGGTACTACACTGACAGTGGTAGAGAAGGAAAAGGACCTGGGGGTAATTGTGCAGGCAGATATGAAGTTTTCTGAGCAGTGCAGATGGTTCAACTGTTCAAGAGTAGCTCATAGTGTCTTGTCAATGATATACACAGGAATTTTTCTAGCAGAGATAAGGAGGTGATTATCCCCTTGTATAAGGCAATGGTCAGGCCACACCTTGAGTACTGTATACAGGTCTGGAGGTCTCATTTTAAGAAGGATGTAGAGCTGTTGGAACGAGTACAGAGAAGGGCAACAAGATTAGGGAATGGAACAAAGGGTTGCTCTTATGAAGAAAGGCTTAAATTTTGCAGATTACACTGTCTGGAGACTAGGCACCTGTGAGGTGATCTGATTGAGGTGTATAAAGCCTTGAATTCTTTGAGCATGCTCAGTGCTGATGGGATTCTTCCTCTTGCTCCGAATAATCACCTGTGAGGGCATAAATTCAAATTGAGGAAAGACAGATGTAGGATAGATGTGCGGAAGTTTGCCTTAAGCCAGCGGGTAGTTTGTTTGTGGAACACACTTCCATCCTTTGTGGTGGAAGTTGATAGCCTAAGCAAATTTAAGGCTGAGCTGGACAGGTATTTGGAATGAATGGTTGGTGAAATGGGAGCAGGTTTTTTTTTTTTTTTTTTTTGGCTGATGCCGCGTAAGCTTGCTTCCTTGCATCAAATTCCTCTACTAATGCTAAAAAATTGTAAGAATTTCTGAGGTCAAGATTAGTGCAGTGTGGTACATTTGATGAGAAAGCCCAACTTTTGAGCATGAAAGCTTGAACTTATGCTTGTGCATTAGAAATGACACTGTTATCCATGAGTCAACCTAATTGCTAATATCTTTTTAATAAAAATAAAATCATCAAAATAGTAAATCTGCTGTTTATTTGAAACTCTGGACACTGTTATAACAACTGTTTCAAGACTTCCTGGTTTCTCATCAGATGATAGGTCATGACCCGAAAATAGTTTGTTCAACGGTAGGCATAAAGCCTACCAGTGAACAAACTATTTTAGTTCATGCTTTGAAATATAACCTCACAGCTTTTACTGCTTTATTATGTAGTGCAGATATGGCCTAGTATTAGGGACTAAAGGTGTACATAACTTTTGTGTGGATATAATTGGAAGTGTTTCTTCCATACATCACTGGCTCACTAGACCCTGCACACTGTTCGCCAGTCTGCAAAAGTTTACTAATACACACTATCCATTGTCCAGCAGATAAACAGCCGTCCGTTGTTTCAGACTTATTGGTCGAAGAGACCAGTAGGGCTCAAAATAGCTGTTGCAATAGTGCCTTTGGTTTTAAATAAATAATAGATTCACCTTTTTGGTGATGCTATTTAGATTAAACAATATTGGCAGTTTAGTTTACTAATGGATAACAGCATTATCTCCTAATGAAGGGCATAACCCCAAGCCTTGATGGATAAAAGTTGTTTCCAGTCCTTGTGAAATACCCCCCCCCTCTCTCTCTCTCTCTCTCTCTCTCTCTCTCTCTCTCTCTCTCTCTCTCTCTGCTTACCACATAAAATGCTAGCTTTTAAGAGTTTCAGTGATTACAGTCTCTTATGGTGGAAGTCTTAAATCTAGAGTCATTGAAGTCTTTCGCTGGCTGTAAATTGTGATGTAATAAAAATGGAACTCTTAACTAATGATGATATGAAAATTTAAAAAAAGAGCAGATACTAAATTCTGACCAGATAGAGCTATACTAGACAAGCGCTTGAACCTCGAGCTTAAGCTGGTGTCGTGACGCCTCCAAAACAGCAAACTACATGTAGCGGTTCCAATGTCAGATCGTTTCAAACTAGATGGGGCGCTTCTAACATTTCATTGGATATCACCAGTGACTCACTTTTTTCTATTCCCAGTTTCAAGGTGGATGTTAAAGTTGGATGTATTGTGCATTTACGTATAGTGTTGATTGCAAGTAGAAAGAGAAAACGAGAATGGTGGCTTCATCCAGCAAATTCAAATAGGTTTAAAAAAAAAAGTTTTATATTATGTTTGAAACACACAGGAAGTCTCCCAAGAATTTTTTTTTTTTATTTTACAGAATGTCGATACAGAGTTTTGATGAACTTCTATGATAATTAGTGAAAAAAAATGGAAAATTTGATACCATGATGCGGAAATCAATACTGATGTTTACATCTATACTTTATGTGCTGTACTGAGAGGTCAACTCCCACTAATTAAAATATTTTTGAAATGTTATTTTCTTTGTTTGTAAAATTATTTATTTCTACCCGCTATTCTTATTCGGAGATTATGGTATTTATGTTACCGAAAGTAATTCTGTAAGACTGTGTCTTACAGAATTACTTTCGGTAACATAAAGGGTAACTTCCTGTTTGATTTTACCGCATGGGACTTCTCAGAATAAAACACTTATGTTACTGTCTTCCCACCACTTGACATTATTTCCAGATGGAATATTGACGAGAACTTTCCATCCTTTTGAAGCAGAAAACATTCTCCACTACCCACACTTTAACGGAGTACTTTTCGTGCAATAAAGGATAGTTTGATTTTACGAATGCTCATGTGAAGACACCAGTTTTCGAAGTTTGTAACACAGCTATCAATAGAAATATTTTCTTGAAATTTCGTTAGAAGGTCAAATATACAAATTTGTACATCCAGAAAAGGTGCTGTGCTGATTATTATTATTATTATTATTACTAGCCATATAGTACAAGGAAGCCTGAGGCTTATGCTGCACCAGCTAAAAAAAAAAAAAAATTCCAAGTTACCCAGACATACAGAGAGAGAGAAGTAGAAGGGAATCACCAAGAAGAGAAGAATGATGATATCCAGCTCAGGACCCTGAGTGTGCCAAGCCTATACTCACCAGATGTGAGCCCCTGGGTTAATATTGATCCCTAAAAACAATTACAATAAAGCAAACTTTTTTCCATCAAATGTGCATTGCATTGTTATCAGTTTTATACCAGTGTTTCTGTTTCCAGTGTGGCTTCCAATAGATGAAGTTCCTCGATTTTGTGGTAGTAGATGCAATGCACATTGAAGAAAGGAAGTATGATCTTTTCGTTTTTCAAAAACAATCCGTTGCAATTCTTTTTGTCATGTTTTTTTATGCCAAGAAACAGTTGCGTGCATTATTTATTTTTTTCCCCCTGTATCACTCTGGCAACGACTCTACTTTGCAGCTTACTGTGTGCTTTCATTGCTTTCACAATACTTTTTAAAAAAGAAAGACACCAAAGTTATGTTTGAAACAAAAGGTTCAAAATTCGTTTTGGAAGAAGACAGAGCCCGTGATTCTCATTTGTTAACGCTGACGTTAGTTGTACTGTTGTAGTGGATATTCTTCAGCAGTTTTCTGATTAATGTTTTCATCTTATTTAATAATAATAAGGTTCTTTATTAACTTAAATTATGTACATTCGTGATTCCGTACACAGATAACTGAGAATCTACCAATAAATTATCTCTGCAAGTGAACAAACTTGTGTTTCATTAACTAATGAAACAGTACTAAAATAGAAGTAATATTTACAATAAATATAAGGTTCAGAACCGAGCTTTCTGATTCTTCTGATTATTACATAGTTCATCCCAGTTTGGAAACATTTATTTTCTGATTTCAATACAACACTTTGCCTTTATTTCTTGAAGGAGTAGTCTTTTAATGACTGTTGTACAAGGGAGGCCTCCTTTCCACCTTACCAATAAACTCCTCTGTATCAAACATCGTCTTCCCCAAAGTATAATAAACAAACTAATTAAGGCCAACCACCCCCTGCACGGGAAGAATGTCTCCTCAGACTATGCAAACGGCAAGGCATACGCACTTGTAATGCATCTGAAGCCTTAGGCAGGTGTTTTATGCCAGCTTGTTACGTTCGAAGTGCTTGTCTAGTTTGCATGCCTTTACCCTCTGCTTCCTGTAAAACTGGGCGTCGGAAGGCATTGCCGATGCTGCGCTTCAAGCGATTGTCTAGTATAGCCCTTAGAAAAAAGAGTGAAGACAATGGTAAAATTAAATTCTCTCACAATATGGCAGCAGTTAATGCATTGGACACTAATACCTTACAATTTAACACAGGAGAATATTAGTGATGATATACACTGAAAGGAAAGAATTCATGGGATACCTGGTTTCTGGGCAACGCAATGTTGTCACCCCTCTTGCTAGTGAACAAATCCACCACTTGGCAGGTATATAGGTACGTTGCATCACTGCATTCACGTAGATGATAATTCGATGTCAGTTTGGATAAATGTGATAGTTAACTGACTTTGAAAGAGAAATGATAGTGGGTGCCCAATGCATGGGTAACTCTATCGTGGAGGTGGTACAGAAATTGCACTATCCCCGTTTCACAGTATCAAGAGTGTATTGGGAATATGCCATTTCTGGAATAACATCTCATCGCAGACAGCACTATGGGTGGAGAAAGGTGGTGGATGAACGTGGCATGTTGACGTCTGTCTCGCATTGTTTTAGCCAACCGGAGAGCAACAGTGGTACAAATCACTGCCAACTTCAACGAGGGAGGTGTCAGAAATGTCTCCACCAAGACCATCAGGTGATCATTAGCCGCAATAGGTTATTGGAGCCGCCAATCCACTAGAGTTCCATTGTTAACACCACGACACAGGACTCTACGCCTGAACTGGGCGAAGGAACATTGGCACTGGACCTTGGATGATTGGAGACTCCAGTGAGTTATAACCAGTATTTTAGTTAGTGAGTTATAAATTCACTGGCAACAAGGGCAACAAGATTAGTGAATGGAACGGAGGGTTGCTCTTTCGAAGAAAGTTTTGCAGATTATAGTGTCTAGAGACTAGGCACCTGCAAGGTGATCTTATTGAGGTGTATAAAGCCTTGAATGGTTTGGACATGCTCAATGCTGATGGGATTCTTTCTCTTGCTCAGAATAATCACCTGAGAGGGCATAAATTCAAATTGAGGAAAGACATTGTAGGATAGATGTGAGGAAGTTTGCTTTTAGCCAGCGGGTAGTTGATTGGTGGAACAGACTTCCATCTTTTGTTGTGGAAGTTGATAGCCTAAATAAATTTAAGGCTGAGCTGGACAGGTATTTGGAACGAATGGAGGGGTGAAATGGGAGCGGGTTTTTTATTTTTTTATTTTTATTTTTGGCTGTTGCTTCATGAGCTTGCTTTCTTGCATCGTATGCTTCTACTAATGCTAATGCTAAATTACTGGAATTACTGGGCAGTAGAGGTTGACAGTTTGTGAAAATTCAAAGGTGAGCTTAATAGTTATCTGCATGAGGAGGGAAACGCACAGATTGTCTATTTTCTTTTCTTTATTATATTTTTATTCTTCCTCTTTTTTTTTTTTTTTTTTTTTCTTTTTTTTTTGGCTGGTGCAGCATAAGCCATAGGCTTCCTTGCACCATGTGGCTATTACTAATACTAACTTGTACATTAGTTAAGTTCTATGCAACCTGAGGCTTTACCCCTAAAATGCTTTTAAGTTTAATCTACTTACACATCTCTCATATTGTGGAGTTATACTTCATAACTGGATTGTCATCATTGCAATGCCAGGGTACCTGCCCACCCACCTACGAGAATCCTCCTTTAAATGTATTCAAACTACCTGCTTACACAACATTGAAAGTTTTGTAATTGGGTAGTTTGAGAAAATTTAAAGTAGGATTACACAAGCTATTAGAATGGACAGATGAAGTGGGCAGTGTTGTTTTTTTGTGTGTTTATGCTCTATAATCTTCTTTCCTATCATTTTTGACAATAGTAATACTGATAATTGAACTTTAATTAAAAGCTTTATGAAGCATTTAATATCTTTTTATTCCTAATTCTCAGTGTGTGCATGTTTGTATATATATGTAATTTTTTTTAATAAAATTCAAATATAGTATATATGGCAATCACAGACATTTGCCATACCAGCAAAAAAAAAGTGTTGAACTTGCTTCCCTATTTTACAAAATGGACATTTTTTTTTTTCTGGCACAGCAAAATCTTCCCATCCTAGCATCTTTTTTGCCTTTGCTAATATACAGTATATAAATAAACATAGATATCACTGGAAATTGTTTCACTCTTTCCACAGGCTCTGTTTGATCAGCTCAATGTTAGCTCTCCTCTAGTAGAAGCACCCATACTTAAACATTCAGAAGTAGATGAAGCAAGCAAATATTTTCCCCTATGTATGCAAAATCTTCATAGCATTTTAAGGGCAAAACATAGACTACGGCATAAAGCAAGGGTAAGTACAATATATTTCAAATTTTTCTCTCTAATTTGTTATTTTTCTTGGCATGTAATTGGGAAATGGTCTTCTTAGCCTATTCAACAGGTATATGTGAGTTAAAAAAAAAAATTGTAAACATTTCCTGAAAAAAATCTTAGTTTCAGTCCATCTGAAACTTTTGTCTACTTTTTTTTAGCCATGCTTTAAACTTTGGGTTGGCAGTGATAAAATCTTTTCATACATAGTGATAGTGCATGTATAGCAGTCAAAGACCATCTACATGGTTTTCACTTACCTAAACAAAGATAAGAATCAAAGTAAACAAGCATGCATATTCTTTAATATTTTCTTTATTAATTTTAATGTAAGTCCAGTCTCAATTATTTAATGTCCACTGAAGAGGACACTTGAGAGGAGTCAGTATGTTTGTTTCTATTAAAGTAACCACTTCTAATTCAGTGAAATGTTACTTATTTATAAAAACTGTTAAGTTATGAAGAACAATGTCTGTTTTTGTAAAAATGTCAACAGTCACCAGCTTAGAAAATGATGCAATGTGTGGATTATCAATATTATCCTGCATATGCCCTGTTTAAAAATGTTGGTTGTTATAAATCATCTCATGCAAATTTCTTTGAAATGTTATGTTGCTGTTGTAGGAGCATCAGCTACTAAGGCCATATTGCTCCATATATACTGTCTGTAAATTACGTGTGTTCTGTGGTCAATTTTCTATTTGCTGGATGAAAAGCCAGTTTCTGGGCCAAAGAGCTGTATTACCCTTGCCTGAGATTGACTAACTCAGCCACCTTGTGAAAAAGGCTCATAAAAATTCCTCACATCATTAGCAGGACTCGAACTCGGGTATTTTCCACCCAGTGGGAGCAGTTCTACCAGCTGTGCTTCTCATGAGGGCTGACTAATGATATGCAACTGTGTCTGTCTGTATAAAGGTATGTTTATAAGAAAAGGTGTAACTACAAATTCTGGACCTCTGTGAGACTTTTGAACAGGTCTCCTTGCTCTTTAGCAGCCAAATCACGAAGTTGTTAAACTCCTAATTCCTCTTCCCATGCCACTAGCAGATATGCTGCATAGTAGTTACCACTGGTTAGAGGCCATCCATAGTTTCAATTTCATTATAGGCTACATTCTTGGCAATACATCCACATTGGAATGTGGCAAAAAATTTTATACTTTTAGGTTGTTGCTTCTTTGATGAATACCTGTTTTTTTTAAATAATATTATGTACAGTGTTATTCATTTTTTGAAGGACACTGTAACTGTATGTTACTAGAAAAAATTGTTTGAGAAATATTTGTTTCTAAAGATTAGATGATAAAGAAAGATTTTTTTTATTATTATTAATTTTAAATAAGTACTACCAGTTATAAATGTTATTTTATTTTTTCATTACTTTAATGATAATTAATTTAGAAAATATAATTAGTATTATTCATGGAATTTGATTAATTTTGAAGAACCAGCACATACCAATTTTTTTCCAGTATGTAGTTCTGGAAAGTTTGGCAGGGGCTGGTCTAAAAGCATTAGTTTGCCATTTTATAGATTAGGTCTGATTCAAATCTTATATCTTTTTATGTTAAATGTGGCATTTTAATTTAATGAATTATGGAGAAGAAAATTGCCAGGTTTAATTTCAATATCAGGTTTATAATATACACCAAGTGATCACTGAATTATGACCACCTACCTAATACTCCGTAGGTCCTCCTTTTGCCCTCAGTACAGCAGCTATCCAACATGGCATTGATTCAACAAGATGTCAGAAGCATTCGAGAGGTATGGCGAACCAAGCTGTTTGTAACGTGGTCAGCAATGCAGGTATGGAGCTGATTGGTGTATCCAGACACCTGATATGCCTTTCCATAGTGTCCCACAAGTGCTTGATGGGATTGATATTGAGGGGGGGGTTCGGAGGCCAATTGATATGCTGGAAGTCAGAACTGTGTTCCTCAAACCATTCCTGCACAACAAGTGCCCGATGGCTCGGTGCATTGTCATCTTGGAAGACATTGCCATTCAGGAAAAAGTGTAACATAACAGGGGTGTACAGTCAGCAAGCAGTTGACGATAGTGGAGACCACTGATACGTTGTTCCACATGCACCAGGGGTCCAAGTTCCTGCCAGTGAAACATGCCCCACACCATACAACTGCCTCCACTGGCCTGCACACAAGGCGTCTCCGTAGCCAGGTGGGAAGGAGCAGCAGTGCGTAGCACACGCTTCTTGATTAGACCGGGGTTCGAGCCCGTCACCACCAAATACGGAGGATGCGGAAAGGTCAGGGAATGACCACCGCATATCCAGGAGCAATATGGCCTTAGTTGCTAATGCTCCTAAAAACCAAATAACAATAACAAATAACTGGCCTGCACTTTTGATGCCATGCATGAAGGATCAAGAACCTCGTGTTGTTGATGCCAAATTCGTACACAACCATCCACAGTGTGGAGTAAATAACGTGACTCATCCAACCAGTACACCTTCCAGTCGTCTAACATCCAACTTGCACACTCTTTGCACCAGGCGAGTCTTTTACACCAATGAACCTTGGTTAGGAGAGGATGCCGTAAGGGTCGTCTGCTGGTATAACCCATACGTGCGAGCGTGCGATGCATGGTCATGCCAGATATTGTTCCTGGTTGGCCCATGTTGTATTGGGTAGTCAACTCTTCAATAGTGCTGCGCCTGTTCGCCTGTATGAGTCGTCAGACCCAGCGCTCACCTCTAACAACCTTTCACTGACCTTTGCAGTTTTGCCATCAGGTCGCAAAGACCTTTCATCAGTTCGAAAGACGCCTACGGCGTCTTTCGAACACCCCACCAGGTCAGCCGTTTGGGAAATCAAGGCACCATCTTGTCGAGCACCCACAATCTGTCTTTTATGAAAGTCCGATAAATCCTTCCTTTTACCCATCACGCTCAGAATTTTGCTACCTACTGAACCACTGACACCTTATCTATGCTACGTAGATTGACTAACTCTGCACTCTTTTACCTCACTTAGTCAATGGGTCGCATTCAGTTTTCATAGGGGTGGTCTTAATTCAGTGATCACTCAGTGTATATTAATATCAGGTTTAATTTCTTAATAGATCCAGTATACTCTTTTCCAAAAAGAAGTGGGTTTATCTCTTGGAGAGGCAATAGCATTCTGGAAAGAAGAATATTCAAAGCAGCCAGACTGTGTAGCTTGCCAGAATGGATGCATTCATTCTTGGAATACAGATCAGAATCGTTACTTATACAATATCCGCCACTTGTATGGACTGGAAGGGGCATGCATAAATTATCGCTCTCATTGCTGTGGATCACTGCAGTCATGCTTAGTTGGGACAGCTGAAGAGGGAGGTTGTCCATTTGCTCAGTTTGATAAATATCACCTTAACGCAATCCTTCTAAATAGTGACATAAAGGTTAGTATTATAGTGATTATCTCTGATAAGGTCTTTAAAGGGCTTGTTGATAAGTGCTGTTATTAAACAATTGTGTATAGAGAAGTGCTTAATGCCCCCAGTAGTGATCATTGCATCACTACCACTGGGGGAGGACTGTTATGAGACTGTTATTATTTCCCCGTTATAATAAGGCAGTTAATAATTACCAATTAATTTTAAATTGATAGTAGTCATGCCATTCAATTTGTATATTCTGTTTTCTGCACCTTTAAAACCTGAATACAGGTTTGAACTTTCTGCACTTATTGTAGAAATTTATAATTTAGTATGTTATACTTCTAATATGAATATAACAGTAGCACATCGAATTTGCCTACCCTCACTTGTATTCAGGTTTTGTGTCCTTCATCCCTTATTAATTCAAGCTTTCAATATTTATTTTTAATTTTTTTTTATTATTTTAACTACCCACACTTGTGTGTGTGAGTAAAAATTAATGTAATAATATTATGTAATGTTATTACATTAATTTTTACCATGCTCCTAGAATTGGTACATGCAGGTATACTTGAACCTGTTCCTACTCTTCATTTCCCTAACACAGCTCATGTAATTCCTTGTCATTACAACTAATACCATAGAAAGCAAGAATATATAAATACTTTATATGTAAATATTAATAAATATATATAAATTTCTTTTATTCATTTCTGCCTTTACAAGCAGGATGACTACCACTATAAAATCGTAATGGGAGATTTCAATGCCAGAATTAGTAAGATCCAAAATGGGGAAAAGCCCATATGGAACTGGAAAAAGATGATAGAGGCAGTCTACTAATTGAATCTGTGGAGGAACAAAATTTGTTCATCATGAATTCATTCTTCAAGAAAAAGGCCCAACAAAAGTGGACAATATTCACTGACTGCTCAGTCTTGACCCATTTTAATGTGGAAGCGACTGTCAGTTACTGAGAGGAAAAATCAAAATTGATTGCACGAAGAATGAAAGAAATTGGTCTAGTCAACTAAAGTGAACAAGAATGACACTAACCAACTATTGAAAAATCATCAGAATGTTGAACTAGAACTGTCCAATCGTTTTCATATGCTGCAAGACCTTCCTGATAAGATATTTCAACTGATAATGACAAAGTCATTGAGGCTATTGTAGACACTGTCTATGCCCTTCCACCCACTGTAAAATAAGAAAAACCAACCAGAATATCAAAACAAATAATTGCTATGATGTGAAAAAGAGACAAGAAATGAAGCAAAGTGGTAACATAAGAAACAAGGTAGAATGTGTAGAAATGTGCAAGACCATAAGAAAGAGCATAAAGGAAGAAATGGACATGTTCAATTTTAATCTAGTCAGAAGAACACTAGAAGAAAATCAAGGGCTAAAGAAAGCAAAACAAAAAATGGTTACACACAAGAGCTAATTTGCTTTGAAGCTTAAGGATGATGCAACAACAAATACTAAAATGAGCGGAAGAATTTTATTCAAACCTTTACAAGGATAAAGGACAACTGGAACCAACACCAGATGCAGAAACTGTACCAGAAATTTTGGTGGTAGAAGATGCTATAAAATCAATGAAAAAATGGCAAAGCAGCAGGACCCAATAAAGTCACTGTTAAAATGTTGAAAGCTGGAGACCAGCCAGTATATAAAGCTCTAGCGAAACTATTTTCAAAATGCCTTCTACTTAACAAAGTACCTGCAGCATAGAAAAATGCAAAAGCTATCCTACTGCACAAGAAAGGTGAAAAGGCAGATTTAAAAAACTACCGACCCACAAGCCTATTGCCAGTTGTCTACAAGGTTTTCACAACGGTACTTTCAAGAATAAGCACAATACTTTGTGGCACAACACAAAGAAAAAACTGGTTTCAGAAGTAGCTTTTACATTGGATCACATTCAAACAGTGCAGCAAACTATAGAGCGGTACAGTGAATACAGCTTTCCGTTATGTATAGGTCTTCGACTATGAATAAGCATTTGACTCAGTCACAAAACAAGCAGTAAACAATGCCGTAATCAACCAAGGTGTAGACAGAGCTTACATCAATATTCTACAGTCAGTGTATGAAAAGGCAGCTGCAGTAATTTGGGTCAACAATGATAAAGTTCAGATCAACGTAGAAAAAGGCATCTGACAAGGAGACACAAGCTCCCCAAAACTATTTTCTGCCTGTTTAGAAGAAATCTTTTACAAGCTAAATTGGGATAATTTTTTTTTTTTTTTTTATTAGTATTAGTAACGGCCGCATGGTGCAAGAAAGCCTATGGCTTATGCTGCACCAGCCAAAAAAAAAAAAAAAAAAAAATCCGAACAAAACAATCATAAAAATAAATAAATAAATAAAATAAATAACTAAATAATAATAATTAATAAATAAAAAAATATATATATAAATAAAATAAAATATAAATAAAAAGGAAATTAAACCTATCATCCTATGCGCTTCCCTTACCCGAAGGTACTATCCAGATGACCTTTGAATTTCCCCAAACTGTCGGCCTCTACCACCCATGAAGGCAACTTATTAGGCAACTATCCAGATGACCTTTGAATTTCCCCAAACTGTCGGCCTCTACCACCCATGAAGGCAACTTATTCCAGTAATTTATTACTCGCTGGCTAAAATAAAAGTTCCTGCAGTCCAATCTAAACATTTCCCCCCCCGTAACTTGAATTTATGTCCCCTAGTTCTAGCATCATTTATAATCATTAATAAAGGACTCAAGATAAATGGAGATTACTTAAATCACTTACCATTTGCCAAAGATGGTATCATTCTCTTTGCCAATAATCCAGAATTATTATTATTATTGTTATTATTATGAGCCATATGGTGCAAGGAAGCCTGAGGCTTATGCTGCACCAGCCAAAAAAAAATTTCTGAGTCACCCTGAGAGAAGAAGGGAATCACCAAGAAAGAGAAGAATGATGATATCCAGCTCAGGACCCTGGGTGTGCCAAGCCCATACTCACCAGATGTGAGCCCCTGGGGTTTGCAGCAAAACATTGAAGAACTGCAGCATGAAGTTCAGTTTAAAGATGAATATCAAGAGAAACACAGGTTATGTTTAACAAATTTACCAGACCAAAGAAAAGCATGGTTGATGAACTAGAAATGGAATGGTATGTTTACCTTGGACAAGAAATTTCAACAGATGGAAATATCATGATGGAAATTGAATCACACAAAATTGAGATGGAAAGCTTAATATAGTCTTCAATGCATCCTACCTGTCCTAAACATATGATCGCTTCTGGCTAAGATCAAACTGTCCTAACGTATGGTTGTGAAACATGGACATTGAATGCCAAAGCTTTACAAAGACTGAAGGTCACACAAAGAAGTATGGAGCACCAAATTTTGAACATAACCAAAAGAGACTGAAAAACATGTGCATGGATTTGCCAACAAACCAAGGTCTGTGACATCATTGTAAGAACAAAGTACTTAAAATGGAAATGGGCAGGTCATATATCAAGAAGAACTGATGATAGATGGACCAAATGAATTTTAAAATAGATACTCCTTGACTCTAAATGCCTTAGGAAAAGCCCCAAGACAAGGTGGATTGATGAAGTTGTAAAATTTGCTGATGTGCAATGGCAACAGAAAGCACAGGATTGCAGTTGCTGGAAATGCATTAAGAAGGCCTTCATCCTGCAGTGAATTGACAATGGCTGAAGATGATGATGATGGCACACACACATGCAAGCACAATGACATCAGCAAAAGGGTGACCATATGAGGAAAGACTTCGATTATATGAGCTACAGAGCTCGGCAACCAGACACCTTAGTGAGGTTAGTAAAATGAATGAAGGTGGAATTTTCACTGTTATAAAGAATTCCAGAACTAGGGGCCATAAATTCAAATTACAGAGGAAGAGATTTAGACTAGATTGCAGGAAGTTTCTTTTAGCCAGTGAATTGTTGATTATTGGAACAAGTTGCCTTAGCAAGTAGTTGAGGCTGACAGTTTGAAGAAATTCAAGGTGCTTGCTTTAACGGACCTCAATTAATGGACTTTGAAAATAATGGATAGCATCCCTAGAGCCAGGCTTTTCATCAGTATGGACTCCGGTGACACATTTGCCTCAATCAGATGACATTTACCATTGATTAAAATATAAAAAAAATAATAAAACAGAGTGCAGAAAGCCAGGATTTTCCTCACCATCACCTTTCATCAGCTTGCCAAACCTCAGTAGGAGTCAACTAAACCTCCAGCATGGAGGTTTAGGTTAAGTGCTCCTCAGAGCTTCTGCTGCTGCTACTGTGCAAATGGAAAAATATCAAGCTACTCCACAAATAAGTGTAATAAAGCTGTATTACAACATTTTTTTTTTTTTTTTTTCATGTTACAGCTTTTTCATAACATTCTAGTAACTTTGGTTGTATGTATTTCTAAAGCTAATGAAATTAGGAAACACTAAAACCATGAAATAGTTACAGCAAATTAATGCTGTTAATGAGGTTATAGATAAGGCACTGTGCTGTTTTGCTCCTGTAAACCTAATTACCCTAATTCAAAACAAAAATTATAAAAACATAAATAAGAGAAGGGAAGGATTAAGGCAGTGCCTACCTGAGGACAGATGCATGGCTGCTTGGCCAAAGAAACATATGCCCACAACACTAAAGAATGAGTACTACTTAAATATGTACTACTAAGATGAGTGCTACTTATAAAATAGAAAAATAGTTTCAATTATGTGGTGTTTTGTATTATTTAATATCACTCATTCTTTGGTGTTGTGGGCTTTTGTATCTTTGGGTGAGAAGCATACATTCACTCTAGGTTTGCTTTAGTTTTTCTCTTCTCTTTTGTTTATGTTTTGTTAATTTGTTTTTATTTTGTTTTGAATATGGTAATTAGGTTTACAGGAGCAAAATGGCACTTTGCCTTATCTATGACTGTATTAAAAGCATTATTTTGCTGTAATTAGTTCATTTTTAGGCTTTTCCTCTAATTTCAGTTTCAGTAGTCTTAGTGATGTAACCATGTCCCCCCCCCACAGTAAATGTTCTTGTTTATAGTATGACACGACCACCAAGTCAGAAGAGTTTACAATAAAATACGAGTACAATCATTAACTGGATTTAGCATTTATGCAGGCTTGAATCACTGTCCATTTGAAGAGCATAAGCTACTTCCACACCTGACAACTCAGCTACAGGAGGCCAGTATGTATTTCTTTTGAGATTAATGAACAGTTGGGTTTAGGAGATAGGCCTTACCCCATATAGGCCAATAAAGTAGTTTTATTGTGTGTATTTGTATTTTTTAGCTTTTTTTAAAATTTTTTTATATATTTATTTTTTATTATTTTAAATAGCTTTATTAAATAACCATTAAAATTAATGCAATATTTTCCAGGTAGAAGACATTGAGGAAATTATAGCTCTTTCTGTTGAACAGAAATATTCTACTGCATGTAGAAAGTACTTTTCAGCAAAATTAAGAAGCCATCTTCAGAATCAAACTGTTATTCCTTCATTCAGTGTATCTGATAAAAGCAAATGTCTAAAAATAGAAAAAGAAATTCATTCTTCATTAGTATCAAATAATGTGAAATGTTCAGATTCCATTAAAGAAACTGACTCAGGTTATTTAAGTGGGAGCTGCCTCAGTGCTGAAGATGGGTCTTTTAGAACTAATACATTTCAGCCTAACAGCAGCAATGTTTCTACAACATATTCACAAGAGGATTCAGTAGTAGAACCATCTCAGAACTGTAAATATAGAGGAAATTACAAAATTCAGAATTCTTCTTCACAATCTCTTGGAACTAATGATTTTAAAATGATTACTACATCAATCAATGAAATTAACTTTTCTTGCCAAGTTTCTGCCACCACTGCAGTGCAAATTGGAAGTTCAAGAACTGAAAATTGCTTTCCTCCAAGAAAGAAAGCATGTTTAGAAATAATTAAAGCAACCTCTAATGATGAAAGAACTTTAAATAAAACTGAAAATAATACTGAATGTATGGAACATGAAAGATGTTCCTCTCAGGTCATAAATGATTTAGATTTAGTTAAAGCAGATCTTGTATCTGTAGTTATTAATAGGCCTTCTGATTATTATAAATCATTCTTATTATGTAAAGAAAGAAATTTTAGACAAGAAATGCATGATCGAGGATCAGAAGGAAGGGAGTGTGAACAGTGCCATTGAACTAGGTGACGATTTGTAATATAATGCAATCCTGGTAATTCATCACTTGGGGGTGACAAATTAAAAGGAGTGGAAGGTCATACCATGTAACAGCAGAAGGGTGGTCTGGATTTTTTTTAAAAAATGACATAAGTAGCGTGACGAATTACTGAGGTTATACTGTATTTTAGAATATTTATTTAAATATGAAAGAAGCAGTTGCAGGAAACTATGATTTCTTTGTGCTGTAATCTAAAATTGAGTGAAATTCCATATGATTTTGCCTGATTTTTTTTTTTTTTTTTTTTTTTCAGATTTGCCTTTAATGAAATAACTACTAAAAAATTAAAATATACAAATGAATTTAAATTTTAAAAAAAAATAAAATAAATTTGTGTTAATAGAAATTGGATACAGTTTGTAAAAAGAAAATGGAACACCAAAATTTCACACTAGTCCTGGCATAGATCACTCAGCATAATTTTAATGTTAAATTTTTTTAATAACTTTTAAGCTCTTGTATTCAGATTGGTGGGGGGGGAGTCTAATATGCTTCTTTGAAAATACAGACAAAGATGGTGAAAGTCTGAAGTGTAGGCAACAAATTTTAAGCTTTTATTTTATTTTTTTCCCCCTCCTAAAATATGGTACATCTCATGAATTTTGAAATCATGAGGTGAATACAAATTTGAAGAAGATATTGCGAGCACTTACTGATTTAGAGAGGAACACAACTTATGCCTATTGAAATTTTAAAAAAATATTATAGTAAATGGCATAATAATGTAGTCAATTTATTAAAGCACATTTATCCTATATGAGATCTAAATACTTCTTTATTTCCATTTGGAAATTATATACAGAATGTATATACAGATTGAAATTGGATCTTTTGTGGTTTGTTCCTATCACTTCTTCAGTAATTGCTATCATTCCTTCTTCACCGTTACAGCTCTTACTTTTGTAATGATCAGGATACAGCAATAGCCTGCTAGCATACTTGGCTTTCACCTTCCTTGGTAATATTTTTTTCTCCATTGTAGCAATTTGATGAAAATGTTACAAAGGAATGGTAGGAAAACCACAAAACATCTGATTGCTTTCCATATAATTTTCCAACTGAAAATAAAGAAATATATTTAGAAGCAAATCTCATATAGGTTAAAAGTGCTTCATTCCTCTTTACATTACCTATGCACCATGCTGCTTGCGCATCATCTAATATAGTCAATATTTTTTCATTTCCTTTTTCTTATGATCAGTAGTCCCTCTGATCAATGTCTAGCAATAGGTTGCGAGCATACTTGCCTTCCACCTTCTTTGGCCCCTCGACGTGGGCACCTGTACGTGGTGAGGGGACCTCCCAGTGACGCTGCTGGTTTTCCAGACTAGCATCACTGGGATCTAACGCCCATACCTTGGTTCCAGGGTTACATCGTTGGAATCCGGCGTGTGCAGCCGTGCGCCGCGACCCGTGGAAGCGGAAAGGGGGATCCTGGTGGTTGAGGGGCCCAGCTTCAATACACCACTTTGGCCCCTGCTTCGACGAGACGGGTGGTCCCGGACCGGCTCGACTGGGATCAATCGGCGGGTGGTTTTATACTGCTAGG
Source organism: Mastigoproctus giganteus (assembly GCF_048544385.1). Classification (NCBI taxonomy): domain Eukaryota; kingdom Metazoa; phylum Arthropoda; class Arachnida; order Uropygi; family Thelyphonidae; genus Mastigoproctus; species Mastigoproctus giganteus. Next base: position 27,644,455 of record NC_143587.1, read on the forward strand.
GTCAACTGCGTTCCAATAAGTCTCCCTCCCTATGGTCCTGGGACGGGATAAAGATTTATTGGTAACGTGGGTATGGTGTTCTAAGCGAACTCGGCGTCCCATTCGTGTACGCAGTACCTGCTAGTTCACGAGTGGGCGCCCCCTCGTAGGGCTCCGTGGTGGGTGAGGTACTTAGGCATCAGACATTTTTTCTTTACTCTCATGAGTAATTTAAATCCTTCTTCTGGGGCCCCAACAAGGCCCCTACCTAACCGATCAGATGAGAATGACACCAATTCTGCCAAAAGAGCCAGAACTGAGGATAAACGACCACCTATTACACCGCTTTTCCTCATACTCCATTCTACCGGAGAGCAGTCAATTGGGAAGATGTCACCCTTCTTTATCCAGAAAGGATTAGAAGGGCTGGCAGGATCACCAAAATCTGTAAAACGGCTGCGTTCTGGCGATCTTTTAATCGAAGCTTCCAGTGCAAAGCAAGCAGAAAGAATCCTGAATGCGACATCCATAGGGGGAATACCAATCAGTGTAACACCCCACAAAACTTTGAACTCTTCACGAGGAGTCATTTCAGAGTGGGATCTTCTTCATGTCTCTGAGGAAGAGATCTGCTCTGAACTAAAAGACCAAGGAGTGACGGCTGTCAAGAGAATATCAATGCGGAAGGATGGGAATCTCGTCCCTACCCGAGTTCTCATCATAACATTTAACACCCCACGGCCTCCAAGTTCCATCAAGGCAGGCTATTTAAACTGCCCAGTGCGGCTTTACATCCCAAACCCACTGAGGTGCTTTAAATGCCAAAAATACGGCCATTCACAAACGGCTTGTCGTGGTAACCCTGCCTGTGCTCGATGTGGTTCAAAAGATCACGAGAGCAAGGAATGTTCAGCTTCTAAACCGATCTGTATAAATTGCCAAGGAGAGCACCCTGCTTACTCCAGAGCATGCCAGCGGTGGAAGGATGAAAAAGAGATCCAAAAACTAAAAACAGAGCTGAATATCTCCTACCCAGAGGCCAGAAGACGCATGCAACCAATAAATAGCGGGAAACCTTCATATGCCCAGAAGGTTTCTGCGAAGTGCACTATCGGTACACAAACAGAGATGACTGTACCACCAAAAGAGTCATTCACTCCGATTGCACGCTATTTATTGAGTTCACAAAAGCCCACCAAAAAAACACAGTCAGCTGCCACTCCTATATCCGTACCTCCGAGTGCTCCACCACTACCAAAACCAAGTGGTAAAGAGCTAACAGATAAAACAGATAAAACAGAAACAATGGATGTCGAGCACAAGGAGGTACCGGATGAATCAGTCTTGGAACTCTTCGCGGAGGAAGAAATGGACACGGGACAGCGTCCATTCTTCCCCAAAAAAGATAAAGCCAAGACTGATAAAATTAAGCCCTCAGCAGTTCGGAAGCCGCCTGATGGACCCACCAAGCCAAAATAATGGCTAAATTCCTACAATGGAATTGTCGTGGATTCCGGCGAAATACTGATGACATCAAGGCCCTCCTGCAAAAGCATGAGCCAGTTTGCTTTTGCTTGCAGGAGACTTATCTAAAAGCAAACGATGATCCCACCATGCATAACATCACAATCTTTCGTAAGGATAGAATTGCGGATGGTCCTGCTCATGGAGGAGTGGCTATCCTTGTGAGTAATCAGACCCCAGTTCAGCCCTTGCTAATTACAACCAGCATAGAGGCTGTTGCAATTCGCCTTACAGTGGGTTTTCTATTAACGGTCTGCTCTATTTATTTGCCACCTGGGACTGACATCTCCCAGGAAGCCCTTGATGATCTTGTAACGCAGTTGCCGCCCCCTTTCTTATTTCTTGGGGATTTTAATGGACATAACACCCTGTGGGGTAGTGCTATCATCAATGGAAGGGGACGGGTCATAGAGCGTATGCTCAATGACAATGCCCTTTCCCTTGTAAATACTGGAACAAACACCTTCTTCCACATGCCTACCCGTACGTTTTCTGCCATTGATCTCTCTATCTGCTCCCCTTCTCTACTCCCTTCACTCACTTGGGAAGTGGAGGAGAATCTATACGGAAGTGATCACTTCCCTGTGATAACCTTGTTACACAGTGGGAGACCATGTCTTCCTTTTAGGTTACCACGGTGGAAGTTTGATCAGGCTGACTGGAATGCCTTCCAACATCAGGCAAATTTTGACCTCAGTACAGTCAGTCAGGAGCCTATCAATGATGCAGTTAAGTACATCACAGAAATTATTGTCCAAGCAGCTGCGAAAGCTGTTCCAAAAACATCTGACCGGTTTCCACCATTTCCCAAACCTTGGTGGAATTCACAATGCACAGCAGCAAAAAAGGCCCAAAACAAAGCGTGGGGGATATTCCGTCGATATCCTACCACTGCTAATCTAATAGCCTTCAAGCGCACACGAGCCAAAGCACGCTACATTCGCCGTCAGAGTCAAAAGGAATCATGGATCCGTTTTACGTCATCTATTAACCAGACTACCAATTCTAAGGTAGTCTGGGATAAAATCCGGAAAATGAAGGGAAAATATACATCCCACCCTTCTTCAATCCTAGATTATAATGGATGCGCTATTGCAGATCCAACTGCAATAGCCAATGCTCTTGGGGAAACATTCTCTAACATCTCTGCAACAGCTTCGTATTCCCCAGAGTTCCTGGTCCTGAAACATAAACTGGAAAGAGAAGCACTTAATTTTAAGTCCAAGGGCCTCTATCCCTACAACGGGGATTTTACTATTCAGGAACTTAAAAGAGCCCTCGCTCTTTCCAAAGCAAGTGCTGTTGGACCAGATGGCATCCATTATGACATGATTAAACATCTTTCACCAAAATCTATGGATTGTCTGCTCCTTCTGTATAACAGAATCTTTATCGAAGGGCAGTTTCCGGATTCCTGGCGCAAGGCAATCGTTCTTGCCTTTGCTAAGCCAGGAAAGGATCCAAAAGTCACTACCAATTATCGTCCTATTGCTCTGACTAGCTGTCTGTGCAAAATCCTGGAGAGAATGGTCAATTCTCGGTTAATTTGGTACTTAGAATCAAATGACCTTCTCTCCAATATCCAGTGCGGCTTCCGAAGGAACCGGTCCACTTTGGACCATCTTATTAGACTGGAAACATCCATCCGGGATGCTTTCCTAAAACGCGAACACTTGGTGTCGGTGTTCTTTGACATGGAGAAAGCGTATGACACAACTTGGAGATTTGGCATCTTAAAAGATCTGCATAGCCTTGGTCTTAGGGGACGACTCCCCATTTTTATTAAAAACTTTTTAGACAATCGATCTTTCCAAGTTCGTGTGGGATCCTCACTCTCTCGTTCCTTTAGCCAAGAGGAGGGAGTACCACAGGGATCAGTTTTAAGTGTCACGCTTTTCGCCATCAAAGTAAATTCCATCACAGAACAACTTCCTCCAACCGTAAACAGTGCCCTCTATGTTGATGACTTTAGCATTTTTTGTCAGTCATGCAACATGAGGGTTATTGAAAGACAACTGCAAAAAGCCATTGATCGCCTTAATTCCTGGGCACTTGCTAATGGCTTCAGGTTCTCGCCGGAGAAGACCGTTTGCGTGCACTTTTGTCGCAAGCGTAATCTTCATCCTGAACCTGAATTAAGGCTCGGACATAATGCTATTCCAGTAGCGGCGGATACAAAAGTTTTGGGACTCGTATTTGATAAAAAGTTAACCTTTCTGGATCACATCCGTCAACTCCGCACAAGGTGCACAAGAGGGCTGAATATTCTGCGCTCTCTTTCCTCTACATCTTGGGGTGCGGATCGATGCACCCTACTACGCATCTACCGTGCACTTGTACGATCCAGACTTGATTACGGGTCCCTGGTATACAATTCGGCCAGAGACAGTGTACTTCGTTGGCTGGACCCTGTCCATCATCAGGCCCTCCGTATAGCTACTGGAGCATTTCGAACATCTCCTGTCCAGAGCTTATACGTCGAAGCAAACGAACCGCCGTTATCGCTTCGACGTAAGCAATTGTCTCTAAACTACGCTCTAAAACTAAAATCCTTGCCAGACCATCCTACGTGGCTATCCGTTTTTGAGCCACGATGGGAAAATTTGTACAACACTCGAAAGACTGCCAATCGTCCTTTTGGTATTCGTCTCCAAGAGCTACTCAAAGAACTTAATATCAAGGTAGACAAAGTTGCTCAAACACCGAAGCAACCCCTTCCACCCTGGCATGCTCATGTTCCGGCATGTGACTTGTCCCTTAGAAATTGGGGAAAGTCGGACACTCCATCGTCTGTCTACCTGCAGCTTTATTCAGCACACCGAGCTGAATATTCTGACTTCGCGCCAGTTTACACAGACGGCTCGAAGTCGGAATCATATGTGGGATCTGCTGCTGTCTTTACAGACAGCACTACATCGGAGCAGATTCCCTCTGAATGCAGCATATTTACTGCAGAGCTGCACGCAATAGAGTTAGCCTTGGATCACATTAGTGAATGCCAACACCAACGGTTCATTTTATATTCTGACTCTCTCAGCGTGTTACAGGCTTTAATAACCGTGAAATATAATTCTCATCCAGTTCTGTCTAGCATTCAGCAGAAGATTCACTTCCTCCGTGAACGTGAATATGACATCCGCTTCTGCTGGATTCCTAGCCACATTGGGATTAAGGGAAATGATTTGGCTGACGCCGCAGCCAAATCAGCAATTCCAAATAATAACCGTTGCCTGTCAGTCCCCTATACAGACTACAGGCAAACAATACAGCAAAAGATACATTCCCAATGGCAGGATTTGTGGAATAGACAGACTGGGAATAAACTATATTGTATAAAGCCTGTAATTGAACCGTGGCAGTCTAGTCTGCGCAGGAATCGTAAGGAGGAAGTTGTTCTTGCCCGGACCCGCATCGGACATAGTCATTTGACTCATTCGTTTTTGCTGAGGGCTGATGACCCTCCTATGTGTGTGTCCTGTGGTACAACTTTAACTATCAGACACCTTTTAATTGACTGTCCAGATTTTAGCAATATCCGTTTTACCGCTTTTAACCATCTGACTGAGCCGTATACACTCAGTCAGATTTTATCTGACAATGACAATGTGTCTGCTGTTTTTAGCTATTTTAAATTAATAAAAGTTTTTAATTGTATTTAATTTATGCTTTTGTTACATTATTATATATTTCGACATGGTGGCCTTACTAATTAGGTCACCGAGAATTTAAACTTTTTAAATATTACCTAGTCTTGGCGCATTATGGCCACAGCTGCCAATGCGCCATAAAAAACCAAACCAATCAATCAATCAATCAATCCACCTTCTTTGGTAATGTTTCTCCATGATAGCAATACCTTGAAAACATTCACTGTGTTCATCACTAATACAATCCAAGGTTATCTGAGGAAAAGTCTTAAATGGAAATGGAAGAAACTCCTGACTCGAGAACTTCTCAATCAGCAGCCAAATAATAACAGATAGACCAAAATCTAAGTACATGGACACTAAAATATGAAATACCTTGAGAACAGAGGGTGCTATGAAAAAATGGGCTACAAATTCGAAATCAGCATTCAAAAATATACAAAGTTCACCATCTTTCTACTGAAAATATTTTTCATTGTTCACTATAATCAGTACTATCCAATCAAATGGCAATTGCATAACTGGTTATATAGTAGCATTGTTTATATATTTGAAATTTCTGAAATTGATTCTATAAAACTCAATACAAATTTTTGCCCATTGGTCAAAAACAAGCATATATTCTTCATTTTGTATATATTTTTACAAATGAGGTTTGAGCCATACTAGGCTATTTACCAGTCCACATGTGGCTTGTTTCCATATCCTCTAATATGGCACTGGTGATGCTTAATAATTTGTAATTCACTTTTACATCACTTAGCCCTTTGCTGGTAATAGGGTTACCACTACCTAAAATAAAATTTAGGAATACTGATTTAGATAACTGTGGCTAGTGAAAACTTAAAAATGTAGAGGTATGTACAAATTTAAACTAGTTTACTCATCATAAATCACCTGTGGTAGTTATTGTCCTTCCTTACGTGTTGGCTTCTGTTATTTGCTGGCAATACAGGGTGTATCACAGTATGTATACACACTTTAAAAATTTATGTTTAATGAACAGTATGCACCAATTTAATTTTCTTAAATTCATTTTGAAATAGACAATTTCAAAATGAATTAAAATTTCATTTTGAAATTGTTTAAAATTGCTTAAAAATAGACAATTTTTTTTATTTTCAACAAGATGGTGCACCTTCACATTATCATACAGCTGTGCACGATTATCTTGACAGCGAATTTCATGATCACTGAATAGGTTGTTGAGGAAGTGCTTTTCAATATCCTCCAAGGTCACCAGATCTCATCACTTTAGATTTTTTTGCTTGGGTTATTTGAAAATTTGTTTACAGTCACAAACTGCAAGCATTGGAGGAATTGTGGTTGAAAATTCAACAAGAAGCAGAAAACATTTCACCTGATTTGTGCATTTCAATATGTAGATCTGTTGAAGATAGATGCCACTCATGCATTAATGCTGATGGAGGGCATTTTGAACGATTAAAGCAAAGTTTTATTATTGTAAAAAAAAAAAAAAAATTAATGTTTTTTTGTCTTCAAAGTATCAAAAAAAATTAAATTTGTATATATTATTCATTAAATATTAATTTTTAAAGTGTGTATACATAATTTTGAAACTCTGTATATCTTACTCTAAATGGATACTGCTGTTTAAAGAGCAAAACACTTTATTTTTTGAAGAATAAAATCTCATTTTAAATTTTAATAGCTGTTTTTTTTATTATTTAATTTGCTGGCATTTATCACTAGATCTGAAATATATTTCAATGCTATACTGCCAAAAAAAAAGATAAGGGGGTTTGAATCCTTTTGATCATATTAGAAATTACTGAGATCTTTTCATTGAGGCCTGATTTGGGGCCATTAAATATAAATTTTTAAGTGTTTATACATAATTTTGAAACTCTGAGTATATCTTACTCTAAATGGATATTGCTGTTTAAAGAGCAAAACACTATTTTTTGAAGAATGAAATCTCATTTTAAATTTTAATAGCTGTTTTTTTTTTTTTTTTTTTTTTTTTTTATGTAATTTGCTGGAATATTGGAGGCTTGAAGTGATGGAACCCATGTTTAGTCTCCAGAACTAAGTTCCGGTCAACCCTTCCCCATCTCTTCCATCTTGACTTGGCGCATTATGGCCTTAGCTGCCAATGTGCCATAAAAAATCAAATCAAATCAAATCTCTTCCATCATGCAGTATGGCTAATGACTTTTGAGGTTATGATGAACATCATGGTGATATCCAATCTTCCTTACATTTCGAGGGTACAGCTTTAAAACGGTGTTCGCAGGCCGGCCGCTAGTTAGTACACCGGACCGAACCTATTGGTAACTATTTAGGAGGCTTCCGGATCAGCTAGTGTATAATCTTGCTACATCTACTCTGCCAGATAGTGACTGGAGGGAGTCTGAGTAGTGTGTATGTGGGAGGCATTGTCGAGGCCACATTATGTCAAGGATCTGGGTATATTCTTACCATGGGTACGCCATATCCAAAAATTTCATTACTTCATACAGCATGTCCCCCCCACTTTTTCTTACTATTGAATACACCATGAATTGTCAAACTAATAGAGTAAGCTTATCTGCGAAAAGATCTAAACCTCCCAAACACTTCCTAGTTCATTTCACAAATATACGTGGTCTCAATTCTAATCTCAACGATGTCCATTTCCACTTGCAGTCTGCCAAACCCCATGTACTTTTTCTGACTGAATCTCAGTTATCGGTTGATTCAACTACAGCTCGTCTTAGTTGCCCAGATTATTCACAGTATGATTTCTTTCGCCTCAAAGGTGGTACTTGTGCATATGTCCGTTCCGATATTCCCTGTCAGAGACTTTGGCATCTCCTCTTTTCGATCTTCTCTGGCTTAAAACCTCTCTACCTCACTGTGTTAAATTCATCTGTTGTCTCTATCGTTCTCCCAATGCCACTAATCACTTAGAGCTCTTTGACTTCCTCTCTTTGCAACTTTACTTTCTCCAGTCCAACTTTCCTAACAGTGAGGGAATTTTCCTTGGTGATTTTAATGTTCACAACTCCAGCTGGCTTCCGTTTTTCTAGACACACCGACCCAGCTGGTCGAGATGCTGAGGCTTTTGCAATTTCTAATGACTTTGCACAGATTGTTCATTTACCTACAATAATATCAGACAATCCTAACCATACAGTCAACACGCTTCATCTTTTTCTCACAAACAATGCTTCTAAGTACATGGTTGAAGTGAGTGGTCCTTTAGGTACCTCAGATCACAACTTGGTGATTGTCTCTTCTCCAATGGAGCTTTTATCTCATGGCTATTCACAACTTCGTATTGTTTGGCATTACAAGAATGCAAAATGGGATGACCTGCGAGATTTCTTTTCCTTGGTCTGATTACTGTTTCAAAACTTCTGATGTCACCTTTTGCTCAGATCGTATCAGTGAAATTATTCTTGTAGGAATGGAATCCTTTATTCCACATTCCACTTTAAAATCTCATCCTTTATCTAAAATAAGGCTGACGTCCTTAGCAAATTTATTGGAAAACCATGGTTTTCCAATAAATGCAATTTCAAGAGAAGAACGTTTCAAGAGAATAAATGCTGTTCAAGAGAAGAACGTTGCATATCGTAATTGGCTTGTTTCATTTTCTGCCTACACCAAAGCTCGCAACAATTGTAAAGCAGTTATTAATCAGTCCAAACTAGATTTTGAACAGGTAAGAGTAGAAGACTTGCTTCTTGCCCTGATGGTAGCCGAGCATTCTGGTCTCTTGCCATAGCTATTGGCCGCAACTTGTCCATCTCTGCTCCCACCTCTGTCAAAACTAGATGGTTCTGTTGTCACTTCAGCCAAGGATAAAGCTGACATGCTAGCATCCCATTTTTCTTCCAACTCGTGTATTAATGATCTTGGTAACCTCCCCCCCCCCCCGCCATTCCCAACACATTGCATTCAATGCCTCCTGTGGTCTTCCGTCAAAAGGATGTCAGAAGGATTTTGATGATTCTTGATGCTAATAAAGCTCCAGGTCCTGATGGTATTTTTTGACTTGTTCTCAAAACCTGTGCTCCTGAAATTACTTTTGTTCTTTGCCACCTTTTTTCACTTTCTTATTCCAAAGGTGTTTTTCCTTCTGCTTGGAAATTTGCTCATATCCAGCCAGTTCCTAAAAAGGGTGACAAATCCCTCCCATCCAATTATTGTCCCATTGCAATTACTTCTACTCTTTCTAAAGTAATGGAGAAATCAATTAACCGCCAACTCTTAAATTATCTAGAAACCTTCCGTCTGATCAACGATCGCCAGTATGGATTCCGCCAGTGTCGATCCAACGGTGATATTCTGGCTTATGTTACTCATTTATGGATAAATTCAATGGAAAAGTTCGGTGAAACACAAGCAATTGCTCTTGACATCTCAAAGGCTTTCGATCGTGTTTGGCATAAAGGTCTTCTAAACAAGCTTCCATCTTATGATTTGCCAACTGTTTTTTGTAATTGGTTATCCAGTTTTCTCTCTGATCGCTCACTGAGGGTGATGGTAAATGGCTCTCTGTCTTCTAACTTCTCCACCAATTCTGGTGTCCCCCAAGGTTCAGTTCTTTCCCCACTCTTTTCCTCTTGTATATTAATGACCTTCTTCCATTTTCTGGAAATCTTATCCATAGTTTTGCCGATGATAGCACATTGCATTCCACTTTCTATTTTGAAAAACCTTGCCCTGCTCAATCAGCTTCAACTTCTCAACTATCAGCTAACAATTCCCTAAATGCCGATCTTCAGTGGGGCAAAGACAACTTAGTTGATTTCAATCCTTCTAAAACTCAGTCTTGTCTTATATCTCGCAAAAAGTATTCTTCTATGCTTATCTTTGGTGACACTCCGATTTATAGGCAAAATGATATATCTCTTTTGGGGATTGTTTGTTGTTTGTTTGTTATTTGGTTTTTAGGAGCATTAGCAACTAAGGCCATATTGCTCCGGGATATGCGGTGGTCATTCCCTGACCTTTCCGCATCCTCCGTATTTGGTAGTCACGGGCTCGAACCCCGGTCTATCAAGAAGCGTGTGCTACGCACTGCTGCTCCTGCCCACCTGGCTACGGAGGTGCCTCTTTTGGGGATTACCCTGACTTCTAATCTCTCTTGGCACAAGCACATTACAAATATTGCTTCCTCTGCATCTAAAAAATTTGGTTTTCTCTTTCACTCTCACCATTACTTTTCTTCCAAACAGCTGTTCACTCTGTACAAATCGCAAATCAGCCCTACCATGGAATATTGTTCCCACATCTGGGGTGGTGCATCCAAAACCTCTCTCATTCTTCTAGATTCCCTTCAGAAGAGGCCAGTTAGATTAATAAATGTCTCCTCTCTAACAGAGTCTCTCCACTCTCTGTCTCATGGATGTACTGTTTCTGCTGCATGCCTTTTCTATAGATACTTCCATGAGCACTTGTTCTTCTGAATTGGCTTCTATAATTCCCGCTCTCTCTTTCAAAACAGTCCGAACACATGCCACCACCAGCCAACATCCATTTACTGTCCAACTTCAAACTCACAGAACCAACTTTTTACCTTCCTCGTTTATTCATTTAATTGCCATTTTCTGGAACAACCTTTCTTCATATGTATTTCCTGAAAATTAGTCTACAGAAGTTCAAGTCTAATGTCAACAAATACCTTCTTTCACCTTCTCAACCTCCAATCCAAGCACGGTACTAAGTACTATAGGTTCTAATACCTCTCGTGTTTTGGGATTTCATAAAAAAAAAAAATATATCATTAGATCTGAAATATATTTCCATGCAATACTGCCAAAAAAAAATAAGGAGGTTTGAATCCTTTTGATCATATGAGAACTTACTGAGATCTTTTCATTTAGGACTGATTTAGATATTGAAGTAATGTTTCCCAGCTTTTGTCCCATAAACAGACAAGAATGTACATAAGGTATATCATACCGAAGTCACAACCTGAGTTGCCTTTGTGCCAATTTAAAAAAACAAACAGCCCAGCAACTTAATATCACCTAGAGTTTGGTAAATCAGCAAACATTTTGATAATGCACTCTGTTTGGTTCTTTAATGAAGGCTGACTCATTAGTTCCAAAACTATGCTATTAAATGACAGTTTTTTTTTTTTTTTTTTTTTGCCTCTTTGGAAGTATCCCTTTCAAAGAAATGTGGTGTCTGTGAAATCAAGTATAAAACCTCATATAAATTTAAGCAGCATTTACTGACATGCCATGCAAGTATAAAATGGGGCTTCATCCATCCACAAAAGGCATGGTGAGTATTATCATCTTACCTTTTCCCCTTGGTAAAAATAAACTGAAAAATCATTGTTCACATAGTTGCATAATAAGTGAGCATGGAATTTTTTTTTAATTTTTATTATTATTATTTTGTTTTTGATCATACATATCATGAAGTTTGGTCAGTTTGTGCTTTGTAAGCACCTGCTTTCCAGTAACCCACTGTCTTTTTTTTGAGCTGGGTTACTGGAAAGCACCTGCTTTCCAGTAACCCAGCTCAAAAAAAAAGACAGTGGCCTTCAAAATGTCAACTATCATCACTTCCCCCCTCCCAAACTCTTAACTGAGGCCATAACTATTATTAATAATACTTTTTTGTATTAATTTCCATTTATCTCATCTAATTTATAACCCACAGAAAATAAATATTCTAATATTACCCCAATCAGTGGTAATAGTACAGGCAACCCCCTGTATAACACAGTACTTCTATAACACGGTTTTGCTCTAATGCGATTGATAAATTGCGGAATTTGAGCATTTGTACGGGGGAAACCCTGCTATTATGTTGGTTGTAATTTTTCAACATTTCCATTCTTTTTTGCGAATCCCCACTCTTGACTCTCTAGTCATAAAGAAAATTATTGGGAAATCCCCGTCTTAGTTTCTGTGCTATTGAACTTGTGGAAAAATCTTGATTTCAAAGTTTTATTACTGTTGGATAACGTGCCAAGCCATCCAAACATTGAAGTAATGTTCCTACCACCTAATACTACTTCTTTAATTTAGCCATTAGATCAAGGCATTATATCTACCTTTAAAATTCATTGCATCAGAAAATCATTACAATGGATTTTGGAAAAAATTTATTTTGAATCTATTGAAGTGATGAAGGCATGGAAACATTTTTCAATTGTGGACTATATCGGCTTTATCGCTCAAAGAAGTAAAACCATCAACATGAAATGCACATTGGAAAAATGTATGGCTAGAGTCAGTTCAATCAGGAAATATGGTTGAACCAGCAGAAAACGGAATCGGTGCTATAGTAGAACTTGCACAATTCGTAGAATTGCCGTCCCCCACCAGGTGTAAAAGACTTGAGTTCGAATCCCATCGATGATGGGAGGAATTTTTATAGGTTTTTTTCACAACATGACTGAGTTAGTCGGTCTCAGGCGAGGGTAGCATGGGTTTTTCATCCAGCAAAACAGAAAATTGACCTCAGAACACAAGCAATTTATAGAAAATATACACAGAGCAACATGGCTTTAGTTGCCGGTGCTTCTAAAAAAAAATACATGGTTACTGAAACCCCCTTATTTTTGTTATAAATCATGAATTATTTGATTTTGCTAATATATATATGCCTGAAATGTAACCCACTACTTGCATTAACCAAGTTTGTTAGTTTTACTTTTTATTCTTTTCTGTACTTGTAATGCATGTTTATGATGATGAAATGTAAATATAATTATGCAGACAAATTTATGTGTGATAACAATTTACTCATTAGTAAAATGTTAAGTTTTACCTCTGTGTTTGAATGGTATAAGCAGTTCAGAGATGGACATGAGGATATTTGTGATGACCCACGACATGACATGTAAAGTCATGTTAGCTTCAAGTATATTTATTATTATTTATTTAAAAATATTATCAAATGAAATTGTTACCATCAAAAATTGTTTATATGTGAGGTGTGGCAGTGAAGTTCCCAGAATAGTTCTGTTGCAGTCATGTTTGATGAATTTGAAAATAAACAGAAGTAGTATATTGTAGTTAAAACTTCATCCAACAGATTTTCCAGTAGGCTCACAAGTTGCAAGTAACAACCAGTTTCATTAGTAGTGTTAACGTTCCATGTCATGGTTTTGCAGTGGAGTAATGAACAGATATCAAATTTTGCTTTAAACTGGGAAAATCTCAACAGAAATGTATGAAATGTTAAAAAGTGTTTATATTAACAATTTACTCATTAGTAAAATGTTAAGTTTTACCTCTGTGTTTGAATGGTATAAGCAGTTCAGAGATGGACATGAGGATATTTGTGATCACCCAAGAAGTAGGTTCTCTCTTCCATCATGCAGTATGATTGATGTCTTTTGAGATTATGATGGACATCATGGCAAGATCCAGTCTTCCTTACATTTCAAGGGTACAGCTCTAAAATGGTGTTCACAGACCAGCCGCTAGATAGTATACTGGACCGAACCTATTGGTAACTCTCTAGGAGGCTTCCAGATCAGCTAGTGTATAATCTTGCTACCTCTACTCTGCCAGGTAGTGACTGGAGGGAGTCCGAGTAGTGTGTATGTGGGGGGCATTGCCAAGGCCATGTTATGTTAAGGAGCTGGGTATATTCCTACCATGTATACGCCATATCCAAAAATTTCATTACTTCATACAGCATGTCCCCCCCACCTTTTCTTAATACTGAATACACCAGCAATTGTCAAACCAATAGAACAAACTTATCTGCAAAAAGATCTAAACCTCCCAAACACTTCCTCAGTTCTAATCTCACTGATTATTGCTCCAGTGAATCAATTAATTTTATTTTTGAGATATATACATGGTCTCAGTTCTAATCTCAGTGATGTTTATTTTTATTGCTGCAGTCAGGGAACTTTATTGCCTCATATGCCTTTCAATATGGAAAGGTGGGATGAAATTTGATGAATTTAATTACATAATCAAATTAATGAATTTGCTCTATGCTTTTATATGAAATTTAAATAATTATTGTATTTTTTAGATGCTTGTAAATGTTATTATTTACCTTTGAGGCATGTTTCTTTATATAGAAATGGAAGTATATATTAATATTAGTCTTAAATAAAATTTCTTTCATTTCTGCTTTTTTTTTGTGTTTTCATTTTTGTGTTCGTCAGACTGTTTCACACTTTTCCTGTAGTATTAAATGGTAATTATTTATGGTAATCCAAAAGGCTGAAGTAATAGTACCAGTTATGGTTGAGGAGCATGGAGGAAAAAACCTAAAATGTTTCACTTAAATTTTCTGCAGGTTTATAATTTTCAGAAAGTACATATAGTTCATATGGAAAGAGAGGGTTGTTGTAAAGATTGAAAGAGGAGAGAACTTTTGATCAATTTGCCCTGTATAATTCTAAGTGGTTTAGAAGTGAAAAAATTATAGACTGCTTTAAACTTTATAATGCCTACATAAATTTATATATACACACACGTTTTTTCTATCTTTTGTGATCCACTGCAGAACTGAAGGTCTATATCAGGGGGGAGGGTATTGGTAATAAGTCCCCATGCTGGCCAGATGGGTTGGGGATTGAATGTGTATTATGTCACATTGTGATGCACACTGAAAGAATTTCAAAATATCTCAAATAAAAACAGTACTTCCTTCCCCCACAGGTCAACTAACTCAGCCCTGATGGAAGTGGCCTTAAGAAATTGCTACAGTTAACAAAGGGATACATAGAAAAGAAAGTGCATATACATGTCATAGACATGTATATGCCCAATGGACAAATGTGCTTTCTTTTAAATGCGACTGGTTTAGTTATCCTGATCATGAATTTGTAAAGGGCTCTTTTTACAAGTCTTTTCGAATGTCTTAAATAGAACCAATTCTTTTGACATATTTGGACTTCCACTACCTGGTTCCATGAGCTCAACATTGTCTGATAACTGCACATAGGCCTGTGCACTGTGTATACCCTTGCCTCATATCAAAATGATCTAGGACAAGGTATACAATGAAAGGAGTAACAAACTTTTATCTAAACATCTTTAGAGTGCAATCAGGTTTTAAAAATATTTACATCATGCACTTAAGAGTTTTTGATAAATTTTAGTGGTGTTTCCATTTTCTCTCTCTGTTTTATGATCATACTACCAGATAATGCTATGTAAATGTTTTTAAATTGGATGATTAATTCACATTAATTCAATAATCTTTCACGATCGTCTAAAGTTGGATAATCAGTGATAATTTATAATAACTTATATTTAGCAAGCGTACAGTTCAGTATTTATCACAAAATTACATGGATTTATTTGACAGTTGAGCATATTTGTAACAGAATCACTGATGGTGGTAAGACAGATGAAAGCCAAATGGAAGAAATCAGAATGGAAGCAAGGCGTTCTACCCCTTACAAAATTGAAGCAATGGATTCCTAGGCAACCTAAATCTGGAGTTCCTAAACTATGGCTAGATCTGGCCTGTGTGGGGGTTTTTTATGTGGCCTGATATTTTTTTTATTGAAATCTTTAAGAAATTATAAACTTGCATTTTTTCCCACTGGAAACGGTAATTTTAATATTCTTTTTAATAAGAATTAGTTTTTTTTTTTTATTAGTTTTATTCCATTGGGTAATTGTATTAATCAGTGCTTCAAATCTCAACTTGAGTGTTGTGAGCTCATGCTGCCATCACCACAGAAGGGTTTATATAATCCAGTTGCATTAGCTATAGTTTTGAAACCCTGATCATGACTGCAGTCAGGGGACAACCATTTTGGAAGCCTGCTACTGCCTTTGCTGATGCTGTGCTTATTCCTCTTAGATGACATGGTATGGGATGCTGACACTGGTTTCAGTTGGTCTGACCAGTGTGGGTTGTCAGATTCTTCTGACCACAAGTAGCCAGATGGCAATGAAACACCCACATAGGGCTGCTGGCACTATGACTTTAATCCCCCCCTTTTTTTTTCAATCCTAGGGCATTCCCATATCCCTCCCCACCTCCTTACCCAAACCTTTTCCCAGTGGGCTCCACCACCCTAAATACTTTCTGCTGCTCTTAACAGAGACCCCCTTGTGGAGGATGGGTCACCTCTGCAGGATGTCCCCTTTGTCCCCATCCTAATTTCTGATGGAAGTCTTTCTAACACACCACCTTACTCTTCACCTATCCTCCAAACTTGAAATGTCATTCCCCATGCTTCCTTTTTTATTTATTTATTTTTTGGGATCCTCCCTGGTAAGTTTGGGTGATGCCAGTGTTTTCCCTGCCAGAGCTTGAGTCTCTGCTTCCTGTCTCATCTCCCCGTGCACAGAACAAGCTAGGGGTCAGTGGTGTTCCATGGGCCTCTAGGCTAAGTGGCCAGCTGAACAACATAACCCAATGCTACTGCACTAACTTCACACAAAACACACATTATCTGGCCTTTACAGAGTTTGTATTATGTCACAGTCATGATGTGAAGTTGTGAGGGGAGGGAATCCCTGAGGTTGCATGACCTGTAATACTGTCTATGTAGTTTCTGAACCAAATCAGTTTAGTTCCATCTCTTGAAGGATATCGGCTGTTATCCATGGTAAAAAATCAGAGTCAGTATCCTCTGATATATAAAGAAAATTATATTATTTCAAAATTAATTTTTTAAATTAAGGTTGAAAATGTTGATGCAAATCTACAGTTGGAACTGAATGACCTACAGTCAAATCATACTTTTAGAACAATGTTCAAAAACAAAAATGTAATTACACATTGCTCTCTCTTACCTGAAAGCAATTATAGTAACAAGATTTTTGCTAGAAAAATTATTTCTATTTTTGGAGGTACATATATTTATGAATAGGATGAAAAACATACATAAAAAAATGTTCAAGATTAAGATACATACAAACATTTGGAAGATATTTTAAGAATTTGTTTCAAATTTGATATTCAAGTATCAAACATATTACAGGTAAAAAGCAAGTATGCTGCTCTCAATACTTGTAATACTTTTTTCTGCTATTAAGAAAAACTTGAATGATTGTGTGGTAATAGTAGCAATAACAATTATTATTATAAAGTTTATTCATATTGTTTATGGTTAGGTATATATGTATGTACAGTTTACTATTGAATAAAATAGATAAAAAATGTGAGGAATTTTTGGATCTGGTTTGCATGCTGCTCTGAATATTCCTGTGTTGCCCTTTCCTCAAAAAGTTTGAGGACACCTGATTTAGATGAAGTGGCAAGAGAATTGAATAGTAACTTTACACTGATCTTTATGATTGAAAGTTCATTTGAACCAGGAGAAAATGGGTCTATGAATGCTATAAAATAAAGGATATAACAATCTCTGAGGTATCTCAGTTTGAAAAACTACTGATGCTAAACAAGGCCCCGGGAGATGGACAGTATACATTGAGTTATATTAAAAAAGAGGTGAGGGTAATGCCAAACTGTTAATAATGTTAATGATATCATTGATTGTAACAATCCCCTGAATTGTAACTAGAGCTGGGAAGACAGATACTTGGTCCAGATGCATCAATACCAGTGGCAAAAAAATGTAAGATTTAAAAATAATATATATTTATTTATTACTTAAAAAAGTAATTAAAAAATAGTAATTTGGAATACTGAAAAATGAGTGAGCTTCACATGCATTTTGTTATTTAGTCACTTAATTTCCGGGGGTAGAGCACAATTTTTATTTTGCCCTGAGTACAGCAATAACTAGTTACAGCTCTACCTTGACCAATCTGGTTAATTATAATGATGCGGTCATAAAACAGTTGGAGGCAAGAAACAGCTCTGACATTATATAGGTTATAGCAAAGCTTTAAAGTCCACCATATGAGTTTACTTTATAAGCTGAAATGAGATGTTATTACAGAAAGATCCTTACTTGTATCATAGGCTGGTAATCATAAATGAGCATGCTTCAGGGTGTATTAGCATAACAAGTGGAATCCCTCTGGAATTGGTACTCTAATGATGTGGGAGTGCAGGGATGGTCATCCAAGTTTGTTGATGAAAAGCATGAGAATGTGATTGTGACAGAACTGCACTGCATTGGTTAAAAATGAGTTGGAGTTGTAAGGTCAAATAAAACTTTTAATCCTACAAAATGTGAGGCCTTTTGCTGGGAGTAATATATAGGGGTTTGATTTAAAGGTAGTTCAAGATGATTATGATACAATCAAAATTTTTTACCATGGAATGTAATCAGGTGGCCAGAAAGGTATGCTGTCAGTGATTTAACAGAGACCTTTGCAAGTAAAGAAGAGGGCATCAGTTATTCCTTAATATAAGGTGACAATGAGACCACACCTGGAATATTGTATTAATGTGGCGGTTGCATCTGAAGCATGCAGAACTTTGAGAGAGGATTCTATGTCGATGCTCTCACCAGTCAAGTTGCCGTTCTTTCGGTGACTTGACTAGTAAAGAGCACTACTAATGAGGCCAGCAAAGCATGGCAACTAGACATCTTTTGGGGATGGGGGAAGATACTCGACTGAGGTGAATGTAGCCTCAAGACATCAGTAAAATAAACAAGGCTGCTATGGCCAACAGTATACTGCACTCAAAAATTCTGATAATAGTGCAAAGTTGACTCAGTCAAGTGACCACTGTATCTTCCTTCCACATTCTTTTGACTTACATCAGTTCGTGCATATAATTCATTTAGAACAATACATTTTTTAAGTCCAAATTGCTTGTCTCCATAAAAAAACAGTTATTTCCTGCTTAATGTGATTTTGCACCTTGCAGTCTCATTTTATGAAACTTCTATTTGAGAACATTTTCAACTTCATTGAGAATGATATGTTGTACCAGTTTTGAACTAATTTCTTTGAGAGCTGTTGTTTAATTACTATATAGGAAAATGAGAGTGTCAGTCATTATTCCCTCAGGCATATCAAAGGGTGACACAAATAATTATAGCCATGTTTAACTTCTGTTCCAGAGAAAATAATGGAGTCACCGGTGAAAGAGTTGATACAGGATCACCTAGACAAGACAGCAGCAGTAGTTCAGACACAGCATGGGTTTGTTAAGAAAAAGGGACATAGATTCAAATTGAGGAGAGACAGTTATAGAATAGATGTGCGAGAGTTTGCCTTTAGCCAACGGGTAGTTCATTGTGGGAACAGACTTCCAGCTGTTGTAGAAGTTGATAGCTTAAATAAATTTAAGGCTGAACTAGTTTCCCAAACAATGCCTAGTTTCCCATTTCACCGGATGGGTGAAATGGGAAAGGTTTTTTTTTTTTTTTTTTTTTTGGCTGATGCTGTATAAGCTTGCTTGCTTGCATCATATGCCTCAGCTAATGCCAATATCAGGTTGGTTCAGTTCCCCAAGCTCATTGGTTCTGGTTTTACAGAGTTCGATTTTACTGTACTGAAGTTATGGTTTTCTTCTTTTAAAAGGAAGCAGAAATTTTTGTGTTTCTTAACTAACAGCATATCCCTTCCTACCCCATCTGTCCTTTCTGTATGCATTGTACTCCCTTATAGGTAATTTAAGAGTTGGCAATTAATTGATTTCTCCATTACTTTAGAAAGAGTAGAAGTAATTGCAATGGGACAATAATTGGGTGGGAAGGATTTGTCACCCTTTTTAGGAACTAGCTGGTATGAGCAAATTTCCAAGTAAAAGGAAAAACACCTTTGGAATAAGAAAGTGAAAAAAGGCAGCAAAGAACAGGAGTAAGTTCAGGAGCACAGGTTTTGAGAACAAGTGGAGAAATACCATCAGGACCTGGAGCTTCTTAGCATCAAAATTCGTCAAAATCCTGACATCCTGAGGTCAGTAGTAATTGTAAAAGCCTCAACATCTCGACCAGCTGGGGCGGTGTGACTAGAAAACGGAAGCCAGCTGGAGTTGTGAGCATTAAAATCAAGGAAAGTTACCTCACTCTTAGGAACGTAGGACTGGAGGAAGTCAAGTTGTAAAGAGAGGTAGTCAAAGAGTTCCGAGTGATTAGTGCAGTTGGGAGAACGGTGGAGACAACAGATGAATTTGACCAAATGAGGTAGAGAGATTTTAAGCGAAAGAAGATCGAAATGAGAGGATTACAAGTTACCAAGTCTCTGATAGGATATATCGGAACGGACATGCACAAGTACCACCTTTGAGGTGAAAGGAATCATACAGTGAATAATTTGGCAACTGATTTGAGCAGTGGTTGAATCAACCAATAACTGAAATTCTGTGAGAAAAAGTACATGGGGTTTGGCAGACTAAGTGGAAATGGACATCATTGAGATTCGAACTGAGACCATGTATATTTGTGAAATGAACTGCGAAGTGTTTAGGAGATTTGGATCTGTTAGTTTTGACAATTCGTGGTGTGTTCAATAATAAGAACAAGTTGAGGGAGGGGACATGCTGTATCAAGTAATGAAATTTTTGGATATGTCGTACACATGGTAAGAATATGCCCAGATCCTTGACTTAACGTTGCCGCGACAATACCCACCCCTCACGCATACACACTACTCGGACTCCCTCCAGTCACTATCTGGCAGAGTAGAGGTAGCAAGATTATACACTAGCTGATCCGGAAGCCTAGAGAATCACCAATAGGTTGGGTCCGGTGTACTAACTAGTGGCCTTCCTCCGAACACCATTTTAGAGCTGTACACTCAAAATGACATTTCGGTTAAGGGACAATCAGGAGTGAAGGACTCCTACAGTTAGCAGTGTATTACTAGTTACTAGTAGTCACACTGGATAGCATGTTGAGTTTTAATTCATAAAGGATTATGAATTAAAACTCTCAAAGTAGTTCCCACCACAAAAAAATAAAACCCACTATGAACTCTATGCTGGTATACCCATTTGGAGTTTGTGCTTGGAACTACTGAAACTGTTCTAAATGATTACCTTTCAAGATAAGCAGAAAAGCATTCTCTTCAAACCACCTAGAAAGTTTCCAAATGTTCTTACTGATTGTGAGTTGTAGTTGTAAATAATTGCAATGTTAGAACCAATGTGAACATTGTTTTCTTGTGTTAAATAAACTTTCGAAAAAAAAATAGGATTGTTCATTGAAAATACCTGATGTGTGACAGTTCTCATGAAGTTAGGAGAAACAGTCACCCATGCAAAAACCAACATGAAAAATGCCAATTCATAAAATCTGCCCATACTCTTTGTTATGATATTCGTAAAAGATGATTGCGGCACTAAACATAAAGCAATCAGCAGTGTGGAATCTTCAATGAAAACAACACTAATCCAAGCTGCGATATTCATCGGAATCTCTCTCCTGGAGTATTGAGTGTTCAGAGATTGTGACCTCTTAACTGCTACACACTCATTTTGGGGATGGAACGGTGCCCAATATAGAGTGGCAAAGTAATGTAACGCTTGACAACGGAGCCTTGTAACACAAACGTTATCACGCTAACACTGAAGCTGTAATCTAACTCCCTCCCTAACATTACACTTTTTTCTGGCAGGTTAGGTAAAAGTTTATCTGTTGCCCATTTTTCAAATGTAAATCAATTTATGTCGGAATAATTTATCGTAGTAGCATTTGTTTTTTAGATCAAATTACAGTTAACGATAAATTTCATTCCCCTGCACATAAAACAATGTGTTAAAGAAGTATTCCCTGATTCACTGACTCCTGAAATTTCTTCCTCTTGCCAACATTTCTACATGTCACAGATTACTGTTGATCTAGATTTCGTCGATTAAAACAATGTTTGTTTTCACTGGCCCCACAGGAGCTAGCTGTTGCAGTGACTCTGTTGTCAGGGAAACGAAATATATTGTGCAAAAATGATAAGTGGAATAGGACAAGGGTATGTCTGCCAGCGGCAAAAGTCGATGATAGAGCAGATATATTTTAAGAGCACAAAACGTGATATTGTATGTAATGGCACTAATGGCATTAAAAGGCGATGAGCAGACTTAACAAGAACAGGGCAACCTCGCAAAAGTCGCAAGTTAGGGATAAATCTGAAAGTGTCTGCAATTCTGCAGATACAATAGGAGGGAGTATATGATGAGAGCCTTGTCCATCGATCCCAGCCTGGAGGTATTGTTCAGTGCTCATGAGGTAAATTTTTTTGAATATGGGGAGTACAATGTATACAGACAGGATGAGAGGGGTGATGCTCTTACTTAAGAAACACAAAATCTGTGGCAATGTATCCAGTTGATATGGGTAGCCAGTGTAAGGTTCAGTCAGTTTGGTGTAACATAAGCACTGGGAAAGCAAAAATGAAGGTAGGAGTATGTTTTTGCTAATGACTGATGAGCACAATCGACAGCTGTAGAGAGAAACAGTGGACCAGTAAATAAAAATGTCTTATAATGGGAGATTTTAACTTTCCAGATATTGAATGGAGCTTGAGGATTGGGCACATACACACACTAACAAGACAAAGGGACTGGATGCAAAAAATAATTGGACATATCATATACTCCGATTTAAGGAAAGCTTTTGACACTTGTGCATGGAAGACTACTGTACAAATTGGAGCAGTATGGTATGAAGGTTAAGTTACTACAACGGATAAATGGGTGGTTGCGTGGGAGAAGACAGTGTGGTAATCAATGGACGCTCCTCTTCATGGACTAATATTATAAGTGATGATGTTACCAACAGCAAATTCAAAATGGGAAGCACTCAAAGAACTTATCTTGGAAGCTACTAGAGAGGCCGCCGTAGCCTAGTGGTCAGGCGCGCGGGTGCATAAGTACACGTGCCTTGAGTGACCGGGGTTCAAACCCGTGACTGCTGAATACGGTGCTGTTTCTTGTATTCTGTCTATCTTGTGAACTCCTCTGATCGTTTGGTCGTCCCGGAGTATAAACAGAAAATTTTTTTATTTTACTTTACATACCAACTAAGAAATATTGTTCAAGGTTTAGGCCTAAGTGGATGTCAGATGAACTAATGAGACATATGGCAGAGAAGAAAAATGCATGGGATACATACAAATTAACACGTGACATAGAAGCCTATGATAGATACAAGTTGATCTGTAACCAAGTTACAAAGGAGGTTAGGCAGATAACGAGAAATCTTTGGCAAGAGATGCAAAGAAAAACAACAAAGAGTTCTTTACTTATGTAAACTCTAGAAGGAAGGGGATGAATCAGATTGGTCCACTTGATATCGATGGGTCAACTGTTGATGACCCTGCTCAGGTAGCTAACAAACTAAATGAATATTTTGCATCGACATTCACACATGAGGAGTTATTCAGCGAGGGGAATGCCAGAGGTGTATTCAACTCTGGCAGTAAGCTAGAGAATCTCGTAATAACTGAGAGTAAAGTGGAGGAGAAATTGTTGAAGATAAATACAAGAAAGGCACTTGGGGTGGATGGGATCTATCCAGTCATATTAAAGGAGGCAGCAAAGGAAGTAAGCAAACCCTTAGCCATAATTATGAGAGCTTCCTTGGACTCAGGGGAAGTACCCATGGACTGGAGATGTGCAAATGTGACCCCAATTCACAAAGGAGGATCAAAGGGCAACACAAGTAATTATAGGCCTGCGAGTTTAACTTCTGTTCCTGGAAAATTAATCGAGGCACTGGTTGAAGAAGCACTGCAGGATCATCTAGACAAGACTTCAGTTATAGCTCGGACACAGCATGGTTTTGTTAAGGGAAAGTCTTGCCTGACCAATTTGATTGGATACTATGATGCAGTCACAAAAGAACTGGATGCAGGGAATAACTTTGATATTATATACTTGGATCTTAGAAAGGCTTTTGATACTGTTGCACATGGAAGACTGCTGCACAAATTGGAGCAGTGTGGCATTGGAGGCAAATTGCTGCTATGGATAAAGGGGTGGTTGAGGGGGCGAAGACAGAGAGTGGTAATCAATGGACACTGCTCATCGTGGACTAATGTTATTATTGGAGTCCCTCAGGGTTCAGTATTGGGTCCATTATTGTTTTCTGTATTTATAAATGATATCGATGATGGTATATCAAGCTTAATGTCCAAGTTTTCAGACGATACGAAGGTTGGCAGGGTTGTCAAGGACACTACTGACACTATGCTACTGCAACAGGATCTGGAAAGATTGAGCAGATGGGCTGAGAGGTGGCAAATGAAGTTTAACATTGACAAATGTAAAGTACTACATGTGGGAAACAGCAACTCCAGAGCAACGTATCAACTCTGTGGTACTATACTGACAGTGGTAGAGAATGAAAGGGACCTGGGGGTGGTTGTGCAGGCAGATATGAAGTTTTCTGAGCAGTGCAGACGGGCTGCAAGAGTAGCTCGTGGTGTATTGTCGATGATATATAGGAATTTTTCTAGCAGGGATAAGGAGGTGATTATTCCCTTGTATAAGGCAATGGTCAGACCACACTTAGAGTACTGTATACAGGTCTGGAGGCCTCATTTCAAGAAGGATGTAGAGATGCTGGAACGAGTACAGAGAAGGGCAACAAGATTAGTGAATGGAACAAAGGGGTGCTCTTACGAAGAAAGGCTTAAATTTTGCAAATTACAGTGTCTGGAGACTAGGCACCGGCGAGATGATCTGATAGAGGTGTATAAAGCCTTGAATGGTTTGAGCATGCTCAATGCTGATGGGATTCTTCCTCTAGCTCAGAATAATCACCTGAGAGGGCATAAATTCAAATTGAGAAAAGACAGATGTAGGATAGACGTGAGGAAATTTGCCTTTAGCCAGCGGGTGGTTGGTTGGTGGAATAGACTTCCATCCCTTGTCGTGGAAGTTGATAGCCTAAATAAGTTTAAGGCTCAGCTGGACAGGTATTTCGAATGAACAGAAGGGTGAAGTGGAAGTGGTTATTTTTTATTTATTTTTTTTTATTTTATTTATTTATTTTATTATTTTATTTTTTTTTTGGCTGATGCTGCATAAGCTTGCTTTCTTGCATCAAATGCCTCTACTAATGCTAATGCTAATGCTAAAGTGATGTCCCCCAAGGTTCGCTGTTGGGCCCACTGTTGTTTTGTATATTTATCAATGATATTGATGAAAGTATATCAGGCTTAATATCGAAGATTTCAGATGATACAAAGGTTGGCAGAGTTGTTAATGACAGTAATGGTAGTGTGCTACTGCAACAGGATCTTGAAAATTTGGGCAGGTGGGATGAGAAGTGGCGACTGAAGTTTAACATTGACAATTGCAAATTACTGCATATGGGTAGAAATAACCCCAAAGAAATTTCTGGAGGAAGGAAATGAAAAAGACCTGGCAGTAATTGTGCAGTCAGATTATTATGAAGTTTTCTGAGCAATGCAGACAGGCTGCCAGATCAGGTCATGGGGTATTGTCAATGATATACAAGAATTTTGTTAGTAGGGAAAAGGAGGTGATTATCCCTCTGTATAAGGCAATTATCAAGTATGCCTTGAGTACTGTGCACAGGTCTGGAGGCTCTATTTTAGGTAGGAAGGATGTAGCGTTGCTTAACCGTGTACAGAGAAGGGCAACAAGATTGGTGAGGAGAATGAAGGGATCCTCTTACCAAGAGAGGCTTAAGTTCTGCAAATTGCAGTGGCTGGAGACTAGGCACCTGTGCGGTGATCTGATTGAGGTGTATAAGGCTTTAAATGGGTTGAACAAGCTCAATTATTATTATTAGCCATATGGTGCGAGGAAGCCTAAGGCTTGTGCCTCACCAGTCGAAAAAAATTCCCAAGTTGTTACTCTGAAAGAGAGAGAGAGAGGAATCACCAATATAGAGAAGAATAATGATATCCAGCTCAGGACCCTAGGTGTGCCAAGCCCATACTCACCAGATGTGAGCCCCTGATGGGATTCTTCCACTTGCTAAGATTACGAACCTAAGGGAGCATACACCGATGAGCCAAACCATTATGACTACCTACCTAATATGATGTTGGTCCTCCACGTGCAGCCAAAAGAGCTTGTACCCAGCGAGGCACGGACGCTACATGATTTCTAAATGTGGTACAAAAAATAAAGTACAAAGGGTGTTGAGGGTCAAACGATACCAGGAATTTCTCTCATCTCCGCGAGTGTTCGCTGTATCGAGGGAGAGTACTCTGTCAAGGCCAGAGATTTAAAGTGTGTGGATCATGTGTTCATTGTTCTTCTGGCCCATTGGCCGTCGGACCTCTGATGTGACCCGACGTTGTCCGTACTATGAGGTTGTCTAATCGGGTTGTCATAGTATGATTTTTTTTTCCTGGTCATGTCCAGTTCATCTGGGTAGGTTTCCGTGGTTGTGTAGATTTTATGCTGGTCTAGGTAGACGTCAGAGTGCCTGGCATATGAATGACTGGACCCAGGGTATCCCAGCAGAACATCGCCCAAAGCATGACACTGCTGCTACCAGCTTATTTTCATCCCATGGTACATCCAGGCACCATCACTTCCTCAAGTAAATAAACAACGCACACGTACCCAACCGTCTACATGGTGCAACAGGAAACGTGATTCATAGGACCAGACGACCTTCCGATCACTTAGAATCCAGTTTCGATGCTCGCGTGCCCATTATAGGCACTGTCGCCAGTGAACCATGGTTAGCATGGGCACTTGGAGTGGCCTACTGCTACACAGCCCCATTTTCAGCAGGGTTCGATGTACTGTGTGTTGTGACACTTTACTCCCGTCACCAGCATTCCAATTACCAGCGAGTTGCGCCACAGTCGCCCCTCTGTTACCAGGGACCATCCGGGAGAACCTTCGCTCACTTCGAGCATTGATAAGCAGTGGTCGTCCAACACCTCGCCGGCGGTTCGTGAGTTTCTCGTCCTCGGACCACTTTCGGTAGGTACTGACCACGGCTGACCGTGAGCATCCCACCAGCCCTACGGTTTCGGATATGCTCTGACATCACTTGGTGGCTGGGTTAGTCGGTCTCAGGCGTAGATAGCAAGGTTTTTTCGCCCAGAAACTGGGGTTTTTCGTCCAGCATAACAGACAAATCGACCATAGAGCACACGCAATTAACAGACATAAGACACACAGCACGGCAGATGAATTTAATTATTCGGGTGGCCTAAATATAATAGTTTGTTTTTTTTTTTTTTTTTGGATATGCTCCGACCCAGTCGTCTAGCCATTACAATTTGGCCCTTGTCAAACTCGCTTAAGTCCGCTGCCTTTCCCATCTGAAGAACAAGAGTAACACTGATTAACGGAGCTCAATATCAGGTGTTTTTTGTACCGTGTCCCGACCTGCGAACGCGCCGTAGTTCACCTGAAGTTGCTTCGATTTGCATACCGACTCGCTGGTCATAATGTTTTGGCTCATCGGTGAAAATTCAAAATTAAGGAAAGACAACCATAGAATAGATATGTAGAAATTCGCCTTTAGCCAGCGGGTGGTTAATTGTTGGAACAAACAAACTTCCATCTGTCATTGTGGAAGTTGATAACTTAACTTAAATAAATTCAAGGAGGAACTGGGCAAACTTCGAGGGGGAATGGATGTGTGAAATTATGTTTTCTTTTGGCTGATGCTACACAAGCTCATACCCTTGCTTTCTTTCATCACATGCCTCCATTACTACTACTACTAATGGATTTATTGGATGACTATTTTCTAGAGTAGCACTGTAGAGAGGCAACAAGAGGGAGTATTACTCTTTATCTGATTATCATCAGTGATTATTCATGCATTAAAAATCTACAGGTAAAAGAACCACTAGGTGGCAGTGATCACAGTGTATTGATTTGGGAGTTACTTAAAGATGTAAATACAAAGGTAAAGGGAGGGAGATTTTGCTTTTGTAAAGGTGACTATAGTATCAGACAGTTTAAATTCTACACAGTGGAATCGACTGATGACGTTACCATCAGCAAATTCTAAATGGAAAGCACTCATAGAAGAACTAGGCTTTTAATACAACTAAAAAATACTTCTCAAGGTATAGGCCTAAATGGATGTCAGATGACCTGATAAAACCAGTGAAATGACTTCAAGCATCACACAGGGTTTTAACATTTGGTCTGTGGATGAAAAACACCAACTGGTCCTGATAACAATGAAATCTACATTGGTGTTCAAAGAAAGTGCACCACCCCTTAAAATTGTAATTGTCATCCGAATAACGTAAGTATATGGCAATATTTCTAAGAGATTGCATCAGATAAGATTGACACGCGTAGGTGATGACGTAATATTGCATCAGTTGTTACTTTCAGCTATATAAGCACGCTCTGCAGTAATTCCATGCTAGTGTCAGGATGGCGAGTTACGGGCAGTTGACGCCAGGACGAAAGAGTGCTATTGTTGCTTTACGTGAGGATGGATGTTCTTACTGTCATATTGCTTATAGACAAGGCTGGATTCCCATTAGGTGCCATAGGGCCTATGAAATTTTTAGGGCCTACGAAGGAAGAAAAAAAAACAGTCCACTCTTTTCACTGTGACTAACGAAAACGAGCTGAAAAAACATGAGCGGAATCGACTCTAGGAGCTTCAATTCAATACGCATACGCTATCTAGCGACTGTTCTCGAAACTAGAAGAATCGAAGTGATTGTCGCTCCGTCAATTGAGGTGGTTTATTATTTACATAGTTGAAATTTGAGGTACGTTAACTGACGTGATTCGCAATCAAAGTGTTAAAATAGAAGAGTTTACCCCTCCTCCCCCCTTTTTTTTAGCACATTTCGGAATAAACTGTCTAGGCCCTACGAACACCAAAATCCAACCCTGCTTATAGAGTGTCTTGTAATCAGTCGACAGTGAGTAGATTTCTTTCCAAACTCAAGAATACTGGTTCTGCGGATAGAAAAAAAAAGGAACCGGACTCAAACGAGTCTCTACGCCAAAACAGGATCGCGTTTTGAAGCGTTTATGCCTTAAAAACCGTAAAGCTTCTCCGTCTGAGCTGAAAAGAGAATGGGAAGAACATACAGGAGTGGTAGCAAGTGCAGTAACAGTCAGAAGACGCCTCTTCAAAAATGGACTTGTAGCCCGTCGTCCTAACAAGAAGCCCCTCCCCACACAAAAAAATGAAAAAGGCCCGATTAATTTGGTGTAAGGACCAAGTCAAATGGACCCCCGAGCAGTGAAAGTCAGTTATTTCTCGGACGAGAAGAAATTCAATCTGCATGGCTCTGATGGGAGACAAACGATTCGCCGTAGACGTGGCGAAGAATACCATTCAGACTATATGGTGTCTGTCTACAATGAAATTCCCTACGAGCCAAATGATATTTCACTGATATTTATAAACGGTTCCGTAAATGTCAGTGGATACCTAGCTATATTGGAAGGCAAATTGCCCAACAATTAGAGACCGTTTCAACCTGCCAAGTAACTGCATCTTTCAGGACAACTCTGCTCCTTGTCATCAGGCGAAAAGTGTAAGTAGGCACTTCTGTACTGTAGTTACTTTAGCTTTATTTCTGCATTAGAAGTTCTACAGTAATGTGTTTACATTTGTTACAGGTGAAAAAATGGTTGGAAGAACGGTCCATTTCAACTCTTAGCTGGCCAGGAACAGCTCGGACCTGAATCCTATACAGAACTGTTGGCATCGTGTGGAATCTGCAGTTGCCAGAAAGAAACCAAACACACGAACACGAACCAAATTTCGTGTTTGGAACCACCAACTATCAGTTGATTATCTTAAGAAATTGATCTTGTCAATGCCTCGACGGTGTGCCGCTGTCATCACGGCCAGAGGCGGCGGTTCAGCTAAATATTAGTTTGCACCTGGTGAACTTTTCATTTTGCTTTCCATTTAAAATGATAAACTGAAGAAAACCGAGGGCTTCTGATAACATTTCAGCCATAATTGTCATGTTTACCAAAACTGTTGTATAACGGTTGCAAATGCTCATTTTGGAATATTTTGAGAGCACCTGTCAAATATTACTTAGCTTTGCCTAAACTATTAATAAATATCTTTTATTATATTTCTATTTGTGATGCTAGTCATTAATGTAATATACCATCGCGAAAAAGGTTTAGAAATGTGAAATTCCTAGGTGATGCACTTTCTTTGAATACCAGTGTAATATTAAAATCAGTAATTTACAAAAAAATTTGACACGCTTCCCACTCTCCGATGTTTTTCATTTGCCATTAATGAATGTAGCAATAAAACTGTTTATTGGGGTCACCTGGAGAGTTATGGCCCTATCCATGTGTACTGTGTCTGTAAATTGCATGTGTTCTCTGGCCAATTTGTCTGCTTTGCTAGACAAAAAACCCCCGGGTTACGGAGGAGACAACCTTGCTGTCAACTCAGCCATGGAGTAAAAAATGACCATTAAAGTTTCTCCTGTCATCGACGAGATTGGAACCCGGGCCTTTTCCAGCCAGTGCAGGGAAAACGGTGACTTCTCGGTTCGTCTTCACAATCTTTTCAGCTTTTAATTAAGCCGAGAATACTATCAATAAACTTGTTATCGGAATAGACATTCATCACCAATTCCCATAAACAGATTTTAACTTGTTCAGAGTTAAACTGCAGGCTCAAAGAAAACGCGACCTCGTGCCCAGCCAGAAAATACTGTTTTGATTTAATAGTTTACATTCCTATATATGTGGTATTTTATAACATTCTATATAATTTAATAACATTTATTATTTATTTATTTTGCTTAAACATTTTAAAGAAAAATTCTAAATTATTTATGCTTCATGTCTACGTTTATTTATGAATATATAAAATGTGTGTCAAAAATTTGTCTTAAATTTTATGAAAATTTAAAGTTTAATTTAAATTACAAATTTAAACTTTAAATTAAGTTAAACTTTTATTATCAGAATAGTTACTCATGTGTAATTTATCTGGTTTGTATTTCCTAGAATGCAATTTTTTTTATTATATGATAAAATACTGGCGCTTCTTTCTTGTTTAAAACGCGTGCTGTTCGCATGATCACGTGCTAAGTACGAAAATTTGCATTTGCTTTTAAAACGGCATTCAGATGTGTGAACCTGCTCTAAAGGGTAATGTTAATGCTTTTTATTTATTTTAAAGAATCTGAGACGTTTGTGATTTAATTGAATTATGGATTTAAAAGATAATGGACGTAAGTTTATAAAATAGTTCCGATAATATTTTTATGTGTGGCGCTGATAACCAACCCAACTATTAAATCAACTGCCAGGCCCGAATCGAGAATAATGAAATATGTCACCTCTAAAATCCATCCCCCCCCCCTCTCAAAACGTGAAATGGAGCGAGCTATTACACTTTTTCGGTTGTAAAAAAATATTTCAAATATTTCTTTTGGCAAATATATTTTGTTAAGTTCAAAGGGATAATATATACAGTATTTAGCTCCAATAAAATTTTATTCGTATTAGTACGCTTCGCAACCAGTGATACTCAGTATCCCAAAATAATTATTTTTAAAATAAAAACGTGAATTTTAAGCAGAGCAGACGATAGCTTCATGCACATTAATACAGCAAGGTTTGATAAGGAACCATTGACAAATAACGTAAAACAAGGAGTAGGTGTTAAACAAAATTGAGTGAGAGGGATCGATGTCCCATGAATTTTACGCAATAAAAGTTTTTTGACTTCGAGTATTTCGTTACGAAATAATAGGGAGGTGGATGCGTCAAAACTGTTGTCATTAGTGAAGAATATTTAAAATCCATTTTTTTTTTCTGTTAATATGAAACTGATTATTTAATTTTCAAAACCTGTTGGTAAGCTCTTGCCTACATAATATTTTTCTTTTTCAGCGCAAACTTACCGCCCCGTAGCTGTCTGGGTCTCTTCCTGGGGCGGAAACGTTCCCCAATATGCTGTGAAGGGTGGACAAGACTATTGTGATATAATCTACGTTGCACGCGCCTTTCATTTCGGAGATACGATTGTAGGTAAACTCTTACCTTCCCACGGTTGCTGTTATGTACCTTGGAATGGGCATGAGTATCCGTTACGGGACTACGAGGTAACTTGCATTATGGGATATAAAACATCAGCTGTGGCGGATTCTTGCATAAATGGGAAAGCAGCAGATTAAGGGCTGGCGCAAAGGTGTTGGATGCCCCGGGCGAGTCCTTACGTGTACCTCCCTAATAACTTTCTATAACCTTATTTTATATTTTTAATTAAAGTTATTTTATCTAATTCTGCTTATAATTTGTGGCACGCTAGACTAGAGTTAACAGACATCCTCGGAAACGAGGACGTGTCCTAGTTTTTAGGACGTCCTTGCGGATTTTACATTTGCGTCCTAGTTTTTTGTAATTTAAAAAAAAAATCATCTTATCATAAAATTAATTTTTCTCCAAATATTCTGTGCATTGCACCTTCGGTTAATACAACAGAATAAATTTTATTGCGTGTTCCTTAGTTAATTAATTCGTTAAAAAGAAGAATCAAACGAAAACTTCATAGTTCTGTCATAATAATCTTTATACCATATGGATGCCGAATATGCTGAATCCGCCACTGCTTACTGATTACCTTTTATGTTAGCTAATTGTTATCAATATCGGGGTTGGCTTACGTTATTGTAGAGTTGAAAAATATTGTATTCTTAATTCAACTTGAGAAGGACATTACGTGGAATTATTACTAAGTAGGCTTAGTAAAGGCACTTTACTACCTAAAGTATTTAATTAGATTATTAGAACGAGAGGACAATTATTACGATAGACCAAACAGTATCGTAATAATTGGCCAACGACCAAATTGGCTACGTTTCAAATTTCTGTGTTGAAATCGGTCTTCAGGCTTGAAGACAGATTTCAAAACAGAAATTCGAAACATAGCCAGTTTATTTGGTTGTTGAGACTGTTTGGGTGGATCTATTAGCATTAGTAGAGGCATATGATGCAAGAAAGAAAGCTTATGCAGCATCAGCCAAAAAAAAAAAAAAAAAAAAAAAAAACATTTCCATTTCACCCCTCCGTTCGTTCAAAATACCTGTCCAGCTCAGGCTTAAATTTATTTAGGCTATAAACGTCCACAACAAGAGATGGAAGTCTGTTCCACCAACCAACCACCCGCTGGCTAAATGCAAACTTCCGCACATCTATCCTACATCTGTATTTCCTCAATTTGAATTTATGCCCTCTCAGGCGATTATTCTGAGCAAGAGGAAGAATCCCATCAGCATTGAGTTTGCTCAAACCATTCAAGGCTTTATACACCTCAATCAGATCACCTCGCAGGTGTCTAGTCTCCAGACACTGCAATTTGCAAAAACTTAAGCCTTTCTTTGTAAGAGCAACCTTTCGTTCCATTCACTAATCTTGTTTCCCTTCTCTGTATTCGTTCCAAAAGCTCTACAGCCTTCTTAAAATGAGGCCGACAGACCTGTATACAGTACTCAAGGTGTGGCCTGACCATTGCCTTATACAAGGGGATAATCACCTCCTTATCCCTGCTAGAAAAATTCCTGTATATCATTGACAAGACACCATGAGCTACTCTTGCAGCCCATCTGCACTGCTCAGAAAACTTCATGTCTCCCTGCACAATTACCCCCAGGTCCTTTTCATTCTCTACCACTGTCAGTGTAGTACCACAGAGTTGATACGTTACTCTGGGGTTACTGCTTCCCATATGCAGTACTTATATTTGTCAATGTTAAACTTCATTTGCCACCTCTCCGCCCATCTCAACCTTTCTAGATCCTGTTGCAGCAGCATAGCATCAGTAGTGTCCTTAACAACCCTGCCAACCTTTGTATCGTCTTCAAACTTGGACATTAAGCTTGATATACCATCAATATCATTTATAAATACAGAAAACAATGAACCCAACACTGAACCCTGAGGGACTACACTAATATCATTAGTCCACGATGAGCAGTGTCCATTGATTACCCCTCTGTTTTCTCCACCACAACCATCCTTT
This sequence comes from Mastigoproctus giganteus, assembly GCF_048544385.1. Classification (NCBI taxonomy): domain Eukaryota; kingdom Metazoa; phylum Arthropoda; class Arachnida; order Uropygi; family Thelyphonidae; genus Mastigoproctus; species Mastigoproctus giganteus. The sequence goes on from NC_143587.1 coordinate 27,678,307, forward strand.
ATACATAGCTGCAATGGCACACTGCTCCAATTTGTGCAGCAGTCTTCCACGTGCAACAATATCAAAAACCTTTCTAAGATCCAAGTAGCTAATATAAAAGTTATTCCCTGCATCGAGTTCCTTTGTGACCACATCATAGTATCCAATCAAATTTTTCAGGCAAGACTTTCCCTTAACAAAACCATGCTGTTTCCCAGCTATAAGTGAAGTATTGTCTAGATGATCCTGCAGTGCCTCCATTAATTTTCCTGGAACAGAAGTTAAAATAGAAGGTCTATAATTACTTGTGTCAGTCTTTGATCCTCCTTTGTGAATTGGGGTTACATTTGCTCATCTCCAGTCCATGGGTACCTCCCCTGAGTCCAAAGAAGCTCTCATAATTAGGGCTAAGGGTTTGCTTACTTCCTTTGCTGCCTCCTTTAATATAACTGGATAGATCCCATCCACCCCGGGTGCCTTTTTTATGTTTATCTTCAACAATTTCTCCTCCACTTTCCTCTCAGTTATTACAAAATCATCTAGCTCACTGCCAGAGTTTACTTCACCTCTGGCATTCCCTTCCCTGTTGAACCACCAATATCCAGTGGATCAATCTGATTCATCCCTTTCCTTCTAGAGTTTACATAGGTAAAGAACTCTTTTCTGTTTTTCTTTTCATCCTTTGCCAAAGGATTTCTCATAATCTGCCTTTGCCTGCCTAATCTCCTTTGACTTGGTTACAGACCAGCTTATATCTATCATAGGCTTCCATGTCGCCCATTAATTTATATGTATCCCATGCATTTTTTTCTCTGCCATATGTCTCATTAGTTCATCTGACATCCATTTAGGTCTAAACCTTGAACAATATTTCTTAGTTGCTATGTAATGCCTAGTAGCTTCCAAGATAAATTCTTTGAATGCTTCCCATTTTGAATTCGCTGTTGGTAACATCATCAGTTGCCTCCACCGTATAGAATTTAAATACTGTCTCAGACCTCCGTAGTCTCCTGTACAAAAGCAAAAACCCTTCCGTTTACCCCTGATGGTAGTTACCTCTTTGAGTAAATCCCACTTCAGCACACTGTGATCACTGCCACCTAGTGGTTCCTTTATCTGCAGATTCTTAATGCATGAAGGATCACTACAGATAATCAGATCAAGAGTATTACTCCCTCTGGTTGCCTCCCGAACATGCTGACGTAGAAAACAATCATCCAATAAATCCACAAAAGCTTGCTAGTGTGTGAGTGACCAACCCACAAATTCCAGTCAATATCTGGGAAATTAAAATCCCCCATTATAAGACTCTCTGATTTACTGGCCCACTCTATTTCGTTGTACAGTTTCTTATTATACTCATCTGAGTCATTAGGCCTATAGCACACTCCTACTCTCAATTTTGATCTCCCGATGCTTATGTCATACCAAACTGACTTGACACTGCACTGTCCAGCGATGTCGACTGGCTTCACTTCCATGGATTTTATGTGTTTCTTAACTAATAGCATAACCCCTCCTCCCTTCCTGTCCTGTCTATCCTTTTTATACACATTATATTCCCCAAATTCCAGTTCTGCATTCCTTATATCTGTGTGACACCACGTCTCTGATATCCCAACAATATCTGCCTTTGATGTTTTGAGTAATACCTCAAATTCATCAAATTTATTTACTAAATTCCTAGCATTGGTGTACACGAAAGTATACATGCACCTGTTCCTATTCTTAACTACCCTAACACAACCCATGTGTTTACTTGTACCGCAATGACTCTCAGCAGTCTCAGAAATATCCTGCATCTTGTTTTCCAGGCTGCTGCTCATTCTAATAGAAGCAGTGCAAGAATCACTTTCACCTCTGCCAGTGGCTACTGTTAATCTATTAGTCCTTGTATCCCTCCAAGCTAGCAGTTTTCCGCCCCACCTAACACTGCCTCGATAGCATCAGCAAATATTCTTGCGCCTTTTCTATTTAAGTGTATCCCATCCCTGTAGAAGCAGTTTCTTCTGTTAACAAGTATATTTTAACAATTAACAAGTAGACAAGTATATTCTGATAATTGGCCTCTCTTTCCGATAAACTAGTTAAATACTTCACGTGGTAAAGTGCCTTTATTAAATTATAATTTAGGAAAAAACATTAAAAATACTTAACGTATTTAAAAAGTTACCGGAATTACACAATTCCTCCCCACTCCCCCACTAAATCGCCAGTTACATTATATGCTTTCTGTAACAATATTTATTTATTTATTATTTTATTTTTTTATTTTTGAATAACACAAAGTTTTACGCCTGTGTACTGCACTCACTGACATTTTACTGTTGTCACGCGTGGCGCCTCCGTAGCCAGGTGGGAAGAAGCAGCAGTGTGTAACGCACGCTTCTTGATTAGACCGGGGTTCGATCCCGTCACCACCAAATACGGGGATGCGGAAAGATCAGGGAATGATCACCGCATATTCCCGGAGCAATATGGCCTTAGTTGCTAATGCTCCTAAAAACCAAATAACAAACAAAACAACAAACTGTTGTCACGCACAAAGCTGCTTGGTGATACATATGTCCCCCTTGAGCACGTTAACATAAATTATGACTACAAGCAATATCACCGTTTCCAACTCTTTCATAAAATTATTCAACATTCGTCTTTAAAAGACATAAAAATCCAGTGTTTTAAAATAACACAGTAATATATACTCTGGCTAATCTGTTTTATAAATCGATTAGAATGAATTTCCCTATATTTGTAATGTTCGTTCCTAATTTAGTCTTTGTATCATCGTATCACGTGACATTAATCTTCCGAAATATCATTTCAATCCATGTGTTAACTCTCAGGAATACGAGTACATCATTGTTCCATAGTAGACTACAAGAAAGAATGATATTTGGTAATATTTTTTATATAACCCAACAGTATCCGGACGTCCCTCGGAAAAATGAACCATCTTACCATCCACGTGTCAGAAATAACTATTAAAGCAATTGTGTTCACGCTAGAAGTCCTCGTGGGTAGCACAGTTGCTATAATCACCGTCCTTCCCACACTGAGTGGAAAGGATCTCTGATTGAAATGTGTCAAGGACACGAGGAATTTTTATGGACTTCTCTCACAACGTGCTTAACTTAGTCATCTCAACTGAGGGTTGCGTGGATTTTCCTTCCAGAAACTCGGGTTCTTCATCCAGCAAACAGCAAATCGACCTCAGAACACCCAATTACAGACATATTATATGTGGACTAAGATGCTGATGTGCCTAAAATCCTACAACAACCAGCTAGAAGTAAGCGGATCAACAAAACACAAATGGGAGAAGAGTAAAACTGAGCAACTTACAACAGAAGTCATCATAGGATGCATCTTAGCAGTCAGTCTGCCCTTGGCCTTGCAACAAAATTGCGCCATCCTAGATTAATGGTGAGTAATCAGGGTGTTATAGTTTGTAACACTCTGGATCAGTAATTTCTGTAACGCAGGCTGGAAACCTGTTCTGTGTGCTTTAATAACATGTCATGTAATAAACAGAGTAGTATAACATGAAAATGACACAATCATATACAAGAAGAAACCACTACATAATTAGATAAAATTAATTTCTTTTCCTTAAAATTAGTTTTTTCCCCATTACATTAACTGTATAACCTTCATATATACTAATAATTCATTAGCATTTCATCGAAAATCTTAGACGAAAAATTGTGATATAATGCCTTTGCTTCTGGTCCTTATCTTCCATATGTTTCGATGTAATGGTTTTCCTACTGATATGTTGAACAACTTTCAGTATCTTGAAAGTCCAGACACTGATATGTTGAACAACTTTCAGTGTCTGGACTTTCAAGGCATTAGCAACCCTCAGTGATCGGGGTAAGGTAATCACTGGATATGAAGTAGTGCGAACTTTTGTGGACTATGTTCCTTTCTTGTGTCTTAACGGTTAATTTATTAAACAGATTAAGACTTAACCTGTTTAATTTCTAGTTTACAAAAAAATATTTATACAAAAACAGGGGGTCTGATTGGAAACTAAGGTTATAATGACTGTATTTTCAATTATTAATATTTTGTTGCTTACCTACAGATAGCACGTGTTGAGTTTGACCCACTGACAGTTTGAAATGTCGACCAGACTGGAAACATGGTCCTGCGAGGAAACTTGTGGGTGTTATTTTCCTTCTGTATTTGTACTGTTCGTTCCGGTTAAAAAAATTAAAATTAAACCGCTGATACCCTGATACATCTTTTGGGGATGTGATTCGAACGAGAAATTTGTCCAAGATTTGTTTGCATACCAACCTCTGTAATCTTACTTTAAGATTAATCCTTTTAATTTGACCGGCCCTTTCAAAATGAACAATGAAAGTAACTACAAAAGAAACCGAGTTCATTTTCAGTTATTTTGTTTTCAGGTACTTTGCAATCCATATGGATGTAGATTAATGTGGGAAGAAGGTAAAGATGGACTACTTGCGCCTGGTTCTATTCAAGGAGGTCACACAGCTGATGGTGATGTTCTCTTTATTGGCCGACACGAACATGAGGGCACCATGGTCGTAGGATCAATAAGGCCCTCGCATCGCTGTATGTATTTATCGTTTGGTGGAAGAGAGTACACTTATAACGAGTATGAATCTCTTGTGATTGAAACAATCGTGTTTTGATGTGATGAATCCCGTTGCTCAGTTTGATCCACGAAGCAGCTGAATGAACGTAATCATCACCGAATTTCTTAAGGACCCATCATAGAAGATGACCTGCTCTTCTGGATTTAAAATTTAATGTAAAGGACTTGTTATTTCTATTAATTTTTCTTTTACTTGAAATTTTAATTAACTATAATGGTAAAAATAACATTAAACACTGTTTTGAAATTCCTTTATTGATAATTTCCTGATTTACAATACTACTACCAAAAAATAAAGAAAAAAATACCCTATTTAATTAACTATAACCATAAAAGCATATTAATTATGTGGGTGTAAAATTCTTCACATGTCATTTGCATATTATATATATAGTAAATAATATTCCTTTAACAGCTTCAATTTTTAATTGGTTTCTTTCCTTTGTCCGCTGACTATTTATCAATGAAAATACACGTTCAACATTTGCATTGTGGCCAAATACACCAAAGATGAATTGTAAAATTTTTAGTAACTCTGAAATTAATTCAGAAGTTTTACGTTGTTTAAAAAACATCACCCATTTCTTATTTGCAGTTAATGTATTCCATTTATCATTTTCTTGTTGTGTTTCCAAGAATAACTTTAAATTATGCCATTGATCAAACAGTTTTACATCATGACTCCCTTCTCACAAAGATATTCTAAGCAGGAATAAACATTGTCCCAAGAAGGAATTTCTGCCAAATCGATCCATTCTAAGATTTGAAACTCATCTAATGGTTTTAACCATGATTCAATATATTTTAAAGTACGGCCATACAAATTCTCGATTTGAACTGTAAAGTGTGTGACTTCATTTTCCTTACCCTTTTCTGTTGCAATTTTTAGAATTGAGCACACTTTTAACGGAAGAAATTTATTGGTTTTTCCTCTCCTTGAGCAAATGAAAAAGTCATGGATTTTCCGCACTTCAATTATTGAAATACAGCCTCTTTCAATACGTTTTATATTTTCTTGAAAGACTGACGTGAATGAATGAGCGAATGAAAGGTATGCCTCATTCATATCATCTTCAAAAAATGTTTGCAATATTGCTGGTGAATCTTCCAGCGACAGAAAATAGGATTTAAACCTTTCATAAAGTTCTAAAATGCGATTTATGGCTGGAAAGAGAGATAACCATCGCGTTTTGGTTTAGTGTAAAGGTTGCTTATACTCTGTCTCTACAAAATTGCAAAAGTCCTTTAGTAATTCAACTCTCACAGTATAAATAGAGAAATGATTGTAGATTACCCTAACCAGCATTTCTATATTGACTGGTAGCCCATCAAAACTATAATGCACAGTATTATTTAAAACGTGTGCTGGACAATTCCAATTAATTTATCATTAAGTTTTTATTTTAGTTTAAAATACACATTTCTTCTTCCAGCTCTTTTGACACCACTGAAGTTAGTATTACAGTTATCACCAGATCAAGTTTTCCTTTAATTGCAACAGAAATAACACTATTGACTTCATATATAATATGACAACAGTCATATTATATATGACTGTTGTTTTGAAGTTGTATTTTAATACAAGAATTAGGATAAATATTTTGCCTTCAGTCCATAAAAGACTGGAGGTAATATTGAAATGAAAGAATTAGCTCTCTACGTCGTATGTGTGCAGTGGTAGGCGTTGCATGTCAGACTCTAAACTGTGATTAATTCCCTGGGGGAGGAATATTAAGTGTGTATCCTAGCAATACTAAACTCAAAACTGAATCATACTTTATGATTGCACGCAATATCGGTTTTGTGTACAAGAAGTGGCTAAAAGTAGACGAACCACGTGAGATTTTAGAAAAATAGCGAAACAAATACACAGTTCAAAAATACACCTTGGAGGCTAATAAGGGGCTGAGCACATTTGGATACTTGCCTTATTACAGAGTAGGTAGCTGGCAATTAACCAGGTTTTGGTAAGTTTAGCGAATTTTCTTTTGTGATTTCATGGAACAGGAAAACACTATTGGATACTCAGTTTCATGTAAGTTATTTTTGGCGAAACTAGCTAATTTCACTACCATAGAGCAGCTGAAGGTAGGGCAATGGTATTTTCTTGATTTTTAAATAGCATAGGACAGGGTGGAGAGAATGGAATTTTGGTTTCATTGCCGACTTAAGGGAACCTTCCTTATTCTTTCTTTCTGTGCTTTTCCCGCTCTATTTAAAAATCAAGAAAATACCATCACCCTAACAAAAGAGATAAAACTTCGTACATCATCTGTCCATCCTTTCCCTTACCTTGACTATTTCATCTTAAGAATTTATTTAACCTATCCGCTTCCACAAAACGGATGGCAGCGTGTTGCAACAATCAGCCACTGGCTAAAGGGAAACTTCCGAACATCTATTCTGCAACCATTCTTCCTCAGTTTGAATTTATGTCCCCTTCACGTGCGTAGTCTGAGCAGGAGGAAGAATCCCATCAATATTGAAAGCCTTAAACACCTCAGATCAACTCACACTTACCTAGTCTCCAGATGCTGCAATTTTCAGAATTGAATCCTTTCTTGGTAAGAGCATCCCTTTGTTCCTCTCACCAATCTCGTTGCACCCGTTTCGGCGCCTATATATTCTTCCCAAAATGAGGCCTCCAGACCTGTATGCAGTACTCAAGTTGTGGCCTGACCACATTGCCTTATACAATGGGATAATCACCTCCATATCCCATCTAAAAAAGAGCTATCCTGGAAGCCTGCCTACATTGCTCAGAAACTTTACATCTGACTGCACAATTACCGCATTACCCTGATTATGGTAAGTACAATGCAGTTGGTACGGTAATCTAGAAATATTGCTACCCATAATCGATGTTAAATTTGAACTGTCATTTCTCAGTCCATCTGCCTAATTTTTTTTTAGATCTTGTTGCAGAAGCTTACCTTGATTACTATCATTAACCATCCTGTTAACCGTTGTATCATCTGTAAACTTAGATGACTGACTGACTTAAATTCAACCTGATAAAGATGGCAGATAAGACTGAGATTATATTGTATGACTTTCTTATATGTAACCTTAAATTTTGCTTAGATTAGACTGAACACTCCAATATAGTTTTAAATTGGGAAATTGAATATAATTTAGCACCACCTTGAAACTAGATGGAGGATAAAAATGATAATAGCCCCAGCTAGGGCCATTTTGTTACCAAAAGAACTTGCTTCTAGAAGGTCATGCTCTTAAGAAACCATCTTAAAATCCAATTTAAAAAAGGCGGATTAAGTCTATCTATATCATAAAACTGCCTCTGCACAGCGCTTGCAAATTTTGCAGACCAATGGAAGAACTGGATATATTGAATTAACATCTACGTATCCTCAGATATGTAGATGTTAATCGACTTCCTTCGCTATCAGTAGGCTGTCTCATTAAACCTTGTTATTCCTGTACTTCCTAGACCTGTAAGTGGCACTGGTTAATTTCTAATAATCGTAAAATTCATGCATATTAAAGAAAACTTCTTTTTACCAAATTTCATAATTAAACTTCAGATTTCGTGGTGCACGATATCACGTGGTGAAATGCTTTTAAATTTGCTTCATAAAATCAAAATCGACGTAAATCCATATTTTGGAGATGTTTTCTCCCACTTAATTTGACCTAATCATCATCTTTGAGAAACGAAAACATGTTCTATAACTTTTGAACAGTATCAAGACTGGTTACAGTTCATGTTATCTCGAATTTGCAACAAAGCGACAAGTTTTCCCATCTTATTCTGGTATTACACCAAGTGAGTGTTTTGGATTTCTAGGATTCACAAAGTTAAGGTGTAGTTACCAAGCGTATAAGCATTACGTGGTACTTTTTGTTAGCCTGTTGAAGAAAGTCGAGTTTGTTGGTATTATGTGAGGTTAGCTTTTTTTGTTGTTTTTTTCCCCACCAGGAAACTCGGATTTTTCATCCTGAAAAACTGGCTAATATAGGTTAGATTATTTGTGTTTTAAGCTTTTTTTTTTTTTGTTTTGTAGTAGGGTTTTAGGAGCATCAGCGACTAAGGCCATATTGCTCCGTATATATTTTCTATAAATTGTGTGGTGTTCTGTGGTGGATTTTCTATTTGGTGGAAGAAAATCCCGAGTTTCGGGGAGAATAAACCATGCTACCCTGCCTGAGACCGATTAACTCAGCCACGTTGTGAAAAAGGCCCATGAAAATTCCTCACGTCATCGACGGGACTCGAACTTAGGTGTTTTCCATCCTGTGTGGGGAAGACGGCGACAATACCAACTGTGTTACCGACGAGTGCTATGTTTTAAACGTCAAAGCACCTATTTATCTGTTGGTGGAAGAAAAACCTATGGTTCTTGGAGAAAACCATGCAATTCTCGATTGAGACCGACTCGGCCACGTTATGAAAAAGCTAATAAAAATGAGTCATCATTACATTGTGCGTGTAATTGCGTGTATTCTTCGATCCTTTTGCTGGGTAAAAAACCGTGGTTTCTGGGAAAAAAAATCTGAGACTGACTAACTCAGCTATGCTGTTAAAAAAAAAGCCCATAAAAACTGCTATCTTCATTGACGGGAATTCGAATTAAGCCTTTTTCACCCGTTAAGGGAGGACGGTGATTATGACCTCTTGCTAGCCACGATGGCTTAACCGCTGTATACTGAACGTACCATGTATTTAGAGATGTGATATACAGTCCTGACACCTCTTGACCTTAGTTGTTTCGGTGATATACTACAAGTATAAACTTCAAACTTATTTGCTCTGTTGTGTTACAAGTCCATTTACTAAAAGACATTGTGGACCTTAAAATATGTCCACAATTTTACGGTAATAGGATGTTCAAACATATTCAAACAGCTTTTAGTTGCAGAACACTTGTAACCATTTTTTGACAATTTTCATTAACTTACTGAGCCTGCATATATATATTATTTTTTTTTGTTGTTCTGTCTTTCATAGAAAAGTGACTCACCATGATTAAGAAGACAAACTCCTCGAACAATCGCAAGTACATTATCTGCGAAGTCCTTCTGGTTATTTTCACCTCCTCTTTGGTAGTGCTGGGATCTGTGATAATCACCATCAGTCGTTTTTATGTAGTCCCGAAAGAAATTATCGATGGTGCAGTAGTGCTTATTGTTACTGCAGCCAACATCGCTTTACTGGGTTCGATCCTGTGTCTGTACTGGTGGTGTTCCAATCGACTTCATACAGCAAAGAAAAACCAAAAGCAAAATGCGGAAGAAAAGACTTTTATCGAGCGTCGATCACATCGAAATAACAATTATTAAATTTTGTTAGCGAGGACAGAAGAAACTATTCACTGTAATAAGATTTCTGAAGTTGAAAAAGATTCGCTTCACATCCATTAGGGAAGGTGATGTTGGTATTCTTTTTGACTGACTCTAACCACTATATTATAATCATTTGACTGCAATATCATATCATATCGTATTTCGCTGTAGTAAGTTTATTATTTAATAATGAATAATTAATATTTCCAAGATGTGCTTCAATAAATATCTCTAATAATGGTAAAATTTGTCTCAAACCATCTTGAACTTATCCTCGAAATACACCTTCAAGTGGCCCAGACAAGTGAAAATCAAAAGATATACAAGACCACAAATTCGAGAAGCGAATACTCTTCGTTTCGTTTTCTCAACTCCAGAATGGGATTTATCCATGATATTTTTTCTTCGCTCTCTTCCAGAAAATTATATTTAAAATCTAATTACGCAAGAAAGAGACTGAAGTGCTTAGAGAAATTTTTAACAAATTTTATTAAAAATCTGCTTTGATATGGATATTATAATATCACATAAAGGTTAACTCAAATGGTGTGATTTAATCAGTAGGTAAGTTTCACCTGTGCATCCAGTACAAAATATGGCTTTATTATCTATCGTTCATTGACACTTTTTATCCCAAAGTATTCTGTTCAGTTTGAACTGCTTTGTAGTCAAAACAGTGTTACAATGGCCAAGATCTAACAGTGATAAAATTTTTTGATAAAAAATTGGACAAACATGCCCACGATTAAAAAAACACACACGCAAAGGAGAGGAGAGGAGGGTGTTGAACTGTGTACTGAGATAATTCCAAGCATGGGATGCTAAAGATTGCAGATATTATAAAATAAAGATTTTCCCAGTGGAGTACTCTACTGCCAGTGGTTATGCACTCATGGGTGAACCTTAAGGAAGCTATTACAATTTTAGAAATATCTTATTACTGTTTCTTGATATTTAAATACAATTTTTGTATACATGTATAAATGACAGATGTTTCTCTAGTTCTACACGCACATTTTGTCTCAACAGTGGAAAATTAATAGTCTTTAACTTTTGCACATTAGTGTATAGTATTCGCTGCCAAAACTTAACAAAATTCCAAGAACTGTTTTCGTGTGATTAAAAAAAAATGAACAAATGCTTCAAAGTCTTAGATTTTAAAAAGTTGTGTACGTTTATTTAAAAATATATGTATAAAATTGTAAATATATATAGGTTTTAATTCATGTTCTTTTAACCGCAAGCTTGGGATTTTATACTTGTGTATAAAATGATCTTAAAATTTTCAAAGGCTGGCTTATACCTAGAATATACGGTAATGCCACTTGTTTTTTTTTTTTTTTTTTACAAATTTTAACCCAAATTTGACCCACAAGTCAAGAAAATAATGTGATTTTCATCCCACAAATTAAATTCACTTAAAAAAAGCTCATATTTTAAATATCATAAAATTAAACAAATGTCTGTAAGAAAATATTAAAATAATTATCAAAGTACACAAATAACTAATTAAAGAAAAAAAGCCTATTATATACATGTAAAAATATATACACAATATTACTGCAAGAATTACTGATTTGGGGATTTTTTTTAATCATTTAAAAAATATACAGATTTATTTACAGAAAATAAGAAAATTATTTACAGCATACAGGAACGATAAAATAACAATAATTTCCTGCAATTGGATTGCACGTAAATAAAAGCTTCGATTTGTGGGAATTAATTTTACATGATTGTTTTTAATATTTAGCAAGCAACGATAGATCTCTAATACATGCACGGGAATTCGTAAAAGAGGTAGGATTACTTAATTTAAAATTAAATTTAAAAAAAAAATGGGCTATTGTTGAAAATTTTGGCACATGAGCTACAATGATTTCATGGACTTAATTTCCTGAAATATGTTTCAGTATTTACAGGTAAAACATACTACTGTAAGAACAGTATAGTCGTCAGTACATTACGAAAGGTTTCACCTCTGAGAAGAAAAAAATTAGTTACATGAGTGTGCCCAATGCACACCCTGGGGTACACCACTTCTCGTCTTACTTTCTTGATGCTGGAAGCCCAAAAGGATGGTTTCACCTTAATTTCTATACATTTATCGTTGTTAGGTTCTTGCCATATATTTTTCAACTGGACGTAGAAAGCCTTTTGTATGACGGTTTTTTATTCTTGAATAGGGACCTTCAGGAACATTTCAATTCATTGATTGTTTGGTGTCTGATCTGTAGATTCTGTCCTACTATTCTGGTGCCTTGGTATTACAGAATATCACCACTTGTCTCTATGTCTTTCAGCCAGATCAGTTTGGATCTCATTTGTTTCAAAAGAAGAGAATTAGGGTTAGGACACGTTTCCTTCTGCATTAAGCTGACACTACACAATAATATCCTGAATATTAGCATTAGTAGAGGCATTTGATGCAAGAAAGCAAGCTTATGCAGCATCAGCTAAGAAAAAAAAAAAAGAAAACCACTTCCCCCTCTGTTCGTTTGAAATACCTGTCCAGTTGAGCCTTAAACTTATTTCTATCAACTTCCACGACAAGGGATGGAAGTCTGTTCCACCAACCAACCACCCGCCGGCTAAAGGCAAAAAAAGGTACCTGGCAGGGGTGGGATTCGAACCCACGCCTCCGAAGAGACTGGTGCCTTAAACCAGCGCCTTAGACCGCTCGGCCACCCTACCATAATGCTCCAGTCCTAGATAAATGATAATAGTTCTGCAGAGAAATTGCTAAATTCTCTTGGTAGAGAGGTCACCTACTGCTACATGCGACTTTGAGCCATCACTGTGTATCTGATTATACTGAACATAATTTTGAGTGCTAGCTGCATAAAGTTGTGTAATAGACTTGCAAGGGAATTTCTTTTCCATTAATTACAATAACCACCACATTTGACCAATTTACAGTCCATGGAAGATTAGACGGGTCCTTATCTTGATAGATATGTTTAAAGTGACCTTATGAAATCGAATGGCAGCAGATTTGTTTATATGAAGCTTGTTTCTGTATAATGATGTCTATTCAGTTTCAAAAATGTAAGACCAAATAGGAAGTGTTGACAAGCTCCAAATTTTAAATACATAGTTTATTAATAGCATTTTACTTCTGAGGTGCAATGGTGGCTCGTGAGCTTCTGTATGAACTTTAAAAGGAATGTGGAAGTTCTAAAGGTTCATAAGGCAATTCCGAGCATATTGTTTTCGATTGATTCATTTAGAGATAAAGTACTCTTAAGGGGGTAAACACTAACCTCATGTGGCCGTGTCAGAGTATAAAGTTTATTTTCATTAATATTACAAATATTTTTATAATTTCCCTGAGATTTATGAATAATGCCTGTAAACTAAATTAAATAATAATCTTTCACAGATTCAGGCGTATCTTGGTATGAAAATATATTCATTTGTTTTTTCCATATAAAATTTTCTCAAATTAAAATGAAAAATTCCTCGGCCATTAAAACCTGTCCATTCAATTATTATACACTTTTATAAATATAAAATTACAGATTTATACAGGTTTATAAAAGAGGAAAAATAAGCATCTGAATGAGACATATGAGAGTTTATTTTATTTTTTTTCTGGTAGTAATGAACCATTCAGTAGATGTCCATCTCACTGAAACTGTCATCCATAACCGTAACTCCAATGTTCCCAAGCATGTACCATTAAAATTCTATCTGCACTGCTAAGCTTGAGTATGCAAATTAATGATCTTATTTTCAACAACCACATCAGCTTGAGAAATTTTATAAAATGTACGGAGATAATCATTAATTTGTTTCGATGTATTCACTGCAGAAGTAAATCAGTGGAATGCATTTCAATTTTAAAATTCCCTTAAAAGCTCTTTCACTCAATAGCTTGGTAGTATTTCTTTTCCAAAGAGAAGGTGACGAATCATCAAATGGGTCTATTTTATATCAGTATCTATGTCGAAGTGGCACTGTTTGTAAGATGATAAAATCCCTGACTTCAAGACAATACGGAACTTATCATATCTGTAGTGGTAAAGACGAAGTGAGCTGTCAGATATCGTTATGGTAAAACGATATCCCATACCCTTTCAAGATACCATTTCTCCACTTTATTTCATTCTCCTGTTCTTTCGGAATAAGGGGGCGGTGGTTCACCAGGAATAATGAAATTATTTGCCCTATAACTGTTGGGCAATGGGACATGAAGCGGTGCAATGTCACCCGAATCCCTTATTTGGGAAGACAATTCGTTTACAGACCCAGACGACTGTTCCGGAAAAAGAAAACTATACGATGGGGGAGGGGTAAAGCCATAAATATTTGTCATAGATTCCCTCGGAGGTATGTTATAAATGTGAGAGCAGCGATTTTCTTGGTCTCCTCCGACATCATCTGATACGATCGCTTCTTCGTCTTCGGGAGTATTAATATCATCTAAGCATCCGGGACAATGTTTTCGGAGAATGTACCCAACCCTTCCAACAATTATTAACAGCACTCCACATATAGCAAGGGCAATCCCAGCTGCTGCAAACCTATCTTCTTGTCTGTGTCCGATTTCAAAATCTTCTGATTCTTTATTATGTCGAAATATAACAACCATGGTTATCCCGATCACAAATAGCACACAACCACAACTAATCATACACACCATGTTCTTGGCGATACAACCTTTTCTTCCATCATTGCTCTCATTATTTTGATAAGACTGGGCATAATGAATTCCTTCTCGGCCCTGGAGTGACATATTGCTTCTTACACGTTTCTGAAAAAGAAAGGGATATATTAAACATTTGATAAGACAACAAGGATAAAAATTTCTTCCAAGAATGAAGAAATTTATTTATTCCTAAAATTTATTAAATTTCATTTTACTTTCTCTGTACTTTTTTTAGAAACAAGAAAGGCCAGGAATTGTTCTGCACCTTATAATGCAAACGGTCTCTCCAAGTGCTGAAATGGTTGGTTGATTGGTAGGGTTTTATACGCATTAACAATTGAGGCCATATTGCGTCTTATATAATATGTCTGTAAATTGTGTGTGTTCAATGGTCGATTTTCTGTTTTCTGGAGAAAAAAAAAACCGAGTTCCCGGGAGGGAAAACCATTCTACCCTCACATAAGACCGACTAAAAAGGTCCATAAAGAAAGGTCCTAAAAAAAAAAACTATGAAAAAGGTCCATAAAAGCTCTTGGCGTCACTGACGAGGTTCGAACGCTCTTTTGCCCAAAAGAACAAAATTTTTTAAGTTCTCTGTCCTTCATTGAAGAGTTCAATAATGGTCTCTTTATCGCTGATCAAGGACCAGCTTAAAATGATAGAAGGCCAACCTAATTTCTGTTCTCTCTCTTAAAGCTAAGCACACTTTGGAGCTTTGTCAGTTGGATATACGCGAATAAATAAATAATAAAGAAAGAAAGAAACAGAACAGATGAACACATATGCTGTTGTAAAACTACATTTAAAATTAGTCAGGGTTGGTTATTCTGTACGTATTAAATTATTTAAATAAAGGAAATCAATTTAGAAACTTCAAAAATATATTAAATTTCATTAAAAGAAAATAAAAATTGAAGTAAACGATTTGAAAATATTAAATTATATATGAAATACTTCAGGAAAACATTCGTACAATGGTTTAAAATATCCACGATATAACAGATTTAAGATTAAATCGCAAAAATCTCATTAGTTTCTATGCCCACTTTTCGGGATGAAAAACTTTGAGTTCTCTCGACATTGACTAACTTGGGCTATAATAAATGCACGTATTGTCACGTTTCGATGCTTGCTTGCATAAAAATGCAAGCATTGAAATCATTAGACGGTAAACCAAAAAATATATATTTTAATCTCGAAAAATGGGATCATTTAAGAAACTTCAAATCAGTACAATTACAACCAAATCGAGAAAAGCTAGCCATCTTAAATTGCATATAAAAAATGCAGTTCAGATTTATTATTTATTATGGCGATCTCAATAGGTAAGGGGAATTGGAGAAGACAAAATAACCGTATGTAACTTGTTTCCTAGCTGATAATTACTTCAAGCATTCATCATTTTGCTTATCGTTCAAGGACTGTCGATAGCTGATATCGAATTTGTGCAGAACATCGAATAAACAAACTGCAATTTGATCGCGCTATTTATTGAGGACTTTTAGGTTAACACTTCACAGCCAGAACTTAGTGTTTCATTTTGAAGCCACCATCTTCGGTATTGAAATCGCAAATTATGCTGTAAGTAAACATATTAGAATTATAAATAAACAATAAAAATGTAACCATTTTTTTTATGTTTCACCCTTATATATTAAATAACTTAATATATATTAAGTTATTTAATAACTTAAAAGTTATGTGGACATGTGTATATGTATAGGGAGGCACCTCGAACGTCTGTTCAACTCCTCCTCCTCGTCTCTGTGAAGAGCAGGATCAACTGTAAATGGGCCAGAAATGTGTTGATGTAGGTTTGTGTGTATTAGGTGTGTGTTCTGTTATTATGTTCTGGCCGTTTGGCTACCCAGAAGCATCAGTCACCCAGACAGATGATTCTGGGTACTCGTCCACGCCATGGGAAGGTGGGCCAGTTCCAGTAGAGCAGGTAATGTCTCAAAAGAGACTCTAACTCACCTAGTGATGTCAAAAGTTGGGCCAGGATCCTCTGGGGCCCATTCCAGAGGAAAAGAAAGGAGAAAAAGAGAGGAAAAAAAGAAAGAAAACCAACCCGTGGTGCTGGTTGAAAGAAAATGAAATGAAATATAATAAATAAAAAAAACACAGGTGAATTTGGTGGATTGTTTTGGTTCGCTACTCCGGCGTTGATTCTCTTTCTGCAAGCAAACACCTCGGAGGCAAAGTTCTGAACAGCTGAGAGATGGTTCTTATTCTGCAGAAGCAATTCCTCCCGCCCTGGATAGTGGTCGTCAATTCTGGAACGTCAGTTCGGAGCTTCACCTTACGATCGTCGTAGATGGCACAGTTAAAGAGCAGGTGACTCCAATCTTCTGTATTCTCGCAGCTGCAGAGATCGGTGTGATGCAATCGAAACTGATACAGTTTTTGATTGAGAGAGCCATGTCCAGTTACCAGCAAGGAAGTTTCCATAGTTAAGGAGCACCAGGTTTTTAACCGATTCAGAGAGTAAGAAGGTCACATCAGGCAGGAATTTTCTTGTGGCTGTTCCAAGTGAAGTGTTGGCCCATCTGGTTTGCCAGATGCTAATTAGCTCGTTAAAGCATCTGGAGTTCTCTTTTTTAGGATTTTCATTTAAATTTAGCTGGATGTTAAATAACTTAAACGTTTTAATGTTTAAGTTATTTAATAAAATTTAAAAAATTAAAAGACATTTTTACTATACAATACAGATGACCGGGCTAGTCATGTGGGCAAAGTGCCTATCTAGCAACCCAAAGGTCCCGCGTTCGAATCCCGCCTCGGGCTTGGATCAGAGTAAAATGCAAAAATTTTGGGAGATGCATTATGGTCACAGAAGCCGATGCGCCAAAAACTAACAAAAAAAAAAAAAAAAAAACATCGAATATGACCGCGAAGGACTTTTAATGATATCAGCAACCCTCTGGAGGACTCCCCAAAAATCTTTGGTATGTGGAGACTGGAATCTTCTCCTTCCATAAAGCTGTGACTAGCTCTCTGCTCGAACGTATTGTTCTAGCTCTCAACTATTGCTCCGAACTGTGCTTTTCATTAGAAATATCATGTTTATCACATTATTCTCTTCAAAACACTGTTGTAGTGACCGTGTTTTTTCACGTGGTCTTGGTGATTTGTACGCGTACAAATATTTTGCATAGAACTGCCACAATGTAAAATTGTTCAAAAAAGTTACAACAACCTGCACATGTCAGGGCATGATTTCCACTCTCAAGAAATCATGCACTCTCATGATTTCCACTCGCTAGGTCTCTCGGGGAATGTAGCTCCAGATTTTACCATTCAGGATATTTGTCAATTGCTATATTGTGGTTGGTAGAGAACTGCATAGCCGAACTGCCCTTTTCAACATATCCCAGACATTTTCAAGTGAATTCAGACCTGGAGAATATGGTCAGATGTTGGTTTGATGGAATATTCCTCCAATTATTCAGGTAAAATTTTTGCACGGTGGATAGTTGCGTTCTCGTTTAGAAAGGATCCACCGCAATTCGGATAAAAATAAAGCATTGCAAGGTGAAGATCTTTTTATCAGATACGACAAAAAGATATTCATTGAATGTAACATGACCTTCCGATTTTATGAATGGATCCAGTCGGTAACAAACATACCTCATACGGTGATACCATCTCCGGCCGCTTCAGTGGTGGACACAAGAGAGGCCGTCTGTATGGTTACATAAAATTCATTCCACACTGGAACTAAAAAGTGTAAATCAGGAATCATCAGACCACATGATTTCTCTTTCTCCCCTGTTACCCTCCAGTCTTGGCATTGGTGGCACCACTCCAGTCGAATCTGGAGTGGCTTTCGGAAAGGCACACGACAAACAAATCCCAGATTTTTCAACGTCCGTCGCATAATTCGTTTTAAAATGAGTCGTTTTTTGACTAAATTGAGTTTTTCAGACATTTGCTGCACACTGGACCTTCTAGTCTGATGCACAATTCTCTTTAAATTCCTATAGTCTCTTTGTTGGAGTGCCGAATTTCTGTCACATTTTTTTCTTTTTAGAGCTACATTCTCCTTCGTCTTCCATTCATTGTAGATCGGTACAATGCCGTATTATGTTAGGAATGTCAACAAGTGCAGAATCAGCAAGAGCATTGCCTCGCAACAAGAATCAGCTGACTTTCTCTCAAAATTGCGGCCTCATCCGGAAATGTGTTTCAATAGTCTTTGAAGCACCTGTAAGTAGAACGCAGCAGCGACTCTCTGCCCTTCAGCTAAAATTTCCTCGTGAATCATACTGTGCTTGTTGTAAAACAATCATCATTATCTTGATCATGGACTTCTGTAAAAGAAACTTTTTTTGGCCTTGGTGATGAATTTGAAGACCACTGCATGCCCTTATGCTTCGTCTCTGGGTCGTACTGAAACACCCAACACTTATCTCCACTGACAATACATTCGAGGAAATTAGGATTGTCTTGACAAGACTGGATGAAGTCTTTGTATAATGACAATCTTCGTTGCTTCTGCTCATCCCTTACGCTGTGTGGCACAAATTTAGCATAAGCATTCATACAGAAGTTGCCGAATCGTCTTCTTATTCTTATCCAACTTATCAGCCATCATTCTAAGGGTTAAACGACGATCTCTTGCCACAATTTCCGAACTTTTGAAACTCTGTCATCATTTCGAGAGATTGACGGACACATCTTGGATCATTGCAAACATCTTCACGTGCGTCTTTGAACCACTTTCACCATTCAAACACACTGATACGACTTAACATTTCATCACCATAAACAGCTTTTAACATTTCTTGCGTTTCTGTTGCAGAATTTTCCCTTTTTGCAAAATTTGATATTCATTAAATGCTCCTTTGAAAAATCATGACACTGAACGTTAACGTTACTGGTAAGACTGGTTGTTACTTGCAAGTTGTCAGACTACTGGACAATCTCTGTACCAACATATGTTGGAGGAAGGAAGTTTGAACAACAACAATCCATTTCTTATTTTCAAACTCGTCAACGTGACTGCAAAGCACCAGTCCGGTAACTTTATCAGCACTGTATGTGTATTGTTTTCGAGGACCATTATCTTTAGTTCGTGGTTGCAGTTATATTCAGTATCAGACAGACACCAGACAGATGTCTTAAGTTTATTCGTTTTTCGCAGCTGATACCATACAGGGACAGGCTGCTACATCTGTGCTATATAGTTGAAGGAAATTCTTACGTCCCGGGAAGTTCCCTATCATTTTTAAATACAACGCCATATTTCAAAGCATTTGTTCTCTTTAAATTTTCTAAATGTATGTCTTTTTTTCTATTCAAGAATAGAAATTACACTGCTCGACAAAATTAACAGAACAAAATGTTTTTCATTAATATTTTATTGTGAACAGTGTCACAAAACGTGAATATTAGATATGATAGGCATCCTGGCATGAATTTCGAGTATCCAATAGAAATCGATCTACCACCTTATAGAGCCGCACATTATGCAAATTACTCATGCCTATAAAAACAGGAATTGCGACCACATCCCTTCATTTCCGTTTTTTGGCTTGTTCAGTGGACGACGTTGGACGACTTGAAGCTGGACAGAAAGGTAGCTGACACGTTGTCTTAATATGTCACGCAGTGTCATCTTAGCGCTACGGAAGGAGTTTCAGGAGACAGGAACAGTTACAAGAAGAGCTGGCCAAGGTCGCGTAAGGTCTATATCAATCAAAACAGACCGTTATCTGGCTCTAACAGCAAGACGGAACCCTACGATGTCTTAAGAGGCCGTGGCCACAGGTGAAAGCATTTTTCAACTGGACTGTGTTAAGAAGGGTCAATTCAAGTGGACTCTACGCAAGGAAGCCAGTGGTTTGTATCCCATTAACCCCAAACCACCGCAGAGATTGCCAAAAACGGTGCCATGAACATGTGACTTGGAACCCTGACAAATGGGGTACAGTTCTGTTCTCTGACGAGTCCCGTTTTAGCCTACAAACAGATTTCATCTGGAGACAACGAGGAATGCAGTACCATCCAACATCAGAGAAAGGAATACTTTTAGTGGAGTGGCAGAATAATGATCAACGGCCATCGCATTGCACGCCGACAGCCAACTCCTCGGTCAGCTGGGGTCTGCGCTGGTGAAAGAATGGGATTTGTTGCTATAGAATCTTATAGACATCGCACATGACATCGTACTGATGTCATGCGACCATATTTCGAGCATCTTGTATCGACTTCTGTAACGTGACCTTTTTGGTAAGTCTCATACAACCACTATAAATGTCCCTTATACCCTATACCCATCCGTAGTTTCTCGCTGTCTTCTCATTTCATCGTTATTCTATGGTACACAACCATACCAAATTTTGTTCCCCTTCATCTCACGCTCGCTGGACGAATTACGCCACGTTTACTAGGTCTTCTGTTAATTTTTCGAGCAGCGTAGTTTGTTGTTAAATTACTGTCTGAGGTGTAAAGTCCAGGAACCGAAACCAATGTAAACATTATAATTGCTAGTAGAGAAATGGAACAGAGCGTATGCACGAATTTAATGAAGTTATATTCTTCAAAACTGAATATATCGTTATTGGATAAAATTTCATAATAATGCTGAAGATATTCAAGAACGTAAAATCAAAGGATTCTGTTAAGAAAATATCCAAGAACGCAACGATTTTGTTATTTAAAACTGTTCCTGCGATGAGCTACTACATCAAAAAACACTAGTTAGGAAAATTATCAGTACTCCTAGGAAACTACTTACATAACTTGTATAAAACAGGATTTCATATCTCCTACATCATACGTCATTTCACAAAATCAAATAAACGAGTTTTGCACAATTACTATTGAAGTTTATTACAGAATACAACTCTGCGAATTCACTCGGAGAGGTTGACCGGGCTCATTAGTTATCACTCAGAACTTACTCCAACCCCGATGTAAAAACATTTATAGACTTACTGATTGTTTATCTTGTAACCATAGTTACTTCACCTTTGTCCCCCCCAAGCAGTTTGAGATAACGTACATTTGGGATTTTTATTTCGCCTTATTTTGAACGAAATAAATAGACGGTATGTCTAAATTCAATCCATTTGACTTCACTCTGGGATTCAATAATTCCATTTTTCATCTACGTGTGTACTAAAGATGCAACCAAAAATCCAGGCCTGTAATCCAGCAGAAAATATTCTTAGAAGAAGTAACTCATTCATCAATGTACCTCAATTCATCACTGTAAACCTCAATTCATCACTCAAACCTCATTCATCACTGTACAGTAATGAATGAGGTTTAATAAAAAAAAATTATGAGAATGATCAATAAGGCATAACATTATCGATAATATTATGAATCTTGTGGTATCAGTATATTATGTTTAGAATTTGACCTTTTTTTTTTTTACACGATGGAGTTGTTTAGAGCTTGCTCAGTAACAAAAGAGGCACTTGTAAGTTTGTTTTAGGATGAAAAACTCAAAATTCCAGAAGTCATAAACTTGGAGAGGAGAACTAACCAGGCCATTAAAAAGACCACAGAAGTATTTAATAAATAATATTTGCTAAAGTATATTTTCGCTTTTATAATATTAGATAATAATACAATAGAAAAATAATAAAACCAAAAATTAATATTGTTAATTTTGATGAAAAAAAAAATGTTATTTGAAATTGTTCTGTTCAGTGTTATAGCTACTTTCACCATAATAGACTGCATTATGTCTTTTGCGTAGTAATACAATCTTCCATTGTATCACTACGCAAAATAATATAGTTAGCATTTCTGGTTCCTAT
Source organism: Mastigoproctus giganteus (assembly GCF_048544385.1). Classification (NCBI taxonomy): domain Eukaryota; kingdom Metazoa; phylum Arthropoda; class Arachnida; order Uropygi; family Thelyphonidae; genus Mastigoproctus; species Mastigoproctus giganteus. Next base: position 27,700,646 of record NC_143587.1, read on the forward strand.
TGCCATGTGTCAGAAATTCGCCCTTACTTTCATCAATACAACAAAGCGCAATGTTCGAGGTCTGTTCAAAAAGTATCGGAATTATTTTGGTTGCTCAGGGAAATAGACAGGACTGCAACAAGACATAACGTGTTTAAACCTGTCTCATCCTTACCTCCAAGCAGTAAGCTGTTCACAGCAATCTGTTATTAGTACTATAATGAAACAAAAAAGCTACATATTAAAAAAAAAATTTTTTTCCTCTCTACGCATGACACCGACAAACTCGGCCATGGAGTGAAAAAAGCCCATTAAAGTTCCTCGCGTCATTGACGGGATCAGAACATGGGATTTTCCACCCTATGCAAAAGACAGTGACGATGTCACTGTGCACAGACATTATAATGGCTACAAGGAAGCGAAGTTTTCTATATCTGCCAAAAAAAATTGTATAGTCCGTACCTTCCTCAACTCCAAAAAGTGCATATTTAGTTCCAGTTTGAACTTTACCAACCTCTTCCTTACTGGCCACCTCCAGCACGACGCCGTTATCCTTAATCGTCCTCATACGGCGCACATTAACATCTTTGAGCATCGGTTTTACAGCCTGTAAAAGCACTTGCTTCACGTCTTCACTGGATTTTAGTTGGTCACTCGCCGATTTAATAAAAACAGCGTGAACTTCCACTTTCTTTGGTTTTTTTCTCCTTCATTTTCCTGACTACATCTACAAAGGAATCGGCAACAGCACTGAAAGATGGCGAACTCTTCAGCTGTGCACGTAAGACTTGATTTTCCGTATACACGTCAATAGCTTTAGCTTCCATCTGATCCCACATACCTAGGATCGCATACATTGCTGCACAGTTAACTTTGTTAGAGTCATTAACGCAGTTAGAGTCATTAAAGCCTTTGACGCCCTACCTTCATATCTTTAAACACCTCTATTGGGTCTTCCTCCTCATCTGAATCCTGTCTGAGCCGTTTAGCAGTGGATCAATAAACCATATCTTGTTCCAGATCTCCACCCCTCGATTGTGAGGTTTTTATATGTTGTTCCAAGGCTTGAGCAACATTCTAAGAAATGGCCAACGAGAGGACACTGGGTGATAAAGCCTAGATGCCATGGAACTAATTTAATTTCAAAAAGTAACTTCATCTTATACTAATAAATCTTTGATACCAATTCCTCCACATACCTTCTTTATTACCGCAATTAACCGAAATCCAAAGTAGGTTGAAGTGTTGCTGTCTCAGTGTAGTTCTTCGTCTTTCTGATCTCTTCAGATGTGTTCTCGGAGATATTATAGCATTGATGATAGAACAGAAATCCTTCTTTTCTATTTATGGAGTTACTGTACAACTTTTTTGTATGCTTTTTCAGTCTAGAAGAGAGATGCCTATAAGACTCCAACTGGTTCCCCCATAATCACATTTTATCTTTTATATCGGGCTTCTTGGTGGCTAGAGTCGTTGGACGTTAAGCTCTCTGCTTCAGGCAGAATGAGTACTGTATTAGTACCAAGTTCTAACTTCATTTTGTTTTACTAATTTTTTTTCATAACCTTTTCTGCTCTTATGTGTAGTACAGTTGGTAGGATTGACATCCTACCAACACTAGGTGGAAAACACGTCAGTTCGAGTCCATCACTGGCTTGAAGAATTTTTATGGGCACTTTTCACAACTTGGCTGAGTAAGTCGTTCTCACGCGAGGGTAGCATGGTTTTTTTTCTCCCGGAAATTCTGTTTAGTTTTTTTTTTTTTTGTCCAACAAACAGCAAATCGACCACAGAACACATGCAATTTTCAGGCATTATACACAGAGCATATGGCATTAGTCGCTGATGCTCCTAAAAACCCATCTACAAAATCTCCTAATTATTTCTAATAATTTTTCACAAGTTTTAACATGACTGTCGTATGTTCAAATATCAATTTCACTCTTTTAATTTATTTAATTTTAGCTCAAGTGTTGGTTTTATGATAAGATCTAGATAGGGTCCTGAAATTAGCATTATTAAAGGCATATGATGCAAGAAAGCAAACTTATATAGCATCAGCCAAAAAAAAAACAAAAAAAACACCCTTCTCATTTCACCCATCCACTCGCTACAAATCTTTGTCTAATTCTACCTTGAATCCATTTAAGCTATCAACTTCTACAACGACAGATGGAAATCAACCACCCGCTGGCTAAAGGCAAACTTATGCACAACTATCCAGAACTGTTTTTCCTCAATTTGAATTTATGCCCACTCAGGCGATTATTCTGAGCAAGAAGAAGAATCCCATCAGCACTGAGCATGCTCAAACCATTCAAGGCTTTGTACACCTCAATCAGATCACCTCGCTGGTGCCTAGTCTCCAGACACTGTAATTCGCAAAACTCAAGCCTTTCTTCGTAAGAGCAACCCTTTGTTCCATTCACTAATCTTATTGCCCTTCTCTGTACTCGTTCCAGCATCTCTACATCCTTCTTGAAATGAGGCCTCCAGACCTGTGTACAGTACTCAAGGTTGTACTCATTGTACTTATTGCCTTATACAAGGGAATAATCACCTCCTTATTCCTGCTAGAAAAATTCCTATATATCATTGACAAGACACCATGAGCTACTCTTGCAGCCCGTCTGCACTGCTCAGAGAACTTCATATCTGGCTGCACAACCACCCCCAGGTCCTTTTCATTCTCTACCACTGTCAGTGTAGTACCACAGAGTTGATACGTTGCTTGATGTTAGTTATGTACATTCTACAGTTTACATAAGTAAAGAACTCTTTGCTGTTTTTCTTTGCATCCCTTGCCAAAGATTTCTCGTAATCTGCCTTCGCCTGCCTAACCTCCTTTGTAACTTGGTTACAGATCAACTTGTATCTATCATAGGCTTCTGTGTCACGTGTTAATTTATATGTATCCCATGCATTTTTCTTCTCTGCCATATGTCTCATTAGTTCATCTGACATCCATTTAGGCCTAAACCTTGAACAATATTTCTTAGTTGGTATGAAAAGTCTAGTAGCTTCCAAGATTAATTCTTTGAATGTTTACCATTTTGAATTTGCTTTGGTAACATCATCAGTTGGTCCTACCGTATAGAAATTAAATACTGTCTCAGACCAACGTAGTGAAAAAAAAAAAAAAAATTATGATATTAGGGTCTCCTGTAAATGATTATATCTACCCGTATTTATTTTGTCTGTAAATTGCGTGTGTTCTCTGGTTTGCCTGTTTGCTGGACGAAAAAAACTCTAGTTTATGGGAAAAAATCCATGCTATCTACGCCTGAGACCGACTAACTCAGCCACGGAGTGAAAAAAGCACACTAAAGTTCCTCGCGTCATCGAAGGGATTCGAAGCGGGGCCTTATTCAGCCGGTGTGGGGAGGATGGTGACGATACCACTGTGCTACACGCGCAGACAGACCATCGTACTAGCCTTTACGAAAATAAAAACTCTTCCCTTTACCCCTAATGGTAGTTAACTCTTTGAGTAAATCCCACTTCAGCACACTGTGATCACTGCCACCTAGTGGTTCATTTATCTGCAGATTCTTAATGCATGAAGAATCACTACTGATAATCAGATCAAGAGTATTACTCCCTCTAGTTGCCTCCCGAACATGCTGATGTAGAAAACAATCATCGAATAAATCCACAAAAGCCTTGCTAGTGTGTGAGTGACCAACCCACAAACACCCATTATAAGACTCTGATTTACTGGCCCACTTTATTTCTCTGCACTGTTGTTTATCATACTCATCAGAGTGATTAGGCCTATAGCACACTCCTACTCTCAATTTTGATCTCCCAATGCTTATGTCACACCAAACTGACTCGACACTGCACTGTCCAGCGATGTCGACTGGCTGTACTACCTTGGATTTTATGTGTTTCTTAACTAATAGCATAACCCCTCCTCCCTTCCTATCCTGTCTGTCCTTTCTGTCTGCGCGGGTAGTACAGTGGTATCGTCACCGTCCTCCCCACACCGGGTGGAAAAGACCTGGGTTCGAATCCCGTCGATGACGCGAGGAACTTTAATGGGCGTTTTTCACTCCGTTTTTCTCCCCAGTAACTGGGGTTTTTTCGTCCAGCAAAATAGGCAAATCAACCATAGAACATACGCAATTTACAGACACAAATACGGGTTAATGTATTTAATTACGGGTAACCCTAAAAATAATTTTGTCTGTCCTTTCTGCACACATTGTGTACAGAAAGGACAGAATAACAATTCTGCATTCCTTAGAATAACAGAACCCAAATTCCAGTTCTGCATTCCTTATATCTGTGTGACGCCACGTTCTGAAATCCCAACAATATCTGCCTTTGATGTTTTGAGCAATACCTCAAATTCATCAAATTTATTTGCCAAACTCCTAGCATTGGTGTACACGCAAGTATACATGCACCTGTTCTTTTTCTTAGCTACCCTAACACAACCCATGTCTTTACTTGTACTCCAATGATTCCCAGCAGTCTCTGAAATATCCTGCATCTTGTTTTCCAGGCTGCTGCTCATTCCAATAGAAGCAGTGCAAGAATCACTTTCACCTCTGCCAGTGGCTACTGCTAATCTATTAGTCCTTGTATCCCCCCCAATCTAGCAGTTTTCCGACCCACCTAACACTGCATCGATAGCAACAGCAAATATTCTTGCACCCTTTCTATTTAAGTGTATTCCATCCCTGTAGAAGCAATCTCTCCTGTTAACAAGTACAGTCCAGGCTGAAAAAATTCTACCCCTTGAGCCTTGCACAATCTTTCCAGGGCCGAATTGATCGGCAAGGCTCTCATCATATACTCCCTCCTATCGTGTCTGGGCAGAATTGCAGACACTTTCAAATTTAACCCTAATTCACTGCTTCTTTTTCAACATTGACCTGCACTTGTTATGTCTACTCAAATGTCAACTTTGAACCAAATTTAAAGTAATTAAGTCACAAGAAATTAAAAAACTAACTTTGAATTAATCACGTGGTATCAGAGTGTTTCATTTCATTTTTCAATCTGTGCACAATATCATAACACCCAAATGAAATTAATTAATGAGTTCAACAGCGAAGTTCTGTGACACTTTTGTGATGCCAAATTAAGTGCGTGTTAAGGGCTAAGGAAATTAGGATACGTGACACCAGTATACTGTGTCTATAAATTGTGTGTATTCTGTGGTCAATTTGCTTGTTTGCTGGATGAAAAACCAGAAGTTCAAGAGATAAACCGTGCAAGGCTCGTCTGAGACTAACAGCAACGTTGTGAAAACAGCTCATCAAAATTCCTCACGTCACTGAGAGGATTTGAACTGGGACTTTTATATGGGACTTTTTGACAACGCGTCTGAGTTAGTCGTTCTCAGGCGAGGGTAGCATGGTTTTTTCCTCCTAGAAACTCGGGTTTTTTTTTGTCTAGGAAACAGCAAACTGACCACAGAACACACGCCGTTTACAGAAAATATATATGGTGCAATATGTCCTCAGTCGCTGATGAGCCTAAAACCCTACGACAAACAAAGTCACATAATTCAAAGGAGTTTACTAGTCGCTTTTTAACAAGAATGCATTCATTACCATATTTGGCACTTATATGGTACTCAGACCACGATCAACTCAAACGCGTGTGCTACTACAGTTCCGCACTTTTTTTTTTTTTTTGTGTCACTGTATTGTATCAGTCCGGATAGTTTTTGATGAGGTCGCGGATAGTTTATGGTTGAACTGAAAACACTACCCTGCCTCATACTGGGTACATATGTTCACCTCACGTAGTCACTAGTATTTGATTGGTTCTCCCCTTATATTCTTTAAGTAGATGGAGCAAATTGTGTTTGCATACATCATTTAAGAATATTACATTTGATAATACAGTGCAATTGATCCCCTACAAAAACATTCACTCTCTGTAGTGGATCAATTTCTGCACATTGGTAGTTGAGTCCGTAGCAGAATTGTCTCGGGTTTGGTCATAGCATGGGAGTAAAGACTGATCGTGCCTGATTTTATCTGCTGTGATTTAGCTTTAAAGAATATTCCGGACTATACAAGAACTGGAAAGATTTAACTTCTTTCACCTTCCATCTACGATTTCTCCTGCCTTTGCACTTCCAGTGTTGCTCGATTATGACTAATGCTTAGCTGTAACAACTTGTTTATCTTCTTGAATAAAATTAGAGAATTTATTTCCATAGACTTCTAACCTTGTCCATGCAAAATTTCAAATCCTCTGTTCATACAGTCCAAATCCCAACATGGAGTCTCTTAATATACTTGACATCAGGTATACGTCATTTTAGAATAACAGTTACCAGAAGTCCAATAAACGAAGGATTAGTGGTATCTTCCTTCCACTGGTCATTTAGCCACTGGGCCCATAATGGGTCCCAACGTTGCCCACACTCCGTCCTGTGGAGGCAGACCAGGTACACCGGTATTATAGTTATTTATTCTGGCAGATCCTGCCACCTAATTTCCTGAGATTTCACTGGCTAGGACCTAAAAAAAAAAAAAAAAAAAGGTTTAGGGGGCGACAACACCCCCTAAACCTTTCTGCAAATTGGAAAGATGAATCATTCTAAAAAATGAAAATCTTCACATTGGGGAGAGGGTCGCAATCAGCCAATGTGGCCTAGGGATGCAATATACCCTCAAGCCTGCCCTGTGTGGAAGAATGGAATTTGTTGCCACAGAATCTTATAGATACCCTTATATCGGGCATGGTTCATTGCTGTCAGGTCTGTTTAGCCGTTGGAGGGGATCATACGCAGTACTGATGTCATGCGACCATATTTTCGAGCATCCTGTGTCGATTTCTGTAATTTACCTTTTTGGTAATTCTTATACTACCCCTATAAGTGTCCCTTATTCGTCGCTGCCTCCTCGTTTCATTGTTATTCTATGGTGCACTACCAGACCAAATTTTGTCCCGCTTCATCGCAATCTGCACGAGTTACACCAGTATGTTTTCTATTAATTTTGTGAAGCAGTATATTTATACTCACAAAGAAAATTTTTGCTTTTTGTTTTTAGCCTAAATATATATATATATATATTTTTTTCTTCTTTTTTTTTCACGGAGTACCGGGTAAACAATTCCAATGTAACATCGCGATATACAGTTGAACCTCGTTATAACGAAATCGCAATAACCCAGTGTGTTCTGTTCGATATAATGAAATAATTTATAAAAAATTACTATAACAAATAGAAACTGGTAGGGAAATATTTTCATTTTATTATATTAAAATTTCCATTATATCACTTTAATATAAGAGTATTTGAAAACATAACTTACCCTTGTTGTCAAAGGAAAATTCAGTTTGAAAAGCAGTTACTATGTGCCTGTAGCATTTTCACGTGTAGAAATCGTGTTAATCCCAAAATTATCACCAAATGCCATTGTCAGTTGTGTTTCGATAAGAAAATGGCTGCATTGTTCTGTTAAAAATAATGAATTTTTGAACCGTGATAGGAGCTCAAAGAAAATTATGATTGATAATTCCATTTAATAAATCTAATAATACCCCAAGTGGTGCGATTTCAGATTAAAATACACACTATTAATTCCCTAGAGCAGATGTTTCTAAACTTTTATACCTTGCGCCCTCTTAAAATATTTTCTAAATTTCACGTGCCCGCCTTAAAATATTTCATAAATTTCACACTACCCCAACTTCCAGAAAAAGTGAAAATATACGGATTGACATAAAATTAGCCATTACTGACATAAAATGGGCCCCCAGAGGATCCTGGCCTACCTTCTGGCAACACCAGGTGGGTCAGAGTCTCTTTTGAGACAGTACGTGCTTTGCATGGACTGGCTCACCTTCCCGTGGTGTGGACGGGTACCCAGAAATATCTGTCCAGGTGATTGATGCTTCTGTGTAGTCAAGTGGCCAGAACAGAACAACAGAACACACACACACATAATAAACACAAACCTACACCAATCACATTTCTGGCCCTTTTATAGTGCTACTGTTCTTCACAGAGATACGAGGCGGAGTTGAATGTAGAGAAGACTTCTCTACATTTATTGTTCTTCTATTATTATTTATTATTACTCTAGATTATTCTCTACATCCCTTTGGGAATGTAGAGAATAATCCCCCCATATCCATTAAACTTTTTTGACCCCTAAATTTAACTCTAATATCAAGCTACAGGACCGAAGAAAATAATCGGTCCATATTTATTAAGCGGTTTAGACCTTCAAAATTTAATTTTATGTCAATCCACGTAATGGTTTCCTTGCTGCCAAAGGTATGGTGTTTGAAGACAGAAGTATTGAGCGCTCAATGTTGAGACCGAGGGGTCTGAACATTACGGTTCTGACAGTGGGGAAGATGTCCCAAATGTTTTGTAAAATTGATATCGCCTTCCCAAAGAATTATTAACGCGTTGGACTAGGAGAGTTGGTTGGAAAAGAAGCTTCCTATATCTAAAATAAAGATAATCCCTGTTGTTTCATAATAGTAATTCATTATAGAATGTGAATAAAACATATTTATTTTCGAGATATTATTATACATAATGAATCACAGTAAATAATATTTAAAGTATTACTTCCCTTATTTTTAACTGCACTTTTTTTCTGTGCGCTACATATAAAGAAACACCAATCATTGCCAATGAATCTTTACAAAATGTGACTTCAACATCTGTTCCTTCAGCGTTTTAGACTTTTAAAGTGGCCACCTGGTTTGGCCAGGGACTGACTAGCCATAAGGTTTACCAGGCGAAATCCTGTGGGCCGGTGTACATTGGGGGCGGTTTACAGGCAAACATACGAGAGAACTCTACAAATGCATTGGGCCGGTTGTACCAGAGCCAGATAGAAAAAAAAGTTCCCAGTCCTCCCCTGGGCATGGTATTATAATATTCGGGACTTCCTGCCTATCATCACTGAAAGACATTCACAACAATCTCGTGGATTACATAACTATTTTACACAACATAAATCCAAACATATCAATTAAAATTTTTAAAATCCGGTACCTCTCAATCCCCACAGGTTCTGGATTTTAAAGGGAATTTGTATTAATTTTTTTTTTAAATATAAATATACACAAATTTTTGCATATAATAAATAAACATAGATAAATAATAATTTAAATATATTTTTATTTTATCTATAGTTTGTGTACGTGCGTGTGAGGGAGAATTACCGTACACTGTCTGTAAATATGGGCTTCAAATAATTGTATTTATTCTTGATTTGAATACAGATAAAAGTCTTAGTAACAGCACAAATTAATTAATTTAAAAAAATGCATTTTAGTTGCTTAATTACAAACATTGCAGGTGGCGTTAATATCCAGTAAGCATTTCGTTACTCTTCCGAGAAAGTAATTTTGTTGTAAGTAAAAAAATGATTTATCGTTGATTCACCACTTCGTTTAGTGTATTTATTTAAATACTTTTAGAATTGTTTTTATGGAACCTAATTCTTCTATTTGGTTTTATACAGAATACGTAAAAAAACACATATTTTGCGGTTCACTTGTGATTTGAATCAAGGTTCAACAATTCAGTTTGCAATTTTAGTCTGGAAAGACAAATATAATTTATTTTCTTGCCTTTTATTTTTCTTTTTGTACACTCGATTTCGAATGCATATCAGATATATCACTTTGCTTCTTTTAATATACACTCATTTGAAAACTAAGTTCCAATGGTTATATTTTACTCGTATTTAATTTAACAACGTTAAAATTATTTTGAATACAGAATTGGATCCAGGAATTTTATAAACATCGTGGTGAGTGGGGGAGAAGATTATAAAGCTTGCAGGATAGGATCGTGCTTCTTTTTTATTATTTATTTTTTAATGACTTCTAAATATTCAATAAAAATTGGAGAAGGGATCAGTTAATTTTATTTCTGAGATTTATTTTCGTTAACTGCATTCTTTAATTCGTTGGTTTTATAAAAATTAAATATCCCATTTACATGTAATTGTAATTACATGCATTATACTGTACACATGAATACTGCGCACATGTTATCCAGCATGACATCAAAACAACCTTACATCAAAAATCACCAAGCGCCGCTCTCTACTTGTGATCTGCTGGCATCTCAGTGGACGATTTCGATTATCGGCTGCCTGTGATCAGTTCACATATCACATAATATAAGAGTATGCATATCAGCTCATGTCCTTGTAGAATCAACACCTGGATAGGGAGGCGGTGGGTCTGTTGACTCGGTCCTTCCTATATAGAAAATATCTGTTGAAGGAAAATAATCGTGTGTGTGGCAGTGAGGACGACAAATGTGGGATTCACCAGTCTGAGAATTACCTGTAGCATCTACTTCCATTGAAGGACTATATGATGGTGGTGGAGAATACTGTGGCAATTCACTTACACTGGGTACTGCAGTCATCGGTGACGGCCCCTCGTATTGTTGAATTGGACTGTTGTTTCCATATACAATGGGCTGGCGTTCATTATCGTACACATCTAAACCACAATTATTTCTTTTTAATCGTCCAAATTTCCCCCATACAACTAGCACTAAACCAATGAATATCAAACTGATGCCAACTGCTGTCTGCTGGTCTATTTTACCAGAAGACTTTTCATGATTTCTTGAATAATTGAAGATATTCATCAAGATACCTATGATGAAAAGCGAGTATCCTAAAATCACAAAGCAACAGGGTATTATATGTTTGGGTTCCATTTCCCAAAGAGATTTCACTATATGACAATTCTTCGCATAAATATGAAAGAGCAACTGGAAAAAAAAAGAAGAAAAAATTAGAGCAATTTAAATTCATCAAATTTAATTAAAATGCTAAAGCACGCTTATTAATTTAACAACAGCATACAGTACACCACAGAATGTGTGTTTTTGTTATTGCTCTAAATTCGTGTCATATAATCTTACCACATCTGCCAAAACAAATGAACCAGTTTGCCATTTATTCAGCCACTCAGCTTAATCATACTTTTCACTTTTAAATTTTAAAAATCTAAAAACTATAAAATATTATTATAAAATATAAAAATGAATATAAAACTCGTTTTTTGAATAATGGAATAGTGTGTCACTAAACTCAGTATACAATTAAGCAATAGTTTTTTTGCAGCTATCGATTATTTTAACGGAACTGCGCAAGCCCAGAGATATCGTATCTATCGTTTGTTTTTCCTGGTAAATCCTATTAATTCCTTATTTTATCTACAAATGGAAAAATTACAATATTGCACTTTAACTGATTTCTAATTGTCTAAAAATCAATCTAATTCCTGTTAAATTGTAATCTAAGCAAAAACATATTAATAATAAAAATAAATGGAAAATTACTATGATATTAAAAACATTACTTCGATAAATGAATATATGAATATAATTTATTATATTCATTATATTAATTTATATAATAAATGAATATAATTTAAAAATAGTTTGCAACTAGGATTTACGAAATCATTCTATACAGTTCTTGTTTTTAATGTATTTTGTGCAAAAAGGTAGCGAGGTTTTCGCTTTAAAGAAGGCTTCAGTTGCGTTCACACAACTGAAGTGTGCTAAAATTTGGTTAGTGTTAGTATTTTCCATTTTGTGCAAGGAAGTCCTAGGCTTTTTCTACATCAGCAAAATAAAATAAAAAGCAAATAAAAATAATATAATAAAACCATTCTTGCGTTTCATTATGTGGCAGTTGCTCCTTGAATTTTACCAACTATCAGTCTATCACCTAGTAACGTAGTCCAGTAATTCGTTGGCTAAAAGACAATCCAATCTACTGCTTCTTCTGTAAATGGAATTTATCTCTCCTAGTTCTAGAATTGTTTATAACTGCGAAAATTTCTCTCATTCATTTTACTGCCCCATCTCAGAGCCTTAAACACCTTAGTGAAGTCCCTTAAAAATGCCTTGTCAATCTAAGATTTCACCCCTGATACCAATATGTTTTGGTTATATAGTAACCTCTGTTAAGGGACTGAGCTAAATGCTTCGCTAATAAAAGTCCAGATAAATGTCAAAATTATTTCGTACATCAAACTCACGATGCACTCTTTCAAAAGAGCTAACCAAAAATTAGTTAAAACAAAGTTTTCCCTTTACTAAACCGAGCTGTGTTTCCAATATACCATTTCTATCGAGATACTACTGAAACAATTTCTACTTTCTATTATCATATTTATATCCAGCATAGACTTCACTTGCATTTTCTATAAAATTTGCCATTTTATTTTAAATTAAATAAAGTGATAAATTTTATAGAAAACTCAATTGACTACAGTGGATCATCATCGACCAGAGAACACACGCAATTTACAGGCACGATACACATGGGTAGTTGAAGTGACTTTCTAAGTGACCCAAATATAATACTTTAATTTTTTTTCATCGATTTGACTCTATAAATGATCCCTAAAAGCTCTATAGAATTTAAATCAGGAAATCGTTGTCTCCCTCCTGTTTTTTAGTTGCTAGAAAGTCCCTGCACAGCCTAGAGCTGTGCTTCGGGTCATTGCCGTGCTGCAATATTGTATAAAATTTCTTCCACCAAGTCGAAGTCCGGAGGATATTGCGTTATGTTCAAGAATGTTTTTATAGCCTTTTTTTTTCTTAAAATTCATTATTCTGACGATGTCACCCACTTCAGAAAAAAAGAAGCAACCCAAGTTCATGATGGAACCGCCATCGTGCTTGACTATGGCACTATAAATGAGGCACCATTTTCCCTCCAGGCTTACATAAGCTCTACGCTTGGATCAAAAAATTTCAAATTTGGATTCATCTGTCCACAGAACATTTTACACTCTTCAATTGTCCAGTGTTGGTCAAAGCCAACTGGTTCTTTCGATTTTCATAAGGATTTTTGGACACGCTCCACGACCTCGAAGTCCTGCCTGTTTAAGACGAAGGTTTACAGTGGATGTAGACACGGGAGTTTCTCTGTTCCTGTTGAACTCAGCTTGGATTTCAGCTCGTCGATTGCTTTTAGAAATCAGTGTTATGGTCTTATCTTATGCTTCCGTTGTTACGTGTGGTCGTCCCGATTGCAGTTTGTCCTTTAATCTTCCAGTCTCCTTGAATCGTCAAATGGCAGTGTGTACCCCTTTAAATGAAACACTTAGTTTTTTGCCAGTACTTCTCATGGAATAACTTTTTTATAAAGTTTTAATAGCACTTCTTTTTTTAACACTCAGTTCTTATTTCTTGACATATTTATCACGAAACGCAAAATTTACACCAGACACTCTTCCTGAATGAATTGATGTTCGATTTTATAAGTCACATCTCTTATCCTCACTTTATATTATTGCAAAACACTAGCATCATCTACAACTTTCTATAATATGGAAACAATACTTCCATTTTCTAGAATACTCTACAATCATCTGCAACGTTCTGCCACATTCAGGAATCTTCTACAATGTTCTATCACATCCGGGAATCTTCACATATTTTTGTAATATTTTTGAATATTCTATAAATTTGTTAAGTATTATTTAAATTCTTTGGTTTTTATATATAATAGAAATTATTTCAATAAAAACTGGTAAACAAGTTGGTCCTATTTTAATAATAACTTTGAAAATTAAGAATAATGAAATATGATTTCAAACTTTTAGACGGGAGTGTATATCAGAAAAATGAATATAGCTATATCTAAGAACAACCGATAAACAAAGTACTTATGATATATGTTAGTCTCCAGATGAGTTTGTTTATATAAACATCTACTTCAGTTTTAATGAAATAATCTTTATCAAAATATACACTTAGTAGAAATGAGTCCAGTTTAACAGTTTAAGTTCTATTTGAAATATGTATACACTGAGAATTTAATATTTAATAAAAATGATATAAATGAATATCTTACCGGTGCAACTGCAATATGTTCAGTCAGATAATTTACGTGCGAAAACGATTTATGGCTTCCAACACCTGAAATCGAGCACGAGATCTTTTATCAAGACAGGACGATGAGTAAAATATCTCCATGGCAACTGATATAGCCATATTTTTCCCAGAATTGTATACTGTAACGCTAATTGATACATGTGACAATGACTTTTAAAGGGTTGATATAAGTGGTGCAAAATAGGACAAATGGCCCCACCTGATTATTTGCGGAAATAAAATACAGTATACTGACTTTTTGATAACACCAAGAAGAAAAAAAAAAAGTCTAGTTCAGTACACCGAGTTTTGGCGAGAAACATAACCCTGAATTGTGAAATGGAATGGGCGATTACCACCAGAAGTGGGCCCAAACGGTACAAGAAACGAAGACAGAAAGATGGGCAAAGAAGACACTCCATGACAGACACTACAAGTGTACCATACTACAAGTACGAACCCCCAGGCAGTACTAGAGACCCCAACCCACAAGCTGTACTGGGACCTCGCCATAATAACGGATAAGACCATCCCACACAACAGACCAGACATAACTCTTGTGGACAAGATGGAAAAGACTACCTACCTGATTGACATAGCGGTGCCCAACACTAGCAATGTCCAGAAAACCCATGAAGAAAAAATTAGGAAGTACACGAGCCTGAGACATGAAGTCAAGGAGATGTGGCATACGTAAGAAGTATCGACCATCCCGATCATCGTGTCAACCACCGGTATGGTACCAAAGACTACATAGCAGCCTAGCAGCAATAGGTCTCTCAGAGAACACCTACAAGGAACTCCAGAAAGTCGCAATCCTGAACACCTGTAGGATAGTCAGAGATTTCCTCGACCGACAGTAACACCAGACATACAAACCACCCTGTGTACTTGGTAGCAGTACCCGTTACGGAGGGAAATCCCCCAATCAGGGAGAAATAATATAAGAGAACAACAATAATAATAATAATATTGCCCCGTGTATATTGTCTGTAAATTGCGTGCGTTCTGAGGTCAATTTTCTGCTTGCTGGACGAAAAACCCGAGTTTCAGGGAGAAAAAAACCATGGTACCCTCGCCTGTGACCAACTAACTCAGCCAAATTGTGAAAAAGGCCCATAAAAATTCCTCACGTCATCGACGAGATTCGAACTCAGGTCTTTTCATCCCGGTGTGGGGAGGACGGCAAATCTACCAACTGTGTTACCCACGAGGGCGAAGAACTTTTAGGCAGGCTATTTGGAGAGGTATCTGTTTCGGGTGAATTTTAGGGGCGACACTTCGCCTTTATTAGCTGCGGTATTTTGTTTTCTCACTTGAGGCATACTTGGCTCCTGGAAGCCAATGCATTATGAGCGCCAGCTTGTAGGGACGTCAACATATTAATAAAGCAGATATACATGCTTCTTCCCTCCATTTTGAATTTATTCGGTTTAAATCCATCGAATGGATATTACCGAATGATTGCGTTTTAAAAATATTTTGGACTCAACTTCTTAAACTGCTCAATTTGGACAAACTTTCATGACATCTTCCAATTATAGATCGATGCAGACTTTCGAAACAAAATATAGCTAACCTTATTAAATTGTTGTGGATAGATTGCGTTCTGCATATTTGTGGACAGTTAATTCTGGATTGATTTTTTGTGGATAGATTACGTTATTTTATTTATTTTCACATTTCTTTTCTGCTAAAGTCCTTCGAAAATATCTCCTAAATATGACCAACCGTTATCTAATCTCCCTACCAGGCATTTTCAAATATGTCGCGCAATACGTGATAGTGTGTGGCAACTAAAATTTATGGTTAGGTGGCTCCAACCTAATGCGATGGCATCAAAGCAGGGCTTAAAGAGAGTACATGGTGCCAGTGAAACAGTGAGAAAATGCATACTGTATGTATTTACAAGATTAGTTTTCTCTCGTTCACCACGGATTCTAGTAGCTCCTAGTGTATAAGGGTTTCGCGAGATATTTTGTGACCAAAATACTGGATTAGTTCATCCTTTTGAAGGTAAGAGAACGTGTTTATTTAAATGGGTCTTTACAGTTTATACCAGATTATTTCATTAATTCCAGTTTTCACCAAACAACACAAACTTTTGATATACTGTATGTATTCGTAAAAGAGAGAGAGAGAGAGGTAAACAGACCCTTTATCAATTTATATTTAAGATTGCACAATGATTTTACTCCTAATTGGGTTATTTTGTTGTAGGGTTTTAGGCATGTCAGCAACTTAGGTTACATTGCGCCGTATATAGAGTCTGTTTGTATATTGCGTGTGTTTTGTGGTCGACTTTCTGGATATAAAACCGAATTTCTGGGAGAAAAAACCATGCTACCCTCGCCTGAGACCGACTAACTCAGCCATATTGTGAAAAATGTCCATAACAAATTCCTCACGTCATCGGCGGGTTTCGAACTAAGGTCTTTTCAACCCCGTGTGGCATAGACGGTGATTCTATGAAATGTGCTACACACGAGGGCTTCTAATTAGGAACAAAGACATTATATAAAAAAAGAAATACATATTGATTATACATTGCCATCTCTCATTTTCACCGTCCTCCCAACACCGGGTGGAAAAGGTCCGGGTTCGAATCCCGTTGATAATGCGAGGAACTTTAATGGGCTCTTTTCACTCCATGGATGAGTTAGTGGGTCTCAGGTGTAGATAGCAAGGTTCCCCCGAGAATCTGGGTTTTTTTCGTCCAACAAAGCAGGCAAATCGACCAGAGAACACACGCAATTTACAGACACAAAATACGAGTTTATGTATTAAATTGCGGGTAACCATAATATAATAACTTGTTTGAAAATTGCCATCTCTCATTGCGAGAAATATACTGGCATGAATTCGAATACATGGATTCAAGTGGCCAATAGGTATTCCGCTGCAGCCTTTTTCTGGTTCTTTCAGCGAACGAGAAAAAGAGAGTCGATCTATCGGTGGACGCACTCATTTCTTGCATAATTATTTCTCCTGCGGCTTGTACAGTATACGGGCACCATACCATTGATCCATTGCCTTCGACCTATGTCGATGATCCAAGGCAATGAATCACCTCCACATTCTGGCTGGAGGCTTTACAAAACAGTGTAATCTTCATCAGTGTATTCTTCATCACGGTACTTTTTTCTAATCCTTCATAGTGCAATAGCGTTGACACAAGCATCATTGTAGAATCTATAAAGATCGTGCAATGGTGTGTGTGTGTGTGTGTGTCCAATGCACCTCCCATCCTTTGGAAGGCCTGGTCTCTGTTTCCGATATTTTGCTGAAACGATTGCCAAAAGCTAAAATTCTCAGTGCCCTGCCTGCCATTGTTTGAACATATAGGTTGATCTCGGCATAGAAGGCTGGATATCCTACAATGGATCGAAAGTAGGGTAGTGATTCGATCTTACGTAAATCTCTGTAGTGATTCGATCTTACGTAAATCTCTGCAGTGTGTCTCCTGTCGTCCCCTCCTTCTGATACAGTTCTTCCGGAAGTGAGGGTCACATCTTTAGACCGCTTATAAATTTTGGACATTGTAGCCTTGTGGGTCTTTTTATGGGTTTTTCATTCCGAGGTGATTAGAAAAGAGGGTGTCCATATTGGACTACAGTACTTTAATAACTGTGTGAATAAACTTGAACTGAGGCTGTGGATATACTTAGTTCTAAACGAATTTTCCAAATTCAGTGTATAAATTGAAGTGCTTACCTCATACTGTACATATACATTGAGTTGACTTTGCATTAGCAAAACCTACGTGACACCTCGTGGGCCAACATTTGCCCGTAATACAGCCCGTGCACGTCTTTGCATAGACTCCATAAGGTCAACGTTGCAGGGTGTCCTGTGTAGCGTCACCCGTGCATCTCACAATATGTCTAGTAATGTGCATTTTCAGGTGGATGGTTGTAGCATTGAATGTCCTTTTCCAGTAGGTCCCAAAAATCTCAATTGGGTTGAGGTCGCTGAGTTGGGAAACCAGTTAACAACCTGCAGGTACCTGTAGCTTGGTGCGTTGTCTTAATATTAACAATGGCCACATGGTGCAAGGAAGCCTATGGCTTATAAAAAAAAATAAAAAATAAAATAAAATGTTTGTTATTTTATTTTATAATAATAAGAAGAAAATAATAATAATAATTAATAAGAGAAAAGGAAATAGACAACCTATGCGTTTCCTTCCTCCAGTATAGAGAAGGGAAACGCTGACCTTTGAATCTCCCCAAACTGTCAGTCTATACTACCCATATAGGTAACTTTTTCCAGTAATTTATAATTCTTTGGCTAAATTTAAATTTCCTGAAATCTAGTTTAAACATCTCTCCCCATAACTTGGATTTATAGCCTCTAGTTCTAGAATCATTTATAACATCTTCAAATTTAGACATCACGCCCTCTATCTCTTCATCGATTTCATTTAAGAAAATCAAAAACAACGGTGATCCCAATACGGATCCTTGGGGAACCTCACTTCTTACATCAACCCAATCTGAAGAATAACCATTTATTACAACCCTCTGCCTCCTGCCCATCCTGCTATCCATCTAAAGATTTTCCCTGTGATTCCAACCTGTTCCAGCTTATAAAGTAACCGCTCATGTGGGACTGAGTCAAATGCTTTGTTGAAATCCAAATAAACAACGTCGAAATTATTCCCTAAGTCCAGCTCTTGAGTGACCCTGCCAAAATAGCTAACCAGATTTTCTATAACACGATTTTCCCATTACAAAACCATGCTGAGTATCCTTCAGAATTCCATTTCTATCTAAATGATCCCGAATTCCGCCATTGACATTGTCTTCATGATTTTCCCTATTACTGAAGTTAGATTAACGGGCCGGTAATTTCCTACTTCACTTTTAGAACCGCCCTATGTATTGGAGATATATTGGCACTTTTCCAATTCAATGGAATCACTTCCGAGTCCAGTGATGCTCTCATAATTAGCTTAAATGGTTCAATGTACTCACTTAAGATTATAGGGTATATGCCATCAACTCCAGGATCCTTACTGGCCTGTACGATCGAAAGTTTTTTTCATTAAATAAACATGTGAAATTTCAACATCATTAATTACACTTTTTTCAACTTCACTCCCATAATTTCTCATTGACCTAAATTTTTTCTTGTTGATAGACGCCGGAGTTGTCTGGAGACTCTGCCATTATGAGGGGGTGTAATTGGTTGGCGACGATAGAAAGGTAGGAGCAGTTCCCATCGAGCTGTTGATTTAAGGTGATTAGAGGACCCAGGGCATGTCACGAAAATAGTACCGAACGCGAACAGTGCAACCGGGTACCATGGCCTCATGATTCTTTCTCCAAACATATTCGCCCATCAGTACAATAGAATTGGAAACGGGATTCACTAGACCGGGCTACATATTTCCACATGTCGGTGGTCCAGCATTGGTGCCGATATGCCCGTGAAAGGCACAGTGTCTCGCAGTGAGCATGGGTACCTCTGGCAGCCATCGATTGCCATAGCCTGTACGAGTTAATGTACAGTGCATGTGGATGTGTCTTGCTGTTCCTAAGTTGTACCGAGTGGTTAGCTGGGCCACCACGCTGCGTTGCTGCTCAGTTGCGAGAAGAGACACACGACGCTCATCATGGGCTTCGACCACACGAGGTCTTCCCACATGTGACCTTTTGTTGGGTGTTCGACCGCTGTTGGCTCGTGACACCGCAGAGCTGGGATTGGCAGGATTGGCACCTGCGCGTCTTTCCCCCACAATCATTTCAAGTTCGAAGCCGTGAAAATCTTGTCGCAGGTATGCACACGAACTGGTCACCACTTGCGCGAAATACAATCTTATATCAGTCGTTCCAAACTTTGAGTCGTCACCAGAGTCACAGACCAGTCCATTCCTATACAAGGGTGTTACTAAGGTAATGCAAAGCCAACTCAGTGTAATGGCTTATGGTTATTATGGAGTACGAACAGAAAATTTATTTAAATATCAAGGCAGATCAATGCTACCACAAGTTCAGAAAAATTTTTAAAATCCGGCACACTCGTGTATTGAGATATGCCGAAATACCAATACCAGAGCAACTCGTTGCTCTGGTATTGGTATTTGAAAGTTTGGTAGTTTGTTTTACTATAAGAATTAAGGAAATTTAATTATCTGTGCAGTTTAAATACTTCTAGTCGCAAATTACAGGACAAGATAGTCCTGCAAACATCTTATAAGAAAAGCAATGTCACTATTTTTGTGTGGATTCTTAAAGACAAATGTTGTCGCTGATACGGGTGCCGGATTACTTTCTTAATACCCACACACTGGCCACAAATATACGAACCTTTATTCAGTATCGAATCCGGGCCGCCTTTGTTTTGAATAACAGCAAGCGTGCGGCGCGGTATGGATTCTATATGTTGTTCAAGTGCGTTTTGGTCTAATTGTAGCCATTCTTCCAGCAAAATATCGCGTAGCTGCGACAAAGTTGAAGAAAGAGGACTTCGTTGGCGAAGAATAGCTCTCTCTCTCCAGCATGTCCCACACATTTTCAATAGGATTGAGACCAAGTGAATGTGGGGAGACAGGGAAGCTGGTGGAAATCCGTGTGATGTTCTTCGAACCATTCTTGAACGATTCTGACACGATGCGCTGTTGCATTGCCCTCCATAAAGTGGCCATCACTTTCGGGATAAAAGTGTGCCATTGTAGGGTACAGTAGCCTGAAACGAAATTCACTCCCTGGATGACATTCGACTTTCCACCAGTATCAACGGACCCAGTCTGTGCCAACAAAACATTCCATCGCTTCGTGAGGTTCTCGCCACACTCTCCAATTGTTCTCTCTCATTGTTCCACTGTCCAATCACGACATTCTCTGCAGCAGATTTTTCTGTTTTTCTCTGAAGCAAGTGGCTCCCTGCGCATGGTACGGATTGAAATAGGGCAATTCTGGACTTTGTTGAATTCAGACGTCGTTATTTGCTGCACACTGAATGTCCTGTTTTTTCGTATAGCCTTCCTTAGAGAACAACGACTTCATTTCTGAAGTATTGTTTTTCTGCCACGTTTATGCCTTTGAGATGTGGAAGAACCGCTTGCTTTCCACTCACTAAAAACCTTTGAGATGGATGCTTTTGAGAAACCAGTTATGTATTTCGTTTCTTGAATCATGGCTCCTGCTAAACGTGCACCCACGATAACACCTTTTTCCAAGTCTGGATCACGCGCTTTCTTCATTCTGGCTTCACATTACTGCAGTCGAACAGCCGTGCAGTCTTTATACTGAACGAGGCAACACGTGATCACCCACGTCACGTTTTTCCTTCCATCTTTTTGCATTTATTTGCATTTCTTCTGTCTGTGACTGTCTTAATACAAAGGTTCGTATTTTTTGGCCAGTATGTGAATTTCTGGATTATGAAATGATTTTTTATAGTGTGCTGAATTTTAAAGAATGGATTTTTCAGAATTTTTCGGATTTTACTGTACCACAATACTGATGAGTTACCAAAGTTAGTGGAATGGAAGTATTGAAAAGTGGATGTCTCAGTGTTTATATTCATATTTATTGATTTATTCATCCATGTTTATTATTATTAATTCCTTTTTTTTTATTTGCACCTGTTTTTCAGCTGGAATGAGCAACTTGAGATTTGGCTCGTCGTCCGCGCCATCTAGAAGTCACATGACCACCCTCTCCTGGCGGAGGAATTTCGTCATATTCCTCACAGGAATTGTGACGTGCGTTTTCGCAGTGCTGGTGTTTGCTGGTTATGCTGGAGACGACAGCAACAAGGGATTCGACTCAAGCGTTTACACATTCTTTTGCGTCTTATTCGTATTTGGACTAAGCATCATCACCGTAGAACTGGCGTACTGTGTCGTGAAATCCTGTCGAAAGCCACCCATCGAAGCTCACGTTCGTTGGTCCATCGTACAACCTTTCAACTTTTCCGAAACGAGTCCCGTGAGTGTCCCAATAACTGCTCAACCTCCATCTTCCGTGTTTCTGTCGCCATCGGCTCTTCCTTTCTACGGAATCACTCCTCGTTATCAGACAACGTCAATAACCGGAGATTGTCTGCGTTGTGTCACTAGTATCGTCCCATCACAGCCACCACCTTACGATCAGCCCCTCCCAGAAGGAACCATATCGGTATGCACTGTTGAATCACCACCCGAGTACAACACAGTGTTTCCAAATATGGTGGATGTAAGAATACATTCCTCGCCCTCCAGTGCAGCAGCTTCGTCTACTGGATTACTGATTACAAATGCGAACCTTAAAATATGACTCGTGTCCAAAAAAAAGTAGAGATATTTGATTTTGTTTTCTGTTTGATAAACAGTCCTTGTATTTCAAAAACATAAAGTTTATCTCCTATTATTAAAAAAAAAGAGTGTAAACTCCTGTCTTAAAATTAGTGGTCCATAATTACTTCACTCAACTTAATGTTTCTCCCTGGTATCGACAATCTAAATATCCTAGAAGCACGTACTGAGAGGGCCGGCTGAAAGTGAGCAAGTCGATGTGATTTACACCAACCTGTTTCAGGCTTTTGATTCAGTTTTCACAGTTGCCTATTGCATAAAAATCATTTCCACGTAATGGATCACGGTACTCTTTTATTGGACAAGTGATTGTGTAATTAATCGTTGCTATTGCCATCACTTCTAGAACTCTTTCAGAAGATGGGAGTCCCACAGGGCTCATCACTGGGTCCTCATTTATAGTTCATTTATACAGGTAATCTGAAATTTGATAATACTCTGAAAATTTCTTGTCTATGCCAATGATTATAAGTTTTATTGCAAAATCAACTTGAAACCACACAGATTGTTGCAAGGTAATTTGGTTAGTGATATTTCGCTGTTTGTGACAATTTGATGAAAGACAATTGGTGGATGTCATAATTCCGTGAGTAGGGCGATTTGATGAATTATTTGGGAGAATTCGGTCTATGGTAAAGCAAGACAGAGAATGTAAACTTTTAACATGCTGTGCTGTAAATGATGAATTTAGTGATCACAATACCGTTCTTGATGTTTTGTATTTTTCATAGAGCGTATTTACTGTCCACCTTCATTTTTAATGCACAATTTACACTGCTCGACAAAATTAACAGCACACGTAGAAAACGTGGTGTAACTCGTGCAGCTTGCAATGAAGCGGGACAAAATTTGGTATGGTGGAGTACCATAGAATAACGATGAAACCAGGAGACAGTGACAAACTTCGGACAGGTATAAGGGACATTTCTAGGGGTTGTATAAGAATTACCAAAAAGGTCACATTATAGAAGTCGATACAAGATACTCGAAAATATGGTAACATGACATCAGTACGGCTAAACAGGCCTGACGTAGTGAACCATGCTCGTTATAAGAAAGTCGATAAGATTCTGTGACAACAAATCCCATTCTTCCACTAGCGCAGACCTTAGCTCACCAAGTGACCGAGGAGTTGGCTATCGGCGTGCAATGTGACGCTCAAGGGCGTCCCACACATGTTCGATTGGATTTAAGTTTATGATCGTGCTGGCCACGGCAGTCGTTGGATATCTTCCGTTTCAAGATATTCCTCCACCACTTGAGCTCTGTGTGCAGTGGCACGTTGTCGTGCATTAAAAGAAAATCTAGGCCAACCGCACCCCTAAAAAGTCGCACGTAGGGTTCCAGGATCTGTTCTCGGTATCTCTGCGCAGTTACCCCTATCAAAAACATGAAGAGA
This sequence comes from Mastigoproctus giganteus, assembly GCF_048544385.1. Lineage (NCBI taxonomy): Eukaryota > Metazoa > Arthropoda > Arachnida > Uropygi > Thelyphonidae > Mastigoproctus > Mastigoproctus giganteus. The sequence goes on from NC_143587.1 coordinate 27,724,188, forward strand.
TGTGCAGTCGTTGATCATTATTCTTCCCCACACGTGAACACCGCCTCCACCATAAGTGTCCCTTTCTCTGATGTTGGAGGGATGGTACCACATTCCTCTTTGTCTCCAGATGAAATAACGTCTAGATTCCGTTTTTAGGCTAAAACGGGGCCCCTATTTCATGAAAATCATTTTGTTGTGTTAATTTTGTCGCGCAGTAGGCTTCGAAGTTCTTCGTAAAAGGAAAAGGAACCTACCTTCATTAACTTTTCTGTGGTTTCTGTGTGAATGAGTTTCTTCTGGCTTTGCAACCCCCAACCAGTCCACTTTGCTAAAACAGAGTATGGCTTTAACGACTGTTAACGATGATAATCTTAATTTCTGTTCCTTTCACCTGGTTTCTGAGCTCGTAATTTTCTTCTAGCTTCCCAACCCTCAACCAATTCATGCTTCTGGAAAATCATAAGATTCAACTGAGTGGGCATGTTAAAAATAATAATAAATAATCTGGATTAAAGGTGTCACAATACGGACGGAGTCGTGCTGAAACAGGCACATACTCATTTTCCAACCTGCCTATGAGAAGAATCGATGAATCCTTTTATACAAAATAAATGGATAAAATATTTTTTCTTTTTCCTAAATTTCTAAATTCCTCCTTTCTAAGTGGCCAAAAATTTCTCTTCTTTCCTAAACTTTTTATTTCATTACTTTTGCGAATTTCTGATCTCAGTAATACACATTGTCGTACTCACCCAGTTGTCCTAGCCACCGATTGTCTTTCACCGAATTATTTCATTTACTGTCATGTACCAAATTGTCGCATACAGCGAATTGTATTTTGTTTTGAATGTGTTTCGAGTCCACGTCAGTGGATCGAAAAGAAGCTCTTAACTTTTTTTTTTCAAATAATTTAATGAAGAAAAAAAGGGCCCCCACCGTATAATTGATGTTGACGAAAAATAACAAATGGAAATTAAAAGCAAATCTAATAAATACTTTTCTTACATTTGAGGAGGAGATATCCAGCTCCAGTATCTGTTATTATCCTTGAGATAATACCGAGAGATTACATCTAGCTATTGACAGAAAAGAATACCTGTGTGCAATGGTAAAGGGGTGGACGTGGTTGATAAGTGAAATGTTCAGAGTACACAAGACGATTGATTTAGCCAACTGGTCATTTTATTAGCACCTAATGTAAATTATTTCATAGGATACCTGTTAAAGATAACTATACCATTCTAGGTAAGTGAGCATTGCATTAATGATATCTAATGAACGTTGTATTTATTGTATTGTGATATTGCTAATTCCATTATCTAATAACCTACCCGGGTGAATATAACCAATGACAGAATCTTACTGAAATAATTAGTAACTGATTTCAATCCTAATCGAAATCAACGTATTTATATACACTATCCTACCAAAATTATGGGACAGGTTCCCCACTTTTTTGTAAGATAGTGTACGTAAGTAAGCAATCCATTATTGTGTAAACAATGGATGCGCACTAACAAACATTCTTTCGCACTCCATGATGGACGGAAAGGACAGACATTTAAGGAATTCACAGATGATTTCGTTGAAATTCAATGGTTTCTTCATTTATAGAAATCCATTTTTCAGATTCTTTTAACAGAGATATCCTGAAACTTTAAAACACGCGTACCGCTTTCTTCTGTATGCTAGATGAAAAAAACCCGAGTTTCCGGGAGGGAAAACCATGCGGTTCTCGTCTGAGACCGACTAACTCAACCACGTTGTCAAAAAGGCCCATAAAAATTGCTCACATCATTAACGGGACTCGAACTCTTTTCCACCTGGTATGGGTAGGACGATGATTCTACCAACGGTGCTGCTCACAAGGGCTTTTTCTTAAAGTGAAATGGGTCTTATTAGGAGAATAAGAGTGTTAATTAAGGTATTTCTAAATAAAATTTTCATATTAAAGTTATAGGTACCCCCACTGTGAGAGTTAGTTAAAGCCCCGCCTAAGAACACTTTGTTTGTATTATATGACCTTGAGCTTCCGGTTTCATACCACTATATGCAGTACTTTCTATTCACGGCTGACAAACTGATTTAAGTTAAATTTTATTAAAATAAATAAAAATATAATAGTAAAACGGATATACATTAAAATAAAAGCATTCAAATTCATAGATAAAGAGCAATAAAATATAAAATATAGAATAAAATAGTAAAATATAAAATAACATGTGACATAAAATAGTAGCTTTCAAGGCGAGGTGTCCTTTCTTCAGCTAGTCAAAGATTTTAATATTTTATTCCATATTTTATTGCTCTTTACCTGTGTATTTTGATAATTTTAACTCTTTTATTTTTATTTATATCCGTTTTAATATTATATTTTTATTTATTTTAATAAAGTTTAACTTAAATCAGTTTGTCCGTCGTGAATAGAAAGTATATAGTGATTTCTTAATTCGTATTGTTAATGTATCTCCTTTAATACACTGGTGTGAAAAACTTAAGGACCAACACTATTTCTAAAGATTACAACCACAAAATCATTACTTAAGGCACTCTTTACTGATAACAGTAGATTCAGTTTCAGCAGCGATTCTGGACGTGAGCTAATCTGACGAGGGTTGGCACATGGTATCACTCCGCAAACATCACTGAAAAGGATCGATATGGCGGTCGAGGTGTTCTCGTCTGGAGGCGTTATCTTGGATGGACGTACAAATTCCAGATATTGGAAGGCGGTATTGTAACCGGTGCACGCTACTGTGCTGAGGTAATCCTTCCCCATGTGCGTCTGTTCGAGGTGCCATTGGCCTCGAGTTCGTGTTTATGGATGATAACGCCACACCCCACCGCACTACAGCTGTTGATATGCTTTTGGAAAGTGAGGACATTGTTCGTATGGATTGGCCTGCCCGTTCCATTGATCTAAATCCCATTGAACATATATGGGACGCTCTGGGGAGATGTTCGTGTTTATGGATGATAACGCCACACCCCACCGCACTACAGCTGTTGATATGCTTTTGGAAAGTGAGGACATTGTTCGTATGGATTGTCCTGCCCGTTCCATTGATCTAAATCCCATTGAACATATATGGGACGCTCTGGGGAGATGCCTAGCGACACGTCCACACCCACCAGAAAATGTTCACCAGCTGAAGATGGCGCTGACAGTGGAATAGACGATGTTACCGCAAGAACTTATCAACAACATTGTTGTAAGTATTGACAGGCGGTGCAAAGCCTGCATCGACATTAGGGGTGGCCATATCTCCTACTGATGACCTGCCGACCGGGCTAGCCGAGTGGGTAAAGTACCTGCCCGGCAACCCAAAGGTCGCGGGTTCGATTCCCGCCTCGGGCTTGGATCAAAGTACTGCAAAAACCTTGGGAGGTGCAATATGGCCACAGAAGCCGATGCGCCAACAACTACCAAATCAATCAAACTGAGGACCACCTCTTCCCTTTGTTCCATCTTTGGCAGTGATGCATCTGTATCATGGTAGCCAGTGCTATGTTGCCATTTTTGAATAAAGTCCCTCTGTACCGTTTTGTTTTCTTCATCATTTCTGTACCTCACGAGGTTCCTTTGAGGTTGCTTTTCCCATATCCAGGCCACTCCTATGAGAAGCTACAGGTGATAACCTGACTGATCCTTAAGTTTTGCACACCAGTGTATATCTCCTGAAAACCCTTTATGTTACTGCCCCTTTTTCATTAAAAAAAAAAAAAAAAAACATTAAAAAAATTGAAAATTATCCCTTTTCTCATTAAAAACCTCAGAGAAGAGTAAGACTTCTAGTCTTACAAGTAAATATTTTTTTAAAGAGAGAAACTGAAAGATATACAGTATTACTATTATTATGCGAGTATGTACGTATACCTGTATATGGAATTATACAAGGAAGGATTTCGATTTTACAAAATTAAATAATAAAATACCGGCCCGATTCCATTGCGGGTGGAAGTAGATTTTTTTCGGTAGTCAGAGTTCACATCTCGTGGTAGCAAGATGAAGAAGAAAAAGAAGAAAAAAAACGTGAGAGAAAGAAAGGCTGGTCCGGCATCGGAAGGCAGTAATAGGGTGATCGGTGTCCCAGGCAACGTAATCGCAAGCTGCACCTCCGAAGTTTTGTCGTGTAAGAGACTACACTTGTGTCTAGGGTCTGGCCCATTGAGAAGTGGCCAGTTGTGCAGATATGTGATCCGAGAAGAGAAAGAAAGCCCAAGAAATGGAAGAAAGTCAGTCTGCCAAGAAGGAAGCCTGAACGCAAGGAAATTGGAAGAAGCGGCCATTTCAGAACGTAACGGTGGTAAAGGGGATGAACAAGATGGTAACCAGAGAGTAATTAAGGTAGAATGAGGGATTTATAGTGAGCATTACTGAGGTAAGAGGATACCAGTTGCAATACATTTCATGTGTTAAAGGCTAGAAACAAATATACAAAAAGAGTAATAAGAGTTGAAATGAGTTTACTGATGTAAGTGATAAAAAGTGGTAATGGAAGAGAATGACTGAGTAATCATCGAGGATTCATATTAAGTAAAGTACAACTGATACAAACTGATGTTAATAATTTGTAAATTGAGAATAGTTGATGAGGGAGAGATAGTGTATAGTACTAGTATGGTTTATATATATAGAAATTGATATGCATATATGTAGTTTGTTTTTTATGTAAATGCCGTATATAATGTTCATTAAAGGTTGTAAATTTTTATTGAAAAAATGTCTTTAGTGTTCTGCTAGTACTCGCTTTACACACCCTAGAATTTGGAATTTTCTGTGTGAATTGCAGTTAGATTTGCGCTTGTGGGGTGGGCTTGTGACTTCAGTAGGGTAGAAGTCAAAACACAACAAAATAAGCGCAACCCCACTCCACAAAGGCCACCAGAGAGCGAACTCATCTGCCCATGTGTGTTATGTCCATGAATTGCGTGTGTCTTCCGGTTTATTTGCCTATTTCACTAAATAAAAAACCCTTGCAATCTACGCCTGAAATCTATTAACTCAACGACGAATGATGAAAAAATCCCCTAAAAGTTCATTGGCTGGATTCGGACCCAGGTCTTTTTTCACCCAATGTGGGAAGAACGGTGATTTTAACTTGGACAAAAAGAAAAGGATAACAGGAAAGGTAGTAACAAATATATAGAGGTATAATAATGTCTTCAAATATATCCGTCACAGAACACCAAAGAGTTTTCGTAAAACTCATTTTGGAAAACTTATAGTATAAGGTATGGATCTTTACTTTCCTTTTACCACGAATAATAATAAGAACGTACTAGCCTAAAACTCTTCTCATATGCATATAAAACAAACAAATCAGTCCTCATACCCACCGGCCAAAATGCGTATTTACAAAATCGACAGTGGGCCTTGTTGAATTATTTTTCATTTGTAACCGTTAAATATTTAAAGTACAGGGGTGAAATTCGCAAGTATGCTCCTTATGAATGTCACCTCTGTCCTCCAACAAATTGTAAGGCGTTAACAAACAAATTGTAAACTTCATATGTTAAAATACATGGGCAGCAGTAACCCCAGAGTAACGTATCAACTGTGTGGAACTACATTCAGGGTAGTGGAAGATGAAAAAACACCTAGGGGTAATTGTGCAGTCGGATCTGAGTAATGCAGACAGGTTGCCAGGACAGCTCATGAGGTTTTGTAGATGGTATACATGAATTTTGCTAGCAGGATAAGGAGGTGATTATCCCTTTGTATAAGGCAATATCTTTAGTAAAGCATACAAGTATGGAGTCACTTTAGGAAGGATGTAGATCTGCTGGAACGAGTACAGAGAAGGCAACGAGATTGGTGAATGGAACAAAGGGTTGCTGTTATCAAGAAAGGCTTAAGTTTTGCAAATTAGAGTGTCTGGAGACTAGGCACCTGCGAGGTGATCTGATTGACGTGTTTGAAGCTTTGAATGGATTGAGCAAGCTCAGTGCTGATGGGATTCTTTCTCTTTCTTAAACTACACACATGAGGGTGCACAAATTCAAACTAAGGAAAGACAATTGTGCCTTTGGCCAGCGGGTAGTTTATTGATCGAACGAGCTTCCGTCTGTTGTTGTGGAAGTTGATAGCTTAAATAAATTCAAGGCAGGACTAGACAAACTATTGGATGGAATGAATAAGTGAAATGGATTTTATTTATTTATTATACTAGGCTTTCCCTGCCAAAAACTGGTATCATACAATACCGTATTTAGATGATTAGAGGCAGATACACGAATCCACTTATACAATATACATAAATACACATAAATATATATTTTTAAAACACAAATCCAGTTAGTCCAATCCAGTCTAGCCGCTCACGAACTACAACAACTTTAGATAGGAAACTCACTAAAACGCCATCAGTCCATCAATTATTAAAAAAAAGTGCACGTTGATGAAAGTCAGACATAACGAAGATGCACCAGAAAGAAGAATCCATGTTAGTTGACTTAAGTCCAAAAGTTAAGTCAATTAACCAGTTAAGTCCAAACCAACCAGTTAAGTTCAAAAGAAACAATGGGTTCACTAAAGATGCGCTCTCCACATGAAGTTCATCTTGGCAGACTCTAAACACCATTAGCAGAGTCCAGATAAACCAAATTAAGTCCACCCATCATCAGCAGTGGATCAAGTATATATGATCACTAAAATCAGAATATAGTCCAAGGTGAAACTCCTGGCAGGCAGGACGCAACTCAACACAGGAGATGCGAATAGCAGACATTGAGAGTTGAGGAAGGTAGGGCAAAAAAAAAAAAAACCAAACTCTTATATTAAGCTACCCGAATATTTAAATTGATATGCCGTGCTGTGTGTCTTATGTCTGTTAATTGAGTGTGTTCTATGGTCGATTTGTCTGCTTTGCTGGACGAGAAACCCCAGTTTCTGGGGGAGAGGGAGGGGAAACCTTGCTATCTACCGACTAACTCAGCCACGAAGCGAAAAAAAGCCCATTAAAGTTCCTCGCGTCATCAATGGGATTCAAACCCTGGCCTTTTCCACCCGGTGTGGGGAGAACGGTGACGATACCACTGTGCTACCGCGCAGACAGGAAGGTAGAGCGTAAAGCAGGTGTGAAAATACATAGAGATGCTGTAGATGTGGAATTCAGTGCCAGAATGGGCAAAATTTAGATGACACTAGACGCGCCATTATGATTATCTCGGAAGCCGTAACCCTTCTGGGGGTTTCACGTACGACTGTGTCTCAGATTTATCGAAATTTGTCCAATACCCAAATAACATCCAGCCAACGGCAATCTTGTGGTCGGAAACAGCTCACTGGTAAGACGTTTGGTTTGGTTTAGGTTTTATTGGCGCATTAGCAACTAAGGCTATAATGCGCCATTGATAAGAGGCCGACAAGACTTGTGCACTCTAACAGAAAGGCTACAGTCAGTCAAATAACAACCCAGTACAACAGTGGTAACCAAAGAGGCGTTTCAGAATGCACAACTTGTAATATGTCAACAAAAATCAAAAAGATAGGATTACAATGGACTCATGAACAGTAATAATCAGTGGAGGATTGGAAAAAACGCTGCCTGGTCTGAAGAATCCCGGTTCTTGCTGTTTTAAGTTGATATGTGTTCTAGAATATGGCAAAAACAGCACGAACCCATGGACTCGTCCTACCGGGTGGGTCCAATGTAGGCTGCTTGTGGTATAATGGTATTTGAAGTGGTTTCGTGGTGTGCATTAGGTCTTTTTGATACCAATAGAGAATATTTGGATCAGGAAACTGTTTCCGACCAGGCGCATCTCTTTGTGGTTGTAGTGTATCTGTCTGAAAATGAGTTCTTCTAACCAAATAATATGCTAAGTGAATTCAGCCTACTGCGATGGATTTTCCATTCACCAGATCTAACTTCAATTGAGCACCTATGGGATGAGTTGAAACGAACTGTTCAGAACAGAGATCCCTAACCAATTTGTAAAAACCGTAGAAAGCAATTAAATCAATTCGGAGCAGCATCTGTGACACAATAAATTCAGACTTCTATGAGGAAGGGCACAGGAAAGAACTGCTCGCTATTAGGTAGGTGTACCTAATGACGTGGCTTCTCACTGTAAAAATAATTTTCTTAACATGTCAGTAGTCTCTTCTGGAGATTATAGGTTCTAGAAGAGACTACTAACATGCTAAGAAAATTAGCTTTCTCTCATAAACATTACAGAAGCCAGTAGCACTGTTTTTATTACTAAAACATCTGCCGCCCTCTTGGGCAGCACATTTGGTATAATCACCGAATTTCCCACGCTGGGTGGAAAAGACCTGAGTTCGAATTTTTATGGGTCTTTTTCACAACGTGGCTGTCAGTCGAGGATAGCATGGTTTTTTCCTCCCCGAAACAGATTTTTCGTCCAGCAAATTTACCAGAGAACACGCAATTTACAGACATATTATGCACGGCGCAATATGACCTAAGTTGCTGATGCGCCTAAAATTCTATCTGCCTCTATTAGTGATGAGTTATTCAATTTATTTGCAGATCCACAATGCCGTACGAACCCATGGAGCGGAGAAAACGTGGCTTCACAATAGGAGGGATTTACTTCGCTGGAAAATTTATCGTAGGGGTCATCGCAGTAGGATTCGGCGTGCTGTTGGTCGGAGCCATCATCATAGCTATTTCTTTCGGAGACCAAAAGGAACCACTGTTATTGCAACGATCAACAGATTTTGGCCATCATGAAGACAGACATCTGGCCATCAGTGCCATCGCATTAGTCTCAATAGGTGGTTTCTTCATGCTTGTTGGGACTGCGATGTGTTTCGTTTCTATCAGAGCTCGAAAGCGTGCATTTTCAGATTCAATTCCCATTCGTCCGGAAGTGATGCATGAATCTTGCAGTGCCGAGCCCATGCCATCATCCCAGAACACATCGAGTCAAGCGATACCTGTTCCAGATGCGAGCATGAAGAAGGAAGTGTCTGAGTTGCCTTCATTTATCGAAAAAACGTGTTCCACCATCCCCGAATCTGCTGCTACAATAGACGTGGAACTGAACACGATAGTCCCAGGTGCCAATAATCCTGCTTAATGTTATCATTAAAGGTGTAATTAAAGGTGTAAATAAGTGCTTTTAGAAGTTGAAATGACAGGCTGTTCGCCAAAGGTCTTGCGTATTCTGGAGTCTAAACATGCTTTTCAGCTTGTCACGTTTTACCATTGATGAATAACTGGTGGACATAGAGCACGTCTCTCGTTTAAAATCAAATGGACATATAGAAATTGTAAACAGTGATTGAATTAAGATCTTATTTCTGCTGCGTGTATTTTAACTCTCTCTCCCTCTGATTTTATTTTTATTTATATTCTGAGCTTTGTTGAAGTCTGTAACTATATCAAGATTTCTTTACGGAGATAAAGAAACTCGCTACGTAATAATACTATTTAAATGAATCCAACAAAACAAAATTTTATTAAAAAATACCATTTAATTAAATTTATTACATAATACATTGCACCTTAAAACGAGAGATATTCAGTATTTGTAGTGTATTTAATGTATATACACTGCCCTGTCATTAATATCCGCACACCTGCATGTCTACAAATAATCTTTATTTACAGGAAAACTAGTAATGCGTATTGAAACGTTTTCCTTTATGACAGCTTGTAATCTCTGTGGAACACTCTCCACCAGTTTTTTGTAAATGTCTTCTATTGTGAGAGGAAGTAGCAAGTCCTAATACTGAGGATTATTTTTTAAATTAATGGTAGATTAACCTGTTGCCATTATTTTAAAGTAGTGCAATACCAGTGCAACGCTTTGTGAAGGCAAAAGTTGCTGCTTGCGAACGATAATATAGTTTCTTCGATTGACAGTTAGACTCATGAAGCCATTATTTTATTGCATAAAATACAAAGGTTGGCACGGTGGTTAACAACAATAATCAGGGTGAGCTACTTTAACAAGATCTAGGAAAACTGGATCAATGGGTTGAGAAATATCAGTTGGTTTAACGTTGACAAAGGTAAGGTAATGCACGTGGATCGTAGTAACCCCAGAGTAACTTATCAACTGTGTGGTACTACGCTCAGGGTAGTGGAGTACGAAAAAGACCTGGGGTAATTATGCAGTCAGAGATGAACTTCTCTGAGCAGTGCAGGCATGCTGCCAGGACAACTCATGGGGGTCAATGATATACAGAATCTTTGCTAGCAGGGATAAGGGAGGTGATTATCTTCAAGTGACTCCTGGAGGAGTCACTTTAGGAAGAATGTAGATCTGCTGGAACGGGTGCAGAGAGGAAAAAGGGTGCTCTTGTAAATTGCAGCGTCTGGAGACCAGGCACCTGAGGATGATCTGATCGACGCGTATTTAAGGTCTTGAATAGATTAAGCTGAATGTGAATGGCATTCTTTCTCTTGCTGAGACTCACATGAGGGGGCACAAATTCAAGTTCAGGATGGTTGCAGGATAGTCGTGCGGAAGTTTGCCTTCAGCCAGAGGTGGTTGATTGCTGGAACAGGCTTTCATTTGTTGTTATGGAAGTGGGTGGTTTGAATAAATTCAAGGACGAATTAGACAAATTCTTGGAGGGTATGGAATGTTTTTTTTTTTTTGGCTGATGTTATAATTTTGTTTTCCTGTATCATTTGCAACTATTACTACTACTATAAAATAATAGCCAAATGACATATATATTTTAATGTATATAATAAATAACACTTAGAAATGCATATACCAAAAATTCTGAGTTACTCAGACATATCCTTTGTATTATTATTACTTAAGACCATTTATGACAGCTTGTAATCTCTGTGGAACACTCTCCACCAGTTTTTTGTAAATGTCTTCTTTGTGAGAGGAAGTAGCAAGTCCTAATACTGAGGATTATTTTTTAAATTAATGGTAGATTAACCTGTTGCCATTATTTTAAAGTAGTGCAATACCAGTGCAACGCTTTGTGAAGGCAAAAGTTGCTGCTTGCGAACGATAATATAGTTTCTTCGATTGACAGTTAGACTTATGAAGCCATTATTTTATTGCATAATATACAAAGGTTGGCAGGATGGTTAACAACAGTAATCAGGAAGACCAGCAAGACCTGGTCTTCCTGATTACTGTCAAGAGGTGGTTAACAACAGTAATCTGAAAGACCAGCAAGACCTGAAGCAGGTTGTCATAGTAATATTAATAGACTAGGGCTTCCTGCCCCAGGCTTTTGCTGCTTCTTCTGCCTAAAAAAAAAAAAAAAAAAACCGACAAATAGATAAGAAGGTACATATTATGTGCTTCCCTCACACAGGTAACAATCCAGTTGACCTTTGAATTTATTCAACTATCAGCCTCAACTACCTGAGAGCGCAACTTGTTCCAGCCATCAATGACTCGCTGGCTAAAAGAAAACTTCCTACAATCTAATCTAAACCTCAACCTCTCTAATTTTAAATTATGACACCCTAGTTCTGGAATTCTTTATAACAGAATTCCACCTTCATTCATTTTTTACTAATTCCTCTCAGAGCCTTTATAAACCTCGATCAGGTCACGTCTGAGGTGCCTGGTTGCCAAACTCTGTAACCCACAATAGTAAATTATAGTCATATAGTAAACTTATCTTTCAAGTTTTTTTAAGATTCATAAAATAGGATGATTACGGATCGATTTAAACTCTGTCAAATCAATCTTTCGACGATTCAATTTGTTTGGAAGCAGTGCAATACCGACGCAACTCGCTGTGAAGGCGAAGTTTGTAGTGTTGTGAGCTGTTTAAATCTTGCTGTTCACAAAAACATATAAAAAGAACAAGATAGCTCCCCTAACTTTATATAATTTTAATAAATTAAAGAGTATTAGTTACTGTCTAATTTTGAATCTTTTTTGGGGCTGACCGTGGTCTAGTGCGTGCACGACCACAAGTAAGGAAGCATGCAAATTTAAGCTGCTTCCACTAAAATGGCCCACCAGTGCGCTGTATGTATCAAGTCACAACGAATATGTCGCTACTGCAACCGGATCTGGAAAAGTTGAGATGGGCTGAGAAGTGGTAACTGAAGTTTCACATTGACAAATGTAAAGTGCTGCATATGGGAAGCAGTAACCCCAGAGGAATGTATCAACTGGGTGATACTACACTCAGGGTAGTGGAGAATGAAAAGGACCTTGGGTAATTGTGTAGTCAGATATGAGATTTTTTGAGCAGTGCAGACAGGTGCAAGATTCGCAGTGATGTCTTGTCAATGATATACAGGAATTTTGCTAGCGGGGATGAGGGGTGATTATTCTTATTGTTGAAGAATAAATGGAAATTTTCAACAATAAGAAATAAAAAACAATGAGTTTATTGACTTCTTCCACCCTCGCTGCTCATAAACACTGCAGTCACTTTTTTCTATTTTTTGATTAAATAAAAAAACCCACTCAGAACGAGTTTCCTCCCTCCACCCCTTTCAAGAAAGGGAAGAACGGTCATCCCTGACAAGGTTCATCACCTTAGGTGGCAAACCAAGTCCTCGTCACGCTCAGGAGGAAACCCCACCACTCCTCATCGTGGTTGAGTTTGCTGCGAGTTTCAGGGTTCGAACTCGCTAATCATACTACAGAAATGATCCTGTGAAGTATGATCTTAAATTATATTTGGCTGGCTAGTCTAATCTATTACACTTATGGTGATTAAATTATAGTGCGTTTAAAGCATCCAGATTATTTAATAAGCTTTTTAACAAATTTGAAGACTCTGTAATATATTTAAATAACTATTACGTTCTCCACAAAATGCTATATAAAACTCGAACGATTTCATCATATTTTATACGTTATTAAGGTTATTATCATACTTAGTTTTTACCAAACCACAAGCGAAGTTACCTGTGTGTTTTCTCGGTATTATTCGAGTTACTTCGAGCGCGAAATTTGCAGCTCGAGATAATATAAGATGTTTATGAAATTTCGACGCTATATTCCAAAAATATTTCCTACGTTAAAATTCAAATTTCATCTTTTTATTAACTCTATAGTATTTAGTTTGACTAGTGCGCCTGCGCAAACAATGTTATTACGCCTGAGTTGATATTGTTATTTTCGTAAGACGGCTCCAAAAAATAGTACTGTATTCTTGATTGCAGCCTATCGTGAAATAGTTTTTTTAACATCGTGTATTTTATACAAAGAGCTGCCTCTCGTGAAATATAAAGAAAACTAAAACCGTATTTTTCAGACGTAGCACATCCTAGCTGTATGCATAGCCATTAGCTGAATGAAGCAGTGTATGCAGTGCCATCTACCGTTCAGCTACTGATTCTCGATTATAATGCAAATCAAATCCAAACTCCAGTTGTTATTAATGCAATGTTAAGAGAAATTATTTCTATAAAAATTAATAATAGCATTTATATTAATGCTATATTAAGAGAAATTATTTCTCTTAAATCGCGATATAAGAAACGAATGTGTTTAGACTAAGGCAGTAGTAGTGCAACATCATGGCAACTCGTTGTGAAGTAGTGCAACATCATGGCAACTCGTTGTGAAGGTATTCACAATATGAGATATAACCTAAAACGATGCCACCTTAAAAATTTTCTGTTTATTCAGAAATGGCTGTGTATGGATGCTAAGCACTTTATATACATAGTCGAAACGAATGTGTTTATATTCTGATTAAGGAAAAAACCACTCAGAACGAGCTTCCTCCCTACATCCCTTTTCATAAAGAGATGGAACGGTCTTCCATCTCTTTATGAAACGGTCTTCCATCTCTTCCATGACAAGTTTCACCACCAAAGAGTGGCAAACTAAGTCATTGTCACGCTCAGGATGAAACTCCACCACTCTTCGTCGTGGTTGAGTTCGCTACGAGTATACAAAACAGAAGTACAAACTTTACCTTCACAACAAGTTGCCCTGGTATTGCACTTCTTTCAAACAAATGGATCGCCAAAAGAATAAATTATTATTATTATTATTATTATTATTATTATTATTATTATTATTATTAGACATGTCGTGCAAGGAAGCCTGAGGCTTATGCTGCACCAGCCAAAAAAAAAAATTCCTCGATTACCCTGAGAGAGAGAGAGAGAGAGAGAGAGAGAGAGAGAGAGAGAGAGAGAGAGAGAGAGAAAGTAGAAAGGAACCACCAAGAAAGAGAAGAATGATGATATCCAGCTCAGGACCCTGGGTTTGCCAAGCCCATACTCGCCAGCTGTGAGCCCCTGGGGAAAGAATTAATCTTTATCTTTTGGAATAAGTTTGTTTAAAAAAAGGAAATTTAAAATGTTAAAAATTATAAATTAACCGACACAATAAAATTTGTCTTCACAGCGAGCTGCCTTGGTATTGCACTACTTTAAAACAAATCAATATTTATCTTTTGGATTAGTTTGTTTTAAAAAAGGGAATTTAAAATTCAAATTTATAAATTAACTGATGCTATTTGATTTTTTTGAAATTATATAAAGCTAGAAGAATCATCTTGTTCCTTCGTATGTTTTTGTGGGTAGCAGAATTGAAACTAATGCAATGGTCTTATTCCTCCCAGAAGAACAAACTTTGCCTTCACAAATTCCATTGGTAACTATTATCAGACAAAATGGATTTACAAAAGATTAATCTTAAATTTATTTTAAAGATGAGACTATTATGATAGCCTGTTTCAGGACTTTCTGGTATTATGATAGCCTGTTTCAGGACTTTCTCGTCCTTCATTAGCTATCAGGTGAACATTAGGGATAATAATTAGACAAAATACAAGGAACGTTTGCAATAACACTTAAAAATGCTTGTGTTAACATCCGCAATAAAGCTGTCCGAAGTCTCTCAGTAACAAAAATTTTTGGAGTGTGCTTTTCTGTATGTTATATATTTTTATTTTTATATTTCACGGAATTTTTAGAAATAACTATTTTCGACACATTTTTCCAAAATTTATAAATACATGTAATTAAAGGTTATGTAATCTGCACTGAGGTTTTCACAGGTGGCGTTTCAGCATTCTTACAGAATCCTATCTTCAAACTAAATGTAGTTCAGGCTCAGGGGCTCACATCTGGGAGTATAGGCTTGGCAAACCCAGGGTCCTTTGCTGGATATCATCATTCTTCTCTTTCTTGGTGATTCCCTTCTACTTGTGACTCTCTCTCTCTCAAGATAACTCGAGAATTTTTTTTGGCTGGTGCAGCATAAGCCTCAGGTTTCCTTGCACCATATGAATAAAGTGTAGAGTGCAGAGTGTGTTTAGTGTCGAACGGCACCAGAGGATTCCCCCATCTCCGCGTAGTATACATTGTGGGTGTGAAACAGAACACTGTCAAAGCCAGAGGTTTAAAGTGCATGGAATTTGTATATGTGTAGTGTCGTGTACCGTTGTTCCTCTGGTCATTTAGCCGCTGGCCCCTAAAGGGTTCCAACGTTGTCCACACTCTGCCCCGTGGAGGCAGACCAGGTACACTAGTATTGTAGTTATTTACTCTGGCAGGTATTGCCACCTAATTTCCTGAGATTTCAGTGGCTAGGACCTAAAAAAAAAAACGCTACAGATAGGGGTGAGCCAAAAAGGATTACTGATTATGCAACTGATGTTGTTATTAAGTTTTTGGGTGTAGGGCTCAGGCAATTTAGAGATGGTTTGTTTGTTGTTTGGTTTTTAGGAGCATTAGCAACTAAGGCTATATTGCTCCGGGAATATGCGGTGGTCATTCCCTAACCTTTCCGCATCCTCCGTATTTGGTGGTGACGGGCTCGAACCCCGGTATAATCAAGAAGCATTTGCTACGCACTGTTGCTCCTTCCCACCTGGCTACGGAGGCGCCTTTTTCAAACGGTTCAGACGCTGGTTATAAGTTAGAGAAGGGGGAGGAAGACTGAAGGCTGGGGGAAAGACAGAGATAAGGAGTCCATAGAGAAGATGAGACCCCCAAATCAGGGAGCAGGCCCATGCCCCACCATAGGGAAAAGAGGGATGGCAAGGGGGGTAGGCGACCAGGGGTAACCTGCCTGGGTGGTAGAGGAAGAGAACCACGCAAGGGAGCGTGGTAAGGAAAGCTTAATGGCAGCAGCTTCAGGGCTTCTGTCCATTTGGTCACTGCATAATATAATAGTTTGTGAAGAGTCTAAATCAAGAAGATCCAAAGCAGTGTTGTCATCCTTGGGACAGAGGTCTCATCTCTTTAGTGATGGTAGTCGTTGACAGTCCAGCTTGAATTTGGGCAAGACGAGTTGATCAGGTGTATATTCATTCCAGCTGTAGGGATCTTCTTCTTGTGAAGAGCTCCTGGCAATATTGCGAGAAGGCCTTGTACTCTCTGTCGCTGTCCAACAAGTAATGCTCCTGGAATTTTGGATTGAAGTTAATTCTAGTAATCAGAATGTAGCGAAGGTCCTCATACAAAGGGCAGTCATACATTAGGTGAATCCAACTCTCCAGCTCTCCACAGTGGCAGAGGGGATCATCAATAATTCCAAGACTTGAGAGTTTGGCTCTGATGGATCCGTGACCTGTTAGCAAGAAAGTTGCGTATAGGCCGGGGGAGCATCATGAAGGAGAATTGGGATATACCTTGTTGATATGTGGAATAAATTTCCTTGTGATATCTCCTTTTGTAGAATTAGCCCATCTCTCTTGCCATGTCTGTTGTAAATGGAGGTTAAGGCGCTTCTTTTCAACATTCAAGTTGTTAGTGGGATCAATGGTGTAGTCCATGAACGTCACCGTTGTGCCTTTTGATAGTTGGTAGAGAAGCCCGCAACGTATCACCTCCAGGTCCAAAGGAAGGGCGCCTGCCTGCACCTGAAAGGCATGGGTGCTGACAGTACAGCAGGCCCTGGTAATGGTAAGGAGGATAAATCTTTGAATAGTTTCAAGCGTCCTTCTGTTTATTATTTTTGCTCTCGGATACCATATCCCTGCAGCGTATGTAATCGCCGTTAGAAATATTGCTTTGTAGAACAGCGAGAGAGTGCGGCGGTTGAGGCCCCAATCCCGTCGCGAAACTCTGGCGACCATGGCAGTGTAGTTCCCTAATTTTGTCTGAAAGTGTTTCAAATGTGGGAGGATTGTAAGTCCTGAGTCCAGGATTATTCCTAGATATTTCAATTCCTTAGTGAAACGTATTGTGGTCTCGTTTATCTTAATTTGTGGACGTCTTCTGAGGGACCCTTTCAGTAAGATGGAATTAGTCTTCATTAAAGAGATTTTAAGATTATGATCCCTTGGCCAGTTTTGTAATATCAAGACAGCCTGGTTCGCAGAATTTTCTAGCTGCGCTCTGCTGTCTGCAGACACGGCCAGGACCAGATCATCTGCATAGGCCTGAGAGATAACTTCATTAAGGTTAGTGTTGAGGAAGTCAAGTACAACATTCTAAAGGAGCGGCCCCAGTACCGAGCCTTGGGGACACCCCCCTGTAAACTTGGCGTTTGATTCTGCAATATGGTGCATTGACATTTATTTCTCTGGCTGTGAGGTAGCTTCTTATGGTGTTATAAAGGTTTCCGGGAAGACAGGCACGTCTTAGTCGGCTGAGGACGCTCGGCCACCAGAGTGAGTCGAACGCTCCAGCAAAGTCTATGACAATAATCAGGAAATATTTTCTATTGGAGTTTGTGGCAGTTGCAAGGATATTCTGGAGTGCATCAACTGTTGAGCATCCTTGTTTCAAACAATACTGGCTTGTAGAGGATAAATTTGCTGCATTATAATGTACTGTGATACTACTGTGTAATAGGTAGTCAAAAAGCTTGCTTAGCACACATAACAGGGAAATCGGTCTATAAGAGGATGGGATTTCTGGAGGCTTCGTTGGGGTTTTCAGAATCAGGCGCATGTTAGCTATCTTCCAATCAGAATGGAAGATTTCTGGAGGCTTCGTTGGGGTTTTCAGAATCAGGCGCATGTTAGCTATCTTCCAATCAGAATGGAAGATTCCTGTATGCAGGCAGTGATTGAACAGGTCGAGGATGAGGTATGGAGAAAGCTCCACAGTCTTCCTTATAATCTCTGGTTCGAGTAGGTCTGGTCCTGGACATTTATTATTGCGGAGTCTATGAGTTGCAGTGTGCAGCTCCTCAGTAGTGAAGGGCGGCACTTGAAGTTCTGGACTGTATATACTGTTGTCCTGGCAGAGTTGTTGATTTGTAGCAGGATCCATTGCTGGTTGGATAATTGTATCTAATATGTTATCGATGGATCTGTCCCATGAGGTAGTTATGTTACCTTGAGGGGTTATTGTTGCTGTCATTACCTCCCTTCTTGAGAGTTTGTTGGTTGTGATTTTATAGACTATACCCCAGGGATCGGTGTTTCCAGTTGTGGAAAAAAATTGTTCCCATGATGTTTGCTTTCGTTTCCTGATAGTAGCCGTGTATATATCTCTCTGTATTGCTGGCGGAGAGCCTCTACTTCTGCAGCTGGCCAGGACCGTCGCGTTCGTTGGAAGGCTCTTCTTCTGAAGTTAACCTGCCGCCGGAGTTCTGGGCACCACCCAGGAATGGGTTTCTTCCTAGGAATGGCGCAGTTGCTAGCTTCTTTAATTATATTTGTGACTTTTCTCTGGTAGGCATCAGGATCAGTGGGATGGTAATTATTAACTTGCAGCTGCTGGGCTAAGGAGCGTAGTTTCTCCGCGAAAATGTTCTATTTTGCTCTGGAGATGGCATACCTTTGAAGGGTACATCATGAGTTGGGATTCATTTGAAGAATCTCGTTATCTTGGTTGTTATGGCCCTGGGGTCTGAGGCGGTCCAGGAATCCTGGACAGGCCAACCCACGATGACGTTTGATATATTTCTCGTAGCCAGAGTGATATCAAGGTTGTTCGGCCTGTTTAGAACAGTAAGCTGTGAATTTGCCAGAAGATCTTCAAGTTTTTGGCTGTTCCTACAGTAATGCCTATCAGCAGTAGTGCTGAAGCAGACAGGCGACCTGCAGTTGACGTCAGCACCGATAATAATCTTCTCATTTGGGAGAGTTGTGAGGACGATCTCCAGATACCTCGTGAATGGAAGAATATCAACCCCCCGGCCTGCAATATAATGAGACTATAAAAAAATTTCCCAGGGAGCTAATGATGTGGGCACATGCCGCCCAGGCTGTGCATAAATGGTGGATTTTGGTGACAGTTATGTCAGGATTCCTAGTTGCTATTGCAGCCCAGAAATTTTATAGGTGAGGGGGGTACCCCTGACCTTATTTACATAGGAGTATGGTTCCTGTAAGATCAGAATATCGAAGTTGTCTTCATATGCTTTTATTCTTAGTTGTTCAGCTACTGCTCTGCCCGTTGTGCATTTATTTGGAGTATCTTCAGGACGCTGGTGTTGTATGGGTTAAGACGTTGGACCATAATCAGTCTTTGATTGGTGTAACTCTTCGCCTTTAAATATATCGGACATTAGTTGTCACGGATAGAGTGTTCGTGAGGCATCTTCTGTCCCTTGCAATTTGCAGAGACGGGCAGTTTTTCTTTATTAGGGCACGTATTATTCTCGTGGCCCTTTTGAGCACAATGGCCACAGGTAGCAGCAGCCTGGGTGCAGGTGTGATTGGTGTGCCCAAATCTGCAGCATTTAAACCATTTGGGTACAGCCACCCGCTCCCTGAAGCGCGTGGCTGCCCCACTTTATGAAAACTCTGTCTTGATGAATGATTGTTTACCAAGCAATAGGGGCAATTTCAAAAATCTAGTTTACACTGTTTACATTTCTAGAATTTGTTTGATACTTTGGGGTAATAATTTCCTCCTGGTTGACGTCTGGGAGTGTTCTCCGAATATTTCTTCCGGATAGCTCGTCCCGCACCTGGGTAGGGGTGAGATCTTTGTCAACATCAAAGACAATAATGGAGGATTCTCTTTTCTTTGGTGGCGCAGCTATGAGTCCAAGCATTGGTATCTTCGTGTTGTTCATAATATCAGCAGCTTCTTGGCCAGATTCAGTTTCTCTGATTACCCCCACATTTCGAGTCTTTCTAATTGACTTGATCCTAGTGTTTTGGAAGACTGTGGTCAATTCTGTAATTACTGTCTGTTTTAGTTCCTCACTAGTTTTTTGTAGATTCTGGGTTTGGGCCTGAGAACAACCAAGTGTGGTTCCTTTATGAGAATCTTCTTTCTTGTCATTGGTGCCTTATTTAAGTTATTTGAACTGGGTTTTAAATTCTTCAGCGCATCAGCATAAGAGCAGGAGCGCTGCTGGTTTTTAGATTTCCGCTGTACTTGGTAAGCCTCTAATTTGGCCTGAGCCTTCTCGTTTTCAATGTGGGAATTTAGTAAAATGATTTCCAGATTTGAATTATTTCTCCTCTGAGAGAAGTGGTAATTTGATTATCCGATTTGGCCTTGAAGTTCTGGACTGTATATACTGTTGTCCTGGCAGAGTTGTTGATTTGTAGCAGGATCCATTGCTGGTTGGATAATTGTATCTAATATGTTATCGATGGATCTGTCCCATGAGGTAGTTATGTTACCTTGAGGGGTTATTGTTGCTGTCATTACCTCCCTTCTTGAGAGTTTGTTGGTTGTGATTTTATAGACTATACCCCAGGGATCGGTGTTTCCAGTTGTGGAAAAAAATTGTTCCCATGATGTTTGCTTTCGTTTCCTGATAGTAGCCGTGTATATATCTCTCTGTATTGCTGGCGGAGAGCCTCTATTTCTGCAGCTGGCCAGGACCGTCGCGTTCGTTGGAAGGCTCTTCTTCTGAAGTTAACCTGCCGCCGGAGTTCTGGGCACCACCCAGGAATGGGTTTCTTCCTAGGAATGGCGCAGTTGCTAGCTTCTTTAATTATATTTGTGACTTTTCTCTGGTAGGCATCAGGATCAGTGGGATGGTAATTATTAACTTGCAGCTGCTGGGCTAAGGAGCGTAGTTTCTCCGCGAAAATGTTCTATTTTGCTCTGGAGATGGCATACCTTTGAAGGGTACATCATGAGTTGGGATTCATTTGAAGAATCTCGTTATCTTGGTTGTTATGGCCCTG
This sequence comes from Mastigoproctus giganteus, assembly GCF_048544385.1. NCBI lineage: Eukaryota > Metazoa > Arthropoda > Arachnida > Uropygi > Thelyphonidae > Mastigoproctus > Mastigoproctus giganteus. Next base: position 27,745,105 of record NC_143587.1, read on the forward strand.
GGGTCTGAGGCGGTCCAGGAATCCTGGACAGGCCAACCCACGATGACGTTTGATATATTTCTCGTAGCCAGAGTGATATCAAGGTTGTTCGGCCTGTTTAGAACAGTAAGCTGTGAATTTGCCAGAAGATCTTCAAGTTTTTGGCTGTTCCTACAGTAATGCCTATCAGCAGTAGTGCTGAAGCAGACAGGCGACCTGCAGTTGACGTCAGCACCGATAATAATCTTCTCATTTGGGAGAGTTGTGAGGACGATCTCCAGATACCTCGTGAATGGAAGAATATCAACCCCCCGGCCTGCAATATAATGAGACTATAAAAAAATTTCCCAGGGAGCTAATGATGTGGGCACATGCCGCCCAGGCTGTGCATAAATGGGGGATTTTGGTGACAGTTATGTCAGGATTCCTAGTTGCTATTGCAGCCCAGAAATTTTATAGGTGAGGGGGGTACCCCTGACCTTATTTACATAGGAGTATGGTTCCTGTAAGATCAGAATATCGAAGTTGTCTTCATATGCTTTTATTCTTAGTTGTTCAGCTACTGCTTTTGCCCGTTGTGCATTTATTTGGAGTATCTTCAGGACGCTGGTGTTGTATGGGTTAAGACGTTGGACCATAATCAGTCTTTGATTGGTGTAACTCTTCGCCTTTAAATATATCGGACATTAGTTGTCACGGATAGAGTGTTCGTGAGGCATCTTCTGTCCCTTGCAATTTGCAGAGACGGGCAGTTTTTCTTTATTAGGGCACGTATTATTCTCGTGGCCCTTTTGAGCACAATGGCCACAGGTAGCAGCAGCCTGGGTGCAGGTGTGATTGGTGTGCCCAAATCTGCAGCATTTAAACCATTTGGGTACAGCCACCCGCTCCCTGAAGCGCGTGGCTGCCCCACTTTATGAAAACTCTGTCTTGATGAATGATTGTTTACCAAGCAATAGGGGCAATTTCAAAAATCTAGTTTACACTGTTTACATTTCTAGAATTTGTTTGATACTTTGGGGTAATAATTTCCTCCTGGTTGACGTCTGGGAGTGTTCTCCGAATATTTCTTCCGGATAGCTCGTCCCGCACCTGGGTAGGGGTGAGATCTTTGTCAACATCAAAGACAATAATGGAGGATTCTCTTTTCTTTGGTGGCGCAGCTATGAGTCCAAGCATTGGTATCTTCGTGTTGTTCATAATATCAGCAGCTTCTTGGCCAGATTCAGTTTCTCTGATTACCCCCACATTTCGAGTCTTTCTAATTGACTTGATCCTAGTGTTTTGGAAGACTGTGGTCAATTCTGTAATTACTGTCTGTTTTAGTTCCTCACTAGTTTTTTGTAGATTCTGGGTTTGGGCCTGAGAACAACCAAGTGTGGTTCCTTTATGAGAATCTTCTTTCTTGTCATTGGTGCCTTATTTAAGTTATTTGAACTGGGTTTTAAATTCTTCAGCGCATCAGCATAAGAGCAGGAGCGCTGCTGGTTTTTAGATTTCCGCTGTACTTGGTAAGCCTCTAATTTGGCCTGAGCCTTCTCGTTTTCAATGTGGGAATTTAGTAAAATGATTTCCAGATTTGAATTATTTCTCCTCTGAGAGAAGTGGTAATTTGATTATCCGATTTGGCCATTAGTGTTTCTATCTCTGACCTGAGGGCCAAAATTTGATCCATAATGGATCAATCGGGGAGGGTGGACATATCAGGTAAATTGGCCTCTATTGATTGGGTTGTCTCTGGTTGTGGTGGTTCATTATAGCCCTTAGTATCATTCTTAAGGACATTAGAATATGTAGCGTCTGTATCAATGCGCGCTCGAAAGGTAGGTTTGCAGGGCTGATTAGTCTCTTCTACTTGTTGGATAGAGTCATTCTCGTGCTGTTCGAGTATTTTTTCCTTGGATATTTGAAGAACAGGTCTGTTCTGTTTTTTCCTTGCCATAGTATATTTAATGTGTGTTTGGGGGAAAAGCAGTGATTCCCTTTTTTTAAGTTCTTCATCCGAAGGTCCCAGTTCAGCGGCCTTCAACAGCACGACTACGGGGTTCCACAGTTTGTTCTTCTCCTCAGACATATTGCCTATCTGTTTCAATATGTCCAACGAAAAAAAAAAAAAATTTAAGCAGCAAAGTCCGCTGTGTATCCTCCAATCAATCTGATTTGCTCTAGCAGCAGCACTCAATTTATTTCCGAACACGAGTCACCGCAGTAATAACACTAACCGATGCAATATGGCGGCCATAAGTGTCTTTGTTCTTTCATATTTCCATTACTCGAGTTCATTCGCGGAAGTAAGCAAAGTATCTTATAGTACAGGTACAATGCAAATCACACAAGGAGGATCCCCTCCCCATAAGGTATGTTCGTGTCAGACGGCACCTGGGATTTCTCCCATCTCCGCGTGTTTCACTGTATCGAGGACAGTTCACTGTCAAGCCAGAGATTGGAAAGTGTGTGGGCCGTGTCTGTGCAGTGTGATTTGTTGTGCCCATTGTTTATCCGGCTTACTGGCCGCCAGGCCCCTACGTTGCCCATACCCTGCCACGTGGAGGCTAGCCGGGTGTATCCAGTATCACAACAAATTGCTCTGGCAGGTCCAGCCACCTAGTTTCCTGGGATTTCAGTGGCTAGGTCCTATTTAAAAAAAAAAAAAAAAAAAAATTGCGTTTGGCTTTAATGCTTAATGGGGTTGCTATTAGGTAATCGCTTAATGGGGTTGCTGTTAGGTAATCGCTGGTTGGGGTTGACCCCATCACAGGGGAGTAAACATAACAAATAATAAACATAAGTTGCAGCACATTTAAAATCCGACAATCGAAGGACGCACCATATGAATAATAATAATAATAATATGGAGTCGCAGACTACATGAATTCTCAGAATCATCTTAAAAAAAAAAAGAATAGGGCCGTATGCTACCCCTCTTTGAAGACTGGCGCCATCTTGTGGATAATTTAAAAATTAATAATTAATTACGAAATATAGTACTGTATCTATATTATTAATTAACAATTATTAATTTTAAATATATATATATTAATAAATATTTGTATAATAATTCACTCCCCCCCCCCTAAAAGTTTCATAAAAAGACTGTCACACATGAACTGTTCTGATAGCAAACACAATTGATAAGTTAAATAAATTTAAGGAGGAACTGGACAGGCGGGAATTGTGTGATTTTTTTTTTTTTTTTTGGCTGATGCTGCATAAGATCATAGACTTGCGTCACATGTTACTACTACACTGACACACTCTTCTCTCCATCTCCTCCTTTTTTATATCACTTGTTTCAAATCGGACCGGGTGGGTAAAGTGCCTACCTAGCAACCCAAAGTTCGCAGGTTCGAATCCCTCCTCGGTTTGAAGTACTACAAAAACTTTGGGAGGTGCATTATGGCCACAGAATCCCTTCGGCAAATAACTACAGCGGAAAAAAATTTTTTTAGAAATTTTCCATTTAGTAGGACCTGGATAGATTAATTGAATTTTTAAACCATTAATATTAGCAATTTTTACTGGATAGTTTAATGTATTAAACTTATTCCGATCAAATAATAGTGTATTTTATGCCGCTAGATTATTTTATAAGCCTTAGACGATTTGAAGATTCTCTAATACACTTAAATTATTATTAAGTTTTCCATAAATGCTATATAAGATTTGAGCGATTTCATCATATCTTCTAAGTTATTAAGGTTATTATAATCATATATAGTTTTTACCAAACTACAAGACAAGTTACCGGTGTGTTTTCTCGATATTATTCGGGTTATTTCGAGCACGAAATTATGCAGCTTGAGATAATATAGGATGTTATGAAATTTCGACGTTATATTCCAAAAATATTTCCTACGTTAAAATTCAAATTTCATATTTTTATTAACCTACTTAGTTGAGTAGCGTGCCTGCCCAAACAATGTGATTACCCCTGAGTTGATATTGTTATTTGCGTGGGACGGCTCCAAAAAATAGTACTGTATTCTTAATTGTACGCTATCATGAAATAGTTTTTTTTAACATCGTGTATTTTATGCAAAGAGCTTCCTCTCGTGACCTGTAAAGAAAAGTAAAACAGTATTTTTCAGTCGCAGGACGTCTTAGCTGTATGTATAGCCATTACCTGATATGAAGCAGTGTAGGCAGTCCCATAATGAGGATTTCCAAACTCCAGTTCTTATTAATGCATTGTTAGGAGAAATTATTTCTCTAAAAATTAATAACAGTATTGATATTAATGCTATATTAAGAGAAATTATTTCTCTTAAATCGCGATATAAGAAACGAATGTGCTTATATTCTGAATAAGTAAAAACCCACTCAAAACGAGCTTCCTCCCTACATAATAAATAAATAAATTTTCTGTTTATACTCCGGGACGACCAAACGGTCAGAGCAGTTCAAAAGATAGACAGATTATAAGAAACAGCACCGTATTCAGCAGTCACGGGCTTGAACCTCGGTCAGTCAAGGCACGTGTACTTATGCACCCGCGCGCCTGACCACTAGGCTACATCCCTTTTCATAAAGAGATGGAACGGTCTTCCATCTCTTCCATGACAAGTTTCACCACCAAAAAGTGGCAAACTAAGTCATTGTCACACTCAGGATGAAACTCCACCACTCTTCGTCGTGGTTGAGTTCGCTGCGAGTTTACAAAACAGAAATAAAAACTTTACCTTCACAACGAGTTGCCCTGGTATTGCACTACATGTAAACAAATCAATGGCCAAAAGAATAAATTATTATTATTATTATTATTATTATTATTATTATTGTGCAAGGAAGCCTGAGGCTTATGCTTCACCAGCCAAAAAAAAAAAAAAAAAAAAAAAAAATCTTCTATTACCCTGAGCGAGAGAGAAAGACAGAAAGTAAAAAGGAATCACCAAGAAATCACCTTTTAAGGGCACAAAAGGTGATACACGTTGGCACTAATGATATCAAGAGTAGGAGACCGGCAGAATTGCTTAACAAGTACAGGTCACTGTTGAAAAAAAGCCGAGAATTAGGGTTGAATTTGAAAGTGTCTGCAATTCTGCCCAGACACAATAGGAGGGAGTATATGATGAGAGCCTTGTCGATCAATTCGGCCCTGGAAAGATTGTGCAAGGCTCAAGGGGTAGAATTTTTTTCAGCTTGGACTGTACTTGTTAACAGGAGAGACTGCTTCTACAGGATGGGATACACTTAAATAGAAAGGGTGCAAGAATATTTGCTGATGCTATCGAGGCAGTGTTAGGTGGGTCGGAAAACTGCTAGATTGGGGGGGATACAAGGACTAATAGATTAACATTAGCCACTGGCAGAGGTGAAAGTGATTCTTCCACTGCTTCTATTGGAATGAACAGAAGCCTGAAAAACAAGATGCAGGATATTTCAGAGACTGCTGGGAGTCATTGCGGTACAAGTAAACACATGGGTTGTGTTAGGGTAGCTAAGAATAGAAACAGGTGCAGGTATACTTGCGTGTACACCAAAGCTAGGAGTTTGGTAAATAAATTTGATGAATTTGAGGTATTGCTCAAAACATCAAAGGTAGATATTGTTGGAATATCAGAGACGTGGTGTCACACAGATATAAGGGATGCAGAACTGGAATTTGGGGAGTACGACGTCTACAGAAAGGATAGATTGGATAAGAAGGGAGGAGGGGTTATGCTATTAGTTAAGAAATACATAAAATCTAAGGAAGTGAATCCAGTCGACACATCGCTGGACAGTGCAGTGTCGAGTCAGTTTGGTGTGACATAAGCATTGGGAGATCAAAATTGAGAGTAGGAGTGTGCTATAGGCCTAATGACTCTGATGAGTATAATAAGAAACTGTACAGGGAAATAGAGTGGGCCAGTAAATCAGAGAGTCTTATAATGGGAGATTTTAATTTCCCAGATATTGACTGAAATTTGGGGGCTGGTCACTCATACACTAGGAAGGCTTTTGTGGATTTATTGGATAATTGTTTTCTACATCAGCATGTTCGGGAGGCAACTGGAGGGAGGAATACTCTTAATTTGATTATCAGCAGTGATTCTTCATGCATTAAGAATCTGCAGATAAATGAACCACTAGGTGGCAGTGATCACAGTGTGCTGAAGTGGGATTTACTCAAAGAGGTAACTACCATTAGGGGTAAAGGGAAGGGTTATTGCTTCCGTAAAGGCGACTACGATGGACTGAGACAGTATTTAAATTCTATACAGTGGGACCAACTGATGATGTTACCAACAGCAAATTCAAAATGGGAAGCATTCAAAGAACTTATCTTGGAAGCTACTAGGCTTTATATACCAACTAAGAAATATTGTTCAAGGTTTAGGCCACAATGGATGTCAGATGAACTAATGAGGCATATGGCAGAGAAGAAAAATGCATGGGATACTTACAAATTAACACGTGACACAGAAGCCTATGATAGATACAAGTTGATATGCAACCAAGTTACAAAGGAGGTTAGGCAGGCGAAGGCAGATTACGGGAAATCTTTGGCAAGGGATGCAAAGAAAAACAGCAAAGAGTTCTTTACTTATGTAAACTCTAGAAGGAAGGGGATGAATCAGATTGGTCCACTTGAGATCGATGGGTCAACTGTTGATGATCCTGCTCAGGTAGCTAACAAACTAAATGAATATTTTGCATCGACATTCACACATGAGGAGTTATTCAGCGAGGGGAATGCCAGAGGTGTATTCAACTCTAGCAGTAAGCTACAGAATCTTGAAATGACTGGGAGTAAAGTGGAGGAGAAACTGTTGAAGATAAACACAAAAAGGCACCCGGGGTGGATGGGATCTATCCAGTTATATTAAAGGAGGCAGCAGAGGAATTAAGCAAACCTTTAGCCATAATTATGAGAGCTTCCTTGGACTCAGGGGAAGTACCCACAGACTGGAGATGTGCAAATGTGACCCCAATTCACAAAGGAGGATCAAAGGCTGACACAAGTAATTATAGACCTGTGAGCTTAACTTCTGTTCCAGGAAAATTAATGGAGTCACTGGTTAAAGAAGCACTGCAGGATCATTTATACAAGACATCAGTTATAGCTCGGAGACAGCATGGTTTTGTTAAGGGGAAGTCTTGCCTGACCAATTTGATTGGATACTATGATGCAGTCACAAAAGAACTGGATGCAGGGAATAACTTTGATATTATATACTTGGATCTTAGAAAGGCTTTTGATACTGTTGCACATGGAAGACTGCTGCACAAATTAGAGCAGTGTGACATTGGAGGCAAATTGCTGCCTTTGGATAAAGGGGTGGCTGAGGGGGAGAAGACAGAGAGTGGTAATCAATGGACGCTGCTCGTCGTGGACTAATGTTATTAGTGGAGTCCCTCAGGGCTCAGTGTTGGGTCTATTATTGTTTTCTGTATTTATAAATGATATTGATGATGGTATATCAAGCTTAATGTCGAAGTTTGCAGACGATACAAAGGTAGGCAGTGTTGTCAAGGACACTACTGACACTATGCTGCTGCAACAGGATCTGGAAAGGTTGAGCAGATGGGCTGAGAGGTTGCAAATGAAATTTAACATTGACAAATGTGAAGTACTACACATGGGAAACAGTAACCCCAGAGCAACGTATCAACTCTGTATTACTACACTGACAGTGGTAGAGAATGAAAGGGACCTGGGGGTGGTTGTGCAGGCAGATATGAAGTTCTCTGAGCAGTGCAGACGGGCTGCAAGAGTAGCTCATGGTGTATTGTCAAATATATATAGGAATTTTTCTAGGAGGGATAATCAGGTGATTATTCCCTTGTATAAGGCAATGGTCAGGGCACACGTAGAGTACTGTATACAGGTCTGGAGGCATCATTTCAAGAAGGATGTAGAGCTGCTGGAACGAGTACAGAGAAGGGCAACAAGATTAGTGAATTGAACAAAGTGGTGCTCTTACGAAGAAAGGCTTAAGTTTTGCAAATTACAGTGTCTGGAGACTAGGCACCAGCGGGTGATCTGATAGAGGTGATCTGATAAAGCCTTGAATGGTTTGAGCATGCTCAATGCTGATGGGATTCTTCCTCTAGCTCAGAATAATCACCTGAGAGGGCATAAATTCAAATTGAGGAAAGACAGATGTAGGATATACGTGAGGAAATTTACCTTTAGCCAGCGGGTGGTTGGTTGGTGGAACAGACTTCCATCCCTTGTTGTGGAAGTTGATAGCCTAAATAAGTTTCAGGCTCAGCTGGACAGGTATTTCGAACGAACAGAGGGGTGAAGTGGAAGTGTTTTTTTTTTTTTTTTTGGCTGATGGTGCATAAGCTTGCTTTCTTGCATCAAATGCCTCTACTAATGCTAATGCTAATGCCAAAGAGAAGAATGATATTCCTGTGTTTGCCAAGCCCATACTCACCAGCTGTGAGCCCCTGGGGGAAGAATTAATCTTTATCTTTTGGAATAAGTTTGTTTAAAAAAAGGAAATTTAAAATGTTAAAAATTATAAATTAACCGACACAATAAAATTTGTCTTCACAGCGAGCTGCCTTGGTATTGCACTACTTAAAAACAAATCAATATTTATCTTTTGGATTAGCTTGTTTTAAAAAAGGGATTTTAAAATTCAAATTAATGAATTAACTGATGCTATTTGATTTTCTTGAAATTATATAAAGCTAGAAGAGTCATCTTGCTCCTTCGTATTTTTTGTGGGTAGCAGAATTGAAACTAATGCAATGGGCTTAGTCCTCCCAGAAGAACAAACTTTGCCTTCACAAATTCCATTGGTAACTATTATCAGACAAAATGGATTTACAAAAGATTAATCCTAAATTTATTTTAAAGATGAGACTATTATGATAGACTGTTTCAGGATTTTCTGGTATTATTATAGCCTGTTTCAGGACTTTCTGGTCCTTCATTAGATATCAGGTGAACATTAGGCATAATAATTAGACAAAATACAAGGAATGTTTGCAATAACACTTAAAAAATGCTTGTGTTAACATCGGCAATAAAGCTGTCCGAAGTCTCTCAGTAACAAAAATTTTTGGAGTGTGCTTTTCTGTGTTATATATTTTTATTTTTATATTTCACGTAATTTTCGGCACCTTTTTCCAAAATTTATAAATACATGTAATTAAAGGTTATGTAATCTGTACTAAGGTTTATCACAGGTGACGTTTCAGCATTCTTACAAAATCCTATCTTCAAACTAAATGTAGTTCAGGCTCAGGGGCTCATATCTGGGAGTATGGGCATGGCAAAACCACGATCCTTTGCTGGATATCATCATTCTTCTCTTTCTTGGTGATTCCCTTCTACTTGTGACTCTCTCTCTCAAGATAACTCGAGAATTTTTTTTTTTTTTTTTTTTTGGCTGGTGCAGCATAAGCCTCAGGCTTCCTTGCACCATATGAATAAAGTGTGGAGTGTGTTTAGTGTCAAACGGCACCAGGGGTTTCCCCCATCTCCGCGTAGTATACATTGTGGGTGTGAAACAGAACACTGTCAAAGCCAGAGGTTTAAAGTGCATGGATTTTGTATATGTGTAGTGTCGTGTACCGTTGTTCCTCTGGTCATTTAGCCGCTGGGCCCCTAAAGGGCTCCAACGTTGTCCACACTCTGCCCCGTGGAGGCAGAGCAGGTACACTAGTATTGTAGTTATTTACTCTGGCAGGTCCTGCCACCTAATTTCCTGAGATTTCAGTGGCTAGGACCTAAAAAAAAAAAAAAAAAAAAAGAAAAAACGCTATAGACAGGGGTCAGTCAAAAAGGATTACTGATTATGCAACTGATGTTATTATTAAGTTTTTGGGTGTAGGGCTCAGGCAATTTAGAGATGGTTCAGACGCTGGTTATAAGTTAGAGAAGGGGGAGGGAGACTGAAGGCTGGGGGAAAAGACAGAGATAAGGGGTCCATAGAGAAAATGACCCACAAATCAGTGAGCAGGCCCATGCCCAACCAGAGGGAAAAGAGGGATGGCAAGGGGGCAGGCGACCAGGGGTTACCTCCCCCCTGCCTGGGTGGTGGAGGAAAAGAACCACACAAGGGAGCGTGGCAACGAAAGCTTAATGGCAGCAGCTTGAGCGCTTCTGTCCATTTGGACACTGCATAATACAGTATCATAGTAACAGTTTGTGAAGAGTCCAAATCAAGAAGATCCAAAGCTGATTGACTTCTGTGGCCATATTGCACCTCCCAAGGTTTTTGCAGTACTCTGATCCAAGCCCGAGGCGGGAATCGAACCCGCGACCTTTGGGTTGCCGGGCAGGTACCTTAGCTACTCGGCTAGCCCGGTCGGCAGATCCAAAGCAGTGTTGTCATCCATGGGACAGAGGTCACATGCCATTAGTGATGGTAGTCGTTGACAGTCCAGCTTGAATTTGGGCAAGACGAGTTGATCAGGTATATATTCCAGCTGTAGGGATCTTCTTGTGAAGAACTCCTGGCAATATTGCGAGAAGGCATTGTACTCTCTATCGCTGTCCAACAAGTCACGCTCCTGGAATTTTGGATGGAAGTTAATTCTAGTAATCAGAATGCAGCGAAGGTCCTCATACAAAGGGCAGTCATGCATTAGGTGAGACCAACTCTCCAGCTCTCCGCAGTGGCAGAGGGGATCATCACTAATTCCAAGACTTGAGAGTTTGGCTGTGATGGATCCGTGACCAGTTAGCAAGAAAGTTGCGTATAGGTCGGGGGAGAAACATGAAGTAGACTTGGGATATACCTTGTTGATATGTGGAATAAATGTCCTAGTGATATCTCGTTTAGTAGAATTAGCCCATCTATCTTGCCATGTCTGTTGTAAGTGGAGGCTAAGGCGCTTCTTTTTAGCATTCAAGTTGTTAGTGGATCAATGGTGTAGTCCAAGAACGTCACCGTGGTACCTTTTGATAGTTGGTAGAGAAGCCCGCAACGTATCACCTCAGGTCCAAAGGAAGGGCGCCTGCCAACACATGAAGGGCATGGGTACTGACGGTACGGCAGGCCCTGCTAATGGTAAGGAGGATAAATCTTTGAATAGTTTCAAGCTTCCTTCTGTTTATTACGATTTTTGCTCTCGGATACAAGATCACTGCAGCGTATGTAATCGCCGGTAGAAATATTGCTTTGTAGAACAGCGAGAGAGTGCGGCGGTTGACGCTCCAATCCCGTCGCGAAACTCTGGCGACCATGGCAGTGTAGTTCCTTAATTTTGTCTGCAAGTGTTTCAAATGTGGGAGGAATGTAAGTCCTGAGTACAGGATTATTCCTAGATATTTCAATTCCTTAGTGAAACGTATTGTGGTCTCGTTTATCTTAATTTGTGGACGTCTTTTGAGGGTCCCTTTCAGTAAGATGGAATTAATCTTCATTAAAGAGATTTGAAGATTATGATCCCTTGCCCAGTTTTGTAATATCAAGAGAGACTGGTTCGCAGAATTTTCTAGCTGCGTTCTGCTGTCTGCAGACACGGCCAGGACCAGATCATCTGCATAGGCCTGAGGGATAAGTTCATTAAGGTTAGTGTTGAGGAAGTCATCAAATACAACATTCCAAAGGAGAGGCCCCGGTACCGAGCCTTGGGGACACGCCCCTCCCCCTGTAAACCAGGCGTTTGACTCTGCAATATGGTGCATTGACATTTATTTCTCTGGCTGTGAGGTAGCTTCTTATGGTGTTATAAAGGTTTCCGGGAAGACAGGCACGTCTTAGTCGGCTGAGGACGCTCGGCCACCAGAGTGAGTCGAACGCTCCAGCAAAGTCTATGACAATAATCAGGAAATATTTTCTATTGGAGTTTGTGGCAGTTGTAAGGATATTCTGGAGTGCATCAACTGTTGAGCATCCTTGTTTGAAACCATACTGGCTTGTAGAGGATAAATTTGCTGCATTATAATGTACTCTTATTCTACTGTGTAGTAGGTAGTCAAAAAGCTTGCTTAGCACACATAACAGGGCAATCGGTCTATAAGGGGATGGGATTTCTGGAGGATTGGTTGGGTTTTTCAGAATCAGGCGCATGTTAGCTATCTTCCAATCAGATGGGAAGATTCCTGTATGCAGGCAGTGATTGAACAGATCGAGGATGACGTATGGAGAAAGCTCCACAGTCTTCCTTATAATCTCTGGTTCGAGTAGGTCTAGTCCTGGACATATATTATTGCGGACTCTATGAGTTGCAGTGTGCAGCTCCTCAATAGTGAAGGGCGGCTCTTGAAGTTCTGGAATGTATATACTGTTGTCCTGGCAGAGTTGTTGACTTGTACAAGGATCCATTGCTGGTTGGATAATTGTATCTAATATGTTATCGATGGATCTGTCCCATGAGGTTGTTATGTTACCTTGAGGGGTTAATGTTGCTGTCATTACCTTTCCTCTCGGGAGTTTATTGTTTGTGATTTTATAGACTACACCCCAGGGATCGGTGTTTCCAGTTCTGGAAACAAGTTGTTCCCATGATGTTTGCTTTCGTTTCCTGATAGTAGCCGTGTATATATATTTCTGATCTCTCTGTATTTCTGGCGGAGAGCCTCTACTTCTGCAGCTGGCCAGGACCGTCGCGCTCGTTGGATGGCGTCTTCTTCTGAAGTTACCTCCCGGCGGAGGCGCTGGCGTTCTGGGCACCACCACAGGACAGCTCCAGGAATGGGTTTCTTCCAAGGAATGGCGCAGTTGCTAGCTTGTTTAATTATATTTGTGACTTTTCTTTGGTAGGCATCAGGATCAGTGGGATGGTAATTATTAGCTTGCAGCTGCTGTGCTAAAGAGCGTAGCTACTTCGCGAAAATGTCCCATTTTGCTCTGGAGTTGGCATACCTTTGAAGGGTACAAAATGGAGTTGGGATTCATTTCAAGGATCTCGTTAACTGGTATGTTATGGCCCTGGGGTCTGAGGTGGTCCACGAGTTCTGGACAGGCCAACCCACGATGAAGTTTGATATATTTCTCGTAGCCAGTGTGACATCAATTGTGGATTCCCACAGGGTATTACAAAAGATGGGACGGTTGTTTGGCCTGTTTAGAACAGTAAGCTGTGAATTTGCCAGAAGATCTTCAAGTTTTTGGCTGTTCCTACAGTAATGCCTATCAGCAGTAGTGCTGAACCAGACAGGCGACCTGCAGTTGACGTCAGCACCGATAATAATCTTCTCATTTGGGAGAGTTGTGAGGACGATCTCCAGATACCTCGTGAAGGGAAGTATATCAACCCGCGGCCTGCAATATAATGAGACCATATAAAAATTTCCCAGGGAGCTAATGATGTGGGCACATGCCACCCAGGCTGTGGATAAATGTGGGATTTTAGTGACAGTTAAGTCAGGATTCCTAGTTGCTATTGCAGCCCAGGGAGCCTCTTCATCAAATTGAGTAATTTTATAGGTGTGGGGGGTACCCCCGACCTTATTTGCATAGGAGTATGGTTCCTGTAAGATCAGAATATCAAAGTTGTCTTCATCTGCTTTTATTCTTAGTTGTTCAGCTACTGCTTTTGCCCGTTGTGCAATTATTTGGAGTAACTTCAGGACGCTGGTGTTGTATGGTTTAAGACTTTGGACCCTAATCAGTCTTTGATTGGTGTAAACTCTTCGCCTTTAAATATATCGGACATTTGTTGTAACGGATAGAGTGTTCGTGAGGCATCTTCTGTAACTTGCAATTTGCACAGACGGGCAGTTGTTCTTTATTACGGCACGTATTATACTCGTGGCCCTTTTCAGCACGATGGTCAAAAGTAGGAGCAGCCTGGGTGCAGGTGTGAATGGTGTGGCCAAATCTGCAGCATTTAAAGCATTTTAGTACAACCACGCACTTCCTGAAGCGCGTGGCTGCCCCAGTTTATGAAAATTCTGTCTTGGTGAATGATTGTTTGCCAAGCAATAGGAGCAATTTCAAAAATCCAGTTTACACTGTTTACATTTCTAGACTTTGTTTGATACTTTGGGGTAATAATTTCCTCCGGGTTGACGTCTGGGAGTGTTCTCCGAATATTTCTTCCGTATAGCTCGTCCCGCACCTGGGTAGGGGTGAGATCTTTGTCAACATCAAAGACACAAATGGAGGGTCCTCTTTTCTTTGGTGGCGCAGCTATGAGTCCAAGCATTGCTATCTTCGGCTTGTCAATAATATCCGCAGCTTCTTGGCCAGATTCAGTTTCTATGATTACCCCCACATTTCGAGTTTTTCTAATCGACTTGATCCTGGTGTTTTGGAAGTCTGTGGTCAATTCTGTAATTACTGTCTGTTTTAGTTCCTCACTAGTTTTTGTAGATTCTGGGTGTGTGGGCCTGAGAACAACCAAGTGTGGTTCCTTTATGAGAATCTTCTTTCTTGTCATTGGTGCCTTATTTAAGTTATTTGAACTGGGTTTTCAATTCTTCAGCGCATCAGCATAACAGCAGGAGCGCTGCTGGTTTTTAGATTTCCGCTGTACTTGGTAAGCCTCTAATTTGGCCTGAGCCTTCTCGTTTTCAATGTGGGAATTTAGTAAAATGATTTCCAGATTTGAATTATTTCTCCTCTGAGAGAAGTGGTAATTTGATTATCCGACTTGGCCATTAGTGTTTCTATCACTGACCTGAGGGCGAAAACTTGATCCATAATGGATCCCTCGGGGAGGGTGGACATATCAAAGATGATGCCAGGTAAATTGGCGTCTATTGATTGGGTTGTCTCTGGTTGTGGTGGTTCATTATAGCCCTTAGTATCATTCTTAAGGACATTAGAATATGTAGCGTCTGTATCAATGCGCGCTCGAAAGGTAGGTTTGCAGGGCTGGTTAGTGTCTTCTACTTGTTGGATAGAGTCATTCTCGTGCTGTTCCAGTATTTTTTCTTGCATATTTGAAGAACAGGTCTGTTCTGTTTTTTCCTTTCCATAGTATTTGTAATGTGCGTTTTGGGGGAAAGCAGTCATTCCCTTTTTGTAAGTTCTTCATCCGAAGGTCCCAGTTCAGCGGCCTTCAACAGCACGACTACGGGGTTGCACAATTTGTTCTTCTCCTCAGACATATTGCCTATCTGTTTCAATATGTCCAACGAAAAAAAAAAAAAAAATTAAGCAACAAAGTCCGCTGTGTATCCTCCAATCAATCTGATTTGCTCTAGTAGCAGCACTCAGCTCGTAATGGCACTCAGTTTATTTCCGAACACGAGTCACTGCAGTAATAACACTAACCGATGCAATATGGCGGCTATAAGTGTCTTTGTACTTTCATATTTCCATTACTCGAGTTCATTCGCGGAAGTAAGCAAAGTATGTTATGGTACAGTTACAATGCAAATTACACAGGGAGGATCCCCTCCCCATAAGGTATGTTCGTGTCAGACGGCACCTGGGATTTCTCCCATCTCCGCGTGTTTCACTGTATCGAGGACAGTACACTGTCAAGCCAGAGATTGGAAAGTGTGTGGGCCGTGTCTGTGCAGTGTGATTTGTTGTGCCCATTGTTTATCCGGCTTACTGGCCGCCAGGCCCCTACGTTGCCCATACCCTGCCACGTGGAGGCTAGCTGGGTGTATCCAGTATCACAACAAATTGCTCTGGCAAATCCAGCCACCTAGTTTCCTGAGATTTTAGTGGCTAGGACCTATTTAAAAAAAAAAAAAAAAAATTGCGTTTGACTTTAATGCTTAATGGGATTGCTGTTAGGCAATCGCTGGTTGGGGTTGACCCATTCCCAGGGTTAAAAACATAACAAATAATAAACATAAGTTGCAGCACATTTAAAATCCGACAATCTAAAGACGCACCATATGAATAATAATAATAATAATATAATAATATGGAGTCGCAGACTACATGAATTCTCAGAATCATCTTTAAAAAAAAAAACAATAGGGCCGTATGCTACTCCTCTTTGAAGACTGGCGCAATCTTGTGGATAATTTAAAAATTAACAATTAATTACGAAATACAGTATTTATATTATTAATTAACATTTATTAATTTTAAATATATATATATATATTCATAAATATTTGTATAATAATTCACCCCCCCCCCTAAAAGTTTCATAAAAAGACTGTCACACATTAACTGTTCTGATAGCAAACACAATTGATAAGTTAAATAAATTTAAGAAGGAACTGGACACGCATTTGGAGGGAATGGTTTGATTTTTTTTTTTTTTGGCTGGTGCATTATGGCCACAGAATCCGTTTGGCCAATAACTAGATGGCACATCTTGGATGGCTTCGAACAAAGACAGGAATTGTCAGAGGAATTGTCCGTTACATAGGACCGGGTTATATTAATGGAATTTTTAAACCATCTAACATAAATAATTTTTGCTGGATACTTTAATGTATTAACCTTATTCAGATGAAATAAAGGTGTATTTTAATCAACTAGTTTATTTTATACAACTTAGACCGTTTGAAAATTCTCTAATAAATTTGAATTATTATTAGGTTTTCCAATAAATGCTATATAAGATTTGAGCCATTTCCTCATATTTTATAAGTTATTAAGGTTATTATAATCATATATAGTTTTTACCAAACCACAAGCCAAGTTTCCTGTGTGTTTTCTCGATATTATTCGGGTTACTTCGAGCACGAAATTATGCAGCTCGAGATAATATAAGATGTTATGAAATTTCGACGCTATATTCCAAAAATATTTCCTACGTTAAAATTCAAATTTCATATTTTTATTAACCCTACTTAGTTGAGTAGCGTGCCTGCGCAAACAATGTGATTACCCCTGAGTTGATATTGTTATTTGCGTGGGACGGCTCCAAAAAATAGTACTGTATTCTTAATTGTAGGCTATCATGAAATAGTTTTTTTAACATCGTGTATTTTATGCAAAGAGCTTCCTCTCGTGACCTGTAAAGAAAACTAAAACAGTATTTTTCAGTCTCAGGACGTCTTAGCTGTATGTATAGCCATTAGCTGATATGAAGCAGTGTAGGCAGTGCCATCTACCGGTCAGATACTGATTCTCGATTATAATGAGGATTTCCAAACTCCAGTTCTTATTAATGCATTGTTAAGAGAAATTATTTCTCTAAAAATTAATAACAGTATTGATATTAATGCTATATTAAGAGAAATTATTTCTCTTAAATCGCGATATAAGAAACAAATGTGCGTATATTCTGAATAAGTAAAAACACACTCAGAACGAGCTTCCTCCCTACATAATAAATTTTCTATAAATTTTCTGTTTATACTCCGGGACGACCAAACGGTCAGAGGAGTTCACAAGACAGACAGATTATAAGAAACAGCACCGTATTCAGCAGTCACGGGCTTGAACCCCAGTCATTCAAGGCACGTGTACTTATGCACCCGCGCGCCTGACCACTAGGCTACATCCCTTTTCATAAAGAGATGGAACGGTCTTCCATCTCTTCCATGACAAGTTTCACCACCAAAAATTGGCAAACTAAGTCATTGTCACGCTCAGGATGAAACTCCACCACTCTTCGTCGTGGTTGAGTTCGCTGCGAGTTTACAAAACAGAAGTAAAAACTTTACTTTCACAACGAGTTGCCCTGGTATTGCACTACATGTAAACAAATCAATGGCCAAAAGAATAAATTATTATTATTATTATTATTATTATTATTATTATTGTGCAAGGAAGCCTGAGGGTTATGTTGCACCAGCCAAAAAAAAAAAAAAAATTCTTCGATTACCCTGAGCGAGAGAAAGAGAGACAGAAAGTAAAAAGGAATCACCAAGAAATCACCTTTTAAGGGCACAAAAGGTGATACACGTTGGCACTAATGATATCAAGAGTAGGAGACCGGCAGAATTGCTTAACAAGTACAGGTCACTGTTGAAAAAAAGCCGAGAAATAGGGTCGAATTTGAAAGTGTCTGCAATTCTGCCCAGACACAATAGGAGGGAGTATATGATGAGAGCCTTGTCGATCAATTCGGCCCTGGAAAGATTGTGCAAGGCTCAAGGGGTAGAATTTTTTTCAGCCTGGACTGTACTTGTTAATAGGAGAGATTGCTTCTACAGGGATGGGATACACTTAAATAGAAGGGGTGCAAGAATATTTGCTGATGCTATCGAGGCAGTGTTAGGTGGGTCGGAAAACTGCTAGCTTGGGGGGAGACAAAGAAGAATAGATTAACAGTAGCTACTGGCAGAGGTGAAAGAGATTCTTGCACTGCTTCTATTGGAATGAGCAGACGCCTGAAAAACAAGATGCAGGATATTTCAGACACTGCTGGGAGTCATTGCGGTACAAGTAAACACATGGGTTGTGTTAGGGTAGCTAAGAATAGAAACAGGTGCATGTATACTTGCGTGTACACCAATGCTAGGAATTTGGCAAATAAATTTGATGAATTTGAGGTATTGCTCAAAACATCAAAGGTAGATATTGTTGGAATATCAGAGACGTGGTGTCACACAGATATAAGGGGTGCAGAACTGCAATTTGGGGAGTACGACGTCTACAGAAAGGATAGACAGGATAGGAAGGGGGGAGGGGTTATGCTATTAGTTAAGAAATACATAAAATCCAAGGAAGCGAAGCCAGTCGACACATCGCTGGACAGTGCAGTGTCGAGTCAGTTTGGTGTGACATAAGCATTGAGAGATCAAAATTGAGAATAGGAGTGTGCTATAGGCCTAATGACTGTGATGAGTATAATAAGAAACTGTACGGGGAAATAGAGTGGGCCAGTAAATCACACACTAGCAGGGCTTTTGTGGATTTATTGGATGATTATTTTCTACATCAGCATGTTCGGGAGGCAACTAGAGGGAGGAATACTCTTGATTTCATTATCAGCAGTGATTCTTCATGCATTAAGAATCTGCAGATAAATGAAATGTAGAACAGCGAGAGAGTGCGGCGGTTGACGCTCCAATCCCGTCGCGAAACTCTGGCGACCATGGCAGTGTAGTTCCTTAATTTTGTCTGCATGTGTTTCAAATGTGGGAGGAATGTAAGTCCTGAGTACAGGATTATTCCTAGATATTTCAATTCCTTAGTGAAACGTATTGTGGTCTCGTTTATCTTAATTTGTGGACGTCTTCTGAGGGACCCTTTCAGTAAGATGGAATTAGTCTTCATTAAAGAGATTTGAAGATTATGATCCCTTGCCCAGTTTTGTTATATCAAGAGAGCCTGGTTTGCAGAATTTTCTAGCTGCGCTCTGCTGTCTGGCCTGAGAGATAACTTCATTAAGGTTAGTGTTGAGGAAGTCATCAAGTACAACATTCCAAAGCAGAGGCCCCAGTACCGAGCCTTGGGGGACACCCACTGTAAACCTGGCGTTTGACTCTGCAATATAGTGCATTGACATTTATTTCTCTGGCTGTGAGGTAGCTTCATATGGTGTTATAAAGGTTTCCGGGAAGACAGGCACGTCTTAGTCGGCTGAGGATGCTCGGCCACCAGAGTGAGCCGAACGCTCCAGCAAAGTCAATGACAATAATCAGGAAATATTTTCTATTGGAGTGTGTGGCAGTTGCAAGGATATTCTGGAGTGCATCAACTGTTGAGCATCCTTGTTTGAAACCATACTGGCTTGTAGAGGATAAATTTGCTGCATTATAATGTACTCTGATTCTACTGTGTAGTAGGTAATCAAAAAGCTTGCTTAGCACAGATAACAGGGCAATCGGTCTATAAAAGGATGGGATTTCTGGAGGCTTGGTTGGGTTTTTCAGAATCAGGCGCATGTTAGCTATCTTCCAATCAGATGGGAAGATTCCTGTATGCAGGCAGTGATTGAACAGGTCGAGGATGAGGTATGGAGAAAGCTCGACAGTCTTCCTTATAATCTCTGATTCGAGTAGGTCTGGTCCTGGACATTTATTATTGCGGACTCTATGAGTTTCAGTGTGCAGCTCCTCAGTAGTGTGCAGCTCCTCAGTAATATTGTTGTCCTGGCAGAGTTGTTGACTTGTACAAGGATCCATCACTGGTTGGATAATTGTATCTAATATGTTATCGATGGATCTGTCCCATGAGGTTGTTATGTTACCTTGAGTGGTTATTGTTGCTGTCATTACCTCCCCTCTTGGGGGTTTTTTGGTTGTGATTTTATAGACTACACTCCAGGGATCGGTGTTTCCAGTTGCGGAAACAAGTTGTTCCCATGATGTTTGCTTTCGTTTCCTGATAGTAGCCGTGTATATATTTCTGATCTCTCTGTATTGCTGGCGGAGAGCCTCTACTTCTGCAGCTGGCCAGGACCGTCGCGCTCGTTGGAAGGCTCTTCTTCTGAAGTTAACCTCCCGCCGGAGTTGTGGGCACCACAACGGGACAGCACCAGGAATGGGTTTCTTTTTAGGAATGGCGCAGTTGCTAGCTTCTTTAATTATATTTGTGACTTTTCTCTGGTAGGCATCAGGATCAGTGAGATGGTAATTATTAACTTGCAGCTGCTGGGCTAAGGATCGTAGCTACTGCGCAAAAATGTCCCATTTTGCTCTGGAGGCGGCATACCTTTGAAGGGTACATCATGGAGTTGGGATTCTTTCCAAGGATCTCGTTATCTTGTGTGTTATGGCCCTGTGGTCTGAGGTGGTCCAGGAGTCCTGGACAGCCCAACCCACGATGAAGTTTGATATATTTCTCGTAGCCGATCAATTGTGGATTCCCACAGGGTATTACAAAAGGTGGAAAGGTAGTTCGGCCTGTTTAGAACAGTAAGCTGTGAATTTGCCAGAAGATCTTCAGGTTTTTGGCTGTTTCTACAGTAATGCCTATCAGCAGTAGTGCCGAAGCATACAGGCGACCTGCAGTTGATGTCAGCACCGATAATAATCTTTTGGGAGAGTTGTGAGAACGATCTACAGATACCTCGTGAATGGAAGTATATCAACCCCCGGCCTGCAATGTAATGAGACTATATAAAAATTTCCCAGGGAGCTAAGGATGTGGGCACATGCCACCCAGGCTGTGCATAAATGGCGGATTTTGGTGACAGTTATGTCAGGATTACTAGTTGCTATTGCAGCCCAGGGAGCCTCTTCATCAAATTGAGTAATTTTATAGGTGAGGGGGTACCCCTTGACCTTATTTGCATAGGAGTATGGTTCCTGTAAGGTCAGAATCTCAAAGTTGTCTTCATCTGCTTTTATTCTTAGTTGTTCAGCTACTGCTTTTGCCCGTTGTGCATTTATTTGGAGTATCTTCAGGACGCTGGTGTTGTATGGTTTAAGACGTTGGACCATAATCAGTCTTTGATTGGTGTAAACTCTTCGCCTTTAAATATATCGGACATTTGTTGTAACGGATAGAGTGTTCGTGAGGCATCTTCTGTCCCTTGCAATTTGCACGACGGGCAGTTTTTCTTTATTAGGGCACGTATTATACTCGTGGCCGTTTTCAGCACAATGGCCACAAGTAGCAGCAGCCTGGGTGCAGGTGTGAGTTGTGTGCCCAAATCTGCAGCATTTAAAGCATTTGGGTACAGCCACGCGCTCCCTGAAGCGCGTGGCTGCCCCAGTTTATGAAAACTCTGTCTTGGTGAATGATTGTTTGCCAAGCAATAGGGGAAATTTCGAAAATCCAGTTTACACTGTTTACATTTCTAGACTTTGTTTGATACTTTGGGGTAATAATTTCCTCCGGGTTCACGTCTGGGAGTGTTCTCCGAGTATTTCTTCCGTATAGTTCGTCCCGCACCTTTGTAGGGGTGAGATCTTTGTCAAAATCAAAGACAATAATGGAGGGCCCTCTTTTCTTTGGTGGCGCAGCTATGAGTCCAAGCATTGGTATCTTCGGGTTGTTCATAATATCAGCAGTTTCTTGGCCAGATTCAGTTTCTATGATTACCAGCACATTTCGAATCTTTCTAATCGAATTGATCCTAGTGTTTTGGAAGTCTGTGGTCAATTCTGTAATTACTATCTGTTTTAGTTCCTCACTAGTTTTTGTAGATTCTGGGTGTGTGGGCTTGAGAACAACAAAGTGTGGTTCCTTTATGAGAATCTTCTTTCTTGTCATTGGTGCCTTATTTAAGTTATTTGAACTGGGTTTTAAATTCTTCAGCGCATCAGCATAAGAGCAGGAGCGCTGCTGGTTTTTAGATTTCCGCTGTACTTGGTAAGCCTCTAATTTGGCCTGAGCCTTCTCGTTTTAAATGTGGGAATTTAGTAAAATGATTTCCAGATTTGAATTATTTCTCCTCTGAGAGAAGTGGTAATTTAACTATCCGATTTGGCCATTAGTGTTTCTATCTCTGACCTGAGGGCGAAAACGTGATCCATAATGGATCTCTCGGGGAGGGTGGACATATTAAAGATGATGCCAGGTAAATTGGCCTCTATTGATTGGGTTGTCTCTGGTTGTGGTGGTTCATTATAGCCCTTAGTATCATTCTTAAGGACATTAGAATATGTAGCGTCTGTATCAATGCGCGCTCGAAAGGTAGGTTTGCAGGGCTGATTAGTCTCTTCTACTTGTTGGATAGAGTCATTCTCGTGCTGTTCGAGTATTTTTTCCTTGGATATTTGAAGAACAGGTCTGTTCTGTTTTTTCCTTGCCATAGTATATTTAATGTGTGTTTGGGGGAAAAGCAGTGATTCCCTTTTTTTAAGTTCTTCATCCGAAGGTCCCAGTTCAGCGGCCTTCAACAGCACGACAACGGGGTTCCACAGTTTGTTCTTCTCCTCAGACGTATTGCCTATCTGTTTCAATATGTCCAACGAAAAAAAAAAAAAATTTAAGCAGCAAAGTCCGCTGTGTATCCTCCAATCAATCTGATTTCCTCTCGTAGCAGCACTCAGCTCGTAATGGCACTCAGTTTATTTCCGAACACGAGTCACTGCAGTAATAACACTAACCGATGCAATATGGCGGCCATAAGTGTCTTTGTTCTTTCATATTTCCATTACTCGAGTTCATTCGCGGAAGTAAGCAAAGTATCTTATAGTACAGGTACAATGCAAATTACACAGGGAGGATTCCCTCCCCAGTAAAAACTCAGCTGTAGCTGTGGCAAGTTAATTAAAAGACAGCCGCCTCCCCTAAATTATCGCTACGGCGACCGCATGGTCAGAGTCGTAGCCGACAACGTAGAGTACAAGAACGGACACAATTAAGTTAACCCCATAAGAAAATTAAAATTAATTTACTCCATTTGTAGCATATTTATGGCTGATTCTATTGATTATCAGGTATTATGAGATTATATCCAGAAAACATACCAAATAATAAACATAAGCTGCAGCACATTTAAAATCCGACAATCTAAGGACGCACCATATGAATAATAATAATAATAATAATAATAATAATAATAATAATAATATGGAGTCGCAGACTACATGAATTCTCAGAATCATCTTTAAAAAAAAAACAATAGGGCCATATGCCCTATTGTTTTTTGTCTCTTTGAAGTCCTCAAGTCCTCTTTGAAGACTGGTGCCATCTTGTGGATAATTTAAAAATTAATAATCATATATTAATAATTAATTACGAAGTACACTATTTATATTATTAATTTTAAATATATATATTAATATAATAATTCACCCTCCTAAAAGTTTCATAAAAAGACTGTCACACATTAACTGTTCTGATAGCAAACACAATTGATAAGTTAAATAAATTTAAGCAGGAACTGGACAGGTATTTGGAGGGAATGGTGTGATTTTTTTTTTTTTTTTTTTTTGGCTGATGCTGCATAAGATCATACACTTGCGCCACATGTTAGTACTACTAACACAGACACACTCTTCCCTCCATCTCCTCTTTTTTTAAATATCCTCCTCACTTGTTTCACGTCGGACCGTGTGGGTAAAGTGCCTACCTAGCAACCCAAAGTCCGCGGGTTCGAATCCCACCTCGGATCAAAGTACTGCAAAAACTTTGGGATGCGCATTATGACCACAGAATCCAATGCGCCAACAACTACTAGAATGGAGAGAGAAAAAAAAATTGTTAGATTTCGACCAAAGCCATAACGTTTCCACGTCGTGATCCCAGCTAATCGGATTAAACTAGCCAACTGAAAGCAGTTTTGCTGTTTGGTTTAATCTATTACACTTATTGCGATTAAATAATGGTCTATTTTAAGCCACTAGATTATTTAATAAGTCTTTTAGATAATTTTGTAATATATTTAAATAATTATTAAGTTTTCCACAAAATGCTATATATAATTTGAACTCTTTCATCATATTTTATACGTTATTAAGATTATTATCATACATAGTTTTTATCAAACCACAAACCAAGTTACCTGTGTGTTTTCTCGATATTATTCGGGTTACTTCGAGCACGAAATTATGCAGCTCGAGATAATATAAGATGTTATGAAATTTCGACGCTATATTCCAAAAATATTTCCTACGTTAAAATTCAAATTTCATCTTTTTATTAACCCTACTTTGTTGACTAGCGTGCCTGCGCAAACAATGTGATAACCCCTAAGTTGATATTGCTATTTGCGTGGGACGGTTCCAAAAAATAGTACTGTATTCTTAATTTTTGGCTATCATGAAATAGTTTTTTTTAACATCGTGTATTTTATGCAAAGAGCTTCCTCTCGTGACCTGTAAAGAAAACTATAACAGTATTTTTCGGTCGCAGGACATCTTAGCTGTATGTATAGCCATTAGCTGATATGAAGCAGTGTATGCAGTGCCATCTACCGGTCAGATACTGATTCTCGATTATAATGAGCATTTCCAAACTCCAGTTGTTATTAATGCTATATTAAGAGAAATTATTTCTCTTAAATCGTGGTATAAGAAACGAATGTGCTTATATTTTGATTAAATAAAAAACCGCTCACAACGAGCTTCCTCCCTATACCCCTTTTCATAAAGAGATGGAACGGTCATCCATGACAAGTTTCACCACCAAAAAGTGGCAAACTAAGTCACTGTCACGCTCAGGATGAAACTCCACCACTCTTCGTCGTGGTTGAGTTTGCAAAACAGAAGTAGAAACTTTACCTTCACAACGAGTTGCCGTGGTATTGCACTACTTGTAAACAAATCGATCGCCAAAAGAATAAATTATTATTATTATTATTATTATTATTATGAGCCATATGGTGCAAGGAAGCCTGAGGCTTATGCTGCACCAGCCAAAAAAAAAAAAAATTCTTCGATTACCTTGAGTGAGAGAGAGAGACAGAAAGTAGAAAGGAATCACCAAGAAAGAGAAGAATGATGATATCCAGCTCAGGACCCTGGCTTAGCCAAGCCCATACACCCCCTAAAAACCGCTAATCTTTATCTTTTGGAATAAGTTTGTTTAAAAAAAGGGATTTTAAAATTCCAATTTATAAATTAACTAATGCTATTTGATTTTCTTCTTATGTTTTTGTGGGTAGCAGAATTGAAACTAATGCAATGGTCTTAGTCCTCCTTTGCCTTCACAAGTTGCATTGGTAAACATTATCAGACAAAAAGGATTTACAAAAGATTAAACTTAAATTTATTTTAAAGATGAGACTATTATGATAGTCTGTTTCAGGACTTTCTGGTCCTTCCTTAGATATCAGGTGAACATTAGGGATAATAATTAGACAAAATAAAAGGAACGTTTGCAATAACACTTAAAAAGCAAACACTTGTGTTAACATCCGTAATAAATCTGTCCGAAGTCTCTCAGTAATAATAATAATGATATGCAGTCGCAGACTGCATGAATTCTCAGAATCACCTTTTAAAAAAAAACAAAAAACATTAGGGTATTATGCTACTCCTCTTTGAAGACTGTCGCCATCTTGTGGATAATTTAAAAACTAATTATCATATATTAATAATTAATATATATTATTAATATAGTATAAATTAATATTATTAATTTTAAATATATATATTAATATAATAATTCACCCCCCCTAAAAGCTTCATAAAAAGACTGTTGTATTGTTTCCATAGTCTCGGCCCATGTCAGAGTTTCGGAGTTATCAGGTCTAAGTACAGAGGAGAATATTTCCCCCGGATGAATTTTGTCTAGAGTCTCCATACACTTTAAACCTCTGTCAAAGCCAGAGGTTTAAAGTGCATGGATTTTGTATATGTGTAGTGTCGTGTACCGTTGTTCCACTGGACATTTAGCCGCTGGGCCCCTAAAGGGTTCCAACGTTGTCCACACTCTGCCCCGTGGAGGCAGAGCAGGTACACTAGTATTGTAGTTATTTACTCTGGCAGGTCCTGCCACCTAATTTCCTGAGATTTCAGTGCCTAGGACCTAAAAAAAAAAAAAACAAAACGCTATAATTAGGGGTCAGTCAAAAAGGATTACTGATTATGCAACTGATGTTATTATTAAGTTTTTGGGTGTAGGGCTCAGGCAATTTAGAAATGGTTCAGACGCTGGTTATATGTTAGAGAAGGGGGAGGGAGACTGAAGGCTAGGGGGAAAGACAGGGATAAGGGGTCCATAGAGAAGATGACCCCCAAATCAGTGAGCAAGCTCATGCCCCACCAGAGGGAAAAGAGGGATGGCAAGGGGGCAGGCGACCAGGGGTAACCTCCCCCCTGCCTGGGTGCTGGAGGAAAAGAACCACGGCAGGGAGCGTGGCAAGGAAAGCTTAATGGCAGCAGCTTCAGCTCTTCTGTCCATTTGGTCACTGCCTAATACAGTATCATAGTTCGTGAAGGGTCTAAATCAAGAAGATCCAAAGCAGTGTTGTCATCCATGGGACAGAGTTCACATGCCATTAGTGATGGTAGTCGTTGACAGTCCAGCTTGAATTTGGGCAAGACGAGTTGATCAGCTGTATATTCATTCCAGCTGTAGGGATCGTCTTGCGAAGAGCTCCTGGCAATATTGCTAGAAGGCCTTGTACTCTCTGTCGCTGTCCAACAAGTAATGCTCCTGGAATTTTGGATTAAAGTTAATTCGGGTAATCAGAATGCAGCGAAGGTCCTCATCAAAAGGGCATTCATACATTAGTTGAGTCCAACTCTCCAGCTCTCCACAGTGGCAGAGGGGGATCATCAATAATTCGAAGACTTGAGAGTTTGGCTCTGATGGATCCTTGACCGGTTAGCAAGCAAGTTGCGTATAGCCCGGGGGAGAATCATGAAGGAGACTTGGGATATACCTTGTTGATATGTGGAATAAATGTCCTAATGATATCTCCTTTAGTAGAATTAGCCCATCTATCTTGACATGTCTGTTGTAAATGGAGGCTAAGGCGCTTCTTTTCAGCATTCAAGTTGTTAGTGGGATCAATGGTGTAGTCCAAGAACGTCACCGTTGTGCCTTTTGATAGTTGGTAGAGAAGCCGGCAACGTATCACTGCAGGTCCAAAGGAAGGGCGCTGCCAACACATGAAGGGCATGGGTACTGACAGTACGGCAGGCCCTGGTAATGGTAAGGAGGATAAATCTTTGAATAGTTTCAAGCTTCCTTCTGTTTATTACTAGTTTTGCTCTCGGATACCATATCCCTGCAGCGTATGTAATCGCCGGTAGAAATAATGCTTTGTAGAACAGCGAGAGAGTGCGGCGGTTGAGGCCTCAATCCCGTCGCGAAACTCTGGCGACCATGGCAGTGTAGTTCCTTAATTTTGTCTGCAAATGTTTCTAATGTGGGAGGAATGTAAGTCCTGAGTACAGGATTATTCCTAGATATTTCAATTCCTTAGTGAAACGTATTGTGGTCTCGTTTATCTTAATTTGTGGACGTCTTCTGAGGGACCCTTTCAGTAAGATGGAATTAGTCTTCATTAAAGAGATTTGAAGATTATGATCCCTTGGCCAGTTTTGTAATATCAAGACAGCCTGGTTCGCAGAATTTTCTAGCTGCGCTCTGCTGTCTGCAGACACGGCCAGGACCAGATCATCTGCATAGGCCTGAGAGATAACTTCATTAAGGTTAGTGTTGAGGAAGTCAAGTACAACATTCTAAAGGAGTGGCCCCAGTACCGAGCCTTGGGGACACCCCCCCCCTGTAAACCTGGCGTTTGACTCTGCAATATGGTGCATTGACATTTATTTATCTGGCTGTGAGGTAGCTTCTTATGGTGTTATAAAGGTTTCCGGGAAGACAGGCACGTCTTAGTCGGCTGAGGACGCTCGGCCACCAGAGTGAGTCGAACGCTCCAGCAAAGTCTATGACAATAATCAGGAAATATTTTCTATTGGAGTGTGTGGCAGTTGTAAGGATATTCTGGAGTGCATCAACTGTTGAGCATCCTTGTTTGAAACCATACTGGCTTGTAGAGGATAAATTTGCTGCATTATAATGTACTGTGATTCTAATGTGTAGTAGGTATTCAAAAAGCTTGCTTTGCAGAGATAACAGGGCAATCGGTCTATAAGAGGATGGGATTTCTGGAGGCTTGATTGGGTTTTTCAGAATCAGGCGCATGTTAGCTATCTTCCAATCAGATGGGAAGATTCCTGTATGCAGGCAGTGATTGAACAGGTCGAGGATGAGGTATCGAGAAAGCTCCACAGTCTTCCTTATAATCTCTGGTTCGAGTAGGTCTGGTCCTGGACATTTATTATTGCGGAGTCTATGAGTTGCAGTGTGCAGCTCCTCAGTAGTGAAGGGTGGCTCTTGATGTTCTGGACTGTATATACTGTTGTCCTGGCAGAGTTGTTGACTTGTACAATGATCCATTGCTGGTTGGATAATTGTATCTAATATGTTATTGATGGATCTGTCCCATGAGGTTGTTATGTTACCTTGAGGGGTTATTGTTGCTGTCATTACCTCCCCTCTTGGGAGTTTATTGTTTGTAATTTTATAGACTACACCCCAGGGATCGGTGTTTCCAGTTGTGGAAACAAGTTGTTCCCATGATGTTTGCTTTCGTTTCCTGATAGTAGTCGTGTATATCACAATATACACATATAGTTATAACCCAGTTTATATAAATATAAAAATAAAATCAGTAGCTTTCGGGACGCGTGTCCCTTTGTCAACTGACAAATTAATACAAATTTGTACAACGAGCTAAGTGTTGCACGTTAATCATGCGTCATTGTTGTTGCACGGACGTGCGCTGCTTTCTACGCCACTGATCATCCAGCAATAAAATGGTTGTTTCCAGGATGGGATGTAGACGCATGCCTTTCTGGCGATTTAATGCCTTAGGATTGTTTACTATGTTCAGGGACTCTAGCCATAGGCGGTGGCGAAAGTGTCGTGAGTGGTCCACTATCTCAAAGTCGCGTTTGGAATAAAGATCGTGGTTGGTCGCCCAAAAATGTTCTGCGACCGCGGACTGGTCAGTTTCGGCAAGCCGGATTGCTCTGTCGTGTTCCGTGAGGCGATCCTGGAGCCGTCTTGATGTCTCACCTACGTAGCAACTGTTACAGGCTCTACAGGTGATACGATACACCACATTGCTGCGTAAGACAGGTGTGACAGGGGTCTTCACGTTGGAGACAAGTGAACGTAGGTTCCTGCAGAGTAATTGCACACATTTGATGTTGTAACTTCTAAGGACCTTCGAGATACGTCCTGACACTCCTGGATAATACGGAATGTAGGCGGACGATATACCGACTTGCTTCGGTGGTCTTGGGTTGGATGTGAGTTCTTCTGCCTGTAATAGGCATCTGCTTAGTACATGGGATGGATAACCGCATTTTGTTAGGTCACACGGGAGATCTCGTTACGCCTAATTGTGTCGGTGCTGGAGCCATTCCAGCACCGACACAATTTGTTCTTCTCCTCAGACATATTAGCTATCTGTTTCAATATGTCCAACGAAAAAAAAAAAAAATTTTTTTTTTCGTTGTCCGCTGTGTATCCGCTCTGTATCGTCCAATCAATCTGATTTGCTCTCGTAGCAGCACTCAGCTCGTAAAGGCACTCAGTTTATTTCCGAACACGAGGCACTGCAGTAATAACACTAACCGATGCAATATGGCGGCCATAAGTGTCTTTGTTCTCTCATATTTCCATTACTCGAGTTCATTCGCGGAAGTAAGCAAAGTATCTTATAGTACAGGTACAATGCAAATCACACAAGGAGGATCCCCTCCCCAGTAAAAACTCAGCTGTAGCTGTGGCAAGCTAATCCCCTGGGCATCTGCCCACTTACTCATCCCCTTCTGGTCAGTCTTACATAGATGTCACTCTGTCGAATGCAACATTCGGGAGATGCTTAGAAAACAGGACTGTTCACTCCTCTTGGTCGGTAAGCGACCACAATGTAATAACCTTTGACTTAATATCAAATGAAAACGCAGCAGCTTTGAGAGGCACTCGTGACTTCCCCACATACAAAACTCGACAAATCAATTGGAATCCTTTTGAAAAACTACTTAAGGAAAAATTTACGGAGGAAAAACTGACAAATCTGACAGACCTTACTTTGGACCAGCATCTAAAAGGATTGATGGCAATTATCACCGAAATATGCGACGAGACGATTAAGAAGAAACAGAGAAGGCAAAATTCGGTTCCTTGGTGGTCCCAGAACCTTTCTACTCTAAGGAATCATACAAAGAGCGCAAGACGAGATGTTCAGAGAGCTAGGAGAGATGGTAGACCTGAAGACGAGATAAACCGCTTGAATGAAATATACAAAAACGCGAGAAGGACATATTTCAACAATATTTACAAAGAAAAACGCTCCGCTTGGGAACGCTTAGTTAAACAAACTATGGACCAGGAGCCCTGGGGCTTCATCTACAAACTGACTCTAGACAAAATTCATCCTGGGGAAATATTCTCCTCTGTACTTAGACCTGATAACTCCGAAACTCTGACATGGGCCGAGACTATGGAAACAATTTTGGATGAATTGATTATGCAGGATGAAACTGTACCAGAAAGTCCGGTACAAACAGGCATTCGTTTAGAACATCTTTCCTACGTAGGCGAAACCACGAAGATGATTTTGACAGACACGAGGTAGGTCTTGCTGTTGCGACTTTGTGTGATGGCAAATGCCCTGGACTGGACCTATTAAAAGTTACCATAGTTAAAGGAATCTGGAGCACCTGTCCCTAAATCATGATGAACCTCTTTAATGCCTGCCTACAATATGGATCCTTCCCTTCTCCTTGGAAAAAAGAAAATCTTAAATTACTCATTAAGAATCCCAACAAAACAGCAAATCAGCCAAATTCATACCGCCCAATCGCTCTACTTCCGGTCTTCGGAAAAATACTAGAGAAGCTGATTGTAGCGAGATTCCAAAAGCACTATAAAGAAAGAAACCTAAACTACAAATATCAGTTTGGCTTCACTGCTGGGATGTCTACAGTGAATGCCATTAACCTAGTTATTAATAACGTCTCAGCCTCCAATGAAAAGTATGTCCTCGGCCTTCTTGTGGACTTCAAAGGGGCCTTTGACACTGTTTGGTGGCAAAGTGTCCTGGAGAGGTTTCGGGAGGCCGAGGTCTCCGTGCCTATTTATCGTCTCATCACGGATTATTTCCAGAATCGCTCACTTGTGGTCTCCAGTGGATCCTGCTCTGTTGCGAGACCTAGATGAGTGGTGTAGTACACATAAATTAACTATTTCTGTTCCCAAAACAAAACAAATTCTTCTCAAAGGAAAATTAGACCTAAATAGACCTCCATGTATTAAGATTAAAGAACAATCAATAAAATTAGTTAACTCGTACAAATACCTAGGAATTATGTTAGATAACAAACTTGAATTCCTTACCCATGGTAAATACGTACTAAGCAAAATCAAGCCTTTGACAGGCAAAATAAAAAATGTATTACCAAAGGTTCTTGGGGTCTGAAACCCTCCACTCTCAAGCTGTACTACAAATGTATATTTATTCCTATTGTCTGTTATGCTGCGGGCGCTTGGGGCCCCAGTATACGCAGAGTCATGGTGGAAAAAATCTTGACTCAAGCCCAGCGCTTCTTCCTGATTGCAACTTCAAGAGCTTGTCGCACAATTTCAACTTCGGCATTACAGGTAATCAACGGCAAACTACCAATTAAATACGAAGTGCTGTATAATTACTTTCAGTATTGTAGAAGGGAGGGTATTGCGGCATAGTTCAACCAGTTTTCTGTTAACCTGGACGTGCCAGTGAAAGAAGACAACACTAGATTAAGAAACCAGTTCCTCCAGGAATGGCAAAACGAATGGACTAATGCCAACACTGGAAGAATTACTGCCCTTTTTATACCTCAAGTTTCCGAATTTGACAAAAAACATTGGCCCTGGTTTAACCCGGGTCTTCACCTAACTTTCCTTCTATCCGGGCATGGCAGCCTAAACTCAAAGTTATTTACTTTGGGTTTGGCTGCGTTCCTCTTTGTAAATGTGGCTCAGAGGAGACAGTCCAACATATAATCTTAGAATCTCGATATTAGGTAGACATTCGATTTGAACTTCAGGCATTGACCGAAGTTTACGATGTAAATAACTTCACCAAGTGCTGTTTCTTGTATTCTGTGTATTTGTGAACTCCTCTGATCGTTTGGTCGTCCCGGAGTATAAACAGAAAATTTATTATTATAAAATTATCAGACACTGGCTAACTTTGCAGACAAGGTTTTCCGCAGAAGGAAAGGACTTGCCGACTGAGAATAATTATGTAATAAGTGTACTAGCACTGTATATAGTTGCCTCCTTGGTATTAATCGAACTGATACAAGACCTCTGATGAGGAAATGTGTTTGTATTTATTGCCGGAAGGCAATATTAGCGTTCAGAATATATCAGTCGATGGGCCAGGATCACTGTTGGGTGGACGGTGTCCTGAGACTTCGGCTTGTAAAAAAAGGTACATAAATTGTAAATCTTATATTGTATAAATTGTAAATCATAAATTGTATAAATTGTAAGATATATATCGGACCTCATTGTAACCGAAGTGGTAGGTCCTAACTATCTCTTTAGTTCTATAAGTTGTGAAGGTTAATATAGAAATTAGTGTTATGGATATACAGTATGTTTCTAATCATTTCTGTGAAGATGCTGGATCAAGATGTTTTGTAAAACCACAAATTGTAAATAATGTACAGTTACTCTTCAGCGGCGGATAGGGGAAACCTGGAGCCCGCAGAAAATAATAAAATACTTTGTGGCAAGCTAATTAAAACACAGCCGCCTCCCCTAAATTATCGCTTCGGCGACCGCGTGGTCAGAGTCGTAGCCGACAACGTAGAGTACAAGAACGAACACAACTAAGAAATTTAAAATGAACTTACTCCATTTGCAGCATATTTATGGCTGATTCTATTGATTATCAAGTATTATGAGATTATATCCAGAAAACATAAGAAATAATAAACATAAGTTGCAGCACATTTAAAATCCGACAATCTAAGGACGCACCATATGAATAATAATAATAATAATAATAATAATAATAATAATATGGAGTCGCAGACTACATGAATTCTCAGAATCATCTTTAAAAAAAAAACAATAGGGCCGTATGTTCTCCTCTTTGAAGACTGGCGCCATCTTGTGGATAATTTAAAAATTAATAATTAATTACGAAATACAGTATTTATATTATTAATTAACATTTATTAATTTTAAATAAATATATATATATTAATAAATATATTTATAATAATTCACCCCCCCTAAAAGTTTCATAAAAAGACTGTCACAAATTAACTGTTCTGATAGCAAACACAATTGTTAAGTTAAATAAATTTAAGGAGGAACTGGACAGGCATTTGGAGGGAATGCTGTGATTTGCTTTGGCTGACACTGCATAAGTTCGTACACCTGCGTTACATGTTACTACTACTACACTGACACTC
This sequence comes from Mastigoproctus giganteus, assembly GCF_048544385.1. NCBI lineage: Eukaryota > Metazoa > Arthropoda > Arachnida > Uropygi > Thelyphonidae > Mastigoproctus > Mastigoproctus giganteus. Next base: position 27,778,628 of record NC_143587.1, read on the forward strand.
TCTTTCCTCCATCTCCTCTTTTTTTATATCACTTTTTTCAAATCGGACCGGGTGGGTAAAGTGCCTACCTAGCAACCCAAAGTTCGCGGGTTCGAATCCCGCCTCGGATTAAAGCACTACAAAAACTGTAGGAGGTGCATTATGGCCACAGAATCCGTTTGGCCAATAACTAGATGGCACATCTTTGATGCCTTCGAACAATTTATGAGAACCCCAAACACGAGAGGTATTATAACCAATAGTACTTAGTACCGTGCTTGGGTTGGAGGTTGAGAAGACGAAAGAAGATATTTGTTGACATTGGACTTGAACTTCTGTAGACTGTAATTTTCAGGAAATACGTATGAAGGAAGGTTGTTCCAGAAAACGGCAGTTCAATGAATAAATGAGGAAGATGAAAAGTTGGTTCTGTGGGTTTGAAGTTGGACAGTAAATGGATGTTGGCTGGTGGCGGCACGTGTTCGGACTGTTTTGAAAGAGAGAGCGGGAATTATAGAAGCCAATTCAGAAGAACAGTGCCCATGGAAGTATCTGTAGAAGAGGCATGCAGCAGAAACAGTCCGTCTATGAGTAAGCGAGTGGAGAGACTCTGTTACAGATGAATCATTAATTAACCTAACTGCCCTCTTCTGAATGGAATCGAGAAGCTTGAGAGAGGTTTTTGGGGGCACCACCCCAGATGTGGGAACAATATTCCATGGCAGGGCGGATTTGCGATTTATACAGAGTGAGCAGCTCTTTAGGAGAAAAGTAACGCCGAGAGCGAAAGAGAAAACCAAGTGTTTTAGATGCACAGGAAGCAATATTTGTAATGTGCTTGTGCCAAGAGAGATTAGAAGTCAGGGTAATCCCCAAAAGAGATATATCATTTTGCCTAGAAATCGGAGTATCACTAAAGATAAGCATAGGAGCAGAAGAATCCTTTTTGCGAGATATAAGACAAGATTGAGTTTTAGAAGGGTTGAAATCAACTAAGTTGTCTTTGCCCCACTGGAGAATTACCTGAAGATCGGCATTTAAGGAATTGGCAGCAAATTTTCGAGAACTTGAAGCTGATTGAGCTGGACAAGGTTTCTCAAAATGGAAAGTTGAAGGCAATGTGCTATCATCGGCAGAACTATGGATAGGATTTCCAGTCAATGGAAGAAGGTCATTGTTATACAAGAGGAAAAGAGTGAGGGAAGGAACTGAACCTTGGGGGACACCGGCATTAGTGGAGAAGTTAGAAGACAGAGAGCCATCTACCATCACCCTCAGTGAGCGATCAGAGAGAAAACTGGATAACCAATTACTAAAAACAGTTGGCAAACCATAAGATGGAAGCTTGTTTAGAAGACCTTTATGCCAAACACGATCAAAAGCCTTTGAGATGTCAAGAGCAACTACTTCTGTGAACAAAGACAGGAATTGTGAGTTATATATCTTGAATTCCATTCCGCATTTGATGCCATCTATATACCTAATCTCCTACGTCTCTTAGAAAACTACTTCAATTTTCGCGGCGATGTTCTGTGGTTCCTAGAATCTCTCCTATCGAAGAGACCCTTGTTCTAAAAATCGGAACAAAGACCTTCACGCGTCACATAACTGCCAGTGTACCTCAAGGGCGGGGGCGGGGTCCTGTCTGGCATTCTCTTCTCAGCAATCATGGTGCCATTTGTGACCAATAAGTGCAATTGGATCACATATGCTGACGATGTCAAGCTCCTTACTAAAATTTCACCATCCAACTCGGCAGCCGAAATCTCTCGCAAACTCCAGGACATAGCTGACTACCTCAATACCTTCAACCTCCAAATCAACCCCTAAAATCAGCACAAATAACTTATTCTCAAAAGGGCAGCCCAACAACGTTGGAGCCTGTGCTTAATGGCTCCTCAGTTCCAAGTGTTCAAACACACAAAGATCTGGGGGTCGTTTTCGACTCCAAACTATCTTTAAATGATCACATAAACCTCATACAGTCGAGGCTGAATTCACTACGCTGGGTTGCCAAACAACAGCTGCTCCACACCACCGACCCACAACTGGTAAAAAGATACATCGTATCAATTCTTTGCCCGACAATACTGTATGCTTCAGAGATATGGGCCTCGGCCGCCGAATCCAACATTAAAAGAATATTCCCTGCCGAATTGTGGCTTCTAAAATGGGCCAACAGCAAACTCCACCTTCCCCAGCTCAACGCAGTTAGCAGAAGCTCTTCAACTACGCAGGCTCCGGTCCTCATCGGAGAAAGAATGCTGCTGTTCACCATCAAGATGGCCACCGGTAAAATTACAGAGCCGAACATCTGGGATCACTGCTCTTGGCGCATTCCTCCCCCTTATCCCCGGTGTTCAGCACAGCTGCTAGGAGACCGTAACCGGCTAGTACTAAGCGACAGATTCCTGCCAAAGCAAATGCTGCCCTCACTGCAAGCCATCGACGGGGACCTCCAAGAAGTGGTCAATAATAAAAAATACAGGAAAGGAATCCTCGTGGAACTGAAAATGTAAACCTGTGCTTTGTTGCTTTTCAATAATCTGATGTACCTTCTGTCTTTCTCACAAATATGTTTTGTAAAACCCTGGCACCACCGTGCCGTGACTAATGTATGTCTTTCATACTACAGAATACAGAAACTTCTGGAAACAGAAGTCCAAAATAGAATATTCTATTTTATTGGAATTAAACCATTTAATTAATAGCAATTTTGCTGGATGGTTAATCTATTACATTTATTGCGATGAAATAATGGTGTATTTTTAGCTATAGATTATTTAATGAGACCTTTAGAAAATATGAAGATTCTGTACTATATTTAAATGATTATTATTTTGTCCAGAAAATGCTATATACAATATGGACTATTTCATCATATTGTATAAGTTATTAAGGTTATTATCATACATAGTTTTTACCAAACCACAAGCCAAGTTACCTGTATGTTTTCTCGATATTATTCGGGTTACTTCGAGCACGAAATTATGCAGCTCGAAAAAATATAAGATGTTATGAAATTTCGACGCTATATTCCAAAAATATTTCCTACGTTAAAATTCAAATTTCATCTTTTTATTAATACTACTTAGATGACTAGCGTTCCTGCGCAAACAATGTGATAACCCCTGAGTTGATATTGTTATTTGCGTGGGACGGCTCCAAAAAATAGTACTGTATTCTTAATTGTAGGCTATCATGAAATAGTTTTTTTAACATCGTGTATTTTATGCAAAGAGCTTCCTCTCGTGACCTGTAAAGAAAACTAAAACAGTATTTTTCAGTCGCAGGACATCTTAGCTGTAGCTGATATGAAGCAGTGTAGGCAGTGCCATCTACCGGTCAGAAACTGATTCTCGATTATAATGAGAATTTCCAAACTCCAGTTTTATTAATGCAATGTTAAGAGAAATTATTTCTCTAAAACTTAATAACAGTATTTATATTAATGCTATATTAAGAGAAATTATTTCTCTTAAATCGCGATATAAGAAACGAATATATTCTGATTAAGTAAAAAACCACTCAGAACGAGCTTACTCCCTACATCTCTTTCCATAAAGAGATGGAACGGTCTTCCATCTCTTCCATGACAGGTTTCACCACTAAAAAGTGGCAAACTCAGTCATTGTCACGCTCAGGATGAAACTCCACCACTCTTCTTCTTGGTGGAGTTCCCTGCGAGTTTACAAAACAGAAATAAAATCTTTACCTTCACAACGAGTTGCCCTGGCATTGCACTACTTGTAAACAAATCGGCCGCCAAAAGAATAAATTATTATTATTATTATTATTATTATTTTTAGCCATATGGTGCAAGGAAGCCTGAGGCTTATGCTTCACCAGCCAAAATAAAAAATAAAAAAAATTCTTCGATTACCCTGAGCGAGAGAGAGACAGAAAGTAGAAAGGAATCACGAAGAAAGAGAAGAATGATGATATCCCTTGGTTTGCCAAGCCCATACTCACCAGTTGTGAGCCCCTGGGGGAAGAATTAATCTTTATCTTTTGAAATAAGTTTGTTTAAAAAAAGGAAATTTAAAATGTTAAAAATTATAAATTAACCGACACAATAAAATTTGTCTTCACAGCGAGATGCCTTGGTATTGCACTGCTTTAAAACAAATTAATCAGCAAAAGGTTAATATTTATCTTTTGAATTAGTTTGTTTTAAAAAAGGGATTTTAAAATTCAAATTTATAAATTAACTGATGCCATTTGATTTTCTTGAAATTATATAAAGCTAGAAGAGTCATCTTGCTTCTTGTATGTTTTTGTGGGTAGCAGAATTGAAACTTATGCAATGGTAAATATTATCAGACAAAATGGATTTACAAAAGATTAATCTTAAATTTATTTTAAAGATGAGACTATTATGATAGCCTGATTCAGGACTTTCTGGTCCTTCATTAGATATCAGGTGAACATTAGGCATAATAATTAGACAAAATTTTTTTTTTTTTTTTTCTTTTATGTGAACCCCAAACACGAGAGGTATTAGAACCTATAGTACTTAGTACCGCGCTTGGGTTGGAGATTGAGAAGACGAAAGAATATATTTGTTGCCATTGGACTTGAACTTCTGTAGATTGTAATTTTCAGGAAATACGTATGAAGGAAGGTTGTTCCAGAAAACGGCAGTTGAATGAATAAACGAAGAAGATGAAAAGTTGGTTCTGTGGGTTTCAAGTTGGACAGTAAATGGATGTATGCTGGTGGCGGCACGTGTTCGAACTGTTTTGAAAGAGAGAGCGGGAATTATAGAAGCTAATTCAGAAGAACAGTGCCCATGGAAGTATCTGTAGAAGAGGCAGGCAGCAGAAACAGTACGTCTATGAGACAGCGAGTGGAGAGACTCTGTTAGAGATGAATCATTAATTAACCTAACTGCCCTCTTCTGAATGGAATCAAGAAGCCTGAGAGAGGTTTTCGGGGGCACTATCCCAGATGTGGGAACAATATTCCATGGCAGGGCGGATTTGCGATTTATACAGAGTGAGCAGCTGTTTGGAAGAAAAGTAACGCCCAGAGCGAAAGAGAAAACCAAGTTTTTTAGATGCAGAGGAAGCAATATTTGTAATGTGTTTGTGCCAAGAGAGATTAGAAGTCAGGTTAATCCCCAAAAGAAATATATCATTTTGCCTATAAATCGGAGTGTCACTAAAAATAAGCATAGGAGCAGAAGAATCCTTTTTGTGAGATATAAGACAAGACTGAGTTTTAGAAGGGTTGAAATCAACTAAGTTGTCTTTGCCCCACTGGAGAATTACCTGAAGATCGGCATTTAAGGAATTGGCAGCAGATTTTCGAGAACTTGAAGCTGATTGAGCAGGGCAAGGTTTCTCAAAATGGAAAGTTGAATGCAATGTGCTATCATCGGCAAAACTATGGATAGAATTTCCAGTCAATGGAAGAAGGTCATTGATATACAAAAGGAAAAGAGTGGGGGGGAAAGAACTGAACCTTGGGGGACACCGGCATTAGTGGAGAAGTTAGAAGACAGAGAGCCATCTACCATCACCCTCAGTGAGCGATCAGAGAGAAAACTGGATAACTAATTACTAAAAACAGTTGGAAAACCATAAGATGGAAGCTTGTTTAGAAGACATTTATGCCAAACACGATCAAAAGCCTTTGAGATGTCAAGAGCAACTACTTGTGTTTCACCGAACCTTTCCATTGAATTAGTTCATAAATGGCTAACATAAGCCAGAATATCACCAGTGGATCGACACTGACGGAATCCATACTGGCGATCGTTGATCAGACGGAAGGATTCTACGTAGTTTAAGAGTTGGCGGTTAATTGATTTCTCCATTACTTTAGAAAGAGTAGAAGTAATTGCAATGGGACGATAATTGGATGGGAGGGATTTGTCACCCTTTTTAGGAACTGGCTGGATATGAGCAAATTTCCAAGCAGAAGGAAAAACACCTTCGGAATAAGAAAGTGAAAAAAGGCGACAAAGAATAGAAGTAAGTTCAGGAGCACAGGTTTTGAGAACAAGTGGAGAAATACCATCAGGACCTGGAGCTTTCTTAGCATCAAGATTCATCAGAATCCTTCTGATATCCTTTTGACAGAAGACCACAGGAGGCATTGAATGGAGCGTGTTGGGAATGGTGGGAGGTGTTTTACCAAGATCATTAATACATGAGCTGGATGAAAAATCGGATGCTAGCAGGTCAGCTTTATCCTTAGCTGAAGTGACAACAGAACCATCTGGTTTGGACAGATGTGGGAGCAGAGATGGGCAAAAGTTGCGGCCAATAGCTTTGGCAAGAGACTAGAATACTCGCCTACCATTAGGGCAAGAAGCAAGTTTTCTACTGTTAGCCTGTTCAAACTCTAGTTTGGACTGATTAATAACTGCTTTACAATTGTTGCGAGCTTTGATGTAGGGAGAAAATGAAACTGAAGAATTATAAACAAGCCAATTACGATATGCAACATTCTTCTCTTGAACAGCCTTAGAACATTTATTGGAAAACCAAGGTTTAGATAAGGGACGAAATTTTAAAGTGGAGGAGTGCGGGATGAAGGATTCCATTCCTGCAAGAATAATTTCACTGACATGATCTGAGCAAACGCTGACATCAGAACTTTTGAAACAGTAATCCGACCAGGGAAAAGAAGAAAAGAAGTTTCGCAGGTCATCCCATTTTGAATTCTTGTAATGGCAAACAACACGAGGTTGGGAATAGCCATGAGATAAAGGTTCCATTGGAGAAGAGACAATCACCAAGTTGTGATCTGAAGTGCCTAAAGGACCTCTCACTTCGAACTTGTACTTAGAAGGGTTGTTTGTGAGAAAAAGATCAAGCGTATTGGCTGTATGATTAGGATTGTCCGGTATTCTTGTAGGTAAATGAACAATCTCTGCTAGGTCATTAGTAATTGCAAAAGCCTCAGCATCTCGACCAGCTGGGTCGGTGTAACTAGAAAACGGAAGCCAGCTGGAGTTGTGAACATTAAAATCACCAAGGAAAATTACCTCACTGTTAGGAAAGTTGGACCGGAGAAAGTCAAGTTTCAAAGAGAGGAAGTCAAAGAGCTCCAAGTGATTAGTGGAGTTGGGAGAACGGTAGAGACAACAGATGAATTTGACACAATGAGGTAGAGAGATTTTAAGCCAGAGAAGATCAAAGAGAGGAGATTCCAAATTGCCAAGTCTCTGACAGGGAATATCAGAACGGACATATGCACAAGTACCACCTTTGAGGCGAAAGGAATCATACAGCGAATAATTTGGGCATCTGAGATGAGCAGTAGTTGAATCAACCGATAACTGAGATTCTGTCAGAAAAAAGTACATGGGGTTTGGCAGACTGCAAGTGGAAAAGGACATCGTTGAGATTAGAATTGAGACCACGTATATTTGTGAAATGAATTAGGAAGTCCTTGGGAGGTTTAGATCTTTTCGCAGATAAGCTTGCTCTATTAGTTTGACAATTCATGGTGTATTCAATAATAAGAAAAAGTGGGTGGGACATGCAGTATGAAGTAATGAAATTTTTGGATATGGCGTACATGTGGTAAGAATGTACCCGGATCTTTGACATAACGTGGCCTCGACAATGCTCCCCGCATACACACTACTCGGACTCCCTCCAGTCACAAACTGGCAGAGTAGAGGTAGCAAGATTATAGACTAGCTGATCCGGAAGCTTCCTAGAGAGTTACCAATAGGTCCGGTCCGGTGTACTAACTAGCGGCCGGCCTGCGAACACCGTTTTAGAGCTGTACCCTCGAAATGTAAGGAATATTGGATCTCGCCACGACGTTCATCATAACCTCAAAAGTCATTAGCCATACTGCATGATGGAAGAGATAGGGAAGGGTTGACCCGAACTTAGCTCTATAGACTAAACATGAGTTCCACCACTTGAAGCCTCCAATAAGCAAAGTGGTGGTATTTCACCGGTTGATGAGAGTCATCTACCACCTAGTACTGCCTGGTAACATAGAGGGGCGGCGTTCCTCCATGTACTGTGGCCGCCACACCTCGACCCCTGCTTACGTTGGTTCACACCTGGGTGGTCACCCACCATGTACTTGTGCATGGAGGTTATACCCAGGATTACTAAAAGTCCCACCATCGTGAAGGTGCAAGCAGAGGATTTCGCTGACACAGACCGTCCGGACTTCGCCGAAATTGGGTCCTCTTGGCTTGAGTGTCACCCGAATATCAGTTCCATCAGCGTTTTAGACTCCCAGGTAGCAAGTACAGCTTGTCTGGCATATCTGAGAGAATGTCTGTGACATCCTCAAGGACCTCAAGGAAAATACAAGGAACGTTTGCAATAACACTTAAAAATGCTTGTGTTGACATCCGCAATAAAGCTGTCCGAAGTCTCTCAGTAACAAAAATTTTTGGAGTGTGCTTTTCTGTATGATATATATTTTTATTTTTATATTTCACGTAATTTTTAGAAATAACTATTTTCGACACCTTTTTCCAAAATTTATAAATACATGTAATTAAAGGTTATGTAATTTGTACGAAGGTTTTTCACAGGTGACGTTTCAGCATTCTTACAAAATCCTATCTTCAAACTAAATGTAGTTCAGGCTCAGGGGCTCATATCTTGGAGTATGGGCATGGCAAACCCACGATCCATTCCTGGATATCATCATTCTTCTCTTTCTTGGTGATTTCAGAAGTAGAAACTTCTGACTCTCTCTCTCTCAAGATAACTCGAGAATTTTTTTTTTTTTTTTTGGCTGGTGTAGCATAAGCCTCAGGCTTTCTTGCACCATATGAATAGAGTGTGGAGTGTGTTTAGTGTCAAACGGAACCAGGGGTTTCCCCCATTTCCGCGTAGTATACATTGTGGGTGTGAAACAGAACACTGTCAAAGCCAGAGGTTTAAAGTGCATGGATTTTGTATATGTGTAGTGTCGTGTACCGTTGTTCCTCTGGCCATTTAGCCGCTGGGCCCCTAAAGGGTTCCGACGTTGTCGACACACTGCCCCGTGGAGGCAGAGCAGGTACACTAGTATTGTAGTTATTTACTCTGGCAGGTCTGGCCACGTAATTTCCTGAGATTTCAGTGTCTAGGAGCTAAAAAAAAAAAAAAAACGCTATAGATAGGGGTCAGTCAAAAAGGATTACTGATTATGCAACTGATGTTATAGTTAAGTTTTTGGGTGTAGGGCTCAGGCAATTTAGAGATGGTTCAGACGCTGGTTATAAGTTAGAGAAGGGGAAGGGAGACTGTGGGAAAGACAGAGATATGGGGTCCATAGAGAAGATGACCCCCAAATCAGTGAGCAGGCCCATGCCCCACCAGAGGGAAAAGACTGATGGGAAAGGGGCAGGCGACCAGGGGTGACCACCCCAATGCCTGGGTGGCGGAGGAAAAGAACCACGCAAGGGAGCGTGGCAAGGAAAGCTTAATGGCAGCAGCTTCAGAGCTTCTGTCCATTTGGTCACTGCATCGCTGAAGTTGAACTGATAGTTAAGGGACAGACGGATTACCCAATCCGCTCAAGGAATGAGGCCCCGGCAACTGGGGAAGATATGAATAAACCTACAAAGACCAAGGCCAAGAAGAAAGAGAAGGGTAGAAGAAGGTCTGCTACAGACGTCCCAACAACGAAGGAAGTCTCTGAAGAGGCTGCCACTGAATCATTCAGCGAATCTGACCATGAAGAACAAAAGAGTCAGGAAACTGAGCATGAAGGAAAAAAGAGTCAGGAACCCCCGTTGACTGGGACTCCAGTGGAACAGATTATTGCCGTTAGAGGAACCCTAGAAAAATACATGGCTAGGCAATCAAGTAGAATTACTGCTGCCATTAGAACTGACGTGATAGAGATCTTCAGTAAAATGGAGACAGTGGTCCAAAAATTGCACGTCGACCACGAGAGGCTGAAAGCAAAAATCGAAGTTCTCACACAGGAGGGGGAAAAACAAATGCAACAACGCCCCCACTCCTTTTCAGAGGCGTTGAGGAATGCAGCTCAATATGTGCCTAACCAACCAGGAAAAGTACAAAACCGAAAGGCGGTAAGAAAGCCTGAATCACATGTTATTTTGGTTAAACCAGTGGAAGACGCACATTTAGATACCAGTGAAGCGGTCAAGGAAGCACTCACAAAAAACTTCAAGGAGCAGATGAAAACTGTAAAAATAAAGAGTATTAGAAAGACCAGGCATCCAGGAGTCTTAATAGAAACAGACACCAGGGAGGAGGCACAAACCATCCTGAATAATGCCGACATGACAAATTTCGGGCTTAGGGCAGAAACCCCAAAGAAAAAAGGGCCTTCAGTTGTGATCTTTGATGTGGACGAGAGCTTAACACCAGAGGAGCTCAAAGCCGAGATCTTTAATAAAAATCTAAGTATATACCTGCAAGATGAGGCTAGCGTGGATGATATTATTCCGAAATACAAAACGAAGACCAAGTCACCTACAAACGTAAACTGGGTAATCGAACTATCAACCAGAGCATGGCAAATTCTGGGAGCTCAAAACAGAATATTCATTGGATGGGGCAGCCATAGATTCAAAGAATATATTCCTGTCCGCAGATGTTACAGGTGTCTCCGCTTTGGCCATACCTCACATACTTGCAATCAGCGTGAATCCACATGTGGCCACTGTGCCCAAAAGGGACACGGCTATAAGGATTGTCCTGTCAGAGATCAGCCGCCAAGCTGCGCAAATTGCAAGGCTGCAAAGGCTCCACACCAACATTCCATCCGAGATACCAACTGCCCTGTCTATCTAAAAGTAGAGTCTTTACCAAATGCGAATAAATTATGGATAGAATTCTTTCTCCCAATTACCAACTAGAGATAAGAATTGTACAATTAAATGCACAGAGAGCAAGAGTTGTTGCAGACCAGCTGAAGATAAAGGCTGAAGAAAAACAAATAGATCTAATCCTGCTCCAGGAGCCCTATGTTCGCTCTGGGGTGGTTATGGGCTACCCCTCATCATATAAAATTATCCACTGTACAAATGACCAACCATGGGCTGCGATTGTCATCAGAAACCCTGATATCACAGCAACCAAGATCACACCACTATGCACTTCTATCAGTGCCTGTGCCCAAATCATGACATCTCTTGGATCACTGTTCATCCTCTCTCTCTACAGCCATCCAGGTGAAGACATCACTGCTGCTATCTCTCTGATTGAAATGGCACTCCAGCTCCTCCCGGGTGGGCATCTACTGATAGGCATGGACTCAAACTGTCGCTCGCCACTCTGGCACAGTCAGGCACCAGATAGGAATGCCCTAGGAAATGGCTCAAGACTGGAGGACCTTATCCTCACATCAGGCTTACAAATCTTAAACCGCCCAGGACATCTACCCACTTACAGTGGCCCACTCTGGGAGAGCGAAATTGATATCACAATGGCTACGCCTGACTTAGCCAACAAACTTTCCGGCTGGACGGTCCAGGAGTCCTGGACCACTTCAGACCACAGAGCGATCACATTCTCCCTTGTTCGCTCGGTGGAACGCGTCGCATCGATTCCAAAGGACATTGTGCGTTATAACACCAAAAAAGCGGATTGGCAACGCTTCTTTGTGGAACTGTCCAGAAGGCTACCGGATGATGTTCCTCTACCGGCTTCACTCTCCCCAGATCACTGTGTACGCAATATTACTGCCATCATCAAAAGTGCCTGTGATCTGTCCATTCCGCGTAGGAGGCCATACCGCTATGCTGTCCCCTGGTGGAATACAGACCTTCGGGACTTAAGAAAGAGGGCACAACAAGCCAGGAAAACTTACCAACGTGCACGTGCCCATCTTCCCCCACATGAGGTTGAAGCTGCCCGGGAGGCATATCGGGTAGTTAGAAACATGTACACCAAGGAAATTCGTAAGTGTAAGAAGGAATCATGGCACACTCTGGTCTCTACTATTGGCAATGAAGACCCATGGGGCATCGTGTTCCGTATCGTCACCAATAGGCTGCCTAGAGGTGAGGTTCTTAGTACAACTCTCAAACCGGATGGCTCTTCAACCTTTACCTGGTCTGACTCAATAAACAATATTCTTGATTCCATTTACCCTACTGAATTTACAGCGATGTCACTGGAGCAACAGCAGTTCATCGACAGTAATCAAGCTTATCAGCCAGTGGCTACTGAACCGCCCTTCACTATGTTAGAGATGAATATGGCTCTGGCTAAAATGAAAGATGGCAAAACGCCAGGTGCTGACTTACTCGAAGTCGACGTAGTTAAGAAATTCGCTGAAGTCTATCCCACCACACTCTTGAGCCTCCTCAACAGGTGCCTTGCTGAAGGAACTTTCCCTGTACCCTGGAAGACTGCTACTCTCAAGCTGATCCTGAAAAATCCAGATAAACCGCCCCAACTTCCTGCTTCCTACCGACCAATTGCACTGCTCTCCGTTTTGGCCAAGCTTCTAGAACGACTTCTGCTGTATCGCCTTTCCATCTGCTATACCGATAAGCAACTCACCTCACCATGTCAGTTTGGATTCAAGACAGGCTCCAGCACTGAAGACGCTATACACAACTTGATTACCCAGGCCACACATACAACTTCAAAGTATACTCTAGCCATCATGGTGGACTTTGCTGGTGCCTTCGATCGACTGTGGTGGCCCAGTGTCCTTCGGAGGCTTCGGCAGGCAAACACGTCCAAAAACCTATACAATAGTCTAAAATCCTATCTCAGCAATAGAAAATTACAAGTTGTAAACAAATACCAGACTATGACAAGATGCGTTCACCGGGGTTGCCCCCAGGGCTCTGTGCCTGGGCCATTCCTCTGGTCCATTGTTCTGGACGAGTTCCTGGGGTTTGACCTGGGTGGAGCCAGACCCTTAGCCTTCGCTGATGATCTTGTTCTGGTGGTGCAAGGTGACACAAGAGCGGCACTGGAAGCAAAAGCAAATACAGCTCTAGAAAAGCTCCAAAACTGGGCAGCACTCCACAACCTCTCAATTTCTGGTGAGAAAACAAAATCGATTCTCCTCAAAGGAAAGCTACAAATACGCAGGCCTCCAACAATGAAGTTAAATAACATCCCTATACGTCTCTACACAGAAGTCAAATACCTGGGAATCTACATTGACACCGGTCTTACCTTTCACTCTCATCTGAAGTACTTATCCACAAAAATCCGAAAGTATACGGCTATGATAAGAAGAGTCAGCAGAGCGGACTGGGGTTTGAAGCATAAAGCTTTGTCTCTCATCTATAAAGCGGCGTTTCTCCCAATTGTGTGTTATGGAGCCTCAGTTTGGTGTACAAAGGCTATCCTGGAAAAGAACAAGCGTAAACTTGACTCAATACAAAGATTCATGATGTTATCTATCTGCAGGGCATGTCGCACTGTCAGCACCCCTGCCCTACAGGTTATTACTGGATGCTTGCCACTCTATCTTGAGGTGATTAAAAGGGGACTTTACCATCGATTAAAGAAGGGAATTCCGACACAGTTGTTAAATCTTCAACTGCAGCTTACCAATGACCTGAAACAAGAAAGAAAACGTATCTTCACACACCTTCAAGGAATTTGGCAGCATTCATGGGAAACCACGCCCAAAGGAGAAATTACCAGAAGATTCCTCCCATCCATTGACATGACTTTCCCGAAGTCTCCTTCCTGGTTTTCACCTGGTCTGCAAGTTACATTCCTGATCACAGGACATGGGCCCTTTCAACAAAAATTGACAGCAATGGGAATTGAAAGCAATCCATTCTGCCACTGTGGCGAAGAGGAGTCATGGGGGCATCTCATGTATGAGTGCCCTGCTTACGATGATTGTAGGCTCAAATTTTTTACTGAAATCCAGGAGAACCCTCGTAACCATGAAACATACCTGCTTCAGAATGAAACAACATACAAAGCCTTAACGAGTTACGCACAAGCTGTCTTTACCATCAGACGGGCAAAGTTTGCTGAACTTAGAGCTGCTCAGAACAACGACCTTCAAGTGCAAACACAAACTGGGGTCGGATAGCATTTTCCCAACTGATAAAAGAGTAAGACTGAAGATTAAAATACTATGCTGGCATCATCATGGTTGGCACTACTTGAAAAGCTGACTCCCAGAGAGTGCTTGGCCTTTGGCACTCGCACAGTGGCGCCTGCCCCTGTGACTTTTGATCCCTCTACCCATCCCCTATTTCTCCTTACTCGGGTGGACTGCCTTCTCTATCTGTCCACTTTAGCTTGTTCCTCACATTCAGACCCCCCTTCCTCTTGTTCCCCAGGCCTTCTCTTCTCTTCTCTTCTCTTTCTTTTTTTTTTTTTTTTTTAACTTGGTCTTCGTCCAGGACGCTCAGGCGACCCTGGCGGAGACTAGCCAGAGAATAATGGGCAGCCTGGCTACCTCCTAGCGGTGTGTGCGGGCAACGTGAGGTCCCACCAGGGGCCCTGCGGCCAAATGCCAGGACACCCAACAGAACCTAACGCAATATGTCATATACAACAGACAACACTTTTCTGGCATTTACAGTAGTTCTGTATTCTTCACAGTGTACATATGGCGCAGATGTGAGAAATTACAGGTGTCGCCTGACCCTAACACTATGCACACTATGCACACTAATACAGTATCATAACTGGTTCTCCCCAGGTCTACAAGCAACGTACCTCTTAACTGGACACGGAGCTATTAATGCCAAACTGTCTCTACTTGGGATTCAGGTTGATCCAACTTGCACTTGCGGGGGGCTGGAGAGCTGGCAGCACCTAATGTATGACTGCAGGCTCTATGAAGACCTACGTGGTGTTTTACTCACCAGAATCCACTACTTACCCCAGGGACAAGAACATCACCTCCGAGACACAAAGGAGGAGTATCAAGCCTTCTCGGATTATGCACAGGCACTGTTCACGAGGAGGAGGACGAGGAGGAACCAAATGGCCGCAGCCCACAACCCACTACCATTATAACCAAAGAACATCTGTTCTTCAGCTCACCGGGCTGTCTTGCCTGGTGCCTTTCCACCCCCTCCCCTGCGCCGGTGGTGGAACAGTCCCCCCGGCGCCCCCTACTTTCTCCTGACTTCTGGGGTTGCCTACTCTATCATCCCCATATTTCTGCCTTAACCCCCCAGCCTTCAGTCTCCCACCCACTCTATCTTTATGCTAGCGAATGTCCCACACACAAAAACTTAATTATGTCAAAATTCCCGTTCGCCCATTCTTTCGGCCTTTATTATGCAAGCATTATCCCCCTCACCTAACGATCATCAAACCGACGATGATGGATATATGTCTCTGTCTGTACGTACGTGCATGCCCCGCGAGCAAGAAGACTGCCCGGGTGCACAGTGTATTAAAAGTGATTTCTATAGTGCTTATTTTGAGCTAGAGACAATACTAACTCAAGACTTCCTTTTTTTATTTTGTGGACTGCAGTGACTGCTCAGAGGCTCTCACATCCGCGTTGTGCGGGGTGGGCGCCCAGGCTTGGCCTGGACGGCTAAGAAGAGCCTGACTGTTGATTAACAGTTAAATTGTCAGTGTAGTGTGGGATATTGGAAACATTAATCCGAGTGTTCCGCGCCCTTTTGGGTTGCAATAACTGGTGTTTTGGCTAAAGAACTTGTTGCTTTATTGCGACGAGAATTGTTATTGCTCCTGTGGAGTAAGTATATTTGTTATTTTGTTTGGCAATCTGCGATTGCTGTATACTGTGTGTTATCTATTGCATTACTTTTGGTTGTATTGGCTTCTCATGGCTGCGCGTCCTGAAGGAAGGCCTGGCATTTCTGGACGTGATGAACAGTATGTAACAGAGCTGGACTTGACCTCGTCTCCGCCTAGGTTGAGACCATTGGCAGTTTGGCAGTTTGTCTCGAAAGAATGGAGGATCCAGAGACCTCCATGGATGATTCTAGTGATGCAGATGCACGTCTGGACACGGCACAACGTACAGGTTTAAAGAGGATAAGAGTTGACAGTGGTGAGAAGATAGAAGTTGAGGGGGCCTTGTCATTTGACGATATTAAGGACACAAGGAAACAGTTGCAAGAGTTCCTTTTTAAGGACAGTAATAAAGTGAGTCGTGCGGTAATTAATGCGATTCTTGATATGTGGGACGTCTTGGAGTCAAAGGCGCTTAAGGTGAATGAGTCCAATAAGTTACTTAGGGTTCGTTTGCAAGAACGTGATGTTGTGGGACAGGTCCAGGAATCATTTGCAGAGGTAGTAAAGAGAGGTGGTGGTGTAACACCTCAAAAGGAAAAGGACAGACATGTGGTTTTTATTAAGGCGGACCACGAAAAGTATAAAACAAGCGAGGACGTGAGAAGCGAAGTCCTTAAGTCAGTGAGACCTCAGTTAAAGGAAATGAAAGTTAAGAGTTTCCGAACGATTCGCGATAAAGGTGTTGTGCTGGAACTTGACTCAAGGGAGGACCTAGCCAAGGTCACGAACTGTGCTGAGATAAAGAATTGTGGGATGAAGTGTGAGATCCCAAGGAAACAAGGAAATAGAATAATTATTTACGATGTGGATGGAAGCTTAGAAAAAGATGAATTCCTGGAGCAAGTCTATATCAAGAATGTGCAAGAAGCTGGAATTTCGAAAGACAAATTTTTGAGTGAGACTGTAGTAAGATCTGTTGCCAGGGTCTATGATTCAGAGGCGAAAAATTGGATCCTAGAGGTTGCAGAGCCAGTGAGAAAATTTTTGGTGGAGAGGGGTCGTCTTTACGTCCATTGGAGCTCACATAGAGTGCGAGATATCGCATTCTTAACGAAGTGTTTTCGGTGTCTAGCATTTGGGCACGTTTCCAGAAATTGCAAAGCCAAGCTAACCTGTGGGCATTGTGCGGGAGAGGGTCACCTCTTCAAGGACTGTTCTCGGAAAAAAGATTCACCGAGCTGTGCGAACTGTAAGCGAAAGGGATTGGGGGCTGACCATAGTATTCGGAGCAAAGATTGCCCAGAATACAAGAAATATGTTGAATCTATCAAAAGGAAACCGTTAAATGGATAGTACAACTAAAAATAAAGCAGTTGCAAAATTAAAAGTTATTCAAATTAATGGTCAGCGTTCCTCCCAAGTAGCGTCGCAGTTGGCGCAGAAGACACGAGAAGAGGATTGTGATCTCCTCCTTGTACAGGAGCCTTATAGGGTAAAAGATGGAATAAAAGGATATCCGGTAAGTTATAGGATTGCGCAGCATGAGAATTGCCGGGCTGCTGTTGTTATATGCAACCCCGACCTTGCAGTTACTAAGATACAAAGTCTTTCATTCTCACATGGAATTTGTGTAGAAGTTATTGGCCCGATTGGGCGGATATACTTAGTGAGTTTGTACTGCCAGTTCCAAGAGACCCCTGAGTTGTACCTGAGGTACATAGATGCAGTGTGTAGAGCGCTTTCAGGGAAGCGGATAATACTTGGCGTGGACTCCAATGCAGACTCTGTACTGTGGTACAGTAATGAGACCGATGCTAGGGGCACCCTCTTTGAGGATTGCCTGGTTAGTAATGGCCTGGAGGTTGCGAATCGGCCCCACAACCTGAGCACCTTTTCGACTGCTAATGGCGAATCGAATATTGATGTAACACTATGTAGTGTATCAGCCATAGATGTGGTGCAGAATTGGTGTGTACGGGAGGGGTGGTCGACAAGCGACCACCGGGCTATAACGTTTGATATAATAAGCAGAACACAGAGTCTGGGGGAGGAAGTGCCAAGTAGGCTTGTTAGGAAGTCTGTGAACTGGCAGGTATTCTGGACTTGTATCCACAAGCGAATGCAGGAAGGGAAAGCTGATTTTATTGCTAATAATGCGGATTTTAAAGCGAACTTTTTGACTAGAGCTCTGAGAGGATCTTCATGCAGATCAATGGTTAGGGGACCAAGACGAGCTAGATCGGTGCCCTGGTGGAGTGTGGGCCTCAGATGCTTGCGAAAGCAAGTTAACTGTGCCAGACGAAGGTGGAAGAGGGTGCGAGATGGTAGGCCGGAATTGGTGGCTGTTTATCACAGACTGTACAAAGACCTTAGAAATAGATATGTAACTGAAATAAGGAGAGCAAAGCAAAAATCCTGGGAGGACTTTGTACACATAGAAGGAAATCGGGACCCTTGGGGTTTCCCGTATAAATTAGTTATGGAACGGCTAAAGATGGAGACAGTTACCTTCTCGATTCGTACTGCGGGTTCTGAAACAAGAACATGGGAAGAGTCGATTGAGGCAGTGTTGGATGCTCTCTTTATTCCTGATAATGCACAAGAGGACACACCGAACCAGGCTTGCATCAGGAGAACAAATGCTGAATATCTTGGGCAAGGTATAGAAGGCCCCTTTAAAATGGAGGAGCTGCAGGCGGCACTGAAGGAAACGAAGAATAAAAAAGCCCCAGGTGAAGATGAAATCTTTGCTGAGACACTTAAAAAGTTTTTTGAGAAGTATGCTTCTTCTTTGTTGGAAGTTTACAATGGGTGTCTGGCGGAGGCAGTTTTTCCGGCTTGTTGGAAGTCTGCCTTGCTAAGAATCTTGCTAAAGAATGGTGATAAGGACACATCGAACCCCAGGTCATATAGACCGATAGCACTTCTTTCGGTGCTAGGAAAGGTTTTGGAGCGCCTAATGTTGACTAGAGTCTTAGTGAAATATGAAGCTAAAGGGCTAGGCTCGGCGAGGCAGTACGGTTTCAGACGAGGGAAGTCTATTGAGGATGCCCTATGAGAAGCCATGCGATGCGTGCGAGTCAGTGATAGCAGGTATGTGTTAGGCATATTTGTTGACTTCAGAGGTGCCTTTGATTCTCTCTGGTGGGAGAGTATATTGGCAAGATTGAGGGTTATGAACTGCCCGCATAACCTCTTTAAACTGATGCGAAGCTACTTTTCGGACAGAAAGATCATAGTCAGGAATAAGTTCACCTCCGTAGTTCGGAGGATTGAACGGGGAGCACCGCAGGGCTCGATTTTGGGCCCTGCGGTGTGGAACATTGTCCTTGACGAAGCTTTTAATGATGATTGGGGAAATGCTGAGATATTTGCCTATGCAGATGATGTGTTATTGCTAGTTCAAGGGAACTCACGGTTAGTGATTGAGCAGGAGGCTGAACAAGCAATACAGAGGCTGGATTTGTGGGCAGTTACAAACAAGTTAGCGATATCGGCGGAAAAGTCGATGATTATGTTGATTAAAGGAAAACTGAGTGCCAATAGAAATCCCACGGTGAGATTGAGGGGGTGTCCTCTGAGGTACCAGTGCCAGGTGAAATATCTTGGAATTATGTTGGGCGAAAGGCTTAGCTTCGTGCCCCATGCAAAATATGTGCGCGAAAAAGTGAAGAAGATCTCCGGCAGGATTCGGAGGATAGTTCGCCACGAGTGGGGTCTGAGAGGTAAAGCTCTCGGACTACTTTACCACTGTGTTTTTGAGCCAATTATTATTTATGGCTGTGGAGCATGGGGCGAGGCTGTTAACCACTGTTTCGTGCGAAGGCACTTAAGTGCTGCACAAAGATTAGCGGTGCTGTCTTTGACGAGGGCCTGTCGAACGGTGTCCAGTGAAGCGTTGCAGGTGTTATCTGGGAAGCTTCCCATAGATCTGGTTGTAGCTAAGCGGTTCCTGTTGTTTAATACCAGAAGGAACCAACGGGTAGAACTTTTTGGGCTAAGTTCTTGTCCTGAGCAGGGACGTATTTATGTCCTGAGCAGGGACGTCCTTGATGTAAGGAGAGAGGAGAAACGTTTGCTAAGTGAATTGACCCAGATCTGGCAAGCTCGCTGGACGAATTCAGAAGTAGGCAGAGTGACGTATAAATTTATTCCTTCGGTAGAGACTCGAAGGCTGCAAGAAAGGTGGCCACATCTGTGATTGCACCAGACAATGGTGGTGACTGGCCATGGGCTTGGGGTTCGTTTGAAACAGTTTGGACTGATTCAGCAAGATACGTGTGCCTGTGGGCTAGCAGAAGATAGTGAGCATATTATGTGTTATTGCCCAAGATATGATGGGCCCAGAAATAGATTCCGGCAAAGGATCGGAGGTGTAGTTGATCTGCATGAGATCTTCGAGGACCTAGGTTTTTATAAGGCTTTTTTGTGTTATATTGATGAAATTTTTAGAATAAGAGATGTTTAAGTAGCTACTGTTGTGTATATAGAGATGTGATGTTTTATAGTGATAAAACAATATGTGATTGCTTCAGACAAGCCTAATTTGTATTTAGGGAACGGTTTTAGTATGTTTTTAAGGAAGTATGTCTTTTAAGGTATGTTTTATGGTAAATGTACTATGGAAGTTTTATATTTTAACATAGATAGTAGAGGACCCACCTCCACGCGGTAGGGGCGGAAACCCCTATCACAAAAGCTAACTGCGTTAGCTGGTGGAGGGGGCCAAGTGGTCCGAGGGCATATATGTAAAGAATAATCTGTTCTTTTTTAGTTAAATGTGTTGATGAGCTTTTGCTCAAGGAACACAAATAGATTATATGATGATGATGTACGTACGTGCATATAAAAGAGCGCGCGCGTTTTTTTTTTTTTTTTAGGTCCTAGTCTCTGAAATCTCAGGAAATTAGGTGGCAGGACCTGCCAGAGTGAAACTAAAACTACTGGGTTCCTGGTCTGCCTCCACGGGGCGAAGGTGGGGCAACGTTGGGCCTCAGCAGGGGTCCAGCGGCTAAACGACCAGATGAACAACGGTACACGACATCACACAGATACAAAGCCCACACACTTTTAAATCTCTGGCATTTCCCAGTGAACTGGTACACCCACAATGAAAGCAACACGGAGATGGGGGAAACCCCTGGTGCCGTCTGACACTAAATACAACTTACACCTTACCTTACAATACAGTATCATCGGTTGGTCAGTGCGGTCGCATTTGACTGTGCTCTGTGTTCAACATAGTTTTCTTGTAGGATCTAAATCGCCAACGGTGTTGAAAGTTTGCCTATCCTGAGGACGCAATGTGCACTTCATACAGTGTTAATCTCCATCCTCTAGGACAGACACAACAGGTAAAATCTTTAATAATTACTTTCGGAAATTATGTTAATAAATGACTATATTCGCATAGTCAGACTGTTCAAGGTAAGTCGTCAAGGTCGCCAGCCTCGCAAGAAGGCATGGAAGTAACCCCTGCAGGTTAATCCTTGCCTGAAGCTTCTTCACTGCCTTCACGTAAATAAGGAATTTGAAAGAGTATGGGAAAGACAATTGTAGTACATTCCTACTGTAAAACGAACCATGTCCGGATTAACATGCCATTCTGCATGTGGGCCAAGTAGCCTTACTCCAACTGATCTTTCCTTGCTGGACTGATTGCAAGGACAAAGAATGTGACTGCTATACACCGCGGCCAGAAATCGCTTAACCCTAATTCTTCTTGTGGACTGCTCCTGGTGTGAACGAAATCTCAAGGTTTACTGAACTAAGTTAAAGTCAGGTGTTTCTTCCAGGTGTGGTTTAGTTTTAGTCACAGGAAAACCATTAACCAGTGTAATGATGTCTGAGGATTACTCTTTATCGGACATGCCTGGAGATCTAATATTAGCTCCAGACTTTTTAAATACTGGGTTGAAAGAACCTTTAGACGAATTTATAGAAATGCTAGGGAAGGAATTACCCCAACTGGGATCACTTGAAGGTGCAGCGGATTCTCAGTCGGTAAATAACCCGGGGCCAACTGTACGCTTAATTTAGATTACTTAAGTGTTCTGAAAAATAATTTTCTAGATATTTTTAAGTCAGGATCCACCGTTACCCCCCTCATGGTGGTGGAAGCTGGTAAAATCTGGAACAGTATGGAATGATTGGTGATTGATCTCACCATCGACAATGAGAGGTTAAAAACAAATTTAGACTTAAGAGTTTTGCCTACGTCCACCCCTGCGGCCACTTATGCCAAGGTGGCTGCAGCGAGCGCAGGCATAAAGACTGCTGCTGAACTGATTCCCTCGGGAACTCGGAAAAGCATGTAGTGTTGATTAAAGCCAGTGAAAAGTGTGAATTAAAAACGAGTGAAGAAGTTAAACAGGTGATTGCAACGAATTTTAAATCCGAACTTAAACAGATTAAAATAAAATCTATCAGAAAAGTTAGAGAAAAAGGCGTTGCAATAGAAACTGCCACTGACGAAGACATTACTAAATTAAAGAACTGCCCGAAGTTTGGGGAACACAAATTAATTGTAGACTCGCCCCGAAAACTAAACCCGACTGTGATATTCTATGACATACAAAAAGATATGTCAGACCAAGAGTTCTTGGAGGATCTGTATGTCAAAAACCTGTGCGAGCACAATGTTAGTGAGGAAGACTTCAAAAACGGGGTTAAGGTCAGATTTAAGATAAACGCTAAAAACAAAAACAACAAACACTGGGTAATTGAAGTTCCTGCCTATATCAGGCGAATAATATTAAAAAATGACGCTCGCGTCTACCTGGGCTGGTCGGTTCACAACGTGAAGGATTTTATTATCGCTTCACGTTGTTTTAAATGTTTGACTTATGGGCATTCGGCTAGATATTGCAGACAGCAGGACTACACGTGTGGGCACTGTGGAGTGCAAGGTCACCAGTCGCAATCGTGTCCCACTCCTGAATCACCCGTTACATGCCCAAACTGCAAAATAAAAAAGAGGAAATCAGATCACTCATATCGTGACTCGAAGTGTCCCGAGTTCTTGCGAGCTCAGGAGGTCACCAAATCTCGCACAAATTACATTCAGTAAGATAAAAAATGTACAGCGTGGTGAGAGATTAAAAATATTACAGTTAAACTGCCAGCGTTCTGCATCTGCAATGAGTGATATCTCCAAACTAATTACGGATCACAAAATTGACATTCTAGGACTTCAGGAATTATACTCCTACTGTGGGGGGCGGTGTGGTATTCTTTATTTCTCTTATTATTATTTTTTGTATATTTTATTATTATTATATATATATATATATATATATTTATATAGCCCCTTATTAACCCCTCTCACTTTAACACTTGACTTGATTGATTTCAGAAAATCCCAGACTCCAGGGGACCCCAAATATAATAGGTATTCTTCCACTGGACTGGCTGATGTTCGGAATGACAGACAAACTCGTGAGTGTTGAATATAACAATGTTTATTGGCATATCATACATATTAAAACTTTCTACAACTTCTAACTGAATACCATATTTAGTGGGAACTTGTTATCCTACTAACGTTTAAATGTGTATATATCGTGTAATCAAAATCAAAGTATATCATCAACAACTACCCAATTCTAATACATATACTGTATATATATCATTGTGTCTCTTCATGTTCTACATAGGTTTCAGTAGGTCATGGTATTCACCACGCACAATCCGTCCCTCTTTACTCCTAAACAGTCCGTATAAATGAATAATCAACTACCAGCTAATGAACAGGCTATAAAATTCACTAAGTGTTCGTTTCCCAAAATTGTTAGTAAAATACATATATTCAATCACCTTTCCTTGTAGCCAGGTCAACAATCAACAATAATCAACTAAATTAATTAGTTACCTTCCAGTTCAGCCAATCAACAATCCCTTAATGGTCTAATCGTTTAATCAATCTCCACTGTTTAATCAATCTCCACTCCAATAAGGTATACTCATTATAAATCAACATTCACAATAATTCAAATTTCAACTTCTAACTCCACACTAGTTAGTAATCCATTACCCAATTGTTAACAATTCTTAGTTACTTATTAGATCATTTCTTTCAATCAAATATTAATACAGAACTTCACTTCCAATTACAGACTAACTTGTACCTTAATTACATTACTCTTATTCCCTCCACTAGGTTGTTTATCTTTCTTTATGTATTACAATGGTACATTTATATATATATTTATTACTTAGACATTCTCTCCTAAATTTTATAGCGTTCTCCTATAGTCCTTTCCAATATTAAATTAGGTTCCTTTATTTTCAGTAATTTATCTAACACTTACGTAATTGACTGGGCATTTCTCCCTGCTCGGTCTCCTTTCCTATCTGCCCTAGGCGTGGACTGGAATGCAAAAGGTTGCCCATCCGGGGAACACAATAATCTATCACACGTTTCCCTACCGGGTACTGCGCTGCTGGATTTAAATCAGGATCCTATATTCTTTCTTAGTCTGCATTGCGTCCGTGGACTGAAGTACTTTCCGAGTCAGCCAGTCGCTCGACATCCCATTTAATTAAATTTGCCTCTAGGATTCTCTGTGTGTGTTTCTCCTTTCTTCCTCCATACTGCATTAGCTTTTACAAGTGAACTTTTCTTCCTACTCTAAACTTACACAAAGTTCTTATCAACAATTCTCCCACTACAGCTTCCATCTACCCCCGGACTGCAGCTACCACACAAACTAGACCATGACTCTCTTCGAAACTTCTCTCTACGCTCTCTCCAAAATTCCCTCCGCTTTCTTCCTGGCCAATCGTTGACATTCACATCCCTTCCTTCGCGATTCTTATTCGTCTCCTCTTCTCTTCCGTGGCGTGTCTTCCATCCTTTATGTCAGAACTTCCGTTTGTCTAGCAATTTCTGGAACTTTCACGAAAAGCAAACGGAAGTTCCGGTCATCTAAGAAAATTCCAGATCCTCTTGTGACCTCATACTCACATCCATTACTACGTCGCCCACACCTGCTAGTAGTCGCACCGTGAAATTTTTAAGAGGGTACTTCCGTACTCAGTGCCCTTTTCTCTTGAGTGTATGCCCCTATCTTAAGTGGGATTTGTTTCGGTCTATTACAATTAACGACTCACTAAAGAATCGTTTACAAACGAGGGATATAACTTAAGCTGGGAGTGTCTGGAATAACTTTCAAATTCCAGTGTTTCCTAACACATGATATTTGAGCTGAAAACTGACTGTTTACACTACAATTAACTCTCCCAATATTTAACAAGACTTTATTAATTATTATTGTAAGGATGGGTCCTTACACTACAAAGGCAAAGTTAAAGGATTCCCAAACGGCTGTAGGGTGGTTCAATCTAATGTATCTGTTACAGGACAGGATGCAAATGCTGTGGCAAGGGTGTGGGCAGCTCTCGTTACAGCGGACAAGGAGATCACGATCACGAGGGTAAATGGTCTCTGCTCCGAGCATGCGGCATGTGCATGCTTGGAAGGCAGTTTTGGACAAATATTCTTCATCTCAATCTACATGCAGTGCTCACAGCATTCTCAACAAATTCAGCCTTATCTAAACTTCCTTGAGACAGCTTTAATTAGGTTATCAGGCAAAAAGATAGTTATAATGACCGACACAAATGCTTCTTCCACCATGTGGAACAGCCCCATAACGAATATTAAAGGTCAATTACTGGAGGAACTCATAATAACTAACGGATTGATTGTCTGGAACACCCCCGGGCATTTGGCCATTTATTCTTCCCCTTCTGGTCAGTCTTACATAGATGTCACTCTGTCGAATGCAACATTCGGGAGATGCATAGAAAACTGGACTGTTCACTCCTCTTGGTCGGTAAGCGACCACAATGTAATAGCCTTTGACATAATATCAAATGAAAAGGCAGCAGCTTTGAGGGGCAATCATGACTTCCCCAGATACAAAACTCGACAAATCAATTGGAATCCTTTTGAAAAACTACTTAAGGAAAAATTTACGGAGGAAAAAGTGACAAATCTGACAGACCTTACTTTGGACCAGCATCTAAAAGAATTGATGGCAATCATCACCGGAATATGCGACGAGACGATTAAGAAGAAACAGAGAAGGCAAAATTCGGTTCCTTGGTGGTCCCAGAACCTTTCTACTCTAAGGAATCATACAAAGAGCGCAAGACGAGACGTTCAGAGAACTAGGAGAGATTGTAGACCTGAAGACGAGATAAACCGCTTGAATGAAATACACAAAAACGCGAGAAGGAGGAGCCACATTCCGGAGGAGCGAGTGCAGAAAAGCGAAAACGTCACCTTTGATCCGAAAGAAATTGTTTAGGAGATTCAGAAGGGCTGAGATGTTGAGGCTATCAAAAGCAGCTTCAATATCGGCATAAACAACCGCCATTTCTGATTTGGCCTCAAATGCATTTAAAATTTCCGTTTGGACTGCCAGAAGGTTGGAGACAGTTGATCTATTAGGGAGAACATAATGGAGTTGTTTTGATGATTGTGGAAGAAGATGGCGTGTTATATGCGGAAGAAGGACTTTTCTAGTATCTTTAGGAGCGTGAATGCAGTGGAAATCGATCTATAGTGCTTCGGCTGGCTTGGTAGTTGAACTTTAGGTAGTGGGGCAAGACTGTATTTGCTCCAGGATGCAGGAAACACTCTATGAGAGAGGATGGAGTTGAACAAGTAGAGCAGAGGATCAAGGATATATGGACTGAGGCACTTTACGATGAAATGCGGGACTTTATCGATGCCAGCGGTGCATGATGGACGCAGCGAGTTGATGGCTTGACGAAGCTGCTGTCGATCGATTTGAATGGAAAACAGCTCATCATCTGGACTAGAAATGGGGTCTGGTTGGTAATCATATGGTTGTGTGATGTTGTCTTGGAATCTGGCTACATAGTTGATCTGGATTGAAATTAGAATCTGGTTCAGAGTTACGGGTATATGGCACTTTGCCTTTGGATAAGGTCTTGTCAGTATATTCTTTAATGGCTTGCGATTTCAGTCTGTTAAACAGTGCTCTAGCTTTGGAGTACTGAGTTCGGTCATATGCTGTACCAGACTGTTTCCATTGTTTATGGAGGGACTGTTTGCACTTGAAACTGTAATTTAGCTCCGAAGACCACCAAGCATTAGTTCTAGCGGAGATACTGACCTGTTTAGCTGCTGAGAACATGGTAACAGTGTGCAACCATCTAGTTAATATGTCTAGAGCCAGTTCCGGATCTCCTGATTCGAGAACTTCCCAGGGAATTAATCTTGTTGCATAAAGGCATCTATTCGGTTGTAGGAAGGTGGGAGAGATGATGATCTTCCTTTTGACGTAGTGGGAGACATTAAAGTTGGGCGTTGGGAGCTGCAATAGGACTACGATGGGTTCATGATCGGATTCAAAGTGAGTTTCGTTTTAATGTCGACGCTACAGGAACCAGACGATAATATGAGATCCAGGCGATGAGGACCTCTAGTTGGGCCTTCGTTTATGATTCTGAGGCCACTAGGTGCAATCTTAGCCATAAGTGACTCATGACGATGTTGGAGATTTGGTGGTAAGTTAAAATCTCCACAGATGAGGTGGATAGCAGATGTGTGAAGCGTATTTATTAGCCAGGATGCAATATCATTGATTGTCTCAGCATCGGGGGTTGAGTGTGTATATATTGCACCGAGATCTAATAAGCAGGAGTTAATCTTGACCGTTACTATCAATGCTTCGAATAGATTGGATTTGCTGGAGACTATATGTACGAACTCAAGTTACTGGCATTTATGATAACAGCAACGCCCCCACCACAGGTATGAGAGCGGGAGGTGAAGAAAGATTTGTAACCAGCAGCTTGGGCGGAGGCAATTGATTCTTGTTGTGGTTCCAGCCAGGTTTCAGACATGCGGATGACATCAGCCATTTGGGACAGAAGCATCTGCTCGTGTCTCGAGCTTATTCCGAATACTACGAACATTTTGATAAAAAATCTTGAGTGTAAGGTGACACGAGACCTTCAGGAGTGCTGATTCGAGGACATTATTTACTTTCTTTGTTGGCTTTTTAGCACGGTTGGTTACAATAGTTGGTATAAGCTGAGGGTGGATTTCATTGTAGCTGTGGTATTGCAGAGATTGATCAGAGGTTTTGTCATCGGGGTATGTATAGGGCTCATCATCGTGTGGCCCTGATTCCTGGTTTTGGGGCTTCTGAGAATAGGAATGTCTATCAAACCGTCACGCTTGGGAGCAGTCTGGGTGGGATAGCGCATTAGCCATGGCTAGACGTGGGGTGATATTGGATTTAGGTTCATAGTATGGCCTGAGTAGTGATCCAGACGGCCAGAAAGCAGTCGCTGATATGGAGCTGAAATTCTGTGCATCGCACTCAACTTTGAACGATGTATGCAGGGGTGTTTTCTTAAGAAGTGTGACGGACACAGTAAAGTGCAGCTCATGCATTATGTATGACTCGATATCATCTGGAGTTGTATTTGGGGCCAGTCGGGAAACGAATAGACTTCGTCGAAGACGGACAGTTGGTGGATTCATCGCCTGCAGCCTGGAGGTGGCCGAGGTGCCCATTTTAAATGATCGCCTTCTCTTTAGTACATTTGGGGTTCCCATTTTACCCTCTTCAGGGTGGCGAGGCTTACTGCAGTAACTCTGGGCCACAAGTGTAGGAGGAGGTGCAGCTACAACCTCCGCCCAGGATGGTTGTAATGTTAGCAGTGGGGGGCCGCAATTGTGGATTTCAGGTTTCTTCGGCATTGTAGGTTGATACACTCGGCTTGAGTACGAGTAAGGCTTGACGATAGTTTCAGGATTGGGTTTCCATTGCAACGTAGTATATGGCTTCTGTTATTTGTGGAGTGGACACTAAGTGGTTTATCTGGATTAGCTGATTCTTCCGTAGGATTGGCAGGATTTCTGGTCTGGTTTTCCTGGCAAGGAAGTTCTTCGGCTATCTGGATCTCGGGGAAATTTAGTGTTTGGCCTGAATTCAGTACATTAGTGCTGTAGGATAAGTTATTGTGATCCTGATTAGTAGCGCAGGTCTGAGTCGTAGCGCATTTCATAGCTGGACCACCATCATTACATGTACACAAACTTGGATCTTGAGAAAAGTTATCAGTTATGGAGGATACGCAGTTATTATTACTGCAGAGCATACCATGTTTGATATCCTCAAGTATTGATGTTATAATAATTTCAAGTGATTTACGGTTCTTGAAGAGGCACGTGGAGTGGCTAGGAAACAAAGATTCAGCAAGCGAAAAATCAGTTTGTGAAGACACATTAGTAAACACGATAGAAGGTGGGGAGTTCCTTCTTTGGGGATCTGCATGCATTGTTGGCTGTGCATGCGGGATATTGGCGAAATCTTCTCTTTGAGTTGCTACAGTGGCGACACTGCGATGGTGTCTGGGTGTTATAAAGGTTTCCGGGAAGACAGGCACGTCTAAGTCGGCTGAGGTCGCTCGGCCACCATAGTGAGTCGAACGCTCCAGCAAAGTCTATGACAATAATCAGGAAATATTTTCTATTGGAGTTTGTGGCAGTTGCAAGGATATTCTGGAGTGCATCAACTGTTGAGCATCCTTGTTTGAAACCATACTGGCTTACTAGAATTTCGCCATCCAACTCGGCAGCCGAAATCACTAGCAAACTGCAGGACATGGCTGACTACCTCAATACCTTCAACCTCCAAATCAACCCCCTAAAATCGGCACAAATAACTTATTCTGTAAAGGGCAGCCCAACAACGTTGGAGCCTGTGCTTAACGGCTGCTCAGTTCCAAGTGTTCAAACACACAAAGATCTGGGGGTCGTTTTGGACTCCAAACTATCTTTCAATGATCACATAAACCTCATACAGTCGAGGCTGAATTCACTACGCTGGGTTGCCAAACAACAGCTGCTCCACTCCACCGACCCACAACTGGTAAAAAGATACATCGTATCAATCCTTTACCCGACAATACTGTATGCTTCAGAGATATGAGCCTCGGCCGCCGAATCCAACATTAAAAGAATATTTTCTGCCGAATTCTGGCTTCTAAAATGGGCCAACAGCAAACTCCACCTTCCCCCAGCTCAACACAGTTAGCAGAAGCTCTTCAACTACGCAGGCTCCGGTTCTCATCGGAGAAAGAAGGCTGCTGTTCACCATCAAGATGGCCACCGGTAAAATTACAGAGCCGAACATCTGGGATGACTGCTCTTGGCGCATTCCTCCCCCTTATCTCCGGTCTTCAGCACAGCTGCCAGCAAGCCGTAATCGGTTAGTACTAGCCGGTACTAACCGATTCCTGTCAAAGCAAATGCTGCCCTCACTGCAAGCCATCGACGGGGACCTTCAAGAAGTGGTCAATAATAAAAAATACACGAAAATGTAACTAAAAATGTAAACCTGTGCTTTGTTGCCTTCCAATAATCTGATGTCTTGCTCACAAACATGTTTCGTAAACCCCTGGCACCACCACCATGCCGTGATTAATTAAACATCCTAAACTAGATGAAAAAACCTTATTAGAAAGCCAAAGGTGTAAAGAGGAAGCAAATCCCAGTTTAACGGAAATAAATCACCCAATTAAAATCATTTGTGCTGGATAGTTTAATCTATTACATTTATTGCGAGTAAATAATGGTGTATTTTAAGCTAACTAGATTATTTAATAAACCGTTTAGATAATTTGAAGATTCTGTAATACATTTAAATTACTATTAGGTTTTCCAAAAAATGCTATATTCAATTTGAACCATTGAATATTGAATGAAAAATGCTATATTCAATTTGAACCATTTCATCATATTTCATAAGGTATTAAGGTTATTATCATACATAGTTTTTACCAAACCACAAGCGAAATTACCTGTGTCTTTTCACGATATTATTCGGATTACTTCGAGCACGAAATTATGCAGCTCGAGATAGTATAAGATGTTATGAAATTTCGACGCTATATTCCAAAATTATTTCCTACGTCAAAATTCAGATTCCATCTTTTTATTAATCCTACTTAGTTGACCAGCGTGGCTGCGCAAACAATGTGATAACCCCTGAGTTGATATTGTTATTTGCGTGGGACGGCTCCAAAAAATAGTATGTACTGTATTCTTAATTGTAGGCTATCATGAAATAGTTTTTTTAACATCTTGTATTTTATGCAAAGAGCTTCCTCTCGTGACCTGTAAAGAAAAGTAAAACAGTATTTTTCAGTCGCAGGACATCTTAGCTGTATGTATAGCCATTAGCTGATATGAAGCAGTGTAGGCAGTGCCATCTACCGGTCAGACACTGATTCTCGATTATAATGAGGATTTCCAAACTCCAGTTCTTATTAATGCATTGTTAAGAGAAATTATTTTTCTAAAAATTAATAACAGTATTTATATTAATGCTATATTAAGAGAAATTATTTCTCTTAAATCGCGATATAAGAAACGAATGTGCTTATATTCTGATTAACTAAAAAACCACTCAGAACGAACTTCCCCCCCCTACATCCCTTTACATAAAGAGATGGAACGGTCTTCCATCTCTTCCATGACAAGTTTCACCACCAAAAAGTGGCAAACTAAGTCATTGTCACGCTCAGGATGAAACTCCACCACTCTTCCTCGTGGTTGAGTTCGCTGCGAGTTTACAAAACAGAAGTAAAAACTTTACCTTCACAACGAGTTGCCCTGCTATTGCAGTACTTGTAAACAAATCGATCACCAAAATAATAAATTATTATTATTATTATTATTATTATTATTATTATTAGCCATATGGTGCATGGACGCCTGAGGCTTAGGCTTCACCAGCCAAAAAAAAAAAAAAATTCTTCGATTACCCTGAGCGAGAGAAAGACCGAAAATAGAAAGGAACCACCAAGAAAGAGAAGAATGATGATATCCTTTAGTTTGCCAGGCCCATACTCAGCTGTGAGCTCCCGGGGGAAGAATAAATCTTTATCTTTTGGAATAAGTTTGTTTTAAAAAGGGATTTGAAAATTCAAATTTATAAATTAACTGATGCTATTCGATTTTCTTGAAATTATATAAAGCTAGAAGAGTCATCTTGCTTCTTCGTATGTTTTTGTGGGTAGCAGAACTGAAACTAATGCAATGGTCGTAGTCCTCCCAGAAGAAAAAACTTTGCCTTCACAAATTCCATTGGTAACTATTATCATACAAAATACATTATCATCATATCATACATTGAAGAAAATGAAGAATCGGAAAGCCCCGGGGGAAGATGAAGTTAGTGTTGAGTTGTTAAAATTGGGAGGAAGAAACATAACACAAAAACTGGCAAGGCTCTTCACAAAGTGCATTAGAAAAGGTGTGATGCCTAAGCAGTGGAATAATGCAATCATAGTTTTGCTGCATAAGAAAGGAGATAAATCAGAAATTGGAAATTATAGACCAATTAGCTTGTTATCCCAAATCTACAAGTTGTTCACAAGGGTCATTACTAACAGATTAGAAAGAATACTTGATGAGAATCAACCGAAAGAGCAAGCTGGCTTTAGCACAGGATTCTCAACTATAAATCACCTTCATGTAATATCGCAGCTAATGGAGAAAGCAAATGAATATAAAACACCATTATGCCTGGCATTTGTGGATTATGAAAAGGCATTTGACTCCATACAGCATAAGGCAATGTTTCGGGCACTGGAAACACAAGGCATAGATACTCCATATATTATGATTTTGAAGAAAATATATGAGAGTGCTACATCCTTTATTAGACTAGACAAAGACAGTAGCAAATTTAAAATCGAGAAAGGAGTTCGACAAGGAGACACAATATCTCCGAAGCTGTTTACTGCTGCCCTTGAGGAAGCTTTCAGAAGATTAGACTGGTCGCAGAAAGGAGTCAATGTGAGCGGAGAGTATCTAAAGCATTTACGATTTGCAGATGACATTGTGGTCATAAGCCACGATCCCAAAGAATTAGAGGAAAATCTTAATCAGTTATGCACAGTTAGTAAGGATTTTGGACTAAAGATGAATATGGCTAAAACAAAAGTAATGATGAACAAGTATGCCACGGAAAGGGAAATAATGATTGAAGGAGCAGTAATTGAAAAGGTGGAGTCATATACTTATCTGGGACAAGTTATTAGCTGTAATAATGATAAATGGCTGGAAATCAAGAGAAGAATAAATTTTGGATGGATAGCATTCAGGAAATATAGTCACATACTGAAGAGCAATATCCCAGTTTGTCTGAAACGTAAAATAATGAATCAATGTATACTCCCCACCATGACTTATGGGAGTGAAACTTGGGCACTCATCAAAAGAATGGAAGAGAAGCTGAGAACTACACAGCGAAGAATGGAACGAATTATATTGGGAAGCAGACTGTTAGATAAGAAGAGAAACACATGGATTAGGCAGCAAACTCAAGTAAAGGACATTCTTATGAAAACTAAAGAACTAAAATGGTCTTGGGCAGGACACATAGCTCGAAGACATGATGACAGTTGGACGAAGAAAATAACAGAATGGTACCCAAGAGGAGCTAGAAGAAAACCTGGAAGACAAAGGCGGAGATGGATAGATGAAATTCATGAGTTTTTGGGTAGTAAATGGATGGCCAGTGCTCAAAACAGAAGGAACTGGAAAGTTGCTGGAGAGGCCTTCATCCTCCAGTGGATTGAAAATGGCTGATGATGATGATTATCATCACACAAAATGGATTTACAAAAGATTAATCTCAAATTTATTTTAAAGATGAGACTATTATAATAGACTATTTCAGACTTTCTGGTCCT
Source organism: Mastigoproctus giganteus (assembly GCF_048544385.1). Classification (NCBI taxonomy): domain Eukaryota; kingdom Metazoa; phylum Arthropoda; class Arachnida; order Uropygi; family Thelyphonidae; genus Mastigoproctus; species Mastigoproctus giganteus. The sequence continues at coordinate 27,811,963 of NC_143587.1, forward strand.
TCATTACATATCAGGTGAACATTAGGAATAATAATTAGACAAAATAGAAGGAACGTTTGCAATAACACTTAAAAATGCTTGTGTTAACATCCGCAATAAAGCTGTCCGAAATCTCTCAGTAACAAAAATTTTTGGAGTGTGCTTTTCTGTATGTTATATATTTTTATTTTTATATTTCACGTAATATTTACAAATAACTATTTTCGACGCCTTTTTCCAAAATATACAAATAAATACATGTAATTTACGGTTATGTAATTTGTACTAAGGTTTTCCACAGGTGACGTTTCAGCATTCTTACAGAATCCTATCTTCAAACTAAAAATGTAGTTCAGGCTCAGGGGTTCATATCTGGGAGTATGGGCATGGCAAACCCAGGATCCTTTGCTGGATATCATCATTCTTCTCTTTCTTGGTGATTTCAGAAGTAGAAACTTCTGACTCTCTCTCTCAAGATAACTCCAGAATTTTTTTTTTTTTTTTTTTTTGGCTGGTGCAGTATAAGCCTCAGGCTTCCTTGCACCTTATGAATAGAGTGTGGAGTGTGTTTAGTGTCAAACGGCACCAGGGGTTTCCCCCATCTCCGCGTAGTATACATTGTGGGTGTGAAACAGAACACTGTCAAAGCCAGAGGTTTAAAGTGCATGGATTTTGTATATGTGCAGTGTCGTGTACCGTTGTTCCTCTGGTCATTTAGCCGCTGGTTCCCTAAAGGGTTCCAACGATGCGACACTCTGCCCCGTGGAGGCAGAACAGGTACACTAGTATTGTAGTTATTTACTCTGGCAGGTCCTGCCAGGTAATTTCCTGAGATTTCAGTGGCTAGGACCTAAAAAAAAAAAAAAAAAAACGCTATAGACAGGGGTCAGTCAAAAAGGATTACTGTTTATGCAACTGATGTTATTATTAAGTTTTTGACAATTTAGAGATGGTTCAGACGCTGGTTATAAGTTAGAGAAGGGGGAGGGAAACTGAAGGCTGGAGGGAAAGACAGAGATAAGGGGTCCATAGAGAAGATGACCCTCAAATCAGTGAGCAGGCCCATGCCCCACCAGAGGGAAAAGAGGGATGGTAAGGGGGCAGGCGACCAGCTTGAACTGAAGTTACGCTCATATAATTCTGACAGAAAATCTTCCTTTCCGACTTCTGCATCTACATCGTAGATAATGAAACGTTTCCCAGGTCTCTTGGGGACCTCCGTCCTTAGACCCTTGGCTTTTATCGTCTCGCAGTTAAGAATGCGTTGTGCGTCTTCCGTGCTGTCCACCTCCAGCACCACTCCATTATCCTTTATGGTTCGCATTCTTCGAACATTAATACTGTTTAACGCAGGCTTTACAGACAGTAATACCACTTGCTTTACAGCCTCACTGGTTTTAAGAGTCTCAGAATCAGATTTTATGAGAACAGCATGGACTTCTGCTTTCTTAGGAGTTGAGCGCTTCTGGCTCTGTACGACAGTGGCGTACGATGTACGCGCAACGCTGACGGAGGGTTGACTCCTCTTCAGTGCTGCCTTTAAAGACTGGTTTTCGGCGTATACTTCGAAAGCCCGAAGCTCCAGTTCGTCCCACATTCCTAAAATAGTACATGGCTGATCTACTGACTTTGTTCGAATCGTTGAACATAAACTCATGAAGACTTTGACGCACCGCCTTCAGGTCCTAGAAGTTATCCATCGGGGTTTCCTCGTCGTCGGAGGAATCCGGTCTGATTCGTTTTACAGCAGTCCGCTGGTTCCATTCAACAGCCGCCGAATCGTTGGAGGAGTCATCCATATATACCTCAAGGAGATCTCCAGGCAATTGTTCAAGCACTACTTGCGTCGTTACTGGATCTGCACCTCCAGCGCTGCCGTCCGCAGTGATAGAAGCACCAAGATCAACGATCGCAGTCGTCTCTGAGTCCGATGTCTTCGGGCCTAGCTTGGCTTTACGTGGCACAGACATGGTCAAACTTTGCAACAGTACTTAATATAAGTATATATATTTATATGGTAATATGTATGGTTTGGAACACAATGTTCGATTCCAAGAGAGTCCCGCACTACACTGATCACTTTTGACCGACAAAGTCCGCCGATCAAGGCCTACTTAGCCGACCAGGACTCGCCTGGCCGCCCACCCCGGACTGCGTGGAAGTAACGCCTACCAGTTAGCAGTAGTCACTGCACAGTAAAACAAGAAGTCTCTTGTGGAAAGCTCTACGATCACTATAATAAGCGCTAGATCAAAGTAATAAGAACTCTCTGCACCCAGACCGCCAAAATGGTACCGGGGCGATCCCCTCCCCAGTAAAAACTCAGCTGTAGGTGTGGCAAGCTAATTAAAAGACAGCCGCCTCCCCTAAATTATCGCTACGGCGACCGCGTGGTCAGATCCGTAGCCGACAACGTAGAGTACAAGAACGGACACAATTAAGTTAACCCCATGAGAAAATTAAAATTACCTTACTCCATTTGTAGCATATTTATGGCTGATTCTATTGATTATCAGTTATTATGAGATTATATCCAGAAATGATAACAAATAATAAACATAAGTTGCAGCACATTTAAAATCCGACAATCTAAGGACGCACCATATGAATAATAATACTACTAATAATAATAATAATAATAATAAAATGGAGTCGCAGACTACATGAATTCTCAGAATCATCTTTAAAAAAAAAAACAATAGGGCCGTATGCTACTCCTCTTTGAAGACTGGCGCCATCTTGTGAATAATTTAAAAATTAAAAACGAAGTACAGTATTTATATTATTAATTAACATTTATTAATTTTAAATATATATATATTAATAAATATTTGTATAATAATTCCTCCCCCCTAAAAGTTTCATAAAAAGACTGTCACACATTAAGTGTTCTGATAGCAAACACAATTGATAAGTTAAATAAATTTAAGGAGGAACTGGACGGGCATTTGGAGGGAATAGTGTGATTTTTTGGCTGATGCTGCATAAGATCATACACTTGCGTCACATGTTGCTACTACTACACTCTTCCCTCCATCTCCTCTTTTTTTATATCACTTGTTTCAAATCGGACCGGGTGGGTAAAGTGCCTACCTAGCAACCCAAAGTTCACGGGTTCGAATCCCGCCTCGGATTAAAGTACTACAAAAAATTTGGGACGTGCATTATGGCCACAGAATCCATTTGGGCAATAACTAGATGGCATATCTTAGATGCCTTCGAACAAAGACAGGAATTGTCAGTTAGATATCTTGACATCCATTCCGCATTTGATTCCATCTATATATTTTTTTTTTATGAGAACCCCAAACACGACAGGTATTAGAACCTATAGTACTTAGTACCGTGCTTGGGTTGGAGGTTCAGAAGACGAAAGAAGATATTTGTTGACATTGGACTTGAACTTCTGTAGATTGTAATTTTCAGGAAATACGTATGAAGGAAGGTTGTTCCAGAAAACGGCAGTTGAATGAATAAATGAGGAAGATGAAAAGTTGGTTCTGTGGGTTTGAAGTTGGACAGTAAATGGATGTTGGCTGGTGGCGGCACGTGTTCGGACTGTTTTGAAAGAGAGAGCGGGAATTATAGAAGCCAATTCAGAAGAACAGTGCCCATGGAAGTATCTGTAGAAGAGGCATGCAGCAGAAACAGTACGTCTATGAGACAGCGAGTGGAGAGACTCTGTTAGAGATGAATCATTAATTAACCTAACTGCCCTCTTCTGAATGGAATCAAGAAGCCTGAGAGAGGTTTTGGCGGCACCACCCCAGATGTGGGAACAATATTCCATGGTAGGCCGGATTTGCGATTTGTACAGAGTGAGCAGCTGTTTGGAAGAAAAGTAACGCCGAGAGCGAAAGACAAAACCAAGTTTCTTAGATGCAGAGGAAGCAATATTTGTAATGTGCTTGTGCCAAGCGAGATTAGAAGTCAGGGTAATCCCCAAAAGAGATATATCATTTTGCCTAGAAATCGGAGTGTCACTAAAGATAAGCATAGGAGCAGAAGAATCCTTTTTGCGAGATATAAGACAAGACTGAGTTTTAGAAGGGTTGAAATCAACTAAGTTGTCTTTGCCCCACTGGAGAATTACCTGAAGATCGGCATTTAAGGAATTGGCAAGAGATTTTCGAGAACTTGAAGCTGATTGAGCAGGACAAGGTTTCTCAAAATGGAAAGTTGAATGCAATGTGCTATCATCGCCAAAACTATGGATAGAATTTCCAGTCAATGGAAGAAGGTCATTGATATACAAAAGGAAAAGGGTGGGGGGAAAGAACTGAACCTCGGGGGACACCGGCATTAGTGGAGAAGTTAGAAGACAGAGAGCCATCTACCATCACCCTCAGTGAGCGATCAGAGAGAAAACTAGATAACTAATTACTAAAAACAGTTGGCAAACCATAAGATGGAAGCTTGTTTAGAAGACTTTATGCCAAACACGATCAAAAGCCTTTGAGATGTCAAGACCAACTAGTTGTGTTTCACCGAACCTTTCCATTGAATTAGTCCATAAATGGGTAACACAAGCCAGAATATCACCAGTGGATCGACATTGATGGAATCCATACTGGCGATAGTGGATCAGACGGAAGGTTTCTAGGTACTTTAAGAGTTGGCGGTTAATTGATTTCTCCATTACTTTAGAAAGAGTAGAAGTAATTGCAATGGGACGATAATTGGATGGGAGGGATTTGTCACCCTTTTTAGGAACTGGCTGGATATGAGCAAATTTCCAAGCAGAAGGAAAAACCGCTTGGGAATAAGAAAGTGATAAAAGGCGACAAAGAATAGGAGTAAGTTCATGAGCACAAGTTTTGAGAACAAGTGGAGAAATACCATCGGGACCTGCAGCTTTCTTAGCATCAAGATTCATCAAAATCCTTCTCATATCCTTTTGACGGAAGACCAGAGAAGGCATTGAATGGAGCGTGTTAGGAATGGTGGGAGGAGTTTTACCAAGATCATTAATACATGAGTTGGAAGAAAAATGGGATGCTAGCAGGTCAGCTTTATCCTTGGCTGAAGTGACAACAGAACCATCTGGTTTGGACAGAGGTGGAAGCAGAGATGGGCAAAATTTGCGGCCAATAGCTTTGGCAAGAGATCAGAATGCTCGGCTACCATTAGGGCAAGAAGCAAGTTTTCTACTCTTAGCCTGTTCAAACTCTAGTTTGGACTGATTAATAACTGCTTTACAACTGTTGCGAGCTTTGGCGTAGGCAGAAAATGAAACTGAAAAATTAGAAACAAGCCAATTACGATATGCAACGATCTTCTCTTGGACAGCCTTAGCACATTTGTTGGAGAACCAAGGTTTAGATAAAGGACGAGATTTTAAAGTGGAGTGTGGGATAAAGGATTCCATTCCTGCAAGAATAATTTCACTGACACGATCTGAGCAAACGTTGACATCAGAAGTTTTGAAACAGTAATCAGACCAAGGAAAAGAAGAAAAGAAGTCTCGCAGGTCATTCCATTTTGCATTCTTGTAATGCCAAACAATACGAGGTTGGGAATAGCCGTGAGATGAAGGTTCCATTGGAGAAGAGACAATCACCAAGTTGTGATCTGAAGTGCCTAAAGGACCTCTCACTTCGACCTGGTACTTAGAAGGGTTGTTTGTGAGAAAAAGATCAAGCGTATTGGCTGTATGATTAGGATTGTCTGGTATTCTTGTAGGTAAATGAACAATCTGTGCTAGGTCATTAGTAATTGCAAAAGTCTCAGCATCTCGACCTGCTGGGTCGGTGTAACTAGAAAACGGAAGCCAGCTGGAGTTGTGAATGTTAAAATCACCAAGGAAAATTACCTCACTGTTAGGAAAGTTGGACTGGAGAAAGTCAAGTTGCAAAGAGAGGAAGTCAAAGAGCTCCAAGTGATTAGTGGAGTTGGGAGAACGGTAGAGACAACAGATGAATTTGACACAATGAGGTAGAGAGATTTTAAGCCAGAGAAGATCAAAGAGAGGAGATTCCAAATTGCCAAGTCTCTGACAGGGAATATCAGAACGGACATATGCACAAGTACCACCTTTGAGGCGAAAGGAATCATACAGCAAATAATTTGGACATCTGAGATGAGCAGTAGTTGAATCAACTGATAACTGAGATTCAGTCAGAAAAAGTACATGGGGTTTGGAAGACTGCAAGTGGAAATGGACATCGTTGAGATTGGAATTGAGACCACGTATATTTGTGAAATGAATTAGGAAGTCCTTGGGAGGTTTAGATCTTTTCGCAGATAAGCTTGCTCTATATACCTAATCTCCTACGTCTCTCAGAAAACTACTTCAATTTTTGTGGCGATGTTCTGTGGTTCCTAGAATCTCTCCTATCGAAGAGGACCCTTGTTCTAAAAATCGGAACAAAGACCTTCACGCGTCACATAACTGCCAGTGTACCTCAAGGGGGGGGGGGTCCTGTCTGGCATTCTCTTCTCAGCAATCATGGTGCCATTTGCGACCAATAAGTGCAATTGGAGCACATATGCTGACAATGTCAAGCACCTTTCTAGAATTTCGCCATCCAACTCGGCAGCCGAAATCACTCAGCAAATCACTAGCAAACTGCAGGACATGGCTGACTACCTCCATACCTTCAACCTCCAAATCAACTCCCTAAAATCGGCACAAATAACTTATTCTCTAAAGGGCAGCCCAACAACGTTGGAACCTGTGCTTAACGGCTCCTCAGTTCCAAGTGTTCAAACACACAAAGATCTGGGGGTCGTTTTCGACTCCAAACTATCTTTCAATGATCACGTAAACCGCATACAGTCGAGGCTGAATTCACTACGCTGGGTCGCCAAACGACAACAGCTGCTCCACACCACCGACCCACAACTGGTAAAAAGATACATCGCATCAATCCTTTACCCGACAATACTGTATGCTTCAGTGATATGAGCCTCGGCCGCCGAATCCAACATTAAAAGAATATTCTCTGCCGAATTCTGGCTTCTAAAATGGGCCAACAGCAAACTCCACCTTCCCCCAGCTCAACGCAGTTAGCAGAAGCTCTTCAACTACGCAGGCTCCGGTCCTACATCGGAGAAAGAAGGCTGCTGTTCACCATCAAGATGGCCACTGGTAAAATTACAGAGCTGAACTTCTGGGATCACTGCTCTTGGACCATTCCTCCCCCTTATCTCCGGTCTTCGGCACAGCAAACCGTAACCGGCTAGTACTAACCGACAGATTCCTGCCAAAGCAAATGCTGCCCTCACTGCAAGCCATCGACGGGGACCTCCAAGAAGTGGCCAATAATAAAAAATACAGGAAAGGAATCCTAGTGGAACTGAAAATGTAAACCTGTGCTTTGTTGCCTTCCAATAATCTGATGTAACTTATTTCTTTCTCACAAATATGTTTTGTAAACCCCTGGCACCGCCATGCCGTGACTAATTGTATGTCTTTCATTGCTGCAATTAAAGATTCTATGAATTTGGCCATTTATATATATACACCTAATTCTGTTTTTACACGATAGATACGTTCCTGAAAAATACGTGTAAAAAAAATTCGTGTAAAAAAAGACATTGTATTTATGGAAGAAAAGAAGATTGGTTCCGGATCTAAAAAAATCAGTAAAAATAATTAAAAAAAAACACATAAAAATATTCGTTTTAAGCTTATTATTTTATTTAAACAAAATACACATGTAATAATATGTAATTAAAATGTGTTAAAATAAATTTGTATGCATATGAAATGAAAAAAAATTCTTCATGAACAAAAAAAATCTGTTTTACACATAACAAGATTTTATTCATTTTCACTTTCTGATAATAAACGGCGCATATGTTTGCGTACGACTGGAATATCACTGCCATCACTAGAAATGTTGTGAAAATCGTCTTCTTCCTCTATTAATGAAATTCTTTCTGTGATCTCTTGAACAAAATCAGCACGAGTCTCCTCTGGTGCTGATGTTTCACCGGTTTTACGAACGAATTCAGTTATTAATCGTTGTGTTCATGTTTTGGTTAGGCCGTTATATAATTCTCTGTAAGAGGCTGTCAGCAACTTCAGTTCACGTTGAAACTTTCCAGCGCGTTCCTCATTAGGGTCATTTTTGACAAAATGATTACCTAATTTTCTGGTAATCATTTTGTCAAAGTTCTAGACCTTCTTTTACTAAATCTGCATTTAGAACAGGATCATTTTCTTCATTATCACTACGTTCTGTGGGATAAGGAGTCCCAAGGACAACCTCTAATATTTCATCTTCGCTTAGGGCTTTGTCGGTTAACAATTCATCAATATCTTCAAACGATAGATCATCGAATCTTTCTCCACCAATTTTGTGTGCCATTGTAATGATGTTGGGAAATTCGGTCGTATTAGGGATGATGGGATCTTTGCTTTTTACACATTGTGGCCAAACCGCTTTCCAACACGCATTTAAAGTTGCTGGTTTTAATTCAGTTAACGCTAATCCAACTTGATTGATACAATCCATAATTGAGAATTTCTTCCACACATCAATGATTGTTAGTGTTTCATCATTCAGTTTGTCCAAAATGTGTTGGAATGTTCGTTTTACGTAGTATGTTTTAATTGTCGCAATTATACCTTGGTCTAGCGGTTGTATCAAAGATGTAGTATTAGGTGGCAGAAATAAAATTTGTACGTTTGGGTGGTCCAAGACGGGATGGCCGGGTGCATTGTCAAGAATCAGAAGAACTTTAAATTCGAGACCTTTCAAATTCATATAACGTCTGACTTCTGGGACGAAACATTTGTTGAACCATTCTGTAAAAATAGTAGTGGTCACCCAGGCCTTCTTGTTTGCCATCCAGTGAACAGGCAGTATATTGATATCTACACCTTTCATTGAACGTGGGTTTAGGGCTCGATTTACCAGCAGTGGTTTCAACATACGATCTCCTGAAGCGTTGGAGGAAAATAATAAGGTCACGCGATCCTTAGCTACCTTAAAACCACCAGCAGTTTTCTGCGATTTGGCTATATACGTTCTGTTGCATTCGTTTCCAGAAGAAACCAGTTTCATCTGCATTCCACACTTGATCAGGAGTGTATCCTCCATCTTCAATAATTTTTGCAAGTTCCTGCGGGAATACTTTAGCAGCCGATTCATCTGCAGATGCAGTTTCACCTTTAATTTTTATATTATGAAGAGCATTCCTTTTAAGAAACCCTGTCATCCAACCTGTACTCGCAGAAAATTCATACTTTCTGTTTAACTGAGATGAAATGCTTGGCTCCTTTTCTTTAATCTGTCTGTAAATTCTTAGTGCTGTTTGCTTGATGGCATTTCCATCTACTGGTACTCTTTTTTGTGACTGATCTTCTATCCATATTACCAGAGCCTTTTCCATTTTTTCCTTGACAATATATCTTGTATATGATGATGAATTAACACTTACTTTTGTTCCAGAACATACCGACTTCCTAATTGCATTTTTCTTAATAGTTCTTACGGTAGCTTCATGTACACCAAAATGCTTTCCTAGAGACGTAGCCACTTGTCCAGTTGCAAGACGATCTAAAATTTGAATTTTAAGTTCCAAAGAAATCGTTTTCCTTTTCATTTTGGTAATAGGCGAATTATTCGACATTATATAAGGGCTACCGAAAAATATCTCGGTAATAATTAATAAAAAAAGGTATGAAAAATTTGTAAACTTACAATTTATTGACTATTGGCAAAATTAATAAATTTATATGTGCACAAATTTCACTAAAGATTCTTTCACTTTGAAATAGAGCGAGCTTACTACTACATGTCTTCCGAAGGTACAATGCACGAATACCGTAGATGTGCACCAAATTCAATAAAAACGTTGACGATTCATAGATACCTAGACGTACACATTGGTAAGCAAAAGCAAGCGTTTCAAAACGCACACATTAGCTGTTATCCAATCTATTGGTGCGTGTAATATAGAAATGATACTAATATGCCACAAATAAAAAAAAAATTCTCCAATTTAGGCAAAAAAAAATTCTTCCAATTTAGCAAAAAAAAAATTCATAGAAATCGCGTTAAATTAAAATGACTCGTTTAAAAACATAATGAAATATTTATTTTGAATTCGTGTTAAATCAAATTCAAACAGAATTAGGTGTATACAACAATAATGGCGGATTTACAAGTTATCAGTTTAGAGAATTAAACCATTTAAAAGAAAGAATTTTTGCTCGATAGTTTAATCTATTACACTTATTGCGATCAAATAATGGCGTGTTTTCAGCTAACTAGATTATTTTATAAACCTTTTAGATAATATGAAGACTCTGTAATATATTTAAATTATTATTAGGATTTCCATAAAATGCTATATATAATTTGAACTCTTTCATCATATTTTATACGTTATTAAGGTTAATATCATACATAGTTTTAATTAAACCACAAGCCAAGTTAACTGTGTGCTTTCTCGATATTATTCGGGTTACTTCGAGCACGAAATTATGCAGCTCGAGATAATATAAGATGTTATGAAATTTCGACGCTATATTCCAAAAATATTTCCTACGTTAAAATTCAAATTTCATCTTTTTATTAATCCTACTTAGTTGACTAGCGTGCCTGTGCAAACAATGTGATAAACCCTGAGTTGATATTTTTATTTGCGTGGGACGGCTCCAAAAAATAGTACTGTATTCTTAATTGTAGGCTATCATGAAATAGTTTTTTAACATCGTGTATTTTATGCAAAGAGCTTCCTCTCGTGACCTGTAAAGAAAAGTAAAACAGTATTTTTCAGCAGCAGGACATCTTAGCTGTATGTATAGCCATTAGCTGATATGAAGCAGTGTAGGCAGTGCCATCTACCGGTCAGATACTGATTCTCGATTATAATCAGCATTTCCAAACTGCAGTACAGTACTTATTAATGCAATGTTAAGAGAAATTATTTCTCTAAAAATTAATAACAGTATTGATATTAATGCTATATTAAGAGAAATTATTTCTCTTAAATCGCGATATAAGAAACGATTCTGATTAAGTAAAAAACCACTCAGAACGAGCTTCCTCCCTACATCCCTTTTCATAAAGAGATGGAACGGTCTTCCATCTCTTCCATGACAAGTTTCACCACCAAAAAGTGGCAAACTAAGTCATTGTCACGCTCAGGATGAAACTCCACCACTCTTCGTCGTGGTTGAGTTCGCTGCGAGTTTACAAAACAGAAGTAAAAACTTTACCTTCACAACGAGTTGCCCTGGTATTGCACTACTTGTAAACAAATCGATCGCCAAAAGAATAAATTATTATTATTATTATTATTACTATTATTATTATTAGCCATATGGCGCAAGGAAGCCTGAGGCTTATCCTTCACCAGCCAAAAAAAAAAATTCTTCGATTACCCTGAGCGAGAGAGAGACAGAAAGTAGAAAGGGATCACCAAGAAAGAGAAGAAAGATGATATCCCTGGGTTTGCCAAGCACATACTCACCAGCTGTGAGCCCCTGGGGAAAGCATTAATCTTTATCTTTTGGAATAAGTTTGTTTAAAAAAAGGAAATTTAAAATGTTAAAAATTATAAATTAACCGACACAATAAAATTTGTCTTCACAGCGAGATGCCTTGGTATTGCACTGCTTTAAAACAAATCAATCAGCAAAAGGTTAATACCTTTTGGATTAGTTTGTTTTAAAAAAGGGATTTTAAAATTCAAATTTATGAATTAACTGATGCTATTTGATTTTCTTGAAATTAAATAAAGCTAGAACAGTCATCTTGCTCCTTCGTATTTTTTGTGGGTAGCAGAATTGAATCTAATGCAATGGGCTTAGTCCTCCCAGAAGAACAAACTTTGCCTTCACAAATTCCATTGGAAACTATTATCAGACAAAATGTATTTAAAAAAGATTAATCTTAAATTTATTTTAAAGATGAGACTATTATGATAGCCTGTTTCAGGACTTTCTGGTCCTTCGTTAGATATCAGGATAATAATTAGACAAAATACAAGGAACGTTTGCAATAAAACTTAAAAATGCTTGTGTTAACATCCGCAATAAATCTGTCCGAAGTCTCTCAGTAACAAAAATTTTTGGTGTGTGCTTTACTGTATGTTATATATTTTTATTTTTATTTTTATATTTCACGTAATTTTTAGAAATAACTATTTTCGACACCTTTTTCCAAAATTTATAAATACATGTAATTAACGGTTATGTAACTCTATGGTTTTTCACGGTTGACGTTTCAGCATTCTTACAGAATCCTATCTTCAAACTAAATGTAGTTCAGGCTCGGGGTCTCATATCTGGGAGCATGGGCATGGCAAACCCACGATCCTTTGCTGGATATCATCATTCTTCTCTTTCTTGATGATTTCAGAAGTAGAAACTTCTGACTCTCTCTCTCAAGATAACTCGAGATTTTTTTTTTTTTTTTTTTGGCTGGTGCAGCATAAGCCTCAGGCTTCCTTGCACCTTATGAATAGAGTGTGGAGTGTGTTTAGTGTCAAACGGCACCAGGGATTTCCCCCATCTCCACGTAGTATACATTGTGGGTGTAAAACAGAACACTGTCAAAGCCAGAGGTTTAAAGTGCATGGATTTTGTATATGTGTAGTGTCGAGTACCGTTGTTCCTCTGGTCATTTAGCTGCTGGGCCTCTAAAGGGTTCCAACGTTGTCCACACTCTGCCCCGTGGAGGCAGAGCAGGTACACTAGTATTGTAGTTATTTACTCTGGCAGGTCCTGCCACGTAATTTCCTGAGATTTCAGTGGCTAGGACCTAAAAAAAAAAAAAAAAAAAAAAAAAAAAAAACGCTATAGACAGGGGTCAGTCAAAAAAGGATTACTGATTATGCAACTGATGTTATTATTAAGTTTTTGGGTGTAGGGCTCAGGCAATTTAGAGATGGTTCAGACGCTGGTTATAAGTAAGGGAAGGGGAAGGGAGACTGGGGGAAAGACAGACATAAGGGGTCCATAGAGAAGATGAACCCCAAATCAGTGAGCACGCTCATGCCCCACCAGAGGGAAAAGAGGGATTGCAAGGGGGCAGGCGACCAGGGGTAACCTCCCCCCTGCCTGGGTGGTGGAGGAAAGGAACCACGCAAGGGAGCGTGGCAAGGAAAGCTTAATGGCAGCAGTTTCAGCGCTTCTGTCCATTTGGTCACTGCATAATACAGTATCATAGTGTGTGAAGAGTCTAAATCAAGAAGATCCAAAGCAGTGTTGTCATCCATGGGACAGAGGTCACATGCCATTAGTGGTGGTAGTCGTTGAGAGTCCAGCTTGAATTTCGGTAAGACGAGTTGATCAGGTGTATATTCATTCCAGCAGTAGGGATCTTCTTCTTGTGAAGAGCTCCTGGCAATATTGCGAGAAGGCCTTGTACCCTCTATCGCTGTCCAACAAGTAATGCTCCTGGAATTTTGGATTGAAGTTAATTCTAGTAATCAGAATACAGCGAAGGTCCTCATACAAAGGGCAGTCATACATTAAGTGAGTCCAACTCTCCATCGCTGTCCAACAAGTAATGCTCCTGGAATTTTGGATTGAAGTTAATTCTACTAATCAGAATACAGCGAAGGTCCTCATACAAAGGGCAGTCATACATTAAGTGAGTCCAACTCTCCAGCTCTCCGCAGTGGCAGAGGGGATCATCAATAATTCCAAGACTTGAGAGTTTGGCTCTGATGGATCCGTGACCTGTTAACAAGAAAGTTGCATATAGGTCGGGGGAGAAACATGAAGGAGACTTGGGATATACCTTGTTGATATGTGGAATAAATGTCTTAGTGATATCTTTTTTAGTAGAATTAGCCCATTTATCTTGCCATGACTGTTGTAAATGGAGGCTAAGGCGCTTCTTTTCAGCATTCAAGTTGTTAGTGGGATCAATGGTGTAAAGTAAAGTGTAAAGTGTGTTTTGGGTCAAACGGCAGCAGTTGTTTTCCCCATCTCCGCGTAGTTTACATTGTCGTGTGATACAGTACGCTGTAAAGGCCAGAGATTTAAAAGTGTATGGATATTGTAGATGAGTAGTGTTGTGTACCGTTGTTCTTCTGGCCATTTAGCCGACAGGCCTCTGCTGAGGCCAGACGTTGCCCACACTTTGCTCCGTGGAGGCAGACCAGGTACACCAATATTTTAAATAAGTATTCTGGCAGGTCCTGCCACCTAGTTTCCTGAGATTTCAGTGGCTAGGACCTAAAAAAAAAAAAAAATAAATAAAATAAAAAAAATAAATAAATAAAAATAAATAAATAAAAAAAAAAATTTGAGAGGTTAGCGCGTGGTGGTTGTACTAGAATTGTGAGGCCGAAAATTGTGGGCGAATCAAATTTGGCTGTAATTAAGTTTGGATGTGTGTGGCTTTCGCTTGCGTGCAGGTAGAGTGGGAGGGAGACTGAAGGCTGGGGGGGGCGACAGACAGAAGAATGGAGTCGATAGGGAGGGTGACTCCAAGATTTGGTGGGGCATGCCCATGCCCCACCAGAAGGGAAAGTGTGGGTGGTAAGGAGGGAAGGAGATAGAGGGACCATCACCTCCCCCCCGGCCAGGGAAAGGGAAGAAAAGTGGACCAGGCAAGGGCGCCAGGTCAGATCGCCAATAAGGCTAGTGTGCAGAGAGGCTCTGCAGTTTCTTCAGTCGGTGGAATGTCATTTTTGGGACATTGTCCCATCCGAGGTTTACAAAGTCCAATTTATTTCGTAGCCATTCATTGGTTAAGATCCCATCCGAGGTTATTTAGTCCAGTCAGCTTGGATGTGCATTTGCGATTTCATTTTGTTTCTTCTGTTATGAAGTCGGATCCTCGGGGTTTGATTTGTTCTGGTGGTCCTTAGTGGTGTCGAATTGTTTTTCAGATTATGGGCAGCTTTGATGGGTACTTGCATTCTCTTCATTGCAGTGGTTGGGGCTGGGGGAAGGTCCGTCTTCTGCTGAAGAGGCCCTGAGCGAATTTTGTTGGCGCTTTGTAGCTGTCTTCTTCTTCTAGGATGAGGTGTTCCTGGTTTTGCAGTGTGAATCGAATTTCAGTGATGAGCCGGCAGCGTAGATCTTGATACAGGTGACAGTGATACATGAGGTGTTCCCATGTTTCTGTTTGGCCACAGTGGCAGAGAGGAGTGTCACTGAGTCGGAAGCCTGACAACTTGTGTCTGAATGCACCGTGTCCGGTGAGTAGGTATGTGGCGAGGAGTCCTGGAGACAGCCAGTGGGGATATTTTGGATATACCGTCTGAATTGTCGGCACGAATTTCCGAGTGATTTCACCTTTGATTGAATTTTCCCAGCGGGTTTGCCAGGTCTGTTGGAGATGCAGTGTAAGTCGCTTCTTTTCCATTTTAGGGTCATTGGCTAAGTCAATCGTGTAGTTCAGGCAGGTGGACGTTTTTCCGTTGCTGAGGTGGTGTAGGATTCCGCGACGAACGATCTCCAGGTCCAGGGGGAGGGCACCCATAAGGACCTGCAGCGCGTGAGTACTCACCGTCCTGCAGGCCCTGGAGATCGTTAGCAGGGTATACCTTTGTATCGTCTCGAGTTTTCTCCTGTTGACCGCGGTGGTCGCTTTGTGGTACCAGACTCCGGAGGCATATGAAATGGCTGGCAGGAATACTGTCGTATAGAAGAGGGCGAGCGTCCTTTTCCTCAAGCCCCAGTCCTTACGGGTGACTCTTGCAAAGAGTGCAGAATAGTTTCTGATTTTATTCCTGATGTATGTCAGATGTGGTGTGAAGGATAGATTCCTATCGAGCATGACTCCCAAATGTTTTAATTCCGTTGCGAGTTTGACGGTTTTCCCCTGGACTTTGATTTGGGGAAGCCTCCTAATATCTAGGTTCCCCCTGAGTAGGACTGAACATGTCTTGGTTGGAGAAATTGTGAGTTTGTTGTTGTCAGCCCAGTCTTGCAGGATAGTGACTGCTCTATTTGCGGAGTTCTCTAATTGTGCTCTGCAGTCCTCAGCAAGCATCAGAATAAGATCGTCTGCATAAGCCTGGGATGTGACGTTTCCAAGGTTGAGATTTAGGAAGCCGTCTAGGACGACATTCCAAAGAAGAGGGCTCAGAACGGAACCCTGTGGGCATCCTCTGTGTATCAACCGTGATACGGAGCAATACGGAGTACTGACTGTGACTGATCTGTCTGAGAGGTATGTACTGATGCATTTGTATAGATTTGCTGGCAGGTTAGCTTCCCGGAGCCTGCCGAGGACAGTTGGCCACCAGAGAGTGCCAAACGCCCTAGCGAAATCTATTGCGATGACGAGGAAGTACTTTCGGTTGGTTGTGGTTGCGGCGTTAACAATATTTTCCAATGCATCTACGGTGGAGTGTCCTTTTATGAACCCGAACTGATTTCGGGATTGAAGGCCTGCGTTTGAGTAGTGAGTTTCTATCCGATTTCGTAGAAGGTGTTCCATCAGTTTGCTCAGTACAGACAGTAAGGCTATGGGTCTGTAGGACCCTGGCAGATCCTGCTGCTTTGTTGGAGTTTTGAGGATGAGCCGAAGCGTTGCCGTTTTCCAGGTGTGTGGGAAATAGCCTTCTTTTAGGCACTGGTTAAATAAATTTAGTATTTTTTCTGGGATAGTCTCAACTGCCTTTTTTACGATTTCTGGCTCTAATAAGTCTGCACCTGGTGATTTCCTGTTTCTTAGTTTGGCGGCTGCAATGTCCAGTTCGATCCTAGTAAAGGGCTCCTCCTCTTCGATTGTTGTGTAGGTACTATTTCTTAGGCAGAGCGATGTTTGTTCTGGGGTGGTTGGATCCAGGTGTTTCTGGAACATGGCATCTAGGATATTATTGATGGATTCCTGCCACGTTTTGGTGTACTCCCCTTGTGGCTTCTTGGTTGTGGGGATGACTTCGCCTCTGGGGAGTTTATTTTTGGTCACTCTGTAGCCCACTCCCCAGGGGTTGTCGTTTCCAACTGTGGATACTAGGTGCTCCCAGGAGCGTTGTTTTCGTTCACGGATCTTTGCTGTATATTGATTCCTGGCCGTTCGGTACTGTTGTCGTAGTGCTTCCACCTCTACTGCAGGCCAGCTACGCCTGGCACGTTGAAAATTTTTTCGGCAGGTGTTTACCACACGTCTGAGTTGTTGTACTTCTGGGGACCACCAGGGAACAGCTCCCGGAGTAGGTTTTTTCCGCTTTATGGAATTGTTTGCTGCATATGTGATAAGCTTGACAATTTTAGCTTGGTGTCTATCTGTGTCTAGTCCTTCTGTGTCAAGTGCTTGAGCAGCTGTACGTAATGACTCCTGGAAGAGAGGCCAGTCTGCCTTCTCAACAGCATATCTGTGTTGCATTTGTCTATGTACCATTTGTCTATTTAGTTTCCGGTTTAGTTGAAAGGTAATTGTTCGGTGATCAGATAAGGTCCAGTCTTCTCTGACAGTCCAGAATGCAATGTGGTCCGCTAGAGATCTGGTTGGCAAAGTAACATCAATCGTGGCCTCCCACATCGTGTTTGAAAATGTTGGTAGGTTGTTTGGTTTGTTAAGGATGATTATATAGCAACTGTTTGCCAGATACTCCTCCAGATGTTGTCCATTTACCGCGCCACGTCGCTCCGGGGTTTCACTAAACCACGCCGGCGAACGGCAGTTTGCATCAGCGCCCACTACGATTTTAGCGTTCGGGAATTCCTCCAGAACATTTTGCAGGTAAGTTATAGCTGGGAGGATATCTTCTCCTGGCCGACAGTAAAGCGATACTGAATAAAATTCGCTCAGTGCAGTGATGACGTGGGCACATGCAGCCCATGAGAGACAGTAATTTGTGATTTTGGTGACTGTGTAGTCTGGATTTCTGATTAGAATGGCGGCCCATGGCGTTTCATCATCAGTTTGCACGATTTTATACTTCAGGGGATATCCCTTGACCCTCTTACTGTGCGTATATGGTTCCTGGATGAGCAAGATATCCAGGTTTTGCTCGTTTGCTGTCCTGGTCAGCTGCGCGGCAACTGCCTTGGACCTCTGGGCCTTTAATTGTGCAAATAGTACCCTGTTGTTATTATATGGTCTAAGATGTGTACCCATAATCGAGTCTCAATTGGTATGTACTCCTTGCTTTTTTGGTATATAGGGCACTTATTGTCCCTGATAGAGTGATCCGCCTGCAGCTTTTGTGACTTGCAGTTTGCACACATAGGTGGTTTGTCCTTTTTTGGGCATGATTTAAATTCGTGGCCTCGTTCAGCGCAATGGCCACATGTTGGCTGGGTTTTGGCACAGGTATGTGTTGTGTGCCCAAAGCGGCCACATCTAAATCATTTGGGTACAGACACATGCTCCCTGTAGCGGTGGCTGCCCCAGTTTATAAATACTCTGTTTTGCTGGCTGATGGTTTTCCACGCAGCTGGCGATAGTTCCACGACCCAATTTGTGACCATGCCTGATCTGGATCTCGTTTGATGTTTTGGTGTTATTAGGCTTGTGGGTTCCATGTCTGGGTGATCTCGCTGGGGGTTTCTTGTATAGAGTTCATCCTGCAACATTTCTGGGGTCAGATCCTCGTCGGTGTCGTAGATTACAATACTCGGTCCTCTTCTTTTTGGTGGCGCTGCTTCCAGGCCAAGGGTTTGAATCTTTGGATTTGTAATTATCTTTTTAGCATCCTCTGCTGTCTGTGTCTCAATTATCACACCTATGTTAAGCGTTTTGCGGACTGACTTTATTTTAGTCGTTTTTAGATCGCCTGCGAGGTTTGTAATGACAGTGTTTTTTACCTCTTCGCTTGTGGGATGTTCCTCTGTGGAGGTTTGTCGGAGGATGACCAAATGTGGTGTTGGCAGGAGAGTCTTTCGTTTGGGTATGTTTTCTGCGGTTAACACTTGCGGTTCTTGTGTTTTGATCCTCAGCACGTCGGAGTAGGACGGGGCGCGCTGTGGCATTTCTTTCGCCCTTCCTTCCTGATAGACTTCCAGTTTGGCGTTTGCGATTTCATACTTTGATTGAGTGTCAAGAAGTATGGTCTCTAGTTTGCTCCATATGGTGACTATGTCGGCCCGAAGCACTGTTGTTATTCTATTTGTTTGTTCTTTAAAGAGTGTTTCGAGTGCCGTTCGGAGCACAAGTATTTGTTGGAGAACAGGGCCCTCAGGGATGTTAGGGTCCAGGACATGTTTGTCCTGTTTTTTACTATCACCTGCCAGGTCTATCTGTGGTATTGCAGGATCTTGTTGCTCTTTTTGCTCTGTCTGGCTACGCGTCTCCCTCTTGTTCTTGCGTTTTAGTGCTGGGGTGTTCCTCACCTTGTCTGGGCTTTCCTGCAAGTCCACGCTGGCTGGGTCGATTCCCGGTCCCATTTGGGCATCTGCAGGTGTTTTTTCCATTTTTCCTTCTATAGTTCTCGGGTTTTACGGATAATCGGAAAAACTTCGGATTAGCGGGTACTGGGTCAGCAGCTAGAAAGGACTGCCAAGTCGATGATGAATGGAAGTTGCCACAAGTCCGTAGCTATAATTGTAGCTGAGTTACAGCTGGCAGCAGATTTGGGCTATCCCCCACTGATACAGATGTGGGGGGGGGGAACAGTCAAATTAAGAGATGTTCCCAGAACGGAGCAGATTGCTGTGGGGGTATTTCAGGGAGCTGGAGGCGTTAGCGACACTTATATTTGCATAACTTAAATACTTTACAATTTGAAGACAAAAACCATGTAGAGTCTATGGCGGGGGGGGAAGCACTAAATACATGATTTTAAGTTCATTTTACAAAATTGAGGGTACAGTTTGTTGGAACAGTCTTCCAGCTCGGGTTTACACTGGTGGGGCACCCTTCCCAGTCAATTGCAGCGTACTAGCGTGGCCACCGCGTTATATCGGCGCCTTTCTATAGCCTTGCTGCCAGCCACATGGTGACCAGTGCAGTCTGGCAAACAAAGGATATAGATACTAACGCTAGTAATCTGCTAAATTCCCAATAGAATGTTCAAAATTTCTTAAAGGGGGATCCTCTAAACAGCATCTTTGAAGGAGACCACAATTTAAAACATAAACTATGGTTTAACCACATATTTAAACAGAACTTTTACGGAGCGTTGCGACAGACGTCCACGCTGGTTCGGCGGCCATATTTCTTCAATGTACGGTGCAACAACGTGGTCAAGCTGAAATTTATGAACGTCCGTAATTTAGCTTTGCCTTAGACGTTTGTCACAAAGATAACATCAGTCAACTCGCCAACCCAATAGAAAACCAGTAGACTTGATATTTTAACAGAAATATCCAAATACACGACTAAATTTTAACATTTTGAAGAGCACTGAAAAAACGTGCGTCTGGCCAGTACTTGGTCAGCGCCACCTCCGTCAGGGTTCAATGGTGTAGTCCAAGAACGTCACCGCTGTCCCTTTTGAGAGTTGGTAGAGAAGCCCGCAACGTATCACCTCCAGGTCCAAAAGGAAGGGCGCCTGCCAACACATGAAGGGCATGGGTACTGACAGTACGGCAGGCCCTGGTAATGGTAAGGAGGATAAATCTTTGAATAGTTTCAAGCTTCCTTCTGTTTATTACTATTTTTGCTCTCGGATACCATATCCCTGCAGCGTATGTAATCGGCGGGTAGAAATAATGCTTTGTAGAACAGCGAGAGAGTGCGGCGGTTGGGGCCCCAATCCCGTCGCGAAACTCTGGCGACCATGGCAGTGTAGTTCCTTAATTTTGTCTGCAAGTGTTTCAAATGTGGGAGGAATGTAAGTCCTGAGTACAGGATTATTCCTAGATATTTCAATTCCTTAGTGAAACGTATTTTGGTCTCGTTTATCTTAATTTGTGGACGTCTTCTGAGGGACCCTTTCTGTAAAATGGAATTAGTCTTCATTAAAGAGATTTGAATATTATGATCCCTTGCCCAGTTTTGAAATTTCAAGAGAGCCTGGTTCGCAGAATTTTCTAGCTGCGCTCTGCTCTCTGCAGACAAGGCCAGGACCAGATCATCTGCATAGGCCTGAGAGATAACTTCATTAAGGTTAGTGTTGAGGAAGTCATCAAGTACAACATTCCAAAGGAGAGGCCCCAGTACCGAGCCTTGGGGACACGCCCCTCCCCCTGTAAACCTGGCGTTCGACTCTGCAATATGGTGCATTGACATTTATTTATCTGGCTGTGAGGTAGCTTCTTATGGTGTTATAAAGGTTTCCGGGAAGACAGGCACGTCTTAGTCGGCTGAGGACGCTCGGCCACCAGAGTGAGTCGAACGCTCCAGCAAAGTCTATGACAATAATCAGGAAATATTTTCTATTGGAGTTTGTGGCAGTTGTAAGGATATTCTGGAGTGCATCAACTGTTGAGCATCCTTGTTTGAAACCATACTGGCTTGTAGAGGATAAATTTGCTGCATTATAATGTACTGTGATACTACTGTGTAGTAGGTAGTCAAAAAGCTTGCTTAGCACAGATAACAGGACAATCGGTCTATAAGAGGATGGGATTTCTGGAGGCTTGGTTGGGTTTTTCAGAATCAGGCGCATGTTAGCTATCTTCCAATCAGATTGGAAGATTCCTGTATGCAGGCAGTGATTCAACAGGTCGAGGATGAGGTATGGGGAAAGCTCCACAATCTCCCTTATAATCTCTGGTTCGAGTAGGTCTGGTCCTGGACATTTATTATTGCGGAGTCTATGAGTTGCAGTGTGCAGCTCCTCAGTAGTGAAGGGCGGCACTTGAAGTTCTGGAATGTATATACTGTTGTCCTGGCAGAGTTGTTGATTTGTACCAGGATCCATTGCTGGTTGGATAATTGTATCTAATATGTTATCGATGGATCTGTCCCATGAGGTTGTTATGTTACCTTGAGGGGTTATTGTTGCTGTCATTACCTCCCTTCTTGGGAGTTTGTTGGTTGTGATTTTATAGACTACACCCCAGGGATCGGTGTTTCCAGTTGTAAAAAAAAATTGTTCCCATGATGTTTGCTTTCGTTTCCTGATAGTAGCCGTGTATATATTTCTGATCTCTCTGTATTGCTGGCGGAGAGCCTCTATTTCTGCAGCTGGCCAGGACCTTCGCGTTCGTTGGAAGGCTCTTCTTCTGAAGTTAACCTGCCGCCGGAGTTCTGGGCACCACCAAGGAATGGGTTTCTTCCTAGGAATGGCGCAGTTGCTAGCTTCTTTAATTATATTTGTGACTTTTCTCTGGTAGGCATCAGGATCAGTGGGATGGTAATTATTAACTTGAAGCTGCTTGGCTAAGGAGCGTAGTTTCTCCGCGAAAATGTTCTATTTTGCTCTGGAGATGGCATACCTTTGAAGGGTACATCATGAGTTGGGATTCATTTGAAGAATCTCGTTATCTTGTATGTTATGGCCCTGGGGTCTGAGGAGGTCCAGGAATCCTGGACAGGCCAACCCACGACGAAGTTTGATATATTTCTCGTAGCCAGAGTGATAACAAGGTTGTTCGGCCTGTTTAGAACAGTAAGCTGTGAATTTGCCAGAAGATATTCACGTTTTTGGCTGTTCCTACAGTAATGCCTATCAGCAGTAGTGCTGAAGCAGACAAGCGACCTGCAGTTGACGTCAGCACCGATAATAATCTTCTCATTTGGGAGAGTTGTGAGGACGATCTCCAGATACCTCGTGAATGGAAGAATATCAACCCCCGGCCTGCAATATAATGAGACAAAATAAAAATTTCCCAGGGAGCTAATGATGTGGGCACATGCCGCCCAGGCTGTACATAAATGGGGGATTTTGGTGACAGTTATGTCAGGATTCCTAGTTGCTATTGCAGCCCAGAAATTTTATAGGTGAGGGGGGTACCCCTGACCTTATTTACATAGGAATATGGTTCCTGTAAGATCAGAATATCAAAGTTGTCTTCATCTGCTTTTATTCTTAGTTGTTCAGTAACTGCTTTTGCCCGTTGTGCATTTATTTGGAGTATCTTCAGGACGCTGGTGTTGTATGGGTTAAGACGTTGGACCATAATCAGTCTTTGATTGGTGTAACTCTTCGCCTTTAAATATATCGGACATTTGTTGTCACGGATAGAGTGTTCGTGAGGCATCTTCTCTCCCTTGCAATTTGCACAGACGGGCAGTTTTTCTTTATTAGGGCACGTATTATTCTCGTGGCCCTTTTGAGCACAATGGCCACAGGTAGCAGCAGCCTGGGTGCAGGTGTGAGTGGTGTGCCCAAATCTGCAGCATTTAAACCATTTGGGTACAGCCACCCGCTCCCTGAGGCGCGTGGCTGCCCCACTTTATGAAAACTCTGTCTTGATGAATGATTGTTTGCCAAGCAATAGGGGCAATTTCAAAAATCCAGTTTACACTGTTTACATTTCTAGACTTTGTTTGATACTTTGGGGTAATAATTTCCTCCGGGTTGACGTCTGGGAGTGTTCTCCGAATATCTCTTCCGAATAGCTCGTCCCGCACCTGGGTAGGGGTGAGATCTTTGTCAACATCAAAGACAATAATGGAGGGTCCTCTTTTCTTTGGTGGCGCAGCTATGAGCCCAAGCATTGGTATCTTCGTATTGTTCATAATATCAGCAGCTTCTTGGCCAGATTCAGTTTCTATGATTACCTCCACATTTCGAGTCTTTCTAATAGACTTGATCCTAGTGTTTTGGAAGACTGTGGTCAATTCTGTAATTACTGTCTGTTTTAGTTCCTCACTAGTTTTTTGTAGATTCTGGGTTTGGGCCTGAGAACAACCAAGTGTGGTTCCTTTATGAGAATCTTCTTTCTTGTCATTGGTGCCTTATTTAAGTTATTTGAACTGGGTTTTAAATTCTTCAGCGCATCAGCATAAGAGCAGGAGCGCTGCTGGTTTTTAGATTTCCGCTCTACTTGGTAAGCCTCTAATTTGGCCTGAGCCTTCTCGTTTTCAATGTGGGAATTTAGTAAAATGATTTCCAGATTTGAATTATTTCTCCTCTGAGAGAAGTGGTAATTTGATTATCCGATTTGGCCATTAGTGTTTCTATCTCTGACCTGAGGGCCAAAATTTGATCCATTATGGATCAATCGGGGAGGGTGGACATATCAGGTAAATTGGCCTCTATTGATTGGGTTGTCTCTGGTTGTGGTGGTTCATTATAGCCCTTAGTATTATTCTTAAGGACATTAGAATATGTAGCGTCTGTATCAATGCGCGCTCGAAAGGTAGGTTTGCAGGGCTGATTAGTTTCTTCTACTTGTTGGATAGAGTCATTCTCGTGCTGTTCGAGTATTTTTTCCTTGGATATTTGAGAAACAGGTCTGTTCTGTTTTTTCCTTGCCATAGTACATTTAATGTGTGTTTGGGGGAAAAGCAGTGATTCTTAAGTTCTTCATCCGAAGGTCCCAGTTCAGCGGCCTTCAACAGCACGACTACGGGGTTGCACAATTTGTTCTTCTCCTCAGACATATTGCCTATCTGTTTCAATATGTCCAACGAAAAAAAAAAAAATTTAAGCAGCAAGTCCGCTGTGTATCCTCCAATCAATCTGATTTGCTCTAGTAGCAGCACTCAATTTATTTCCGAACACGAGTCACCGCAGTAATAACACTAACCGATGCAATATGGCGGCCATAAGTGTCTTTGTTCTTTCATATTTCCATTACTCGAGTTCATTCGCGGAAGTAAGCAAAGTATCTTATAGTACAGGTAGAATGCAAATTACACAGGGAGGATCCCCTCCCCATAAGGTATGTTCGTGTCAGACGGCACCTGGGATTTCTCCCATCTCCGCGTGTTTCACTGTATCGAGGACAGTTCACTGTCAAGCCAGAGATTGGAAAGTGTGTGGGCCGTGTCTGTGCAGTGTGATTTGTTGTGCCCATTGTTTATCCGGCTCATTGCCCGCCAGGCCCCTACGTTGCCCATACCCTGCCACGTGGAGGCTAGCCGGGTGTATCCAGTATCACAACAAATTGCTCTGGCAGGTCCAGCCACCTAGTTTCCTGGGATTTTAGTGGCTAGGTCCTATTTAAAAAAAAAAAAAAATTGCGTTTGACTTTAATGCTTAATGGGGTTGCTGTTAGGTAATCGCTTAATGGGGTTGCTGTTAGGTAATCGCTGGTTAGGGTTGACTCCATCACAGGGTAGTAAACATAACAAATAATAAACATAAGTTGCAGCACATTTAAAATCCGACAATCTAAGGACGCACCATATGAATAATAATAATAAAATAATATAATAATATGGAGTCGCAGACTACATGAATTCTCAGAATCATCTTAAAAAAAAAAAACAATAGGGCCGTATGCTACCCTTCTTTGAAGACTGGCGCCATCTTTTGGATAATTTAAAAATTAATAATTAATTACGAAATATAGTACTGTATTTATATTATTAATTAACATTTATTAATTTTAAATATATATATATTAATAAATATTTGTATAATACTTCACCCCCCCCCCTAAAAGTTTCATAAAAAGACTGTCACACATGAACTGTTCTGATAGCAAACACAATTGATAAGTTAAATAAATTTAAGGAGGAACTGGACAGGCGGGAATTGTGTGATTTTTTTTTTTTTTTTTTTGGCTGGTGCTGCATAAGATCATACACTTGCGTCACATGTTACTACTACTACTACACTGACACACTCTTCCCTCCATCTCCTCTTTTTTTATATCACTTGTTTCAAAACGGACCGAGTGGGTAAAGTGCCTAACTATCAACCCAAAGTTCGCGGGTTCGAATCCCTCCTCGCTTTAAAGTACTAGAAAAACTTCGGGAGTTGCATTATGGGCACAGAATCCCTTCGGCCAATAACCACAACGGAAAAACATTTTTTATGAATTTTGCCATTTGTATATCAACTAGTGGGCCCTGGATAAATTAATGGAATTTTTAAACCATTAATATGAGCAATTTTTACTGGATAGTTTAATGTATTAACCTTATTCCGATCAAATAATAGTGTATTTTATGCCGCTAGATTATTTTATAAGCCTTAGACTATTTGAAGATTCTCTGATATATTTAAATTATTATTAAGTTTTCCAATAAATGCTATATAACATTTGAGCGATTTCATCATATCTTCTAAGTTATTAAGGTTATTATAATCATATATAGTTTTTACCAAACCACAAGCCAAGTTACCTGTGTGTTTTCTCGATATTATTCGAGTTATTTCGAGCACGAAATTATGCAGCTTGAGATAATATAGGATGTTATGAAATTTCGACGCTATATTCCAAAAATATTTCCTACGTTAAAATTCAAATTTCATATTTTTATTAACCCTACTTCGTTGACTAGCGTGCCTGCGCAAACAATGTGATAACCCCTGAGTTGATATTGTTATTTGCGTGGGACGGCTCAAAAAATAGTACTGTATTCTTAATTGTAGGCTATCATGAAATAGTTTTTTTAACATCGTGTATTTTATGCAAAGAGCTTCCTCTCGTGACCTGTAAAGAAAAGTAAAACAGTATTTTTCAGTCGCAGGACGTCTTAGCTGTATGTATAGCCATTACCTGATATGAAGCAGTGTAGGCAGTCCCATAATGAGGATTTCCAAACTCCAGTTCTTATTAATGCATTGTTAGGAGAAATTATTTCTCTAAAAATTAATAACAGTATTGATATTAATGCTATATTAAGAGAAATTATTTCTCTTAAATCGCGATATAAGAAACGAATGTGCTTATATTCTGAATAAGTAAAAAACCACTCAGAACGAGCTTCCTCCCTACATCCCTTTTCATAAAGAGATGGAACGGTCTTCGAATATCTTCCATGACAAGTTTCACCACCAAAAAGTGGCAAACTAAGTCATTGTCACGCTCAGGATGAAACTCCACCACTCTTCGTCGTCGTTGAGTTCGCTGCGAGTTTAAAAAACAGAAGTACAAACTTTACCTTCACAACGAGTTGCCCTGGTATTACACTTCACGTAAACAAATCAATGGCCAAAAGAATAAATTATTATTATTATTATTATTATTAGTAGTAGTATTGTGCAAGGAAGCCTGAGGCTTATGCTTCACCAGCCAAAAAAAAAAAAAAAAAAAAAAAAAAATCTTCTATTACCCTGAGCGAGAGAGAGAGACAGAAAGTAAAAAGGAATCACCAAGAAATCACCTTTTAAGGGCACAAAAGGTGATACACGTTGGCACTAATGATATCAAGAGTAGGAGACCGGCAGAATTGCTTAACAAATACAGGTCACTGTTGAAAAAAAGCCGAGAAATAGGGTCGAATTTGAAAGTGTCTGCAATTCTGCCCAGACACAATAGGAGGGAGTATATGATGAGAGCCTTGTCGATCAATTCGGCCCTGGAAAGATTGTGCAAGGCTCAAGGGGTAGAATTTTTTTCAGCCTGGACTGTACTTGTTAACAGGAGAGATTGCTTCTACAGGGATGGGATACACTTAAATAGAAGGGGTGCAAGAATATTTGCTGATGCTATCGAGGCAGTGTTAGGTGGGTCGGAAAACTGCTAGCTTGGGGGGAGACAAAGAAGAATAGATTAACAGTAGCCACTGCCAGAGGTGAAAGAGATTCTTGCACTGCTTCTATTGGAATGAGCAGAAGCCTGAAAAAGAAGATGCAGGATATTTCAGACACTGCTGGGAGTCATTGCGGTACAAGTAAACACATGGGTTGTGTTAGGGTAGCTAAGAATAGAAATAGGTGCATGTATACTTGCGTGTACATCAATGCTAGGAGTTTAGTAAATAAATTTGATGAATTTGAGGTATTGCTCAAAACATCAAAGGCAGATATTGTTGGGATATCAGAGACGTGGTGTCACACAGATATAAGGGATACAGAACTGGAATTTGGGGAGTACGACGTCTACAGAACGGATAGATTGGATAAGAAGGGAGGAGGGGTTATGCTATTAGTTAAGAAATACATAAAATCTAAGGAAGTGAATCCAGTCGACACATCGCTGGACAGTGCAGTGTCGAGTCAGTTTGGTGTGACATAAGCATTGGGAGATCAAAATTGAGAGTAGGAGTGTGCTATAGGCCTAATGACTCTGATGAGTATAATAAGGAACTGTACAGGGAAATAGAGTGGGCCAGTAAATCAGAGAGTCTTATAATGGGGGATTTTAATTTCCCAGATATTGACTGGAATTTGGGGGCTGGTCACTCACACACTAGCAAGGCTTTTGTGGATTTATTGGATGATTGTTTTCTACATCAGCATGTTCGGGAGGCAACTAGAGGGAGGAATACTCTTGATTTGATTATCAGCAGTGATTCTTCATGCATTAAGAATCTGCAGAAAAATGAACCACTAGGTGGCAGTGATCACAGTGTGCTGAAGTGGGATTTACTGAAAGAGGTAACTACCATTAGGGGCAAAGGGAAGGGGTATTGCTTTCGTAAAGGCGACTACGATGGACTGAGACAATATTTAAATTCTATACAGTGGGACCAACTGATGATGTTACCAACAGCAAATGCAAAATGTGAAGCATTCAAAGAATTTATCTTGGAAGCTACCAGGCTTTAAATACCAACTAAGAAATATTGTTCAAAGTTTAGGCCTAAATGGATGTGAGATGAACTAATGAGACATATGGCAGAGAAGAAACATGCATGGGATACATACAAATTAACACGTGACACAGAAGCCTATGATAGATACAAGTTGATCTGTAACCAAGTTACAAAGGAGGTTAGGCAAGCGAAGGCAGATCACGAGAAATCTTTGGCAAGGGATTCAAAGAAAAACAGCAAAGAGTTCTTTACTTATGTAAACTCTACAAGAAAGGGGATGAATCAGATTGGTCCACTTGATATCGATGGATGAACTGTAGATGATCCTGCACAGATAGTAACAAACTAAATGAATATTTTGCATCGACATTCACACAAGAGTTATTTACCGAGGGGAATGCCAGAGGTTTATTCAACTCTAGCATTAAGCTAGAGAATCTTTTAATAACTGAGAGTTAAGTGGAGGAGAAATTGTTGAAGATAAACACAAGAAAGGCACCCGGGGTCAATGGGATCTATCCAGTTATATTAAAGGAGGCAGCAGAGGAAGTAAGCAAACCTTTAGCCATAATTATGAGAGCTTCCTTGGACTCAGGGGAGGTACCCACAGACTGGAGGTGTGCAAATGTCACCCCAATTCACAAAGGAGGATCAAAGGCTGACACAAGTAAATATAGACCTGTTAGTTTAACTTCTGTTCCAGGAAAATTAATGGAGGCACTGGTTAAAGAAGCACTGCAGGATCATTTAGACAAGACTTCAGTTATAGCTCGGACACAGCATGGTTTTGTTAAGGGGAAGTCTTGCCTGACCAATTTGATTGGATACTATGATGCAGTCACAAAAGAACTGGATGCAGGGAATAACTTTGATATTATATACTTGGATCTTAGAAAGGCTTTTGATACTGTTGCACATGGAAGACTGCTGCACAAATTGGAGCAGTGTGACATTGGAGGCAAATTGCTGCCTTTGGATAAAGGGGTGGCTGAGGGGGAGAAGACAGAGAGTGGTAATCAATGGACGCTGCTCGTCGTGGACTAATGTTATTAGTGGAGTCCCTCAGGGCTCAGTGTTGGGTCTATTATTGTTTTCTGTATTTATAAATGATATTGATGATGGTATATCAAGCTTAATGTCGAAGTTTGCAGACGATACAAAGGTAGGCAGTGTTGTCAAGGACACTACTGACACTATGCTGCTACAACAGGATCTGGAAAGTTTGAGCAGATGGGCTGAGAGGTTGCAAATGAAATTTAACATTGACAAATGTAAAGTATTACACATGGGAAACAGTAACCCCGAGCAACGTATCAACTCTGTATTACTACACTGACAGTGGTAGAGAATGAAAGGGACCTGGAGGTGGTTGTGCAGGCAGATATGAAGTTCTCTGAGCAGTGCAGACGGGCTGCAAGAGTAGCTCATGGTGTATTGTCAAATATATATAGAATTTTTCTAGGAGGGATAAGGAGGTGATTATTCCCTTGTATAAGGCAATGCAAGGTCAGGGCACACGTAGAGTACTGTATACAGGTCTGGAGGCATCATTTCAAGAAGGATGTAGAGCTGCTGGAACGAGTACAGAGAAGGGCAACAAGATTAGTGAATTGAACAAAGGGGTGCTCTTACGAAGAAAGGCTTAAGTTTTGCAAATTACAGTGTCTGGAGACTAGGCACCAGCGGGTGATCTGATAGAGGTGTATAAAGCCTTGAATGGTTTGAGCATGCTAAATGCTGATGGGATTCTTCCTCTCGCTCAGAATAATCACCTGAGAGGGCATAAATTCAAATTGAGGAAAGACAGATGTAGGATATACGTGCGGAAATTTGCCTTTAGCCAGCGGGTGGTTGGTTGGTGGAACAGACTTCCATCCCTTGTTGTGGAAGTTGATAGCCTAAATAAGTTTAAGGCTCAGCTGGACAGGTATTTCGAACGAACAGAGGGGTGAAGTGGAAGTGTTTTTTTTTTTTTTTTTTTTTGGCTTATGCTGCGTAAGCTTGCTTTCTTGCATCAAATGCCTCTACTAATGCTAATGCTAATGCCAAAGAGAAGAATGATATCCCTGGGTTTGCCAAGCCCATACTCACCAGCTGTGAGCCCCTGGGGGAAGAATTAATCTTTATCTTTTGGAATAAGTTTGTTTAAAAAAAGGAAATTTAAAATGTTAAAAATTATAAATTAACCGACACAATAAAATTTGTCTTCACAGCGAGCTGCCCTGGTGTTGCACTACTTTAAAACAAATGAATATTTATCTTTTGGATTAGCTTGTTTTAAAAAAGGGATTTTAAAATTCAAATTTATAAATTAAAAGATGCTATTTGATTTTCTTGAAATTATATAAAGCTAGAAGAGTCATCTTGCTCCTTCGTATTTTTTGTGGGTAGCAGAATTGAAACTAATGCAATGGTCTTAAGAACAAACTTTGCCTTCACAAATTCCATTGGTAACTATTATCAGACAAAATGGATTTACAAAAGATTAATCTTAAATTTATTTTAAAGATGAGACTATTATGATAGACTGTTTCAGAACTTTCTGGTCCTTCATTAGATATCAGGTGAACATTAGGGATAATAATTAGACAAAATACAAGGAACGTTTGCAATAACACTTAAAAAATGCTTGTGTTAACATCCGCAATAAAGCTGTCCGAAGTCTCTCAGTAACAAAAATTTTTGGAGTGTGCTTTTCTGTGTTATATATTTTTATTTTTATATTTCACGTAATTTTCGGCACCTTTTTCCAAAATTTATAAATACATGTAATTAAAGGTTATGTAATCTGTACTAAGGTTTATCACAGGTGACGTTTCAGCATTCTTACAAAATCCTATCTTCAAACTAAATGTAGTTCAGGCTCAGGGGCTCATATCTGGGAGTATGGGCATGGCAAACCCAGGGTCCTTTGTTGGATATCATCATTCTTCTCTTTCTTGGTGATTCCCTTCTACTTGTGACTCTCTCTCTCAAGATAACTCGAGAATTTTTTTTTTTTTTTTTTTGGCTGGTGCAGCATAAGCCTCAGGCTTCCTTGTACCATATGAATAAAGTCTGGAGTGTGTTTAGTGTCAAACGGCACCAGGGGATTCCCCCATCTCCGCGTAGTATACATTGTGGGTGTGAAACAGAACACTGTCAAAGCCAGAGGTTTAAAGTGCATGGATTTTGTATATGTGTAGTGTCGTGTACCCTTGTTCTTCTGGTCATTTAGCCGCTGAGCTCCTAAAGGGTTCCAACGTTGTCCACACTCTGCTCCGCGGAGGCAGACCAGATACACTAGTATTGTAGTTATTTACTCTGGCAGGTCCTGCCACCTAATTTACTGGGATTTCAGTGTCTAGGACCTTAAAAAAAAAAAAAAAAAAACCCTATAGACAGGGGTCACTCAAAAAGGATTACTGATTATGCAACCGATGTTATTATTAAGTTTTTGGGTGTAGGGCTCAGGCAATTTAGAGATGGTTGAGACGCTGGTTATAAGTTAGAGAAGGGGGAGGGAGACTGAAGGCTGGGGGAAAAGACAGAGATAAGGGGTCCATAGAGAAAATGACCCACAAATCAGTGAGCAGGCCCATGCCCCACCAGACGGAAAAGAGGGATGGCAAGGGGGCAGGCGACCAGGGGTTACCTCCCCCCTGCCTGGGTGGTGGAGGAAAAGAACCACGCAAGGGAGCGTGCAAGGAGAGCTTAATGGCAGCAGCTTGAGCGCTTCTGTCCATTTGGTCACTGCATAATACAGTATCATAGTAATAGTTTGTGAAGAGTCCAAATCAAGAAGATCCAAAGCTGATTGACTTCTGTGGCCATATTGCACCTCCCAAGGTTTTTGCAGTACTCTGATCCAAGCCCGAGGCGGGAATCGAACCCGCGACCTTTGGGTTGCCGGGCAGGTACCTTAGCTACTCGGCTAGCCCGGTCGGCAGATCCAAAGCAGTGTTGTCATCCATGGGACAGAGGTCACATGCCATTAGTGATGGTAGTCGTTGACAGTCCAGCTTGAATTTGGGCAAGACGAGTTGATCAGGTGTATATTCCAGCTGTAGGGATCTTCTTGTGAAGAACTCCTGGCAATATTGCGAGAAGGCATTGTACTCTCTATCGCTGTCCAACAAGTCACGCTCCTGGAATTTTGGATTGAAGTTAATTCTAGTAATCAGAATGCAGCGAAGGTCCTCATACAAAGGGCAGTCATGCATTAGGTGAGACCAACTCTCCAGCTCTCCGCAGTGGCAGAGGGGATCATCACTAATTCCAAGACTTGAGAGTTTGGCTGTGATGGATCCGTGACCAGATAGCAAGAAAGTTGCGTATAGGTCGGGGGAGAAACATGAAGTAGACTTGGGATATACCTTGTTGATATGTGGAATAAATATCCTAGTGATATCTCCTTTAGTAGAATTAGCCCATCTATCTTGCCATGTCTGTTGTAAGTGGAGGCTAAGGCGCTTCTTTTTAGCATTCAAGTTGTTAGTGGATCAATGGTGTAGTCCAAGAACGTCACCGTGGTACCTTTTGATAGTTGGTAGAGAAGCCCGCAACGTATCACCTCAGGTCCTATGGAAGGGCGCCTGCCAACACATGAAGGGCATGGGTACTGACAGTACGGCAGGCCCTGGTAATGGTAAGGAGGATAAATCTTTGAATAGTTTCAAGCTTCCTTCTGTTTATTACGATTTTTGCTCTCGGATACAATATCACTGCAGCGTATGTAATCGCCGGTAGAAATATTGCTTTGTAGAACAGCGAGAGAGTGCGGCGGTTGACGCTCCAATCCCGTCGCGAAACTCTGGCGACCATGGCAGTGTAGTTCCTTAATTTTGTCTGCAAGTGTTTCAAATGTGGGAGGAATGTAAGACCTCAGTACAGGATTATTCCTAGATATTTCAATTCCTTAGTGAAACGTATTGTGGTCTCGTTTATCTTAATTTGTGGACGTCTTTTGAGGGACCCTTTCAGTAAGATGGAATTAATCTTCATTAAAGAGATTTGAAGATTATGATCCCTTGCCCAGTTTTGTAATATCAAGAGAGACTGGTTCGCAGAATTTTCTAGCTGCGTTCTGCTGTCTGCAGACACGGCCAGGACCAGATCATCTGCATAGGCCTGAGAGATAAGTTCATTAAGGTTAGTGTTGAGGAAGTCATCAAATACAACATTCCAAAGGAGAGGCCCCGGTACCGAGCCTTGGGGACACGCCCCTCCACCTGTAAACCAGGCGTTTGACTCTGCAATATGGTGCATTGACATTTATTTCTCTGGCTGTGAGGGAGCTTCTTATGGTGTTATAAAGGTTTCCGGGAAGACAGGCACGTCTTAGTCGGCTGAGGACGGTCGGCCACCAGAGTGAGTCGAACGCTCCAGCAAAGTCTATGACAATAATCAGGAAATATTTTCTATTGGAGTTTGTGGCAATTGTAAGGATATTCTGGAGTGCATCAACTGTTGGGCATCCTTGTTTGAAACCATACTGGCTTGTAGAGGATAAATTTTCTGCATTATAATGTACTCTTATTCTACTGTGTAGTAGGTAGTCAAAAAGCTTGCTTAGCACAGATAACAGGGCAATCGGTCTATAAGGGGATAGGATTTCTGGAGGATTGGTTGGGTTTTTCAGAATTAGTCGCATGTTAGCTATCTTTCAATCAGATGGGAAGATTCCTGTATGCTGGCAGTGATTGAACAGATCGAGGATGACGTATGGAGAAAGCTCCACAGTCTTCCTTATAATCTCTGGTTCGAGTACGTCTAGTCCTGGACATATATTATTGCGGACTCTATGAGTTGCAGTGTGCAGCTCCTCAATAGTGAAGGGCGGCTCTTGAAGTTCTGGAATGTATATACTGTTGTCATGGCAGAGTTGTTGACTTGTACAAGGATCCATTGCTGGTTGGATAATTGTATCTAATATGTTATCGATGGATCTGTCCCATGAGGTTGTTATGTTACCTTGAGGTAACCCCTGTCATTACCTTTCCTCTCGGGAGTTTATTGTTTGTGATTTTATAGACTACACCCCAGGGATCGGTGTTTCCAGTTGTGGAAACAAGTTGTTCCCATGATGTTTGCTTTCGTTTCCTGATAGTAGCCGTGTATATATATTTCTGATCTCTCTGTATTTCTGGCGGAGAGCCTCTACTTCTGCAGCTGGCCAGGACCGTCGCGCTCGTTGGATGGCGTCTTCTTCTGAAGTTACCTCCCGGCGGAGGCGCTGGCGTTCTGGGCACCACCACAGGACAGCTCCAGGAATGGGTTTCTTCCAAGGAATGGCGCAGTTGCTAGCTTGTTTAATTATATTTGTGACTTTTCTTTGGTAGGCATCAGGATCAGTGGGATGGTAATTATTAGCTTGCAGCTGCTGTGCTAAAGAGCGTAGCTACTTCGCGAAAATGTCCCATTTTGCTCTGGAGTTGGCATACCTTTGAAGGGTACAACATGGAGTTGGGATTCATTTCAAGGATCTCGTTAACTTGTATGTTATGGCCCTGGGGTCTGAGGTGGTCCAGGAGTTCTGGGCAGGCCAACCCACGATGAAGTTTGATATATTTCTCGTAGCCAGTGTGACATCAATTGTGGATTCCCACAGGGTATTACAAAAGATGGGACGGTTGTTCGGCCTGTTTAGAACAGTAAGCTGTGAATTTGCCAGAAGATCTTCAAGTTTTTGGCTGTTCCTACAGTAATGCCTATCAGCAGTAGTGCTGAACCAGACAGGCGACCTGCAGTTGACGTCAGCACCGATAATAATCTTCTCATTTGGGAGAGTTGTGAGGACGATCTCCAGATACCTCGTGAAGGGAAGTATATCAACCCGCGGCCTGCAATATAATGAGACTATATAAAAATTTCCCAGGGAGCTAATGATGTGGGCACATGCCACCCAGGCTGTGGATAAATGGGGGATTTTAGTGACAGTTAAGTCAGGATTCCTAGTTGCTATTGCAGCCCAGGAAGCCTCTTCATCAAATTGAGTAATTTTATAGGTGTGGGGGGTACCTCCCGACCTTATTTGCATAGGAGTATGGTTCCTGTAAGATCAGAATATCAAAGTTGTCTTCATCTGCTTTTATTCTTAGTTGTTCAGCTACTGCTTTTGCCCGTTGTGTAATTATTTGGAGTAACTTCAGGACGCTGGTGTTGTATGGTTTAAGACTTTGGACCATAATCAGTCTTTGATTGGTGTAACTCTTCGCCTTAAAATATATCGGACATTTTTGTCACGGATAGAGTGTTCGTGAGGCATCTTCTGTCCCTTGCAATTTGCACAGACGGGCAGTTGTTCTTTATTACGGCACGTATTATACTCGTGGCCCTTTTCAGCACGATGGTCAAAAGTAGCAGCAGCCTGGGTGCAGGTGTGAATGGTGTGGCCAAATCTGCAGCATTTAAAGCATTTGGGTACAACCACGCACTTCCTGAAGCGCGTGGCTGCCCCAGTTTATGAAAACTCTGTCTTGGTGAATGATTGTTTGCCAAGCAATAGGAGCAATTTCAAAAATCCAGTTTACACTGTTTACATTTCTAGACTTTGTTTGATACTTTGGGGTAATAATTTCCTCCGGGTTGACGTCTGGGAGTGTTCTCCGAATATTTCTTCCGTATAGCTCGTCCCGCACCTGGGTAGGGGTGAGATCTTTGTCAACATCAAAGACAATAATGGAGGGTCCTCTTTTCTTTGGTGGCGCAGCTATGAGTCCAAGCATTGCTATCTTCGGCTTGTCAATAATATCCGCAGCTTCTTGGCCAGATTCAGTTTCTATGATTACCCCCACATTTCGAGTTTTTCTAATCGACTTGATCCTGGTGTTTGGAAGTCTGTGGTCAATTCTGTAATTACTGTCTGTTTTAGTTCCTCACTAGTTTTTGTAGATTCTGGGTGTGTGGGCTTGAGAACAACCAAGTGTGGTTCCTTTATGAGAATCTTCTTTCTTGTCATTGGTGCCTTATTTAAGTTATTTGAACTGGGTTTTAAATTCTTCAGCGCATCAGCATAACAGCAGGAGCGCTGCTGGTTTTTAGATTTCCGCTGTACTTGGTAAGCCTCTAATTTGGCCTGAGCCTTCTCGTTTTCAATGTGGGAATTTAGTAAAATGATTTCCAGATTTGAATTATTTCTCCTCTGAGAGAAATGGTAATTTGATTATCCGATTTGGCCACTAGTGTTTCTATCTCTGACCTGAGGGCGAAAACTTGATCCATAATGGATCCCTCGGGGAGGGTGGACATATCAAAGATGATGCCAGGTAAATTGGCGTCTATTGATTGGGTTGTCTCTGGTTGTGGTGGTTCATTATAGCCCTTAGTATAATTCTTAAGGACATTAGAATATGTAGCATCTGTGTCAATGCGCGCTCGAAAGGTAGGTTTGCAGGGCTGGTTAGTGTCTTCTACTTGTTGGATAGAGTCATTCTCGTGCTGTTCCAGTATTTTTTCTTGCATATTTGAAGAACAGGTCTGCTCTGTTTTTTCCTTTCCATAGTATTTGTAATGTGCGTTTTGGGGAAAGCAGTCATTCCCTTTTTGTAAGTTCTTCATCCGAAGGTCCCACTTCAGCGGCCTTCAACAGCACGACTACGGGGTTGCACAATTTGTTCTTCTCCTCAGACATATTGCCTATCTGTTTCAATATGTCCAACGAAAAAAAAAAAAAAATTTAAGCAGCAAAGTCCGCTGTGTATCCTCCAATCAATCTGATTTGCTCTCGTAGCAGCACTCAGTTTATTTC
The DNA here is from genome assembly GCF_048544385.1 of Mastigoproctus giganteus. Classification (NCBI taxonomy): domain Eukaryota; kingdom Metazoa; phylum Arthropoda; class Arachnida; order Uropygi; family Thelyphonidae; genus Mastigoproctus; species Mastigoproctus giganteus. The sequence goes on from NC_143587.1 coordinate 27,849,028, forward strand.
CGAACACGAGGCACTGCAGTAATAACACTAACCGATGCAATATGGCGGCCATAAGTGTCTTTGTTCTTTCATATTTCCATTACTCGAGTTCATTCGCGGAAGTAAGCAAAGTATCTTATAGTACAGGTATAATGCAAATTACACAGGGAGGATCCCCTCCCCATAAGGTATGTTCGTGTCAGACGGCACCTGGGATTTCTCCCATCTCCGCGTGTTTCACTGTATCGAGGACAGTTCACTGTCAAGCCAGAGATTGGAAAGTGTGTGGGCCGTGTCTGTGCAGTGTGATTTGTTGTGCCCATTGTTTATCCGGCTTACTGGCCGCCAGGCCCCTACGTTGCCCATACCCTGGCACGTGGAGGCTAGCCGGGTGTATCCATTATCACAACAAATTGCTCTGGCAAGTCCAGCCACCTAGTTTCCTGGGATTTTAGTGGCTAGGACCTATTTAAAAAAAAAAAAAAAAAAATTGCGTTTGACTTTAATGCTTAATGGGATTGCTGTTAGGCAATCGCTGGTTGGGGTTGACCCCTTCCCAGGGTTAAAAACATAACAAATAATAAACATAAGTTGCAGCACATTTAAAATCCGACAATCTAAGGACGCACCATATGAATAATAATAATAATAATAAAATAATATAATAATATGGAGTCGCAGACTACATGAATTCTCAGAATCATCTTTAAAAAAAAAAACAATAGGGCCGTATGCTACTCCTCTTTGAAGACTGGCGCAATCTTGTGGATAATTTAAAAATTAATAACGAAATACAGTATTTATATTATTAATTAACATTTATTAATTTTAAATATATATATATATTCTTAAATATTTGTATAATAATTCACCCCCCCCCTAAAAGTTTCATAAAAAGACTGTCACACATTAACTGTTCTGATAGCAAACACAATTGATAAGTTAAATAAATTTAAGGAGGAACTGGACAGGTTCCTCCCTAAAAAATAGTAGGAGGGAATAGTGTGATTTTTTTTTTTTTTTTTGGCTGATGCCGCATGAGCTCATACACTTGCATCACATGTCACTACTACTATAGTGACACACTCTTCCCTCCATCTCCTCTTTTTTTATATCACTTGTTTCAAATCGGACCGGGAGGGTAACGTGCCTCCCTAGCAACCCAAACTTCGCGGGTTCGAATCCCGCCTCGGATTAAAGTACTACAAAAACTTTGGGAGGTGCATTATGGCCACAGAATCCGTTTGGCCAATAACCAGATGGCACATCTTAGATGCCTTCGAACAAAGACAGGAATTGTCAGTTATATAGGACCGGGTTATATTAATAGAATTTTTAAACAATCTAACAAACAATTTTTGCTGGATAGTTTAATGTATTAACCTTATTCCGATGAAATAATGGTGTATTATAATCCACTAGATTATTTTATATATCTTAGACCGTTTGAAAATTCTCTAATAGATTTGAATTATTATTAGGTTTTCCAATAAATGCTATATCCGATTGGAGCCACTTCATCATATTTTATAAGTTATTAAGGTTATTATAATCATATATAGTTTTTACCAAACCACAAGCGAAGTTACCTGTGTGTTTTCTCGATATTATTCCGGTTATTTCCAGCACGAAATTATGCAGCTCGAGATAATATAAGATGTTATGAAATTTCGACGCTATATTCCAAAAATATTTCCTACGTTAAAATTCAAATTTCATATTTTTATTAACCCTGCTTAGTTGAGTAGCGTGCCTGCGCAATGTGATTACCCCTGAGTTGATATTGTTATTTGCGGGGGACGGCTCCAAAAAATAGTACTGTATTCTTAATTGTAGGCTATCATGAAATAGTTTTTTTAACATCGTGTATTTTATGCAAAGAGCTTCCTCTCGTGACCTGTAAAGAAAACTAAAACAGTATTTTTCAGTCTCAGGACGTCTTAGCTGTATGTATAGCCATTAGCTGATTGAAGCAGTGTAGGCAGTGCCATCTACCGGTCAGATACTGATTCTCGATTATAATGAGGATTTCCAAACTCCAGTTCTTATTAATGCATTGTTAAGAGAAATTATTTCTCTAAAAATTAATAACTGTATTGATATTAATGCTATATTAAGAGAAATTATTTCTCTTAAATCGTGATATAAGAAACAAATGTGCGTATATTCTGAATAAGTAAAAACCCACTCAAAACGAGAGAGAGAGAGAGAGAGATAATCTTTAATGCCCTTCACGGCCAAAAAGCCAGGGGTTTACATTTGTACAACTTCCCGAAACTTCCGGGAAAATAGAACAATTAATTTACAAAAACAGGTAATTTTACAAAAGAAAACATATTTTATACAAAGGAGAGAACTCCTTACGAGAGTTAGGTCTGATTGAGCTGAATTAACATCGAGATAAGAGCACCAGCTCAATCAGACAGGAACAGATGCAAGGTACACATGTCAATGCAGATCAGTCCTACTAGACATAATTTTTTTCCTGTAAGTCCGGTCAATAGCGAATTTGTTCAGGTCGGCGTCAAGTGCCTGGGTTTGCTTGAACATCTGCTGAGGAAGGAACCTGTCCGAGAGATGGAGTCGCGCTGAATGCGAGTAGAGCTCGGGATTGGCCCTAAGGGCAGCAGAGGGGATCCTCCAGCCACAGGTATCCCAGAATGAAGGTGTTGCGATTATGCCTGTTATCATCTTGACTGTTGCTAGGAGGCGTTGGTCTTCGACTAAGGTGGGAAGCCGTGGAATCCCGAGAGAGTTGGCAAGCTGCGTGGTGTGAATCAGAGCTGGAAGGTTGTGCTTCCTGTTGGCCCACTTTAGGAGCCAGAATTCTGTGGCAAAGAGTGGTTTCTTTATTGATGGTGCCGCTGACGCCCAAATTTCAGCAGCATAGAGTAAAGGTGGAAAGATGATTGCTCTTATGTACCTCACGGTTGTCTTTTTATCTCTGATATGAAGGAGATGCTGTTTTGCTATCCACCGGAGTCTTGAAGCACGTGTGAGGAGCATGTCTATGTGGGCGTTGAATCGAAGTTTGGAGTCGAATACAACGCCCAGATCACGATGGCTGGATGCAATTGGGATGAGGATGTTGCCGACCGAAGGCTGGAGAGAAGAAGGAGTTTGCTTCAATGAATACACCATGAATTCGGACTTAGCAGGATTGATCTTGAGCCCGAACTGGCAGAGGTAAGATGTGACTGCAGTGAGAGTGTTGTTAATTTCCGTTTTTACCAGATAAAGGTCTTGACCAGGGATGATGGGAGTCAGTATCTTGATATCATCTGCATAGCTCAGTAGACATCGAGAATGTGCAACCAGTGGGAAGATAATAGATGAGAACAGAAGGCCGGAAAGGACCCCTCCTTGTGGGACTCCTGCGGTGACGGATCTAGTAAGGGTGCGATCTCCTGTATGAAGCTTTATAACTCTGTTATTCAGAAGAGAGGAGAGAAAGCATAATATGTTCCCTGTGATCTGGAAGTGGCATTCCAGGAGAGTGAGTAGTTGGTTTACTTGGACGGCATCAAATGCAGCCTCAATGTCTAAGTAAGTCACAGCTAGTTCGTGCCTTTTCTCGAATGCTGACAAGATAGTATTCGTTGTGGCTAGCAGATTTGTGATCGTTGATCTGTTTGGAAGGGAGTAGTGAATTTGGGCTGGATTACTGGGCATGATCTGCTTGGTGAGGATCGGGAGTAAGGTCTTCTCCAGGAGCTTCAGCAGGCTGGAGGAGTTGGAGATGGGTCGGAAATGTTTAGGTTTCGATGGCGACTGAACTTTGGCTAAAGGTTTGATAAGATAGTTTTCCCATTGCTGTGGGAAAATCTGGTTCGAGAGTAACTGGTTGAAAATAATTAAAAGTGGCTGAATAATGTACGGACTTAGGCATTTGAGCATGAATTGGGGAACTCCATCATCACCAGCGGTTGACGAGGCAGGTAGAGAATTGATGGCGACGATCAGCTGTTGTTTTGTGATCTGAATGGTGCTCAACACTTCTTGCTGGGTGGGCTCTGTTAGTAGAGCCAGATCTGAGTTTGGCATAGGATTACGATTAAATCTTGTGACGAAATCGAGCCACAATTCAGGATCAAGTTGCAGAGGAAAATGAAGGTTCACTTTCTTGTATGGAATTTTTCCTTTAGCCAGATCTCGGTTAACATATAATTTGATTGCCTCAGATTTCATGCGATTAAATTGAGCCCGTGCCCTAGAATAAACGATGCGATCATTGACATTTTGCGACTGTTTCCATGTGCGATGGAGCTGTTGCTTCAGCTGGAAACTCATTTTGAGTTCTGAATTCCACCAAAGTCTTGTATATGGACTGATTGTGATTTTTTTAGAGGCGGCATATTTGGCAACCGTGTTGATCCAGTTTGTGAGAATGTTCACAGCTATTTCTGGGTCACAAGTCTCTAAGGCCACCCAGGGAATGAGAGAGGCGGCTCTGATGCACTTATCTACGTCAAGTAAGTTGGGGCTAGTGATGTCAACCTTTTTTGTTGTCCTTCTGGTTTCTAATTTGGGGGCTGGCAGATATGCAGTCACATGTATTGGGACATGATCAGAGTCGAATGACGTTTCTGCAATGTAATCAAGGGTGCAAGGGATAGAGGCTAGAACTAGATCTAAGAGGTTATTCCCCCTGGTTGGAGCTTCATTAATAAGTTGTAGATCAGCACATCTCAAGTGTGCCAGAAGATCCTTTTTCATATTAGATAGCTGAGGAGGTAAATTGAAATCACCACAAACTACGTGAGAGGCTGTGGGATGCAGCTGATTGATTATCCAGTTGGAAACTTCAAGGATGATTTGCGGGGAAGGCGTTGGAGGTATGTACACCACACAGAGGTCAAACGTCACGAAGTTGTATCTTAACGTAACGAGGATTGCTTCATAGTTAGGGGAGTTACTGGATTTATTATCCAATAGCTTGAAAGTGGATTTCTTGTAAAATATTGCGACGCCTCCACCCTTGCGTGCAATCCGAGATGTGAATACGACCCCATAATCAGCTGGGGCAGCTGCTGCTAGGAATTCTTCATCGTCATTGAGCCAGGTTTCGGTGATGGCGAGCAGGTCAAAATATCCGGGGAGCAGAATTTGCTCCATAGTGTCAAGCTTGTTCCTAAGACTACGCACATTCTGATAAAATATGGTGCAGGCAGGTACTGTAGGTACTTTGATACGGACAGGTGGTCTCTGACATCGCACGACTCGATTCAGCGGGGTGTGTCTAGGACTGATGAGCACAGGGATCGGCATATTGGTGTTCCGTGTCTGTGGTTCTAGTTGCGGTAACGAGATCTGGGATTGCTATGAATCAGGGTACCATTGGTGGGAGTCCTTTCCATTACTTCTATATCGCTGCCCTTTATGCCCGAGATATGGCATAACAAGAGCTCCAGCAGGCCAGATTTCAGGATTGAAGAGTGCTTCAAAATCTGCATCAGCCACATCGATCTTAAAGGAGGCGTAGGTGGGATATTTTGTGGATAGCTTGGTGACTCTACCATTCATTTTGAAAGCAGCAAGAAGGTGTTCCACATCATCAGCTGTGGTAGCAAGGGAGAGCCTACTAATGAAGACATTACGGATCCGCTTGCTCATCATTCCAGTGTTCGCAATTTGCATCTTGCTGAAGTGCAAATTGGTTCCAATAACTTTAAGATTGGGGCTCAGTTCCTTAACAGTTGGATTACGGGTCAGTGTTTGTTCTTTTGTTCGTTGGCTTGCAATCATTGCATACGTTGTAGTGTCTCTATGGGTCTTTACATTAGATGCAATCGTAGTCCCTGCATAATGGTTACCTCTCACGTTGTTTGAAGCGGAACTACAATTGCGATGTACTTCAGCAGCCAAAGCATTATCCGGTTTTGAGCGCGAGGACCCCATATGTGAGTTTTGTGATCGCGAATAGGTGCGATTTGGCAGATTCTGCTCCTGATGAATTCTTTGGGTCTTCTGTGAGGCAGTATTTCCTGAGTATCCGTTGGCATCTGCTGTGATTTCAATATATACTGGTCTAGAGCTACGTTCAGGGCACACAACTTCAGACTCACATGTTGTAAGAATGGGGGCTGGAGAGGGGTCAAGTGGTAATAAAGATGGGGTGGTTTGGGTAGGAGCTCTCGGTTTCGCGTGAAAGTGTTCGTCCGGAGGCTGCTGCTCATGATGGTTAGTTTGAACAGCAAGATCACAAACCGATTGCTTCAGGTCCTCAAAATTTTTCCGCAACACCTCCAATGTTTTGTGTATGCATTCATTGTGTTCTCGTAGTCGCTTGTTTTCTAGCAGTAGGTCTGCGAGGATATTATGAATTGGCGACAGCTTTATACATAGAGTTGTCTCAATATTTGTGAGGAGCGAGACCAGGAGTGGACTGTGTTCGAGTGATGTTTGATTAATTATTGCGGAGATCTCTGTTGATAGGGTGTTATCCTGTTGGGAGCTACTAGATTTTTGCATGATGAGATCTGAATGGTCATTTTGTTCTTCCTGTAATGAGTCGGGTGTCAATTCCACATGTGCATCTGGCGATGTCAATTTTTCCGTGTCTACCTCAGGTTCGGGTTGGGTCCTGTGCTCAGGTGAATCCGAAATTTGGTTAACGTCGTTAAAAGTTTCACCAGTTGTTCCGAGTGAATGCATATAATTTTCTCCCTTACAGGGGGGACACTGCCAAACTTTCCGTCGCTGCTTTCCGAGCCTCTTTAGGTCCAACGCGAGACATTCGCTTCCGTATGTCTTGAGACAGGAAGTACATTTTATAGCTACGTCCGGAACAATTCCACAAATTACACAGCTTTCATTATTTGGGTGATCTTGCTTTAAAGGCATTTTCAGATTTTAGGCGCAGATAAAAGGATTACGAGTAGTGGGCTGGAAAAGAGTTTACAATTGTGTTTAGTAGTTGCCTTAACTACGTATCGTATTCCAAGTGATACGTTTACCGATCAGATACAAAATAAGTCAAAAATTACGGCTTATTTTAGTTGGCTAGACTTGTTACTGTTGGATGTAGAAATCCGCTTGTCCGAGGCGTGGATAATTGCTAGGAGGCAGTAAACGACGTGTGTTGCCATGGTCACTTGACCGCAAGTACAAACCCACAGCGCATTTGCCTGACCTTGACCTGTAGCCGGAAGCGATAGGTATCTCTGGTCAGCCGTGAGTAGCAAAAACAGCAAATTTTGCAGTATAAGAAAACTATAAATAATAAATACCTGGATGTCCAGGTCGCCACACAATGGATATCCTCTTGTTCAGCATCAAATTAGGAATACACCAACATAAAAATCATCATATAAACCTGAGCATAATTCTGTTAATTTAACTGATTAACCGGAGCAACAAAGACACACAGCCGTACAACTGAACAACTCTCTATTCCGTGTACAACTGAACAACTCTCTATTTTTCAGCCTGGACTGTACTTGTTAACAGGAGAGATTGCTTCTACAGGGATGGGATACACTTAAATAGAAGGGGTGCAAGAATATTTGCTGATGCTATCGAGGCAGTGTTAGGTGGGTCGGAAAAACTGCTAGCTTGGGGGGAGACAAAGAAGAATAGATTAACAGTAGCCACTGGCAGAGGTGAAAGAGATTCTTGCACTGCTTCTATTGGAATGAGCAGAAGGCTGAAAAACAAGATGCAGGATATTTCAGACACTGCTGGGAGACATTGCGGTACAAGTAAACACATGCGTTGTGTTAGGGTAGCTAAGAATAGAAACAGGTGCAGGTATACTTGCGTGTACACCAATGCTAGGAATTTGGTAAATAAATTTGATGAATTTGAGGTATTGCTCAAAACATCAAAGGCAGATATTGTTGGGATATCAGAGACGTGGTGTCACACAGATATAAGGGGTGCAGAACTGCAATTTGGGGAGTGCAACGTCTACAGAACGGATAGATTGGATAAGAAGGGAGGAGGGGTTATGCTATTAGTTAAGAAATACATAAACTCCAAGGAAGTGAATCCAGTCGACACATCGCTGGACAGTGCAGTGTCGAGTCAGTTTGGTGTGACATAAGCATTGAGAGATCAAAATTGAGAATAGGAGTGTGCTATAGGCCTAATGACTGTGATGAGTATAATAAGAAACTGTACGGGGAAATAGAGTGGGCCAGAAAATCACACACTAGCAGGGCTTTTGTGGATTTATTGGATGATTATTTTCTACATCAGCATGTTCGGGAGGCAACTAGAGGGAGGAATACTCTTGGTTTCATTATCAGCAGTGATTCTTCATGCATTAAGAATCTGCAGATAAATGAAATGTAGAACAGCGAGAGAGTGCGGCGGTTGACGCTCCAATCCCGTCGCGAAACTCTGGCGACCATGGCAGTGTAGTTCCTTAATTTTGTCTGCAAGTGTTTCAAATGTGGGAGGAATGTAAGTCCTGAATACAGGATTATTCCTAGATATTTCAGTTCCTTAGTGAAACGTATTGTGGTCTCGTTTATCTTAATTTGTGGACGTCTTTTGAGGGACCCTTTCAGTTAGATGGAATTAATCTTCATTAAAGAGATTTGAAGATTATGATCCCTTGCCCAGTTTTGTTATATCAAGAGAGCCTGGTTTGCAGAATTTTCTAGCTGCGCTCTGCTGTCTGGCCTGAGAGATAACTTCATTAAGGTTAGTGTTGAGGAAGTCATCAAGTACAACATTCCAAAGCAGAGGCCCCAGTAACGAGCCTTGGGGACACCCACTGTAAACCTGGCGTTTGACTCTGCAATATAGTGCATTGACATTTATTTCTCTGGCTGTGAGGTAGCTTCTTATGGTGTTATAAAGGTTTCCGGGAAGACAGGCACGTCTTAGTCGGCTGAGGACGCTCGGCCACCAGAGTGAGCCGAACGCTCCAGCAAAGTCTATGACAATAATCAGGAAATATTTTCTATTGGAGTTTGTGGCAGTTGTACGCATATTCTGGAGTGCATCAACTGTTGAGCATCCTTGTTTGAAACCATACTGGCTTGTAGAGGATAAATTTGCTGCATTATAATGTACTCTGATTCTACTGTGTAGTAGGTAATCAAAAAGCTTGCTTAGCACAGATAACAGGGCAATCGGTCTATAAAAGGATGGGATTTCTGGAGGCTTGGTTGGGTTTTTCAGAATCAGGCGCATGTTAGCTATCTTCCAATCAGATGGGAAGATTCCTGTATGCAGGCAGTGATTGAACAGGTCGAGGATGAGGTATGGAGAAAGCTCGACAGTCTTCCTTATAATCTCTGATTCGAGTAGGTCTGGTCCTGGACATTTATTATTGCGGAGTCTATGAGTTGCAGTGTGCAGCTCCTCAGTAGTGAAGGGCGGCTCTTGATGTTCTGAACTGTATATATTGTTGTCCTGGCAGAGTTGTTGACTTGTACAAGGATCCATCACTGGTTGGATAATTGTATCTAATATGTTATCGATGGATCTGTCCCATGAGGTTGTTATGTTACCTTGAGTGATTATTGTTGCTGTCATTACCTCCCCTCTTGGGGGTTTTTTGGTTGTGATTTTATAGACTACACTCCAGGGATCGGTGTTTCCAGTTGCGGAAACAAGTTGTTCCCATGATGTTTGCTTTCGTTTCCTGATAGTAGCCGTGTATATATTTCTGATCTCTTTGTATTGCTGGCGGAGAGCCTCTACTTCTGCACCTGGCCAGGACCGTCGCGCTCGTTGGAAGGCTCTTCTTCTGAAGTTAACCTCCCGCCGGAGTTGTGGGCACCACCACGGGACAGCACCAGGAATGGGTTTCTTTTTACGAATGGCACAGTTGCTAGCTTCTTTAATTATATTTGTGACTTTTCTCTGGTAGGCATCAGGATCAGTGAGATGGTAATTATTAACTTGCAGCTGCTGGGCTAAGGATCGTAGCTACTGGGCAAAAATGTCCCATTTTGCTCTGGAGGCGGCATACCTTTGAAGGGTACATCATGGAGTTGGGATTCTTTCCAAGGAACTCGTTATCTTGTATGTTATGGCCCTGTGGTCTGAGGTGGTCCAGGAGTCCTGGACAGCCCAACCCACAATGAAGTTTGATATATTTCTCGTAGCCAGAGTGACATCAATTGTGGATTCCCACAGGGTATTACAAAAGGTGGAAAGGTAGTTCGGCCTGTTTAGAACAGTAAGCTGTGAATTTGCCAGAAGATCTTCAAGTTTTTGGCTGTTTCTACAGTAATGCCTATCAGCAGTAGTGCCGAAGCATACAGGCGACCTGCAGTTGATGTCAGCACCGATAATAATCTTCTCATTTGGGAGAGTTGTGAGAACGATCTGCAGATACCTCGTGAATGGAAGTATATCAACCCCCGGCCTGCAATATAATGAGACTATATAAAAATTTCCCAGGGAGCTAATGATGTGGGCACATGCCACCCAGGCTGTGCATAAATGGCGGATTTTGGTGACAGTTATGTCAGGATTATTAGTTGCTATTGCAGCCCAGGGAGCCTCTTCATCAAATTGAGTAATTTTATAGGTGAGGGGGTACCCCTTGACCTTATTTGCATAGGAGTATGGTTCCTGTACGGTCAGAATCTCAAAGTTGTCTTCATCTGCTTTTATTCTTAGTTGTTCAGCTACTGCTTTTGCCCGTTGTGGAATTATTTGGAGTATCTTCAGGACGCTGGTGTTGTATGGTTTTAGACGTTGGACCATAATCAGTCTTTGATTGGTGTAACTCTTCGCCTTTAAATATATTGGACATTTGTTGTAACGGATAGAGTGTTCGTGAGGCATCTTCTGTCCCTTGCAATTTGCACAGACGGGCAGTTTTTCTTTATTAGGGCACGTATTATACTCGTGGCCGTTTTCAGCACAATGGCCACAAGTAGCAGCAGCCTGGGTGCAGGTGTGAGTTGTGTGCCCAAATCTGCAGCATTTAAAGCATTTGGGTACAGCCACGCGCTCCCTGAAGCGCGTGGCTACCCCAGTTCATGAAAACTCTGTCTTGGTGAATGATTGTTTGCCAAGCAATAGGGGAAATTTCGAAAATCCAGTTTACACTGTTTACATTTCTAGACTTTGTTTGATACTTTGGGGTAATAATTTCCTCCGGGTTCACGTCTGGGAGTGTTCTCCGAGTATTTCTTCCGTATAGTTCGTGCCGCACCTTTGTAGGGGTGAGATCTTTGTCAAAATCAAAGACAATAATGGAGGGCCCTCTTTTCTTTGGTGGCGCAGCTATGAGTCCAAGCATTGGTATCTTCGGGTTGTTCATAATATCAGCAGTTTCTTGGCCAGATTCAGTTTCTATGATTACCACCACATTTCGAATCTTTCTAATCGAATTGATCCTAGTGTTTTGGAAGTCTGTGGTCAATTCTGTAATTACTGTCTGTTTTAGTTCCTCACTAGTTTTTGTAGATTCTGGGTGTGTGGGCTTGAGAACAACCAAGTGTGGTTCCTTTATGACAATATTCTTTCTTGTCATTGGTGCCTTATTTAAGTTATTTGAACTGGGTTTTAAATTCTTCAGCGCATCAGCATAAGAGCAGGAGCGCTGCTGGTTTTTACATTTCCGCTCTACTTGGTAAGCCTCTACTTTGGCCTGAGCCTTGTCGTTTTAAATGTGGGAATTTAGTAAAATGATTTCCAGATTTGAATTATTTCTCCTCTGAGAGAAGTGGTAATTTGACTATCCGATTTGGCCATTAGTGTTTCTATCTCTGACCTGAGGGCGAAAACGTGATCCATAATGGATCTCTCGGGGAGGGTGGACATATTAAAGATGATGCCAGGTAAATTGGCCTCTATTGATTGGGTTGTCTCTGGTTGTGGTGGTTCATTATAGCCCTTAGTATCATTCTTAAGGACATTAGAATATGTAGCGTCTGTATCAATGCGCGCTCGAAAGGTAGGTTTGCAGGGCTGATTAGTCTCTTCTACTTGTTGGATAGAGTCATTCTCGTGCTGTTCCAGTATTTTTTCCTTGGATATTTGTAGAACAGGTCTGTTCTGTTTTTTCCTTGCCATAGAATTTGTAGTGTGCGTTTGGGGAGAAAGCAGTCATTCCCTTTTTTTAAGTTCTTCATCCGAAGGTCCCAGTTCAGCGGCCTTCAACAGCACGACTACGGGGTTGCACAATTTGTTCTTCTCCTCAGACATATTGCCTATCTGTTTCAATATGTCCAACGAAAAAAAAAAAAAAAAAATTTAAGCAGCAAAGTCCGCTGTGTATCCTCCAATCAATCTGATTTCCTCTCGTAGCAGCACTCAGCTCGTAATGGCACTCAGTTTATTTCCGAACACGAGGCACTGCAGTGATAACACTAACCGATGCAATATGGCGGCCATAAGTGTCTTTGTTCTTTCATATTTCCATTACTCGAGTTCATTCGCGGAAGTAAGCAAAGTATCTTATAGTACAGGTACAATGCAAATTACACAGGGAGGATCCCCTCCCCAGTAAAAACTCAGCTGTAGCTGTGGCAAGCTAATTAAAAGACAGCCGCCTCCCCTAAATTATCGCTACGGCGACCGCATGGTCAGAGCCGTAGCGGACAACGTAGAGTACAAGAACGGACACAACTAAGTTAACCCCATAAGAAAATTAAAATTAACTTACTCCATTTGTAGCATATTTATGGCTGATTCTATTGATTATCAGGTATTATGAGATTATATCCAGAAAACATACCAAATAATAAACATAAGCTGCAGCACATTTAAAATCCGACAATCTAAGGACGCACCATATGAATAATAATAATAATAATAATAATATAATAATATGGAGTCGCAGACTACATGAATTCTCAGAATCATCTTTAAAAAAAAACAATAGGGCCATATGCCCTATTGTTTTTTGTCTCTTTGAAGTCCTCAAGTCCTCTTTGAAGACTGGTGCCATCTTGTGGATAATTTAAAAATTAATAATCATATATTAATAATTAATTACGAAATACACTATTTATATTATTAATTTTAAATATATATAATAATATAATAATTCACCCACCTAAAAGTTTCATAAAAAGACTGTCACACATTAAGTGTTCTGATAGCAAACACAATTGATAAGTTAAATAAATTTAAGGAGGAACTGGACAGGCATTTGGAGGGAATGGTGTGATTTTTTTTTTTTTTTGGGTGGTGCTGCATAAGATCATACACTTGCGCCACATGTTAGTACTACTAACACTGACACACTCTTCCCTCCATCTCCTCTTTTTTTAAATATCCTCCTCACTTGTTTCAAGTCGGACCGGGTGGGTAAAGTGCCTACCTAGCAACCCAAAGTTCGCGGGTTCGAATCCCACCTCGGATCAAAGTACTGCAAAAACTTTGGGATGCGCATTATGGCCACAGAATCCAATGCGCCAACAACTACTAGAATGGAGAGTGAAAAAAAAATTGTTAGATTTCGACCAAAGCCATAACGTTACCACGTCGTGATCCCAGCTAATCGGATTAAACTAGCCAACTAAAAGTAGTTTTGCTGTATAGTTTAATCTATTACACTTATTGCGATTAAATAATGGTCTATTTTAAGCCACTAGATTATTTAATAAATCTTTTAGATAATTTTGTAATATATTTACATAATTATTAAGTTTTCCACAAAATGCTATATAAAATTTGAACCTTTCATCATATTTTATACGTTATTAAGATTATTATCATACATAGTTTTTACCAAACCACAAGCCAAGTTAACTGTGTGTTTTCTCGATATTATTCGGGTTACTTCGAGCACGAAATTATGCAGCTCGAGATAATATAAGATGTTATGAAATTTCGACGCTATATTCCAAAAATATTTCCTAGGTTAAAATTCAAATTTCATCTTTTTATTAACCCTACTTAGTTGACTAGCGTGCCTCCGCAAACAATGTGATAACCCCTGAGTTGATATTATTATTATTATTATTATTATTATTATTAGCCCTATGGCGCAAGGAAGCCTGAGGCTTATGCTGCACCAGCCAAAAAAAAAAAAAAAAAAAAAAAAATTCTGAATTCCCCGAAGAGAGACAAACAGAGAGAGAGAGAGCGAGAGAGAGAGAGAGAGAGAGAGAGAGAGAGAGAGAGAGAGATAAAAGTAGAAGGGAATCACTAAGAAAAAGAAGAATGATGATATCCAGCTCAGGACCCTGGTGTGCCAAGCCCATACTCACCAGATGTGAGCCCCTGGGATAAAAAAAAAAAACTGTTTCGCTCGAACATGTTATTTCGTGGGACGGCTCCAAAAAATAGTACTGTATTCTTAATTGTAGGCTATCGTGAAATAGTTTTTTTAACATCGTGTATTTTATGCAAAGAGCTTCCTCTCGTGACCTGTAAAGAAAACTATAACAGTATTTTTCGGTCGCAGGACATCTTAGCTGTATGTATAGCCATTAGCTGATATGAAGCAGTGTATGCAGTGCCATCTACCGGTCAGATACTGATTCTCGATTATAATGAGCATTTCCAAACTCCAGTTGTTATTAATGCTATATTAAGAGAAATTATTTCTCTTAAATCGTGGTATAAGAAACGAATGTGCTTATATTTTGATTAAATAAAAAACCGCTCACAACGATCTTCCTCCCTATACCTCTTTTCATAAAGAGATGGAACGGTCATCCATGACAAGTTTCACCACTAAAAAGTGGCAAACTAAGACACTGTCACGCTCAGGATGAAACTCCACCACTCTTCGTCGTGGTTGAGTTCGCTGCGAGTTTGCAAAACAGAAGTACAAACTTTACCTTCACAACGAGTTGCCGTGGTATTGCACTACTTGTAAACAAATCGATCGCCAAAACAATATATTATTATTATTATTATTATTATTAGCCATATGGTGCAAGGAAGCCTGAGGCTTATGCTGCACCAGCCAAAAAAAAAAAAAAAATTCTTCGATTACCTTGAGTGAGAGAGAGAGACAGAAAGTAGAAAGGAATCACCAATAAAGAGAAGAATGATGATATCCAGCTCAGGATCCTGGCTTAGCCAAGCCATACACCCCCTAAAAACCGCTAATCTTTATCTTTTGGAATAAGTTTGTTTAAAAAAAGGAATTTAAATTGTTAAAAATTATAAATTAACCGACACAGTAAAATTTGTCTTCACAACGAGATGCCTTGGTATTGCACTACTTTAAAACAAATCAATCAGCAAAAGGTTAATATTTATCTTTTGGATTAGTTTGTTTTAATAAAGGGATTTTAAAATTCCAATTTATAAATTAACTAATGCTATTTGATTTTCTTCATATGTTTTTGTGGGTAGCAGAATTGAAACTAATGCAATGGTCTTAGTCCTCCTTTGCCTTCACAAGTTGCATTGGTAAATATTATCAGACAAAATGGATTTACAAAAGATTAATCTTAAATTTATTTTAAAGATGAGACTATTATGATAGTCTGTTTCAGGACTTTCTGGTCCTTCCTTAGATATTAGGTGAACATTAGGGATAATAATTAGACAAAATAAAAGGAACGTTTGCAATAACACTTAAAAAGCAAACACTTGTATTAACATCCGCAATAAATCTGTCCGAAGTCTCTCAGTAATAATAATAATGATATGCAGTCGCAGACTGCATGAATTCTCAGAATCACCTTTTTAAAAAAAACAAAAAGCATTAGGGTATTATGCTACTCCTCTTTGAAGACTGGCGCCACTTTGTGGATAATTTAAAAACTAATTATCATATATTAATAATTAATATAGTATAAAATAATATTATTTTATATATAAATATTAAAATAATAAATCACCCCCCCCCCCCATAAAAGCTTCTTAAAAAGACTGTGACACATTAACTGTTCTGATAGCAAACACAATTGATAAGTTAAATAAATTTAAGGAAGAACTGGACGGGCATTTTTTTTTGTATCACTTGTTTCAAATCGGACCGGGTGGGTAAACTGCCTACGAGCAATTACACCGAAATAGCCAGCAAACCCAGTTTAACCGAATTAAACTGGCTAATTAAAAGCATTTTTGCTCGATAGCTTAATCTATCACACGTATTGTGATTAAGTAATGGTGTATTTTAAGCCACTAGATTATTTAATAGGTCTTTTAGATAATTTGAAGATTCTGTAATATATTTAAATTACTATTACGTTTGCCAAACAATACTATATACAATTTGAACAATTTCATCATATTTTATAAGTTATTAAAGTTATTATCATACATAGTTTTTACCAAACCACAAACCAAGTTACCTGTGTGTTTTCTCGATATTATTCGGGTTACTTCGAGCACGAAATTATGCAGCTCGAGATAATATAAGATGTTATGAAATTTCGACGCTATATTCCAAAAATATTTGCTACGTTAAAATTCAAATTTCATCTTTTTATTAACCCTACTTAGTTGACTAGCGTGCCTCCGCAAACAATGTGATAACCCCTGGGTTGAAATTATTATTTGCGTGGGACGGCTCCAAAAAATAGTACTGTATTCTTAATTGTAGCCTATCATTAAATAGTTTTTTTAACATCGTGTATTTTATGCAAAGAGCTTCCTCTCGTGACCTGTAAAGAAAAGTAAAACAGTATTTTTCAGTCGTAGGACATCTTAGCTATATGTATAGCCATTAGCTGATATGAAGCAGTGTAGGCAGTGCCATCTACCGGTCGGAAACTGATTCTCGATTATAATGAGCATTTCCAAACTCCAGTTCTTATTAATGCATTATTAAGAGAAATTATTTCTCTAAAAATTAATAACAGTATTGATATTAATGCTATATTAAGAGAAATTATTTCTGTTAAATCGCGATATAAGAAACGAATGTGCTTATATTCTGATTAAGTAAAAAACCACTCAGAACGAGCTTCCTCCCTACATCCCTTTTCATAAAGAGATGGAACGGTCTTCCATCTCTTCCATGACAAGTTTCACCACCAAAACGTGGCAAACTAAGTCATTATCACGCTCAGGATGAAACTCCACCACTCTTCGTCGTGGTTGAGTTCGCTGCGAGTTTACAAAACAGAAGTAAAAACTTTACCTTCACAACGAGTTGCCCTGGTATTGCACTAAATGTAAAGAAATCGATCGCCAAAAGAATTAATTATTATTATTATTAGCCATATGGCGGTAGGAAGCCTGAGGCTTATGCTTCACCAGCCAAAAAAAAAAAAATTCTTCGATTACCCCGAGCGAGAGAGAGACAGAAAGTAGAAAGGAATCACCAAGAATGAGAAGAATGATGATATCCCTGGGCTTGCCAAGCCCATACTCACCAGCTGTGAGCCCCTGGGGGAAGAATTAACCTTTATCTTTTGGAATAAGTTTGTTTAAAAAAAGGGGTTTTAAAGTTCAATTTTATAAATTAAATGATGCTATTTGATTTTCTTGAAATTATATAAAGCTAGAAGAGTCATCTTGTTTCTTCGTATGTTTTTGTGGGTAGCAGAATTGAAACTAATGCAATGAATGGTCTTAGTCCTCCCAGAAAAACAAACTTTACCTTCACAAATTCCATTGGTAACTATTATCAGACAAAATGGATTTACAAAAGATTAATCTTAAATTTATTTTAAAGATGAGACTATTATGATAGACTGTTTCAGGACTTTCTGGTATTATGATAGCCTGTTTCAGGACTTTCTGGTCCTTCATTAGATATCAGGTGAACATTAGGGATAATAATTAGACAAAATACAAGGAACGTTTGCAATAACACTTAAAAATGCTTGTGTTAACATCCGCAATAAAGCTGTCAGAAGTCTCTCAGTAACAAAAATTTTTGGAGTGTGCTTTTCTGTATGTTATATATTTTTATTTTTATATTTCACGTAATTTTTAGAAATAATTATTTTCGACACTTTTTTCCAAAATTTATAAATACATGTAATTAAAGGTTATGTAATCTGCACTAAAGTTTTTCACAGGTGACGTTTCGGCATTCTTACAAAATCCTGTCTTCAAACAAAATGTAGTTCGGGCTCACATCTGGGAGTATGGGCTTGGCAAACCCAGGGTCCTTTGCTGGATATCATCATTCTTCTCTTTCTTGGTGATTCCCTTCTACTTGTGACTCTCTCTCTCAAGATAACTCGAGAATTTTTTTTTTTTTTTTTGGCTGGTGCAGCATAAGCTTCATGTACCATATGAATAGAGGGTGGAGTGTGTTTAGTGTCAAATGGCACCAGGGGTTTCCCCCATCTCCGCGTAGTATACATTGTGGGTGTGAAACAAAGTACTGTATTCATAGTATTTTATTATTTTCTGCGGGCTCCAGGGTTTCCCCTATCCGCCGCTGAAGAGTAACTGTACATTATTTACAATTTGTGGTTTAGCAAAACATCTTCTGATCCAGCATCTTCACAGGAATGATTACAAATAACAAGTCTGTTATAATTACAAATAATTACAAATAATACAAATAATAAATACTGTATATCCATAACACTTGCAAATAAGTTATTACAATTTGTTGAAGGCACCAATTTCTATATTAACCATCACAACTTAAACAAATATAGAGATAGTTAGGACCTTCCAATTCGGTTACAATGACGTCCGATATATATCTTACAATTTATACAATTAAAGATTTACAATTTAGAAAATTTATGATTTACAATTTATGTACATTATTACAGGCCGAAATCCCAGGACACCGTCCACCCAACAATAATCATGGCACATCGACTTATATATTCTGAACGGTAACATTGTCTTCCTGCAATAAATACAAATAAATTTCCTCATCAGAGGTCTTCTAACAATACGATTAATACCAAGGAGGCAACTATATACAGTGGCAGTACACTTATTACATTACATATTTATTCTCAGCCGGCAAGTCCTTTCCTTCTGCGGAAAGCCTTGTCTGCAAAGTTAGCCAGTGCCTCATAATTTTCTTTACATTCTAAAAACTTGGTGAAGTTATTTACATCGTAAACTTCGGTCAATGCCTGAAGTTCAAATCGAATGTCTACATAATATCGACATTCTAAGATTATATGTTGGACTGTCTCCTCTGAGCCACATTTACAAAGAGGAGACGCAGCCAAACCCAGAGTAAATAACTTTGAGTTTAGGCTGCCATGCCCGGATAGAAGGAAAGTTAGGTGAAGACCTGGGTTAAACCAGGGCCAATGTTTTTTATCAAATTCGGCAACCTCAGGTATAAAAAGGGTAGTAATCCTTCCGGTGTTGGCATTAGTCCATTCGTTTTGCCATTCCTGGAGGAACTGGTTTCTTAATCTAGTGTTGTCTTCTTTCACTGGCACGTCTAGGTTAACAGAAAACTGGTTGAACTGTGCTGCAATACCCTTCCTTCTACAATACTGAAAGTAATTGTACAGCACTTCGTATTTGATAGGTAGTTTTCCGTTGATTACCTGTAATGCCGACGTTGAAATTGTGCGACAAGCTCTTGAAGTTGCAATCAGGAAGAAGCGCTGGGCTTGAGTCAAGATTTTTGGCACCGTGACTCTACGTATACTGGGGCCCCAAGCGCCCGCAGCATAACAGACAATTGGAGTATTTAGCATGGGTAATGAATTGAAGTTTGTTATCTAACATAATTCCTAGGTATTTGTACGAGTAAACTAATTTTATTGATTGTTCTTTAATCTTAATACATGGAGGTCTATTTGGGTTTAATTTTCATTTTAGAAGAATTTGTTTTGTTTTGGGAACAGAAATAGTTAATTTATGTGTACAACACCACTCATCTAGGTCTGATAGAACTTCATTAGCACGGATTTCAAGTTGTAGTCTGCAGTTTCCAGAAACAAGGATAATTAAATCTGCGTAAGCGATCTTAGTAGTGCAATTATGTTCGGTAGCCAGCCACCCATCAAGGACCACGTTCCAGCATACTGGTCCGAGAACTGATCGCTGAGGGCAACAGCGAGTCACAGGTCTCGCAACAGAGCAGGATCCACTGGAGACCACAAGTGAGCGATTCTGGAAATAATCCGTGATGAGACGATAAATAGGCACGAAGACCCCGGCCTCTTGGAACCTCTCCAGGACACTTTGCCACCAAACAGTGTCAAAGGCCCCTTTGAAGTCCACAAGGAGGCCGAGGACACTTTTCATTGGAGGCTGAAACGTTATTAATAACTAGGTTAATGGCATCCACTGTAGACATCCCAGCAGTGAAGCCAAACTGATATTTGTAGTTTAGGTTTCTTTCTCTATAGGGCTTTTGGAATCTCGCAATCTCGCTACAATCAACTTCTCTAGTATTTTTCCGAAGACCGGAAGTAGAGCGATTGGGCGGTATGAATTTGCCTGATTTGCTGTTTTGTTGGGATTCTTAACGAGTAATTTAAGATTTGCTTTTTTCCAAGGAGAGGGGAAGGATCCATATTGTAGGCAGGCATTAAAGAGGTTCATCATCATTTACGGACAGGTGCTCCAGATTCTTTTAACTATGGTAACTTCTAATAGGTCCAGTCCAGGGCATTTGCCATCACGCAAAGTCGCAACAGCAAGACCTACCTCGTGTCTGTCAAAATCATCTTCGTGGCTTTGGCCTACGTAGGAAAGATGTTCTAAACGAATGCCTGTTTGTACCGGACTTTCTGGTACAGTTTCATCCTGCATAATCAATTCATCCAAAATTGTTTCCATAATCTCGGCCCATGTCAGAGTTTCGGAGTTATCAGGTCTAAGTACAGAGGAGAATATTTCCCCCGGATGAATTTTGTCTAGAGTCTCCATGCACTTTAAACCTCTGTCAAAGCCAGAGGTTTAAAGTGCATGGATTTTGTATATGTGTAGTGTCGTGTACCGTTGTTCCTCTGGTCATTTAGCCGCTGGGCCCCTAAAGGGTTCCAACGTTGTCCACACTCTGCCCCGTGGAGGCACACCAGGTACACTTGTATTGTAGTTATTTACTCTGGCAGGTCCTGCCACCTAATTTCCTGAGATTTCAGTGCCTAGGACCTAAAAAAAAAAAAAAAAAAACGCTATAGTTAGGGGTCAGTCAAAAAGGATTACTGATTATGCAACTGATGTTATTATTAAGTTTTTGGGTGTAGGGCTCAGGTAATTTAGAGATGGTTCAGACCAGGTTATAAGTTAGAGAAGGGGGAGGGAGACTGAAGGCTGGGGGGAAAGACAGGGATAAGGGGTCCATAGAGAAGATGACCCCCAAATCAGTGAGCAAGCCCATGTCCCACCAGAGGGAAAAGAGGGATGGCAAGGGGGCAGGCGACCAGGGGTAACCTCCCCCCTGCCTGGGTGGTGGAGGAAAAAAACCACGGCAGGGAGCGTGGCAAGGAAAGCTTAATGGCAGCAGCTTCAGCTATTCTGTCCATTTGGTCACTGCATAATACAGTATCATAGTTTGTGAAGGGTCTAAATCAAGAAGATCCAAAGCAGTGTTGTCATCCATGGGACAGAGGTCACATGCCATTAGTGATGGTAGTCGTTGACAGTCCAGCTTGAATTTGGGCAAGACGAGTTGATCAGCTGTATATTCATTCCAGCTGTAGGGATCGTCTTGTGAAGAGCTCCTGGCAATATTGCGAGAAGGCCTTGTACTCTCTGTCGCTGTCCAACAAGTAATGCTCCTGGAATTTTGGATTGAAGTTAATTCGAGTAATCAGAATGCAGCGAAGGTCCTCATCCAAAGGGCATTCATACATTAGTTGAGTCCAACTCTCCAGCTCTCCACAGTGGCAGAGGGGGATCATCAATAATTCCAAGACTTGAGAGTTTGGCTCTGATGGATCCTTGACCGGTTAGCAAGCAAGTTGCGTATAGGCCGGGGGAGAATCATGAAGGAGACTTGGGATATACCTTGTTGATATGTGGAATAAATGTGCTAATGATATCTCCTTTAGTAGAATTAGCCCATCTATCTTGACATGTCTGTTGACATGACTTTTCAGCATTCAAGTTGTTAGTGGGATCAATGGTGTAGTCCAAGAACGTCACCGTTGTGCCTTTTGATAGTTGGTAGAGAAGCCCGCAACGTATCACCTCCAGGTCCAAAGGAAGGGCGCCTGCCAACACATGAAGGACATGGGTACTGACAGTACGGGAGGCCCTGGTAATGGTAAGGAGGATAAATCTTTGAATAGTTTCAAGCTTCCTTCTGTTTATTACTATTTTTGCTCTCGGATACCATATCCCTGCAGCGTATGTAATCGCCGGTAGAAATATTGCTTTGTAGAACAGCGAGAGAGTGCGGCGGTTGAGGCCTCAATCCCGTCGCGAAACTCTGGCGACCATGGCAGTGTAGTTCCTTAATTTTGTCTGCAAGTGTTTCTAATGTGGGAGGAATGTAAGTCCTGAGTACAGGATTATTCCTAGATTCCTTAGTGAAACGTATTGTGGTCTCGTTTATCTTAATTTGTGGACGTCTTCTGAGGGACCCTTTCAGTAAGATGGAATTAGTCCTCATTAAAGAGATTTGAAGATTATGATCCCTTGCCCAGTTTTGTAATATCAAGAAAGCCTGGTTCACAGAATTTTCTAGATGCGCTCTGCTGTCTGCAGACACGGCCAGGACCAGATCATCCGCACAGGCCTGAGAAAACTTCCTTAAGGTTAGTGTTGAGGAAGTCATCAAGTACAACATTCCAAAGAAGAGGCCCCAGTACCGCGCCTTGAGGACACCCCCTGTAAACCTGGCGTTTGACTCTGCAATATGGTGCATTGACATTTATTTCTCTGGCTGTGAGGTAGCTTCTTATAGTGTTATAAAGGTTTCCAGGAAGACAGGAACATCTTAGTCGGCTGAGGACGCTCGGCCACCAGAGTGAGTCGAACGCTCCAGCAAAGTCTATGACAATAATCAGGAAATATTTTCTATTGGAGTTTGTGGCAGTTGTAAGGATATTCTGGAGTGCATCAACTGTTGAGCATCCTTGTTTGAAACCATACTGGCTTGTAGAGGATAAATTTTCTGCATTATAATGTACTCTGATTCTACTGTGTAGTAGGTAGTCAAAAAGCTTGCTTAGCACAGATAACAGGGCAATCGGTCTATAAGAGGATGGGATTTCTGGAGGCTTGATTGGGTTTTTCAGAATCAGGCGCATGTTAGCTATCTTCCAATCAGATGGGAAGATTCCTGTATGCAGGCAGTGATTGAACAGGTCGAGGATGAGGTATGGAGAAAGCTCCACAGTCTTCCTTATAATCTCTGGTTCGAGTAGGTGTGGTTCTGGACATTTATTATTGCGGAGTCTATGAGTTGCACTGTGCAACTCCTCAATAGTGAAGGGCGGCTCTTGATGTTTTGGACAGTATATACTGTTGTCCTGGCAGAGTTGTTGACTTGTACAAGGATCCATTACTGGTTGGATAATTGTATCTAATATGTTATTGATGGATCTGTCCCATTAGGTTGTTATGTAACCTTGAGGGGTAATTGTTGCTGTCATTACCTCCCCTCTTGGGAGTTTGTTGGTTGTGATTCTATAGACTACACCCCAGGGATCGGTGTTTCCAGTTGTGGAAACAAGTTGTTCCCATGATGTTTGCTTTCGTTTCCTGATAGTAGCCGTGTATATATATTTCTGATCTCTCTGTATTGCTGGCGGAGAGCCTCTACTTCTGCAGCTGGCCAGGACCGTCGCGCTCGTTGGAAGGCTCTTCTTCTGAAGTTAACCTCCCACCGGATTTCTGGGCACCAGCCAGGAATGGGTTTCTTCCTAGGAATGGCGCAGTTGATAGCTTCTTTAATTATATTTGTGACTTTTCTCTGGTAGGCATCAGGATCAGTGGGATGGTAATTATTAACTTCCAGCCGCTGGGCTAAGGAGCGTAGCTTCTCCGCAAAAATGTCCCACTTTGCTCTGGAGTTGCATACCTTTGAAGGGTACATCATGGAGCTGGGATTCTTTCCAAGGATCTCGATATCTTGTATGTTATGGCCCTGTGGTCTGAGGTGGTCCAGGAGTCCTGGACAGCCCAACTCACGATGAAGTTTGATATATTTCTCGTAGCCAGAGTGACATCAATTGTGGATTCCCACAGGGTATTAAAAAAGGTGGGAAGGTTGTTCGGCCTGTTTAGAACAGTAATCTGTGAATTTGCCAGAAGATCTTCAAGTTTTTGGCTGTTCCTACAGTAATGCCTATCAGCAGTAGTGCTGAACCAGACAGGCGACCTGCAGTTGACGTTAGCACCGATAATAATCTTCTCATATGGGAGAGTTGTGAGGACGATCTCCAGATACCTCGTGAATGGAAGTATATCAACCCCCGGCCTGCAATATAATGAGACTATATAAAAATTTCCCAGGGAGCTAATGATGTGGGCACATGCCACCCAGGTTGTGCATAAATGGGAGATTTTGGTGACAGTTATATCAGGATTCCTAGTTGCTATTGTAGCCCAGTGATTTTATAGGTGAGGAGGTACCCCCTGACCTTATTTGCATAGGAGTATGGTTCCTGTAAGATCAGAATATCAAAGTTGTCTTCATCTGCTTTTATTCTTAGTTGTTCAGCTACTGCTTTTGCCCGTTTTGCATTTATTTGGAGAATCTTCAGGACGCTGGTGTTGTATGGTTTAAGACGTTGGACCATAATCAGTCTTTGATTGGTGTAAACTCTTCGCCTTTAAATATATCGGACATTTGTTTTCACGGATAGAGTGTTCGTGAGGCATCTTCTATCCCTTGCAATTTGCACAGACGGGCAGTTTTTCTTTATTAGGGCACGTATTATTCTCGTGGCCCTTTTCAGCACAATGGCCAAACGTAGCAGCAGCCTGGGTGCAGGTGTGAGTGGTGTGTCCAAATCTGCAGCATTTAAAGTATTTGGGTACAGCCATACGCTCCCTGAAGCGCGTGGCTGCCCCAGTTTATGAAAACTCTGTCTTGGTGAATGATTGTTTGCCAAGCAATAGGAGCAATTTCAAAAATCCAGTTTACACTGTTTAAATTTCTAGACTTTGTTTGATGCTTTGGGGTAATAATTTCCTCCGGGTTGACGTCTGGGAGTGTTCTCCGAATATTTCTTCCGTATAGGTCGTCCCGCACCTGGGTAGGGGTGAGATCTTTGTCAACGTCAAAGACAATAATGGAGGATTCTCTTTTCTTTGGTGGCGCAGCTGTGAGTCCAAGCATTGGTATCTTCGGGTTGTTCATAATATCAGCAGCTTCTTGGCCAGATTCAGTTTCTATGATTACCCCCACATTTCGAGTCTTTCTAATCTCCTTGATCCTAGTGTTTTGGAAGTCTGTGGTCAATTCTGTAATTACTGTCTGTTTTAGTTCCTCACTAGATTTTGTAGATTGTGGGTGTGTCGGCCTGAGAACAACCAAGTGTGGTTCCTTTATGAGAATCTTCTTTCTTATCATTGGTGCCTTATTTAAGTTAGATGAACTGGGTTTTAAATTCTTCAGCGCATCAGCATAAGAGCAGGAGCGCTGCTTGTTTTTAGATTTCCGCTCTACTTGGTAAGCCTCTAATTTGGCCTGAGCCTTCTCGTTTTCAATGTGGGAATTTAGTAAATTGATTTCCAGATTTGAATTATTTCTCCTCTGAGAGAAGTGGTAATTTGATTATCCGATTTGGCCATTAGTGTTTCTGTCTCTGACCTGAGGGCGAAAACTTGATCCATAATGGATCCCTCGGGGAGGGTGGACATATCAAAGATGATGCCAGGTAAATTGGCCTCTATTGATTGGGTTGTCTCTGTTTGTGCTGGTTCATTATAGCCCTTAGTATCATTCTAAAGGACATTAGAATATGTAGCGTCTGTATCAATGCGCGCTCGAAAGGTAGGTTTGCAGGGCTGATTAGTCTCTTCTACTTGTTGGATAGAGTCATTCTCGTGCTGTTCCAGTATTTTTTCCTCGGATATTTGAAAAACAGGTCTGTTCTGTTTTTTCCTTGCCATAGTATTTGTAGTGTGCGTTTGGGGGGAAAGCAGTGATTCCCTTTTTTTAAGTTCTTCATCCGAAGGTCCCAGTTCAGCGGGCTTCAACAGCACGACTACGGGGTTGCACAATTTGTTTTTCTCCTCAGACATATTGCCTATCTGTTTCAATATGTCCAACGAAAAAAAAAAAATAAAAAAATTTAAGCAGAAAAGTCCGCTGTGTATCATCCAATCAAACTGATTTGCTCTAGTAGCAGCACTCAGCTCGTAACGGCACTCAGTTTATTTCCGAACACGAGTCACTGCAGTAATAACACAAACCGATGCAATATGGCGGCCATAAGTGTCTTTGTACTTTCATATTTCCATTACTCGAGTTCATTCGCGGAAGTAAGCAAAGTATCTTATAGTACAGGTACAATGCAAATCACACAAGGAGGATCCCCTCCCCAGTAAAAATTCAGCTGTAGCTGGGGCAAGCTAATCCCCTTGGCATCTGCCCACTTACTCATCCCCTTCTGGTCAGTCTTACATAGATGTCACTCTGTCGAATGCAACATTCGGGAGATGCATAGAAAACTGGACTGTTCACTCCTCTTGGTCGGTAAGCGACCACAATGTAATAACCTTTGACTTAATATCAAATGAAAACGCAGCAGCTTTGAGAGGCACTCGTGACTTCCCCAGATACAAAACTCGACAAATCAATTGGAATCCTTTTGAAAAACTACTTAAGGAAATATTTACGGAGGAAAAACTGACAAATCTGACAGACCTTACTTTGGACCAGCATCTAAAAGAATTGATGGCAATCATCACCGGAATATGCGACGAGACGATTAAGAAGAAACAGAAAAGGCAAAATTCGGTTCCTTGGTGGTCCCAGAACCTTTCTACTCTAAGGAATCATACAAAGAGCGCAAGACGAGATGTTCAGAGAACTAGGAGAGATGGTAGACCTGAAGACGAGATAAACCGCTTGAATGAAATATACAAAAACGCGAGAAGGACATATTTCAACAATATTTACAAAGCAAAACGTTCCGCTTGGGAACGCTTAGTTAAACAAACTATGGACCAGGAGCCCTGGGGCTTGATCTACAAGCTGACTCTAGACAAAATTCATCCGGGGGAAATATTCTCCTCTGTACTTAGACCTGATTACTCCGAAACTCTGACATGGGCCGAGACTATGGAAACAATTTTGGATGAATTGATTATGCAGGATGAAACTGCACCAGAAAGTCCGGTACAAACAGGCATTCGTTTAGAACATCTTTCCTACGTAGGCCAAAGCCACGAAGATGATTTTGACAGACACGAGGTAGGTCTTGCTGTTGCGACTTTGCTTGATGGCAAATGCCCTGGACTGGACCTATTAGAAGTTACCATAGTTAAAAGAATCTGGAGCACCTGTCCCCAACTGATGATGAACCTCTTTAATGCCTGCTTACAATTTGGATCCTTCCCCTCTCCTTGGAAAAAAGAAAATCTTAAATTACTCATTAAGAATTCCAACAAAACAGCAAATCAGGCAAATTCATACCGCCCAATCGCTCTACTTCCGGTCTTCGGAAAAATACTAGAGAAGTTAATTGTAGCGAGATTCCAAAAGCACTATAGAGAAAGAAACCTAAACTACAAATATCAGTTTGGCTTCACTGCTGGGATGTCTACAGTGGATGCCATTAACCTAGTTATTAATAACGTCTCAACCTCCAATGAAAAGAATGTCCTCGGCCTTCTTGTGGACTTCAAAGGGGCCTTTGACACTGTTTGGTGGCAAAGTGTCCTGGAGAGGTTCCGAGAGGCCGGGGTCTCCGTGCCTATTTATCGTCTCATCACGGATTATTTCCAGAATCGCTCACTTGTGGTCTCCAGTGGATCCTGCTCTGTTGCGAGACCTGTGACTCGCTGTTGCCCTCAGCGATCAGTTCTCGGACCAGTATGCTGGAACGTGGTCCTTGATGGGTGGCTGGCTACCGAACATAATTGCACTACTAAGATGGCTTACGCAGACGATTTAATTATCCTTGTTTCTGGAAACTCCAGACTACAACTTGAAATCCGTGCTAACGAAGTCCTATCAGACCTAGATGAGTGGTGTAGTACACATAAATTAACTATTTCTGTTCCCAAAACAAAACAAATTCTTCTCAAAGGAAAATTAGACCTAAATAGACCTCCATGTAGTAAGATTAAAGAACAATCAATAAAATTAGTTAACTCGTACAAATACCTAGAAATTATGTTAGATAAAAAACTTCAATTCATTACCCATGCTAAATACGTAGCATACGTAGGTTCTTGGGGTCTGAACCCCTCCACTCTCAAGCTGTACTACAAATGTATATTTATTCCTATTGTCTGTTATGGTGCGGGCGCTTGGGGCCTCAGTATACGCAGAGTCATGGTGGAAAAAATCTTGACTCAAGCCCAGCGCTTCTTCCTGATTGCAACTTCAAGAACTTGTCGCACAATTTCAACGTCGGCATTACAGGTAATCAATGGCAAATTACCAATTAAATACGAAGTGTTGTACAATTACTTTCAGTATTGAAGAAGGAAGGGTATTGCGGCACAGTTCAACCAGTTTTCTCTTAACCTAGACGTGCCAGTGAAAGAAGACAACACTAGATTAAGAAACCAGTTCCTCCAGGAATGGCAAAACGAATGGACTAATGCCAACACTGGAAGAATTACTACCCTTTTTATACCTCAAGTTTCCGAATTTGACAAAAAACATTGGCCCTGGTTTAACCCGGGTCTTCACCTAAATTTCCTTCTACCTGAGCATGGCAGCCTAAACTCAAAGTTATTTACTTTGGGTTTGGCTGCGTCTCCTCTTTGTACATGTGGCTCAGAAGAGCCACTCCAACATATAATCTTAGAATGTCGATATTATGTAGACATTCGATTTAAACTTCAGTCCTTGACCGAAGTTTACGATGTAAATAACTTCACCAAGTTTTTAGAATGTAAAGAAAATTATCAGACACTGGCTAACTTTGCAGACAAGGCTTTCCGCAGAAGGAAAGGACTTGCCGGCTGAGAATAATTATGTAATGTAATTAGTGTACTGCCACTGTATATAGTTGCCTCCTTGGTATTAATCGTACTGATACAAGACCTCTGATGAGGAAATGTATTTGTATTTATTGCCGGAAGGCAATATTAGCGTTCAGAATATATCGGTCGATGTGCCAGGATCACTGTTGGGTGGACGGTGTCCTGGGACTTCGGCTTGTAAAAAGGTACATAAATTGTAAATCTTACATTGTATAAATTGTAAATCATAAATTGTATAAATTGTAAGATATATATCGGACATCATTGTAACCGAACTGGTAGATCCTAACTATCTGTATAGTTGTATAAGTTGTGAAGGTTAATATAGAAATTGATGCCTTCAACAAATTGTAATAACTTAGTTGCAAGTGTAAAGGTTATACAGTATGTTTGTAATCATTCCTGTGAAGATGCTGGATCAAGATGTTTTGTAAAACACAAATTGTAAATAATGTACAGTTACTCTTCAGCGGCGGATAGGGGAAACCCTGGAGCCCGCAGGAAATAATAAAATACTATGAATACTTTTTGTGGCAAGCTAATCAAAAGACAGCCGCCTCCCCTAAATTATCGCTACGGCGACCTCGTGGTCAGAGCCCTAGCCGACAACGTAGAGTACAAGAACGGACACAATTAAGTTAACTCCAGAAGAAAATTAAAATTAACTTACTCCATTTGTAGCATATTTATGGCTAATTCTATTGATTATCAAATATTATGAGATTATGAGATTATATCCAGAAAAGATAACAAATAATAAACATAAGTTGCAGCACATTTAAAATCCGACAATCTAAGGACGCACCATATGAATAATAATAATAATAATAATAATAATAATATAATAATATGGAGTCGCAGACTACATGAATTCTCAGAATCATCTTTAAAAAAAAAACAATAGGGCCGTATGCTACTCCTCTTTGAAAACTGGCGCCACCTTGTGGATAATTTAAAAATTAATAATTAATTACGAAATACAGTATTTATATTATTAATTAACATTTATTAATTTTAAATATATATATATATATTAATAAATATTTTTATAATAATTCACCCCCCCCCCCTAAAAGTTTCATAAAATGACTGTCACACGTTAACTGTTCTGATAGCAAACACAATTGATAAGTTAAAGAAATTTAAGGAGGAACTGGACAGGCATTTGGAGGGAATGCTGTGACTTTTTTTTTTTTTTTTTTGGCTGATGCTGCATAAGATCATACACTTGCGTCACATGTTGCTACTACTACACTCTTCCCTCCATCTCCTCTTTTTTTATATTACTTGTTTCAAATCGGACCGGGTGGGTAAAGTGCCTACCTAGCAACCCAAAGTTCGCGGGTTCGAATCCTGCCTAGGATTAAAGTACTACAAAAACTGTGGGAGGTGCATTATGGCCACAGAATCCGTTTGGCCAATAACTAGATGGCACATCTTTGATGCCTTCGAACAAAGACAGGAATTGTCAGTTATATATCTTGAATTCCATTCCGCATTTGATGCCATCTATATGCCTAATCTCCTACATCTCTTAGAAAACTACTGCAATTTTCGTGGCGATGTTCTCTGGTTCCTAGAATCTCTCCTATCGAAGAGGACCCTTGTTCTAAAAATCGAAACAAAGACTTTCACGCGTCACATAACTGCCAGTGTACCTCGAGGGACGGGGGCGGGGTCCTGTCTGGCATTCTCTTCTCAGCAATCATGGTGCCATTTGTGACCAATAAGTGCAATTGGATCACATATGCTGACGATGTCAAGCTCCTTACTAGAATTTCACCATCCAACTCGGCAGCCGAAATCACTCAGCAAACTGCAGGACATAGCTGACTACCTCAATACCTTCAACCTCCAAATCAACCCCCTAAAATCGGCACAAATAACTTATTCTCTAAAGGGCAGTCCAACAACGTTGGAGCCTGTGCTTAACGGCTCCTCAGTTCCAAGTGTTCAAACACACAAAGATCTGGGGGTCGTTTTCGACTCCAAACTATCTTTCAACGATCACATAAACCTCATACAGTCGAGGCTGAATTCACTACGCTGGGTCGCCAAACAACAGCTGCTCCACACCACCGACCCACAACTGGTAAAAAGCATACAATATTGATACATCGTATCAATCCTTTACCCTAAAATATTGTATGGTTCAGAGATATGGGCCTCGGCCGCCGAATCCAACATTAAAAGAATATTCTCTGCCGAATTCTGGCTTCTAAAATGGGCCAACAGCAAACTCCACCTTCCCCCAACTCAACGCAGTTAGCAGAAGCTCTTCAACTACGCAGGCTCCGATTCTCATTGGAGAAAGAAGGCTGCTGTTCACCATCAAGATGGCCACCGGTAAAATTACAGAGCCGAACTTCTGGGATCACTGCTCTTGCGCATTCCTCCCCCTTATCTCCGGTCTTCAGCACAGGTGCCAGCAAACCGTAACCGGCTAGTACTAACCGACAGATTCCTGCCAAAGCAAATGCTGCCCTCACTGCAAGCCATCGACGGGCACCTCCAAGAAGTGGCCAATAATAAAAAATACAGGAAGAGAATCCACGTGGATGTCTTTCTCACAAATATGTTTTGTAAACCCCTAGCACCACTATGCCGTGACCAATTGTATGTCTTTCATTGCTACGATTAAATTCAGATGAAAAAAACCTTATTTACCTTAATCATTTGATTAAATTTGCCTCTAGGATTCTCTGTGTGCGTTTCTCCTTTCTTCCTCCATACTGCATTAGCTTTTACAAGTGAACTTTTCTTCCTACTCTAAACTTACACAAAGTTCTTATCACAAATTCTCCCACTACAGCTTCCATCTACCCCCGGACTGCAGCTACCACACAAACTAGACCACGACTCTCTTCGAAATTTCTCTCTATTTACCTCTCTACGCTCTCTCCAAAATTCCCTCCGCTTTCTTCCTGGCCAATCGTTGACATTCACATCCCTTCCTTCGCGATTCTTATTCGTCTCCTCTCCTCTTCCGTGGCGTGTCTTCCATCCTTTATGTCAGAACTTCCGTTTGTCTAGCAATTTCTGGAACTTTCGCGAAAAGCAAACGGAAGTTCCGGTCATCTAAGAAAATTCCAGATCCTCTTGTGACCTCATACTCACATCCATTACTACGTCGCCCACACCTGCTAGTAGTCGCACCGTGAAATTTTTAAGAGGGTACTTCCGTACTCAGTGCCCTTTTCTCTTGAGTGTATGCCCCTATCTTAAGTGGGATTTGTTTCGGTCTATTACAATTAACGACTCACTAAGGAATCCTTTACAAACGAGGGATATAACTTAAGCTGGGAGTGTCTGGAATAACTTTCAAATTCCAGTGTTTCCTAACACATGATATTTGAGCTGAAAACTGACTGTTTACACTACAATTAACTCTCCCAATATTTAACAAGACTTTATTAATTATTATTGTAAGGATGGGTCCTTACACTACAAAGGCAAAGTTAAAGGATTACCAAACGGCTGTAGGGTGGTTCAATCTAATGTATCTGTTACAGGACAGGATGCAAATGCTGTGGCAAGGGTGTGGGCAGCTCTCGTTATAGCGGACAAGGAGATCACGATCACGAGGGTAAATGGTCTCTGCTCCGAGCATGCGGCATGTGCATGCTTGGAACGTAGTTTTGGACAAATATTCTTCATCTCAATCTACATGCAGTGCTCACAGCATTCTCAACAAATTCAGCCTTATCTAAACTTCCTTGAGACAGCTTTAATTAGGTTATCAGGCAAAAAGATAGTTATAATGACCGACGCAAATGCTTCTTCCACCATGTGGAACAGCCCCATAACGAATAATAAAGGTCAATTACTGGAGGAACTCATAATAACTAACGGATTGATTGTCTGGAACACCCCCGGGCATTTGGCCATTTATTCATCCCCTTCTGGTCAGTCTTACATAGATGTCACTCTGTCGAATAAAACATTCGGGAGATGCATAGAAAACTGGACTGTTCACTCCTCTTGGTCGGTAAGCGACCACAATGTAATAACCTTTGACATAATATCAAATGAAAACGCAGCAGCTTTGAGAGGCACTCATGACTTCCCCAGATACAAAACTCGACAAATCAATTGGAATCCTTTTGAAAAACTACTTAAGGAAAAATTTACTGAGGAAAAAGTGACAAATCTGACAGACCTTACTTTGGACCAGCATCTAAAAGAATTGATGGCAATCATCACCGGAATATGCGACGAGACGATTAAGAAGAAACAGAGAAGGCAAAATTCGGTTCCTTGGTGTTCCCAGAACCTTTCTACTCTAAGGAATCATACAAAGAGCGCAAGACGAGACGTTCAGAGAACTAGGAGAGATTGTAGACCTGAAGACGAGATAAACCGCTTGAATGAAATACACAAAAACGCGAGAAGGAGGAGCCACATTCCGGAGGAGCGAGTGCAGAAAAGCGAAAACGTCACCTTTGATCCGAAAGAAATTGGTTAGGAGATTCAGAAGGGCTGAGATGTTGAGGCTATCAAAAGCAGCTTCAATATCGGCATAAACAACCGCCATTTCTGATTTGGCCTCAAATGCATTTAAAATTTCCGTTTGGACTGCCAGAAGGTTGGAGACAGTTGATCTATTAGGGAGAACATAATGGAGTTGTTTTGATGATTGTGGAAGAAGATGGCGTGTTATATGCGGAAGAAGGACTTTTCTAGTATCTTTAGGAGCGTGAATGCAGTGGAAATCGATCTATAGTGCTTCGGCTGGCTTGGTAGTTGAACTTTAGGTAGTGGGGCAAGACTGTATTTGCTCCAGGATGCAGGAAACACTCTATGAGAGAGGATGGAGTTGAACAAGTAGAGCAGAGGATCAAGGATATATGGACTGAGGCACTTTACGATGAAATGCGGGACTTTATCGATGCCAGCGGTGCATGATGGACGCAGCGAGTTGATGGCTTGACGAAGCTGCTGTCGATCGATTTGAATGGAAAACAGCTCATCATCTGGACTAGAAATGGGGTCTGGTTGGTAATCATATGGTTGTGTGATGTTGTCTTGGAATCTGGCTACATAGTTGATCTGGATTGAAATTAGAATCTGGTTCAGAGTTACGGGTATATGGCACTTTGCCTTTGGATAAGGTCTTGTCAGTATATTCTTTAATGGCTTGCGATTTCAGTCTGTTAAACAGTGCTCTAGCTTTGGAGTACTGAGTTCGGTCAGATGCTGTACCAGACTGTTTCCATTGTTTATGGAGGGACTGTTTGCACTTGAAACTGTAATTTAGCTCCGAAGACCACCAAGCATTAGTTCTAGCGGAGATACTGACCTGTTTAGCTGCTGAGAACATGGTAACAGTGTGCAACCATCTAGTTAATATGTCTAGAGCCAGTTCCGGATCTCCTGATTCGAGAACTTCCCAGGGAATTAATCTTGTTGCATAAAGGCATCTATTCGGTTGTAGGAAGGTGGGAGAGATGATGATCTTCCTTTTGACGTAGTGGGAGACATTAAAGTTGGGCGTTGGGAGCTGCAATAGGACTACGATGGGTTCATGATCGGATTCAAAGTGAGTTTCGGGTTTAATGTCGACGCTACAGGAACCAGACGATAATATGAGATCCAGGCGATGAGGACCTCTAGTTGGGCCTTCGTTTATGATCCTGAGGCCACTAGGTGCAATCTTAGCCATAAGTGACTCATGAAGATGTTGGAGATTTGGTGGTAAGTTAAAATCTCCACAGATGAGGTGGATAGCAGATGTGTGAAGCGTATTTATTAGCCAGGATGCAATATCATTGATTGTCTCAGCATCGGGGGTTGGGTGTGTATATATTGCACCGAGATCTAATAAGCAGGAGTTAATCTTGACCGTTACTATCAATGCTTCGAATAGATTGGATTTGCTGGAGACTACATGTACGAACTCAAGTTACTGGCATTTATGATAACAGCAACGCCCCCACCACAGGAATGAGAGCGGGAGGTGAAGAAAGATTTGTAACCAGCAGCTTGGGCGGAGGCAATTGATTCTTGTTGTGGTTCCAGCCAGGTTTCAGACATGCAGATGACATCAGCCATTTGGGACAGAAGCATCTGCTCAAGTGTCTCGAGCTTATTCCGAATACTACGAACATTTTGATAAAAAATCTTGAGTGTAAGGTGACACGAGACCTTCAGGAGTGCTGATTCGAGGACATTATTTACTTTCTTTGTTGGCTTTTTAGCACGGTTGGTTACAATAGTTGGTATAAGCTGAGGGTGGATTTCATTGTAGCTGTGGTATTGCAGAGATTGATCAGAGGTTTTGTCATCGGGGTATGTATAGGGCTCATCATCGTGTGGCCCTGATTCCTGGTTTTGGGGCTTCTGAGAATAGGAATGTCTATCAAACCGTCACGCTTGGGAGCAGTCTTGGTGGGATAGCGCATTAGCCATGGCTAGACGTGGGGTGATATTGGATTTAGGTTCATAGTATGGCCTGAGTAGTGATCCAGACGGCCAGAGAGCAGTCGCTGATATGGAGCTGAAATTCTGTGCATCGCACTCAACTTTGAACGATGTATGCAGGGGTGTTTTCTTAAGGAGTGTGACGGACACAGTAAAGTGCAGCTCATGCATTATGTATGACTAGATATCATCTGGAGTTGTATTTGGGGCCAGTCGGGAAACGAATAGACTTCGTCGAAGACGGACAGCTGGTGGATTCATCGCCTGCAGCCTGGAGGTGGCCGAGGTGCCCATTTTAAATGATCGCCTTCTCTTTAGTACATTTGGGGTTCCCATTTTACCCTCTTCAGGGTGGCGAGGCTTACTGCAGTAACTCTGGGCCACAAGTGTAGGAGGAGGTGCAGCTACAACCTCCGCCCAGGATGGTTGTAATGTTAGCAGTGGGGGGCCGCAATTGTGGATTTCAGGTTTCTTCGGCATTGTAGGTTGATACACTCGGCTCGAGTACGAGTAAGGCTTGACGATAGTTTCAGGATTGGGTTTACATTGCAACGTAGTATATGGCTTCTGTTATTTGTGGAGTGGACACTAAGTGGTTTATCTGGATTAGCTGATTCTTCCGTAGGATTGGCAGGATTTCTGGTCTGGTTTTCCTGGAAAGGAAGTTCTTCGGCTATCTGGATCTCGGGGAAATTTAGTGTTTGGCCTGAATTCAGTACATTAGTGCTGTAGGATAAGTTATTGTGATCCTGATTAGTAGCGCAGGTCTGAGTCGTAGCGCATTTAATAGCTGGAGCACCATCATTACATGTACACAAACTTGGATCTTGAGAAAAGTTATCAGTTATGGAGGATACGCAGTTATTATTACTGCAGAGCATACCATGTTTGATATCTTCAAGTATTGATGTTATAATAATTTCAAGTGATTTACGGTTCTTGAAGAGGCACGTGGAGTGTCTAGGAAACAAAGATTCAGCAAGCGAAAAATCAGTTTGTGAAGACACATTAGTAATCACGATAGAAGGTGGGGAGTTCCTTCTTTGGGGATCTGCATGCATTGTTGGCTGTGCATGCGGGATATTGGCGAAATCTTCTCTTTGAGTTGCTACAGTGGCGACACTGCGATGGTGTCTGGGTGTTATAAAGGTTTCCGGGAAGACAGGCACGTCTTAGTCGGCTGAGGTCGCTCGGCCACCATAGTGAGTCGAACGCTCCAGCAAAGTCTATGACAATAATCAGGAAATATTTTCTATTGGAGTTTGTGGCAGTTGCAAGGATATTCTGGAGTGCATCAACTGTTGAGCATCCTTGTTTGAAACCATACTGGCTTACTAGAATTTCGCCATCTAACTCGGCAGCCGAAATCACTAGCAAACTGCAGGACATGGCTGACTACCTCAATACCTTCTACCTCCAAATCAACCCCCTAAAATCGGCACAAATAACTTATTCGCTAAAGGGCAGTCCAACAACGTTGGAGCCTGTGCTTAACGGCTCCTCAGTTCCAAGTGTTCAAACACACAAAGATCTGTTGGTCGTTTTGGACTCCAAACTATCTTTCAATGATCACATAAACCTCATACAGTCGAGGCTGAATTCACTACGCTGGGTTGCCAAACAACAGCTGCTCCACTCCACCGACCCACAACTGGTAAAAAGATACATCGTATTAATCCTTTACCCGACAATACTGTATGCTTCAGAGATATGAGCCTCGGCCGCCGAATCCAACATTAAAAGAATATTCTCTGCCGAATTCTAGCTTCTAAAATGGGCCAACAGCAAACTCCACCTTCCCCCAGCTCAACGCAGTTAGCAGAAGCTCTTCAACTACGCAGGCTCCGGTCCTACATCGGAGAAAGAAGGCTGCTGTTCACCATCAAGATGGCCACCGGTAAAATTACAGAGCCGAACATCTGGGATCACTGCTCTTGGCGCATTCCTCCCCCTTATCTCCGGTCTTCAGCACAGCTGCTATCAAACCGCAACCGGCTAGTACTAACCGACAGATTCCTGCCAAAGCAAATGCTGCCCTTACTGCAAGCCATCGACGGGGACCTCCAAGAAGTGGTCAAAAATAAAAAATACACGAAAACTAAAAATGTAAACCTGTGCTTTGTTGCCTTCCAATAATCTGATGTCTTGCTCACAAACATGTTTCGTAAACCCCTGGCACCACCACCATGCCGTGATTAAAACTAGAGGTGAAAAAAACCTTGTTAGAAAGCCAAAGGTATAAAGAGGAAGCAATATCCCTGTTTAACGGAATTAAATCACCTAATTGAAATCAATTGTGCTGGATAGTTTAATCTATTACATTTATTGTGAGTAAATAATGGTGTATTTTAAGCTAACTAGATTATTTAATAAACCGTTTAGACAATTTGAAGATTCTGTAATACATTTAAATTACTATTAAGTTTTCCAAAATATGCTATATTCAATTTGAACTATTGAATATTGAATGAAAAATGCTATATTCAATTTGAACCATTTCATCATATTTCATAAGGTATTAAGGTTATTATCATACATAGTTTTTACCAAACCACAAGCGAAATTACCTGTGTCTTTTCACGATATTATTCGGATTACTTCGAGCACGAAATTATGCAGCTCGAGATAGTATAAGATGTTATGAAATTTCGACGCTATATTCCAAAAATATTTCCTACGTTAAAATTCAAATTTAATCTTTTTATTAATCCTACTTAGTTGACTAGCGTGCCTGCGCAAACAATGTGATAACCCCTGAGTTGATATTGTTATTTGCGTGGGACGGCTCCAAAAAATAGTACTGTATTCGTAATTTTTGGCTATCATGAAATAGTTTTTTTTAACATCGTGTATTTTATGCAAAGAGCTTCCTCTCGTGACCTGTAAAGAAAAGTAAAACAATATTTTTCAGTCAGGACATCTTAGCTGTATGTATAGCCATTAGCTGTTATGAAGCAGTGTAGGCAGTGCCATCTACCGGTCAGACACTGATTCTCGATTATAATGAGGATTTCCAAACTCCAGTTCTTATTAATGCATTGTTAAGAGAAATTATTTCTCTAAAAATTAATAACAGTATTGATATTAATGCTATATTAAGAGAAATTATTTCTCTTAAATCGCGATATAAGAAACGAATGTGCTTATATTCTGATTAACTAAAAAACCACTCAGAACGAGCTTCCCTCCCTACATCCCTTTACATAAAGAGATGGAACGGTCTTCCATCTCTTCCATGACAAGTTTCACCACCAAAAAGTGGCAAACTAAGTCATTGTCACGCTCAGGATGAAACTCCACCACTCTTCCTCGTGGTTGAGTTCGCTGCGAGTTTACAAAACAGAAGTAAAAACTTTACCTTCACAACGAGTTGCCCTGCTATTGCAGTACTTGTAAACAAATCGATCACCAAAATAATAAATTATTATTATTATTATTATTATTATTATTATTATTATTATTAGCCATATGGTGCATGGAAGCCTGAGGCTTAGGCTTCACCAGCCAAAAAAAAAAAAAAATTCTTCGATTACACTGAGCGAGAGAAAGACCGAAAGTAGAAAGGAACCACCAAGAAAGAGAAGAATGATGATATCCTTTAGTTTGCCAAAGCCCATACTCAGCTGTGAGCCCCCGGGGGAAGAATAAATCTTTATCTTTTGGAATAAGTTTGTTTTAAAAAAGGGATTTGAAAATTCAAATTTATAAATTAACTGATGCT
Organism: Mastigoproctus giganteus; assembly: GCF_048544385.1. Lineage (NCBI taxonomy): Eukaryota > Metazoa > Arthropoda > Arachnida > Uropygi > Thelyphonidae > Mastigoproctus > Mastigoproctus giganteus. The sequence continues at coordinate 27,887,987 of NC_143587.1, forward strand.
ATTCGATTTTCTTGAAATTATATAAAGCTAGAAGAGTCATCTTGCTTCTTCGTATGTTTTTGTGGGTAGCAGAATTGAAACTAATGCAATGGTCGTAGTCCTCCCAGAAGAAAAAACTTTGCCTTCACAAATTCCATTGGTAACTATTATCATACAAAATACATTATCATCATATCATACATTGAAGAAAATGAAGAATCGGAAAGCCCCGGGGGAAGATGAAGTTAGTGTTGAGTTGTTAAAATTGGGAGGAAGAAACATAACACAAAAACTGGCAAGGCTCTTCACAAAGTGCATTAGAAAAGGTGTGATGCCTAAGCAGTGGAATAATGCAATCATAGTTTTGCTACATAAGAAAGGAGATAAATCAGAAATTTGAAATTATAGACCAATTAGCTTGTTATCCCATATCTACAAGTTGTTCACAAGGGTCATTACTAACAGATTAGAAAGAATATTTGATGAGAATCAACCGAAAGAGCAAGCTGGCTTTAGGACAGGATTCTCAACTATGGATCACCTTCACGTAATATAACAGCTAATGGAGAAAGCAAATGAATATAAAACACCATTATGCCTGGCATTTGTGGATTATGAAAAGGCATTTGACTCCATACAACATAAGGCAATGTTTCGGGCACTGGAAACACAAGGCATAGAAACTCCATATATTATGATTTATATATTTGAAGAAAATATATGAGAGTGCTACATCCTTTATTAGACTAGACAAAGACAGTAGGAAATTTAAAATTGAGAAAGGAGTTCGACAAGGAGACACAATATCTCCGAAGCTGTTTACTGCTGCCCTTGAGGAAGCTTTCAGAAGATTAGACTGGTCGCAGAAAGGAGTCAATGTAAACGGAGAGTACCTAAACCATTTACGATTTGCAGATGACATTGTGGTCATAAGCCACGATCCCAAAGAATTAGAGGAAAATCTTAATCAGTTATGCACAGTTAGTAAGGATTTTGGACTAAAGATGAATATGGCTAAAACAAAAGTAATGATGAACAAGTATGCCACGGAAAGGGACATAATGATTGAAGGAGCAGTAATTGAAAAGGTGGAGTCATATACTTATCTGGGACAAGTTATTAGCTGTAATAATGATAAATGGCTCGAAGTCAAGAGAAGAATAAATTTTTGATGGGTAGCATTCAGGAAATATAGTCACGTACTGAAGAGCAATATCCCAGTTTGTCTGAAACGTAAAATAAGGAACCAATTTATACTCCCCACCATGACTTATGGAAGTGAAGCTGAGAACTACATAGCGAAGAATGGAACGAGTTATATTGGGAATCAGACTGTTAGATAAGAAGAGAAACACATGGATTAGGCAGCAAACTCAAGTAAAGGACATTCTTATCAAAAATAAAGAAATAAAATGGTCTTGGGCAGGACACATAGCTCGAAGACATGATGACAGTTGGACTAAGAAAATAACAGAATGGTACCCAAGAGGAGCTAGAAGAAAAGCTGGAAGACAAAGGCGGAGATGTATAGATGAAATTCATGAGTTTTTGGGTAGTAAATGGATGGCCAGTGCTCAAAACAGAAGGAACTGGAAAGTTCCTGGAGAGGCCTTCATCCTGCAGTGGATTGAAAATGGCTGATGATGATGATTATCATCACACAAAATGGATTTACAAAAGATTAATCTTAAATTTATTTTAAAGATGAGACTATTATAATAGACTGTTTCAGACTTTCTGGTCCTTCATTAGATATCAGGTGAACATTAGGAATAATAATTAGACAAAATACAAGGAACGTTTGCAATAACACTTAAAAATGCTTGTGTTAACATCCGCAATAAAGCTGTCCGAAGTCTCTCAGTAACAAAAATTTTTGGAGTGTGCTGTACTGTACGTTATATATTTTTATTTTTATATTTCACGTAATATTTACAAATAACTATTTTCGACGCCTTTTTCCAAAATATACAAATAAATACATGTAATTTACGGTTATGTAATTTGTACTAAGGTTTTCCACAGGTGACGTTTCAGCATTCTTACAGAATCCTATCTTCAAACTAAATGTAGTTCAGGCTCAGGGGCTCATATCTGGGAGTATGGGCATGGCAAACCCAGGATCCTTTGCTGAATATCATCATTATTCTCTTTCTTGGTGATTTCAGAAGTAGAAACTTCGACTCTCTCTCTCTCAAGATAACTGGAGAATTTTTTTTTTTTTTTTTTTTTTGGCTGGTGCAGCATAAGCCTCAGGCTTCCTTGCACCATATGAATAGAGTGTGGAGTGTGTTTAGTGTCAAACGGCACCAGGGGTTTCCCCCATCTCCGCGTAGTATACATTGTGGGTGCGAAACAGAACACTGTCAAAGCCAGAGGTTTAAAGTGCATGGATTTTGTATATGTGTAGTGTCGTGTACCGTTGTTCCTCTGGTCATTTAGCCGCTGGTTCCCTAAAGGGTTCCAACGATGAGACACTCACCCCGTGGAGGCAGAACAGGTACACTAGTATTGTAGTGTAAGAACTATTCTTACACTTAATTTTTTTGAATTATAAATTATCAAATTTTAATAATAATGTAAGTTAAACGCAGTCTAGCTCTCAGTAGAATTGTTTGTGCTGTTTACTTACTGTAAACTGAGAGATTAGCTTAACAGCAGGAGGGGCGCTTACCGAACGGTAAACACAATGGGTAGGCCAGTTGATGCAGTCCGTGCCTACAGAGAAACAAGGGCTGGGCCAACAGAAGATAGCAGGGGGACAAAAGAACGCCCACACCCCTAAAGTGGTTCCATCTCCATCCAAAAGGAAGACCCAGATCAGTAAACAAACCCAGATCAGTAAACAGACTCGAGATGTAAACAAAGTACAAACAGGCCGACATGAGAAGCACTCAATGATTTCACAGGCGATGTCTTGTAAGGAAGCGTGACAGAAGAGGTAAGTGAAATGGTCATCCCAGGATAATTTCTAGAGATTGGTTAGAGCCCGGATGTTGTGAATACAAAGAAAGGAGTTGTACCTATCAGACGTGGGTCCAGGCGAGGAGAAAAGAAAATTAAGCGAATGAAATTCAAGATGAAGAGAGAGAGAAAAATGTGATTGGATGGAAAATAAGCGAGAGTTGGAAACAAAAACTCGGATGCAAGAGGGGAGCAGAGCCCGAGAGTCAGAGTCCCGAAGCCTGGAAGGGAAAGATCCGGAGGAGAATCCCGGAGGTGCGAAAGAGTGGCGGAAAGATATTTTGGAGTGCGGGGAAACGCGTACGGAAAGTTAGATCATGATAGTTTAGTGGGTGCAGATAATAGCGAAAGGCAGAATGACCTGGAGGAAGTCCTGAGTGTGGGAAAGTCAACGTGGAGACAGAAAAGAGCCGTAAGCCCAGCTGATCAGGGAAGACATCGCAGGAAGGCCTAAAGGATCGAAAAACTCATCCAGGGGGTAAAAAAGGAAAGCAAGTAAGTTTATGTAGAATAATTATTAACGGAAACGGTGTTAGAAATAAATAAACGAAAGACAAAGTAATGGACAGGACATTTTGTAAAGAACTGAGACCAGGGGAACAGAATATATTGTAAGTGATAGGAAGTAGAGTCATTAACTTGGGAGAAAGAGAGAAAGAAAGTGTGTGTTACTCATCTGTGATTAGAAGTGTCTGAGAACAAGGAAAGTTGTTAAGCCTGAAAAGGCTCAAATGATTGTGTTAACCTCAAATGATTGTATTGGTTAGTTATTAGCATTCTGAATAGTAGATGAGGAAGTTACAATTATGGTTAGAAGAACAAAGATGAGTGTAGACATCATAACATGTATAGTAATAGTTGATTGTTGTAAAAATTCGATATTATGAATTATAAAGTGTGTAAATAATTGTACAAATGGTAAATAAATCTAGTTTGTTGTTTTATCATGAGCTTTATGTGTGATATTGACACTAAGCATTAATTGTAAGTCACGGGAACTATTCTAGCACGGGGAGCTAATAACACAAATAAGAGAAAATTAGTATTTCCTCCAACTTGGATCTTCTGATAAAATTAATGGATAAAATATATTATGCAGCAGGTAGCATGTGGGCCTTGGAAGGAAATTGAGGACCCCCCTGTTTAAAGGAATAAAAAAAAAAATAACAACAGCCTTTATGGTTCCAAGGAAAAGGGGGAAGGAAATAGCCAAGGGATAGAAAAAAAATAAGGTCAATATCTCTAATAATAAGATAATAAATAAATAGAATCGAAGGTCAATATATAATAAAGATATATATATATACCCCCCCCCCCCACAATTGGCGAGTGCCAGCCAGAATTTTTCTCGCAGTTAGTGATAGCTTCCCGAAATCAGATAACAAAGATAGTTCCCCCAAAAGTGACTTATCCAGCCTGGAAAATTTGGCCTTAGAGTGTTGGAGAGTGATAATTCTCCCAGGCAAGGAGAACCAAAGAAAATAGTTACTGAACTATTCATCAAAATCAGTTGGCGAGCCAGAAAATTAATTTGATTTATTGAAGGTGTAATTTATTGTGATTATAATCCATTCAACAGGTAGATGATTGAGTAATTGAGGTTAATGATTATTGGTTGATTAATTGGGGTTAATTATTGAAGATTGTTTAATTTTCTTGAGAGTTGAATTAGTATTGATTATTTAAATTGTAGTAGATTAACATTGATTGTTTAATTGAGGTTGATTAATATTGAAGGTTCAAGTGAAGTGAATTATTATTAATTGATTAATGGTAGTTGATTATTATTGATCAATAAATTGTAATTGATTATTGAGGATTGCTTAATGGGGCTTGATTATTGAAGATTGTTTAATTGAGATTGAATTAGCATTGATCATTTAGTGAAGTTGATGAGTATTGATTGTTTAAATTGAAGTTGATTAGTACTGATTGTTTAAATTGAAGTTGATGAGTATTGATTGTTTAAATTGAAGTTGATTAGTACTGATTGTTTAAATTGAAGTTGATTAGTATTGATTGTTTAAATTGGAGTTGATTAGTATTGATTGTTTAAATTGGAGTTGATTAGTATTGATTGTTTAATTGGTTAGTCATAGTAGATTATTTTGTTTAATTGGAATAATCGAAAAGATTATACATTTTGGAGGGAATATATTGTAACAATGCTTCTAAGATCACAGATGGCAACTAGCGAGAGAGATGAACGGGAGAGGGAGAGTTCCGTTGAATTAGGCGTGCGCTCGAGGGTAGGTAATAAATTTAAAATGAGCAAATACCTGAAGCCATTTAAGGGTGAGCCCACTGAAAGGGTAGACGTATTCTTACGTAAACTAGAAATAGTCCAGGAAAATGAAAACTTAGGGGACATAGAGGTGGTGGCGTTGGCAGAATATAAGTTAGAAGGTGAAGCCCTACTTAAATATCAGCGAGCTACACAAGTTACTGACGTAGACACACTTAGGCAATTCGGGGAAATTTTGATAAAATTGTTCCGTAAGAAATATACATTTATGGAAGGCATAAATTGTTTGAATAATTGCGTACAAACAGGTAAGGAGACTGTAGAAGAGTTCCATAGGAAGTTCGTAGAAGTGAAATTAGCCACTGAGAGCGAAATAGAGGAGAAACAAACATTAGATAAAATACTGATGGCACAGTTCATAAGCGGGATGAAAGAGAAATACAGGAAAGAAGTCCTCAGACGCAGCCCATCTTCTTTGGCACACGCCCTTATACTGGCACGTGATGAGGAGAGACTAGAGATGTATTTTAAGAAAGAACGAAAGGAGAGTGTATACCAAGTATCTATAGAGAATAAGAGCCTTCGGCCAGACAAAGATGATGGTCCGGAAAGAAAAAATCTGGAAAATCAGATCGAATTGCTCGGAAAACAATTGGCCGAACTGACGGCGGTAGTAAGAAAAAGGGTAAATTCGCAGGCCGGAAGCAATACAGACAATACGGGGTCAATGAACCGGAAACGTGAGAGGGAATTAGTAAATTTTGAAGGGTTTGGCAATGAACGGGACTGGCCGAAACGGTGTTTCATTTGCGGTGATAGAGAACACTTCGCAAGACAGTGTCCACTCAGCAATAGCCAGAGGGGGTATCAGGAAGGCACCCACTATCACTATGAGCAGGGAGCAGGTCGGCCAACTCAGACGCGAGGGCAAGGATCAAATGGTAGGAGTGAACGTCTATGGGACAGGAGAACAAGGGAGGCTGAAGATCAAAGACAACACATACGTGTCAATTCTTTAGATTATAGGCAAATTAGACATAAGTCATTTTATGCAGATGAAGGTAAAGCAGGTCGGAATAAGGGAAGGTACAGCAATCAGAGAGGTAAGTTCCAGGACAGTAATCATTCATTTCGTGTCACGCCGAATAATAGAAAATTTGATCACTGTCTGGTAAAATGCTATAGCTGTGGTAACTATGGGCATATTGCTAGATTTTGCCCAGCACGAAGGGTACATCTCAGAGCCGAATACAGAGCTGATGACCCAAGAAAGGAATGGAAACTGAAGAGGGGTCGGTTCTATCCATGGCGCCCAGCAAACCTGAAATCCAGGCCAGGTGAAAGCGAGAATAGACCAAATAGGATCGAGGTTAGTTATCATATGACAGAAAATGATGTTAAGAGTAAGACACCGACTGCAGTGGTGGAAGCGAATAGAAACATAAGGAAAGGCAATGAGAGGCAAATGCAAAAAACGAGCCGAAAGTTACCGAAAAGAAAAAAATGTGTTGATAAAGTTCTGATTGCGCAGGAGGAGTTAAGAAGATTGAGGAGAAGGAGAAGAATTAGAGAAAATGACGGAACAAGGCAACAGGCAGAAAACAAAATAGTGCATGTGGGAATAGTAGAACTAACAGAGAAAGTTAAGCAAAATTCAGGTCAAATATCTCAAAAGGAAAAGAGACTAGAAAATAAAGAGAGCAAATCTCGAACGGAAGTAGCAAACCGCAGTAGAATCAAAGGACAGTGGAAGGAAGGATTTGTGAATCAAAGTGCAGAAAGGGCAAATAAACTGAAAGAATCAAACAGACTCCAGCAATTGTATTTAGTGGGAGGATTAATTGATGAGTACATAGGAGGGGAAAGGAGTTAGTAAGCGCTAAATATAAAGTAGGATAGTTGTGTAAAAATGTATAGAGGGCTACTCATAAACAGGATAGAGTGAGATGTATATAATTATATAAATAATAGGTAGGGCAAAGATTAACAAATTAGCGTGGAGGATTGGTCGGTATAGAAAAAAAAAAAAAAAAAAGGGGTAACGTTTTTTTTTTTTGACGGAGTGTTAGGGAATGTAAGAACTATTCTTACACTTAATTTTTTTGAATTATAAATTATCAAATTTTAATAATAATGTAAGTTAAACGCAGTCTAGCTCTCAGTAGAATTGTTTGTGCTGTTTACTTACTGTAAACTGAGAGATTAGCTTAACAGCAGGAGGGGCGCTTACCGAACGGTAAACACAATGGGTAGGCCAGTTGATGCAGTCCGTGCCTACAGAGAAACAAGGGCTGGGCCAACAGAAGATAGCAGGGGGACAAAAGAACGCCCACACCCCTAAAGTGGTTCCATCTCCATCCAAAAGGAAGACCCAGATCAGTAAACAAACCCAGATCAGTAAACAGACTCGAGATGTAAACAAAGTACAAACAGGCCGACATGAGAAGCACTCAATGATTTCACAGGCGATGTCTTGTAAGGAAGCGTGACAGAAGAGGTAAGTGAAATGGTCATCCCAGGATAATTTCTAGAGATTGGTTAGAGCCCGGATGTTGTGAATACAAAGAAAGGAGTTGTACCTATCAGACGCGGGTCCAGGCGAGGAGAAAAGAAAATTAAGCGAATGAAATTCAAGATGAAGAGAGAGAGAAAAATGTGATTGGATGGAAAATAAGCGAGAGTTGGAAACAAAAACTCGGATGCAAGAGGGGAGCAGAGCCCGAGAGTCAGAGTCCCGAAGCCTGGAAGGGAAAGATCCGGAGGAGAATCCCGGAGGTGCGAAAGAGTGGCGGAAAGATATTTTGGAGTGCGGGGAAACGCGTACGGAAAGTTAGATCATGATAGTTTAGTGGGTGCAGATAATAGCGAAAGGCAGAATGACCTGGAGGAAGTCCTGAGTGTGGGAAAGTGAACGTGGAGACAGAAAAGAGCCGTAAGCCCAGCTGATCAGGGAAGACATCGCAGGAAGGCCTAAAGGATCGAAAAACTCATCCAGGGGGTAAAAAAGGAAAGCAAGTAAGTTTATGTAGAATAATTATTAACGGAAACGGTGTTAGAAATAAATAAACGAAAGACAAAGTAATGGACAGGACATTTTGTAAAGAACTGAGACCAGGGGAACAGAATATATTGTAAGTGATAGGAAGTAGAGTCATTAACTTGGGAGAAAGAGAGAAAGAAAGTGTGTGTTACTCATCTGTGATTAGAAGTGTCTGAGAACAAGGAAAGTTGTTAAGCCTGAAAAGGCTCAAATGATTGTGTTAACCTCAAATGATTGTATTGGTTAGTTATTAGCATTCTGAATAGTAGATGAGGAAGTTACAATTATGGTTAGAAGAACAAAGATGAGTGTAGACATCATAACATGTATAGTAATAGTTGATTGTTGTAAAAATTCGATATTATGAATTATAAAGTGTGTAAATAATTGTACAAATGGTAAATAAATCTAGTTTGTTGTTTTATCATGAGCTTTATGTGTGATATTGACACTAAGCATTAATTGTAAGTCACGGGAACTATTCTAGCACGGGGAGCTAATAACACAAATAAGAGAAAATTAGTATTTCCTCCAACTTGGATCTTCTGATAAAATTAATGGATAAAATATATTATGCAGCAGGTAGCATGTGGGCCTTGGAAGGAAATTGAGGACCCCCCTGTTTAAAGGAATAAAAAAAAAAATAACAACAGCCTTTATGGTTCCAAGGAAAAGGGGGAAGGAAATAGCCAAGGGATAGAAAAAAAATAAGGTCAATATCTCTAATAATAAGATAATAAATAAATAAGTAAATAATAGAAATAAATAATATATAAATAAAATAAATAAGTAAGGAAATATAATCATAAAACATCCTCCCCCTCCCACAGTAGTTATTTACTCTGGCAGGTCCTGCCAGGTAATTTCCTTAGATTTCAGTGGCTAGGACCTAAAAAAAAAAAAAAAAAAAACCGCTATAGACAGGGGTCAGTCAAAAAGGATTACTGATTATGCAACTGATGTTATTATTAAGTTTTGACAATTTAGAGATGGTTCCGACGCTGGTTATAAGTTAGAGAAGGGGGAGGGAAACTGAAGGCTGGAGGGAAAGACAGAGATAAGGGGTCCATAGAGAAGATGACCCTCAAATCAGTGAGCAGGCCCATGCCCCACCAGAGGGAAAAGAGGGATGGTAAGGGGGCAGGCGACCAGCTTGAACTGAAGTTACGCTCATATAATTCTGACAGAAAATCTTCCTTTCCGACTTCTGCATCTACATCGTAGATAATGAGACGTTTCCTAGGTCTCTTGGGGACCTCCGTCCTTAGACCCTTGGCTTTTATCGTCTCGCAGTTAAGAATGCGTTGTGCGTCTTCCGTGCTGTCCACCTCCAGCACCACTCCATTATCCTTTATGGTTCGCATTCTTCGAACATTAATACTGTTTAACGCAGGCTTTACAGACTGTAATACCACTTGCTTTACAGCCTCACTGGTTTTAAGAGTCTCAGAATCACATTTTATGAGAACAGCATGGACTTCTGCTTTCTTAGGAGTTGAGCGCTTCTGGCTCTGTCCGACAGTGGCGTACGATGTAGGCGCAACGCTGACGGAGGGTTGACTCCTCTTCAGTGCTGCCTTTAAAGACTGGTTTTCGGCGTATACTTCGAAAGCCCGAAGCTCCAGTTCGTCCCACATTCCTAAAATAGTACGCATGGCTGATCTATTGACTTCGTTCGAATCGTTGAACATAAAGTCATGAAGACTTTGACGCACCGCCTTCAAGTCCTCGAAGTTATCCATCGGGGTTTCCTCATCGTCGGAGGAATCCGGCCTGAGTCGTTTTACAGCAGTTCGCTGGTTCGATTCAACAGCCGCCGAATCGTTAGAGGAGTCATCCATGTATACCTCAAGGAGATCTCCAGGCAATTGTTCAAGCACTACTTGCGTCGTTACTGGATCTGCACCTCCAGCGCTGCCGTCCGCAGTGATAGAAGCACCAAGATCAACGATCGCAGTCGTCTCTGAGTCCGATGTCTTCGGGCCTAGCTTGGCTTTACGTGGCACAGACATGGTCAAACTTTGCAACAGTACTTAATATAAGTATACATATTTATATGGTAATATGTATGGTTTGGAACACAATGTTCGATTCCAAGAGAGTCCCGCACTACACTGATCACTTTTGACCGACAAAGTGTGCCGATCAAGGCCTACTTAGCCGACCAGGACTCGCCTGGCCGCCTACCCCGGACTGCGTGGAAGTAACGCCTACCAGTTAGCAGTAGTCACTGCACAGTAAAACAAGAAGTCTCTTGTGGAAAGCACTACGATCACTATAATAAACGCTAGATCAAAGCAATACGAACACCGTGCACCCAGACCGCCAAAATGGTACCGGGGCGATCCCCTCCCCAGTAAAAACTGAGGTGTAGCTGTGGCAAGCTAATTAAAAGACAGCCGCCTCCCCTAAATTATCGCTAAGGCGACCGCATGGTCAGAGCCGTAGCGGACAACGTAGAGTACAAGAACGGACACAACTAAGTTAACCCCATAAGAAAATTAAAATGAACTTACTCCATTTGTAGCATATTTATGGCTGATTCTATTGATTATCAGGTATTATGAGATTATATCCAGAAAAGATAACAAATAATAAACATAAGTTGCAGCACATTTAAAATCCGACAATCTAAGGACGCACCATATGAATAATAATAATAATAATAATAATAATAATATAATAATATGGAGTCGCAGACTACATGAATTCTCAGAATCATCTTTAAAAAAAAAAACAATAGGGCCGTATGCTACTCCTCTTTGAAGACTGGCGCCATCTTGTGGATAATTTAAAAATTAATAATTAATTACGAAATACAGTATTTATATTATTAATTAACATTTAATAATTTTAAATATATATAATATATATTAATAAATATTTTTATAGTAATTCACCCCCACCCCCCTAAAAGTTTCATAAAAAGACTGTCACACATTAACTGTTCTGATAGCAAACACAACTGATAAGTTAAATAAATTTAAGGAGGAACTGGACGGGCATTTGAAGGGAATAGTGTGATTTTTTTTTTTTTTTTTTTGGCTGATGGTGCACAAGATCATACACTTGCGTCACATGTTACTACTACTACAGTGACACACTCTTCCCTCCATCTCCTCTTTTTTTATATCACTTTTTTCAACTCGGACCGGGTGGCTAAAGTGCCTACCTAGCAACCCAAAGTTCGCGGGTTCGAATCCCGCCTCGGATAAAAGTACTGTACTACAAAAACTTTGGAGGTGCATTATGGCCACAGAATCCGTTTGGCCAATAACTAGATGGTACATCTTTGATGCCTTCGAACAAAGACAGGAATTGTCAGTTATATATCTTGAATTCCATTCCGCATTTGATGCCATCTATATACCTAATCTCCTACGTCTCTTAGAAAACTACTCAATTTTCGTGGCGATGTTCTCTGGTTCCTAGAATCACTCCTATCAAAGACGACCCTTGTTCTAACAATCGGAACAAAGACCTTCACGCGTCACATAACTGCCACTGTACCTCAGGGGGGGGGGGTCCTGTCTGGCATTCTCTTCTCAGCAATCATGGTGCCATTTGTGACAAAAAAGTGCAATTGGAGCACATATGCTAACGATGTCAAGCTCCGTACTAGAATTTAACCATCCAACTCGGCAGCCGAAATCACTCGCAAACAGCAGGACATAGCTGACTACCTCAATACCTTCAACCTCCAAATCAACCCCCTAAAATCGGCACAAATAACTTATTCTCTAAAGGGCAGCCCAACAACGTTGGAGCCTGTGCTTAACGGCTCCTCAGTTCCAAGTGTTCAAACACACAAAGATCTGGGGGTCGTTTTCGACTCCAAACTATCTTTTAATGATCACATAAAACTCATACAGTCGAGGCTGAATTCACTACGCTGGGTCGCCAAACAACAGCTGCTCCACACCACCGACCCACTACTGGTAAAAAGATACATCGTATCAAACCTTTACCCGACAATACTGTATGCTTCAGAGATATGGGCCTCGGCCGCCGAATCTAACATTTAAAGAATATTCTCTGCCGAATTCTGGCTTGTAAAATGGGCCAACAGCAAACTCCACCTACCCCCAGCTCAACGCAGTTAGCAGAAGCTCTTCAACTTGATATTCGGGTGACACTCAAGTCAAAGTGGACCCAATTTCGGCGAAGTCCGGACGGTCTATGACAGCCAAATCCTCTGCTTGCACCTTCACGATGGTGGGATTGTTAGTAATCCTGGGTATAACCTTCATGCACAAGTACATGGTGGGTGACCACCCAGGTGTGAACCAACGTAAGCAGGGGTCGAGGTGTGGCGCCCACACCACATGGAGGAACGCCGGCCCTCTATGTTACCAGGCAGTACTAGGTAGTAGATGACTCTCATCAACCAGTGAAATACCACCACTTTGCTTATTGGAGGCTTGAAGTGGTGGAACCCATGTTTAGTCTCCAGAGCTAAGTTCCGGCCAACCCTTCCCTATCTGTTCCATCATGCATTATGATTGATGACTTTTGAGGTTATGATGAATGTCGTGGCGAGATCCAATATTCCTTACATTTCGAGGGTACAGCTCTAAAACGGTGTTCGCAGGGCGGCCGCTAGTTAGTACATCGGACTGAACCTATTGGTAACTCTCTAGGAAGCTTCCGGATCAGCTAGTGTTTAATCTTGCTACCTCTACTCTGCCAGATAGTGACTGGAGGGAGTCCGAGTAGTGTGTATGCGGGGAGCATTGTCGAGGCCACGTTATGTCAAGGATCTGGGTATATTCTTACCACATGTACGCCATATCCAAAAATTTCATTACTTCGTACAGCATGTCCCACCCACTTTTTCTTACTATTGAATACACCATGAATTGTCAAAATAATAGAGCAAGCTTATCTGCGAAAAGATTTAACCTCCCAAGGATTTCCTAATTGATTTCACAAATATACATGGTCTCAATTCTAATCTCAACGATGTCCTTTTCCATTTGCAGTCTGCCAAACCTCATGTACTTTTTCTGACAGAATCTCAGTTATCGGTTGATTCAACTACTGCCACCTCAGATGCCCTAATTATTCACTCTATGATTCCTTTGCCTCAAAGATGGTACTTGTGCATATGTCCGTTCTGATATTCCCTGTCAGAGATATGGCAATTTGGAATTTCCTCTCTTTGATCTTATCTGGCTTAAAATCTCTCTACCTCATTGTGTCAATTTCATCTGTTTTCTCTACCGTTCTCCCAACTCCACTAATCACTTGGAGCTCTTTGACTTCCTCTCTTTGCAACTTGACTTTCTCCAGTCCAACTTTCCTAACAGTGAAGTAATTTTCCTTGGTGATTTTAATGTTCACAACTCCAGCTGGCTTCCGTTTTCTAGTCACACCGACCCAGCAGGTCGAGATGCTGAGCCTTTTGCAATTCTAATGACCTAGCACAGATTGTTCATTTACCTACAAGAATACCGGACAGTCCTAATCATACAGCCAATACGCTTGATCTTTTTCTCACAAACAACCCTTCTAAGTACACGGTCGAAGTGAGAGGTCCTTTAGGCACTTCAGATCACAACTTGGTGATTGTCTCTTCTCCAATGGAACCTTTATCTCATGGCTATTTCCAACCTCGTGTTGTTTGGCATTACAAGAATGCAAAATGGGATGACCTGCGAGACTTCTTTTCTGCTTTTCCTTGGTCGGATTATTGTTTCAAAAGTTCTGATGTCAACGTTTGCTCAGATCGTATCAGTGAAATTATTCTTGCAGGAATGGAATCCTTTATCCCACACTCCACTTTAAAATCTCGTCCTTTATCTAAACCTTGGTTTTCCAATAAATGTGCTAAGGCTATTCAAGAGAAGAATGTTGCATATTGTAATTGGATTGTTTCTAATTCCTCAGTTTCATTTTCTGCCTACACCAAAGCTGGCAACAATTGTAAAGCAGTTATTAACCAGTCCACACTAGAGTTTGAAAAGGCTAAGAGTAGAAAACTTGCTTCTTGCCCTAATGGTAGCCGAGCATTCTGGTCTCTTGCCAAAGCTATTGGCCGCATCTTTTGCCCACCTCTGTCCAAACCAGATGGTTCTGTTGTCACTTCAGCCAAGGATAAAGCTGACCTGCTAGCATCCAATTTTTCTTCCAGCTCATGTATTAATGATCTTGGTAAAACACCACCCACCATTCCCAACACGCTCCATTCAATGAGTCCTGTGGGGGCGGCTCCGTAGCCAGGTGAGTGGGAGCAGCAGTTCGTAGCACACGCTTCTTGATTAGACCGGGGTTCGAGCTCGTCACCACCAAATTCGGAGGATGCGGAAAGGTCAAGGGAATGACCACCGCATATTCCCGGAGCAATTTGGCCTTAGTTGCTGATGCTCCTAAAAACCAAATAACAAACAACAAACAAACAGCGTCCTGTGGTCTTCCGTCAAAAGGATATCAGAAGGATTTTGATGAATCTTGATGATAAGGAAGCTCCAGGTCCTGATGTTATTTCTCCACTAGTTCTCAAAACCTGTGCTCCTGAACTTACTCCTATTCTTTGCCGGCTTTTTTCACTTTCTTATTCCAAAGGTGTTTTTCCTTCTGCTTGGAAATTTGCTCATATCCAGCCAGTTCCTAAAAAGGGTGACAAATCCCTCCCATCCAATTATCGTCCCATTGCAATTACTTCTACTCTTTCTTAATTAATGGAGAAATTAATTAACCGCCAACTCTTAAACTACCTAGAAACCTTCCGTCTGATCAACAATCGCCAGTATGGATTCCGTCAGTGTAGATCCACTGGTGATATTCTGGCTTATGTTACCCATTTATGGACTAATTCAATGGAAAGGTTCAGTGAAACACAAGTAGTTGCTCTTGACATCTCAAAGGCTTTTGATCGTGTTTGGCATAAAGGTCTTCTAAACAAGCTTCCATCTTATGGTTTGCCAACTGTTTTTAGTAATTAGTTATCCAGTTTTCTCTCTGATCGCTCACTGAGGGTGATGGTAGATGGCTCTCAGTCTGCTAACATCTCCACTAATGCCGGTGTCCCCCAAGGTTCAGTTGTTTCCCCCACTCTTTTCCTCTTGTATATTAATGACCTTCTTCCATTGACTGGAAATCCTATCCATAGTTTTGCAGATGATAGCACATTGCATTCCACTTTCCATTTTGAGAAACCTTATTCTGCTCAATCAGCTTCATCTTCTCGAAAATCTGCTACCAATTCTTTAAATGCCGATCTTCAGGTAATTCTCCAGTGGGGCAATGACAACTTAGTTGATTTCAATCCTTCTAAAACTCAGTCTTGTCTTATCTCGCAAAAAAGGATTCTTCTGCTCCTATGCTTATCTTTAGTGACACTCCGATTTCTAGGCAAAATGATACATCTCTTTTGTGGATTACTCTGATTTCTAATCTCTCTTGGCACAAGCACTGTGGGGGGTGGGTTTTGTTATCTTTATTATTCTGAAAATCCTATTCCTCAAAGAGGCCTACAATTATATTATATTATGTTATATTTTTTTTTATATCCCCTTATTTTAACCCCTCCCACTTTAACACCTGACTTGATTGATTTCAGAAAATTCCCAGACTCACGGGGACCCCTAATATATTAAGGTATTCTTCCACTGGACTGGCTGAGTTTAGAAATGACAGACACACACACAAGAATGTAGAATATACAAATTTGTTTTTTATTGTCATATTATATATAAGAAAATTACAATAACCTTTAACAGAATACAGTATTTAGTTTGACACTTGTTATTTTACTAATTTTTAAATGTGTATATATCTTGTAATTTACAGTCAACCTTGTTATCAAAAGAACTACTAAATCCTAATACTTATATATATCTACATATATATCACTGTGTCTCTTCATGTTGCTCTACAAAGATTTCAGTAGGTCCGGGCATTTATTACCCCTCACAACGCACAATCTGTCTCTTTGCTCCTTAACAGTCCATGTAAGTCAATAAACCACCATCAGCCAATGAACAGACAAAATATAATTTCATAAGTGCTCGTTTCCCAACTTATTAGGAAATACATATATATTCATTCCAGAATCCTTACTTGCAAACATGTCAACAGTCAACAATATCCAACCAATTTACTTAGTTACCTTTCCGTTCAATTAATCCACTATTTCACAATTAGGGCTAGATGCTCATTTAATTGTTTACCTGTTTAATCATTTTCTACCCCAAATAAGTCATACTCACAGCAATTTAACATTCACAATAATTCAAGGACAAAATTTTTACTTCCTACTACAGATTAACTTACTCTTAAATTGCATTACTCTGATCTCTATACTAAATTGAATTATCACTCCTTAAGTATTACACTCGTTCAAATATATATGTATATATATATTTAGTACTTTGACATTCTCTCTTAAAACTTATAGCGTCCTCCTAGAGTCCTTTTCATTATTAAATTAGTTCCCCTTTTTTTTCAAATTATATTCTCAGTACTTATTCTAACACTTACGCAATGGTCTGGTATTCCTCCCTGCTCGGTCTCTCTTCCTATCTGCTCGGGTTGAGGACTGGAAAGCGAAAGGTTGCTCATCCGGGGAACACAGTAATCTATCCTGGGTTTCTCTACCGGGTACTGCACGGCTGAAGATAATACCGGATCTTATCTCCTTTCTTCCTCCATCTGCGTTGCGTCCGAGGACTGGGATACCTTCCGGGTCGACTAGTCACTCAACTGCTCAATCGAGAAATTTGCCTCTAGGGCGTTTCACCATTCTTCCTCCATAGACTGCATTAACTTCTTCAAGGGAACGATACTTCCGACTCTAGACTTTCACAAAATAAATTCTTATAATCAATTCTCCCACTATAGCTTCCATCTCCCCAGGACTGCTTCCACCACAAAAACTCCTCTCCGAATGATCAGTATCAATTTTTTTTTTCCCTTCTCTCCTTTCTCTCAAATTTCCCACCGCTTTCTTCCTGGCCAATCGTTGACTTCCCTATCCTTTTTTTCGTGATCCTATTCGTCTCCCTTCATTTCCGTGGGCGTGCTTTCTTTTTCCTAGTGTGACCGAACTTCCGATAGTCTGGAAAATACTGGTAATTTCTAGAAATTAAACGTAAGTTCCGGTCAGCTAAGAGAGTTTCAGGCTTTCTTTGTGACCTCACCCCCATATCCATTTCTAGTCGCCCACACCTGCTAGAGGTCGAACCGTGAAATCTATAATAGGGCCACTTCCGCACTCAGTGCCCTTTCTATAGAGTATATGCTCCTGTCTTAAGTGGGATTTGTTTCGGTCCATTATGATTGCTTTTACTGACTCGCTTAAGGAATTTTTCCATACAACCGAGATTTAACTAACTGGGAGTGTTTGGACTAACCTTCGAATTCCAGTGTTTCTTAACAAATGATACTTGACTGAAACTAACTATATATGCCACAATTAATTCTTCCAATATTTAACAAACTTTATTAAATTATTGTAAGGCTGGGTCCTTACAGCACATTACAAATATTGCTTCCTCTGCATCTAAAAAACTTGGTTTTCTCTTTCGCTCTCGCCATTACTTTTCTTCCAAACAGCTGCTCACTCTGTATAAATCGCAAATCCGCCCTGCCATGGAATATGGTTCCCACATCTGGGGTGGTGCAACCCCAAAACCTCTCTCAGGCTTCTTGATTCCATTCAGAAGAGGGCAGTTAGGTTAATTAATGATTCATCTCTAACAGAGTCTCTCCACTCGCTTGCTTGTGGAGAGACTTATTCCTCTTCGCAGATACTTCCATGGGCACTGTTCTTCTGAATTGGCTTCTATAATTCCCGCTCTCTCTTTCAAAACAGTCTGCACACGTGCCGCCACCAGGCAACATCCATTTACTGTCCAACTTCAAACCCACAGAACCAACTTTTCATCTTCCTCGTTTATTCATTCAACTGCCGTTTTCTGGAACAACCTTCCTTCATACGTATTTCCTGAAAATTACAATCTACAGAAGTTCAAGTCCAATGTCAACAAATATCTTCTTTCGTCTTCTCAATCTCCAACCCAAGCACTGTACTAAGTACTATAGGTTCTGATACCTCTCATGTTTGGGGTTCACATAAAAAAAAAAAAAAATTCAATCTGATTTGCTCTCGTAATGGCACTCAGTTTATTTCCGAACACGAGGCACTGCAGTAATAACACTAACCGATGCAATATGGCGGCCATAAGTGTCTTTGTTCTTTCATATTTCCATTACTCGAGTTCATTCGCGGAAGTAAGCAAAGTATCTTATAGTACAGGTACAATGCAAATTACACAAGGAGGATCCCCTCCCCAGTAAAAACTCAGCTGTAGCTGTGGCAAGCTAATTAAAAGACAGCCGCCTCCCCTAAATTATCGCTATGGCGACGGCGTGGTCAGAGCCGTAGCCGACAACGTAGAGTACAAGAACGGACACAATTAAGTTAACCCCATGAGAAAATTAAAATTAACTTACTCCATTTGTAGCATATTTATGGCTGATTCTATTGATTATCAAGTATTATGAGATTATATCCAGAAAAGATAACAAATAATAAACATAAGTTGCAGCACATTTAAAATCCGACAATCGAAGGACGCACCATATGAATAATAATAATAATAATATAATAATATGGAGTCGCAGACCAAGAATTCTCAGAATCATCTTTAAAAAAACAAACAATAGGGCCGTATGCCACTAATCATTGAAGACTGGCGCCATCTTGTAGATAATTTAAAAATTAATAATTAATTACGAAATACAGTACGTATTTATATTATTAATTAACATTTATTAATTTTAAATATATATATATTAATAGATATTTGTATAATAATTCACCCCTCTTAAACTTTCATAAAAAGACTGTCACACATTAACTGTTCTGATAGCAAACACAATTGATAAGTTAAATAAATTTAAGGAGGAACTGGACGGGCATTTGGAGGGAATAGTGTGATTTTTTTTGGCTGATACAGCATAAGATCATACACTTCTACTACTACACTCTTCCCTCCATCTCCTCTTTTTTTATATCACTTGTTTCAAATCGGATCCGGTGGGTAAAGTGCCTACCTAGCAACCCCAAGTTCGCGGGTTCGAATCCCGCCTCGGATTAAAGTACTACAAAAACTTTGGGAGGTGCATTATGGCTACAGAATCCGTTTGGCCAATAACTAGATGGCAAATCTTTGATGCCGTAGAACAAAGACAGGAATTGTCAGTTACATATCTTGACATGCATTCCGCGTTTGATGCCATCTATATACCTAATCTCCTACGTCTCTTAGAAAACTACTTCAATTTTCGCGGCGATGTTCTGTGGTTCCTAGAATCTCTCCTATCGAAGAGGATCCTTGTTCTAAAAATCGGAACAAAGACCTCCACGCGTCACATAACTGCCAGTGTACCTCAGGGGGGGGGGGTCCTGTCTGGCATTGTCTTCTCAGTAATCATGGTGCCATTTGTGACCATTAAGTGCAATTGGATCACATATGCTGACGATGTCAAGCTCGTTACTAGAATTTCACCATCCAACTCGGTAGCCGAAATCACTCGCAAACTGAAGAACATATCTGAACGCCTCAATACCTTCAACCTCCAAATCAACCCCCTAAAATCGGCAAAAATAACTTATTCTGTAAAGGCCAGCCCAACAACGTTGGAGCTTGTGCTTAACCGCTCCTCTAAAATGGGCCAACAGCAAACTCCACCTTCCCCCAGCTCACGGCAGTTAGCAGAAGCTCTTCAACTACGCAGACCCCGGTCCTACATCGGAGAAAGAAGGCTGCTGTTCACCATCAAGATGGCCACTGGTAAAATTAAAGAGCTGAACATCTGGGATCACTGCTCTTGGCGCATTCCTCCCCCTTATCTCCGGTCTTCAGCACAGCTGCTAGCAAACCGTAACCGGCTAGTACTAACCGACAGATTCCTGCCAAAGCAAATGCTGCCCTCACTGCAAGCCATCGACGGGGCCCTCCAAGAAGTGGTCAATAATAAAAAATACAGGAAGGAATCGTCGTGGAACTGAAAATGTAAAACTGTGCTTTGTTAACACTCTGATGTAACTCATGTTCTTCTCACAAACATGTTTTGTAAACTACATGTGAAAAAACCCTCGAATCACTTATATTACAAATGAAACAGCTATGCAGACAGAACCAAAATTAACCGAATTAAATGAGCTAATTGAAAGCATTCTTGCTAGATAGATTTAATCTATTACACTTATTGCGATTACATAATGGTGTATTTTAAGCTACAAGATTATTTAATAAGCCTTTTAGAAAATTTGATGTTTTTATAATATTTTATATTATTATTAAGATATCCAAAAAATGCTATATAAAATTTGATCCACTTCATCACATTTTATAAGTTATTAAGGTTATTATCATACAAAGTTTTCACCAAAGCACAAGCGAAACTACCTGTGTGTTTTCTCGATATTCCTCGGGTTACATCCAGCACGAAATTATGCAGCTCGAGATAATATAAGATGTTATGAAATTTCGACGCTATAATCCAAAAATCTTTATTACGTTAAAATTCAAATTTAATCTTTTTATTAACCCTACTTAGTTGACTAGGGTGCCTGCCCAAACAATGTGATAACCCCTCTCGTGACCTGTAAAGAAAAGTAAAACAGTATTTTTCAGTCGCAGGACATCTTACTGTATGTATAGCCATTAGCAGATATGAAGCAGTGTAGGCAGTGCCATCTACCGGTCAGATACTGATTCTCGATTATAATCAGCATTTCCAAACTCCAGTTCTTATTAATGCATTGTTAAGAGAAATTATTTCTCTAAAAATTAATAACAGTATTGATATTAATGCTAATATCAATACTATTATTAATTTTTAGAGAAATATAAAATCGCGATATAAGAAACGAATGTGCTTATATTCTGATTAAGTAAAAAACCACTCAGAACGAGCTTCCTCCCTACATCCCTATTCACAAAGAGATCGAACGGTCTTCCATGACAAGTTTCACCACCAAAAAGTGAAAAACTAAGTCATTGTCACGCTCAGGATGAAACTCCACCACTCTTTGTCGTGGTTCAGTTCGCTGCAAGTTTGCAAAACAGAAGTAAAACCTTCACAACGAGTTGCCCTGGTATTGCACTACTTGTAAACAAATCGATCGCCAAAAGAATTAATTATTATTATTATTACTATTATTATTATTATTATTATTATTAGCCATATGGTGCAAGGAAGCCTGAGGCTTATGCTTCACCAGCCAAAAAAAAAAAAAAAAAAAAAATTCTTCGATTACCCTGAGCAAGAGAGAGACAGAAAGTAGAAAGGAATCACGAAGAAAGAGAAGAATGATGATATCCCTGGGTTTGCCAAGCCCATACTCACCAGCTGTGAGCCCCTGGGCGAAGAATTAATCTTTATATTTTGGAATAAGTTTGTTTAAAAAAAGGAAATTTAAAATGTTAAAAATTATAAATTAACCGACACAATAAAATTTGTGTTCACAGCGAGATGACTTGGTATTGCACTGCTTTAAAACAAATCAATCAGCAAAAGATAAATATTTGTCTTTTGGATTAGTTTGTTTTAAAAAAAGGGATTTTAAAATTCAAATTTATGAATTAACTGATGCCATTTGATTTTCTTGGAATAATATAAAGCTAGAAGAGTCATCTTGCTCCTTCATATTTTTTGTGGGTAGCAGAATTGAAACTAATGCAATGGTCTTAGTCCTCCCAGAAGAACAAACTTTGCCTTCACAAATTCCATTGGTAACTATTACCAGACAAATTGGATTTACAAAAGATTAATCTTAAATTTATTTTAAAGATGAGACTATTATGATAGCCTGTTTCAGGACTTTCAGGTCCTTCATTAAATATCAGGTGAATATTAGGCATAATAATTAGACAAAATACAAGGAACGTTTGCAATAACACTTAAAAGTGCTTGTGTTAACGTCCGCAATAAAGCTATCCGAAGTCTCTCAGTAACAAAAATTTTTGGAGTGTGCTTTTCTGTATGTTATATATTTTTATTTTTATATTTCACGTAATTTTTAGAAATAACTATTTTCGACACCTTTTTCCAAAATTTAGAAATACATGTATTTAAAGGTTATGTAATCTGTACTAATGTTTTCTACAGGTGACGTTTCAGCATTCTTAAAGAATCCTATCTTCAAACTAAATGTAGTTCAGGCTCAGGGGCTCATATCTGGGAGTATGGGCATGGCAAACCCAGGATCCTTTGCTGGATATCATCTTTCTTGGTGATTTGAGAAGTAGAAACTTCAGACTCTCTCTCTCTCAAGATAACTCGAGAATTTTTTTTTTTGGCTGGTGCAGCATAAGCCTCAGGCTTCCTTGCACCACATGAATAGAGTGTGGAGTGTGTTTAGTGTCAAACGGCACTAGGGATATCCCCCATCGTCGCGTAGTATACATTGTGGATGTGAAACAGAACACTGTCAAAGCCAGAGGTTTAAAATGCATGGATTTTGTATATGTGTAGTGTCTTGTACCGTTGTTCCTCTGGTCATTTAGCCGCTGGGCCCCTACAGGGTTCCAATGTTTTTCACACTCTGCCCCGTGGAGGCAGAGCAGGTACACTAGTGTTGTAGTTATTTACTCTGGCAGGTCCTGCCACGTAATTTCCTGAGATTTCAGTGGCTAGGACCTAAAAAAAAAAAAAAAAAAACGCTATAGATAGGGGTCAGTCAAAAAGGATTACTGATTATGCAACTGATGTTATTATTAAGTTTTTGCGTGTAGGGCTCAAGCAATTTAGAGATGGTTCAGACGCTGGTTATAAGTTAGAGAAGGGGAAGGGAGACTGAAGGCTGGGGGGAAAGACAGAGATAAGGGGTCCATAGAGAAGATGACCCCCAAATCAGTGAGCAGGCCCATGCCCCACCAGAGGGAAAAGAGGGATGGCAAGGGGGCAGGCGACAGTGGTAACCTCCCCCCTGCCTGGGTGGTGGAGGAAAAAAACCACGCAAGGGAGCGTGGCAAGGAAAGCTTAATGGCAGCAGCTTCAGCGCTTCTGTCCATTTGGTCACTGCATAATACAGTATCATAGGAGTGTCGCTAGTGTTGTTGTTAGTACGGTTGATGTTTTAGTATGCTGCACTTCATTTAATATCCTAATGTATTCATTGTGCTTTATTTAATTCAGTTGTTGTCCAGAAATTGTCAGTAAGTTTTTCTCTAACTGGCTATAAATTTTAATAGATTTTGTAAACTGTTGATATTAGTTTATTACCTTTGTAATATTGTTAGGCCTAACTCAGGAATCGCTGACTGCCTCGTTTAACCCTAGTTAGTTGTTGGCGCATCGGCTTCTGTGGCTATAATACACCTCCCAAGGTTTTTGCAGTACTCTGATCCAAGCCCGAGGAGGGATTTGAGCCGCGACCTTTGGGTTGCCAGGCAGGCACTTTACTCACCTAGCCCAGTCGGCTATTTAAATTAGGGCGCTGATACTGGATGTGAACGGCTGATTTTGGCCCCACGATTTCGGCAGAAATTAGAATTGTGCCACTTGACATAAATAATATTGCAAGCACTGGTGTAACTTAATACCATTATAATGACCATATGGATGTCATCCCAGGGCAAATAGCACGTGACAACAGCACGTAAATCCTATTGGTGGTAACTGTTCTTGTGTAGCACTTCTTAAGTTGATTCACCTACTAACTTGCAGTGGGTATCATCTGCACTCATTTTCTGAGCTCCTTCTGTGAGACTGTCTCGCCACTCGCTCATCCGCAGTGAACTCGCCAATTCGTATCTGCTCAAAATGGAGGGTAAATCGAGGAAATCGGCTGTAAACATAACCCTGCCAGTGACCGACAACCCTAAAATAGCAGAGCAACACGAAGAACATGAGGGATCTCAAACTGAACCCCCCATTAAGAACAAAAAATCAATCGGTACCAAACTTGATCGAAAAACCAGGTCAAAATCTCAAAACAGAGGGACCATGGACCCCCCCCCCCTCTCCCAAACCGAGTACACAGATATGAGACAACCTGACCTCCCCCTTGACCCCAGCATGCCTGAGGGGACAGTTATCCAACAATCGCTACAACTCAAAGTAGCACTGGAGAACGTGCTCAAAGAGCCAACTAACAGAGTTACAACACTTCTTAGGGCAGAAATCGTCACCCTATGGAACAAGCTAGAATCGCTGCTTATCCAGACTCACCTGGAAAGCGAAAAGGCAACTGCAAAATTGGAAGCCTACACTGACTGTGGAGTAAAACAAATGCGACAGCGCGACTCCACATATGCCCATGCGCTGAGGAAGTCACCACCGCACTTTATTCCCGAATCTCAGGAACTGAGCTACCAGACAAACAATTCAGGTGCCAACCTACGGACTACACTGAAGAAAACGCTATCACCCAGACCTAACTTTGTGGTACTTAAACCCCTTACCAATGAAAGTCGTATGTCCAGTGAGAAGGTCAAGAAGACCATCATGGATTCCTTGACAGATGACTTAAAGAACACTAAAATCAAGTCAATTCGCAAAACGCGAAATACAGGAGTAATTATAGAAACAGCCACAAAAGAGGATGCTGAACTGATTGTTAAGAATCCTAAATTACCATCTCTGGGACTCCTGGCCGAGCCCCCTAGACAAAAGGGCCCTTGCATACTGGTACTAGATGTGGACAAGGATCTCCTTCCAGAGGAATTGCAAAGCGAAATTTTCCACAGAAACTTGAAACAGGAACTCCCAGATGAAGAACCAGCTTCTCACATAATCCCTAAATTCCAAACAAAACCCAGAGCTGGGCACACCATTAACTGGGTCTTTGAGCTATCACCCAAGGCCTGGAAGATCCTCTCCCAACAAACAAGAATTTACATCAACTGGGGCAGCCACCGCTTTAGGGAGCATGTAGCCGTCCCCAAATGTTTCAGGTGCTGCCGTTTCGGCCACACCACGCACACGTGCAGGCAAAATCTGCCCACCTGTGGCCACTGTGCCGAAATGGGGCATGAATACGCTACATGTCCCAAAAAGTCTCAACCTCCCACATGTGCCAATTGCAAGGCCCTAAAGGTGCCAGCCAACCATTCGCTCCGTGACAGCAGTTGCCCAGTTTATCTCAAAGCCAGAAGTGCTCAACAATCAAGAATAGAATATGGGGAGTAACAGACCAAACCTAAATACCCACACCGTGAAAATAGCACAACATAACGCTCAGAGGGCCAAGGCTGTTGCTGCACAACTGGTCAAAAAGGCAGATGAAGAGAACTTAGATGTGCTGCTGCTTCAGGAGCCATACACTCATAACAAGGAGGTAAAAGGCTACCCCTTGAGATTTAAAGTGGTCCAGGTTGATGGTGACACACCCTGGGCCGCGATCGTCGTTCGCAATCCCGAACTGACTGTCACCAAAATCACTGATCTGTGTACTAGCTGGGCTGTGTGCGCCCATGTAATTTCACCACTGGGGCAATTCTACTTAGTTTCGATATACTGTCGACCGGGGGAAGATATTCTTCCTGCCACCCGATATCTACAGACCATCCAGCTACAAATGCCAAATGCAAAACTCATTATAGGGGCTGATGTTAACTGCAGGTCCCCAGCCTGGCACAGCCGAACTCAAAATCACAGAGGAAATAGAAATGGCCAACGTCTTGAGGACTACTTGTCTAACAGCAACCTGGTCATTCTAAACAAACCTAACTGCCTGCCAACTTTCTCCAGTATCCTGTGGGAAGCTACAATAGATATCACCTTAGCCTCAAGCTCCATTGCTCAGCACCTTGCTTCCTGGACAGTCCGTGAGGACTGGACCACCTCTGACCACAGGGTACTAACCTTCCAACTACACCGTTCACTAGTCACTCAACCAACCAACCGAACTCAACAAAGAAGATATGCCCTGAATAAGGCTGACTGGAACCTTTTTAAGGAGGAATTGACCAGTGCAGCCAGCCACTTCAATCCTAGCGGCCTCAGCCCAGACCAGCATCAATGCGCAATTACACAGCTCGTCAGCAATGCTGCAAACAAGGCTATCAAAAAGAAGAGATTCACACCTGGTGCTGTCCCCTGGTGGTCACCTGAACTCCAGACTCTTAGACGCGAAGTCATTTACCGACGAAAACGCTATCAACGTGCAAGAAGAACATGGCCTCCAGAAGAAACAGAGGCTTTACTGCAGCAATATCGAGTGACCAGGAACCAGTATACCACAACAATAAAACAGCGGAAAAGGCGCTCATGGGAAGCCCTGGTAAGCACTGAAGGGACCGATCCCTGGGGGATTGTGTACAAAGTGACCACTAACAAGCTCCCCAGAAGTGAGGTCGTATCAACCACAAAATTACCGAACGGACTGTACACCAGATCGTGGCAAGATACTATCAATAATATTCTAGACGCTACATTCCAGCAGCCTGCTGACCCACACACACCGGAACAGCTACAGCTCTGCACGGAAAATGAAACATGTCACACAACTGCAATTGAAGAACCCTTCACCACAACCGAGCTCAACTTAGCTGCATCTAGAATCAGAAACAAGAAGGCTCCGGGCAGAGACATGCTCGATCCAGAAATCGTCCAGAAGGCCATTGAACTTATTCCCACTACAATACTCAACCTGTTAAACCACTGTCTCCACCAAGGATTCTTCCCCACACAATGGAGGACTGCAATCCTTAGATTTATATTGAAGAATGCAACCAAACCACATGATCTGCCACAATCTTACCGGCCCATTGCACTGCTGCCAGTCTTCAGCAAACTTCTCGAACGGATGATCTCCCATAGAATAGAAGCCCACTACAATGACGCTGGTCTCTCCTCACCTAAGCAGTACGGTTTCCGGAAAGGACGCTCCACGATTGATGCACTGGAAACAATCATTGAAGCTGCTACCAACTGCAACTCCAAATAGTTTCTACTAATCTCCTTTGACTTTGCTGGTGCCTTCGATTCCCTCTGGTGGCCCAGCGTCCTGGGCAGGCTCCGAAGAGCGCATGTCCCAGAAAACTTATATAAATGCATCAAGACCTATCTCCAGGACCGGCGAGTTGTCGTGTCTGCTCCCCACTGCAGTGTCTCTAGACCAGTCTTCAGGGGATGCCCTCAGGGATCTGTCCTGGGGCCTCTCCTCTGGAATCTGGTGCTGGATGATTTCCTGAACACCAAACTCAACAATGTACAAACCCAGGCCTATGCAGATGACCTGGTCATGCTCTTTTCTGCCAATAACAGAACCCAACTAGAAGCAACTGCCAACCAGGCCATCTCTACCCTTCAAGCTTGGGCAGAGCATAACAACCTAAAGATCTCCCCAGAGAAAACCAATTCGATCCTACTAAAAGGCACCCTTGATTTGAGAAGACCACCCCAAATCAAGGTCAATGGTGTTACAGTAAAACTAAAAACAGAGCTTAAATATCTAGGTTTGATCTTAGACAAAAACCTTTCTTTCACTCCTCATCTAGACCAACTCAGGATTAAGATCAGGAAGTATGCTGCCCAAGTCTCAAGAGTTGCCCGGAAGGACTGGGGCTTAAAGAAGAGAACGCTGTCACTCTTCTATAAGGCAGTTTTCATCCCGGTTATCACCTATGCTTCTGGAGTCTGGTACAAGAAGGCCAATACCGTAGTAAACAGATCGCGCCTAGGAACTATCCAGCGCTCTCTTCTCCTTCTGTCCTCGCGTGCCTGTCGCACTGTCAGCACCCATGCGCTCCAGGTCCTCACTGGATCTCTTCCACTGGACCTGGAGATTGTTCGTCATGGGTTGCTCTACCAAATAGCCAAAGGAAGAGCAGTTACTTGTGCAGGTTTCACCACTGACCCAGCAAATAATAGAAACGCTGAAAAGAAGAGACTTAATGAACATCTAACAGGCACCTGGCAAGAAAGATGGCAGGCATCAACTAAAGGCGCTGTCACCAAAAGATTCCTCCCTGATGTCAGGGCCTCCTACCCCCTCACACCTGTCTGGTTTTCACCAGGACTCTATGCTACCTACCTCCTCACTGGACATGGCTCCTTCCAGAAAAAACTACATGACTTCAGAATTTCAGACTCACCCCGCTGCCACTGTGGAGAGGATCAGACGTGGGAGCACCTTGCACACAGCTGTGAAATCTACGAGGACTTCAGGAGGATCCTAATAACAAAACTATGCTTCAACTACCAAAATCAAGAACACCTCACCCTACAGAATGAAGAAACTTACCGAGCTCTGACTCAATTTGCAATGGACTTATTTACCAGGCAGAAAGCGCTACCACCACCTTAGTATCCGAATCAATAGGTCATAACAACCATGACTACCAATTGTTGCTACGCATCATTGAGCCATGGATGCTAACGCCTTGGACCAACTTGCACAAGACTTGACCAGCAGTGCAATAAAAGACAGGGTCCGCACATACCTTGACAAATTCCTCATCATTCATTTCTGGACAAACTTCTCTCGACCAGATGTGACACATTTCATCAAGAAGAGGCCTAGCATCCATCCCTGGACTTGACCATCAATCTTGGACTCCCGGTTTTGACCACCCCCACTGTTCGTTCTGATGGACTACTGGACCAGACTTCAGTCTGGATGCGACACAGACTCACCAAATGGAGCCCCAATGACGGCACCTGAACTAGACCTTACTGAACATGACCCATCCACCATAGCAGCACTCACACTGCTGGATTTCCAGCAAGTTGTCGGCTCCAACTGACTGGCCGTGCTAGCTGTACCTACCCTGAACTTGCGGAGTATATCTCTCTCTCATTTTTTTTTTTATTTTTTTTTATTTTTTTATTTTTTTTTTTTCGGCTTCTTTCTTCTGTTTCCTGCCATCCGTTCTTTTACTCCCCCCCCCTATTTTTCTCTTACAGAATGATTTTTTTTTTTTTTTTTTTTTTTTGTGGGGTGGTGGTTTTCGTCCACCCGCCACCCCACTCCTCTCTCTGGTGAGGCACTGGGCATGCCACACTGTCATCAGGGGCCATCTTCCCTTTTGGCCCCTTTCTTCTGTTTCCTACCCTCCAGTCTTCTGCCTTCCTCCCTTACTTTTCTCTTGCACTACGTTTTTTTTTTTTATTTAGTTTATATATATATATGTGTGTGCGTGTGTGTGTATATACATATATTTATATATACACACACACGCATTCCCCACAGGTCTAAATCTAAAAACATCAAAATTACTGCCCGACCTATTTGGCCCTAGAACAAGTTATCAGCGAACAACCCTACGCTCTGTTAAAATTACAACCGTTGCTCAAGAAACAGCGATCATCTCATTCTCAAATCTGGTCCTAGCCACTGAAATCCCAGGAAAGTAGGGGGCAGGACCCGCCAAAGTACTCTAGCTACAGTGGTACACCCGGTCAGCCTCCCCGTGGCATGGTGTGGTAACGTCGGGTCCCACTTGGGGCTCGGCGGCTAATAGACCGGAGGAACAAAGGGCACAACACAATATACAGCACATGACCCCCACACACTTCAAATCTCTGGCCCCGATACAATGTACACCCGCGGAGATGGGAGAAATCCCAGGAGCCGCTAGACACTAACATACCTTATACCTTATAATACAGTATCATAGATCAGAAGGATCGTTGCTCAGTGCGGTCGCATTTGACTGTGCTCTGTGTTCAACACAGTTTTCTTGTCGGATCTATATCGCCAATGGTGTTGAAAGTTTGCCTATCCTGAGGACGCAATGTGCACTTCATACAGTGTTAATCTCCATCCTCTAGGACATATACAACAGGTAAAATCTTTAATAATTGCTTTCGAAAATTATGTTAATAAATGACAATAATCGTATAGTCAGACTGTTCAAGCTACGTCGTCAAGGTCGCGAGCCTAGCAAGAAGGCATGGAAGTGACCCCTGCAGGTTAATCCTTGCCTGAAGCTTCTTCACTGCCTTCACATAAATAAGGAATTGGAAACAGTATGGGAAAGACAATTGTAGCACATTTCTACTGTAAAACGAACCATGTCCGGATCAACATGCCATTCTGCATGTGAGTCAAGTAGCCTTACTCCAACTGATCTTACCTTGCTGGACTGATTGCAAGGACAAAGACTGTGACTGCTATAGAGCGCGGCCAGAAATCGCTTAACCCTAATTCTTCTTGTGGACTGCTCCTGGTGTGAACGAAATCTCAAGGCTTACTGAACTAAGTTAAAGTCAGGTGTTTCTTCCAGGTGTGGTTTAGTTTTAGTCACAGGAAAACCATTAACCAGTGTAATGATGTCTGAGGATTACTCTTTATCGGACATGCCTGGATATCTAATATTAGCTCCAGACTTTTTAAATACTGGGTTGAAAGAACCTTTAGACGAATTTATAGAAATGCTAGGGAAGGAATTACCCCAACTGGGATCACCTGAAGGTGCAGCGGATTCTCAGTCGGTAAATAACCCGGGTCTTCACCTAACTTTCCTTCTATCCGGGCATGGCAGCCTAAACTCAAAGTTATTTAATTTGGGTTTGGCTGCGTCTCCTCTTTGTAAATGTGGCTCAGAGGAGACAGTCCAACATATAATCTTAGAATGTCGATATTATGTAGACATTCGATTTGAACTTCAGGCATTGATCGAAGTTTACGATGTAAATAACTTCACCAAGTTTTTAGAATGTAAAGCAAATTATCAGACACTGGCTAACTTTGCAGACAAGGCTTTCCGCAGAAGGAAAGGACTTGCCGGCTGAGAAAAATTATGTTATGTAATAAGTGTACTAGCACTGTATATAGTTGCCTCCTTGGTATTAATCGTACTGATACAAGACCTCTGATGAGGAAATGTATTTGTATTTATTGCCGGAAGGCAATATTAGTGTTCAGAATATATCAGTCGATGTGACAGGATCACTGTTGGGTGGACGGTGTCCTGGGACTTCGGCCTGTAACAAGGTACATAAATTGTAAATCATAAATTGTATAAATTGTAAGATATATATCGGACCTCATTGTAACCGAACTGGTAGGTCCTAAATATCTGTATAGTTGTATAAGTTGTGAAGGTTAATATAGAAATTGGTGCCTTCAACAAATTGTAATAACTTAGGTGCAAGTGTTAAGGTCATACAGTATGTTTGTAATAATTCCTGTGAAGATGCTGGATCAAGATGTTTTGTAAAACCACAAATTGTAAATAATGTACAGTTACTCTTTAGCGGCGGTTAGGGGAAACCCTGGAGCCCGCAGAAAATAATAAAATACTTTAAATACTTTGTGGCAAGCTAATTAAAAGACAGCCGCCTCTCCAAAATTATCGCTACGGCGACCGCGTGTTCAGAGCCGTAGCCGACAACGTAGAGTACAAGAACGGACACAATTAAGTTAACCCCATAAGAAAATTAAAATTAACTTACTCCATTATTTGTAGCATATTTATGGCTGATTCTATTGATTATCAGGTATTATGAAATTATATCCAGAAAACATACCAAATAATAAACATAAGTTGCAGCACATTTAAAATCCGACAATCTAAGGACGCACCATAATAATAATAATAATAATAATATGGAGTCGCAGACTACATGAATTCTCAGAATCATCTTTAAAAAAAAAACAATAGGGTCGTATGCTACTCCTCTTTGAAAACTTGCACCATCTTGTGGATAATTGAAAAATTAATAATTAATTACGAAATACAGTATTTATAGTATTAATTAACATTTATTAATTTTAAATATATACATATATTAATAAATATTTTTATAATAATTCACCCCCCCCCCCTAAAAGTTTCATAAAAAGACTGTCACACATTAACTGTTCTGATAGCAAACTCAATTGATAAGTTAAATAAATTTAAGGAGGAATTGGACAGGCATTTGGAGGGTGTGACTTTTTTTTTTTTTTGGCTGATGCTGCATAAGATCATACACTTGCGTCACATGTTACTACTACTACACTGACACACTCTTCCCTCCATCTCCTCTGTTTTTTATATCACTTGTTTCAAATCGGACCAGGAGGGTAAAGTGCCTACCTAGCAACCGAAAGTTCGCGGGTTCGAATCCCGCCTCGGATTAAAGTACTACAAAAACTTTGGGAGGTGCATTATGGCCACAGAATCCGTTTGGCCAATAACTAGATGGCACATCTTTGATGCCTTCGAACAAAGACAGGAATTGTCAGTTATATATATCTTGACATCCATTCGGCATTTGATGCCATCTATATACTTTTTTTTTTTTTTTTTTTTATTTATTAAGGCCATATTGCTCCGGGATATGCGGTGGTCATTCTCTGACCTTTCCGCATCCTCCGTATTTGGTGGAGACGGGCTCGAACCCCGGTCTAAATCAAGAAGCGTCCATCTATATACCTAGTCTCCTACGTCTCTTAGAAAACTACTTCAATTTTCGTGGCGATGTTCTCTGGTTCCTTGAATCTCTCCTAAAGAAGAGGACTCTTGTTCTAAAAATCGGAACAAAGACCTTCACGCGTCACATAACTCCCAGTGTACCTGAAGGGGGGGGGTCCTGTCTGGCATTCTCTTCTAAGCAATCATGGTGCCATTTGTGACCAATAAGTGCAATTCCCTTACTAGAATTGCACCATTCAACTCGGCAGTCGAAATCACTCGCAAACTGCAGGACATAGCTGACTACCTCAATACCTTCAACCTCCAAATCAGCCCCCTAAAATCGGCACAAATAACTTATTCTCTAAAGGGCAACCCAACAACGTTGGAGCCTGTGCTTAACGGCTCCTCAGTTCCAAGTGTTCAAACACACAAAGATCTGGGGGTCGTTTTCGACTCCAAACTATCTTTCAACGATCACATAAACCTCCTACAGTCGAGGCTGAATTCACTACGCTGGGTCACCAAACAATACCTGCTCCACACCACCGACCCACAACTGGTAAAAAGATACATCGTATCAATCCTTTACCCGACAATAATGTATGCTTCCGAGATATGGGCCTCGGTCGGCGAATCCAACATTAAAAGAATATTCTCTGCCGAATTCTGGCTTCTAAAATGGGCCAACAGCAAACTCCACCTTCCCCCAGCTCAACGCAGTTAGCAGAAGCTCTTCAACTACGCAGGCTCCGGTCCTACATCGGAGAAAGAAGGCTGCTGTTAACCATCAAGATGGCCACCGGTAAAATTACAGAGCCGAACATCTGGGATCACTGCTCTTGGCGCATTCCTCCCCCTTATCTCCGGTCTTCAGCACAGCTGCTATCAAACCGCAACCGGCTAGTACTAACCGACAGATTCCTGCCAAAGCAAATGCTGCCCTCACTGCAAGCCATCGACGGGGACCTCCAAGAAGTGATCAATAATAAAAAAAAAGGAAAGGAATCCTCGTGGAACTGAAAATGTAAACCTGTGCTTTGTTCCCTTCCAGTAATCTGATGTAACTCATGTCTTTCTCACAAATATGTTTTTTAACCCCTGGAACCACCATGCCGAGACTAATTGCATGTCTTTCATTGCTGCAATTAAAACTACAGGTGAAAAAAACCTTGTTATGCTAGAGAAAATCTTAAAGAATAACCTGGTTTAAGGGAACTAAATAATCGAAACAGTGGTTGAGTTCGCTGCGAGTTTACAAAACAGAACTAAAAACTTCACCTTCATTTATCATTTTTGCTGGATAGTTTAATCTATTACACTTATTGCGAGCATATAATGGTGTATTTTAAGCTAACTAGAATATTTAATAAACCTTTTAGATAATTTGAAGATTCTGTAATATATTTAAATTACTATTATGTTTTCCAAAAAATGCTATACAAAATTTGAACCTTTCATCATATTTTATAAGTTATTAAGGTTATTATCATACATAGTTTTTAGAAAACCACAAGCGAAATTACCTGTGTGTTTTCTCGATATTATTCGGCTTATTTCGAGCACGAAATTATGCAGCTCAAGATAATATAAGATGTTATGAAATTTCGACACTATATTCCAAAAATATTTCCTACGTTAAAATTCAAATTTCATCTTTTTATTAACCCTACTTAGTTGACTAGCGTGCCCGCGCAAACATTGTGATAACCCCTGAGTTGATATTGTTATTTGCGTGAGACGGCTCCAAAAAATAGTACTGTATTCTTAATTGCAGCCTATCGTAAAATAGTTTTTTTAACATCGTGTATTTTATCCAAAGAGCTTCCTCTCGTGACCTGTAAAGAAAAGTAAAACATTTTCAGTCGCAGGCATCTTAGCTTTACATATAGCCATTAGCTGATATGAAGCAGTGTAGGCAGTGCCATCTACCGGTCAGATACTGATTCTCGATTATAATGAGCATTTCCAAACTACAGTTCTTATTAATGCAATGTTAAGAGAAATTATTTCTCTAAAAATTAATAACAGTATTGATATTAATGCTATATTAAGAGAAATTATTTCTCTTAAATCGCGATATAAGAAACAAATGTGCTTATACTCTGATTAAGTAAAAAAACACTCAGAACGGCTTCCCCCCCTACATCCCTTTTCATAAAGAGATGGAACGGCCTTCCATCTCTTCCATGACAAGTTTCACCACCAAAAAGTGGCAAACTAAGTCATTGTCACGCTCAGGATGAAACTCCACCACTCTTCGTCGTGGTTGAGTTCGCTGCGAGATTACAAAACAGAAGTAAAAACTTTACCTTCACAACGAGTTGCCCTGCTATTGCACTATTTGTAAACAAATCGATCGCCAAAAGAATAAATTATTATTATTAATATTATTATTATTAGCCATATGGTGCAAGGAAGCCTGAGGCTTACGCTTCTCCAGCCAAAAAAAAAAAAAAAAAAAAAAAAGAAAAATTCTTCGATTGCCCTGAGCGAGAGAGAGACAGAAAGTAGAAAGAAATCACCAAGAAAGAGAAGAATGATATTAGCATTAGCATTAGTAGAGGCATTTGATGCAAGAAAGCAAGCCTATGCAGCATCAGCCAAAAAAAAAAAAAAAAAAACCCACTTCCACTTCACCCCTCTGTTCGTTCAAAATACCTGTCCAGCTGAGCCTTAAACTTATTTAGGCTATCAACCTCCACCACAAGGGATGGCAGTCTGTTCCACCAACCAACCACCCGCTGGCTAAAGGCAAATTTCCGCACGTCTATCCTACATCTGTCTTTCCTCAATTTGAATTTATGCCCTCTCAGGTGATTTTTCTGAGCTAGAGGAAGAATCCCATCAGCATTGAGCATGCTTAAACCATTCAAGGCTTTATACACCTCTATAAGATCACCTCGCTGGTGCCTAGTCTCCAGACACTGTAATTTGCAAAACTTAAGCCTTTCTTCGTAAGAGCACCCCTTTGTTCCATTCACTAATCTTGTTGCCCTTCTCTTTACTCGTTCCAGCAGCTCTACATCCTTCTTGAAATGAGGCCTCCAGACCTGTATACAGTACTCTAGGTGTGGCCTGACCATTGCCTTATACAATGGAATAATCACCTCATTATCCCTGCTGAAAAAATTCCTGTATATCATTGACAATACTCCATGAGCTACTCTTGCAGCCCGTCTGCACTGCTCAGAGAACTTCATATCTGCCTGCACAATCACCCCCAAGTCCCTTTCATTCTCTGCCACTGTCAGTGTAGTACCACAGAGTTGATACGTTGCTCTGGGGTTGCTGTTTCCCATGTGTAGTACTTTACATTTGTCAATGTTAAACTTCATTTGCCACCTCTCAGCCCATCTGCTCAACCTTTCCAGATCCTGTTGCACCAGCATAGTGTCAGTAGTGTCCTTGACAACCCTGCCAACCTTTGTATCACTTGCAAACTTGGACATTAAGCTTGATATACCATAATCAATATCATTTATAAATACAGAAAACAATAATGGACCCAACACTGAGCCCTGAGGGACTCCACTAATAACATTAGTCCACGATGAGCAGTGTCCATTGATTACCACTCTCTGTCTTCTCCCCCTCAACCACCCCTTTATCCATAGCAGCAATTTGCCTCCAATGTCACACTGCTCCAATTTGTGTAGCAGTCTTGCATGTGCAACAGTATCAAAAGCCTTTCTAAGGTCCAAGTATATAATATCAAAGTTATTCCCTGCATCCAGTTCTTTTGTGACTGCATCATAGTATCCAATCAAGTTGGTCAGGCAAGACTTCCCCTTAACAAAACCATGCTGTGTCTGAGCTATAACTGAAGTCTTGTCTAAATGATCCTGCAGTGCTTCTTTAACCAGTGCCTCCATTAATTTTCCTGGAACAGAAGTTAAGCTCACAGGTCTATAATTACTTGTGTCAGCCTTTGATCCTCCTTTGTGAATTGGGGTCACATTTGCACATCTCCAGTCTGTGGGTACCTCCCCTGAGTCCAAGGAAGCTCTCATAATTATGGCTAAGGGTTTGCTTACTTCCTTTGCTGCCTCCTTTAATATAACTGGATAGATCCCATCCACCCCGGGTGCCTTTCTTGTGTTTATCTTCAACAGTTTCTCCTCCACTTTACTCCCAGTTATTTCAAGATTCTGTAGCTTACTGCTAGAGTTGAATACACCTCTGGCATTCCCCTTGCTGAATAACTCCTCATGTGTGAATGTCGATGCAAAATATTCATTTAGTTTGTTAGCTACCTGAGCAGGATCATCAACAGTTGACCCATCAATATCAAGTGGACCAATCTGATTCATCCCCTTCCTTCTAGAGTTTACATAAGTAAAGAACTCTTTGCTGTTTTTCTTTGCATCTTTGGCCAGGTATTACTGGTAATCTGCCTTTTCCTGCCTAATCTCCTTTGTAACTTGGTTGCATATCAACTTGTATCTATCATAGGCTTCTGTGTCATGTGTTAATTTGTAAGTATCCCATGCATTTTTCTTCTCTGCCATATGCCTCATTAGTTCATCTGACATCCATTTTGGCCTAAACCTTGAACAATATTTCTTAGTTGGTATGTAAAGCCTAGTAGCTTCCAAGATGAGTTCTTTGAATGCTTCCCATTTTGAATTTGCTGTTGGTAACATCATCAGTTGGTCCCACTGTATGGAATTTAAATACTGTCTCAGTCCATCGTAGTCGCCTTTACGGAAGCAATAACCCTTCCCTTTACTCCTAATGGTAGTTACCTCTTTCAGTAAATCCCACTTCAGCACACTGTGGTCACTGCCACCTAGTGGTTCATTTATCTGCAGATTCTTAATGCATGAAGAATCACTGCTGATAATCAAATCAAGAGTATTACTCCCTCTAGTTGCCTCCCGAACATGCTGATGTAGAAAACAATCATCCAATAAATCCACAAAAGCCCTGCTAGTGTGTGAGTAACCAGCCCCCAAATTCCAGTCAATATCTGGGAAATTAAAATCTCCCATTATAAGACTCTCTGATTTACTACTGGCCCACTCTATTTCCCTGTACAGTTCCTTATTATACTCATCAGAGTCATTAGGCCTATAGCACACTCCTACTCTCAATTTTGATCTCCCAATGCTTATGTCACACCAAACTGACTCAACACTGCACTGTCCAGCGATGTTGACTGGCTTCACTTCCTTGGGTTTTATGGGTTTCTTAACTAATAGCATAACCCCTCCCCCTTCCTATCCTGTCTATCCTTTCTGTAGACGTTGTACTCCCCAAATTGCAGTTCTGCATCCCTTATATCTGTGTGACACCACGTCTCTGATATCCCAACAATATCTGCCTTTGATGTTTTGAGCAATACCTCAAATTCATCAAATTTATTTACTAAACTCCTAGCATTGGTGTACACGCAAGTATACCTGCACCTGTTTCTATTCTTAGCTACCCTAATACAACCCATGTGTTTACTTGTACAGCAATGGTTCCAAGCAGTCTCTGAAATACCATGCATCTTGTTTTTCAGGCTTCTGCTCATTCTAATAGAAGCAGTGCAAGAATCTCTTTCACCTCTGCCAGTGGCTACTGTCAATCTATTGGGTTTCCTGGGTTTCCCAAGCCCAAACTCACCAGCTGTGAGCCTTTAGGGGAAGAATTAATCTTTATCTTTTGGAATACGTTTGTTTAAAAAAAGGAAATTTAAAATGTTAAAAATTATAAATTAACCGACACAATCAAATTTGTCTTCACAGCGAGCTGCCTTGGTATTGCACTACTTTAAAACAAATCAATATTTATCTTTTTGGATTAGTTTGTTTTAAAAAAGGGATTTTAAAATTCAAATTTATAAATTAAATGATGTTATTTGATTTTCTTGAAATTATATAAAGCTAGAAGAGTCATCTTGCTGCTTCGTATTTTTTGTGGGTAGCAGAATTGAAACTAATGCAATGGTCTTAGTCCTCCCAGAAGAACAAACTTTGCCTTCACAAATTCCATTGGTAACTATTATCAGACAAAATGGATTTACAAAAGATTAATCTTAAATTTATTTTAAAGATGAGGCTATTATGATAGACTGTTTCAGGACTTTCTGGTATTATGATAGCCTGTTTCAGGACTTTCTGATCCTTCATTAGATATCAGGTGAACATTAGGCATAATAATTAGACAAAATACAAGGAATGTTTGCAATAACACTTAAAAATGCTTGTGTTAACATCCGCAATAAAGCTGTCCGAAATCTCTCAGTAACAAGAATTTTTGGAGTGTGCTTTTCTGTATGATATATATTTTTATATTTCACGTAATTTTTAGAAATAACTATTTTTCACACCTTTTTCCAAAATTTATAAATACATGTAATTAAAGTTATGTAATATGTACTAAGGTTTTTCACAGGTGACGTTTCAGCATTCTTACAAAATCCTATCTTCAAACTAAGTGTAGCTCTGGGGCTCATATCTGGGAGTATGCGCATGGCAAACCCAGGATCCTTTGCTGGATATCATCATTCTTCTCTTTCTTGGTGATTCCCTACTTCTGACTCTCTCTCTCTCAAGATAACTTGAGATTTTTTTTTTTTTCTGGCTGGTGCAGCATAAGCCTCAGGCTTCCTTGTACCATATGAATAGTGTGGAGTGTGTTTAGTGTCAAACGGCACCAGGGGTTTCCCCCCTCTCCGCATAGTATACATTGTGGGTGTGAAACAGAACACTGTCAAAGCCAGAGGTTTAAAGTGCATGGACTTTGTATATGTGTAGTGTCGTGTAGCGTTGTTCCTCTGGTCATTTAGCCGCTGGGCCCCTAAAGGGTTCCAACGTTGTCCACACTCTGCCCCGTGGAGGCACACCAGGTACACTTGTATTGTAGTTATTTACTCTGGCAGGTCCTGCCATCTAATTTCCTGGGATTTCAGTGGCTAGGACCTAAAAAAAAAAAAAAAACCACTATAGATAGGGGTCAGTCAAAAAGGATAATCATTATGCAACTGATGTTATTATTAAGTTTTTGGATGTAGGGCTCAGGCAATTTAGAGATGGTTCAGACGCTGGTTATAAGTTAGAGAAGGGGGAGGGAGACTGAAGGCTGGGGGGAAAGACAGAGATAAGGGTTCCATAGAGAAGATGACCCCCAAATCAGTGAGCAGGCCCATGCCCCACCAGAGGGAAAAGAGGGATGGCAAGGGGGCAGGCGACCATCGATAACCTCCCTCCTGCCTGGGTGGTGGAGGAAAAGAACCACGCAAGGGAGCGTGGCAGGGAAAGCTTAATGGCAGCAGCTTCAGCGCTTCTGTCCATTTGGTCACTGCATAATACAGTATCATAGTTCAGTGTTTCTCAAAGGGTGTGCCACAAAATTTTCCAAGTGTGCCGCGAAATCTTAAAAAAAAACTAGCGTCGTTTTTATTTTAACATCATTGTCCGAATATACGCACAATACCATTAATAGGCATAAAGTACACGAAGGATCTTTTTATGACGAATTGAAATTGCATTCACGCGCCAACACTATTTGAATAAAGACCAATTATCTGTCTCCCGCAGACCACGTGAATCGGACCGACGCGATACTGTATAAGTGCGCAGCGCCCCTGAATTACCTCAGAAAGTCCAAATACGGGATCCCGTCTCTAGTCTCTCTAGTTCTCTGGGAGTTGTACGCGTAGGCATGCGCCGTATTACGTGTTTATATATATCGTGTTTTTAATATTGTCATATTAAACTGTATTTGTGTTGTAAAGTAAATAATTTAGGGTTAGGCGATTTCTTTAGGTAATTTAAATGTATATAAAATTAAAAATTCTACAAAACCGTTTTTTGTTTATTAGAAAAAATTGAAAATGGATATAGGAAAAAATTTAAATAAAAACAAAACTATTGATGTCGGCGACAGTAGTTCTGCAGCAGATACAAATATATCCGTTGAAAATATTGATAATATGAACAATCTCAGCCAAAAAGATCGAAAATTAGTACAAGAAAATATAATGAAGATTACTTAAATTTTGGTTTTACGTGGACATTCTGACCTCCATTATAGAAACCACTACCTGAGCCGAGGCTCATCCGTGGCTAGTTCTAAAATGGGAAATAAAGTCTATACTGAAATCCTTTTTATTATATTATTAAATTTTGCAACGCAATAAACCATAAGGAAAGAAATTAACAAAACAATAACGCTCGGCAACTTAGCCTCGTGCTAGGAAAATCAATCTCAAGTTTCATCTTTATTGATCTTGATAGCCCGAGTTGACACCCCTGCCACGTGGAGGCGTGCCTCTACTATCCAGCAATCTTACTCTTCTTTTAAATACGCTATTTACATAATTATTAAAATAAGTAAAGAGACGCCGGTCATTAAACATAACATAGAGGAGCTCCTTCTCCAGAATGCCCAAAGATAGTTCTAGAGTATGCCTTAAATCTGCATATTGACTGCAATACATCATGACATGTTCAGATGTCTCTTCTTCACCGCAAGAGCACAATCCAGTATCATGCAGACTTAGTTGGTATAGTTTATGAGCCAATCCATGTCCGGTTACCAAAAATGTTGATTGTAATCCAAATTGTAACCAGCTCTTATTTCTAAAATCTACTATATCAACTCTTGGCAGAAACATATATGTTTGCCGCCCTTTTTCTGATGTATCCCAATATTCCTGCCATTTTATCTTAATTTCATTCACAAATCTTTTCTTCTCTAATTTTACATCTGCTTTTGTATATTCTTTATTAGCATCTGGACATGTGCTCACACCAAGTACAGTTTTCTTGATATTTCTTTTTGTCAAATATGAGAGTCCTGCAACAAGTACTACATAATGGGCTGGCATCTTTCCAGCTAATACCTGCAAGGCGTCTGAAGACACCGTCCGGCATGCCCTTGTAATTCCAAGCAAAGCGAATCTTTGTGCTTGAATCAAGTATTTTTGAATAACAACATTATTTAATTTATTAACCCAAGCTCCAGCACCATAAGATATTATGGGAACAAACAAACATTCGTACAATAAATTTAATGCCCTTCCCTTGATACCCCAATCTTTCCGTATAACTCTTCGAAGCTTGGCATATAATGTACAGATCTTCTCTTTTAAATACTTGACATGCTCGGTAAAAAAGAGCCTTTCTTCTAATTTTAGACCTAAATATTTTACTACTCGGGCATACCGAACAGGCCTCTCCATCAACCTCACAGATGGGACTCTATTCATACTTAGTTTCCCCTTTAGCAACATCTGAACAGTCTTCTCTTTTGATATCAGCAGTCTATGCTTCAGTGTCCATTCTTGCAAGATCACAAGAGCTTCATTAGCCCTACTCTCAATTACTGATCTTGCATTTCCCTTCACTAAAATAACCAAGTCGTCGGCATACGCTATTTTTACAGCATCAGAAGTTTTACGTGGACAGGGGACATAAATTTCCCCTTACCTTTATGTGTTGTATGTGGACATAAAAAAGCAAACAGTGCAATGGTTCCTAGCAAGCTAAAACGCCATATGGAAGAAGTTCATCAAAATTTGATGTCTAAAGACAAGAGGTATTTTGAACGATTAATGCCAAACAAATACAAAAATTGGAAAACACAGTAAAAGTGTTTGACAAAGCACAAATTGCCTCCTATGAAGTAGCACAACTTATTGCACAAAAAGGGAAACCTCATTCGATTGGAGAAACGTTGACCGGTCCTGCTTGTCGTATAATTGTGAATTGTATGTTCGGCAAAGATGGAGAAGCTGAAATAAATAAAATTCCTCTTTCCAACGATACTATAAGTCGAAGAATAATCGATATGTCGGAAAATATAGTAGAAAATGTTCAACAAAAACTTGATGGTCAAATGTTTGCTCTGCAAATACATGAATCAACAGATATCAGCGGGAAAGCACAATTAATGGGATTTGTTCGATTCATTAACTGATTTTTAATTATGAACCAATTTTTATTTTGTCAAGAATTGCCAGGAAGAACGACAGGAAGGGAAATATTTAATTGGGTAGATAACATTTTTGAAAAGATAAAGTTATCGTGGAATTTTTGTACAGGCATTTGTACAGATGGTGTTGCATCAATGATCGGACCTGAAAAAGATTTTTTGGCGTTTGCAAAACAAAAAAATTAAAATCTTATTTCTACACATTGCTTTATTCATCGAGAAGCTTTAGTAGGCAAAACTCTCCCGACAGAATTAAGCATTGTACTAGATGATGTAATAAAAATTGTTAACTATATTAAAAGCAGACCTTTAAAAATGAATATAACTACAATTGTTTATTACTACATAATGACATTCGTTGGCTTTCTAGAGGAAAGGTTTTAGCCCGTGTATTTGAATTGCGAGCAGAACTTTGTGCATTTTTTAAAAATGAAATAAGTACCGCAGGAAAACAAAAGAATCGTATGAAAATACAAAAAAATTATGATTGTTTTAATAATGTATTGTGGTGTGCAAAACTGGCTGACACAGAACATATATTTGCACAACTTAATATTTTAAATACTAGTTTACAAGGGCGAAATGAAAATATCTTAACATCAACAGATAAGTTAATTGCTTTTGATAAAAAAATTATGCCTTGTGGATGAATAAACTGGATGAAAATAATTTAGCTATGTTTCCTAAGATTCGGGAACAGATGAGAAATTTTCTTGCACCAATGGTGAAAACCATTTGGATTTGCTTCAAAAGGTAACGGAAACATATTTTCCATCTATTAAATCGGAAAAATATGACTGAATTCGAAATCCTTTTATTAATGATACATCAAACTGGAATCTTTGTCTTGAAGAAGAGGAAGAACTGATTTCCCTTTCATCCGATCGAACATTAAAAATCAAACATTCGGAATTTAATTTGGATACTTTTGGATTTCAGTCAGAGATGAATATCCAAAGTTATCTAAACGAGCAATAAATATTTTACTCCAATTTTCTACGTCGTATTTATGTGAGTTAGGATTTTCAACTCTCACTAACATGAAAAATAAAAAATGATCCAAATTGGAAAATGTCGAAG
The DNA here is from genome assembly GCF_048544385.1 of Mastigoproctus giganteus. Lineage (NCBI taxonomy): Eukaryota > Metazoa > Arthropoda > Arachnida > Uropygi > Thelyphonidae > Mastigoproctus > Mastigoproctus giganteus. The sequence goes on from NC_143587.1 coordinate 27,931,524, forward strand.
ATGACCTGCGAGTTGCTCTGTCTGAAATAAGACCTGATATAGCAGAAATAACAAAACATCGTCAATCACATATTTCACATTGACTATACTTTTTTAAATAAAAATTCTATCAAATATTTGAATAATTTAAAGCTTTGCTGAAGGCATACATATTTTCTTTTTGTAATTATTTATTTAATAATTTTTATATTTTATTTTGGTTGTAAGAATTGCTTGCATAACACAGATATGATATAAGTATAAATAAAAGAAATTGTTAATATTATTTTTCATTCTATTTATTTAATTTAGAAATTTCTTCTTCTATGACTACGTAGGTGTGCCACGAAATTTTTCTTCTTTGGAAAATGTGCCACGAGAGTAAAAAGATTGAGAAACACTGTCATAGTTTGTGAAGAGTCTAAATCAAGAAGATCCAAAGCAGTGTTGTCATCCATGGGACAGAGGTCACATGCCATTAGTGATGGCAGTCGTAGACAGTCCAGCTTGAATTTGGGCAAGACGAGTTGATCAGGTGTATATTCATTCCAGCTGTAGGGATCTTTTTGTGAAGAGCTCCTGGCAATATTGCGAGAAGGCCTTGTACTCTCTGTCGCTGTCCAACAAGTAACGCTCCTGGAATTTCGGACTGAAATTAATTCCAGTAATCAGAATGCAGCGAAGTTCCTCATACAAAGGGCAGTCATACATTAGGTGAGACCAATTCTCCAGCTCTCCGCAGTGGCAGAGGGGATCATCAATAATTCCAAGACTTGAGAGTTTGGCTCTGATGGATCCGTGACCTGTTAGCAAGAAAGTTGCGTATAGGTCGGGGGAGAAACATGAAGGAGAATTGCGATATACCTTGTTGATATTTGGAATAAATGCCTAGTTATATCTCCTTTAGTAGAATTAGCCCATCTATCTTGCCATGTCTGTTGTAAGTGGAGGCTAAGGCGCTTCTTTTCAGCATTCAAGTTGTTAGTGGGATCAATGGTGTAGTCCAAGAACGTCACCGTTGTGCCTTTTGACAGTTGGTAGAGAAGCCCGCAACGTATCACCTCCAGGTCCAAATGAAGGGCGCCTGCCAACACATGAAGGGCATGGGTACTGACAGTACGGCAGGCCCTGGTAATGGTAATGACGATAAATCTTTGAATAGTTTCAAGCTTCCTTCTGTTTATTACTATTTTTGCTCTCGGATACCATATCCCTGCAGCGTATGTAATCGCCGGTAGAAATATTGCTTTGTAGAACAGCGAGAGAGTGCGGCGGTTGAGGCCCCAATCCCGTCGCGAAACTCTGGCGTCCATGGCAGTGTAGTTCCTTAATTTTGTCTGCAAGTGTTTCAAATGTGGGAGGAATGTAAGTCCTGAGTACAGGATTATTCCTAGATATTTCAATTCCTTAGTGAAACGTATTGTGGTCTCGTTTATCTTAATTTGAGGATGTCTTCTGAGGGACCCTTTCAGTAAGATGGAATTAGTCTTCATTAAAGAGATTTGAAGATTATGATCCCTTGCCCAGTTTTGTTATATCAAGAGAGCCTGGTTCGCAGAATTTTCTAGCTGCGCTCTGCTGTATGCAGACACGGCCAGGACCAGATCATCTGCATAGGCCTGAGAGATAACTTCATTAAGGTTAGTGTTGAGGAAGTCATCAAGTACAATATTCCAAAGAAGAGGCCCAGTACCGAGCCTTGGCGACACCCCCTGTAAACCTGGCGTTTGACTCTGCAATATGGTGCATTGACATTTATTTCTCTGGCTGTGAGGTAGCTTCTTATGGTGTTATAAAGGTTTCCGGGAAGAAGGCACGTCTTACTCGGCTGAGGACGCTCGGCCACCAGAGTGAGTCGAACGCTCCAGCAAAGTCTATGACACTAATCAGGAAATATTTTCTATTGGAGTTTGTGGCAGTTGTAAGGATATTCTGGAGTGCATCAACTGTTGAGCATCCTTGTTTGAAACCATACTGTCTTGTAGAGGATAAATTTGCTGCATTATAATGTACTGTGATTCTTCTGTGTAGTAGGTATTCAAAAAGTTTGCTTAGCACAGATAACAGGGCAATCGGTCTACTTGTACAAGGATCCATTGCTGGTTGGATAATTGTATCTAATATGTTATCGATGGATCCGTCCCATGAGGTTGTTATGTTACCTTGAGGGGTTATTGTTGCTGTCATTTCCTCCCCTCTTGGGTGTTTGTTGGTTGTGATTTTATAAACAACATCCCAGGGATCGGTGTTTCCAGTTGTGGAAACAAGTTGTTCCCATGATGTTTGCTTTCGTTTCCTGATATTAGCCGTGTATATATTTCTGATCTCTCTGTATTGCTGGCGGAGAGTCTCTACTTCTGCAGCTGGCCAGGACCGTCGGGCTCGTTGGAAGGCTCTTCTTCTGAAGTTAACCTCTCGCCGGAGTTCTGGGCACCACCACGAGACAGCACAAGGAATGGCGCAGTTGTTAGCTGCTTTAATTATATTTGTGACTTTTCTCTGGTAGGCATCAGGATCAGTGGGATGGTAATTATTAACTTGCAGCTGCTGGGCTAAGGAGCGTAGCTACTCCGCGAAAATGTCCCATTTTGCTCTGGAGTTGGCATACCTTTGAAGGGTACATCATGGAGTTGGGATTCTTTCCAAGGATCTTGTTATCTTGTATGTTATGGACCTGTGGTCTGATGTGGTCCAGGAGTCCTGGACAGCCCAACCCACGATGAAGTTTGATATATTTCTCGTAGCCAGAGTGACATCAATTGTGGATTTCCACAGGGTATTACAAAAGGTGCGAAGGTTGTTCGGCCTGATTAGAACATTAAGCTGTGAATTTGCCAGATCTTCAAGTTTTTGGCTGTTCCTGCAGTAATGCCTATCAGCAGTAATGCTGAACCAGACAGGCGACCTGCAGTTGACGTCGGCTCCGATAATAATCTTCTCATTTGGGAGAGTTGGGAGGACGATCTCCAGATACCTCGTGAATGGAAGTATATCAACCCCCGGCCTGCAATATAATGAGACTATATAAAAATTTCCCAGGGAGCTAATGATGTGGGTACATGCCGCCCAGGCTGTGCATAAATGGGGGATTTTGGTGACAGTTTTGTCAGGATTCCTAGTTGCTATTGCAGCCCAGGGATCCTCTTCATCAAATTGAGTAATTTTATAGGTGAGGGGGGTACCCCTGACCTTATTTGCATAGGAGTATGGTTCCTGTAAGATCAGAATATCAAAGTTGTCTTCATCTGCTTTTATTCTTAGTTGTTCAGCTACTGCTTTTGCCCGTTGTGCATTTATTTGGAGTATCTTCAGGACGCTGGTGTTGTATGGGTTAAGACGTTGGACCATAATCAGTCTTTGATTGGTGTAACTCTTCGCCTTTAAATATATCGGACATTTGTTGTCACGGATAGAGTGTTCGTGAGGCATTTTCTGTCCCTTGCAATTTGCACAGACGGGCAGTTTTTCTTTATTAGGGCATGTATTATTCTCGTGGACCTTTTCAGCCCAATGGCCACAAGTAGCAGCAGCCTGGGTGCAGGTGTGAGTGGTGGGCCGAAATCTGCAGCATTTAAAGCATTTGGGTACAGTCACGCGCTCCCTGAAGCCCGTGGCTGCCCCAGTTTATAAAAACTCTGTCTTGGTGAATGATTGTTTGCCAAGCAATAGGAGCAATTTCAAAAATCCAGTTTTCACTGTTTACATTTCTAGACTTTGTTTGATACTTTGGGGTAATAATTTCCTCCGGGTTGACGTCTGGGAGTGTTCTCCGAATATTTCTTCCGTATAGCTCGTCCCGCACCTGGGTAGGGGTGAGATCTTTGTCAACAATGGAGCGTCCTCTTTTCTTTGGTGGCGCAGCTATGAGCCCAAGCATTGGTATCTTCGGGTTGTTCATAATATCAGCAGCTGCTTGGCCAGATTCAGTTTCTATGATTACCCCCACATTTCGAGTCTTTCTAATCGACTTGATCCTAGTGTTTTGGAAGTCTGTGGTCAATTCTGTAATTACTGTCTGTTTTAGTTCCTCACTAATTTTTGTAGATTCTGGGTGTGTGGGCCTGAGAACAACCAAGTGTGGTTCCTTTATGAGAATCTTCTTTCTTGTCATTGGTACCTTATTTAAGTTATTTGAACTGGGTTTTAAATTCTTCAGCGCATCAGCATAAGAGCAGGAGCGCTGCTGGTTTTTAGATTTCCGCTCTACTTGGTAAGCCTCTAATTTGGCCTGAGCATTCTCGTTTTCAATGTGGGAATTTAGTAAAATGATTTCCAGATTTGAATTATTTCTCCTCTGAGAGAAATGGTAATTTGATTATCCGATTCGGCCATTAGTGTTTCTATCTCTGACCTGAGGGCGAAAACTTGATCCATAATGGATCGCTCGGGGAGGGTGGACATATCAAAGATGATGCCAGGTAATATGGCCTCTATTGATTGGGTTGTCTCTGGTTGTGGTGGTTCATTATAGCCCTTAGTATCATTCTTAAGGACATTAGAATATGTAGCGTCTGTATCAATGCGCGCTCGAAAGGTAGGTTTGCAGGGCTGGTTAGTCTCTTCTACTTGTTGGATAGAGTCATTATCGTGCTGTTCCAGTATTTTTTCCTTGGATATTTGAAGAACAGGTCTGTTCTCTTTTTTCCTTGCCATAGTATTTGTAATGTGCGTTTGGGGGAAAGCAGTGATTCCCTTTTTTTAAGTTCTTCATCCGAAGGTCCCAGTTCAGCGGCCTTAAACAGCACGACTACGGGGTTGCGCAATTTGTTCTTCTCCTCAGACACATTGCCTATGTGTTTCAATATGTCCAACGAAAAAAAAAAATTTTAAGCAGCAAAGTCCGCTGAGTCTCATCAACCGGTGAAATTCCACCACTTTGCTTATTGGAGGCTTGAAGTGGTGGAACCCATGTTTAGTCTCTAGAGCTAAGTTCCGGTCAACCCTTCCCTATCTCTTCCATCATGCAGTATGATTGATGACTTTTGAGGTTATGATGAGCATCGTGGCGAGATCCAATATTCCTTACATTTCGAGGGTACAGCTCTAAAACGGTATTCGCAGGCCGAACGCTGGTTAGTACACCGGACTGAACCTATTGGTAACTCTCTAGGAGGCTTCCGGATATCAGTTAGTGTATAATCTTGCTACCTCTACTCTGCCAGATAGTGACTGGAGGGAGTCAGAGTAGTGTGAATGCGGGGAGCATTGTCGAGGCCACGTTATGTCAAGGATCTGGGTACATTCTTACCATGTGTACGCCATATCCAAAAATTTCATTACTTCATACTGCATGTCCCACCCACTTTTTCTTACTATTGAATACACCATGAATTGTCAAACTAATAGAGCACGCTTATTTGCGAAAAGATCTAAACCTCCCAAGGATTTCCTAATTCATTTCACAAATATACATGGTCTCAATTCTAATCCCAACGATGTCCTTTTCCACTTGCAGTCTGCCAAACCCCATGTACTTTTTCTGACAGAATCTCAGTTATCGGTTGATTCAACTACTGCCACCTCAGATGCCCAAATTATTCACTCTATGATTCCTTTGCCTCAAAGGTGGTACTTGTGCATATGTCCGTTCTGATATTCCCTGTCAGAGATTTGGCAATTTGGAATCTCCTCTCTTTGATCTTATCTGGCTTAAAATCTCTCTACCTCATTGTGTCAAATTCATCTGTTGTCTCTACCGTTCTCCCAACTCCACTAATCACTTGGAGCTCTTTGACTTCCTCTCTTTGAAACTTGACTTTCTCCAGTCCGACTTTCCTAACAGTGAGGTAATTTTCCTTGGTGATTTTAATGTTCACAACTCCAGCTGGCTTCCGTTTTCTATTCACTCTGACCCAGCAGGTCGAGATGCTGAGGCTTTTGCAATTCTAATGACCTAGCACAGATTGTTCATTTACCTACAAGAATACCGGACAGTCCTAATCATACAGCCAATACGCTTGATCTTTTTCTCACAAACAACCCTTCTAAGTACATGGTCGAAGTGAGCGGTCCTTTAGGCACTTCAGATCACAACTTGGTGATTGTATCTTCTCCAATGGAACATTTATCTCATGGCTATTTCCAACCTCGTGTTGTTTGGCATTACAAGAATGCAAAATGGGATGACCTGCGAGACTTCTTTTCTTATTTTCCTTGGTCGGATTATTTTTTAAAAATTTCTGATGTCAACGTTTGCTCAGATCATGTAAGTGAAATTATTCTTGCAGGAATGGAATCCTTTATCCCACACTCCACTTTAAAATCTCGTCCTTTATCTAAACCTTGGTTTTCCAATAAATGTGCTAAGGCTGTTCAAGAGAAGAATGTTGCATATCGTAATTGGCTTGTTTCTAATTCTTCAGTTTCATTTTCTGCCTACACCAAAGCTCGCAACAATTGTAAAGCAGTTATTAACCAGTCCAAACTAGAGTTTGAACAGGCTAAGAGTAGAAAACCTGCTTCTTGCCCTAATGGTAGCCGAGCATTCTGGTCTCTTGCAAAAGCTATTGGCCGCAACTTTTGGCCACCTCTGTCCAAACCAGATGGTTCTGTTGTCACTTCAGCCAAGGATAAAGCTCACCTGCTAGCATCCAATTTTTCTTCCAGCTCATGTATTAATGATCTTGGTAAAACACCTCCCACCATTCCCAACACGCTCCATTCAATGCCTCCTGTGGGGGCGGCTCCGTAGCCAGGTGAGTGGGAGCAGCAGTTCGTAGCACACGCTTCTTGATTAGACCGGGGTTCGAGCTCGTCACCACCAAATTCGGAGGATGCGGAAAGGTCAAGGGAATGACCACCGCATATTCCCGGAGCAATATGGCCTTAGTTGCTAATGCTCCTAAAAACTAAATAACAAACAACAAACAAACAGCCTCCTGTGGTGTTCCGTCAAAAGGATATCAGAAGGATTTTGATGAATCTTGATGCTAAGAAAGCTCCAGGTCCTGATGGTATTTCTCCACTTGTTCTCAAAACTTGTGCTCCTGAACTTACTCCTATTCTTTGTCGCCTTTTTTCACTTTCTTATTCCAAAGGTGTTTTTCCTTCTGCTTGGAAATTTGCTCATATCCAGCCAGTTCCTAAAAAGGGTGACAAATCCCTCCCATCCAATTATCGTCCCATTGCAATTACTTCTACTCTTTCTTAATTAATGGAGAAATCAATTAACCGCCAACTCTTAAACTACCTAGAAACCTTCCGTCTGATCAACGATCGCCAGTATGGATTCCGTCAGTGTCGATCCACTGGTGATATTCTGACTTATGTCACCCATTTATGGACTAATTCAATGGAAAGGTTCAGTGAAACAGAAGTAGTTGCTCTTGACATCTCAAAGGCTCTTGTTCGTGTTTGGCATAAAGGTCTTTTAAACAAGCTTCCATCGTATGGTTTGTCAACTGTTTTTAGTAATTTATTATCAAGTTTTCTCTCTGATCGCTCACTGAGGGTGATGGTAGATGGCTCTCAGTCTTCTAACATCTCCACTAATGCCGGTGTCCCCCAAGGTTCAGTTGTTTCCCCCACTCTTTTCCTCTTGTATATTAATGACCTTCTTCCATTGACTGGAAATCCTATGCATAGTTTTGCAGATGATAGCACATTGCATTCCACTTTCCATTTTGAGAAACCTTATTCTGCTCAATCAGCTTCATCTTCTCGAAAATCTGCTACCAATTCTTTAAATGCCGATCTTCAGGTAATTCTCCACTGGGGCAATGACAACTTAGTTGATTTCAATCCTTCTAAAACTCAGTCTTGACTTATCTCGCAAAAAAGGATTCTTCTGCTCCTATGCTTATCTTTAGTGACACTCCGATTTCTAGGCAAAATGATACATCTCTTTTGGGGATTACTCTGATTTCTAATCTCTCTTGGCACAAGCACATTACAAATATTGCTTCCTCTGCATCTAAAAAACTTGGTTTTCTCTTTCGCTCTCGCCATTACTTTTCTTCCAAACAGTGCTCACTCTGTATAAATCGCAAATCCGCCCTGCCATGGAATATTGTTCCCACATCTGGGGTGGTGCAACCCCAAAACCTCTCTCAGGCTTCTTCATTCCATTCAGAAGAGGGCAGTTAGGTTAATTAACGATTCATCTCTAACAGAGTCTCTCCACTCGCTTTCTCATAGTCGTACTGTGTCTGCTGCATGCCTCTTCTACAGATACTTCCATGGGCACTGTTCTTCTGAATTGGCTTTTATAATTCCCGCTCTCTCTTTCAAAACAGTCCGAACACGTGCCGCCACCAGGCAACATCCATTTACTGTCCAACTTCAAACCCACAGAACCAACTTTTCATCTTCTTCGTTTATTCATTCAACTGCCATTTTCTGGAACAACCTTCCTTCATACGTATTTCCTGAAAATTACAATCTACAGAAGTTCAAGTCCAATGTCAACAAATATCTTCTTTCGTCTTCTCAAACTCCAACCCAAGCACGGTACTAAGTACTATAGGTTCTGATACCTCTCATGTTTGGGGTTCACATAAAAAAAAAAAAAAAATTCAATCTGATTTGCTCTCGTAATGGCACTCAGTTTATTTCAGAACACGAGGCACTGCAGTAATAACACAAACCGATGCAATATGGCGGCCATAAGTGTCTTTGTTCTTTCATATTTCCATTACTCGAGTTCATTCGCGGAAGTAAGCAAAGTATCTTATAGTACAGGTACAATGCAAATTACACAAGGAGGATCTCCTCCCCAGTAAAAACTCAGCTGTAGCTGTGGCAGGCTAATTAAAAGACAGCCGCCTCCCCTAAATTATCGGTACGGCGACGGCGTGGTCAGAGCCGTAGCCGACAACGTAGAGTACAAGAACGGACACAACTAAGTTAACCCCATAAGAAAATTAAAATTAACTTACTCCATTTGTAGCATATTTATGGCTGATTCTATTGATTATCAAGTATTATAAGATTATATCCAGAAAAGATAACAAATAATAAACATAAGTTGCAGCACATTTAAAATCCGACAATCTAAGGACGCACAATAATAATAATAATAATAATAATAATAATAATAATATGGAGTCGCAGACCATGAATTCTCAGAATCATCTTTAAAAAAAAAAAAATAGGGCCGTATGCTACTAATCATTGAAGACTGGCGCCATCTTGTAGATAATTTAAAAATTAATAATTAATTACGAAATACAGTATTTATATTATTAATTAACATATATTAATTTTAAATATATATATATTAATAGATATTTGTATAATAATTCACCGCTCTTAAACTTTCATAAAAAGACTGTCACACATTAACTCTTCTGATAGCAAACACAATTGATAAGTTAAATAAATTTAAGGAGGAACTGGACACGCATTTGGAGGGAATAGTGTGATTTTTTTTGGCTGATACTGCATAAGATCATACACTTCTACTACTACACTCTTCCCTCCCTCTCCTCTTTTTTTATATCACTTGTTTCAAATCGGATCCGGTGGGTAAAGTGCCTACCGAGCAACCCCAAGTTCGCGGGTTCGAATCCCGCCTCGGATTAAAGTACTACAAAAACTTTGGGAGGTGCATTATGGCTACAGAATCCGTTTGGCCAATAACTAGATGGCAAATCTTTGATGCCTTAGAACAAAGACAGGAATTGTCAGTTACATATCTTGACATCCATTCCGCATTATATACCTAATCTCCTACGTCTCTTAGAAAACTAGTTCAATTTTCGCGGCGATGTTCTGTGGTTCCTAGAATCTCTCCTATCGAAGAGGATCCTTGTTCTAAAAATCGGAACAAAGACCTCCACGCGTCACATAACTGCCAGTGTACCTCAGGGGGGGGGGGTCCTGTCTGGCATTCTCTTCTCAGTAATCATGGTGCCATTTGTGACCATTAAGTGCAATTGGATCACATATGCTGACGATGTCAAGCTCCTTACTAGAATTTCACCAACCAACTCGGTAGCCGAAATCACTCGCAAACTGAAGAACATATCTGAACACTTCAATACCTTCAACCTCCAAATCAACCCCCTAAAATCGGCAAAAATAACTTATTCTGTAAAGGGCAGCCCAACAACGTTGGAGCCTGTGCTTAACGGCTCCTCTAAAATGGGCCAACAGCAAACTCCACCTTCCCCCAGCTCAACGCAGTTAGCAGAAGCTCTTCAACTACGCAGGCTCCGGTCCTACATCGGAGAAAGAAGGCTGCTGTTCACCATCAAGATGGCCACCGGTAAAATTACAGAGTCGAACATCTGGGATCACTGCTCTTGGCGCATTCCTCCCCCTTATCTCCGGTCTTCAGAACAGCTGCCAGCAAACCGTAACCGGCTAGTACTAACCGACAGATTCCTGCCAAAGCAAATGCTGCCCTCACTGCAAGCCATCGACGGGGACCTCCAGGAAGTGGCCAATAATAAAAAATACAGGAAGGAATCGTCGTGGAACTGAAAATGTAAAACTGTGCTTCGTTAACAATCTGATGTAACTCATGTTTTTCTCACAAACATGTTTTGTAAACGACATGTGAAAAAACCCTCAAAGGATTCGATCATTTATATTACAAATGAAGTTGGCGTGCAGACTGAACCAAGATTAACCGAATTAAATCAGCTAATTTAAAGCATTTTTGCTAGATAGATTTAATCTATTACACTTATTGCGATCACATAATGGTGTATTTTAAGCTACAAGATTATTTAATAAGCCTTTTAGACAATTTGATGTTTTTATAACATTTTATATTATTATTCAGTTTTCCAAAAAATGCTATGAAAAATTTGAACCACTTTATCACATTTTATAAGTTATTAAGGTTATTACCATACAAAGTTTTTACCAAAGCACAAGCGAAATTACCTGTGTGTTTTCTCGATATTCCTCGGGTTACATCCAGCACGAAATTATGCAGCTCGAGATAATATAAGATGTTATGAAATTTCGACGCTATATTCCAAAAATCTTTCCTACGTGAAAATTCAAATTTAATCTTTTTATTAACCCTACTTAGTTGACTAGCGTGCCTGCCCAAACAATGTGATAACCCCTGGGTTCATATTATTATTTGCGTGCGACGGCTCCAAAAAATAGTACTGTATTCTTAATTGTACGCTATCATGAAATAGTTTTTTTTAACATCGTGTATTTTATGCAAAGAGCTTCCTCTCGTGACCTATAAAGAAAAGTAAAACAGTATTTTTCAGTCGCAGGACATCTTAGCTGTATGTATAGCCATCAGCAGATATGAAGCAGTGTAGACAGTGCCATCTACCGGTCAGATACTGATTCTCGATTATAATGAGCATTTCCAAACTCCAGTTCTTATTAATGCATTGTTAAGAGAAATTATTTCTCTAAAAATTAATAACAGTATTGATATTAATGCTAATATCAATACTATTATTAAATTTTAGAGAAATATAAAATCGCGATATAAGAAACGAATGTGCTTATATTCTGATTAAGTAAAAAACCACTCAGAACGAGCTTCCTCCCTACATCCCTATTCACAAAGAGATCGAACGGTCTTCCATGACAAGTTTCACGACCAAAAAGTGAAAAACTAAGTCATTGTCACGCTCAGGATGAAACTCCACCACTCTTCGTCGTGGTTGAGTTCGCTGCGAGTTTGCAAAACAGAAGTAAAACCTTCACAACGAGTTGCCCCGGTATTGCACTACTTGTAAAAAATCGATCGCCAAAATAATAAATTATTATTATTATTATTATTAGCCATATGGTGCATGGAAGCCTGAGGCTTATGCTTCACCAGCCAAAAAAAAAAATATATATATTCTTCGATTACCCTGAGCGAGAGAAAGACAGAAAGTAGAAAGGAACCACCAAGAAAGAGAAGAATGATGATATCCACCTCAAGACCCCGGGTGGACCAAGCCCATACTCACCGGCTGTGAGCCCCTGGGGGAACAATTAATCTTTATCTTTCGGAATAAGTTTGTTTAAAAAAAGGAAATTTAAAATGTTAAAAATTATAAATTAACCGACACAATAAAATTTGTCTTCACAGCGAGATGACTTGGTACTGCACTACTTTAAAACAAATCAATCAGCAAAAGGTTAATATTTATCTTTTGGGTTAGTTTGTTTGAAAAAAGGGATTTTAAAATTCAAATTTATGAATTAACTGACGCTATTTGATTTTCTTGAAATTATATAAAGCTAGAAGAGTCATCTTGCTCCTTCGTATTTTTTGTGGGTAGCAGAATTGAAACTAATGCAATGGTCTTAGTCCTCCCAGAAGAACAAACTTTGCCTTCACAAATTCCATTGGTAACTATTATCAGACAAAATGGATTTACAAAAGATTAATCTTAAATTTATTTTAAAGATGAGACTATTATGATAGCCTGTTTCAGGACTTTCTGGTCCTTTATTAGATATCAGGATAATAATTAGACAAAATACAAGGAACGTTTGCAATAACACTTAAAAATGCTTGTGTTAACATCCGCAGTAAAGCTGTCCGAAGTCTCTCAGTAACAAAAATTTTTGGTGTGTGCTTTTCTGTATGTTATATATTGTTATTTTTATATTTCACGTAATTTTTAGAAATAACTATTTTCGACACCTTTTTCCAAAATTTATAAATACATGTATTTAAAGGTTATGTAATTTGTTATGTAACTCCATACAGCATAAGGCAGTAATTGAAAAGGTGGAGTCATATACTTATCTGGGACAAGTTATTAGCTGTAATAATGATAAATGGCTGGAAATCAAGAGAAGAATAAATTTTGGATGGATAGCATTCAGGAAATATAGTCACATACTGAAGAGCAATATCCCAATTTGTCTGAAACGTAAAAAAATGAACCAATGTATACTCCCCACCATGACTTATGGGAGTGAAACTTGGGCACTCATCAAAAGAATGGAAGAGAAGCTGAGAACTACACAGCGAAGAATGGAACGAATTATATTGGGAAGCAGACTGTTAGATAAGAAGAGAAACACATGGATTAGGCAGCAAACTCAAGTAAAGGACATTCTTATCAAAAATAAAGAACTAAAATGGTCTTGGGCAGGACACATAGCTCGAAGACATGATGACAGATGGACTAAGAAAATAACAGAATGGTATCCAAGAGGAGCTAGAAGAAAACCTGGAAGACAAAGGCGGAGATGGATAGATGAAATTCACGAGTTTTTGAGTAGTAAATGGATGGCCAGTGCTCAAAACAGAAGGAACTGGAAAGTTGCTGGAGAGGCCTTCATCCTGCAGTGGATTGAAAATGGCTGATGATGATGATTTTATTATTATTATTATTATTATTATTAATAGCCATATGGTGCAAGGAAGCCTGAGGCTTATGCTGCACCAGGAAAAAAAAAAAAAAATTCCCGAGTTACCCTGAGAGAGAGAGAGAGGGAGAGAGAGAGAGAGAGTCAAAAGTAGAAGAGAATCACCAAGAAAGAGAAAAATGATGATACCCAGCTCAGGACCCTGGGTGTGCCAAGCCCATACTCACCAGATGTGAGCCCCCGGAGTTAGATGCAAAGAGCTTCCTCTTGTGATCTGTAAAGAAAAGTAAAACAGTATTTTTCAGTCGCAGGACATCTTAGCTGTATGTACAGCCATTAGCTGATATGAAGCAGCGTAGACAGTGCCATCTACCGGTTGGATACTCATTATCGATTATAATGAGCATTTCCAAACTCCAGTTGTTATTAATGCAATGTTAAAAGAAATTATTTCTCTAAAAATTAATAACAGTATTTATATTAATGCTATATTAAGAGAAATTATTTCTCTTAAATCGTGGTATAAGAAACGAATGTGCTTATATTTTGATTAAGTAAAAAACCACTCAGAACGAGCTTCCTCCCTACACCCCTTTACATAAAGAGAGGGAACGGTCTTCCATGACAAGTTTCACCACCAAAAAGTGGCAAACTAAGTCATTGTCACGCTCAGGATGAAACTCCACCATTCTTCGTCGTGGTTGAGTTCGCTGCGAGTTTACAAACCAGATGTAAAACTTTACCTTCACAACGAGTTGCTCTGGTATTGCACTACTTGTAAACAAATCGATCGCCAAAAGAATAAATTATTATTATTATTATTATTATTATTATTATTATTATTAGCCATATGGTGCAAGGAAGCCTGAGGCTTATGCTTGACCAGCCAAAAAAAAAAAAAAAAAAAAATTCGTGATTGCCCTGAGCGAGAGAGAGACAGAAAGTAGAAAGGAATCACGAAGAAAGAGAAGAATGATGATATCCCTGGGTTTGCCCAGCCCATACTCACCAGCTGTGAGCCCCTGGGGGAAGAATTAATCTTTATCTTTTGGAATAAGTTTGTTTAAGAAAAGGAAATTTAAAATGTTAAAGATTATAAATTAACCGACACAATAAATTTTGTCTTCACAGCGAGATGCCTTGTATTGCACTACTTTAAAACAAATCAATCAGCAAAAGGTTAATATTTATCTTTCGGATTAGTTTGTTTTAAAAAAGGGATTTTAAAATTCAAATTTATAAATTAACTGATGCTATTTGATTTTCTTGAAATTATATGAAGCTAGAGAGTCATCTTGCTCCTTCATATGTTTTTGTGGGAAGAGTCATCTTGCTCCTTCATATGTAGCAGAATTTAAACTAATGCAATGGTCTTAGTCCTCCCAGAAGAACAAACTTTGCCTTCACAAATTCCATTGGTAACTATTATCAGACAAAATGGATTTACAAAAGATTAATCTTAAATTTATTTTAAAGATGACACTATTATGATAGCCTGTTTCAGGACTTTCTTGTCCTTCATTAGATATCAGGTGAACATTAGGCATAATAATTAGACAAAATACAAGGAACGTTTGCAATAACACTTAAAAATGCTTGTGTTAACATCCGCAATAAAGCTGTCCGAAGTCTCTCAGTAACAAAAATTTTTGGAGTGTGCTTTACTGTATGTTATATATTTTTATTTTTATATTTCATGTAATTTTTAGAAATAACTATTTTCGATACCTTTTTCCAAAATTTATAAATACAGGATTTATAAATTAAAGTACATGTAAATTAAAGGTTATGTAATCTGCACTAAGGTTTTTCACAGATGACGTTTCAACATCCTTACAGAATCCTATCTTCAGACTAAATGTAGTTCAGGCCTTCTGCCTATATTAACCTCAGGGGCTCACATCTGGGAGTATGGGCTTGGCTAACCCAGGGTCCTGAGCTGGATATCATCATTCTTCTCTTTCTTGGTGATTCCCTTCTACTTCTGACTCTCAGGGTAACTCGAAAATTTTTTTATTTTTTTTTGGCTGGTGCAGCATAAGCCTCAGGCTTCCTTGCACCACAATAATAATAATAATAATAATAATAATAATAATATGCAGTTGCAGACTACATGAATTCTCAGAATCATCTTTTAAAAAAAACAAAAAACATTAGGGCGTTATGCTACTCCTCTTTGAAGGCTGGCGCCATCTTGTGGATAATTTAAAAATTAATAATCATATATTAATAATTAATTACGAAATACAGTATTTATTTTATTAATTAACATTTATTAATTTTTAAAATATATATATTAATAAGTATTTGTATAATAATTCACCCCCCTAAAAACCGCTAAAAGTCTCGCATAAAACGACTGTCACACATTAACTGCTCTGATAGCAAACACAATACAATATTGACACACTCTTCCCTCCTTCCCTTTTTATATCCCTTTTCACTTGTTTCAAATTGGCCATTTGGATTTCTTAGATAAAAATGACCATAAATCCTGTAACTAGCACAGGGTGGCCATATTTTTAAAATTGGTAAGAGGAACAACTTGAAATGAAATGTGTAGTATAGCATTGTTTCCTTCAAAAAGTAAAAGAAAACTATAAAATTACAATTAAAATACATATTTTTAGAATCAATCAAGCAATCATGATATTTATTTGTATATTTGTCCTATGTAAACTATAATATTATTTATAACGATTATTTTAAACATAACGAGGAAGACTTATTTTACCTGAATATTTTTCTTTAGATTTCTCTAGTTTTAAGATTTCTTCTACTTCCTAAGATTTTAAATGTTTTTAAATTCTGAACAGGACATGTTATAGTTTTCTTTCACCACAAGTTCGGCTTCTAAATTTTCTAATAAAAGATGATTTCTCTCTTTAGGCCAAGCAGTTTTCATTAAGCTGAAAACTCTTTCTGTTTAAGCATTTGAATGTGGAATTCTTAATATGGAGCTTACAGCTTGAGACAAAAATCAGAAAAATTGCGCCCTTTTTTTATCAATGACGAACGAAATTCCTTTAGACGTTCTCATTTTTTTTTTCTTGTTATTAGAATTAATTTTTAACACATTCGTTAGATTCCAATAAGAATTAATTAAAAATACGTAAAATCAATAAATCAACAGTTTTTTTTCTTCTTATCGGGAAGCGGGACTTGAAGTTCTAAATTGGGACAATGTGGACCATATCGGGACAGTTGGCCACCCTGAACTAGCAATTAGGCAAGAAATACTGATACTTACGTTTCAAAGGATGTATCCTTCTTCATCTTCGGATACAGAAAGTACGAAATAAAACTATTAAATAAACCGTAAACCTAACCGACCTTCAAAGCAAGTACGGGGAGATTTGGAATATGGAATTTCGAAGCACGTGCTTCGAAATTACGGCGAGACATCATTTGTTACTCTGACAATTAGTTGAGCATTGGCCGAAACATTTGGAATGACGTGAGGGAGCTACACGTGAGCAAAGAATGATGTAATCTGGTTGGTGGATCATTAGTGGGAAATACAGCAACGAAATGTACGGACATTTGCTTCGTAAATGTAAATTGCGTGTTTCCTACAGTCTGTCTGTTTTGAGGGATGAAAAACGGAAATGTTAGCTTTTCATCGCGCAAAATACTTCAGAATTTTCAAAAGGAAAACTATGTAATCATCAGCAGAGACTGACTAACTGGGCCAATGTGTTAAAAAATCTCATACAGGTTCCTCTCTCCCTCCTCCAGCGATGGAGATCGAATTCAGGATGTGAAACAAAACAGCTACTTCATTTACTGCACACAACCACGAAGGCTTTGAGATGGTAAAAACCTATCAGGCTGATGTATCCTTTGAGACTAAGATGCAGGTCCCAATGATGGAACAGGAATAGCCAGTGGAACTCATCCTAAATACTCTGTGCTGAATTCAATCCAGTAAATTCGGAAGTGATCTGACCATGTTTGTAGTTCTGTTGGCGCTGAGTCGAATCACTTCAGCATCCAGATCTCGGCTACATAGAGCTGCTGACCACGGTTCGAGGAAGATTCCCGAGATTTCCAACGTCTACTCTGGCCACCTAATTCTTTAGATAGGAATCCAACTGAGAATGTTTGTGATGTGTTGGAGAGGACAGTTCGAATTCTCAGTTCTCTACCGACCCCAATATACCATTTGACAAATATCCTGATGGAAGAATGATCAAATCTGGAGCTGGGCTCCCTTAGGAATACGAATTACGTATGTCTGAGGATTACGACTGACAAATTGAAGCCTAATGTTCATAAGTTTCTTTTAGCATCCCAACCCTCAACCCATTCAAGTAACTATATTACTACGACCGAGGTGTAAGTGTAATTTCTCCAGCTAATATAAAATCAAAATTAGACAGTATAAACAAAAGTTTAAACGGATACAAAAATAGATTATGAAGGAAATTTTTGGTCCTCGAAGAACAAGAGATCGCTTGACTTGTCTTGTACTTAAACTAGCTCCAGCATTATCAATTGTAAAAGCAAAATTTGAGCTGTGTTGGATATGGAAAGCGGATTGGCATTCTTTACAATAAATAAATAATCTTTTTCTTTTTTAATTTCAAGGTTCACAAATGGGTTGGGCAGTTCTCTCAAGGCTATTATGAAAATCGAAATCAATTTTTAAAACCAAAACTTTTTTGCTCCACGTTTATTTATTATAATGGTCTTCATCCATGCATGAGCTTAACTTCTGCCAAGGTACCTTGGAGGACAACCTGTTTAGAATGCCAAAAAAAAAAAAAAAAATTCACCTGGCATGTCCTTTCTCTGTATTATTTTCACAATCTTAGCTCTCACCCCTCTCCCTTCACACACATACTTAAAAAAAAAAAAAAAAAAAAGCTGCCACATAGTTTTCTTTCTAAAGTAGCTGGCAGATTTTGTACCACCCTGTCGACTGGAAGCCAGACCTTGACCTTAGGATGACAGGTGGAAGCGGCACGTAGGTGATATTTTTTTTTTTTTTAAGCCTGGTGACTCTTAAGAGAATAGCAGAAATGTAGACTTGTATGTTTTTCAATATAATTACAGGAAAACTGATCATGCTTTACTAATAAATCGACATCTGCTCACTCCAAGGAACTAGTTTTACAATTGACAAATATAATAAACCTGACTGGTATTGAACCAAAATAATAACATTAGTGAGGTTGCTGGTTATGAAACCTTAATCTACAAAATTTTATAAAACTACTCAATTTTCTCTGTAGATTAATTACCGTATTTTCCGAACTATAAGACGCACTGGACCATAAAATGCACACAGGTTTTAGAAAGCCAATTTTGGTAAAAAAAAAAAAAATAAATAAAATAAAATAATAATAATTATTATAAATATATATTTTTATTGCATATATTAGAATACAAAATTTACAAGTGCTTGCTAATCAAAATATCATTGTAGGGCTAATTTGCTCTTCGTATAATCCCAAAATCCCAATTCTTCAAAGATGGAGTCAGGAGCATTAATGATTATACATTTCTTCAAAGACTTCTGATTTTTAGAAAGAAGTAGGCGTTTATTAGTCTTTTCTTGGTAATAAAGGATAAGTTCTTGTGAAACATGCGTAAATCCTCACTCACATATATAAGACAAGAACGATATACAATCTGATCTAAAAAACAAATCCCTACTACATATAAAACTCAGAGAAATTTAGACGACACCACTTTCTAGGAAGAAACGTCTGGAAAATATAGTGTGCAATAAAACACGAATTACATCACTGAATTTGACACAAAGGTTATGTTTCGAGACCTTGTGGGATCTTATCATCAGACCAATACATGAGCTGATAACTACTCTCTCTCTCTCTCTCTCTCTCTCTCTCTCTCTCTCTCTCTCTCTCTCTCTCTCTCTCTCTCTCTCTCTCCTCCCCCATGGCTGTCAAACTAGGTTATAAGAACTTAATAAACGAACGTTTGAATTTCACGTGGTATAAGAGTGTTTTATTACATATATCATGAAGTATTATGTAAACGTAGAGAAGTTAGTTGTTGTTGTTATAGTAGGGTTCTAAGGCCATGTTGCTCGGTGTATATTGTCTGTAAATTGCGTGTGTTCTGAGGTTGATATTCTGTTTACTGAATGAAAAACTTGTTCAGCAAACAGAAAATCGCTACCCTTCCCTGAGACCGAATAACTCGGCCACGTTGTGAAAAAGACCCTTAACAATTCTTCCCCTCAGCAACGGGACTCAAACTCAAGTCTTTTCCACCCGGTGTAGGGAGGACGGTGAATCTACTCAATGTGCTACGCACGAGGGCGAGAAGTTAATGTACAAAGACTGATTTAATAGGGATTTTACGGTTACCATTCATAAATCGCTCCAAGGAACTTACTTTTAGAGAATAGAAAAAGAATTCATTTTTTCATACACTGAAAAAAGACATTGAGCTTCTTTAAACGATCGAAAGACGGGCAACTCACATGGTGAGATCAGCAAAAAGAGCGACCGTACGAGGAAGGTAGGGGCTACAGAACTTGGCAACCGGGCACCTTAGAGGGGGACCTGATCGGGGCTTATAAGGCTCGGAGAAGAGTTAGTAAAATGAATGAAGGCAGAATTTTCGCTGCTATAAATAATTCCAGTAGTGAAATATGTTAATAAATTCAAATTACAGGGGAAGAGGCTTAGATTAGATTGTAGGAAGTTTTCTTTTAGCCAGCGTGTTGTTGGTTCCTGGAATAAGTTGCCACCGCAGGTAGTTGAGGCTAAGAATTTGAAGAAATTCAAAGGTCAACTGGATAGTTACCTACGTGAGGAGGGAAGCGCGTAATATGTATTTCCTTATCTACTTTCGCCGTTTTTATTGCAAAATATCTTGCAGTTTGCCTTTTGCACGTCGTTGTGGATTATTCAGTTGACAACCACTAATTACAGATCCTTGACACAGTCTGTATTGATACATATGTCAACTCCGATGTGGTCTTTAGGTTCGCCCTACTTTACAGACATTGACGATCACATCACTCGTGAACGTACTGTTATCATCTGCATTCGTGACATTAATAGGAAGCATTTATAAAAGAGCGTAATGCTGTTACTATCACTGCTAAAATGGATAGAATACAATGCAGAATTGTTAATTATATTCTTGGCGATGTCTACAAGAAAATTTGCTTAATAGGAAGAAAAACAAATTCAATGCTGTCTGTTTACTCTGAAATACTGCATCTGGTTCTAATATTTATCAACTTATGTATCTTATACTTTCTTTCCTTTAAAAATCTTTCCTAATTAAAGAAGTACAACGATAATCATTTCGATTTCGATTTGTTGACGAACAAGCGCACAAGTTTAGGAATCTAAGTAGGGGGAAAAGAATTCACGTGGCTATTTTGGAGACATTCCAAACCTTGCCAGTGTGTAGGAGACCGCATGACGTCATCCGTTAACGTCCTCCGACTCCGCCAACGTATCTTCCCACCTGGACTGATAGTCATCCTTCTACAAGTCTTTCCCTCCATCCCCCCCATTCCGGATGGCCCCTTCTCCCCGCCTTATCCCTCGTACGTCAACAGACCTACATATTCTCACGCAACAGCTGTACACAGACAGACACACCAATTGCCAAGAATATCTAGGTCTTCTTCCGGTAGGCAGCGCTAGGTGTGGGGATAATGTATTGCATAAGAGGGCGTATGTTATCGCTTCAGTGTCCTATTTTGTCTTTGGGAAAGCTGAGGAGAACATTGTTTGCAGGATAAATACACTGGGTGTCCTTGGAAGCAGTTCTTTGTAATGATTTGAAATAGGCCTGACTTCGGCGTATCTCTTTTTATTCATATTTTGTAGAAAATTGTGTAAAACTTCTCTACAGATTTTAATTGATTTAGCTGAAAAGAGCACTAATTTCGGGGTATTTCCCCTGGAAGAGAGGGATTCATAGAGTAGACTACTGCACCCCAAATGTGCCTCCATCTTCGCCTTAAATTTCAATATATTTCACTGCCTATAATAAAATGGGCAGTTTATTAGGCACATTCCCATCATTCAGGGAGTCGACCACTAGTATCACGTGTTCGTACCACACTGTATAAAGCAGCCTACAAACACGTGAACAGATGACTGTTCTCAAAACAATTCATGGATTGCCAGATTGGATTGATTGGCTGGATGTTGGCCCATTCTCAGTATACTCTAGGGGCTGCTGTGTGTGAATACCCCCCTCCCCCTAGGGTGGCAATGTCCGTCTAGCATTGACTATCATACCATGCTCAAAGTCTCTTAGATAGCGCTCAGTGAATTGCGCACATACAAACAGTCAAGTGTTTGTTTTAGGCTGCTTTATGTACGAATACAAGAGTCGACTACTTTTAAAAATTCATTCGGTGTATAAAAATAGAGGAGGTTGGGTTGGATTTAATTCTTAACAAAAATAAATCCACAATAAAACAATTACGTTGTAGCCTCTAGTGACAGCATACTTATTTTCAACTGTTCTCTCCACCGGAAACAAAAAATTGTACGTCTTTCGCATAACTTAAATAAATAAGGAAAGTTCTGTACCAGCCATTTTTCTCTACTTGTTGACAGAAATGACTGAAACCAACAGTTGGGCCATTAGTTATGGCAAGGACAATGGAGTATCGTTGGGATATGGGACAGAAATAGAACAAAAAAAAGTCACTCCTACCATGTTTTTTGGTGCATCTGTTGTAGTATTTTTTTTTGGGGGGGGGGGTGGAGGGTTGAAAGTTTGGTCTATTACAAAAATATTTCGGTGGTAAAGAAATTATTTACAGAGGAAGAATAATATATAATTTATTCCGGATGCATAAATAATTCAATAAAGATCAATTAGAAAAGTCCCTTCTCTTAATTATAAAGGCAAAACGTGGTTGTGTCCAACATTAAAAGAAATTGCTTTCCAAGGTGCAGGCAATGAATCTGGATAAGTTTAAAGCACAACTGGATAACTACCTTGTTGGAATGGGATGTTGGAATCTTGTTGGAATGGGAATAGTATTTTTTTTTTATTTATTACAGCTATAGTCAACGGCATCCTGTTTGGCAGGACGTGGCTTTCGTTGAACAGAATCATCACTGGGCAAGTTCAAGACAGTAATAAACTTAAAAACACAACGAATTTCTTATATATATTTTAAATAATAACATATGGCTGGGGGAGGCTCAGAATTTATAGTTACGCCACTGTCACGCATTAGCGTGTCCCAAAATTATTGGTATCGAATATATTTATTGCTAAGATTATTTCTTAGCAACCAACAAAAATAACATGAGAATTAAGGTAATAAGTTATTCGATCTTTTAAGTCAAATTATTTGTTGCATTTTCATATTTCTGCAGCCAGTAGGATTTAAACTTAGTTAACGAAATGGTCTTAAAACCTTTACAACGAGTTGCCGCGATATTGCACTACTTTCAAACAAGTGCCTTCGCCATAAGGTTTCTGCTTTTATTTAAAAGAAACCACGTTTCTTTTGAGAGGAACTAGTAAGTCGTAAAATTGGGGGTTATCTTTTAAGTGAATGATAGATTAACCTGTTGCCGATGCCATTTATTTGAAAGTAGTGCAATGCGTTGTAAAGGCGAAGGCAAAGTTTGTGAATTATACAGCAGAGTATACACTGTGCCGCCACTTTATTAGGTACATCTACCTAGTAGCGTGTTGAGCCTCCTTTAGCCTTTAAAACAGCCTTAATTCGTCTAGGCATGGATTGAATAAGATGTTGAAAACGTTGTGCAAGAATAGGGTACCATTCAGACATGAGTGTGTCACGCAGTTCCTTGAGATTCGATGGAGGAGTACGCCTGCAGCGGACAGCCCTTTCCAGCTCATCCTAAAGATGTTTAATAGGATTGAGATCCAGAGACTGAGCGGGCCACTGCAGCAAAGAAAAGTCATTGTCATGTTCCTGGACCCATTCCATAGTGATTGGGACTTAGTGTACCGGCGCATTATCCTGCTGGAAGTAACCATCTGACTGAGGATAAACTGTCAACATGAACGAATGCACTTGGTCAGCAACGATGTTTAGGTACGATGTAGCATTCGGACGTGAATCTATGGGTATCAGTGGACCCAACGTGTGCCAAGAAAACATTCCCCACACTATAAACAGTGCCCCCACCACCTTGCACAGTAGTCGTCAGACATGATGGATTCATGTTATTTTCGCCAAATTCTGAGCCTTCCATCAACATGATGCACCAGGAACTTCGACTCGTCAGACCAAGCAACTATTTTCCAATCCTCGATAGTCCAGTGCTGGTGTTGCTGTTTCCCACAGGAGGTGTGCTCTCTGTTTTCATTGATAACAAAGATACGTGATGTGGCCGTCGGCTGTTGTAGCCCATTTGCGACAAAGTGCGACTAGTGGTCCGTTGCGATATTTTTTTCTGTGCACCAAGGTTGTATTCTGACGTGATGTGCGACATTGTGGCTCGTCTGTTTGCTTGCACAATTCTAGACATTCTCCTCTGACCTCTCTCATCAACAAGCGATTTTCTTCCACAGGGGTGCCGTTGAGAGGAGGTTTTCTGTTCGTTGCACCATTCTCGATAAACCCTTGAAACTGTGGTGCGTGAAAAGTTCAGGAGAACTGCCGTTTCAGAGATGTCCAGCACGTCTTGCACCTACTACCATGCCACGTTCGAAGTGCGTTAGATCACTTCTTTTCCCCATTCTTGCTATGGTTTGTACGCTTAACTGATACTAGAAAGGTTGTTCTGCTGCATTTATATCCACAACTGTGGTCATGTGAATTGCAACATTGTGGGAGAAACAATTTGTGTGCACAGCAGGGGTGTGCCTAATAAAGTGGCAGCACAGTGTATATACAAAGGACAAAGTTCTTTTGGCAATCTTTCTAGCAGTTCCCTTTGTATATAGAAAAGGAACTGCTGGAAAGGGATTTATATAGTGAATTAATAACTAGCAAGGAGGAAGATGATATCAAGATATCCAGTATTCTTCCAGTCAGGTGGTAAGAGGGTTAGTAAACAGTAAGTTAGTATAGAATTAGTTGGTTAGAAAATTGAAACACAACATTCTCTTCAGTACACTCTAAACAGGGAATACTGTATTATTTAGCATGTTAGAAGAGATTATTCAGTTACGTTGTTTACAAAAAAAAAAAAAAAAAAAGACTAAATTTATAGAGCTGGCTCAATTAGTGCAAAAGAACAGGCCTTTGGTCTAAAATTTTTTCGGCGATAGATTTTCTGTTCCTGTTGGAAGAGAATTTACAAAGGTCCGTATCTAGTGACTGTGCAACTTTCAACTTTTGCCCAGGGAGAAATCTATCAGCCATGTACAACATTCACCAGCGACACACACACACACACACACACACACACACACACACACACACACACACACACACACACACACACACACACACACACACACACACACACACAGACCACCAATACTTTTTCGTCTTGCAAAATAGGCAAAAATAAAACAAACAAACAAAAAAGAAACAAGCAGTCATGTACAATTTGTTTCTGTTAGTGGTTAGGAAAGGAGTCGGCCGAACAGTACAGAATGGGATTCTCCAGTGAACAATATCCATAGATGAAGAGCTGAAATACTCCTATTAGCATATTTACAGTGACACTGAGTCTTTTTTTTTCAAAGATTGAGCTGTGGAGCCTTGCTATTTTTTGGGATTGCACCAGAGCTGTAGTGCTGCTGATAGGGAGAACACCATGTTTATGAGTTGCCTACCTGAGCATCCAGAAGCTTACACTGGTTTCAGTGTTGTGGAGGCGGCCGAAGCCCATGTTTCTGCCCAATACAGGACAGCTGGGTAGACAACTGTTGTGATATACTTCCTAGTGATTTTAATACCCTTGACATAGAGGAGATGTTGCTTCTCCTACCATCTAAGGTTAGCCATTTTCAGGTGGACCAATACAATAGTTTAAATCCCTCTTGCTGCAAAAACATACGAAAAGACGAAATAGCTCTCCTTCCCTCCTAACTCTATACAATTGCGATAAAATGAAATAGCATTGTTTTTATTTTTGAACCTTTAATAATTTTTTATTGAACTTATAACTTCAAAAACTTTCACATAAAACATAACTCACTTTCATCTTCATAAGCCATTCACTATTTCTCTTGTTTGACTGGAAAAAATTCTGTTTTTTTGTTTTTTTTTAATGATGACAATATTCAAAATTAAAAAAAAAAGATTAAAATTAAAACGGAAGGGACAACTCTCCTACAGAAAACTGTGATTGGTCAGATACTGCGCATATTTTCCGCCCTGCTAAGCAGGATGCCAACAGGTATACCTTCTCTATTCAAGGACAGTTTCCGTATGCACTCCCCATCAGTTCAAATAGCATGCAAGTGTCCCAAACCAATTAACGTATGAATATTCTATTTTATTATTATTATTATTAGTTTGCAGTGTTAGAGGTGGACGCCTCTTAATGAATTTATTATTATGATTATTATGTTATTTGTTTTTATTTTTATTTTTTTCACTTTTATGATTTCATTCTACTTCTATTTTGAATGCTAGCCTATCTTGATGCTCAGGTCCAGAATCGCACTTTAAACTATAACTATTGCCTTACTATCTTATACTACTCGTAATAGCGTATTGGGCTGCCTTTCGCGTGATAACCGCATGTGCCCATATGGCATAGAATCCACGAGACCGTGGAAGGTGTCTTCCGGTATTCTGGACCTCCTGGACAGGCCATCCCAGATTTCGGCAACGGAACGAAGCACTGGCGTGAACTGGTGAATGCTGCCTTCCATTCATTCATCCACAAATGTTTGATGAGACTGATGTCGGAGAAATTTGGCAGCCAGGGAAACGCACGACTTACTTGGACATGATCCTCGAACCATTCCTGCACAATGCGGGCCTTATGACACGGGAAAGAATCCAATATGGATATAAGATAGCCATTTAGGGCAAAACTTGGTTCGAAACAATGCCGAGGTAGGATCTGGCAGTGAGAGTGTGTTCAATGGGAAGAAGAGATCAAGCGATGTCTGAAAACTGCCCCCCAAACCATGATACCACCGCTGTCAGCCTGTTTTCGCCCACCCGTGCAGTCTGACTGCAGCTGTTCACCTGCTCGCAGTCAGACTGCACGGTCCATCAGCACTAGTCCATACGCACTAGTCCATCAGCACGTTGGCGCACTATAGCCTTAGATGCTGATGCGCCATAAAAATCCTAATAACCAACCATCAGCACGATGGAGCTGGAACCTTGATACATCCGAGCAGGCGACTCTTTCTAGTCGTTCAATGTCTAGCAACAGTGCTCCCGTGCTCACTACAGGAGAAGGTGTCGATGAAGGAAGGTCAAGATAGGTAGATGAACAGGCCGCCTACTCCGTAGGCCTACCTGCAAGAGCGTCTACTGGATGGTGTGCTCGGAAATGTTTGAAACTCCATCGGATCCTTCCCTTTCTCCCATTGAACAGACTTCGTACTGACTAATTGACAGACACGTGCCGTTACTATATATGCTGCGCCGGTCGGTGACGTTACTCCTATGTGCTGTGCGATGCATTTACTCGTGGATACAAAGGTAATCATAATGTTTAGTCTCATGAGAGTATAAACTGAAACTGGTTCAAGAGCTGAGACCATCTGGTAGACCAACACCGGAACAGTTTGCTTCTGTGATACTTCGACTTATTGAAGAGTGCAAACATCTGAAGAAGAAACGGTTATTTGGGCGGTTTTGTTCAAATGTGATAATCCCAAAGTTAATGTGTGGGCTGAACTTCGTTACAATAAAATTATTTGTCTGTTTTTGTTTATATTAAGAAGCCAATAATTGGAACAGTTTTTGATATTTTATAGAATTGTATGTTTTCACAAGTGCAGAATTACCAAATAGGTTTCAACAGGATGAAAATCCAACTAATCGGAATCATGCTTTGTGAGCCTTGATGCTATTTTACAGATGGTTAGATTAGTCGTAGTGGGGTGATTAATTCGCCACTACATTCGCCTGATATAACACCACATGATGTTTTCTTTTTTAATGCAGAAAGTAAGTCATTGATCTGTCAACCCTGAACCCTGAATATTCTAATGGTTGCTTACATTTTTAACCCCAGAGTAATGTACCAACTGTGCGTTACTACACTCAGGGTAGTGGAGAATGAAAAAGACCAGGGGGTAATTGTGCAGTCAGATATGAAGTTGTCAATGATATATAGGGTTTTGTCAATGATATATACGAATTTTGTTAGCAGGGATAAGGAGATGATTATTCCCTTGTATAAGGCAATGGTCAGACCACACCACGAGGCCTCCAGACCTGTATTGTATACAGGTCTGGAGGCCTCGTTTTAGGAAGGATGTAGAGTTGCTGGAACGAGTACAGAGAAGGGCAACGAGATTAGTGAATGGAACAAAGGGTTGCTCTTACGAAGAAAGGCTTAAGTTGTGCAAATTGCAGCGTCTGGAGACTAGGCACCTGCGAGGTGTTCTGATTGAGGTGCATAAAGCCTGGAATGGTTTGAACAAGCACAATGTTGATGGGATTCTTCCTCTTGCTCAGATTCCGCACCTGAGGGGGCATAAATTCAAATCGAGTAAAGTCAGTTGTAGAATAGATGTGCGGAAATATTTGCCTTTGACTAGTGTGTGGTTGATTGCTGGAACAAACTTCCATCTGTGGTTGTGGAAGTTGACAGTTTAAATAAATTCAAGGCGAACTAGACAAACTTTTGGAGTGAATGGATGGATGAAACCGGGAAGGTTTTTTTTTTTTTTTTGGCTGATGCTGTATAAGCTTGCTTTCTTGCATCCTATGCTTCTACTAATGCTAATTTCACTAAAAATGCCATCAAACGTATGGAGTGAGTAAAAATTGAGTGTATTCTTCAGTCTGCAAGTAAAACCAGAATTTCCAGGAGATAAAACTAATTTTACATCCCCAGAACCTCTGATGATGGGGTAAAGGGCAGGTTTACTGGCCTTGAAATTATATCAATTAATTTAATGAAATATCAATTTTTTTTTCAATGAAATATTCCCTTCGTCAAAAACATTGCCTAAAATTACTCAGACAAGGCTTCACAGTGCCTGTGAATATCTCTTGTTTGTTTATGTAGTTTAATTGTAATATTTGTCGCACACAAGGAAAGGGGAGAAGCGGAAGCATTTTCAAAGAGAGTAGTATTAGAAATTATGTAATGGGCTGAGAATCATTAGGTACCATCCAAGCTAGCAATAATCAGCCAGTCCAGGCACGAACTAATGCTGATTTACTGACCAACAAACGTTAATTGCCTGACTTAATTAAAAATCTCGTATAAACGCGTGATGGAGTAGTCTGGCTTCCAGTTGGTTGCGAACGTATTTCTTCTGCTGGCATTCTATTTCTGCAGTCCCCTTTCATAAAAAGAAATTGCGTGTCGTCATTTCCTCGGGTATAATGGGTTGTTCTCGCTGACTAGGCTGTCATGTAGGAAGCTGCAATCAGCACGACTTATCGATGTTACGCTCCTGGGATACATAATCTTAGTGGGACCAGTTACCAACGGGATTTGGAACTCTTCCATGTAACATTCCAACATGCACGAATATATATCACGTGGCAACGGGGTTTCCGATGACAGAGAAATGATCTGACAATTTAAATGGAGAAAGGTTCTCTGGGGGGTTATCATTTGGTATCTTCGAATCGGCTCCGAGGTCTTCCCGCGAACTTTCTTCCAGGAAGCAATCACTGTTCAGGGTCCATTGGCAGCTCGATGCTTACGGGTAGGTTGACTAGAATTTCCCAGACCATTACTCCACGGCACGTTTACGGGAAGGGGGAATGAAATAAGATGTTTACTATACTCCTTTAAGTAGCAGAGGGTGCAAAACTAATGCGTCTCCAGAATTACCAAACCGCGTTCAAAAACCATTACGTTGTGTTTATTTATATATGTACACACTCAGGCATCGGAGAGAAAATGGGAGGAGGCAATAAAGAAAGAGAGTAAAAGAAAATCCATAGAAAGAAGAAAAAAAAAAAAAAACACACACAGAGAACAAAGATTCAAAAGAAAATTGACACGCTTCGTGCAATTAATTGGGAAATCCGCGGATTATTCGGAAAAATAAATCGTTTGACACCACTCACTGCGAACTTTTCATAACATGGCTGAGTTAGTCCGTCTCAGGCGAGAGTAGCATGGTTTTTTCTCCCTGAAACTCATGTTTTGCATCCAGAAAAAACAGAAAATCGACCTTAGAACCCACGCAATTTACATACAATATACACGGAGCAATATGGCCTAATGCTCCTAATATCGTGCAACAACAACCTAGTCCAAGATGCACAATATCACAATAAGAACAAAATGCACAGTATCACAATAAATAGTTATTGAGATTGACGACCCAACATTTATTTTTGGAAATGTTTAGAATTAGCAATGAAAAGTACCAGTTCCCAGGAGATAAAAATATGCAGCCCTCTCCAGATTGACTGCTTCGATATGAAAAGAGCCATTCAAAAAATTTTATTCCGTTTAGACGGGAATAATTGAACCCAAGGCCTTACCTTTTGGCGCACCCTAGTGGACAGCACATTGGTAGAATCGCCGTCCTCCCCATACCGGGTGGAAAAGACCTGAGTTCGAATCCCAGCCGTTTTTATAGGTCTTTTTCACAACGTTTTATAGGACGAAAAACCCGAGTTTCCGGGTTTTTCGTCCAGCAAAACAGAAAATCGACCTCAGAACACACGAACTTACAGACAATATACACGGCGCAACATGGTCTCTATTGCCAATGCTCCTAAAATCCAACTACAACAACTACCTCTAGGCGCGAAAAAAACAGCGGTCATAGCGCTTTCGTACACTGGATAAGTTAATTTACAGAACTTTGCACTCAAGATATCTTTAAGGACTGCCAAGATAACTTAAGATATCTTTAAGGCCTGCTATTCTAATCCAAGTTTGGTAGAAGCAATTACTACTCACAGTAATAGCCGTGATTATCTTGTATTCATCGCGAGTAATTATCTCGTATGTGACTGATATACATCTGACTCTTAAATTACAAATCTTCACATCTTACATCAGTTCAAGATATTTTTAGTGTCGAGTCTTCTCATTCGACTTTTAAAAATGTGCTGCAGATGCCTCTTGTAAACTCACACACATATGGCAATAATCATGCATGCTAAATTTAGAGGGTCCTTTATGAAAGACTAATTTTCGTACCAATCTAGCATCCAACAATAGTATCCCTTACGGACAAACAATTTATGTCCCCATTCGATCTCCAATCGATTTCAATCATTTTGGTAAGAACTAGTCTTTTAAATATTTCGGTAGAACCCTAGTAAATAATTTGTACATCCTGCGAAACCCATAACAATAATTGCAGCACTGAGATCCTACTGGATGAAAAATTAAAATGAATTGTAAAATGTAATTTCATATTTAAGGTTTATTAAATTACTTGTTAATTCACTAAATAGTTAAAATATTTTATGAGATAATAATAAACCATGAGTTGGGTTCTTCAGAGTAAATGTCGAAGCAGTTTAAGCCATGAAGTTTAAAATTCTGAACGGTCCAAAATAAAGGATGGTTATAAAGTCCTTCCACTTTTAAAAATTAATAGTGACTAATTTAGAAAATAACACAATGATAAAGTTTTTACCAATCATTTACCCATCGATTTCACAAAATTGACAATTAAATCTCCATAAGCTCACCATTATTTTCTAATAAAAAATCAAAACGGAGCGTTGTGTTCTCCACAGATGTCTTTAAAATGTCTAGTCTAGTGCAATGTTCACTACCTCCCGTCCACATCTGAAAGAGTTGAAGAGATTCCGTAAACATCGTGTTTCGGATATTCTCATAACCAAAAGTCTGGTGGGCGATCTTGCAGGCCAAGGATGTGAAATATAGAGACTATTAATTCGTTCTTAATTAAAATAATGTCCCATGATTTTTCTTTTACATACTCTAGGGAACACAAAGGCCTGCTGTTGAACCGCATTAATTCTTTAAATCACTTCTTGTGATGCTGACAGACGACCCCTTCTACGCTTGAATTAGATAGCCTTCATCGCAAAGCCTTAATATTTAATAGTTCTTCTCAAACAAGGAGGCCATAAGTCACTCTTCTGTTTTGGATACTATCGACTTTCTTGTAATAAATTTTAATTAAAAGTCTTTTATCTTCAGGGAACATGTTACTTAAGTTAGGGGTACAGCTATAAGCGTTTTATCTTGTCTATGAAGAATAATATCACGAGCAAACACGCGAATTCTCTGATTCCACAGTCCTTTGCCATGTTATAACTCCTTCTCCTAGCATACTGCACAAAAGCACCCTCCCCACACCGGGAGGAAAATTCCCGGGTTCGAATCCTGTCAATGACGCGAAGAATTTTATGGGCTTTTTCGCAACGTGGCTGAGTTAGTCGGTCTCAGGAGATGGTTGATAGTTTTTCTCCTGGAAACTGGGGTTTTTCGTCCAGCAAACTGACAAATCGACCAGAGAACACAGGCAATTTACAGACGTAATAAACAGGCTCAATATGGTCTAAATGATGCGCCTAAACCCTACAACAACAACTTTTTATACGAACGCAAAAGTTAATTTGTTTACTGGAGTGAATTAATTGCTTAGTGCCCTGGCGGTCAAATTTCGATTTTTTTTTTTTTTTATTTAAATGTTTGAAAAACTCCTACCTATACTGGTTACAATACAAATAAACTTTTCCGTATGACCTATAATTTTCGAATTATTACTTCATAAAAACAGGAAAACACTTTATAGCCACCCTGCATGGGAATACCCATTTGCATTGACATGGTACAAAGAAAACATATTCAAATCAGGGAATCACAAGGGAGGGTCACATAACTTCAATACCATAAATACCATCAGCATAGTCAACAACAAAAAGTCGAATTCGAAATGTGCGAAATGGATGATATAACCGACTTCCAAAATGACCTGTTGATTCACGAGAACTGCTGCCAAGGTAGCAAAAAATATGGAAATCGCTGGTTTGTCTAAAGCCACCATATCTAGAATTTACACTGTTAGACAAAATTAACAGAACAAAATGTTTTTCCTAAATATTTTATTATGAATAGTGTTGCGACCACATCACTTCATTCCCATTTTTTGGCTTGATCAGTGGGATAGCCACATCTTCAGTATTAAGGATGGCAAGTCATCGTCTTTTTGATGATTCTTTGAGATGGCTGGCCGTTGGAAGACTTGAATCCGGGCAGTCGCAGTCAGAAGTTGCATTGGCTTAACCGCTATCTGGCTGTAACAGCACAGAATACTACGATGCCCTGTATCAACTGTCTCTTGAGGTTGCTGCGGCCAGCAACATTTCCAGCTGCAGTGTTAAGAAGGCTCATTTCAAGTGGACTCTACGCAAGGAAGCTGAGGGTTTCTATCTCATTAATCTCATTCCCCCAGAAACGGGTTTTTTTGGTCCAGCAAAACAGGCAAATCGACCAGAGAACACACGCAATTTACAGTCATAATACATATATGGGTATATGTAAGAGATTACAGGTGGCCTTAATATAATAATTTGAATTTGAATCTCATTAATCCCAAACAACCGCAGAGCTCTTTGAAACTGCTGCCATGAACGTGTGACCTGGAGCCCTGGCAAATGGGATACAGTTCTGTTCTCTGATAAATCAAGTTTTAGTGTACAAACAGATTCTAGACGTTATTTCATCTGGAGACAACAAGGAATGCGGTACCATCCTTCCAACATCAGAGAAAGGGACAATTACGTTGGAGCTAGTTTGTCGTTTCGGCCGGAATAATGATCAACAGTCTCACTCACAACGTCACTGCACATAGAGCTCAAGAGGTGGTGGAAAATCTTGAAACTGAAGATATCGAACGAGTGTCGTGGACAGCACGATCACAGACTTAAATCCGATCGAATATCTGTGGGACGACCTTGGGCGTTGCATTGCACGTCTACAGCCAACTCGTAGGTTATTGGTGAGCTGTCTGCACTGGTGGAAGAATGGAATTTGTTTGCCACAGAATCCTATTGACAGAGACACCCTTATATGGAGCGTGGCTCACCGCTGTCAGGCCTGTTTATCCGTTGGAGGGGATCATACCCCGTACTGATGTCATGTGACCACGTTTTCGAGCATCTTGCATCGAATTCTGTAATGTGATTTTTTTCATAATTCTTATACAAAAGCCCTAGAAATGTCCCTTATACCTGCCCGAAGTTTCTCGCTGTCTTCTCATTTCATGGTTATACTGTGCTACACCACTATATCAAATTCTTTCCGCTTTATTGCAAGCTACACTAATTAGCTCCACCTTTTCTATATGTTTTGTTAATTTTGTCGAGGAGTGTATTATTAGTGCTCAGAAGATCAGAGATCAATCCTACATTGGTGTGCAAAACTTAAGGACCAACACTATTTTTAAAGGTTACAACCACAAAATCTTTATTTAAAGTACTCTTTACTGATGAGAGTAGATTCAGTCTCAGCAGCGACTCTGGACGTCAGCTAATCTGGCGAGAGGTTGGCACACGGTATCACCCCGCAAACATCACTAAAAGGGATCGATATGGCGGTCGAGGTGTTCTCGTGTGGGGAGGGGTTATCTTGGATGGACGTACACAACTCCAGATACTGGAAGGCGGTACTATAACTGGTGCACGCTACTGTACTGAGGTAATCATTCCCCATGTGCGTCTGTTCCGAGGTGCCATTGGCCCCGAGTTCCTGTTTATGGATGATAACGCCACACTCCATCGCACTGCAGCTGTTGATATGCTTTTGGAAAGGGAGGGCATTGTTCGTATGGATTGGCCTGCCCGTTCCATTGATCTAAATCCCATCGAAAACATATGAGACGCTCTGGGGAGACGCCTAGCGGCACGTCCCCACCCACCAGAAAATGTTCACCAGCTGAAGATGGCGCTGACAGAGGAATGAACGATGTTACCACAAGAACTTATCGACAACGTTGTTCTAAGTATGGACAGACGGTGCAAAGCCTGCATCGATATTGGGGGTGGCCATATCTCCTACTGAGGACCACTTCTTCCCTTTGTTCCATCTTTGGCAGTAATGCATCTGTATCATGGCAGCCAGTGCTACGTTGCCATTTTTTAATATAGTCCCTGTATGTTTTGTTTCTGTTTTTATTTCATCATTTCTGTACCTCACGAGGTTCATTTGGTATGCTTTTCCCATATCAAGGCCACTCCTATGAGAAGCTACAGGCGAAAACCTGACGGGTCCTTAAATTTTGCACACCAGTGTAGTTGGGAAATACAGCACCAACTTCACGAAGGAGTAACTGTAGCAGAAGAATGCTACAGGAGAGACAGAAGTGTACGACTATAAGGTCGAATCGTCGATCGAGAAATTTCGAGTTACTTTCACCCTAGGTACAGAGAGAGAGCGTACTTTCACCCTAGGTAGAGAGAAAGAAAAAAGAAAAAAGAAAGAGAAAGAGAGAGAGAGAATACCTGCTAGATATTCTCTCTCTTAAAGGTCAATAGAAAGCCGCAGATATTATCAGATTGCGTACATCGGCAATGCTTCATTTTTACCCTGAAGATGATCGCACACGCAACTGTGTGCGTGCGTGTGTCTGTGTGTTGGTTAAACATCAATAAACTAAGGCTACGAGGCGTCAGTAAGTTTTTTTATGTTACATGTATTCTGTAGTCGATTTGCCTGTTTGCTCGACAAAAACTTTTTGTGGAGAAAAAAAGAACGAAAAAACCATTCAACCCTCGCCTGAGACGGACCAACTCAGTCACGGATAAGGCGACTCTATGCGAGTTTTACGTGTGTGTTAAACGCCAAAGCAACTAAGGCTATGAGGTATATTGTCCGTAAGCTTATGTAGTATATTTTCAATATACTGTGCCCGTAACTGCATGTTCAGGCTTCAAATTATACGAGATACCGGTTGATCACTAGCTGAATCCATGTCACTCGAATCTTTATGACACATTATGTGTCATATAGGATGCATTTCTCCATGATAGGATGCATCTTTCCAGTGAAATTCACTTTTGAATTCGTGTTGAATAAATTAAGTGGACATGCTTGAAATAAAGCTTCAATATTTTAATTCTTTTCCGGAATAGAGGTTTCCATGGTAACTAAAATTCTAATTAATAGTCTTCAACCTGAAAAAAAAAAAAAAATAAAAGAATTGGAGTTAATATCACAAAAAACCTGCAATTCAAATTTTCTTGATTTGTGGTGTATCTAATTCGGCTTGTCAGTTGGATTAGTTTTTTTTCTCAGTTTAATTTACATCCGGAAACTGAAAAATAAAATAAAATGCTGTAATCCAGAAGATCTAGTTCTATTCAGGCAAAGATCCGGTAGGCTTATTAGCATATACGTTCCTATTCCTTTGACACATGAATAGGAGAGCCTATTTGTATGTAAATGTGTCAAAAACAAAAATGCCTACTAGTCCACTCAGTGTTTCAGAAACACTAATTTACATGAATTAATAGAACAGAATCTCAAAAACTTAAAGAGATCTGCCATTTTTATAGTTATCCAGCTTTTTTCATTTAGAAAGAAAAATTAAGAGTCATGATGGAAGAGAACATTCAGTTTACATTCGTACACACAACTAAAATAACAGTATGGCATATAAAGGGAGCAACGATGTTGCATCATACATCATGTTTATAATATTTTCATGCAGAGGTTCTCCAGGTGCAGTGTATAATAATGCACTCTAAAGTGTATAACTATGTTTAATAATATAATTAGTTAATTATATTATTAAACGTAGTTTGTACCACAGAGCATCATTTATTCATTAGAGAAGGAACTTCCGATTCTATTTCGATAAATTAAAGAAAATTTAAAATAGGTTTTTACGTGATATCAGTATTTTATCAAATACTTCGACAATATAACTTCATATCGTAATCTCTTACGATATCCAAGTCTACTTCGTCATCTCTTAATATCCAAGTCTACTTCGTCAAATCAATTTAAATTTCTTTCATACCCACGCTTTGTCACCGGGAATTCTTATTTGCCATTTAATCTGCGAGATACACGAATACCCCCTTCTCGGTCTGGGCGTTCCCTTGTAATGTTCCTATCAGGGACATTGTGGAGTTTGGCTACCGCACGGACCGAAACAGTACAGGACTGTCTCTCGGATAAAACGGAGGCCCTGTCGGCAAACCTGTTTCCTTCAGTTGGCCCATTGATAAAGGGACCAGCCCCGCCGGGCGTCCGTAAACCGTGCCGTTTTAGGCATTGCGAGGAGGTGGGCAGCTGCAGGGTCCAGACGTGACGAGAAAGTCTTCCGACAACGACGACCACGTAGCTCGGGTGTGCCAGAGAAACTGGATCCTACAAGCAGGGGAGCGGGGGCGCCGACTCATGCCAGCGTCTGCGTTAGAGGCCTAGCTTCTCGTGCACACGTCTGGTCATAGATAGATCGGCAGTTGTAACGGACGGGGTTAAGTCGAGAGGAAGTGTCTGTGATTATAGGAAACCCCACCTTAAAGTCAAGACAGGCAAACTGACAAAACCGCATCAAAAGAACACGCCAAAAGTGCTACGTTCAACCTCGAACCTGTAACATACGACCACACGATGTCTCTTGTTCGTAATTCTGTGAAAGGCACGCTGCCCGCTAAGCCGAAAA
Source organism: Mastigoproctus giganteus (assembly GCF_048544385.1). Taxonomy (NCBI): domain Eukaryota; kingdom Metazoa; phylum Arthropoda; class Arachnida; order Uropygi; family Thelyphonidae; genus Mastigoproctus; species Mastigoproctus giganteus. The sequence continues at coordinate 27,968,403 of NC_143587.1, forward strand.
CGAACGATATGCAGGGATCGCCAAATGATGATGAAATCAAACCGCCATCAACAACTATCAGTACGATAGCCGTAAAGTCAGGAACCACTAGGATTGTTCTTGCCCTCTTGCAGGTAGGTGGACGAGAGTATGTTGTTACTATAGCGATTAATATATGTATTTATACATTGTTTCCTGTCTCAGTAATGTCAGAGACATTGCGCAATCCGATACTGTCAGACTGCTGAAACACCGACGTCCTATTCTAAAGATAACAGGAAGTTATCTTTCTGAGTTATACAGACTGATAATTTCTCTCTTTCTTTCTCCACTCTGCAATTACATTGCAATTGCAATTATCCATAAGCCTAAACTATGTCCTAATGATTCATTTCCATAATTGCCTTCCAAGGGTCGTTTTTATTGTTAGTATAAAGGTAGAGTGTATAGTTGGGCACCAGTTGGATATTTCATTTATAAAACTCACTCCACTTTCTAAACTCCATTCATTTCAATGTATCTAGTTTGTGTTTAAAATATATATCACTGTGGAGAGATTTGATTATCTACTTAGAGTCCCTTTAATTTTAGATCTACCGATCTTTTAAGTATAAAATTATTTTTATACTTAAAATAAACTGCGCAGATGTTTTTTTTTTACTATTCTAAGTAAATAGCTTTTCTCATAATATCAAGATGTTCTCTCTTTCAGTGTTTTAAATTTTAAGAGAAGTGTTGATAATTATTTAATATTTGTTAATTTTTAATATTTGTATTAAACAATAAAAGCGCCCCTAGCGGACTGAGGCGATTTTAATTTCATCAATATTATTATTTCCGGAACTGTGATTTCTAACTCATTATATAAACAAAGTTGTATATTATATAAATACTGTAATATAATATATTCTGCTTTATTATTTTTATCTATTTAATACAAATAAACTGAGATAATTTACTCAAATTAAAAATATAATACACGGCTACCTACCAAAAATGAAGTTTTTATGCGATATTTTATAAAGTCGTTTCATTTTACTGCATTCGATATTGAATAGCATTTCCTACTGACTTCATGTTTTCTTTCCTCGTGCTTTTACGTCACCTGGTCACATAAATATAACTTGAATGCTATAAATAAATAAATAAAAAAGTGAATACTGTATATGCTTGATTAAATGACGTTCCATTAAACGAAAATTGATGATAATAGCTGTAAGCTATTTTTATACGTCATAAATTCATACCACGAACATACGATCAAGAATGTTGACTACAGTTGCGCCACACCTGTTAGAAAAATGGATTATTTCAACGTGGGTGGATAATGAGAAATTGTCGAAAAATATAAATTTTAATGGGCGTACCCTAGAAAAAAATTCAAATGATATATTTAAAGATGACAGATGTCAATGGTAATAAATATTAATTTATTAAAAAAGATATCAAATGATAGTGTATAAAACTGAGCTTTGATTATCAAAGTACATTGTAGGAATAGCGAAGACATGGTGTCGCTCAGACATAACCGATGCCAAATTTGAACATGGAGAGAACAATGTGTACAGGAAGGACAGACAGGAAATGAGGGGTAGAGGAGTTATGCTCTCAGTTAAGAAGCATATTAAATCTATGGCAGTGCATCCAGGTGACCAGTGCAACGTTGAGTCAGTTTGGTGTGATATAAGCACTGGAAAAATGATAACCAGAGTAAAAGTGTGTTATAGGCCTAATGGCTATGATGAGTATAAAAAACAAGTATACAGAGAAACAGAGTGGGCCAGTAAATCAGAGTGTCTAATAATGGGTGATTTTAACTTTCCAGATATTGACTGGAACTTCTGGGTTGGTCACTCACACACTAGCAAGACTTTTGTAGATTTCTTGGATGACTGCTTTCTACAGCAACATATTAGAGAGGCAACAAGAGGGAGCAGTACTCTTGATCTGGTTATCAGCAGTAATTCTGCACTCGTTAAGAGTGGGCCTTTTACTGGGTGGCAGCGATCACAGTGTACTAATGTGGAATTTAATTTAAGACATAACTACTGTCAAGGGTAAAGGGAGAGGCTTTTGCTTTAGAAAGGGTGACTGCAGTGGTCCTCAGGCAGTTTTTAAATTCTATGCAGTGGGACCAAATGATGATGTTACCAACAGTAAATTCTAAATAGAAAACATTCAGGGAAGTAATCATAGATGCTACCAGTCTTTTCATACCAACGAAGAAATATTGTTCAAGACCTAAATGAATGTCAGTTGATCTATTGAGACACGTGGCAGAGAAGAAAAGTGCATGGGATGCATATAAGTTATCAGGTGATACAGAAGCCTATGGTAGATATTAATAAGTCTGTAATCAAGTCACAAAGGAGGTTAGGCAAGCTAAGGCAGATTATGAGAAATCTCTGGCGAAGAATGCAAAGAAAAACAACAAAGGCTTCTATGCTTCTTTAACAGTAGAAGAAAGGGGGTGGATCACATTAGTCCACTTGATGTCTATTTATTAACTGTTGATGATCCTGCTCAGGTTTCGGACAAATTGAATATGTATTTTGCATCTATATTCACACATGAGGAATTCTATAGGGGAGGAGATGTCAAACTCTAACGAGGAGCTAAATAACTTTGTGATAACTGAGGAGAAAGTAGAAGAGAAATCGTCGAAGCTGAACATAAAAAAAGCGCCTGAGGTGGGCGGAATTTATTCAATTAAATTAAGAGAGCAAATCCTTAGTAATAATAATAATAAGAGCATCCTTAGATTCAGGGAGGTCCATATGGACTGAAGATGTACGAATGTACCCCCAATTCATAAAGGGGGTATCAAGAGGTGACTATGAGTAATTTCAGGCCTGTTAGTTCCACGTCTGTTCCAGGAAAAACAATGGAGTTACTGATTAAAAACCAGTGCAAACCAATCTGGACAGGAATGCAATTATACTGCAGTCACAGCATGGATTTGTTAAGAGGAGGATTTTGTCTAACCAACCTGATAGGTTACTATGACGGGGTGACAAAGGAACTGGATATAAAAAGTAATTTTTATGTCATATACTTGGATTTCAGGAAAGCTTTTGATACTGTTGCACATAAAGATTGCTGTACAAACTGGAGCAATGTGGCATTAAGGGCAAATTACTGCCATGGATAAAGGGCTGGTAAAGTGGAAGAAGACAGAAAGTTGTTATCAATGGGCCCTGCTCTTCGCGGATTGATATTATTAGTGTAGTCCGCTACGGGTCAGTGCTGAGCCCATTGTTGTTTTCAATATTTACTAATGATACTGATGAAGGTATATCAGACTTAATGTCTAAGTTTTCAGACGATACAAAGTTTGGCAGGGTGGTTAACGACAGTAATCAGGGTGAGCTACTGCAACAAGTTCTAGGAAAATTGGATCGATGGGCTGAGAAATTACAGTTGACGTTAAATATTGACAAATGCATGGTACTGTATATGGGTAGCAGTAATGCCAACGTAACTGGGATTATTGCTACCCATGTAACCCATGCTGCCCATACAACTGTGTGGTACTACATTCAGGATAGTGGAAAATGAAAAAATCTGTGGGTGATTATGCAGTCAGATATGAAGTTCTCTGAACAGTGCAGATATGCGGCCAGAACAGCTCATGGGATTGTGTCAATGTTATACAGAAACTTGGCCAGCAGAACGCGATTATTCCTTTTGGAGAAGGTTACCTTGATTACTTTATACAGGTCTAGAGGCCTCACTTTACGATTTATGTAGATCTGCTGGAACGGGTTCGGAAAATAGGCAACCAGATTGGTGAAGGGAACAAAAAGGTGCTATTACCTAGAAAAGGCTTCCGTTCTGAAAATTGCAGCATCTGGAGACTAAGCATCTGCGGGGTGATTTTATTTAAGTGTATTTAAGGCCTTGAATGGATTGAGTAAGCTGAATGTGAATGGCATTCTTCCTCTTGCTGAAACTGCACACATGAGGGGGCACAAATTCAAATTGAGGAAAGATGATTGTAGGATAGTTGTCTGTTATTGCTACTAAGATATTACCGAATTTAATTGCACTTCAAAATGTATGTATTTCTTTGGTGATATGCGTTTTAATTGAATATATTTACACATATATATTCAGTTCAAAATGTAAAATGAAGAGAAAAATTTAGGAAATGAATGGTTATGTTACTCATATCCTGAAAAGGAAATCAGTCATTTCCCTATTAGGGTCTCCCATTAATGTAAACCGTTCCAACATTTACTGAGGCCGGTCTTCTGCTTCAGATTCTACCAAAATTTATATCACTGGTTTAGAACAATATACTCTACAAAAAAAATTGGGTAGTTATTGCAGCACAATTTGAATTTCAACTTGAATTCTGCATTTCTTCTGAAAATTACTTCTTAGCTGTGAGGCTTGTTATCTTGTTTTTAGTAGTTTGTTTGCGAAATATAGGCTATTTTTTTTTTAAATAAAATTTTGCTTTGTAATCTTTTGTTCGAAATTAAACAGCGAGCGACAGAAAGATTATATTTAAACTCGCAAAATAATTTCACTATCATCCACCAATGGGATATAGCAAAATCATTATGACAACACTAGAGTCATATGAGATTCTGTTTTCTTTATTTTCTTAAAATGCATTACTTTTCCAAAGTTAAGGGAAAGGATGGATTAATATCCATCTTCAAAGCTTACCGGCTTCAAAGTGATCCCTATAAGTAGTTTTGTAATTGCGTCAACTGTTTATACTTCTCGTCTATAAATTGCTTGTATTCTATATTCAGTTGTTTGCAAGATGCAAAACTCGCGACTATTATTATTATTATTATTATTATTAAAAACTTTATTGTCAAAAAAAAGTTAACAAATAATTCGCATACAGAATATATGACAGGAACATCTTTACAAAACTAGAGGGCTTACAAAACGTCTAAGTATTATTCAACATAAGCGATCAGCAACAACATGATACTGCTTCGCTGCTTAGGATTAGGTCCCATAAATCAGAATCGTTTGCATGGTTACGTTATTCGCTATGGGGGAAACCAGCCATCTCGTCTAGACAAACTCTACCAATGTATTAAGAAAGTCCACAAGAGATCCTCCTTCGCCGATGGAAGTTTTCTTCTTCTGTGGAGACTGCAATCAAACTCGGGCCTTTTCCACATCGCTGGAAGGGTCCCCAATTTGATTAGACATGGGATAATTAAAAAATAGTATGATAATTTCAAAAAGACATATATATAAGAAAAGCCAGGAGCAAAAGGTTTTTACCTCTCCTTATGCAAACTTCACAGTATATTTTCTTAAAATCCCCATTAACCATTAGATCAGTTGACTAATTGTGCACTTACTTCCGTGTGTTTTTAAGTGGCAAGAAGTGAAATCGTCTCACTAAGAAATGATATTTTTACTTTATGAGATTCAAGTCTAGCGATGCTGCTGGCCAGATCCATGCCCACAATTCCTTGCAAGCGAGCAGCATCACTTCCTAAAACTAATATGGTTGAGGAAGAATTACTCACTCTCGCAAGGATTTCTTCAACCACATTGGCTTTATTTAGATTCAGTTAATTATTTTTATATAATTATAATTATTTATATAGGCAGTACACGTGATTAGTTTAGGACGAATTTTTTTTTTCTAAATAGCACCTATATAGGGATTTTGACATGGAGCACGAAGATATTCTCTCTATTTCAAACCATTCAGGCCTTTTCTTTAAACACATATGGAAATGGCACATCAACTCACAGGAAACTGCTCTTGCCATCTTTGCCTTCTTTCAATAATATTTCTGGGTTGAATCTATCCCTGCATTCTCTCAAAGTCACGACACAACACATGTAGTAGCGAAACTCGATTTTTAATAGATTTTATTGACCTCCATTGAGGATCGCTCCAGAGAACAGAACACAAATGAGTCAACATGCATAATAACACTGATAAAATGGCTAAAAACGCTCTTATAACTGCATGAGATCAAGTCTTGGCCGAAAGGGATTTGCTCTCTTATTATAACCAACTGCTAATTACATAATGTTCTTAAACTTAAGCTGTAGTTCTTAGTCATCCCGATAGTGCTGTTTTTCATAAACAGACAATATTCGGAAATTTTGGTGAAAACTTAGCATGCGCTATCTGGTTCATAAAGCCATACAAATTGTACGGCGCACAATAGCCTTAGATGCTGATGTGCCATTAAACCTCCAATAACCAACTAACCAGTTTGTACAGTACATATGGAGGCATAGCTAGGAGTAGAAGCGACCATGGGCCCAAGCAGTGAGCATAGTGGTTATAATCACCGTCCTCTCCACACCGAGAGGAAAAAGCTTAAGTTCGAATCACGTCAATGACTCAAGGAATTTATAATATATGGGCTTTTTCACAAAATGGTTGAGTTACTGGATCTCAGGTGAGGGCTGAATGGTTTTTTTCTCCCGGAAACTCGGTTTTTTTTTTAATTCCAGCAGTCAACCGAGCAAACGCAGTTACAGACAAAATATACTGAAGCTTCATTGAATTAGTTGCTTTGGAACTTAACGCACATAACAACCGATGGAACATTTTCGATAATGACCTCAACTCTATACAAGGTTCCAAATATCATATGATATTTTTGTGATTTTTTTCTTTCTTTTAATTTTCTGAATCAGTGGGCGATCAGTTCCAACTATAGATGTGTCTTTTAAATTTTCTTACATTGATTTCTGCAGGTCTCAAGAACTTCGCAGATCACTCTTTCAAAAGCCACTTCAGTTCATTCCTTGTGGGTATTCAAAATAGGGCTGTAATTGGAATTTATATAAATATAAAGGATAAACTTTTTAAAAACAGGCATATATGATGTGATAACTATATGGTAAATTGGTATTCACGATTTATTAAAATATACGGTAGATACTAATATATAAATCACCTACTGCTGCTATTTTTGTTTTTTCTCTCTGGGAAAGGGTTGCTGCCCTCACTCTCCAAACTTTTGACCGTGTGTGTGTAATGAGCAAGTACGCTAAGATTGATAATATCAGCGGAGAGGAACAGCTAGGGACAACACAGCAGTAGTTCATTACCGGTGAAGTGTGTCTAGGGTGCACGGAGGAAGTAGGGAGGGGTTTAATCCCATGGTGATCAGGCGTACCATTCCTAACTCCATTGAAAGTCTGTGAAAGAGTGCGTCAAAAGTCAAGGCTAGGGTATTGAATGAAATTTTCTGTTTGATATACGATGATTTGCTATTCTATCTAATTAACTCTCGAATCTGCACAAGTTTAAGTTCATATCTTCTTATGTTGAATTCAAAGAGGCTAAATTATCTAAGATAGCGTTTCTCGACCTGTTTAAACTTCAAGAAATTAAAGTATACACTGTAAGCAAATTAATAACCAAGAAATAGTTATTTTGCCCACAGTTACCTGGCTAGATACACGTCTTAGAGTTAAACCACTAACATCCATCCTTTCAATGGATCACAAAGACTTCAGTAAGAGCCAACATAATCTCATCTTTTGCATACGGACCTGAACGAATCTTTCTCTTGTGAGGTCTGCATAGGAGTGAAGCGATCTTCGTATTTATTTTATTTATTTATATTTTAGTTTATTTTATAAATAAATGTTCTTGTTTATACTCCAGCACGACCACCAGGTTAGTGGAGTTTACAATAAATCAATCAATACAAATGTTTATCGTATTTAGCAGTCACGGGCGTGAACCCCACTCCACTCAAAGAACGTGTGCTACTGCACTCGCACTCCTGACCACACGGCTGCGTCATTAATAATTTTATTGTCATAAAGCCAGGAAATTTTAAGATTTTTTTTTTTTTTTCCACTGTGGCCCAGTTAGTCGGTCTTTGGTGAGGGTAACAAAATCTTTCGAACCTTGAAAGGGTAGCAGAACATAATGTCGGGATTTATTAAACAAGTAAACCCACCAGAGAACACGCGCAATTTATAGTGTTAGTATTCTAATACTCCTCAAATTTCGTGACCTAAAGACACTATTGACTACGGAAGTTTTAGTGATATCCAGAACCCACGTTTCGATTTAATTTCACTGACACCCAGCAATCCAACATCAGAGTGAATATAGCATATTACTCCTAGAAGTTTGCCGGGCCTTAGTCCAGGGCTTGTACAATCGGTAACGTTTTCTGTGAGAGTATTTCAAGTTTTCACCCCGGAAAAAAATTCCACAAAGTAACCATAGAGTTCCAGCTGGATATGACCAGACTCACTGGCTCTGCCACATTCAAAGAAAACTTATTCCAATGTTTGAATTTTCTACCCATATGTGAGCTTAATGAAATACAGTCTTCTGTTTTTATATCTGTGTCTCACCTACGAGGGAGAACAGATCTTTCTCATATCAATCAGATTTCTTCTTAGATGTCCAGTTGTCAGACTTTACAGTCCACACCTTCTAAGCTATTCTTCATATATGCATCTTTGACATTCATCACAAAAGAAAGCTAGAAAGGTTGGACAGCAGTGTTGTAAATCATGGATAGATAACGATGTGCAATTCTGTCTGAAATTTTGAAATACTGCCTATCGTAATGATATAAGGTGGAAGCGAACATAAGAAGAATAGAGCCATGAAGTAGTCAGCGTGCTAACCGCAGATATTCTTCTCAGAGAGGCAAATCTGTCAGCTTCTGCAGATCGCATATCTGAAAAGAATTATACATGATAATAGGTCATCTTTGGAACATACAATGTCAGGAAGTAAATCATTCGGATACCACAAAGGCAGGATTCCACTTACATTAGGTGTGTCGACTCCTCGTTACATCTCATTGTGTACAGCAATTTTGGTAGTGCCAAGTCAGAGCCACTTGGAAGGAAGGATAGTAACAGATCATTCTTAATAATGTATTGAAATTCTGTTTGGGGAATGTTGACAAAGGATCTGTGTGTGGCGACGCCATGATGAATTGAAACACCATGAATTATGGTATAGATACCATCTCTTTGCTATTCACTGCTTCTCAGACAAAGAATTTATATCTAAACTGTACTTAGACCTTTCTATTGTCATTGCTCCGACTTAACATTTATTCGAAGAGGACATTGCATGGCCGCAATATGGTAATATTGTCAAACAGTTTCTCTGCAATGTCGACATGCTTCCCTTGCCTGCTACTCCCATAATTTATCTCCAATTGGAGAGAAATCTCTTCTTGAACAATTCAGTCCTGCTAAATATCCCGATTTTCTATAAAAGACGCTAATCGTAATCCTTTTCAATGGCCAGTCCATCAATAGGGTCCAGTACCACTGAAATCTTGCAGTCATATGAGACGAACGACTCACACTTGGTCAACGTTTCATCTGATACTAGATGGAAACCATAGAAGCCCTATGGAGAGCTAAGCAAGGACTTATTGGCATACACCACTCAAAAATCGTCATCCAATACACCACTAGATGTGTTTCTCCAGTGCGTTTCCCTTTTGAGCCTCGGAATCGCATTTATAAGGTACTACATCTCTGGGAAAATTATTTTCGCTAATATAAATATCATCACCCTCCTAAAATTGCTATTCATCAGAACAGGAGCGCATCTCCTGAGAATATTCCTATCCAAACCGTCTATATAATGACCTCTCACCTATTCCTGGACAGAGGCCAAATGACATAAAATAAATTTCTGCATAAAGAGAAATTTATGATTCTTCTTTGTTCATAATTCTTTATTTTCTTCATATGGTTGTTTCGAGTTACTCTAGACGAACATGTAAAGTCAGAGGCGTTCACAAGAACATCGCCGTATTCAGCAGTCATGCGAGCTTGAACCCCGGTCAACTCAAACATGCTTACAAAATGTAAGCGTGTTTGACACGCTTCACGTTTGATACGACTGCCAATTCTGTTGTGGGTATAAATCCTACTCGACTCGCGACTACTGTGCCATCGGCTCACCCTAGTGGCAACAGTTATCTCCATCCATCACCTGTTCCAGGTTCATCTATCATCGAAGAGCTGACCTAGTTAACTGGATCTCGCGAATAACACAGCGGTTAAAATCGCTGTTCTTCTACACCTTGTGGAAAAAACTCTTGGTCCTAATTCCTTTAAGATGGGAGGGTTTTTTTTACGGGCTTTTGAAAGAGATGTCTGGTTTTGCGGGGTGATCATACTCTCTATCTAATACCTTAATTATGTTGGACAGTCCCCTCAATTTTGGCCTGTCTTGATCTGACGAGTGTATTGTAAATAAAACTCTTTACCTTGCGTTGTAAATCCTTCCATTAATAATAATTTCTTTTTCGTGTATTGTGGTATTATTAAGATTCCTAAAATATTCTAAATAAACATTGAATTTTGATGTGGATCACAGCTCCTGTTCCAAATTTATCTTAATATTTCTGTAGGGGAAACTGGGGAGGGAATGCTATGAAATCGGAATTGAACTTAGAACTATCCCAGGGGTTAATAGAATATATGATGAAAATTTGGTAAGAATCCGTATTTTTATAGTCGATTAACGCGAAAACGTTTTCATTTATACCAATTTTTGTTGGGGAGAAGGAATGAGGGCTGTAAAATCGTACGAAAATGTGGTATCGATTGAAAATTTTCTTATTAAGTAAGGTCCCAACATCCGATCACATACTTCCATTACAAGTACATAGTATTACATTTCAGGCGAATTCTTTTTTTTTTCCTTAAAATTAATTACATTTTTTTTCTTTTTCTGTGATTAACTGAAGTGAAAAATAAATATAGTTATCTCCTTATGAATTAATTAACCCTATAACTTTATAGAACACAATAAAATTCTGTAGTTTTACGTTCTCTAAATTTAGCCGTTCAGTTTAAGTACTACTATATAATATTTATTACTATTCTCCCATATACTTTTAAGCCTCTTTTTGTCTATACACATTCGTATCTCTTCACAAGCTACTCCACGTTCATGAATCTTACATAAACCAAATATAAAATTTCATGAAAATCCGTCCACTGTGAATCCCTCTGTTTTTAAATATTTTCTTCAGCCTGTTAAACGGCTTGCTGAGCTGGATTTCTAGCACATTAACTGATACAAAGTCGAATCATGAAAATCAAATAAATACCGAAGGTCAGCGTTCTTCTGGGTTTCTAAAGTGTATCTTCAGGTCATCGCATCTAGTTCTTTGGTTGATGTATTTCTTTTTTTCTAGAACCTTTCCAGTAGCTCCTACTAACAAATAATTCTGACGTCTTAGTGGCTGACAAGGAGGTTCATTAATTCTTTGAGTGGTACACCACTGCTGTCCTTAAAGTTAGGAATGAGGACTTTCTGGTATACGAAACAGCGGCGAACATACAGTGTTTCAAACGTGGGTTGGTGTCAAGTGGCAAGTTAATGAACTGTTGGCTGGGACGCAAACCATGCTGTTGGGTGAAAAACAGAGCATTTCTTTCTGAAAGCTATGAGTCTGGTCAAAGTGATGTGAACCTTGGGGAAAGATAAGCTATCTGATCAGAAACACTTGTGTTTCGGCTCTGTTCGAAATAGCTTGCAAAAAAAAGTTTTAAAAAATTCTCTGTTCTGTTTTGAAAGCAAGTATGTGTTCGTAGTAGAATACATTTCAAAAAGTAGAATACAAAAGTAGGAAGAGTGAAAAATAATAGAGCATTCTTTGAAGACTGTCTAGTAACCCTTAGCATATAGTTTTCTTAGTTTTTACGAAAAATTTACACATGCAACCCCCCTTCGAAGAAAGACTATGCTTCTAAGATATCAAGAATAAATATACGAAATATCGTTAGGTAATTAGAATTTCTCTCCCACAAAATGAGAGGGGAAACGGAAAAAGCAAAGAAATTAAAAATTCATCTAGAATTTATGTTTCTATCCCGAGCATGAAGGGATAAAAAAAAAGAGAGATACTTTTCAAACAAACAGAACTCCCTAACAGGAATATACTGCTATTTCAGAGTGATAGAACCACTATCCGATTCAGTTTCTCCACCACCCCCTTTTTTTCACTTCTTACCCTTCATTTGGTCCCTTAATAACCTGTAGTAATGCATTATAGGAGTAACACTTTGAAACGGATGATTACATAAATATGAACAGTTCGTTACTATCTTACGAAATGCGCGAAGTAGTGCAATGCTGAGCCAACTCATTGTAGAGGTGAGGGGCATTCTGTATGACAGATCCATGTCATTAGGGAAAAACACAATAAGAAAAAAATATTTTGTAGAAAAACATGATGCTTAAAATAAAGTATTGAATACTGACTCAAAAATTTTCAAACGGTGCAAAGATTGGGAGAGTCGTTAATGATCTTATAACAGTGCTTCAAGAATGGTCAGAAGAGTGGCAGCTAAGTTTAATGCTGCTAAATGCAAATACACTTGGGGAACAGCAACCTCCGAATAAATTATGCACTTGGTGGGGTTGAATTAAAAACAGTGGAGGAGGAGGAGGAGGAAAGGGATCGGGAGTTACGATACAGGGATATGAAGTTTTCTGAGCAGTGTAAACAGGCGACCAGGAAAGCCCATGGTGTCCTTTGATGACTTATTATCCTGTAGAGATAGAGAGGTCATAGTTCCACCGTATAAGGGAAATTGTAAGACCACATTTGAAATACTGCATCCAAGTATGGAGACCTAATCTGAAAAAGACATTGAGCTTCTTGAAAAGGTCCAAAGATGGACAACTCGCATGGTGACATCGGCAAAAGGGCGACTGTACGAGGCAAGACTTGGATTATGTGGGCTTGGCACCAAACACCTTAGAGAGGAGCTGATTGAGGTTTATAAGACTCTGAGAAGGGTTAGTAAAATGAAAGAAGCCGGAATTTTCACTGTTATAAATAATACCAGAAGTAGGGGCCATAAATTCAAATTGCAAGGTTTAGACTAGATTGTAGGAAGTTTTCTTTATTAGCCAGCCAATTGTTGATTGCTGGAACAAGTTTCCTCTGTAGATAGTTGAGGCTGACAGTTTGAAGAATTTCAAAGGTCAGCTGGATAGTTCCTTCTCCTTACCTACGTAAGGAGAAGCGCATAATTTGTATTTTCTCATCTACTTGTGAGGGCCACACGGTCAGAAGAATTGACAAGATACAAAGAATACGAGAAACAGCACAGTAATTAGCAATCTCAGCTTGAACGCCAGTCACTCAAAGCACGTGCACTTACTTATCCTGACGCCTGACCACTCGGGTACTGCGGCCTGCTAACATTTCAAATATTGTTTTCATCTTACGCTCAATTTTTGGAAGTAAAGCTGCTTATGAATCGCTGTTTCTACACTACCGACACTGCTGTTTTCTTCTTGTAAAATTCCACGCACCTTAATGCGGCGGTTGTTCGGAATAAGCTTTGTTACATTGTTAATGTTGACGTATGGGACCGCTGTTTGTGGTCGTATAGAATGGGGAAAATTTCTCTCTCTCTCTGGGTAGGTAAATGGGAGAAACCCCGGGGTTCGCACAAACCTTAACATTGTTTCTCGACTGTCCTTCAATGTAGTACTCTCTCTCTCATACATCAGTGTGTTCGACCCGTGCTTCATTGCCAGAATCTACTAGATGTCTTCAAAGAATACTGAAAGGTTCAGAAGTTTTGATCCTTCTTTCACCTTCTTGGATTATAACACCAATCCAATCGATATTTATGAAAAATGGTGAAAAGAAAGCGCAATGTGTAATCCCCAGTGGCGCAATTGGTTAGCGCGCGGTACTTATAAGACAGTACTAAGTAATGCCGAGGTTGTGAGTTCGAGCCTCACCTGGGGAAATTACCTTTTTTGATATCTTTAGACAACCAAATATCAGTGACCTTTCAGAAAAAGTGATCGAATGTAAATACTGTACATTATTTTAATGTTCATATATTGCATTTTTAATTTTGTATTCATTGTATATTTTTGAAAATCATCAATATTATTATTGTTATCATTAAGTATAGAGGTAACCGAAGTAAGTAGATAACACATTTGACACGCTTTCCAAAAACAAATGCTATTCTAGTGGTATGTTGTGCTCAGGACCGGCTCTAAGTGACAAGCTTGCAGTGACGTAAGCTGAGCTGCGATATTGAGAACCCAATTACAGGAGTGGAAAAGGAGACAGCTTCCCCTGGAAAATGATGAATGTGGGTTTGTATCAGTAAATTAGAGGTTGGAATTCCATCACTGAAGGTGATGGATTTTGAAATTTTTGCAACCGGGTCATGCGATAAACCTATCGAAGATCGCTAGTTTATTTTACATAGAAAAGATGAAAAAGGGAGAGGAAATACGAAAAAAAAATGACAGGGGTGGGATTCGAACCCACGTCTCCGAAGAGACTGGTGCCTTAAACCAGCGCCTTAGACCGCTCGGCCACCCTATCTGGTGAAGAAAGAAATATATGAAATAGTTAAAAGGAACCATTTTACTTCGGGTTTCTAAGATTCAGAGGTGAATTGGGCAGCCTGAAAAATATTTTAGTAGTTCTCCCCTTTATTTTTATTTAACTATACCGTTTATCAATCATAGAGGTTAAGGACTGGAAAACTTCCGCAATCACAAAACTCGAAGTTGTTGTTGTTGTTGTAGAAGCATCAGCTACTAAGACCATATTGCTCCTAATTGTGTATGGTGTATAAATTGCGTATGTTCTGAGGTCGATTTTCTGTTTTCTGGACGAAAAACCCAGTTCCGGGGAGAAAAAAACATGCTACTCTCGCCTAAGACCGACTAACTCAGCCACATTGTGAAAAGAGCCCCCATAAAAGTTTCTCACGTCATTGACGAGACTCGAACTCAGGTTTTTTCCACGAGGTGTGGGGAGAATGGCGATCCTACCAACACGACCTCGTGCTACCCACGAGGGCGCAAAACTCAAAGTAATGAAAAGAAAGTAGCAATGTAAATTATACGTAAAAAATTAAAAAATCATGTGTAAGTGTTTAAATTATCCGTAATCCAAACACGAATCCAAATTTGTAAGAACAAAAACGAAGCTTGGCATTCTGGAATATAATAGGGATGATCTATTATCCCTAAATGCAAAATGCAAGTGATAAAGGGGATGATGCAGTGGATAGAAAGTGGCTCTTAAACAATTGTGCAGTTCAAGACTGCTTATACGTTCTAGAAGTTAAAGGTAAAACATAACAGTTATGTTTTTAAATAGGATACACCAGTTGTTCACAAAAGCATCATTTACAGTTCGACATACGTTTGCTAATAGAGACCACCAACAGAGAGAGGCTAGTACGCTTCAAAATAGTTGTCCTGGTGCAATTTCATAATTTTATAAGTATCACAGATTCAACTATTCTGGTGATGCTGTATCATTCAAAATGATATTAGTAACGTAGGCAGAATTGTGGATTTGTCTGTCTATTTGTCTCTAAGCCCAAGGCTTAGTATTGGGAGACTGGAGACATGAAGAGATTTTTCGAGAGAGCTGATGGTCTCACAGAAAGCCAGACCATCAGGAGCCCCATCAAGAAATTTCCCGATGTCCTGGTATCCCAAACTGCAGTTTCTAAGAATCTGTTCAAAAAGGTACACTCATGAGCCAAAACATTATGACCGCCTACTTAATAGCGTGTCGGGCCGCCTTTCTTCGTGATAACCGTTTGCATCTGGCTTTGCATCAACTTCAAGAGACCGGGAAAGGTGTCTTTCCTCAGGTATCCTGAACCAGCTAAACAGAATGACGTCCCAGAGCGAGGCAATGTCGTGGACTGACGAATACTGCGTTCTACCGCATCCCGCAAACGCTCGAGATTGATGTCGGAAGAATTTGGCAGCCGGGGGAACACACGAAATATTTGCACATGATTCTTGAACCATTCCTGCACAATGCGGGCCTTCTGACAAGGGATGTTGTCTTGTTGAAAGTGTCTATTGCTATTTGGATACACGGTCACCATGTAGGACAAAACGGAGTCCGAAACAATGCCAAGGTAGGATCTGGCAGTGAGGGTATGTTCAGTGAAGATGAGGGGAAGCCAAGTGATATCCATGAAAACTTCTCCCAAACCATGATGACGGTCGTTCAACATTTTTTTTTTTTTTCATTCATTTATTAATTACACACAATATAGTCTCAACATTATGTACATAAAAGTATATACATGATTTATATACAAGATATATTTACATATAATTATATGCTCTGACAAACATTAAACTCTCATGTGTGTGTGCAAGTGTGTTCTTATTCAGGGTAGCTCCCAGGCATAAGCCCAAATCTACCTTGAGAACTTGGGAATATATAGTCTTTACAAAGCAGTCCTTAAAAAGTATGTTAAATTACTTGAGTCTGATTTTACTGTAGCGCTATTCGCACTTGAAATCCCGCACCCACTGCAGGTAGTGCAATACCAGTGAGTGCCAGCAATCCCGCGCCCCGGGTTGGCCATACCAGGGAGCCAGCAGGGAAAAAAAAAATAATAATAAAAAAAAAAAATATATATATAATAAAACAACAATAATATTCAATAGTCTGGATGGCATAACTATAAACTCCAAAAATCACAGTTCAATTGAATATTTCCTCAGCTGCTGTTTCACATGCACTGGAACCTCCAAAACCAATAACGGTACTATCCAGCAATCTCCAACTGTACGCCATGGATAATAGACGCTTTAGACCACCAGACCCGACGCAATGAATCTGATCCAGCACGGCAGAATCCAGAATGGAGTATTCATGATTGCAGCACAAAGACAACCAACCAGAGCACCAGACCCAACACCATGAATCAGGTCCAGCACCCCAGCCGCCAGCCAGATGCAGAAACCAATAGTGAAACTCCATGAAGACAATTAAGACACTAGGTTTGCCTCTGAAGAAAGGCTCTGAGAACAGTTCTTCTTGCAAAAACAGCAGCTGAAAACTCCTGAAATAAATTAAAACAGTCACGATTTGCAATAAGCAAATGCACTGTATCAAATGATAAGTCAGGAATATGCGCCATCAGATCGCCTATGCCGTACGCATATCTTCAAGAGCGTCCGTTGGTTGGTGTACTCGGAAACGTTTCTCTGTCCGCCCTGGTTGTAGCCTGCCGTAAATTGTTGGATCGTGACCCCGCCTGTTGTTTTGGACAATGCCTGTGGTATCTATGATGCTGGTTCCCACGCTTCTAACGCTGCAAATAATGTCCTGTTCGAACTCCATCAGGTCCTTCCATTTTCCCCATTGCCGGGTTTCGTACTGAAGAACTGATGGGCACTACCGAGCTGTCAATATATATGCTGCGCCGGTCAGTGACGTCACTCCTTGGTTCTACGGGATGCGTTCAGTTGTAAAGACAGGGATGGTCATAACTGAAGTGTATGTCCAGTTACACAATAACTGCATGGTGTTTTAAAATCCCACACTCGACATAATATTTGGATAAACTAATTCGTCACTTTCTAGTCTTCAGGTTAGCCAAGCTAGTTTTTGTCTCTGCGTCCTGATTTCATGTCTCCAGTATTTCGCTTTCTCCATCAACATGACACATCTACTTTTTTGTGCCAATCGCCAAAGTAAGTCAGGCTTGTGGAGTAAATAGCCAACACCAAAGGTGATGTTTTCTCCTTTAGAAAACAGGCTGCTATTTAGGACACAAATTTCCATAAGTTGTATCTTTGGAGGACTGGTTCTGTCGAAGGGAAGAAAATTTTATTTTAATTTCTTACTTTGACCACTTCCAGTACTAAACACAACAGTTAAATAAGGCAAGCTCTGGTAATACTAATAAAAATAAATATTGCATCTTTTTGAAATATTTTGTTACTGCAAATAGAGCTCATTCTGTCTCCTTCTACCATTGCGTGAAAAAAAAAAAAATAAATAATAATAATTGCCGCATTTCTATTGGCCCAATTTTGATGAAAATTTCGATGGCTGGACAAATCTTTCTAATAGACCAAATATAAAATTCCATAAAAATTCGTCCACTTGGAGTCGACGTGTTAGATGCGAGAGGATGGACCATTCGGCGAGGACAATAGATGCTTAAAACTTTGCAACGTTAAAAGGAGAAATAAATTCATTGATGAACTGTGCACATTTTTGTTTAATATACGTGTTTAGGTAATTTATACTCTTACAAGAATTTTTCAGCATTAAACTTTATCACTGGAATAATAAATTACTGATTTGTCTTCGGAATTTCACTTATGATGAGGTATAGTTAAAAGGGAAGAAAGCAATTTTCACCAACAGATTCCCTTTATGACGACTGTAAAGTTATTGAAGATATAAAGTCACTGGGGTACATGGTCTGTGGCATTTTGCCACTATTGCTGTCCTATTGTAATGCTGTATGACAAGGTTATTCAGTCAAAAATAATTAGATTATTCAGTTATCTTCATCGTAATTGCGAGAGAGTTGCTGATTACAATATCCCTTCGGGGCTGCTAGAGACCAGTCCTTAAAAGGAGGTAATATACAGTAAAGAATTGTAAAAGAATCAGGTGAACTTACAATGGCATTACTCAAGGACACTGTTATTTTATAAGTGCCCGACACTAGCCAATTGCATCACTCAGGATTATATTGCAAGCTTTATTGTATTAAATACCACAGGATTCAGAATGAGCTCAACTAGTTGTAAACCTATAAGCCAATAGGAAACCATGACATAATACTTCGAATGTCATGGTTTGAAGATGTTTTGCATTTGTGTACTAGCTTGAGTAGTTCTTCGAGAGTAGCTTCTTTAAGCAGGCATCCACCGGGACCTTGTTCAGAAGGTCCTAGACTCGCCACGCGATATAGAAATCGTATACGTACACTGCCGTACCAAAGGTATTCGGACACAAAGAAATAGTATTTAGTCCCGCAAAGAAAAAGAAAACAGATTAAAATTTCAAATAAAAGTTACATTTTTAATCACTAAGGTTAAGGTTAAGATCTAAGGTTAAAAATGTAAACTTACATTTAAGTGAAAGAACGGGAAGTCTTTTTTTTTTTTTTTTTTTACCTTGATGATGTTTCTTATTGAAAACGAACTCGACAAGACTGCTTGCTTGTGCTCAAGGGAAAATTTTTAAATAAATTTTAATTAAAAATTTTCTGTTTATACACCGGGACGATTACACGGTTAAAGGAGTTCACCAGGTTGAAAGAATACAAGAAACAGCACTGTATTTAGCAGTCACGGGCTTGAACCCCGGTCACTCTAAGCACGTGTACTTATGTACATTCACACTTGACCATTCGGATTTGATGTCATAGAAATCCTTTGAACTTGACGTTTTTAATTTCCAGAATTAAAAGTTGATAATTTTCTTATTGTAATTGGTAATAAATGCGGGGAAATTGCACTTGGTTTTTTGAAAATACATTGGTGCCAAATACCAAGGAGCAAACATGAAAACGTAAATACATTTTAAACATAAATAAAAATAGAACTAAATATTCGTTATTTATGAAACAAATATTTCTGTCTGATTCCATAACCTGGGGCCGGATTTAGGCATAAGCCAAATATGTTATGACTTGGGGACCCTTGGTGAAGTTAATTACGTATTTTGAGGCTAGGGCTTCAGATATACTCGTAATCACACATTTTCTGATTTTTTGCCTCATCATTTCATCGTACTGTCACTCTGTGTATGACAGGGAAGATCAGGAGGAATTTAGCAACGTTCGTTGCAACTGAAAGAAAGTTGCTGATTTCATAGCCCTTCAAGGCTGTAGAGGACACAAAAGTGAAAGTACAAAAAGAAATTTCCCGAGGAGAGGCTCGAACTCACAACCTCGGCGATACTTTAAAAAAAGGCTATAGGAGAGTACTGCGTTATACGTACCAGTCACTAACGAATTGCGCTACTGGAAATTACTTTCAGAATGGATGGTATACAAAAGTAATGGATTCAGAATAACTTGCAATACATCGGAGACATTCGGAACGTGGAAAACCAAAATGCTAATGTTACAGTTCCAAAATTTTCCTTCATCATCCAGGTTTTAGTGTGCAAATAAAATTCCTACTCATATTTACAATAACATATGGTAGTCGACTTCCTGGAAAGAGAACACACGACCTTCCCCTGAATGATATGCTGTGAAGACATTTTTTCTCTTACGTTCAGCGCCGACCGGGCTAGCCAGGTGGGTAAAGTGCCTACCTGGCAACCCAAAGGTCGCGGGTTCGAATCCCCCCTCGGGCTTGGATCAAAGTACTGCAAAAACCTTGGGAGGTGCACTATGGCCACAGAAGCCGATGCGCCAACAACTACCAAAAAAAAAAAAAATCTTACGTTCAGCAGCCTCTTGAAGGATCCATGGACATCTTGTTCAGCGGGATCCATGGACATCTTGTTCAGCGGTTTTCAGATTTTAAGAGGAATGGATGGCATAGATGATATACAGTACATTCCAGTTCGCCAGAAGATTTAAAAATTGCATAACCTACGGAAAACATGCTGAACCTGCCATTTCAGAGTAAATTTATGACTGACTCACTTAAACTTTTTATTATGATTTTATATATACAACAGGAGATCTCAAATAATACGAGGGTCTTCCATATTGCAATTTTGTACCACAAATGTTTTGACAAGTTTTCGCTGATTTGGCGTCCTCTTTCTGATGAAATTGCAGCACCATCTCACATATGACTGTCACGTTTATAGTACCTTAGCATTTTCTCATTAAGGAAGTGGTGTTGAGTTAAAGTAGCACAATACGACGCAACTCGCTGTGAAGGTGTTGCACGTAGCATATGGAAGGGGAAAACTTCAATACTTGAGGAGCGTCAGGAGGGTAAGTAGGCGGGTTACCTTCCCCGAATTCGAGCAGTGTGAACGGAGCCCCAAGAACTGGAGTCGGCCTGCCCGCTGGAAAGGCCAGCACAAATTCGGTGAGACAGTTTACCCCAGAATCTGTGCTGGGTTCTCGATATCCCTGTTAATACTGTATAAACTTTGTTTTTAAGCCAGTTTACTAAGCTATTTTCTAAGCCACGTTCAGCCCAGAATTGTACAGAACTGGTTCCAGAACATAAGAGTAAATTAATCGTATTGCAATGGCCTTCCTCGTCCACCTATCAAATTTGCAACAACTGTGCGAAGCAATTAAGTAAACATAGACCAAAATATCTGTTACGCGCTTTGAACACTTGGTTGAGTCCATATCACGACGAATCCAGGCCAGGCTGTTCTGAGGGCTAAAGGGGGACCTGTTCACTATTAAATAGATGTACCCAATAAAGTGACCACTCAGTACAGATTATTATTATTTCTTAACTATTTCAGTATTCATACAATATCTGATATAGTTTATAAATTATACAAATAAAACTAATTTTCTTCAATAGGGTGTCCAAATACTTTTGTGAATTTAAAAATACAAACAGTAAACAGTCGCTACTTTCAATCACAGCAAAAAAAAAAAAAAAAAAAAAATTAAAGAAATTAAAATTTAAAGAAAAATTTATAATATTTGGAAAATTATATTTTTATTAGTTCTGAATTTCTCAGGCAAAATTCGTGGATATTTAAAATATTACTTGCATTTTCTGTAATAAATTTTACTTCAATTTCATTTCATCCAGCTTTTAGGATATTGAATGAAACAATTGTTCCTCCAGAGGTCGCTCACTTGAAATGAACAAACCTTATTTCGGCTGCTATTTCTTTAACTAATTTATCTTGTCTATGCGGTCATTGCAACGAAGTCTACAAAAAGAAGTTTGTAACTTCCTGTGCCATGCATTTCATGTGTCTATTAAAAGCTACAAAAAGGTAAAAAAAAATTAAGTAGATATTAATAGCGATTCTAAATTAAGTGACAGTTTTACTCCTGTTTTTTTCGCAGTTGAAGTGATAAAAAACTTGTTTACGTTGCTTTAGTTTCATTCAAAGCGCCCTCTTTTATCGTTCAACTGTGGAATTAACATTCATAATTACGCTGTAATCGAAGATTTAAAACAGTAAGCGAGCATACCTTTCTTTTTTTGAGTTGAATCTTCCACTGATGAGTTTACGAGGTAATATTCGGTTGTTAGAGATTTTTGGTCGGCCAATAGTAGTACAACGAACCTGTATCAGGTCAGACAATAATATATAATTTTCAATCGTCAGCAAATGGCTGAAAAGCAGGATGCGATGCCAAGAAAGGTTGCAGATTTAAGATATAAACAAATCTCACATGACAGAACAATTTGTTTGGGTCAGCAACTGATTTCGGAGGTTACAAACTTTTAATATATCTGCTGGAAACAAGGATCACATACTTGCTCAGGCTTACGAAAGTTATATTGGTTCATTTCCTAAATGTTTTTGTTCGTTCGATCTTAATCCGCTTTGTTTCTGTGGCTTTTGGGATGCTCAGTTCAACAAGGAAATTTCTCTGTGGGCTAATCCAGTTTCTTCAATTTTAGAAAAAGGAAGAAGAAATTAGCATTAAGCCTTCGTTTTACGCGTAAAGTTTTGTTTAATCTTATTGATTGATTTATCTCGTGGATAGAACATTTTTTAGAATCGCCGTCCTCCCCACACCGGGTGGAAAAGACCTGAGTTCGAGTCTCGTCGATGACGTGAGGAATTTTTATGGGCATTTTTCACAAGGTGACTGAATTAGTCGGTCTGAGACGAGGGTTACATTGTGTTTTCTCCCGTAAACTCGGGTTTTTCATCCAGCAAACAGAAATCGACCTCAAAACACACAGGAAATTCTTAGGTCGATTTCTTTTTTAAAGACAGTATACACGGAGCAATATGGCCTTAGTCGCTGATGCTCCTAAAACTCATCTACAACAACAATAGAAAATACAATATCCACTGTACCAGTGGATATTGTATTTTTGTATATTGTATACTTTTATGTATATTATAAATGTATGAGTTCTTTTCAATTACCCAAGAACGATTTTGAAAATTGATTTGCTAATTTACTTTATTAATTAGCACATTACCATTTATGAGATAGTTAACAGATAGTACACATACACTGAATGGCCATTTTATTAGGTACGCCTAATAAAGTGGCCATTGAAATTGATGAAATGGAGCCAGTACAAAAGTGGTAATCAAAGAGGCGTTTTCACTATTTGTATCTTTTCATGGTTGGGATATTGCAGCCAACTAACTAATCAAATTCCACTGTTGTCATCAAATTCAAGAAGGTACGGTTAGTGTGGACAGTGGAGAATTTGAAAAACATTACTTGGTCTGACGAATTCTGGTGTTTGCCGTTTCATGCTGATGGAAGGACCAGAATATCGCGAAAACAGCATGAGTCCTGTGTGGTGAAACGAGTTTTTGGAGTAGTAATTGGCAGCCATCCAATTTGCAACAACTGTAGCAAGGTTAAGGTATTGCGTCAATATGGACCATAGGAGATTCTCGAATGCTTCCCTGTGTTCTTTAACAATCATATCATATTCTCGGCAGTGGCAGACCTGGCGATATGTATACAAATCACAAAATGCAAATTTTAGAATTTACAAAAAAAAAAAAAGTGGGGTTGGGGGACCCCTCATTAATGAGGGGTAATGTGGCACCCCACATAAAATGGTTGGGGATCCCTGTAATATCTGTTTTCGGTTACCAGAAAAGAGTCATTTTTGATATAACAAATAATAAACTATCCGGCATTTTTACATATAAATCTATTTATGCTTGAAATATTTCTTGCAGTCTAACAATGCAAACATGCAACGTAGTAGTAGTGGCATGTGATGCAAGAAAGCAAGTGTATGAGTTTATGCATCATCAGCCAAAAAAAAAAAAAAATTTCAAAACAATTCCCTCTAAACGTTTGTCCAGTTCCTCCTTATTTTTATTTAACCTATCAACTTCCACAACGACAGATGGAAATTTGTTCCAGCAAGTAACCACCCGCTGGCTAAAGGCAAATTTCCGCACATCTGTCTTTCCTCAATTTCAATTTATGCCCCCTTAGGTTCGTAATCTGAACAAGTGGAAGAATCCCATCAGAATTCAGCGTGCTCAACCCATTCAAGGCCTTATACACCTCAATGAGATCACCTCGCAGGTGCCTAGTCTCCAGCCGCTGCAGAACATAAGCCTCTCTTGGTAAGAGGATCCCTTCATTCCCCTCACCAATCTTGTTGCCCTTCTCTGTACACGCTCGAGCAAATCTACATCCTTCCTAAAATGAGGCCTCCAGACCTATACACATTACTCAAGGCGTGACCTGACCATTGCTTTACACAGAGGGACAATCGCCTCCTTTTCCCTGCTAGCAAAATTCCTGTATATCATTGACAAAACCCCATGACCTGCCCTGGCAACCTGTCTGCATTGCTCAGAAAACTTCATATCTGACTGCACAATTACTCCCAGGTCTTTTTCATTTTCTACCACCTTAAGTCTACCACCACACAGTTGGTACGTTTCTCTGGGGTTACTTCTAACCATATGCAGTACTTTGCATTTGTCAAGGTTAAACTTCAGTTGCCACTTCTCAGCCCATTTGCCCAAATTTTCTAGATCCTGTTGTAGTAGCACACTGCCATTACTGTCATTAACAACTCTGCCAACCTTTGTATCATCTGCAAACTTCGACACTAAGCCTGATATACCTTCATCAATATCATTGATAAATATACAAAACAACAGACGACCGAACACCGAACCCTGTGGGACTCCACTAATAACATTAGTCCACGAAGGGCAGCACCCATTAATTACCACCCTCTGTCTTCTCCCACTCAACCATCCTTTTATCCATTGTAGCAACTTACCCTTAATACCATTCTGTTCCAATTTGTACAATAGTCTTCCATGCGCAACAGTGTCAAAAGCTTTCCTGAAATCCAAATATATGATATCAGAATTATTTTTTGCATCCAGTTCCTTTGTAACCACATCATAATAACCAATCAAATTTGTCAGACAAAACTTTCCCTTAACAAACTCATGCTGTGTCTGAATTATTGCTGCAGTCTTGTCTAGATGATCTTGCAATGCATCTTTAACCATTGACTCCATTATTTTACCCGGAACAGCAGTTAAACTAACTGGTCTGTAATTACCCGTGTCACCCTTCGATCCCCCTTTGTGAATTGGGGATATATTTGCACATCTCCAGTCTATGGGTACCTCCCCTGAGTCCAAGGATTCTCTCATAATTATGGCTAAGTTTGCTTACTTCCTTTGCGGCCTCCTTTAATATAACTGGATTGATCCCATCCACCCCAGGTGCCTTTTTTATGTTTAACTTCAACAATTTCTCTTCCACTTTGCTCTCAGTTATTACAAAATCATTAAACACCCTGCTAAAATTTGATAACCTTCTGGCATTTTCAAACCTTAATAACTCCTCATGTGTGAATGTAGATGCAAAATTCTCATTCAGTTTGTTTTCTATCTGAGCAGGATCATCAGCAGTCGAACCATCGATGTCAAGTGGACCAATCAGATTCATCCCCTTCCTTTTATATAAGTAAAGTAACGTCCCGCTCATAATGTCGGGAATTCTATAATCTACTTGCAATCCAGAAGGCAAGTCAAACTGAGCAACCTGCGTATGTCTTGCATATATATTGTGTTAAAGGAATTCCAAACCTTGAAAGTGTGATAACGCACGCTCTTATTTTTTTCATTATTTATTTGTTTATTTTTTGTCGTCTGCTTGCGTATCTCCCTGCCAAACAGCATGACGTAACAATCAAACCAAGTTTTTTGTCGGTTGCCTAATTGCAAATCAGACGTGAAGTTATTCCCATTGATATCACATTTCTCCCTTGTTAGCCAACTACTTCGTTACCCAGTACACGTTATGACATCATGCTTAAGTCACTATATTTTTTGCTTATTTCGGACACTCAGACAAACTCTGAGATATTATTCTTTATTTACTATTCACTTTTTTCATTCTGCGTAATGAATTCTATATTGGTGCATCTCGGCCCACTTTCTGCGGGACACTAATGGCAAGTTTCCTCCAGCCAGGCCATTCATCCCTCTTTGGGGGAACTTCGCCTGCTAATGGTCTTTCTAAAAAGCAGGTTATGCTGATGGTTCTGTAGGTTGGAAATATGAATAAAAAATCGAGTTCATAAACAGGGAGAAACTCAGAAACGCCCATTTTAAAATGCAATATCAATAATTACAAAATAATAATTTGTTACTAATATAATATAATTAAAATTATTTAATTATTTAAGCTGATTAAAATCTATTTATTTAATAAATTAAATTTTTAATTATTAACTAATTAGAGTAATTAATACAATAATTACTTTTGATTAGTAGTAATTTTATGCTGATTAAGAAAAGTAGTATCTGAACGAAACGTTAATCCCATTAGTTTATCCAAATTATTTTACTTTTGTTTTTCTGGCCATTAAAATGGGTTGTCTAATCTAAAACGAAAATCTAAATCATTCTCTTCTTTTTGTACTAGAGTTCCTTGTATCTCTCCTCTGGGAGACCTATAGGTTGTTATGTAAGGTCTTTGACACAATACCTGTGGCGGGCACGATGATCGGGATGGTCGTTACTTGTTGCATATGCCACATCTCTTTGATCTCCTGTCTTAGGTCCGTCGTTATTATTATTATTATCTTATATTATTTTTTCTTGATTGGGGATTCCACCTAGTGACGAGTATTGCTATCAAGTACACAGGGTGGTTGTTGTTATGTCTGGTGTTACTGTTGGTCGAGGAACTCTCTGACTATCCTACAGTTGTTCAGGATTGCGACTTTCTGGAGTTCCTTGTAGGTGTTCGTTGGGAGACCTATTGCTGTTAGGCTGTTATGTAGGGTCTTTGGTACCATACCTGTGGTTGACACAGTGATCGGGATGGCCGTTACTTGTTGCATATTCCACATCTCTTTGATCTTCTGTCTTAGGTTCGTATACTTCCTGATTTTTTCCCCATGGGTTTTCTGCAGGTTGCCAGTGTTGGGTACCGCTATGTCAATCAGATAGGTAGCCTTTTCCTTCTTGTCCATACGGGTTATGTCCCGTTTGTTGTGGGATTGTCTTATCTGGAGTTCCCAGTACAGCTTGTGGGTTGGGGTCTCTAGTACTGCCTGGGGTTCGTACTTGTAGTACGGTTATTATTATTATTATTATTGTTATTATTATTATCGTTATTTCTTAGTATGATTTTCATGATGTACGTATTCATTTCGATGCTCCACTTCATGGTTGGCGTTTTCTTCCTTCCTGGGTGGTCACTAGCGCAGTTGCGCAGGAAGCACTTCCAGTTGGTGGGGCTGGATGGTCCTGTCCTTCTCTTCTGGTAGCCAAACGGAGGACAGCGTCACTTGCTCCACTGTCTTCCTCGAGAGACTCTCTGACTTTTCGAACCGACCTATCTGCCTAAGGCCTGAACGCCAGTGACTTTATCCTGCGCCACACTAGATGCAGTATGATTATTATTTCGCTGCGACATCATCCATCATTGAGGTGGACCTGTTTAGCTTCGACTTATTTCTGTCTTAGCCGCCACTCCGACCAAGGAAGCCACACGCTTTTGCTGCACTAGAAAAAAAAAAAAAAAAACATGTAAAAAGTGGATAAGAAAACAAAAATTATGGCCTTCCCTCCTTATGTAGATAACATTCAAACTGACCTTTGAATTTCTTCAAATTGTTAACCTCATCTACCTGAGGAGGCAACTTTTTTCCAGTAATCAACTCGCTAGCTAAAAGAAAACACTTTCTACAATCTAATCTAAACTTCATCCCCTGTAATTTGAAATAATGGCCCCTAATATTTGAATTCTTCATAAGAGAGAAAATTCTGCCTTCATTCATTTTAATAACCCATCTCAGAGCCATATAAACTTCAATCAGGTCCCCTCTAAGGTTCCAGGTTGCCATTCTCTGTAGCCCACATTATGTCTCTTTGTATAAAACAGAATGTGGGCTACAAAGTTCTGACGTTTAGCTCGATTTTACTGCGTGGGACAACGCGAATATTTTATTGTAGCTGTGTTCGTGCTGCTGTATTCTGCAACACTGCCCAGTATTGTATGTTAATTTTTATATGTGGCCTCTGTGTTCACGAGATACCGTAGGGTCTCCAAATACAAGGGATTTTTGTCTTCCATTAACATATTGTCTCATATTTCCGACATATGTTTGGCAAACATAATGTGGGGTTCATGATTTGTCTTTTCCACCAATTCAAACGCTAAAATAAGCACAATACTTTCGTTCGGTGATTCTTCGCTTCTGATTTCTTGGGAAAATTTCCATAAGTATGGAATCAGGATTGTT
Source organism: Mastigoproctus giganteus (assembly GCF_048544385.1). NCBI lineage: Eukaryota > Metazoa > Arthropoda > Arachnida > Uropygi > Thelyphonidae > Mastigoproctus > Mastigoproctus giganteus. Next base: position 27,996,520 of record NC_143587.1, read on the forward strand.
GACAACTCAGTATCATCTGAAAAATATGTTACATTAATAATAATAACACATACTAACGATAAACTAACAATTTAAATACCCACAGCATTTTTGATATCCACTTCCCTGATGCCCTCGTGAGTAGCACAGTTGGTAGAATCAGGCGCCTCCGTAGCCAGGTGGGAAGGAGCAGCAGTGCGTAGCACACGCTTCTTGATTAGACCGGGGTTCGAGCCCGTCACCACCAAATACGGAGGATGCGGAAAGGTTAAGGAATGACCACCGCATATACTGGAGCAATATGGCCTTAGTTGCTAATGCTCCTAAAAACCAAAAACAACAACAAGTTGGTAGAATCGCCGTCCCTACCCGCACCGGGTAAAAAAGACCATAGTTCGATTCCGTCAATGACTTGAGGAATTTTTATGCGCCTTTTTTTAAACGTGGCTGAGTTAGTCGTCTCAGGCGAGGGTAACGTGGTTTTTATTCCGGAAACTCGAGTTTTTCATCCAGTAAACAGAAAAACGACCTTAGTATACACGGAGCAATATGGCCTTAGTCACTGATGCTCCTAAAGCCCTAATTCAATAACAACTTCCTTGGTGATGGAATAAATATCAAAAATTCCAAAAATTGACTTGTCATCATTAACAGGTAACTGCTGTGTGTTAATAACAGTATTCAGTTCGCTCTAATTACATTTGCTCGATGATAATATTTCTTAATCCTGGTTGCAGAATATAAATTGCAAGGCCTTCTAAAATGTAACCACAGTTAATATCTCTATATCAGACCTAAACCTTTCCTTGTCACCAACATTAAAGCTAGGGGGTAAGTATTTTGACCTTCAGACAGCGACAGAACTTGATTAGCGTTCTGTTAGGACATAATAGTTATTTGTATTTTGTTTTTGCAGCTGTTACGCCTTTAAAGTGTTGATGTAATTACTTCCCGCATACGTTACAGGAATATTGAATTTCTTCCCATAAAAATTTTTAAATATTTTTTTTTAGAATCATTATAAATTATATAATGCATAATGGAGTATTGATAATATCATTTGTTTATTTTCTAATCATACAAATAAGTCTTTCTCTATTTGAGGTTCAAGTTCTGGTAGGGTCGACGCTGTCATAGTGTAACATTACCAGTAAGGGAAAACACAATGTGGCAAATAAAAGTCAGAGAGAGAGAGAGAGAGAGAGAGAGACAAAAAAAACAAAAAAAAAAAACTCGGGAATTTTGTTTAAACGCAATGTTTGAATTCGATTTCAGATCAATACACTGTAATTTGAATACTGTATTTCGTCTTTATGTTATATACTAATTAAAATATAGGGTGATTAAAATTATTTATAAACTAATTTCAATAAATAAAATAAAAAATAACTTCTGCATGTAGCGCTAGTTATGATAGTTATTTCATTGATATAATATCGTCTGATAATTATTTGTTAATTATTTATATTATTTTCTTTGATATTATATCAAAATTGTTTTAATTATTTATTATTTTAATTAATTAATTATTTATTTTTATTATTTTTTATATAATTTTCTGGTGATATGATTTTACTGTGCAACCATAAATTACAGTTCGTCTGCGTGTCTCGAGATTGCCACATAAGGAAATCTGCGTTTAACCTAAACTGCCATTAACCTGCTGTAGGAGTTGAAAGCAACGTGACGTCATTGCATTGAAAATCTGAATTTTCGGTAGTTTTCTGGAACAATTTATTTTTCCTTGTTTTTCGAGCAAAACTAATTTCAAAATTACTCTTTCATAAATTATTTTTTCAACATCAGGGTAGCTATCTATAGAAATACCGCATATAGCGTTTTAATAAAGTATTTATTAATTCTTGCGGTAATGCAGTCTAACCTCATTACCGCAACGAGGCAACAAAGTAGTACTGGGCGGAACCGTGTCAAGCTGTTGGCACTGTTTTTCACCCGATAAAGCGATGACGACTATTGAGTACTTCCTTACTTAATGCTTTACCGTTTTAATACAACCAAATGAAACACTGATTTCTCTACGGTGGGCGAAGCCACACAATTCTCTTTCTTTCCCTCTTACTTATAAACAGGATTGGAATGAAAACAGTGCGAGTGGTTACCCCTGGTCAAATAATTTTAATGTAATCATTGTTTTTTAACTCAAGTAAAACAACTTTAAGAAATTATTCTCCTCGCTGTTGTTGTAATAGGATTTTAGGAGAATCAGCGACTAAGACCATATTGCTCCGTGTATATTGTCTGTAAATTGCGTGTGTTCTGTGGTCTATTTTCTATTTGCTGGATGAAAAACCAAGATTCCCACTTGCCTGGCCACGTTGTGAAAAAGGCCCATAAAGATTTCCCCCGTCATCAACGGGACTCGAACTCATGTCTTTTTCCACGAGGGAATTGTCCTCGACTGTAGCACAGTGTGTTATAATCACCAGCTGCCTCACATCGGGTGCAAAAATTGCGGGTTCAAATTGATCAATACCGAGAGGAACTTTTATGGGCTTTTTTTTTTTTTTTCACTCTGTGGCTGAGTTAATTGGTCCTTGACGCGGGTAGCAAAGTTTTTACCGCTGGGAAATTCGGGTTTTTACATCCAGGAAAGAAGGGAGGAAACCAACCAGGGAATACACGCATTTTATGGTCATAATACACATGGGTGGAGGAGGTTGTTCTCGAGCAATTCTAATAGGAGTTTTTTTTTTTAAATAAATCATTTATTTTAATGATTTCCCTCTACGTTTGCCTCTGGCTAGAGACGGAACAACTAGGGGAGGGAGAGCGAGAGCTTTCCCGTGCGCAGCTGGAGAAGGCATTCATAGCACGTGAAGGTTCCTGGGAATCGGCACAGAGGCGCACTTCTCGGGACTTGACCCGAGTACAAATAGACCGAGCAATGCTTCTGCTCCTGGCTATTAATAAGCATTCTGCCTGTTGGGTTTAGCGTAGATCATCTATCTATCTACAACAATAAGATGAGTCTATCGACCCATCTTATTGTTGTTGTTGTAGAATTTTAGGCGCAACAGCAACTTACTCCATGTGGAGCCGTATATAATATGACTGTAAATCGCGTATGTTGTGTGGTCTGCTTTCTGTTTTCCACACCAAAAGTACAAATTTCAGGGAGAAAAAACTACCTTTCCCTGAAACCGACTAACTCGGCCACGTTGTGAAAAAGGCCCATAAAAATTCCTCCCGTCATTGAAGAGAGATTAAAAGTCAGATCTTTTCCACGGGTGTGGGGAGGACGATGATAATACCAATTATGCTACCCACGAGGGCGACCCATCCTGCTGGGTGTCAATAGTGCAGGCTCGTGGTGGTGGTGGTGGTGGTGGTGGTTGTATAATTGTATGGTGAGCATTTTAGTAGTGGATATTCGACTCCTTGATACCAGTGGAGCAATATTTGGATGCATAGGTCTGGAAATCGTTTCTGAACAGGCGCATCTCTTCACGGCTGCAATGTATTCATCTGGAAATGGGTTCTTATAACAGGATAATGCTCATGTCCAGTGGCGGCTCGTGACTCTGATGTTTGGGGGTGCTGCGTCTTAACGTTACATTAAATTGCCTTGGTTATAAGACATGTAGACATACACAGTAATAATAATAAGCAGGTTAAAAATACTATAAAACATTAACTAGACATTTACCATTAATAGACTTTGATTTAAAAACAAAATCCATTCTTCGGTTTTTATTTGTTGAAAATAGATTAATAACTTTTTCATTCAAGTTGGTGCACTGTTGACCAAGCTTTTCTCTATTGAAAGCATTGCTCGAGCATTTAGCCTTTCCTGATTCACAGAGCTCCTTAAAAATGCTTTTGTTCTTTTTAATGTTGAATGGCAGCGTTCGGGCTCTGAAGTAGTCATTGGAATGGTCAAAAGAACTTTTATAAGTTTTGTAAGTTCACCAAGAACTTCAGCTAGATTATTTTCTGAAATAAATTTCAGCAAGTCAGTTAATTTTCAATAATTGCGTAGATCACGTCTGCTATAGAAAACTTCTAATTCCGTAAAAAGTTTTTCTCTTTCAATCATGGGATGATTGAAAGAGTAGTCATATCTTAGTTTTTAAATCATAGTTTTTAAAGGATTTTCACAGTACATTGAATTTCTGATTTTTAGAATGGCATTCTTAAAGTTTCCTATATATTCATGTATTTTAACTGCCTCAATTTGACAGCTACGAATGAAGCTTCTTTAATTTCTCTTTTTATTTCATCCCGGCATATTTGCAGCAAACAGTCAAGAATATCATTCTGAATAGTTTTTGAAATTCCTTTAAGTGTTGCATTACTTTCTAAATAGTCCTTTAAATTGGAATCTAATGGACAGGAGAAATTTATTAATCTTCAGAACACGCCTGGATTTTTAGAATTGTATTTTTCGTCATGTCCACGTAAAGGAATGTCCAAACTGTCCACAAAATTTAATGCAGTCTATTATTTTAGATAATACCTCACTATTCTTGTAACTTTTCTGTTATGTTTGCAGATCGAAAGTCTGTAGGCTTCACTAAGCTGTTCTTTAATATTTACGCTTCCTAAAAGCGATAGTGAAATCACATTATCAATATGTTTCTTGGAACTCTCATGTTTTAGAGTTTTTTCTTTCATTCTGTTTATGTTTATAAAGCCACTTTTTGTCCACGTTAAGTCACCTCCGAACAGTAAACATGAAAAACAAAACCATGCATTTTTAACTTCACAACCACAAAGCCAACTTTTCCTTCAGTACCATTCAGTTTTAAAACTGCGAATATATTTATTATTATTACTTATTCCCCGCTGAGAAATTTGAATCTTTGGCGTGGGGTGGCCTTTTTCAATCGCATTTTTTCTTGGAGAGATAATCGTGAAAAACTAAGTTGCTGAAGTTTATTCACTGTCACGCGATTTACTTAATGGGGAAGCATGGAGGCCATGACTGAATCAAATTTCACAAAATCGTGTGTCGTAGAAATAATGTTTTACTTACACACCACCTCATAACTTCAACTTACCAAGTTCAAGCTCAATTCGCAATTAAGCTATTATCATATAATTACACTGTTGAATGTTGAGTATTGACTTAACACTGATATTATTTAGTTATTTAATGGATATTCGGGCAAACAACAAAAAGACACCGACATTGTGGCTACACAGCCATCATGCGCGCTTTACAGTGACTTTGATTAGTTTCACTTATAAAAATTTTATATTGGCAAGTTGCCAATATGCTGGTTGCCAATGGCAATCAACTGCCAGATATTCACTGGAATGCAGAATGTGTCACTGCCTAGCGCACAGTGAGGCCTACTGTTAATTAAACTTCAAAGTTGGAAACGATTTCTTGTTTTTATTCGTTTATTATTGAAATGATTACTGGAAATAGAGGATGCGCATACTATATGCGGGTCCTGTTAATAAAAATATTCATTGTGTTGCATTGTTCTTCACAAAATTTCATATAACTCTGTTCACTGTATATCTAGATTTAAATAGCTGGGGGGTGCTGCAGTGCCTCAGTGCCTATGGACGAGCTGCCCCTGCCCATGTCACAAGTCCAGAATTGGTTCCAGGCACACGAGAGTGAATTCAGCTTACTGCAGTGGCCTTCCCAGCAGTTACCAGACCTCAATCCAACTGAGCACTTGTGTGAAAAGGTGGAATGAGATCATTGGAGTAGAGTTCCAAACCGTCCAATTCGTGGCAATTTTGGGAATCAATTGAATCAGCCATGATATTTTTTATTCTAATTCCTTTAAGATTTCTATTACATCTTTTATTGTTACTCTATCAAAATCTACAAAAACACATATGAATTGGTCTATTCTACCCTAATGATTTTCCGATTACTGTATCTGCTTTATCATAAATATTGCATCTACACATGATCTGTTTTTTTCTAAATCCTCAATGCCCATTGCTTAATTCTACAATTTTATTTAATCTTCTTGATATTCCTTTTGTGTGCAATTTCAATGACGTGTTTATTTTATTAATACCCCTATAATTTTCTCGAAGTTGCTTATGTCCTTTTTTATATATATTGATACGTTATGTTTTTTAGCAGAACACTTTGTGTGTTCTTTTCTTTAAGAATTTCCTTCAGTATTTTTGCAAGAGATGAGACTAACGCAGAAATTTATGGTAGGTAAAAGCATAAACAATATTTTTCAAAGGGTGAAGAAGGAATTACTCAATATCCCAAAAGTTTCCCAGCCAACTGAAACCAGGCAGGCACTTTAGACCCATCTCTCTTTCCTCGTGTTTATCGAAATTGCTTGAAAAAACAGTACTGAAAACACTTACCCCGCACATTCTCCCTCACAGGCCTCAGCAAATTCATTATTCTTTGCAAAACAGATCAACAGTTAGTAACCTGATTATGACTACCAATGCCATCCTTGGATCATTTGAGGAGAAAGAAGAAATGGCAATCACATATCTTGATCTACAAGCTGCGTTCGATAGTGTTCACATCCTCAAACTCCTTCGAAATTACTATCACATCACAGGCCAAGTATTGAAGTTTCTGGCATTTCTTCTTCAGAATAGAACCATCCAAATGTCCATAGGGAAACAAAGGTATACTAGAAAAATACAAGCAGGCGTTCCACAAGGAGGAGTCCTGTCTGGAATTCTCTTCACAGCTATCATCTAACCGCTAATACACAATAGAACAGATATGATATCATATGCAGATGATTTAAAGATCTTCACAAAAATAAATTCGACCGATGAAGCAAAAAACACCACAGTAACCTTCAACAAGAACTTATCCGAAGTACAGCAGTACCTCACGAATTTTGACCTGCAAGTGAACCCTGAGACATCTGCCATCATGGTATTCTCACTTAAACCCATGCCAACCATTCCCTGTGTTGAAAAGCAAAGAGATTTGGGTGTGATCTTCGACAGAAAATTACGATTCCATCATCGTATAGAAGAACTCTGTGCTAAATTAAACAAGAAACGGTGGGTTGCCAAACATCACTTGCTACACATTCAGAACATAAACCTGATAAAAATATATATCAGGATGATGATTTTCGGAAGTGTACTGTATGGAGTAGAGTTGTGGGGCTCAGCTGCAGACACCACAATTAAACCATTAAAAGCCGCTGAATACTGACTCCTGAAGTGGGCAACCTGGAAATGTCATCTCCCACCACAGCAGCGCACAACACCGATGACCAAAGCGCTGAATTTAACCAGGTTTTCAGCATTAATGCACGAGAGAATACTCATCTTCACCGTAAAAATGATTGCCGAGAGTCTCAGCACCCAACCTTTGGGACACCGTGTGCTGGCGGATTCCCCAACCAGCTCTCCGCTCCACTCCCAAGTTTCTTGCTCTTCCTTCGAGGCTACATTTTAAAGATCGGTTCCTCCCTTATCAGAAGCTCAATCTGGTTCAATCCCTTGATGCCGACTTGTTTAAAATCATAGATGATAAAAAGCACAGGCGGCTCATCCTAGATCTGCACGCGGTCTCCACAACTACCAACTGATCTCAAATCGTTCTGTGTGGGCAAGAAACTCGCAGAAAACCGGACTCAAGGAAAATATCTTTTGTTATCACAATTTGTATTATTTTTATTATTTTGTATTAGTTTTCCTTCCAAGTTAATATTATCTGCTATAAGAACTTTTTTTTTTATATATATATATATAATCTACATCTAGTAAAATGCAAAGTGTTCGATGTCTAACGGCCACAGGGGTTTCCCCCACCTCCGCGTTGGATGTATTTTGAGTATATTCAACGTTAATTAAATTTTAAATTAGTTTTAAATTGATTTAAAATGTATTTTGAATAAAAGTAATGTTTTTATTATTTTACAAAGTACTGAAGAAGCTAGAAATATTTGGATCTATTGATGATTCCCTTGAGCGTTTTTTTTTTTTTTTTTTCGTATATTCAACAGATACAGAACGCCCCCTAACGTAAATAACTTTTAAATTAATAAACTTCAGTTAATGAAAATTTAGATACATTTTGTAAAAATAGAAAGAGAAACAAAATTTATACTACTGTGGATACATTAAATGATATTGATTATGGTACAAGTTTCTTGTGTGTTAATGATATTATGAGGGCAGAGTTGCTGACAACAGTAACCAAGGAAAGTTACTACAGCAAGAGGAAATAAATTAGCAACTGGTACGAAACCGAATTTTTAAGCTTTAATTGTAGTAAAGGCAAGGTACTGTATCTGCACCATAGTCCTTGTCCCTGTTCTTAGGAATTTTTGGCATGTCGACTACCCAGACCGTAATTTGTCCATTTTCTGTACTGTAGAGTGTGTTTATTGTCAAACGGCACAAGGGGTTTCCCCCATCTCCGCGTAGTATACATTGTGGGTGTGGAATAGAACACTGTCAAAGCCAGAGGTTTAAAGTGTATGGGTTTTGTATATGTGTAGTGTAGTGTACCGTTGTTCCTCTGGTCATTTAGCCGCTGGGCCCCTAAAAGGTTCCAACGTTGTCCACACTCTGCCCCGTGGAGGCAGAGCAGGTACACTAGTATTATAGTTATTTACTCTGGCAGGTCCTGCCACCTACTTTCCTGAGATTTCAGTGGCTAGGACCTAAAAAAAAAAACAAAAAAAAAAAAAAAAACGCTACAGATAGGGGTCAGCCAAAAGGATTACTGATTATGCAACTCTAATGTTGTTATTAAGTTTTTGGGTGTAGGCAATTTATAGATGGTTCAGACGCTGGTTACAAGTTAGAGAGGGGGGAAAGGAGACTGAAGGAAGGGGGAAAAGACAGAGATAAGGGGTCCATAGAGATGACCCCCAAATCAGTGGAGCAAGCCCATGCCCCACCAGAGGGAAAAGAGGGATGGCGAGGGGGCAGGCGACCAGGGGTAACTCCCCCTGCTTGGGTGATGGAGAAAAAGAATCACGCAAGGGAGCGTGGCAAAGAAAGCTTAATGGCAGCAGCTGAGCTATGTTTTGGAGTGTCATAGCTTGGACGAAGGTCTCGTCCCATCTTGTCTTCTTTTTCAGAGTCTGGCAAGGTTGTCACACTTGGGACTGTACATAATGTGTCCCGCCCGATGTATACTTGTCACTACGAGTTCGAAGAGCTTTCAGGTCTGGTCGTCAAGTGTGTAGTTATCACTAGATTGTGTCACTAGTACGGGTCTCACCGCGGATTTGTCCCTTTTGTTAAGTCAAAATTAGAGATGTATGTTCACTGCAGTCTGACTTGGGGGCAGTTTCAGGGCTTCTGTCCATTTGGTCACTGGGTCAGCAGAGCTGCTATCACAATTTGTAAAGAGTCTAAATCAGGAAGGTCCAAAACAGTGTTGTCATTCATGGAACAGAGGTCCCATCCCAATAACGATGGTAGTCGTTGACAGTCCAGCTTGAATTTGGGCAAGACGAGTTAATCAGGTGTACGTTCGTTCCAGTGGTAGGGATCTTCTTCTTGTGAAGAGCTCCTGGCAGTATTGCGAAAAGGTCTTGTACTTTCTGTCGCTGTCCAACAAGTAATGCTCCTGGAGTTTTGGATCGAAGTTAATTCTGGTAATCAGAATGCAGCGAAGGTCCTCATACAAAGGGCAGTCATACATTAGGTGAGACCAACTCTCCAGCTCTCCACAATGGCAGAGGGGATCATCAATAATTCCAAGACTTGAGAGTTTGGCTCTGATGGATCCGTGACCTGTTAGCAAGAAAGTTGCGTATAGGTCGGGGGAGAAACATGAAGGAGACTTGGGATATACCTTGTTGATATGTGGAATAAATTTCCTAGTGATATCTGCTGTATATGGAGGCTAAGGCGCTTCTTTTTCAGCAATCAAATTATTAGTGGGATCAATGGTGTGGTCCATGAACGTCACCGATGTGCCTTTTGATAGTTGGTAGAGGAGCCCGCAAATCACCTCCAGGTCCAAAGGAAAGGCGCTTGCCAGCACCTGAAGGGCATGGGTGCTGACAGTACGGCAGGCCCTGGTAATGGTGAGGAGGATAAATCTTTGAATAGTTTCGAGCTTCTTTCTGTTTACTGCAATTTTTGCTCTCGAATACCATATCCCTGCAGCGTATGTAATCGCCGGTAGAAATACTGCTTTCTATTTGCTGTACTATGGTTCATATGGTTTTGTTTTGAATTATGGCTGTTCAAAAGTATATGCACATGTGTGTTCACGGCCAATTTGCATGTTATGAGAGCTAAAATGTCGAGAATAATTCATGGGGTAAATCCTACTCTCTCCTCCTGATAACCACGGCCCAACTAAAGAGGCCTTAAAAATTTCCTCCGGTCTATGACAGGATTCCAACCCAGAGCTCTCCATAGAAGTGACAAGTGGCAATACTGGTTGGAGGAGCACACAGTAATCTCGAGTTAAACTGGGAGGTAACAGTCACCACTGTCGATGATAAAAATGACATTTGGTCTGCACTACAGTCCGACACGAAGTAAGTTCTCTCAACAGTATGGTAAGGTTAATAGAAGAGAACACACTCATGGGGTTCTGTAAATGATATGCATACAGAGGAATTTTAAAAATAAAGAAATAAGAGGGAATTTTTTTTATTGAACAAATCAACGGTCAGAACAAATCTTTACTATAGCACACAGCTCTGGACGCCTCATTCCAAGAAGTTATAGAACGTGTGCAAAGGATGAGAACAAAACTGGATGCAGTGATATACTCGTATTCTTACAGGAAGAGAGAGTAGTTCTTGCTCTCTAAGCCGCAAAGTTTGGAAATTAGGCATCTGTGGAGGGATCTAGCTGAGGTGTTTAAGATGGTTGTTTAAGAATAGGTGTTTGTGAGGATTAAAATGGGCCTTCGTGGGTAGCACGGGTAGTAGAATCACGTCCTCCCACCACTAGGTGAAAAATGCTCCAGTTCGAGTACGGTTGATGACGTCAGGAATTTTTATGGGCCTTTTGCACAACGTATCTGAGTTAGTCAGTCTTCAGACGAGGGTAGCATGGTTTTTTTCTCCCGGAAACTCGGGTGTTTCGCCGAGCAAAACAGAAAATCGACCACAGAACATACGCAATTCACAGACAGTATATACAGAGCAATATGGCCTTAGTCGCTGATGCTCCTAAAACCCTACTACTGCTACTGATTAAAATGGTTGAGTAAACTTGATGGAGTCCTCTTTTTAAGATGAAGCAAACAAAGGACGATTTTAAATTAAAGAAAGATAATTATGGACTGGATGTAAGAAAATTTGCGTATAAAAGAGTAACCAGATATTGGAACAAAAATTAGCTAACCATCTAGTTTTGCAAAGAGGATTAGATAAATATTTGGAAGGAGTTAACGAACAAACTTTTTTGAAGGAAAATATTAGATAAATTTTGCTTACTTGCATCTTTTGTCATTTTCTTGGTAATAGCAATGCAAAAATTAAATAAAAACAAACAAAAAACAATGTAGGCATTGAAAAACCGAGATTTTGTGTGTAGTCCAATCCAGACCAAATGTACAGTATGTGAGGAAGTTCTAGGGTAATTACAAAAAGTCAAATATTATTCGTTGCTGAATAATATTTGTCCCAAAAACCTGTGACGGCATTAACTTCTCACCTCTCGTCCTTCATAATTGCAAGCAACAGGTGTTCCAAGTCAGTAAAAAACTGCCCAAAACACATTTCAAATTATCATATCTTGCAAAGAAATCGGAACACAACCGGAAGAGGTCAGACTATGATCATTTCGCTGCTAAAGAAATAAAAGATGCGTGAATTGCATATAATATCATCTATTATTGAGGAAGTAGAGAAAGTTCAAAGACCCATAACGGGGATTCAGCCGGCAGGTGTTCAAAGTGAAGATGGATGTTATTCATCTGGGTGAAAGATCTAGAAAGAAAAAAATCAATATTTCAGCGAAAACTTGTAATGACGTGCTATGAAGCTGCCTACGTACGCTCTTGGAATTAAAGAACAACAATCCTTATTTGAAGCGTAAACAAAATCAAATTGCTACGTATTTTAGAAATCAATCCATTTATTTACTAAAATAGATTTGGTCATCTAAAATGAGAAACGCTGAAGACAGTTTTATTTATTAGTTTACTTTCCAAGAATGAAAAATGGATTTATTGAGATCCTGTGCGCATTTTAAAAATAATCTTTGTGTCTACAGTCCAATGTTAATCCAGATTTACAGCGTAAGAGATGATTTCGTTTCTAGCCGCCATCTTGAAATAAAATGATTGCTTTTTAAATTATAAAATCACCTTTTTACAACTCCCGCTTTTACAGCCTGATCCAAACTAAGTTTATGGTTGATCAAGGGTAGCTTATCAGGGATGTCAATATTTCTATTTACAAGTGAAAATTTAAAATAAAACGAAAATGGTTAACATTGGATCATCAGCATTTCAATCACATTGTTTAGACTTTTGTACAGATGGTGTTGAACTAAAGAAAAAAAAAAGCTGAATGCGATTTTAAACAGTTAGCGACTTGAGTATTTTGTTGAATTAATTACAAAACTGGATATATTAACTTTGAACGGTGCAAAATACTTTAAAGTATTTTCAACTGATTTTTTACTATCATCAGCGCCGACCTTAGAGTTCAGTAGACCCCGAGACGAAAACTAATAATGGGTAAAAGAACACTAAAAAAAAAAACGACTAAACTATTATATTAAGGTCACCTGAAAAATCACTTTCAACTACTCATTTGTATTGCATGTTTTCTCTGGTCGATTTGCCTCATTTTCTGGATGAAAAAGCCCAAGTTTTTCCGAGGGAAAACCTTGCTATCTACGCCTGAGCCCGACTAACTCAGCCGCGAGTGAAAAAACCCATAAAAGTTCCTCGCGCCAGCGATGGGATTCGAACCCGAGCCTTTTCCACCCGGTGTGCTACTAACGCAGTCTAAAAGGACACTAAGGAGGAATTCTGTCTGAATTATGGGGTTTCGGTGCCGAGTGCATTGCATTCGCTGCACCTCACTAAGGACTGGCCTTTACCATTATCGAACAAACAAATGACATATGTACATGTAATGTCTATAGAACACTCTTTCCTTGTGAAATCAATTTTGTTTTATACATACTTTATTTTTAACGATTTATTTTCCGCAGCTGTTGGCTCTTGTAAATAAACATGGTTATGTATGTAAGATCTTCAGAGCTATCCCCATGAAAAATCATTCCACCATTTTAATGCGACAGCTGCATAAGTCTTGAGAATGGCTAAGTGCCGTATATGTTTATCGAATGAGAGTCATAATTCTAGAAGACATTCCTCTCTGACACCCCACTTTTGCTCAAGGACATTACATATAGATGGTTAGTCTGCGAATATGCTTTTTCCTTCCCGGCCCCTTTTTTGTGCGTATCAAATTAATGTAATTTTTTTTTAGAAATAAAAAATATATATATATAATTTGAATTATTAATTATCTGCCACTTATATTTTGTTACAGCCATACCTTAGGCAGTTCAGGGTCGTCGTTAAGAAAGTGCTGGTGGCAGATTCGTTATTTTTATTATTTTTTTATTACACTAATGGCCGTCTTCAAGTGAAATTGAAGCATTTTTCCATGGAATGTCAAGCACACCACCTACTGAATATTAAGAGCAGAGTAATATGATGACGTCACTGACACGTGTTCTAGCAGATAATGGCAGACGAGAATTAGCTTCACTAGCACAATTGTCAATTTATTATTTGATATCGTCACTCACTGGACATCAAAAAAGCCGAACACGGATATGCAGTTGATGATAAATATATCATATATTTTTTTGTTCAAATCCGGGGCTGTCCCAGAGTAACTGATAGTTTCCTTTTTTTTTTTTCCCTTGACCTTACAGGTGGAGTGTAATGTTTGAATGACCCAGCAGACAGCATTGCTATAAACGGAGTGGCTGGCGCTGGAGTTCAAGCGTCTTTGGTTTCGACTCTAGCAAAAAATGATGTCTGCTGCTCAGTTGAAACAGCGCTGAACGATAAGATTTTATGTTCGATAAAGGTCAGTTGTTGAGACTGTTTCATTGAAGAAAGAGGCGTACAAAGAAAAATAATATTTTGGGGAAGAGGTTGCTGTTGTAGGGTTTTACGCGCATCAGCGACTTAGGCCAGATTACACTATATATTATGTCTGTAAATTCGTCGATTTTTCTTTTTTTTTTTCAAAACGAAAAATCCGAGTTTCTGTGAGAAGAAAAACATATACTCTCCCCTGAGACCGACTAACTCAGCCACGTTGAGGAAAATGTTCATACAAATTCCTCATGTCATTGACGGGATTCGAATCCGTGACTTTTCCTCCTGGTGTGGAGAGGACGGCGCTTAATCACTGGGCTATACGTGGTGGTGAGGATGGAATGGTGTGATATCATTAATTTACAGAATATACAAAAATTTGAGAGGATGACCAGTTCGCGCGATTTTTTTTATAAAAATTATTTTATAAAAACAATTTTTAAAAAATAAAAATTCAAATCTTCTGGAATTGTCTCTGGTTCCAAAAGATTATTTATCTGTCTGCATGTTTTTGTATAACTACCTAGTGCTCAATGCAACTTCGACGATCTGGATAGTGGGTTTTGCATGACATTTCAAATGATTCAAATTATTTGTAGCTGTTTCTCAGCATGAAATATTTAGCTCCAGATTAAATACGCCATTTTTTTTTACCATAATACACTTTCTTTTTCAGGAAAATATTGCTTAATGTTGCCCTGATCTTCTGGTCTGCTAGATGCACCCAGTGATATTTGCAGCCATGGCTAGACATACTATGGTCCACAATACAGACCACATTGCAGGGCTTAAATCCCTCCTAAAGAGACTCAATCAAAACGAAAAAACAAGAAATCTGGTAAATTTACATAGATTCAAAGCAGCTGCTCTAATGATCGACTGTTCTCCCCCACTCCAAATAATCCTAGGTGCACCCATATATGTCAATCCTTCCAGGTGACTCTCTTTAAAAAGTTAACTGTTTTATGGCATGAGCAATTCAGATCAACAGAGAAAACAAATGTACAGTTGCTGAATTGTACAGTTTCTCGAGGCCTTAGTCAGCTACATTTATTGGGAATTTAAATTGACAAACTTTTTAAAGTATTCATGTGCGAGGAATGGACTGAGGAACGTAGGCACCAAATCACGAGTTGATACCAACAGGAAGAGTGAAACGACCAACCGTTTACTTGTGTGAATGCGTGAAAAATTAGCTGTAATTGGTGAAGAACGAATCAATTGCCATATCTTTAAAAAATGTAGAATCAGCAATGTCTTTAATGTCCCTGACGATGGTGCACTCTCTGAAGAAGCCTCATTTTACAAATTTTGTTTAATAAGCACTTGTGAATTTGTGTCTCGAATATATCCACTGAAATATCTTTTCCAAAAATTTGTCTCTTAAAAGTGGATGCGTCTTATCATCCGCGGAAATTATGGCAAATAGTACTAAGCACGAATCGATGGCGATTCTTTCCTGTGGCTTGTCCGGTAGTTTTTTTGCACCTGAGTATTAAATTTGGTCTGAACAAACCAATTATCTCAATTCGCAATTTCTTATAGCACAGAGTATTGCTACAGAAATGGTGAATTCAGACTCCATTTACACTACCTGTTATCACGTCTCAAGGGTTCCACCCATTGATTGTTCAACAGATCAATAAAACTTTTCAGCGTTTCTAATCAATGGGTTCAAACTGTTTTTTTGCACGTCTCATTTAATCCTTTTTAATGGGTAATCAAGTTAGAATATGAAAAACTGTGCTCAATCTATATTAATTAAACATCATTTCTTAATAGTAAAGGATCAAAACTTTGTCCTGAACCATCTACAATGACACATAATTTATAAATAAAAGATGCAATGCAGAAACAAGACAGCGCTGATTGGATGAATCTTAAATTTTAAATTGCTCCTGAACGCTTTCCAATAATACCAAAGTCCAGAGAGGGGTAAAAATATTCCTTATCAATCGATTCCCGACTGAACTCCTTTAAGCCAGCCTAACTCCGAATTTGTGGTGGGAGGAGAAAAACACAGGCTGTAATACTACTAACCAGCGGGTGGCGGTTCCTTGTTATTCGGACTGCGTATTCGACGTGCCTAATATGGAGGTTTGCAGAAGCTATCCAGATGTTATCTTGTCACATACGTTTTTCATACAAAATGAACCTGCCGGAAAAGTTTCAAAACATACCTGGTTCGTGATAAAGGTTTACTGCATCAAGTTTGTGATTTATATTGACGTTTCTATAATAAAGAGAAAAAACATTGGCAGCGTAGTATACACCAAGATTGGCTAGATGTCTATACGTTCTTGTCAGGATGTTTCAACCCTTAAGCATTTACGTTGCTAGCCTCTTTACAAACATGGTCATTCAACTGACTTTTGTGCGATATTACATAATAGAAGGGGCCCCTTTGCTAAAACAAGACTCGATCACGCAAGCAGATGGTCATTATCACGATATCATCAGACTGATTACATAACTGCTCTACTCCACATTCTTGCCCTCTGTCAAACTGGTGAAAATCACGTGACGACTCATTACCACAGACAGAATAAGTGACTTTAAAGCAGGTGCTTTACCGCATTCATCGTCTGCACAGTTAATTTACTAACAGCATATCTGATAGTGCTGTCAGATGGTCCATGGCTAATTAATTTCAGTTTAAGAAAATAGCACTTAAGAAACTTGTTGATCTAGTGATGTAAATTGCGAACGTTACAAGAGTAATGAATAGTGAGAAAGTAGCAGGTGCATGGGTTTTATAATAGACATTCATTTTGAATGCAAATATTTATCTGATAACAGGTTAGGATTCTGTTGAGAAATTATTCAGTTAATGAATATTTCATTGAGCTAGAGTAGCTAGTTTTTACTTTTGGTTGTTTTCAGAACAGGTGGAACTACATAGATATTTAATCTCAGACTTTAGACATTCTGAGAAATCTGGATTTACATCCATGGAAATTTCTAAAAGCCTCCTCAATCGGACTGTAGTTAGCTGATTTCAGGAGGAGTGGGAATTAACTCCTTGAGTTATTTTGGATTTTTCATCCAGAAATGTGTAAATCGGCCATTAAACATACGAGATGTGGCAATAAAGTTCCCGGACTGGTGCTATTGGGTCATGTTCGATAAGTTTGAAAATATAATGGAAGTGATATGTTATAGTTCAAACTTCTCCCAACGGATCATGGTACAAAGATTGCCCTCGTGGGTAGCACAGTTGATAGGGTCACCGTCCTCCCCACACTGGGTGGAAAAGACCTGAGTTCCAATCCTGTCGATAACATGAGGAACTTTTATGGGTCTTTTTCACAGCATGGCTGAGTTAGTCGGTTTTAGGCAAAGTAGCATGGTTTTTTAATCCTAGAAACTCGGGTTTTGCGTCCAGCGAATAAAAAATCGATCACAGAACACAAGCAATTTACAGAGCAATATGGTCTTAGTCGCTGATGCTCCTGAAACCTTGCTACACTACAAAAATTGTCCAATAGGCTGACAAGTCTCAAGCAACAACCAGTTTCGTTAGTAATAAAAATTAACGTTAAGTGCCACGATTTTGCAAGGGAGCAACGAACAAATATCAAATTTTGCTTTAAACTTGGAAAATCAGCAACTGAAATGTTAAAAACTGATTATGGTGATGAAATGGTAAGTCGTACCAATGTGTTTGAGCGGTATAAGAGGTTCAAAGACGTGAGAATGTTGGCGACGACCCTAAAAATGGGCGTCCATCAACTTCGGGAAATTGTGACAAGAGATCGTCGTTTTACAAATTTTCCATGAAGATTTAGGGAAAAGGAAGATCTGTGCAAAATTTGTGTCGCACAGCCTTACAGTTGAGCAGAAGCAACAAAGAGTGAAATCATACGAAGACTTCGCCCAGACTTGTCTAGACAATCCTAATTTCCTCGACTATTGTCACTGGAGATGAGTAATGGGTGTTTCATTACGACGTAGAGACGAAGCGTCAGAGCATGCAGTGACTTCAAAATCAGCAAGGCCCAAAAAGTTACGTTTGCACAAATCCAGGATCAAGACAATACTGATCGTGTTTTAAGACAAACAAGGTGAAATTCACAAGGAATTTGTACCTGAAGGGAGAGAGTAAACACTGTATTCTACAAACAGGTGCTTCAAAGACTATTGAAGCGCATTTCCCGGGTAAGGCCGCATTTTCGTTGTAATAAGTGCATTCAATCAGGTTGTGATTATTTTGAATAAAAATAAAACCATTTTTGAGCTGCTTCACATTGTGTTCTTTTTATTGAGTCTCGTATACTTGTACAGAAGTTAGACATACCGCGTAACATGGCCTTAGATACTAATGCGCTATGACGCGGCTGTGTAAATAACATGTGTTTATGGTCCTACGCTGTCGTTACAAGCAAACAGTAAAAATAATAGAATTCAGAATTGATTGGGGCAATAGTCGATACACCAGTAACATTTGGTTTAATAATTAGACAAAATTTTAATGAGTATTTGTCGTTTTTAGTAGATTCCATTTATTTGGGTAAATACGAGACAGTGACTATGAATTTTAATATGTGAAATTACTTCCCTTCAAAATAACCTCTTCATTAGTCTGCTTTTGCTGTGGTAGGGTTTAGGAGCATAAGCGACTAAGGCCATATTGCTCTGTGTATACTATCTTAAATTTCATATGCTTTGTGGTCGATCTGGACGAAAAACCAGAGTTTCCGGGAGAAAAAACCATGCTTCCCTTGCCTGAGATCGACTAACTCAGCCACGTTGTGAAAAAAAGGTCTGTAAAAATTTTCTCACGTCACTGACGGGACTCGAACTCAGGTCTTTTTTTACGCCGTGTGGGGAACGACGACGATTTTAAAAACTGTGCTACTCACGAGGGTCTTTATTAATCTGCTGGCTTCATCAGCTGGTCATCCTTACTGATTTGTCGTATTTCTTAGCCAACTCTAGTAAAAAAAAAAAAAAAAGTGGATATAGAAACAACTGTGACAGTGAAGTCAAAAGTGTTCCCTTGTAATAATGCGCACATCATCGTGTGTGATAAGGGGGCTCACATCTGGTGAGTATGGGCTTGGCACACCCAGGGTCCTGAGCTGGATATCATCATTCTTCTCTTTCTTGGTGATTCCCTTCTACTTTTGACTCACTCTCTCTCTCTCTCTCTCTCTCTCTCTCTCTCTCAGGGTTACTCGGGAACTTTCTTTTTTTTTCTTGGTGCAGTATAAGCCTCAGGCTTCCTTGCATCATATGAATATTAATAATAATAATAAGAAGAACGGTAGAGTTCACGTTACTTCTTTTGAATTTCTGAACGTGGCCTGACCAGGAGAAAATTCTTGTTCTAAAGAGTTGAAATTCTTGTGGTAAGAGTTGAAACATCCCTTTAGACACTTTATCAGTCACAATTTGATGCCATCAATATCAATAAACAACGATCATCGCTTGATTCTTTTTTATCTGCTGTAGATGACATTTTCTGGACAAAGTTACAAAAGGTGTTTCGAAATTCAAATGTTTCCAATACTGTATATCGAAATCAATTTTTGTTGATTATACATTGTACACCTCATTGTATTTTCCAGTTTGACAAAAATTCTGTCTTTTCAAACAGCCAGAAGTACTATTCTGCCTTTCCTTAAATGCTAATCTCCAAATCATTCTTCAAATGGAAGAGGGGAGGGGGGGATTTAGTTAACTTCGATTATTTTAAAACACCCAATCCTGTCTTATTTTCAGAAATCACAATCTGCTACATCTTCAACAGCATTTTGATTTCCACTCTAGAATATATCTCGCCCTTTTAATTTATTCTACTGTATTGTCATTGATTCGAGGTCGAATATTCCCAACAATCAGCAGCTGATATCCTCAGAATCAAACTAAAATTTGGGTCTTAAAACACATGTTCCTTCATGAGGTCGGGACGCGAATCGGGTTAATTAACTGAGTTTGAAACCAATTTGTTTAGTAAAAATCCTGGAGAAAAAATTCAATTTTCCCTTCTTCAATGTCTTCTGGTTTATCATTTATTGCAGATTTGACTTCTTTTTTCCATCAAAAAAAAAAAAAAATTAATGAAAATAAAATAAATTTTTGAATTTGAATGGAGAAGAAAGAATTTCGCACTTAACCCCTTTCCTCCTCCGCAAGTGTGTTCACAGTTCTTTTAAGGTCATTCATCGAGATAAAAGTTGGTGCGGGTGATCACACTAACGTGTCTGCGAAGCTTTATGTGGTAGCCAATTACCTTGAGTGACAGAAACGGAAAACCTTTTACATTTTACCAATCACTGTTTTTTTTTTCTCTCCCTCTTCCTCACCTGTTCGTAAAGGTCATGAACAGTAACGCATACGTTGAAGTCAACTCACGCTGACAACATGACTTGAAGGATGTAGAAACCTTTCTAACATGAACGGATAACAATGGGAGTTAAACAGCCTTGCGTTTTTTCTTTCTTTCAGTTTTAGGAGTCACCATCCTGTTGCGTGTCTCGTTCCATTTTCCCATCTCTTTCTACAGTTATCCATTAAATATCTTCCTCCCCCCTTCAACTCTTCCTTTTTCATGTACAGACATTCATAAATGTCTCCTGGTTTGACATTTATAGTATGTTTGTTTACTGTTCATCGACTGCATTTTCAAATGACGTTTCGTTCCATTCAGTCACTGTCAGTCGTAATTTAAAAATATGTGGAACAAACCATTAAAAAAGGGCGAGATTAAGAACTTGTAGAGTAAATTACTGATGGAAATCTTATTTCCAAGTTATTTCTCAGTTGTGATTTTTTTTTTTATAATTTAAAAATATTTTTCAGTGCCCAGTTGCAGTGCCTTTTCAGTCAAACTAAGGTCATGAGGATTGAGAATGTCGTATCGGTAAACTGCTTGTCTTTTATGGTCAGTTTTTCTATTTTTTCGATGAAAAACACAAGTTTCTTGGGGGGGGGAGCTAAAACCATGCAACTCTTGCCTGTGACTAACTCGATCAAATTGGGAGGGGGGGAAGAAGCCGTGCGGATCGTAACTATTGTGGTAACCCCGATGGCGTTCCTTAAGCGTAGTTTTATGTTTCTGCCACTGAGATCATACTAGGTACGGTTTACGATTTTATGTTTTATTAGGATGGCGAATTTAAGAACAAAGAGTTCAACAGGGTTAAAAAGTTAATGAGAACTTTTAAAAAGGGGTCATAGAGCATCTAGGGGAGGCTGTCAGGCATAAGAGTCGAGGAAAATGGTACACTGGAAATTGGTTATTCGATCATGATAAATCAAATGTGGAAACTTACACCGCTTTATTCTATGCAATGATTTCTAGTAAAGAAATCGTTGGGTGGAACGATTTTGGCAGATCCAGCGTTCATGTTGTTTTTTGAGAAAGACGAATAGAGTAGACATATAAGGCAGATCCAATCTTAGGTGGAGGTAACAGCATATGAAAATTGTTCTGTTTATAGATAATACAGAAGATTTACATACAAATATATGGATTCATCCTTAGCCAAAAATAACACGGTCTGGTCCTTTGCTCTTCGTACTTACTAGTTCCCATAGTTTCATTTTTCAATATTTAGACTTAAAGGGAAGGAATAAAATTTAATAACATTATGGAGATCCAACAAACAGGGGTTCAAGAAGTGCTTTCAGCGATAACAGGAACAGTGAGTCACCTCGCAAGGGGATGTCATGTCATGAAATAGTTGGTAAGTGAAATAACTTTTTTTTTTATTATAGCACAGAAACTTTCCGATTACTCCTCTTACACTACGTAAGAGAAACAGTTTTCTAAACCTGAGTTGGTGACGCATCTTTCTCAGAACAACTGATGTCGTCACCAGTCCCATTCAAACAGTTACTTTTCTGTCTCTATATCGTGATATTATGGTATCCAATAATGATTGCAAAAAGCCAGCTTGAGAGACTGCAAGACTCAAAAAAAAAAAGTATTTTTTTTAACTTTTGAATTGAAAAGACTCTTTCCACTAGTTGTAATCTTAATCTTAATGATCATATTAATTGAATAAATGTTTCCTCGTGGTAACACAGTTGTTAAAATCACCCTCATCCCCATACCGGGTGGAAAAGACTTGACTTTGAATCCCGTAAATGATCGAGGGATTTCTATGGGCCTTTTTCAAAATGTGGCTGAGTTAGTTAGTCTCAGCCGGCGATTTTTTTTTACTCCAGGAAACCCGAGTGTTCCTTAACAACAAATTGACTACAGAACACATGCAATTTATAGGCATAATATATACGCGCAATATAGCAAGTTGCTGATGCGCCTAAAACCTTAAAACAACAACATAAATAAATGTAAATAAATCTTACTTAAATTAGTTAGTGTTGCATAATCGTACCCTTATAGGTAACACAATGGACAAAGTTGAGGCTCGCACACATGCGGGTGGAAAAGGAACTCAATTCTTGCCGGAAACGCCTTAGTTGAAAAATACTCGCGTCAAGACGATTAGAAGTGAATGGACATTTACAGGCGTTTTTCACACTGTGGCCAAGTTAGTCAGTCTCAGACGACAGTGAGATATACAATGCACATATGAAAATTCACATTAGTGCCAAGTAAAAAAAAAAAAAAATCCAGACAGCAAATCGTGAGATCCGATTATTTAGGTGATCACACCTAAATATTTAAATTAAAATGAAGAAATGGGCGGCGGAATTTCAACAAAAATGGAAGTAGATCTTAAAACACAAAATGCTCTCCACCTTTGTTCTGGACAACTCAATCTGCACATACTTGCTATATTCTTTACAAATATGCTATAAATAATTCTCCTTTGGAGTTTTTCTGAGATATTTTAATGGTCTCGCATTCCAAACCAGTTTTCGAAGAAGTGAATACTTATTTTATTTAAATATGCATTATTGTTATGCTTAATTAAGGGAGTTGAGTTCTTTCCTATTAAATAATATACAGGAGAAGATCGGCGTGGGAGGCTATCTGTTTATCCAGACGTTCAACCTCTTCCTCAGTGCCTGAGTGCATGAATAACATTGTGATTGTGCAGTAAGATAAACATCTTCATTACATGAGAAAAGGAAAAGCAGCTGTTCATTATCACATCATTTTCTCTTGGAAAAGTAAGGCTGAGTCATGTTAAAAGGGAATAAAGGGGAAAGCATATATACAGCGGATGGAAGATGACACATGCAGCGTTATTGGTGTTTATTTATGTAGGCGAACATCGTTCTAGCAGGCAGGAAGGAGAACAATCACAACTTCATGAACTGTGAGCTTATTGCACTTGGTTTGTAAAAAAAGTTGGAGTTAAAAGGATAAATTTGTTTCGAACTTCGAGAGTAATATTACAAAGCAAACTGAAATTCAACTACATGTATCACCTTCGGCTGTGTTCAACGGTCTGCCGAAGTATTAAAGTAAAAAATTGAGTAAAAATTAAAATAATAGATAATATTCGTAAGCCTAATTTCAATATTTATTTATGTTTACTAAAATTTGCATTTGTTTTGAAAGTCGTGATTTTTCTATTAAAGAAAAGCAACCAGTTCTTATACTACATATACATAATTCTCAAACTTTTCACTATCGCACAGCCTTTTGAATTCCTAATAAAATGGCGCCCACCAACTCGAAAATCGTTTTAATTTAGCGCATCGATCTCATATTGTGGTAGAAATTTGCTAAGAGTTGCCTTAGTATTGCACTGCTCTAAATAAAAGGCACTACTCCAATAGAGAAGTAAATTGCTTTTTGTTTAAAGATTACGCCACTACCCAGATCAGGTTTTCGACTCTAATTGGAGCCTCATCGAATGAGACTCCAATCAGAGTCGAAATCTGGGTAGTAAAGAAGTTTTAATGAGAAGGATAAGCTTACTTTATTGAACAGAGTTTTTACTGTGGCTGCATTTCTGAAATGTCTACCCTCAGTTCTTTATGTTCAAGCTGGAACAACGCTTTGATTTCTTGACAGCAGCATCATCTGAAAATCTGTCTCTCATAAGTAGGTTGTTGCGAAAGGAATTTAAATAAGGATAGGGCAGTCTTATATTCAAATCAAAAATCACTCAGAAACTAATTGTTAAACCTGATTCTCAGAGAAGAATCTGTGGAGATGTCATTCAGTTTTTCCTGTTCATTCATTTGTAATAAAATAAGTTTATAATTAAAAGAGTGTCTGATGCAGTTGAACTGTTTTTTTAGTACACGTATTTTGCCGTTTTGTTTATTTATTATTGATTTTACAGTCGATGTTTAAGTAAAATAAAGCAAATATTACTATTTACTTATACAAATAAATTCTATAAATGAATAATTTCTCAAAGTGTGTTCTCAAAAAATAAAAAAATTGTGGAGTAATCAAACTCAATGAGGAAATCAACGTCAGTATAAAAGTCTGCATGGTAACGACTTTCTTTTTAAAAGGGGTGCACTTAATTTCTGAATTCACACACACGTTTTAACACTTTTAGTTTGGATAACCACCTCACTTCGCTGTAGAGTCAAACCCATATGTTTGACTCCATTTCTTCAGGGCCCTCGTGGGTAGTACAGTTGGTAGGATCGTCGTCCTCCCCACACCGGGTGGAAAAGACCTGAGTTCGAATCGCATCGATGACGGAAGGAATTTTTATGGGTCTTTTTCACAACGTGGCTGAGTTAGTCGGTCTCATGCAAGAGCAGCATGGGTTTTTCTCCCAGAAACTTGGATTTTTCTTCCAGCAAACAGAAAATCGACCTCAGAACACACGCAATTTACAGCAACATACGGGGCAATATGGTTAATCGTCGATGCTCCAAAACCCAACAACAACCAACCATTTCTTCAGGGTTTTTGAAAAGTTTTACCTTGAATTTTGATTAAATTAACTATTTTAAAAAGTTTGTTTGATTCAGTGTAGAAAGATTATTGCTTTTCCCTGTGTTGTGAAAAAGAACATAGCATATTGTACATGTTATTTCTAAAAATTTTTCTGAGTCATTAGAGACGCCCAAAGGATGGTCCATGGATAAAAATGTAGTGCTTCAAACGACTCTCAAGTTCATTTGTGAGTCGTTTGAAGCACTACGTTCTTAATTATGATAATACGCCTTGTAAGGTTATAGACTGACTAAAAGAATATAAGAGATGCACAGCGGGTTTAGCCTTCCCAAGGAACAACTAATGGGAAAATCATGCGAAAACAGTAAATCAAGCCAACGAATTGGAGACTATATATATACGAGAGGCTCCCAATAAGTAAGGTAACGCATTTTTTCTTTCGATGAAATTTAATAATACGAAGTTGAAATTACACACTAAGAAATAAGTGAACATGCACTACTTCTCCACAAAGTCTCCAGTTTTATTGATGCACTAATCCCAACGATGGATCAGTTTATCAATACCAGTACTGAAGAAGTCCGGGCCCACAGGCAGTAACCAACATCGCACCGCCTGATGAACTTCCTCATCCGTGGTGAAATGCTATCCTGAAAAGTGTTTTTTCAGAGAGGCGAACAAATGGAAGTCTGAAGGTGCTTAGTCTGGGCTGTAGGGGGGAATGTGACAGATTTTCCCAACGATTATGGCGCAACCACTCACGAGTGGTGTGGACAGTGTGTGGAGTTGCGTTGTCGTGCAACAAAATCACGCCGCTTGTCAGGAGTCCTGGTCGTTTGCGTCGAATGTTGGCTTTCAGTTTTTCCAACATTGCACAATAAAGCTGTGTATTGATGTTCCTCCCTTCGGCAAGAAATCCACCAACAGAACGCCTTGGCGATCCCAGAACACTGTGGACATGATGTCGCTCTTCAATGTCAACACGACCCGCTTTAAATTCATTGCACCAAAAACACACCTGTTTCTTTGTCATCACCTTTTCGTCATACACAGCAACCAGTTTACGGTGAATGTCACTTGGTGAAGACCCTTTTGCTTGCAAAAAGCGAATAACTTCACGAGCACCTGTTTTGGACCACACTCGCACGGTAGCCGCCATTTTGCAACTGGAATCTGCTGTGAGGCGACAGTACCGCAACACTGCACTGGTGGTCTTTTTGAACGTTATTAACGGGTCTATCTGTCCACCGCGTTTCATCTCATTCCCTTTCACCATTATTAAGAAAAAAAAAAATGCGTTAGCGTTACCTTACTTTTCGGAAACCCCTCGTATATAATAACGTCCGTTCAAACAAAGCCGAGAACATCCATATTGAAATTTGGAGAATCCACCACAGCAGACAATATATGAAAATTCTTTTAGGAAGAAATGGGGATCAAGATGGCTGTGAAATCCCTTTTCTAAAGAAAGTCTCCTATGACTCCTCCATTTTTTGCTTGTAATAAACGTGATGAACCAAAATTACCGAATACTAACGCCTAGCCACCAGGAACATTAATAAACACATATATACAGAACGAACCTATCTTCGTCCTACCAAATGAAATCGACTACAACACAGAGATAGAAACTTAAGACTGTCTCTTAAAAGCCTGTCCAAAATTTCTCTTAAATGCTTTTACAAAAATGAAATCAGCATAATCAATAAACTACACTCTCTACAAACCATCATGTTATTATATGAATATCATCTCACTTCCTTAACTGAAATTTGGTTATCACACAGAAAGAAAATGAATGGTAACAGCTTAGCCTCATACATACCTCACCTTCCATAACTGCAGAGATAGCAGAAATGGCGGAAGCGTCGCCTTATTTTACTCATTGAGTTACAAACAGGTGAGCAAATCTGATAACTTTGAAGCATTGTGTACTACTTTCAGAAAGGATCCCTTACAGCTTCACATCTGTCCTTGTATATCTACTCCGACCATATGGAAGATTCAAGGAGATTCAAGATTCCTCCTGGAACGGATGGAAGTCAGTCCAGCCCATAATACCTAAATTCATTATAGGGCATACCATATACTCCACATTTATTATAGGCGATTTAAACATGACCACCCAAAATGATAAGGCCTCTTTGACGATCTCGTTGATAATATTTAGTTTGGTCCAGCAGATCACACCTCCTACCAGGAGAAACCATATGTTGGATCTATTGTTCCACAATCTTGCACATTTCATTGCGACCTCAGAACAGTACACAACTTTTCGTATAATTGCTCTCCTATCATATTTGATTTCAATGTTACCAACGACTCAAATTCAGGTAAAGCATTAGGTAATGAAGAAGTGATGACCCAGTACTTAAACCCAGAAGTCTTGCACATCTGACTGAGGTGAATTGGAAGGCAAGGCTGTAGTGAAGGGTATACGCGAGTATACGCTATATACCCTCTGAATTTTAGGCAAATAGCGTATTTTCAAGGTTTCTTCAAGCCTTTCAAAAACCAGGTTTTTGAAAGACTTGAAAAAACAAATATTATTAAAATATATATACACTACTGAAAAATAAAAAAAATAAAATTATTAGAATTTGATTCTTAGGCAATACTTATAGTTTTATGTGACTTCAATGCGACCAAAGCGATCGATTAATAAGCCTGATATGCACAGTATACTCTCTGCTTTTCGTGACATTCATAGAGTATACCTTCTGCTAATTTTATGATTACAGCACTGCTGGAAGGATGTACAACATGAATCAATAGACGTCGCCATATCAAGCCTGCAAACGAGCTAGTTGAAATTTCCACTCAAGGAGCTGCCAAGAAAATAAAAATCTGCGGAAGATCTAATTTATGATTCAACGCTAAAGTCAGAGTAGCATTCAACAGAAAACAAAAAGCATTCCGAAAATGAAAAGGCATAATAACTCGGTGGACTATCACATCTACAAGAAAAGGGCGGGCCAGCTTTCTCAAATGCAAAAGAATGCAATTAGTACTGAGCAGGAAAAACCACTCCAGAAGTCCTTGCGGTAGCACATTATAACGTCCTCCCCACATTCTTCCCGTCGTCGTCTCACACCGGGTGGAAAAACTCATTTGGTTTGAATCCCGTAAATGACGCGAGGAAGTTTTATGGGCTTTTTTACTCCCTGGCTGAGTTAGTCGGTCTCAAGCGAAGACAAAGGTTTTTTCTTCCAGAACTCTGATTTGTCGTCCAACAAAACAAGCAAACCAGAGAACACACGCAATTTATGAACATAATACACATGGGCAGATGAGATTGTTCTCGGGTAACCCTAATATATGGCAGTATTTTAAACCACTCCAGAAGAATAACATCCAAATTTAACTTGACATTTCACATGGAGGAAAAGGTATTTCCGGAAACTTTGAATTTCAACCAACTGCTATCAGACCCAAGAATCCCAAACCTAAATGACTTCGTCATTATAGATACAGACCCTTCCAACTATGTCTATAACACCTTATAAATACTGTCAACTGACTTCTCAAAAAAACAACAATAGGTCCTGATATTTTCCTTTATTCATGGTCAAAGTGTGTAGTGCCTTCATTGCGGAACCCCTTCTGACAATCTTTAATCATACAGGAGCTCACATCTGGTGAGTATGGGCTTGGCACACCCAGGGTCCTGAGCTGGATATCATCATTCTTCTCTTTCTTGGTGATTCTCTTCTCTTCTCTCTCTCTCTCTCTCTCTCTCTCTCTCTCTCTCTCTCTCTCTCTCAGGGTAACGCAGATTTTTTTAATTTTTTTAGCTGGTGCAGCGAAAGCCTCACGCTTCCTTGCACCATATAGCTAATAATAATATCTGAAAACCCGGGACAATCGCGACCATGTGGAATGCTATGGTCGAAATTGCCAATCCATCCCCAAAAGAATAAATCTTAGAGCCCAAGGACTTCAGACCTATCTCAGTGAACTGTGCTCTATTAAAAGTATTTTGAGAAAAAGATCTTAATATTATTCATTGACCAATGCCTTTTACACAGACCTAAACAACTTCATGCAGTGATCTTCAAAATATCCACATATACTAACTACCTGATATCCTATTTAAAATACAAACAACTCTTAACAGTAAATCTCAATCAGACGGCATATTTTTTGATACATCTTACGCTTATGATAGGTTTTCATTCCCTATCTCATTTCATTCTGAAAATATACTTTGGTATTACGGTAAGCCTGTTAAACAATAAATAGATTTGAACAACTTTGCACAGGTGAAGTGCTTTCTGTTGAACTAGTATTTAGTTACAATTGTCCAAGCATGTGTTGGTTCACTTATCTTCAGTTGTATGTGGTTCTAAAGTTGTTTCTAACTGGATCACACCACCCCATTTCCTTATCTGCAATAGTATTATTACCCTTGTGAGTAGTACAGTTGGTAGGATCACTGTTCTCCCCACACTGGGTGGAAAACACCTGAGTTCGAGTCCCCTTGATGACAGGAGAAATTTTTATTGGCCTTTTTCATAACGTGGCCGAGTTAGTCGGTTTGAAGCAAAAGTAGCATAGTTTTTCTTCCGGAAACTCGGGTTTTCATCCAGCAAACAGAAAATTGACTACAGAACACGCAATTTACAGAGAGTATACGCGGAGCAATATAGCCTAAGTCGCTGGTGTTCCTAAAATTCTACAACAGCGCGTGAGTATTGTAAATGTTAGTCTTTTTTAGAACAAAATAAACACACAGAAATAAAATTTAAAGGCCAGCTACATCTGAGAAAATAATAATACTTGAATTTTAGTTTTATATTATTTCTGTTATTAAAAAAAATGTCGTATTTCCCTCAAAAATTTAATTCATGTGTTTTTACAACAACCACTCTGAGTTTAAACAAGTTTTAATAGGAAAAATATTAAAATTACCACGACATTTTTCATTGCAGTTTTTTCCTTTCTGTTGTTTTTGTTTTTCACTTTTTATTCCTTATGTTCTCACTCTCTCTCTCTCTCTCTCTCTCTCTCTCTGTTCTTAACAATGGATTCTATCAATCATTTCTTGGTTTGTCTTGTCCGCTGGATGTTACCATCCGAGACTTAACTATATATTATGATCAGATTTCGAATTGCTGGTTCCCTTTCCAACTGCTTTTCCAGCGTGTGGTATTAAAAGGCGGTACCTTTAATGTTAGTTCCCGTTTCATTGACAAAAAATGCCGTACATCTGAAATTATAAATTAGTCAACCGGCGTGACTAAGAGGGCAATCATTTTTTTTCTTTTCTTTTTAATGTAAGGCGATGCTGTTGTATGCTACCTTCAGGGTATTCTAATGAATAACCTTCAATTTAATCAGCAATAAACTGCGTAAATAGGCAATAAATACCGTCGTGGTGATTGAGTGGTATGGGAAAAAAAGTGGTGTAGAAAAAATAGCATTTTTTTCCCGTAGGTTTGCATTTTATGACTGTTACGAATTACTCTTTTCTTTTTTTTTTTTTTGGATGTGTTGTTTAATAATTTTTTTTATACCTCAGACTAATCGGGATATTTACACTTTTGTTTTTTTTTTCCAAACGGATTTCCTAATGTTCATAGTGGTTTTGTGTAGCTATTTCTGTATCTCGATTTAAATCCATTAGCAAATTTTCAAATGGAATATCTCAAAAATGTAGTATTCATATCAATAATAATAATCATCATCAGATATGCTACCTATCCGATTGACATAGCGGTGCACAACACTGGCAACCTCCAGAAAACCCACGAGGAAAAGATCAGGAAGTACACGGATCTAAGATAGGAGATTAGAGGTGTGGCATATGCAACAAGTAACGACCATCCCGATCATCGTGTCAACCACTGGTATGGGGCCAAAGACCCTACATAACAGTCTAGTAGCAATAGGCTTCCCAGAGAACCCATACAAGGAATTCCCGAAAGTCGCAATCCGAACACCTGTAGGATAGTCAGAGTTCCTCGACAAACTAACACCAGACATAACAACCACACTGTGCGCTTGGTTCCAGTACGCGTCACAGGGTGGAAAATATCAGGGAGAAAATACATAACAACAATAATAATAATAATAAATTCACGATTAAATTCACGGGGGTGAGGATCCCCATCAGGGAGAAATAATAATAATAATAAATCAAAATTAATCGTCATTGAAACTTTGCAAGCTGTATTAATACTGTTTCACAAAAAGGAAGGTATGTCGAACGTACTATTGCTTAGAGAGCTGATCTATATTTACAATCATTTAAATGAATAATTAACAGTATGTAATGACCGCCTATTTATTATTATTATTATTTTTTTTATTGTTTTCGTGTCCAAAGCAATTAAAACGATTCCATGAATAAAAAATTATCGTATTATGATAATATTTTGTGTAACAATCATTAATTAATTATTTTAATTAAGTGTAAGTGAGGGCGTGCTCGTCGCTGGGAGCAACTTTGCCATTATGTTGCTAACAATCTTGAGTATTATTATTAATTTGATCGTTACTGTATTAATATTGTATGTGATATGTAAATTATACGTGTGAGCATACAAAAAACTTTGTCAGATAGTCCCAACATAATGCAGATATGACGTTGGATATCAATCTCTAAACTACACGATGACTTTCACCAACAAGTATGGCTTCTGTTTATTATGAGATAACCATTTTTTTTTTTTTTTTTTCGTTTTTCTGAATGCTATTTAATCTCCAAATTTTATATATACCGTGTATTGATATGTTGATATGGCCCAGAATGCCAAAAATTACTTAAGTGAATTCAATTTTTTTTAATTAATTCAAAAATATTTAAATGTACTGACATATTTCCACAAGCATTCCTGTTCTCTCCTAGAAAGCAAACATCATTATAACAAAATAAATAGAGTAATTTCGATAGAAATAATTTATAGCTTGTTTATAATGGTGAATTCTGTTTAGTGTTTACTAACCACAGCTACATTTTATTATTATTTTCATGAGCTCTCTTACAAGAATGCAATTACATCACTATCTCATTAATTGTATATAGGCTAACGAAAGCTGTTTATGAATTTCGAAAAAAAAAATGTATGGTATTTATTTAGTTATTTAATTATTCGTCAATGTATACATGATCTTCACCATTGCGGACAGAAATTTTTCTAGAAGAGTATTCGTATAATCTTATAACACGTCTATTTTAAGAAGAATGACTGTTAAAAGAGTTTCTATTGTTTTAACAGATATTTTGATTAACAGATCTGAATGCATAATACTACGGATTCAACACACAACACTTTTCTGGCATTTACAGTGTCCTGTATTTCTTCACAGTGTGCATATGGCGCAGATGTGGGAAACCACAGGTGGCGCCCGACCCGAACACTATGCACACCATAATACATCAGAAGCTAGCGAAGAAATACCAGTTGATCAAAAAAATGCACCATATTACAAGTACGAACTCCAGGCAGTCCTAGAGACCCAAACACACAAGCTGTACTGGGAGCGCGCCATAATAACAGACAAGTCAATCCCAGCATAACAGACTGGACATACTCGTGGACAAGAAGGAAAAGGCTACCTATCTGATGGCATAGCTGTGTCCAACGTTGGCAACCTCCAGAAAACCCACAAATCCTGATCATCGTGTCAACCATCGATATGGTGCCAAAGACCCTACATAACAGCCCAGCAGCAATAGGTCTCCCAGCGAACACCTACAAGGAACTCCAGAAAGTCTCAATCCTGAACGCCTGTAGGATAGTCAGAGAGTTCCTCCCTCAACAGCAACGCCAAACATAACCACCCTAGGCACTTGATACAAGTAACCGTCAAGGGGTGGAATCCCCATCAAGAGAAATAATATAACAACAACAAAAAAAAAAAAAAATAATAATAAGAAGAAGAAGTAAGAAATAATAATAATAATAATAATAAGTTTGCTAGAAGGGTGTTTATATAGTCAGTGTTATCATAGGACGATTTTTTTACCTAAAATCCGATCATTCTAAAATTAGTAGTCGAGATTGGTTTTTAAGGCTGTTTGATAGAAACGCTGCTGCAAATACGAGGTCAATTATTCAAATTATTACTTGAACGTCATCAGAGATTTCTTTGTGGAGAGCCACTAAGAATCTCAGTTTCCATTACCGCCACTGGGAGGCGGGCCAGGACACATTAGGAGAGAAGAAAGCTCTGGTGGGGTGATCCTCAGTAGCTTAGGCATCCAAGGAGAGCCCCCCCAAAAAAAGAAAAAAAATTTTATTGGAAAGAAGATAATGGGGAAATAGGAAGATGGTTGGATAAAAGGAGTAGCGAACAGAGGGGACAGTGTTGAGGCACTCGCTTGATTTAAAAGGGGGAGGGGGACTGTAAGGGGATCCCTTGTACAGGATGCCCATCCTGGTCCAGAGGGTGGGAGTTTAAATTGGGTGGTGAGGTGAGCCACTAGGCAAAAGGGGGTAGGGGCCACACAGGGTAGGGGAAGGAATAAAAGAACATAGGACTCTGGGGGTTACTCTAATGGCCAGTGTCAGCGTCCCACACCATGCCAGCTAGGAAAAGCTACAGCATGGTGTCAGCTTGGATAACCACGAGGCCCCTGAGGCCCTGCCTAGCCATCAGTCTGTCCAGTGAAGAGGCTTAGATAGAACATGCAATTAATAATAACTTTCATTCACTCAACATTCACACAATTTTATTTTTTATAGTTTTTTCTTACACTTTCTGTTTTCTTTTGTATATTAGATTAGATATCGATCAGTGCGTTTCGACAGGTGTGTCTTTTGTGTAGAAAAGATTTGACTTACTCAGTCATACCTCTACATATTACGTAGAAAAACGTGCGCGGGGATTGGCAAGCAAAGCGAGCAGGGGGCGAAGCCCCCTAGTGGCTAATAATAATAACCAACTCAGAGTACTGTATTTACTTATTGTTAAATCACTGATTTTATGCAACTCCATTCTTAACTTGTGAAACCTCTAGCCCTATAGGCTGCGATGGGCAATAAAAGATAATTAATTTAAAAAAAAGTAGTTAGTGAAAGTGTGAGATGCATTCCTCTGCCATTTGTTTGGTCAGACAAGAATAATTTTATTATTCCGTTCTCATGCTGTTAACTAGAATCATCAGAAACCAGACTATAGCCGTAAGAAGCTCAGCAAACAAATGTGTTATCAAAATGCTTTATCTACCTGTTTTAAATGTTATTTTGAATTTCAGATTTCAACTGGCATAGTTTGACAGTTTTCGGTCATGCGCTGAACTGAACGAAGATGGAAGCTGGGGAGAGGGAGAGTGGAAGGGATTCAGGTTTTCTGTACACACTCGACTGACCTAGCTAAAATTTCCTTGAACTACACTAGTGATAGCGTTATATAATGGATCCCGACGACATATGGTGGCCCCCCCAGTGGTATAATTACTTAGATAAACAGTTAGTGTTTGGTTTAAGCTTCTCTTGTTCTGTGACCTCCGAAGTGTTACGCATATGGGAACTTGCCATCTAGATATATGCCATTCCTGAGAGACACGAAGATTATTCAGGCTTTAAGAAATTGTGAAACCCAAGGGTGTGTCAAATGAGAGGAATTTGACTTCTGACTCCTAGCAGCTATATTTTTAAGCATTGGTGGTGTCCCCAATTATTATAGAACGGTGGCGCTGTTACTTTCTTAATTTCTGTGAAAAGTTTCTTTTCTTTTCTTTCTTTCTTTTTTTTTTTTTTTTGTATTTTGCTTGGGGTATACCGAATTTAATTTTTCTTCATAGATTGAAATGCTTATACCATCTTTTGTATGTGCACTTCAAATTTGGCGCTCCATGAAGAGCACGGAATTTAAATATTTCGCATATTTTTAACATGTTTTTTATTCACAAATAATAAGGAATCTTTCAAAAATATCTCATATTTTAATCTTCAGCGACAGTAAATGCAGGCTCGTTATTTTCTAGGTGGCTCTTAGCAGACCATTCCCCTTCAAACCACTACCACCACTGCGGGATTAAAGTCCCTATATTAATTTTTTTGTTTTCAGTAGCTTGCAATATAATAATAATAAAACAAATGTAGCGTACAAGTTTATGTGGGTGAATACATTGAACAACAACAATAAAAAAAAAAAAAAAATCAAAACAATCTTCCATTTCTGTTCAGGTTCCTTCACAAACAACGTAGTGCTTATAACCATGCAAGCAGTATAGCGCAGTGGTTTTCAATCGGAGTGCCGCGGCACCTTAGGGTGCCGCAACAACATTCCAGGGGTGCCATGTAATTTGGGTTTAAGTTACTTAATTTTATTTAATTTTTTTTGAAATTTATAAATTTATTTCATTATAAATAAGGTGCACGATATCCATTGTACCGTATCTTTTTAATTTTGTGGTGATCTATAATTGTCGAAATATAAAGGTATATAAAGAATAAAATTATTATATAAGTATATATAATTTGTATTATGAATTGTAATTTTTGTTTATAATTATGTTATTATAATAACTATCATATAACATATATTTTTTAAAAATATTACACACACACACACACACACACGATCGGATTATTAAAAGGTCAAAACCACTGTGTTAGCTACTTCTTTTGGCCTAGGGGCGCCGTGAAAAAATTACTTGGACACTAAGGGCGTCATGAACAGAGAAAGTTTGGAACCTCTGGTATAGCGTGTCCTCATGGGTATCACAGTTGGTAGAATCGCCGTATTCCACAACGCGTGGAAAAGACCTAAGTTCTAGTACTGTCGATGAGGGGAGAAATTTTTATGATCTTTTTCACAACGTGGCTGATTTATACGGTCTCAGGCGAGGGTACCATTGTGTTCCCTCCCGGAAACTTGGATTTTTCGTCCAGCAAACAGAAAATTGACCACAGAACACACGCAATTTACAGACAATGTACATGGAGCAATATGGTCTTAGTCGTTAATGCTCCTAAAAACACTACTACGAAAAAAAAAAAAAAAAAAAAAAAAGCAGCATAGTTATTATAACCACACAATAAGCATAGTGATTATAACTGTGTTCGAATCCTGTTTTACAACATGTCTTCTTAGTCTGTCTCGGGCTAGGTTTGCATACTTTTTCCTCCCGGAAATACGAATTTTTCAAGCAGTCAAACTGACCGAAGGGTCAGTTTTGACTCGCTCACCAGGTTCAGCTTAGCAATGTTTATGACATAACTGCCGAATTTATTTTCTTCGAGTCCTCATCAATGTCTTATTTTTGAAATCCAAGGAAGTTGTATTAGCTCTGAACCTGAAGGTCTACTGGTTTCTGAACGCAGCTAGGGAAAATTGTTAAGAAAATTACATTTTCAAACTTGGATCCTTTCTTGCTAAATTTTAATACACTTCTTTCAGTGTACACGTATTCGACACCCAATCAGTCAACATGGTCAGTCTGCTGTCTCCAGAAATGTGTATCTGATCAGGTGTTAGTGAACCAAGAGTCACATCGAGCCTCATATTCTAGATATAAAGTGTTTATACATACTACATATTCATATTCTAGATATATCTCTGAAAACTCTATTTTAGTCTATACCAGCGTTTCTCAAGCTGTGTTCCGTGAGATGTGAACAAGTGTTCCGCGAAAAATCGTAATTAATAATTAAAAAAAAATAAAATAAAAATAAATTTTGCATATTTGTAGCGTATACCACTTTTGTATCATTATTATTATTATTATTATTATTATTAGCCATATGGTGCTAGGAAGCGAATCGATAATATCATAACTAAACTCACTTCCTTGTATAATTTTTTTTTGATAATTATTAGTATTTCGAAACATTATTATTAAAATATGTGATCATGGATTGATGGTTGAAAAAAGGAATTTTAAAACGAGAAACAAAGTACTTCTAGTAGTGCAACTGTGGTTGATGAAAACGAACATAATATTGTCACACTTCAAAGTGAGAATAAACAATCGCAGCCTTTTGTTCCCCAGAAATCCGAAGTGAAAAAACAGGAACCAACTAATAAAAGATCAAAACGAAAGTATACAAAATATATACAAAACGAAAGTATATATATACAAAAATAGTACCGATAACGCCACACCGACTGTACAGTAACTGAATCAGACTTCAGACTCACGGTTCATAGAACAACCAGTTCTAGCGTTCAGTTCATGGCGAATCAAAATGCAGCGTTCGCACGCATCACAGTACATCTCATTCGTTGGATGTCTTTATCTAACAGATTGTACTTTAGTAAGAAACGTTCAAGTTTCATTGCGAAATTTATATTTTGTTTTTAAATAAATTTTTAAAGAAATTTAATTTTAAAGATTACTATTGATATATATATTTAGTAGCAATGGGTAAAATCGATATTATTTCTTCCTCCCCTTTGATTATGCCATTGTTTCATAATATTAGGTGTATAAATTTAATGATTTTCTATTATGACATTTAGAAAAAAGTACCGGAACGACGTTCCGGTGCGTTCCGACCCGAATATACCACTGGTCTTTATATACGTAATACAGTACAAATATGTTTGTATCTTGTTTATATTGCCTGTGCTTTTATCTACTGTCGTAACTTATTTTATACAATTTTGCATTTTTTAAAATGCTGTTCGGTCTGTGGAAACAAACGATGTTGTGATCGTGTATGTGTGGGTTCATTTAAACTGGCTCAGCAGCATTGAGTTCAACATGCTACACTGGTGTGCAAAACTTAAAGACCAACACTATTTATAAAGGTTACAACCACAAAATCTTTACTTAAGGTACGCTTTACTGTTGAGAGTAGATTCAGTCTCAGCAGCGATTCTGGACGTCAGCTAATCTGGTGAGAGGTTGGCACACGGTATCACCCTGCAAACATCACTGAAAGGGATCGATATGGCGGTCGAGGTGTTCTCGTCTGGGGAGGCGTTGTCTTGGATGGACGTACACAACTCCAGATACTGGAAGGCGGTACTGTAACTGGTGCACACTACTGTACTGAGGTAATCCTTCCCTATGTGCGTCTGTTGCGAGGTGCCATTGGCCCCGAGTTTGTGTTTATGGACGATAACGCCGCATCCTATCGCACTGCAGCTGTTATGCTTTTGGAAAGTGAGGACATTGTTCGTATGGATTGGCCTGCCCGTTCCATTGATCTAAATCCCATCGAACACATATGGGACGCTCTGGGGAGACGCCAGCGGCACGTCCACATCCATCAAAAAATGTTCACCAGCTAAAGATGGCGCTGACAGAGAAATGGACGATGTTACCGCAAGAACTTATCAACAACATTGTTGTATAAGTTCTTGGGGTAACATCGTCCCGAATACCTAAGTATGGACAGGCGGCGCAAAGCCTGAATCGACATTAGGGGGTGGCCATATCTCCTATTGAGGACCATCTCTTCCCTTTGTTCCATCTTTGGCAGTGATGCATCTGTATCATGGCAGTCAGTGCTATGTTGCCATTTTTGAATAAAATCCATCTTTAATAAATTCGTTCTGCCTGTTGTAAAAAAAAAAAAAGTATTATATATGTTTACAGATTTTTGATTCTGAAAATCTCAAACTATGAATTTATAGTGTGGTATTTTCTGAATTGTTATTTATTAGTAAAATTTGATATACTGTTCATTAAATTTTATTGTTACAGCTCTTTTCCCTGTTTAAAATGGGAGAGAAATGTTTTCTTTAATAATTCAGATGGGATATTTCATAAAATGATTTTTCGGACGAGAAGTACTAAATAAAAATATTTTAAAGTAAAATTATTCAAAACAGTACAGAGTTAGAGTTAAAGGCGTGTATTTGAATCCACGTGTATTAAAAATACACAACAGACCTTTTAATATTCAAAGTTTTAATGCTAATCAATGTTATTATAATATTTTTTACTGCCCTCCTTCATTAATAAAAAAAAAAAAAACGCCATCAGCTTTAAACTATAATATTAAAATCTTATTGCAGTACTGTAATGAAATAATAATTAAAGAATTCTGAACCGTCTAATTTAATACTAATAGAAAATATGCAACCGTATCTGCACTGAATCCAAAAAAAAAAAGAAAAAAGAAAAAAAAAAGAGCATTTGTGGTTATTGGTGATGATGACACACTTTATAGAAGTCTACTATCTGGGTAGCACAGTTAGTATAATCACTGTCCTCCCTCTCTGAGAAACACCTGAATTCGAATCTCGTCAATGACCAGGAATTTTTATGTGCCTTTTTCACAAAGTAGCTGAGTTAGTTGATCTCAGGCGAGGGTAGCAAGGTTTTTTCTCTCAGAAACTCGAGATTTTAATCCAGCAAACGCCATATCGACCGCAGAGCACGCTCAGTTTAGAGATATAACATATACGGTGCAATAACGCCTAAGTTGCTGATGTACCTAAAACCATACAACAAACTAATTGGGAGGTCTGAGAATTTTCCATCCAGTGTAAAATTTGTATAGTGCATGTAGTGATCCATTTAAGCGTTTTGTTAGAATTGAAGATCAATTCAGTTGATAATAGAATGAAAGTATAATTTCAGATATTATTTGGTTGTTTTTACCAAGGTTGGTTAAAGCCACATATGGAAATTAATTAATGGTTGACTCCCACTTCAAACGTAGCTTTGGAGTGGGAGTCGGCCATTCCCAGTTAAACAGTAGAAGGGAGCTTATATGACAGGTGAAGAAAGGCATGCACCTGTTCGACTGTTCTTTTGGAATAACTGACATGTAGCAGTTCCTGTTTAAGAACCTAAAGGCCTTGCTATATTTTTGATAGTAGATAATGGATGTGGTAGCGAAACTTGAATTTGCTGTCAAACACTACCTCCACATCTTTTTGTTTTAGATAGATTGGTGAGCTGCACCAGGGAAAAAAATGGTCTCTTGTTAATAATACACAAATGCACCAACCTGTTTGAATTGATTTTTATTTCAAAATCAGTCTATGGTTATTTCAAAATCAGGATGGCAAGTTTCAAAATCAGTCTGATAGTGTTAGGCTTTTGAAGTTGACTGAGTAGTTCTTTATTTTGGCTTCTTGAATGATAGCTACTATAAACCGCGCTTTTATGTCACAAGCATATGATACTATGTTTGTGACATAAAAAGTTATTGCAAAAGCAATTTTACAGTTATTGCAAAATTGGTTTTGCAATAACTGTAAAACTATAGGAAATAAAATGGTGCCCAAACATGCAATATCGCCCGGTAAAACAAAGTGTGGTCCAACAGCTCCAACGAAAAGGCGAATAGGAATAGGGATCTCATCACGATACCTTACAGCCGTGACTATCAAGATGAGATAGGAATGGGGGCCGGATTCTTGCATCTCAATCCAATAGAACTTGTCAGGGATGCTAGAGCATCTCTGGTTTGCTCTATTGGAAATTAGCTTTCAGTAGGAAACTTCACCCTAATCAACAACCTCGTTCTAAGAACTAAATATTACGCTTTACATGGTTCCCCATTCCTTCTTGGCCCTCGTAGATCGCACAGTTGATAGTATCACCGTCCTCTCCCATATGGTGGAAAAGACCTGAGTTTGAATTCTGTCAATGACGGGAAGAATCTTTATCGATCTTTTTCACACCGATAAATCTTCTTTGCCTTAGTTGGTCGGTTTCAGGCGAGGTTAGCATGGTTTTTTCTTCCGAAAGCTCTGGTTTTTTGTCCAGTAAATAGCAAATCGACCATAAACACACAATTTACAGATATATTATATACGGCGCAATATGGCCCAACATTCCCTCCAGATAAAAGGGCGTCAAAAATATGAGACGTTGGAATATTAGCATTAGTAGAGGCATATGATGCAAGAAAGCAAGCTTATACAGCATCAGCCAAAGGAAAAAAAAAAAAAAAAAGAAGAAGAAGAAGGAACACTTCCCATTTCACCCATCCATTCGCTCCAAAAGTTTGTTCAGTTCTTTCTTGAATTTATTTAAGATATCAACTTCCACAACGACAGATGGAAGTTTGTTCCAGCTACTACCCGCGAGTGTGCTACTAAAAAGGCAGATTATTTCCTATCACGAGACAAGATGCTTTATTTTATATACAATACCATAAAATCAAATTAATATAATAAATAAAATAAATTGCTTAATATCTGTTGCCCTCGTGGGTACACGAGGGCAACAGATATTATTATTATTATCTGTACAGTTATTATTATTATTATTATTATTATTATTTCTCCCTGATTGGGGGTTCCACCTCTTGACGGGTATTGCTACCAAGTACGCAGGGTGGTTGTTGTTATGTCTAGTGTTACTGTTGGTCGTGGAACTCTCTGACTGTCCTACAGGTGTTCAGGATTGCAATTTTCTGGAGTTCCTTGTAGGTGTTCGCTGGGAGACCTATTGTTGCTGGGCTGTTATGTAGGATCTTTGGCACCATACCTGTGGTTGACACGATGATCGGGATGGTTGTTACTTGTTGCATATGCCACATCTCTTTGATCTCCTGTATTTATTTATTATTATTGTTGTTGTTGCTCTTATATTATTTCTCCCTGATTGGGGGTTCCACTCCGTGACGAGTACTGCTACCAAGTACACGGGGTGGTTGTAATGTCTGGTGTTACTGTCGGTCGAGGAAATCTCTGACTATCCTATAGGTGTTCAGGATTGCGACTTTCTGGAGTTCCTTGTAGGTGTTCTCTGAGAGACCTATTGCTGCTAGGCTGCTATGTAGAGTTTTTGGTACCATACAGGTGGTTGACACGATGATTGGGATGGTTGATACTTCTTGCATATGCCACATCTCCTTGATCTTATGTCTCAGGTTCGCGTACTTCCTAATTTTTTCCTCATGGGTTTTCTGGACATTGCTAGTGTTCGGCACCGCTATGTCATTCAGGTAGGTAGCCTTTTCCATCTTGTCCATAAAGGTCATGTCCGGTCTATCGTGCGGGATGGTCTTATCCGTTATTATGGCCCAATCCCAGTACAACTTGTGGGTTCGGGTCTCTAGTACTGCCTGGGGTTTGTATTTGTAGTATAGTACACTTTCTTTGGTCAACTGGTATTTCCTCGCTGGCTTCTGATGTATTATCCTGGCTACCTGGTCGTGTCTATGAGTGTACTCATTCTGGGTTATCACCCTGCACCCCGCGGTGATGTGTTGGATCGTTTCTGAGGCCAGGTGGCATCGTCGACATGTGTCATCTGACATTCCGGGCTCCTTTGCGATGTATTTTCTATAGTTTCTGGTGTTGATTACCTGGTCTTGGATGGCCAGCATGAATCCTTCAGTCTCGGGGAAGAGCGTCCGTTCGTGAGCCATGTATTATTATTATTATGATTATTATCCATATGGTGCAAGGCTTATGCTGCACCAGCAAAAAAAAAAAAAAATCATTACCCTGAGAGAGAGAGAGAGAGAGAGAGAGAGAGAGAGAGAGAGAGAGAAATAGAAGGGAATCACCAAGAAAGAGAAGAATGATGTTATTCAGCTCAGAACCCTGGTTTTGCCAAGCCCCTCACCAGATATGAGCCCCTGGGATAATTTGGTAGGTTCGCGGTCCTCACCACACCTGGTGAAAAAGAGCTGAATTCGAATCCCGTTGATGACGAATAAATTTTCATGGGTCTTTTTCACAACGTCTCAGTTGGTCTCAGGCGAGACTATCGTGGTTTTTTCTCCCGATAACTCAGGTTTTTCGTCCAGCAAAACAGAAAATCGATCTCAGAACACACGCAATTTACAGACAATGTACACGGAGCAACAAGGCCTTAGTCGCCGATGCTCCTAAAACCCAATAACCACAACATCTGTTGATTTTTACCTCTCTGTCTCTAACTTGGATTAACAAAGGCACCGAATTTTAAGTAATAAAAACTTGGAATAATTTATTAACACAAGTGTTTTGTATTCGATAGAATTTCGGCCGAAGGAAAGTGAAAACCAGTAACCAGTTCGTATAAACTACCAACGTCTGTCTCAAATCGGATATTAAACACACCTCCATATACACTTGACTAGCCAGTTTACCTACGCAAGGGAGTGAATTCGTAACTCAAAGTACGACCAGGAAATTGAAGTCGGATGTGACTTGTTTTCAAATTATTTTCTTCGTACATTTATGAATATGCGAAGATAGGTATTTATACATACATGTACGTGGTGTGGTAATAAAATTCCGAACTGCCGCAATAAAAAGAACACAAAGTGAAGGAGCTCAAAAATGATTTTATTTTTATCCAAGGTAATCACTATCTGATTGAATGTACTTATTACACCATTCAAAAATTTTCTGAAAAGAGTCAGCTTTGCTGACTCTTTTCAGAAATT
Organism: Mastigoproctus giganteus; assembly: GCF_048544385.1. Classification (NCBI taxonomy): domain Eukaryota; kingdom Metazoa; phylum Arthropoda; class Arachnida; order Uropygi; family Thelyphonidae; genus Mastigoproctus; species Mastigoproctus giganteus. The sequence goes on from NC_143587.1 coordinate 28,039,520, forward strand.
TTTCCAAAGAGATTATATTCGGTTTAAAGGTTATGTTTCTCTTTATGGCCCCAGCATCCTCCACTCTCTTTCCTTGGGCAGTTTTCACCTTGGGAAAGAGGGAGATCTGCTGAGACCAAATTGGGAGCGTAGGGTGGATGGTTTGTCTGTACAGTGCCATGTTTCGTCAGGGATGTCTTCACAGCAACTACGGAATGGATGGGGCATTGACATGCAACAAGAACCAGCTGCCTTTCTCTCGAAATTGCTTCCTCATCTGGCAAATGTGTTTCGATAGTTTTTGCAGTACTTGTACATAGATTGTAGCATTGATTCTCTCCTCTTAAAATATAAATTTCTTGTGAATCACACCCTGTGTGTTGAAAAACATGATCGCATCGTTTTGATCCTGCACTTATGTAAACGAAACTGTTTGGGCCTTGTTGATAATTTTGAAGTCCACTACATGCTATGATGCTACTGTCAGAGAAATTGGAATTATCTTGGCAAGTCTGGATGAAGTCTTTACATAATGACACTCTTTGTTCTGTTTTCTGCTCACCAGTGAGGCTGTGGAGCACAAATTTTTCACATATTTTACCCTAAATCTTTATGCAGAATTTGATGAATTGTCTCCTTATTTAAATCCACCTCATCAGCCATCATTCTGAGGGCCAAACAACAATACCTTGTCAAAATTTCCTGAACTTTACAACTCTGTCCTGCTTTAGAGAGGTTGATGGATGCCCACTTTTTGGGTTGTGGTGAACATCTTCACATCCATCTACACTGCTCAACAAAATTAATAGAACAAAATGTTTTTCAGGAATATATATTATTGTGAACAGTGTCGCCAAAGGCGAATATTTTATATAATAGGCATTCTGGCACCCTATAAAAACATGTGTTGTGACAGCTCTACTTCATTCCCATTTTTTGGCCTACTCAGTGGGATAGCCACATCTCCAGTACTCAGGATGGGAAGTCATTGTCATTTAGATGATTCTTTGAGATGGTGTGCCATTGGATGACTCGAAGCCAGGCATTGCAGTTTAATGAGTCACCCAGTGCATCTCAGCACTATGGAAGCAGTTTCAGGAGGAAGGAACCATTAAAAGAAGAGCTGGTGAAGTTTGCTCAAGGGCTGCATCAACCAAAACCAAAACAGATCGCTATCTGGCTCTAACAGTAAGACAGAACCTTATGATGTCCTGTAATCGTCTCTTGAGGTTGCAGTGGCCACAGGTGAAAATATTTCCAACCAGAACTGTGTTCAGATAGCTCAATTCAAGTGGATTCTACATGAGGAAGCTAGTGGTTCACATCAAATTAAACCCAAACCACTGCAGAGCTCTTCGAAACCAGTGCCATGGAGCTCTGGCAAATGAGGTACAGTTCTGTTCTTTAATGAGTTTCGTTTTAGCCTACAAACAGATTCTAGATGTTATTTCATCTTGAGACAACGAGGAATACATTATCATCCCTCCAACATTAGAGAAAGGGATACTTACGGTGGAGGCAGTGTTCTCACGTGGGGCAGAATAATGATCAATGGCCACAACCTCCATGCTTTTGATAGGAGTACTGGAACTGTGCAGAGGTACCAAGAATGGATCCTTGAATGCTATATGCAACTTTTTAGTGGTGAGGTGAGGTTGACCCAGATTTTCTTTTCATGCATGACAGTGCCACTGCACGTAGAGCTGAAGTGGTGGTGGAATACCTTGAAACTGTAGATATCTAATGACTGCCTTGGCAAGCATGACCACGAGACTCAAATTCAATCGAATATATGTGGGATGCTCTTGAGTGTTGCATTGCATGCTGATAACCAATTCCTCAGCACTTGGTGAGCTAAGGTCTGCAGGACTGGTGGAGGAAAGGGATTTGTTGCCACAGAATCTTATAGACACCCTTATATCAAGCATGGTTCAGTGCTGTCAGGCCTGGTTATCCATTGGAGGGGATCATACCCTAAACTGGCATGTGACCATATTTTCAATCATCTTGTATCGACTTCAGTAATGCGACTTTTTGGTAATTCTTATACAACCCCTATAAATGTCCCTTATACCTGTCCGAAGTTTCTCACTATATCCTCATTTCATCTTTATTCTATGATTGGTACACCACCATACCAAATTTTGTCCTGCTTCATCACAAGCTGCACGAGTTATACCACATTTTCTATGTGATCTGTTAATTTTATCGAGCACTGTATGAACCACTTATGCCATTCAAACATACAGGTACAACTTAATGTTACATCACCGTAATTAGTTTTTAACATTTCATACATTTCTGTTGCCTGTTTACAGCAAAATTTGTTTTTTGTTCATTGTTCCATTGCAAAATCATGACATGGAACATTAGCACTACTAAAGCAACTGGGTGGTACTTGCAACCTGTCAACCCTACCACCATCTGTTGGGGGAAGTTTGAACTACAACATATCACTTCTGTTTATTTTCAAACTCATTGAACTTGACTTCAACAGCACCAGTCTGTGAACTTTATTGCCACACCTCTTATGCATAAATACTTATCTATACATACATTAGATCATACATCTTTCCACCAAGTGGGAAAAATATTAGTAAACAAAGTTCAGCGGATGTTGTTAGGTTTTAGGTGTATCACCAACTTTGGTCATATTGTGTGGTATATAATATGGCCCTAAATTGCTTGTGTTCTGTAGACAATTTGCTGTTTGCTGGACAAAAATCCACGTTTCCATGAGGAAAAACCCTGCTTCCTACTTACTAACTCACTTACTTACTTACTTACTTACGACTGATTAATTCAGCCACATTATGAAAAATCTCTATAAAACTTCTCATCATTGACATGATTCAAATTCAGGTCTTTTCCACCCGGTGTGAGGAGGGCAGTGATTATACCAACCAAAATTCAGTATTCTGTAGAATCTCCACATGTGTAATGGTTTGTTGTTGCAGGCTTATGAGCAACTTAGGTCATATTGGCTAATACACTGCTGCCTTAAAGTTTGAAATCATGTTTTATTTTTCTTAATTTTCAAAGTTTTTATAAAAATAGGACCAATTGGTTTACCAATTTTTATTAAAATATTTTCTGTTATGTATAAAATCTGAAATTAATCAAAAAACTGAAATAATATTTCAGAAATATTTAAGAAATTTCTAGAATTCAAGAATATTCCATAAAGGTGTAAAAAAGACTGCTGAATATGGTAGAACATTGTAGATGATTCTTAAACATTGTAGTCAATTCTAGAATAGTTGCAAAAGTGAGAGTATTGTTTCAATATACAGAAATATATAGGAGGATATTTTGATGAAAAATCAGTCTAGTTGTTAATATTAATCATTTCAATGGTTTTTGCTGTACAGGAAACGCCCATATAATACGGTACTTCTACAACACGAGTTATACCACACAGTTTTGCTCTAGCACGATTGATAAATTGCAGCAATCAATCCCCGCTGTTAACTCACACAACACGGTACTTATATAACATGGTTTCGCTCTAACACGGTTAGAGAATTTTGATAAATTTCGCATAACAGGGTATTTTTGAGCTTTTGTGTGGGAGAAACCCTGCTGTAATGTTGGAAGTAATTCCACTCTTTTTTCCACATTTCCACTCTTGTTGAATCCCCGCTGTTAACCCACTAGTCAAAAAAACCATTGAAAAATCCCTGTATTTTATTTTGTTGGGAAATCCCCGTGTTACATTCTGTGCTATTGAACTTGTGGAAAAATTTAGATTTCAAAGTTTTATTACTATTGGACAGCACACCATGCCATCCAAAAGATTTAAGTCATCCAAACGTTGAAGTTTTGTTCCTACCACCACGGTTGTACTAGGTTAATACAACTTCTTTCATTTAGCCATTAGATGAAGGCATTATGTCCACCTTTAAAACTCATTCCATCAGAAAATCGTTACAACGGATTTTGGAAAAAATTGATTCTGAATCTATTGAAGTAATGGAAGCATGGAAATATTTCTCAATTGTGAGCTGATGCTATATAAACTTGCTTTCTTGCATCACTTGCCTTTACTAATGTTAATGCTGTATCAGAACCATAACTTTATCGCTGAAAGAAGTAAAACCGTCAACAGTAAATGCGTGTGGGTTCATTCAGGGAATATGGTTGAACCGACAGGAATCAGTACGATAGTAGAACTTGCTATGTTGGTAGGAGGGAAGGTTTTGATGATATGACTACTGAAACCCTCGTGGTAGCACATTTAGCATTAGCATTAGCATTAGTAGAGGCATTTGATGCAAGAAAGCAAGCTTATGCAGCATCAGCCAAAAAAAAATAAATAAAAAAATATAAATAAAAAATAACCACTTCCACTTCACCCCTCTGTTCATTCGAAATACCTGTCCAGCTGAGCCTTAAACTTATTCAGGCTATCAACCTCCACGACAAGGGATGGAAGTCTGTTCCATCAACCAACCACCCGCTGGCTAAAGGCAAATTTCCTCACATCTATCCTCAATTTGAATTTATGCCCTCTCAGGTGATTATTCTGAGCAAGAGGAAGAATCCCATCAGCATTGAGCATGCTCAAACCATTCAAGGCTTTATACACCTCTTTCAGATCACCTCGTTGGTGCCTAGTCTCCAGACACTGTAATTTGCAAAACATAAGCCTTTCTTCGTAAGAGCACCCCGTTGTTCCATTCACCAATCTTGTTGCCCTTATCTGTACTCGTTCCAGCATCTCTACATCCTTCTTGAAATGAGGCCTCTAGACCTGTATACAGTACTCAAGGTGTGGCCTGACCATTGCCTTATACAAGGGAATAATCACCTCCTTATCCCTGCTAGAAACGCCCTATATATCATCGACAATACACCATGAGCTACTCTTGCAGCCCGTGTACACTACTCAGAAAACTTCATATCTGCCTGCACAACCATCCCCAGGTCCCTTTCATTCTCTACCGCTGTTAGTGTAGTACCACCGAGTTGATACGTTGCTCTGGGGTTGCTGTTTCCCATGTGTAGTACTTTACATTTGTCAATGTTAAACTTCATTTGCCACCTCTCAGCCCATCTGCTCAACCTTTCCAGATCCTGTTGCAGCAGCATAGTGTCAGTAGTGTCCTTGACAACCCTGCCAACCTTCGTATCGTCTGCAAACTTGGACATTAAGCTTGATATACCATCATCAATATCATTTATAAATACAGAAAACAATAATGGACCCAATACTGAACCCTGAGGGACTCCACTAATAACATTAGTCCACGATGAGCAGTGTCCATTGATTACCACTCTCTGTCTTCTCCCCTTCAACCACCCCTTTATCCCTAGCGCCGACCGGGCTAGCCGAGTGGGTAAAGTACCTGCCCGGCAACCCAAAGGTCGCGGGTTCGATTCCCGCCTCGGGCTTGGATCAAAGTACTGCAAAAACCTTGGGAGGTGCAATATGGCCACAGAAGTCGATGCGCCAACAACTACCAAATCAAAAAAAAATCAAATTATCCCTAGCAGTAATTTGCCTCCAATGCCACACTGCTCCAATTTGTGCAGCAGTCTTCCATGTGCAACAAAAGCCTTTCTAAGATCCAAGTATATAATATCAAAGTTATTCCCTGCATTCCGTTCTTTTGTGACTGCATCATAGTATCCAATCAAATTGGTCAGGCAAGACTTCCCCTTAACAAAACCATGCTGTGTTTGAGCTATAACTGAAGTCTTGTCTAGATGATCCTGCAGTGCTTCTTTACCAGTGCCTCCATTAATTTTCCGGGAACAGAAGTTAAACTAACAGCTCTATAATTACTTGTGTCGCCCTTTGATCATCCTTTGTGAATTGGGGTTACATTTGCACATCTCCAGTCCATGGGTATTTCCCCTGAGTCCAAGGAAGCTCTCATAATTATGGCTAAGAGTTTGCTTACTTCCTTTGCTGCTTCCTTTAATATAACTGGATAGATCCCATCCACCCCCGGTGCCTTTCTTGTATTTATCTTCAACAATTTCTCCTCCACTTTACTCTCAGTTATTACAAGATTCTCTAGCTTACTGCCAGAGTTGAATAACACCTCATGTGTGAATGTCGATGCAAAATATTCATTTAGTTTGTTAGCTACATGAGCAGGATCAGCAACAGTTGACCCATCAATATCAAGTGGACCAATCTGATTCATCCTCTTCCTTCTAGAGTTTACATAAGTAAAGAACCCTTTGCTGTTTTTCTTTGCATTCCTTGCCAAAGATTTCTCATAATCTGCCTTCGCCTGCCTAACCTCCTTTGTAACTTGGTTACAGATCAACTTGTATCTATCATATTCTTCTGTGTCACGTGTTAATTTGTATGTATCCCATGCATTTTTCTTCTCTGCCATATGTCTCATTAGTTCATCTGACATCCACTTAGGCCTAAACCTTGAACAATATTTCTTAGTTGGTATGAAAGCCTAGTAGCTTCCAAGATAAGTTCTTTGAATGCTTCCCATTTTGAATTTGCTGTTGGTAACATCATCAGTTAGTCCCACTGTATAGAATTTAAATACTGTCTCAGTCCATCGTAGTCGCCTTTATGAAAGCAATAACCCTTCCCTTTACCCCTAATGGTAGTTACCTCTTTGAGTAAATCCCACTTCAGCACACTGTGATCACTGCCACCTAGTGGTTCATTTACCTGCAGATTCTTAAAGCATGAAGAATCACTACTGATAATCAAATCAAGAGTATTACTCCCTCTAGTTGCCTCCCGAACATGCTGATGTAGAAAACAATCATCCAATAAACCCACAAAAGCCTTGCTAGTGTGTGAGTGACGAGCCCCCAAATTCCAGTCAATATCTGGGAAATTAAATCCCCCATTATAAGACTCTCTGATTTACTGGCCCACTCTCTTTCCCTGTACAGTTTCTTATTATACTCATCAGAGTCATTAGGCCTATAGCACACTCCTACTCTCAATTTTGATCTCCCAATGCTTATGTCACACCAAACTGACTCGACACTGCTCTGTCCAGCAATGTCAACTGGCTTCACTTCCTTGGATTTTATGTATTTCTTAACTAATAGCATAACCTCTCCTCCCTTCCTATCCTGTCTATCCCTTCTGTAGACATTGTACTCCCCAAATTCCAGTTCTGCATTCCTTATATCTGTGTGACACCACATCTCTGAAATCCCCACAATATCTGCCTTTGATGTTTTGAGCAATACCTCAAATTCATCAAATTTATTTACTAAACTCCTAGCATTGGTGTACACGCAAGTATACATTTGATAGAATTGCCCTCCTCCCCACACTGGGTGGAAAGGTCCTGAGTTCGAATCCCGTTGATGATGGGGGGGAATTTTCATGGGTATTTTTCACAACGTGGCTGAGTTAGTTGGGCTCAGGCAATCTCAGGTTTTTTTGTCCAGCAAAACAGAAAATCGACCTGAGAACACACACAATTTATAGACAATAGACACAGAGTAACATGGCCTTAGTCGCCTATGCTCTAAAAAAAATTAAAAAAAGATATGATTACTGAAGACATTCAAGAAATTCTTGAATTACTGGTAGAAAAAGAGGCTGGCAAAGTGGATTTGGTTGAAATGGCATCAGAGGTAAAACCAAATCAATTCAGAGGATGATAGCACAGTTGAAAATTCTTAACTTCCAAATTTTACACTAAAAAGCATATGGAAAGGTATAAAGTTAGCCAAGCAATTAGAATCTTATTTTTTGAATGCAGATTCTTGAATGAAAGGAGCACAAAGTTCAAAAGGGAGTTTCAAAAAATGCTTAGTTCCATACGATGAAATTCACAAAGATTTATCAAGCAAAGAAACCCAGATTACTGATTTTTTAAAGAGAGTAGAAGATACACAAAATCTAGAATGTGTATTTTTGTTAGTTTTGTCAACATTTTGTTAATGAAATAGTGTATTTTTCATTCCAAAGGCTGTTAGCTTTTGGAACATAAACCCACTTTTCGTAAGTCCTGAATAACACGGTTTTGCACAACATGACATTCTATAGGAACCTAACTACCGTGTTATATGAGGGTTACCTGTAAATATTTCAGTGCTTAACAAAAAATCTTAAAATACATTGTAATACGTTTTTTTTTATATTAAATCTTATATTGTCATAGCTAATTTAAAAAAAAAAAATTGATGAAAACCATTGTCATATGCTATAATTCCAAACTTTTAGGCAGGAGTGTATATAATATGTACCAAATACGGAAGATGTGGAAAGGTCAAGGAATGACCACCGCATATCCCTGAGCAATATGGCCTTAGTTGCTAATGCTCCTAAAAACCAAATAACAATAACAACAACAATATAATATGTCTCTAAATTGCATGTGTTCTCTGGTTGATTTGCTGTTTGCTGGACAAAAAATCTGAATTTCTGGGAGGAAAAAAAACCGTGCTAACTTTGCCTGAGACCAACTAACTCAGCCATGTTGAAGTGCGCATGGAATACAGCTTGAATTTGATGTGGCATTAGATATTTGTTTACAAGATTGGGTACTTTAGCAAACCCGATCCGGGGGGGGGGGGAGTGGAATACAAACACACACATCTATTCTACTGCTCTTGTACTGTACAAGCTGAAGCAGATCCAACCTTCATATCTGGGGATGTGGGGGTAGATATGTGTTGTGTCTTATATAGAGCAGGACCAGAATATTAATTCAACTTCACTGTGGTGTTTTGTGATGATACAGAACTCTGTAAAAAGGCTGGAAATGAATTTAGAGCTATGTTTTTTCAATGTTTGTGTTTTGTGTGCATAGAAGATTTTCTCTTTATAAATAGCAGAGAAGCAGGATATACATTTTAGAATAATTTTGTAGACGATTCCCTCCAGTCTTGGCTTTAAGCATAAGTAGAATAATCAGGCCTTAAGTACTCTTCATTCCAAGGCCTCGCTACTCAATATGTTTGATCTAAAGACTTTATCCTTTACATTAGACATATTAAAGTATCCTTGTGCTGAATCTAATTTTTTTGTTTTTAAATAAATTCGAAAGTGTTTCTATACATTTATTTAGTATCGAAATCATTCGCACAGCACTTCTTTAAAAGATGTTAATGATTTTGCTAACAGAAAAGACCAAAGAAAAATTTATCTTAGATCTGTGTTTAAAAATTACTTTGTAGAATTTTATTGTTGGAATAAAATCATTGAATTCTCTCTGAATTATATTTTTTGGGTCCCTATTTTTTCATCGGCCCTAAAAATGTCATGGGTTCTAGATGTAGTGCCTAATGAAAAAGACAGCCATGGGGGTAAGTGGCCAATATGGAACCCCAGCAGTTACCCTCCTCCCGGCCAAACCATTATTAATTGAGACAAATGCATTAAGATAATTATGCATTATTACTGAGGAAAATGCATTAGGCCCTACAAATGCATTAAGATAATTTGTCGAATTAAAAAATCTATGTTTGTTAAATTAAAAAAAATAATAATAATGTTAATGTTTTCTTCATGTTTTCTTGCTTTTCAATATTCATTATATATATATATAAAATGTAAGAAAAAGAAAAAAGAAAGAGAAACAGTAAGTTTACCTGAATGCATCAAGGCAGCAAAAACAGTATACAAAAATATAATGATAAGAATTAAAAATAATTAATAGAAAATACAAAAATTTTAGTATTTTCTATTAATTATTTCTATTAATTATTTTTAATTCTTATATATATATACAAAATATTTAAAAATATATATTTTATATGAAATATAAATTAATAAAAATATATACTGTATTATATAAAATACATAGAAAGGACAAAGTACAATCATCTATCCCAATAGGAGCAAGTGGACCACACTACACAAATAAAAGCTTGGTCAGATGAACTTTAGTCAACAGCCAATGCATGGGTATTTATACACCTTGAAGGTAGTGTTACATGTCTTTCACCAAGGTGTTATTATTCTTGCAAGGTGAGGAGGCTTATTCATCTCCAAGACAACATGTTTGGTTGGCTGTTCCCAGCCTGCCACTATGTGAGAAGTGGCAGACAAGATTTTTCATTAGGTGTATTAGGTAGGTGATCTGAGTGGTATCTCATACACCCAAGTGTATTTTATCTACAAATTTTGTGTGTTGTCTGGTTAATTTGCCTGTTCGCTTTACAAAAAAAAAAAAAAGGGAGTTTCTGGGAGAAATAAGGGTTTTCTCTCTCTTGCTAGTTTTGCCTGATATTAATTAACTGAGCCATGTTCTGAATAATAGCCCATAAAAGTTCCTTACATCACTGTAGGAATTTGAACCCTGGCCTTTTATGTATAGTGTTTGGAAGGTAGTAATTATAATCACTGCGCTGCCTGTGAGGGACTGGAGTGATGAACAAGGTGAAAAACAATCAGCTTATAGAAAACTTGTGGTGCAAAAGTAATGGTGAATGAACAGGATGAAATGAGAGATGATGGCAGCAGCTGTGCAGACTAACAGGACAATTTTTTCATGGTGATGCAACTGACTGCAAAGTGCAACATGGGATAGTCGAGATTTGGGCTAGTCATTGTACCCACCATGGGATGGTATCAGTGCGGATACCAACTTAACATCCCTTCCTGACATTGCATATATCTGCATCTCACCAAAGGAGGAAAAAGATGTGGTGGTTAGATGAATTTCATTTCTTTTTGTATCATGCTGATGGATAGATATGTTTATAACAAGAAGAGGCAACGGATTCCATGGCAGGGTGCAGACAGTGCAGACTGTGGAGGCTCTAGGAATGTTTAGCTGGAATACCATAGGTCCTTTGATGTGTGTGTGTGTGTGTGTGTGTGTGTGTGTGTGTGTGTGTGTGTGTGTGTGTGTGTGTGTGCAAAGAGTTTTTTACGGCAGAGACTTACCTATCACACATTACCATTGTTGACCATTCCTATATTGATGTTCCTTCTGTTCTTTGATAGATGGCTTAGGATTGGCAAAAAAACATTTTTAGTCAATTCTAGTTTGAAACACATAAGTAATATTCTTGCAAGTAGGTTTGCCGAATAAGGAATATAAAATACCACTTAGAGTTTTTCTTACAAGTACTGAATACATTAGTAATTTTACACCAAATGGGGGCCCCAGAAATGTTAAATCTCCCCCCCCCCCAAACTTCTGATCCACTCATAGTACAGTAAGGATAGCAAATGATGGAGCCATCACATTTTGAGATTTCTGCCACACAGGGCTAAAAATGAGAGGGAAAGGAGGATGCGGATGGTGCTATCTGCCTAATTTCTGAGCTAGATTATGACTGCCTATACTAATTCTACTGGGAATTAGGTATATCTTCCTAGAACTATGTAAGTAAAATGTCTGTATTGTTCTGAAAAGCCATTATTCTACTCCACACTTTAGCCTTATTGTCTGTATGAAAGAGTGTAAATGGAAATTCATCTCATCACAATACATGCTAACAGGCCTCTACAGTCCAATCACAATGACTAAATATGAGTGCAGCCAGCAGTTATTGTTTTCAATTTTTTCCGGAAACAAGCGGTTTACCGACAGGGAGAACAGCTGCTAACTAAATCCTAGATTTTATTCTGCTTATATTCTAGCATGGCTATGTAGGTTAGAGGAGTTTACCATTAATTAATTGACAAGAAGATTTAATCTAGTTAGGGAAGGATGTTACGTGTTGTTTTCCATTAAGATTATTATTATACCATGTGAAATTAATAATATACAGTAGTTATTAAATTATTTGCCTAAACTACCATACATTGAGGTAACATGTCAGGTATCTTACTGATACCCATCATCAGACCGTGCTGTTGGGGGAACAAAAATAGAAAGGGTTACAAATTTAGATACAGTTACCAATGTTATAATTACAATTATCAATATTAAGATTACAATTGCCATTATTACCATTACAATTATCAATATTATGATTTTACAATTACAATCCTAGGTTTGAATTATTATAATAGAATCAGATATTAAATTAAGTAAATACATAGAGATTAAATTCTTACCTGCTGACAGATTCCTCTTGCCAGTGCTCCCAGAAACCTGATGTGCATGCAGATAACAGGTGCCACCAGCAGTTAATTTATAAGTCAAGGATTAATTCCAATAGCCAATAGAATTGTGCCAATTTTCTATCCTAGATCTAGGGTTCTTGCGTGTTGGGCTCCTGAGGTGACCGTTGCTTTCCTACCCTTTATCTGGGGCTCTTTGTGTAGTGGAATCCTGAGGTGACTTTTGCTCTCCTATTCTGGACATCAATATGACAAGATTATCATTAACTATACACTACCCTCCAACAAAGTATTCACACACATATTGTTTTCACACTGAAATCACTACCACTCACCTCAATTCTCAGCCAAGGATTTTTTTTTTTTCTTCTGGAAACTCAGGTTTTTCATCTAGCAAACAGCAAACCAACTGAACAATACACACAATTACCGGTACACACTATACTGATGCCTCATAGCTTTAGTTTTTTTGGTTTAAGCATCCTACAAACATGCTTAGTGTTAGTATAATATAAATATTTGCCATATAGTGCAAGGAAGCTACTTTCCATTTCCATTAGGAGGAAATGAAGAGTCAGGGAAGGGGACATAAGATAGTTTAACCACCCACTCCCATTCAAGGCCATCTCGATTCTACTATCCATATAGTCTACTACAGGACAATCTACTTTTTTTTCATTTTTTTAACATATAATAAATATTATGGTACACAATTAAAATAAATACAATATGCACATTGCAAATAAATAGCTATGGAGGAATTTTTTTTTTATTTGAAGTGCATTACATAATGCAATGCCAAACTCATGTGAAATATCTCCAAAATATGAAGCAGCGTAAACAAGAGGCCAGGAAAGCCCATGGTGTCCTGTCGATGACTTATTGAACAATAACCTGTAGAGATAGGGAGGTCATAATCCTATTGTATAAGGCAATTTTATGACTGTATTTGGAATACTGTGTCCAAGTACGGAGAACTCATCTGAAAAAAAGATTTTGAGCTTTATGAAAGAGTCCAAAGATGGGCAACTCACATAGTGAGATCGGCAAAAGGGCGACAGTACAAAGTAAGACTTCGATTAGGCTCAGAGCTTGGCAACCAGGCATCTTAGAGGGAACCTGATTGAGGTTTATAAGGCTTTGAGAGGGGTTAGTAAAATGAATGAAGGTAGAATTTTCACTGTTATAAATAATTCCAGAAGTAGGGGCCATAAATTCAAATTACAGGGAATAGGTTTAGACTAGATTGCAGGAAGTTTTCTTTCACCCAGCAAGTTGTTGATTATTTGAACAAGTTGCCTCCACAGGTAGTCAAGGCAGCCAGTTTGAAGAAATTCAAAGGTCAACAGGATAGTTATAAGGTAATGATATAAGGCAATGGTCAGGCCACACCTTGAGTACTGTATACAGGTCTGGAAGCCTCATTTTAAGAAGGATGTAGAGCTGCTGGAACGAGTACAGAGAAGGGCAACAGGATTAGTGAATGGAACAAAGGGTTGCTCTTACGAAGAAAGGCTTAAGTTTTGCAAATTACAGTGTCTGGAGACTAGGCACCTGCGAGGTGATCTGATTGAGGTGTATAAAGTTTTGAATGGTTTGAGCATGCTGATGGGATTCTTCCTCTTGCTCAGAATAATCGCCTGAGAGGGCATAAATTCAAATTGAGGAAAGATAGTTGTAGGACAGATGTGTGAAAGTTTGCCTTTAGCAGCAGGTAGTGATTGCTGGAACAAACTTTCATCTGTCATTTTAGAAGTTGATAGCTTAAATAGATTCAAGGCAGAACTAGACAAACATTTGGACTGAGTGTATGGGTGAAATGAGGTTTTTTTTTGGCTGATGCTATATAAGCTTGTGTTCTTGCATCGTGTGCCTTTACTAATGCTAATGCTAATGCTAGTTACCTACGTGAGGAGAGAAGTGCATAATTTGTATTTCCTTATCTGCTTTTTTTTTGGCCAGTGCAGCAAAAGCCTATAGCTTCTTTTGCTATTTCTGTGCTTTTTTATTGCTATTTATTTGTGATGTGCATATTGTATTTATTTTAATTTTGTACCATAATATTTATTATAATATTTTAAAAAAATGAAAAAAGAGTAGACTGTTCTATAGTAGACTGTATGGATGGTAGAATCAAGATGGCCTTGGATGGGAGCTGGTGGTGAAACTACCTTATGCTCCTTCCTTGACTCTTCATTTCCTCCTAATGGCAAATCTAGTCTTTCACCACTGAGCAGTTTATTTATTATATTTCATTTATGTATTTGTTTATTTTTTAGAGCAAGAAAAGTATGCAGCTGAAGATTCAAGAAATGGATCCTTCAATGGCAGAAATTGGAGCAACTTTAGAGGAAGCTGTCCATTTACTTCAACAACATGACGAGGCACTTCGGAAACTACAGGTGTGGTATATAAAGGAATATGCATGCAGTAACTAGATTTAGATACTGACTACTTCAGAAAATATAGTAAAATGTTGAATATGTTTAATGGCAATTTTTTCCTTGTTTATAGCTATTTTTCTTTATTTTTACCTTTTTGATATTGAGATGTTCTGAGAATAATAAGGAAATGACTTATAGAACTTATTTTATAAAGCCATTTTGATTAATCCACTCTTTTTCTTTTTTTCTAGAGCAAACAGAGTCCCGTAGAAGAGCTTTTGAGTCAAGTTGATGAATTGATAGCTAATCAAAAACCCCAAGCAGAAGTTTATGAAGCTATGGCTGAAAATTTGGGGTTGGCTTGGAAAGATCTTAATGCACAACTAGAACATCGAAGGACCATATTGGAGAGAGCTGTCATTTTTCATACCAAAGCCAAAGAGGTATCGGTTTCTTGTGAGTAGCGAATGTAAATATTTGGTAAATACCCTCTTTCAAAAGCTTCTGCTAAAGAGAGAAATAACTGTACATTAAGGATATGTATTAACAGGTTTCAGTTATATATTATGTATTTATAATTTCAGTATTATTGTGTATTTATAATTTCAGCATTATTATCTATTTATAATTTCAGTATTATTATGTATTTCAGTTATATATTATGTATGTATAATAGTATTTAATGTATATATATATATATATATATATATATATAGGGCTAGGCCTAAACATTTTGTTGTCTGAGGTGAAATATGAATATGACACCTGTGTTATATGAGAGTAGTTCATTGTTGATCAGTAGTTCATTGTTGATCTGGATTTTCATTGCTCTCCAAAAACACATACCAGAATCACCAAACTTATTAATCATTTTTCAAGATATTATCCCACTGCATTGATACATTTTGCCACATCGTGCCAAGGCACCGATGCCAGCAGCATAGAAAGAAGTAGACTGTGTGCATAGCCAATTCAAGACACTACACATTCTGTCCACACAGGTGCTTCTTCATTAGCCCAAACAAATAATAGACACTGCAGACTAAATCTGTATTGTAAGAAGGGTGTTGGTTGGTCACTCGCACTAGCAAGACTTTTGTGGATTTACTGGATAACTGTTTTCTACAACAGCATGTTTGATAGACAACCAGAGGGTGTAATACTCTTTATTAGCAGTGATTATCCATGCATTAAAAATCTGTAGATAAAAGAACCATTAGGTGGCAGTTATCACAGAGTATTGATGTGGGATTTATTCAAAGATGTAACTACCATCAGGGGTAAAGGGAACAGTTTTTGCTTTCGAAAGGTGACTACAGTGGTCTCAGACAGTATTTAAATTCTATATGATGGGACCAACTGATAATGATGTTAACAACAGCAAATTATAAATGGGAAGCATTCAAGGAATTAATCTTGGAAGTTACTAGGCTTTAAATACCAACTGAGAAATACAAGGTTTATGCCTAAATGAATGTCAGATGAACTAATGAGACTTGTGGCAGAGAAGAAAAATGCATGGGATGCATATAAATTATCAGATGACACAAAAGCCTATGGTAGATATAGGCTAGTCTATAATCAAGTTACAAAGGAGGTTAGGGCAAGCGAATGCAGATTACAAGAACTCTTTGGCCAAGGATGCAAAGTGAAACATTAACGATTTCTTTACTCATGTAAACTCTAGAAGGAATGGGATGAATCAGATTGGTCCACTTGAAAACGACGGTTCGACTGTCGATGATTTTGCTCAGGTAGCTAACAAACTGAATTTGTATTTTGCATCTACATTCATACATAAGGAATTCTGTATGGAACTGAAGGCCAGAAGGTTATCAAACTCTAACAGAGAGTTAAATGATTTTGTACTAACTGAGAGCAAAGTGGAGGAGAAATTGTTGAAGTCAAACATAAGAAAGGCACCTGAGGTAAATGGGATCTATCCAGTTACATTAAAGGACACAGTAAAGGAAGTAAGCAAACCCTTAGCCATTATTATGAGAGCATCCTTGGACTTGGGGTGGTCCCCATGGACTGGGGATGTACAAGTGTATCCGAAATTCAGAAAGGGGAATCAAAGGGTGATATGAATGATTACAGACCTGTTAGTTTAACTTCTTTTCTGGGGGAAAATAATGGAGTTACTGGTTAAAGCGGCACTGCAGGATCATCTAGACAAGACTGCAGTGATAATTCAGACACAGCATGAGTTTGTTTAGGGAAAGTCTTGTCTGACCAATTTGATTGGATACTATGATGTGGTCACAAAGGAACTGAATGCAAAAAATAATATTGATATTATATACTTAGATATTAGGAAAGCTTTTGATACTCTTGCATATGGAAGACTACTGTACAAATTGGAGCAGTATGACATTAAGGGCAAGTTGCTGCTATGGATAAAAGAATGGTTGAGTAGGAGAAAATAGAGAGTGGTAATCAATGGACACTGCTCTTTGTGGACTAATGTTATTAGTGGAGTCCCCCAGGGTTCTGTCTTCAGTTGCTAAAAAAAATATCTGAGTTAACTTGAGAGAGAGAGAGAGAGAGAGAAAAGGAAGGAAATCCCCAAGAAAGAAAAGAATGATGATATCCAGCTCGGGACCCTGGGCGTGCCAAGCCTATACTCACTAGATATGAGTCCGTGGGGTAAAACTAGATTCAGTAAAGGTTAATAAGTACAAACAACTACCTCTTTCAAGGAGGATCATAACTGATTGGCAACATGAATTAGCCTGTAATATAACAGAACAGCTTCATGCAATATGCCAAAGCGAAGAAATTTATTATTCGATTGCCTTGGATGAATTAACTCACATTACTGACTCAGTGCAGGTGTTATATTAGCATTAGCATTAGCAAGGGCACATAATGCAAGAAAGCAAGCCTATATAGCATCAGCCAAAAAAAAAAAAAACACGCCTTCTCATTTCACCCATTCACTCGCTCCAAATGTTTGTCTAGTTCTGTCTTGAATCTGTTTAAGCTATCAACTTCTACAACGACAGATGAAAGTTTGTTCCAACAATCAACCACTCGCTGGCTAAAGGCAAACTTCCACACATTTATCCTACAACTGTCTTTCCTCAAATTGAATTTATGCCCCCTCAGGCGATTATTCTGAGTAAAGGAAGAATCTCATCAGCATTGAACATGTTCAAACCATTCAAGGCTTTATACACCTCAACCGGATCACCTCATAGGTGACTAGTCCCCAGACACTGTAATTTACAAAACTTAAGCCTTTCTTCGTAAGAGCAACCCTTTGTTCCATTCACTAATCTTGTTGCCCTTCTCTGTACTCGTTCCAACAGCTCTACATCCGTCTTAAAATGAGGCCTCCAGACCTGCATACAGTACTCAAGGTGTGACCTGACCATTGCCTTATACATGGGGATAATCACTTCTTATCCCTGCTAGAAAAATTTCTATATATCATTGATATGACACAATGAGCTACTCTTGCAGGCCATCTGCACTGCTCAGAAAATTTCATATCTGCCTGCACAATTACCCCCAGGTCCTTTTCACTCTCTACCACTGTCAGTGTAGTATCACACAGTTGATACATTACTCTGGGGTTACTGCTTCCCATATGCAATACTTTACATTCGTCAATGTTAAACTTCAGTTGCCACCTCTCAGTCTATCTGCTCAACTTTTCTAGATCCTGTTGCAGCAGCGTACTGTCATTAGTATCATTAACAGCCCTGCTGACCTTTGTATCATCTACAAACTTGGACATTAAGCCTGATATACCATCATCAATATCATTAATGAATACAGAAAACAACAATCGACCCAACACTGAACCCTGGGGACTCCACTAATAACATTAGTCCATGAAGAGCAGTGTCCATTGATTACCACTCTCCGTGTTCTCCCACTCAACCATCCCTTTATCCATAGTCACAATTTGCCTCCAATGCCACACTGCTCCAATTTGTGCAGCAGTCTTCCATGTGCAACAGTATCAAAATCTTTCTAAGATCCAAATATATGATATCAAAATTATTCTTTGCATTCAGTTCCTTTGTGACTACATCATAGTATCCAATCAAATTGGTCAGACAAGACTTCCCCTTAACAAACCCATGCTGTGTCCGAGCTATAACTGAAGCCTTGTCTAGATGATCCTGCTATGCTTCTTTAACCAGTGCCTCCATTAATTTTCCTGGAACAGAAGTTAAACTAATAGGTCTGTAATTAGCTGTCTCCCTTTGATCCTCCTTTGTGGATTGCGGTCACATTTGCACATTTCCAGTCCATAGGTACCTCCCCTGAGTCCAAGGAAGCTCTCATAATTATTGCTAAGGGTTTTCTTACATCCTTTTCTGCCTCCTTTAATATAACCGGATAGATTCCATCCACCCCAAGTGCCTTTCTTATGTTTATCTTCAACAATTTCTCCTCCACTTTACTCTCAGTTATTACAAGATTATCTAGCATACTGCCAGAGTTTAATACACCTCTGACATTCCTCTCCCTGAATAACTCCTCATGTGTGAATGTAGATGCAAAATATTCATTTAGTTTGTTAGCTACCTGAGCAGGATCAACAGTTGAACCATCGATATGAAGTGGACCAATCTGATTCATCCCCTTCCTTCTAGAGTTTACATAAGAAAAGAACTCTTTGCTGTTTTTCTTGGCATCCTTTGCCAAAGATTTCTCGTAATCTGCCTTTGCCTGCCTAACCTCCTTTGTGACTTGGTTACAGACCAGCTTATATCTATCATAGGCCTCTGTGTCACCTGTTAATTTATATATATCCCATGCATTTTTCTTCTCTGCCACATGTCTAATTAGTTCATCTGACATCCATTTATGCCCTAATCTTGAACAATATTTCTTAGTTGGTATGAAAAGGCTAGTAGCTTCCAAGATTATTTCCTTGAATGCTTCCCATTTTGAATTTGCTGTTATTATTATTATTAGCCTTATGGTGCAAAAAGCCTGAGGCTTATGCTGCACCAGCAAAAAAAAAAAAAATTCTAAATTACCCTGAGAGAGAGAGAGAGAGAGAGAGAGAGAAGTAGAAGGGAATCACCAAGAAAGAGAAGAATGATGATATCCAGCTCAGGACCCTGGGTGTGCCATGCCCATACTCACCAGATGTGAGCCCCTGAGATAACATCATCAGTTGGTCCCACCGTATAGAATTTAAATACTGTCTCAGACCACCGTAGTCACCTTTACGAATGCAAAAAACTCTTCCCTTTACCCCTGATGGTAGGTACCTCTTTGAGTAAATCCCACTTCAGCACACTGTGATCACTGCCACCTAGTAGTTCCTTTATCTGCAGATTCTTAATGCATGAAAAATCACTGCTGATAATCAGATCAAGGGTATTACTCCCTCTAGTTGCCTCCCAGACATGCTGCTGTAGAAAACAATCATTCAATAAATCCACAAAAGCTTTGCTAGTGTGTGAGTGATCAACCCACAAATTCCAGTTAATCTCTGGGAAATTAAAATCCCCCATTATAAGACACGCTGATTACTGGCCCACTCTATTTCTCTGCACAATTGCTCATTATACTCATCAGATTCATTAGGCTTATAACACACACCTACTTTCATTTTTCCTTTCCCAGTGCTTATGTCAAACCAGTAATTTTTTATTCTGTGGATTTTCATTGTCGTGAGAAGTTACTGGCTTTGGGTACCCTTACTGCTATGACACATGGAATTGACATCTTCACCGTCTTCAAAGAAAAATGCTGTGAAGCAAAACTGAATTTATGTACTTTAGTAAGTGTATGCGCAGAGATGGCACACCTTCCATGAGAGGAAAATATGAAGGATTTGTTGTGTTACTACAGAAAGAATTGCCAGATCCAGATACTTTGATTTCCTTTCACTGTATTCTTCATGAGTAGGATCTGTGTGCCAAATCTACTGTTTGAAGTGACACATTAAATAAAGTTATAGGTATTGTTAACTATGTTTGAGCAAATACATCACAACATCGCCAATCTCGCAACATGCTTCAGCTTAATGATGAAACATTCAGCGTGGATCTGCCATATTATTCTAAAGTGCGCTGGTTGTCCCAAGGACAAATACTTGGGACAACCTTGTCAAACTTTTATCTTTGTAAAAACAAATCACAATT
The DNA here is from genome assembly GCF_048544385.1 of Mastigoproctus giganteus. NCBI lineage: Eukaryota > Metazoa > Arthropoda > Arachnida > Uropygi > Thelyphonidae > Mastigoproctus > Mastigoproctus giganteus. The sequence continues at coordinate 28,059,970 of NC_143587.1, forward strand.
TTGAGGAACTGAATCAACAGTGTGAATTGTCAAAAGTGGAATTCTGCAGAGATAATGCATTTTCATGTGATATAATGTCAAAGCATAATGATCTGAATATTTTTTTGCAAGATAAAACCAAATCTATATATAATATGTGGCTTAAAATACAGGAATTTCGGAAAAAGCTGACGTTTTTAAAAACCTTGCTTACCTGATCGGAACTTTCAGCTGAACACTTTCCTGAACTGGCAAAAGTAATTAATGAACAGGATAGAAACAAATTACGGAAATGCAACATGAAAGAATACACAGCTGTTCTAGACTCCCTGATTGCAGAATACAATGCTGATTTTGAGAAACATGGTCTCACGCTGAAACTAGCTTTTCAACCACACCTGACTGATGTCTCAAAAGAACCTGATGACTTACAGATGGAATTAATCGAGCTCTCAGAAGATAATATTCTGAAGTCTCTATTTGATGCGAAAAGGATCCTCTTCAAATATGGAAAAATGCTGTTGAATACCGACATCTAGATCAACATGCTCATTGAATGCTATCTTGTTTGGCACAACCTGCTGTTGTGAATCAGCATTTTCATATATGACACAAATTAAAACAAGCTTAAGATCTCAGATGAAGGATATTCACTTGGAGGACCAATTAAAACTGTGCTCAACAATGTTGGAACCAAATATCAGACTACTATCTGGCATTAAGCAGTCACAGAAAAGTCATTAAATGGTTTGTTGTCAAAGTTTGTACATTTTTAGTTTTGTTATCATCTTTGCTAAACAAATAAATGTCTTCACTAATTTTTTTGTTTAAATTCCTCATACAATGACAGGCTGTAATTAAAATTGTAAATATGCCTACAAAATTATAAATTTTTTTGTATATATTAAATTCTCAGCATGCTGACTAATAGTATTTTGGTTAAATAAAATATGGCCTTCCAAGGTAAAAAGGTTCCCCCACCCCTGCACTAGCTAAATTAATCACCTATTTATCTACAATCAGTTTGAAAGTACTGAGCAGTAAATTTGCATAAATTTTTTTCTTTCAAATTTCTTCAGAATTCAAAGGCTTCTTCAGTGGTTCACAAAATTTAATGAAAGTCACTTTTCCATTGAAGATTATCCCTTCTGTGGATAATCTGTGGCTGAGAGCAGTGTTCTATCACCTGTGGCTGAGAGCAGTGTTCCCATCATCTGTTCACAAAGAATGGTTTGTTGTTGTGTACACACTTTCTGTAAAAAATAGAAAAAAAAAAGTCCAGGTCAACTTTGAACCACCTTTTTATATCTTTTTATACTCAATGCCTTTTGTGAATGATGCACCAAAGCACCTTCCTCTTTGTCTCACCTTTATGTACATCTTTAGTTATATGTGAATTTTTAAAATTTTTTAAAGATTTTAAATGGAATTTTTTAACCAAATATTAAAAGGCTTTGGTTTTGAAAATTTATGTAGAAGCAAAATAAGAGTGAATATTTATATATACACCAATAAAATCGTTTTTAATTATTTTTATATAAAATTATTAATATTTTATCTATATTCTTTCTTTGTTTAGTTTTCCCATAAAATGGATATAGCTGAAAAAGAAATTTATGATATTGATTTCCCACTAAATGAGCAACTTTGTAAAACTCTTTTGAGCCACCATCATGATTCCAAGAAATGTGAGTATATATATCTCTGTGTGAATTTAACAATTAAATTATTTTATTATGTTCTATTTAAATGATCAAAAAATTATTAAAAAATTCAAAGATCCCATTAAATTATTTACTAATTTAAAAACTAATAGGTTTATTAGGTATATTTTTAAATATAAATAAATTTAAAAATATACCTAATAATAATACACTGTGTTTTATTATTATATTAATAAATATTTTAATAAATGTTATAAATAATAAAATATAAAAAAATTTAAATAGAAATAAATTTAATGCTAATTTAATAATTTGATAATAAAAATAAACTTAATGATAAATAAATAAGTACCACATATTTAGCATATAAGTTGACCTTTGAAGCACAGAAAAATTTGTCAAAAATCTTAAGGTTGACTTTTAGCATTAGCATTAGTAGAGGCATATGATGCAAGAAAGCAAGCTTATTCAGCATCAGCCAAAAAAAAAAGCACAACCACTACTCCCATTTCACCCCTCCGTTCGTTCGAAATAACTGTCCAGCTGAGCCTTAAATTTGTTTAGGCTATCAACTTCAACAACAAGTGGTGGAAGTCTATTCCACAAACCAACTGCCCGCTGGCTAAAGGCAAATTTCCGCACATCTATCCGACATCCGTCCTTCCTCAATTTGAATTTATGCCCTCTCAGGTGATTATTCTGAGCAAGAGGAAGAATCCCATCGGCATTGAGCATGCTCAAGCCATTCAAAGCCTTATACACCTCTATCAGATCACCTCGCCGATGCCTAGTCTCCAAACTCTGTAATTTGCAAAACTTAAGCCTTTCTTCGTAAGAGCAACCCTTTGTTCCATTCACTAATCTTGTTGCCCTCCTCTGTACTCGTTCCAGCAGCTCTACATCCTTCTTGAAATGAGGTCTCCAGACCTGTATACAGTACTCAAGGTGTGGCCTGACCAATGCCTTATACAAGGGAATAATCACATCTCTATCCCTGCTAGAAAAATTCCTGTATATCATTGAAAAGACACCATGAGCTACTCTTGCAGCTTGTCTGCACTGCTCAGAGAACTTCATATCTGCCTGCACAATTACCCCCGGAGGATGCGGAAAGGTCAGGGTATGACCACCGCATATCCCGGAGCAATATGGCCTTAGTTGCTAATGCTCCTAAAAACCAAATAAACACACAAACAACAAACAAACAAACAATTACCCCCAGGTCCTTTTCATTCTCTACCACTGTCAGCGTAGTACCACAGAATTGATACGTTGATCTGGGGTTACTGTTTCCCATATGTAGTACTTTACATTTGTCAATGTTAAACTTCATTTGCCACCTCTCAGCCCATCTGCTCAACCTTTCCAGATCCTGTTGCAGCAGCATAGCATCAGTAGTGTCCTTAACAACCCTGCCAACCTTTGTATCGTCTGCAAACTTGGACATTAAGCTTGATATACCATCATCTATATCATTAATAAATACAGAAAACAACAATGGACCCAACACTGAACCCTGAGGATCTCCACTAATAACATTAGTCCACGTTGAGCAGTGTCCATTGATTACCACTCTCTGTCTTCTGCCACTCAACCATCCCTTTATCCATAGCAGCAATTTGCCTCCAATGCCACACTGCTCCAATTTGTGCAGCAGTCTTCCATGCGCAACAGTATCAAAAGCCTTTCTAAGATCCAAATATATAATATCAAAGTTATTCCCTGCATCCAGTTCTTTTGTGACTACATCATACTATCCAATCAAATTGGTCAGACAAGACCTGCCCTTAACAAAACCATGCTGTGTCTGAGCTATAACTGAATTCTGGTCCAGATGATCCTGCAGTGCTTCTTTAACCAGTGCCTCCATTAATTTTCCTGGAACCGAAGTTAAACTAACAGGTCTATAATTACTTGTGACAGCCTTTGATCCTCCTTTGTGAATTGGGGTTACATTTGCACATCTCCAGTCTATGGGTACCTCCCCTGAGTCCAAAGAAGCTCTCATAATTATGGCTAGGGGTTTGCTTACTTCCTTTGCTGCCTCCTTTAATATAACTGGATAGATCCCATCCACCCCGGGTGTCTTTTTTATGTTTATCCTCAACAATTTCTCCTCCACTTTCCTCTCAGTTATTAGAAAATCATCTAGCTCATTGCCAATGTTTACTTCACCTACGACATTCCCCTTCCTGAATAACTCCTCATGTGTGAATGTAGATGCAAAATACTTGTTTAGATTGTTAGCCACCTGAGCAGGATCCTCAACTGTTGAACCATCAACATCCAGTGGACCAATCTGATTCATCCCTTTCCTTCTTGAGTTTAAATAGGTAAAGAACTCTTTTCTGTTTTTCTTTGCATCCTTTGCCAAGGATTTCTCATAATCTGCCTTTGCCTGCCTAATCTCCTTTGTGACTTGGTTACAGACCAACTTATATCTATCATTGGCTTCCATGTCACCCATTAATTTGTATGCATCCCATGCATTTTTCTTCTCTGCCATATGTCTCATTAGTTCATCTGACAACCATTTACGCCTGAACCTTGAACAATATTTCTTGGTTGGTATGTAAAGCTTGGTAGCTTCCAAGATTAGTTCCTTGAATGCTTCCCATTTTGAATTTGCTGTTGGTAACATCATCAGTTGGTCCCACTGTATAGAATTTAAATACTGTCTCAGCCCATCATAGTCGCCTTTACGAAAGCAAAAACCCTTCCCTTTACCTCTGATGGTAGTTACCTCCTTAAGTAAATCCCACTTCAGCACACTGTGATCACTGCCACCTAGTGGTTCCTTTATCTGCAGATTCTTAATGCATGAAGAATCACTACTGATAATCAGATCAAGAGTATTACTCCCTCTAGTTGCCTCCCGAACATGATGGTGTAGAAAACAATCATCCAATAAATTCACAAAAGCCTTGCTAGTGTGTGAGTGACCAACCCACAAATTCCAGTCAATATCTGGGAAATTAAAATCCCCCATTATAAGACTCTCTGATTTACTGGCCCATTCTATTTCCCTGTACAGTATCTTATTATACTCATCAGAGTCATTGAATGCTTCCTTATTATACTCATCAGAGTCATTGAATGCTTCCTTATTATACTCATCAGAGGCCTATAGCACACTCCTACTCTCAATTTTGATTTACCCATGCTTATGTCACACCAAACTGACTCGACACTGCCCTGTCCATCGATGTCGACTGGCTTCACTCCCTTCGATTTTATGTGTTTTTTAACTAATAGCATAACCCCTCCTCCCTTCCTATCCTGTCTATCCTTTCTGTAGACGTTGTACTCCCCAAATTCCAGTTCTGCATTCCTTATATCTGTGTGACACCATGTCTCTGATATCCCAACAATATCTGCCTTTGACGTTTTGAGCAAAACCTCAAATTCATCAAATTTATTTACTAAACTCCTAGCATTGGTGTACACGCAAGTATACATGCACCTCTTTCTATTCTTAGCTACCCTAACACAACCCATGTGTTTACTTGTACCGCAATGACTTCCAGCAGTCTCTGAAATATCCTGCATATTGTTTTTCAGGCTTCTGCTCATTCCAATAGAAGCAGTGCAAGAATCTCTTTCACCTCTGCCAGTGGCTACTGTTAATCTTTTTGTCTTTGTCTCCCCCCAAGCTAGCAGTTTTCCGACCCACCTATCACTGCCTCGATAGCATCAGCAAATATTCTTGCACCCTTTCTATTTAAGTGTATCCCATCCCTGTAGAAGCAATCTCTCCTGTTAACAAGTACAGTCCAGGCTGAAAAAAATTCTACCCCTTGAGCCTTGCATAATCTTTCCAGGACCGAATTGATCGAGAAGGCTCTCATCATATACTCCCTCCTATCGTGTCTGGGCAGAATTGCAGACACTTTCAAATTCAACCCTACTTCACGGCTTTTTTTCAACAGTGACCTGTACTTGTTAAGTAATTCCGCTGGTCTCCTACTCTTAATATCATTAGTGCCAACGTGTACAACTATATCACCTTTTGTTCCCAATATACATCAAGTATAAATCCTAAGGTTGAATTAAAAGGCAGACACCTATAGTTCGAAAGATATGAAGTATTACCAAGATATATAACAAACATGATTTCATACTGAGGCATTGTTTACAGAGAAGTTAATTTGCAGTGTAGTACTTAACAGGCAGGGAAGAATGGCTCAGTCATATAATCAAAACCTCCAATGTATACATATAGAATCAATTACAGCAATGCTGTGTTGTCATCCATGCCTGTGGGGTTTGGCTTTGTAATATCTACATAAGGGAGTGCTGTATATGTTTACTGCTTCTTCGTAGTTTACTGTAGAGTTTAATAAAATGTAAACAATTTTATCCCAATGTAAACTTTTAAAAGAAAGATCATAAATAATTGAATTGAATTGAAAAGCAGATAGTGGTTCTTAATGCAAATTTTACTGTAATCACCACTGTGCAAAATACAAAAGATTACTGTAAAAAGGGGTGAAGCCAGCATACACAATAAATGTATGATTAAGCATGAATTTTCAAGGCAAAAAAAAATAGAAGTTGACTTATACACTAGAATAGAAGTATATCCACTAGAACTGAAGTCGGCTTATACATTACAACCAAGGAACATTGCTACCATAAGACTTAGACAAATTATATGGTGTTTTAAAATTACATAGAACAAATATAGGAGCATATTCCGTAGCTAAAAATAAGAAAAAAAGTTCCTATAAACGTTTGTCCCAAAATTATTTATTTCCAAGTGATAAACATTAATCCTAAATTACAAATAAATAAATACATTTCCTTTATTCTCTAGATGGCTGAGGCCAGAAGAATAAATGTAAAATTGAAAATACTAAAACATTTTCATGTTCAAATTTATATCATAAAAATATGACTGCAAAGTGGACTTTAAATAGTACAAAGCATATGCTGACATGAATAGTATTGTTGGTTCTACTACATGAGTCATACTAATTACTCAGTTGTAAGTAACCAGCATAGCATTTGTTAAACTGATATTATGGGAGACACTGCAAATCTGTGTACTTTATTTCAGTTAGCTGATACTATTTTACAAGGGCTGTTCAATAAAGAATGATCATAATTTTTTTCACAACATACCTTCATTAATCATACATATTTTGATGGTCCGTTTCAAAGTAGTTCTCATTTGATGAAAAGCACCTACTCTAAACCTTTCTGTCATTCTTCAAAAACATAGTGGAAGTCATTTTTGTCGTGCATTTGAGAATTGTCTCTGATATTTTTACAACTTCTTCTGAAGACCGGAAACATTTCTATCTCATTATGGACAGGTTCATTCTCACCACCTAAGAGGTGATGAGAATGAATGAATGAAGGAAAATGAATCTGCCCATAACAAGTGTACATGCCTAGCTTTGTCAGCTTGCTCCCCACCCTGTACTACTCATCTATGGCTCACTGCCAGATATTTTTTCACAAAGAATTTTTCCTTTTTAATTTTTTTAAATGCAAACCATGTTATAATGGGTTCACATTAGCTAAGATGCACTGAGAAGGTGTTACCTGTAAATATAACATTGTATAGTGAAAATGTTTTAATTTTGACATTTTTTTAAATTAACATTTCTTAATTTTGGTATTCAGTTGTGTCTGTAAAATAAGATACTTCTTTCATGTTAGTTACAGAGTCACATTGTTTTTGTAGCTGTTCTTGAAGCATCAATGCAGATGATGAACGATGGACAGATTTTATTAGAAATGCTGCGGCAGATTAGTACAGAAAATCTTGGTGATGCACGACCATCTTACATGGATCCTAGTGTAAATGCTTCATGTAGCAATGTAGAACAGCAAATTGAATCTCTCCAAGACCGTAGACGTCAATTAGAGCTGTTATGGAAGCAAAGAAAAGTTCTATTAGAGCAACATATTGAAATGTGTTTGATATCCATGCAGTTAGATGAGGTATGTAATAAGTTATAATGAAGTTTATAAGCTTTTTAAATTTTGATTTCTGAGTTTGACGTTCAACAAAATTTTAATAAAATTGTATCAACAGAATATTTATAAGGCGGCATCGTTTTAAGTTATATCTCATATTGTGAATACCTTCACAACGAGTTGCCATGATATTGCACAACTTCGAATAAGTAACGCTTCACCTATGGAGAAGACTAATGTTACTTATTCTCAGATAGGTACCACCACTCAGATGGCATCATTTCAGGGCTATTTGGCCCTTCTTCGGTGGGTGGGTAGGTACCCAAGTGATGCAATGATGGCAAAACAGTTATGAAGTATAACTCCACAATATGAGAGATGCCTCATATTGTGGAGGCATAACTCCACAATATGAGGCATAACTCCACAATATGAAGTATAACTCCACAATATGAGATTGTGGAGTTATACTTCATAACTGCTTTGCCATCGTTGCATCACTTGGGTACCTACCCACCGAAGAAGGGCCAAATAGCCCTGAAATGGTGCCGTCTGGATGGTGACCTATCTGAGAACAAGTAACATTAGTCTTCTTCTTAGGTGAAGCGTTACTTATTCGAAGTAGTGCAATATCATTGCAACTCGTTGTGAAGGTATTCACAATATGAGATATAACTTAAAACGATGCCGCCTTATAAATATTCTGTTAATTCAGAAATGGCTGTGTATTAATGATGCTATTGCTCTGCCAATAATTTATTTAAGCTGTCAACTTCTACAACAACAGATGGAAGTTTATTCCAGCAATTCAACCACCTGCTGGCTAAAGACAAATGTCTGCACATCTGTTCTACAACTGTCTTTCCTCAATTTGAATTTATGTCCGTCCCCTCAGGCGATTAATCTGGGCAAAAGGAAGAAGCCCCTCAGCACTGAGCGTGCTCAAACCATATAAGGCCTTATGCACCTCAATCAGATTGCCTTGCAAGTGCCTAGTTTCCAGACACTGTAATTTGCAAAACTTAAGCCGTTCTTTATAAGAGCAACCCAACAAGATTCACTAATCCTGTTACTCTACTCTACTCATTCCAGCAGCTCTACGTCCTTCCTAAAATGAGGCCTCCAGACCTGTATACAGTACTCAAGGTGTGGCCTGACCATTGCCTTATACAAGGGTATAACACCCCCTTATCCCTGCTAGAAAAATTCCTGTATATCATCCACAAGACACCATGAGCTACTCTTGCAGGCCATCTGCACTGCTCAGAAAACTTCATATCTGACTGCACAATTACACCCAGGTCCTTTTCATTCTCTACCACCCTGAGTGTACTACTACACATTTGATACCTTACTCTGGGGTTACTGTTACCCATATGCAGTACTTTACATTTGTCAATGTTAAACTTCAGTTGCCACCTCTCAGCTCATCTGCTCAACTTTTCTAGATCCTGTTAAAGTAGCATACTGTCGTTAGTGTCATTAACAACCCTGCCAACCTTCGTATCATCTGCAAACTTAGACATTAAGCCTGATATGCCTTCATCAATATCATTAATAAATACAGAAATCAAAAATGTGTCAAACACTGAACCCTGGGGACTCCACTAATAATATTAGTCCACGAAGATCAGTGTCCATTGATTAGAACTCTCTGTCTTCTCCCACTCAGCCAACCCTTTATTTATAGCAGCAATTTGCCCCCAATGCTACACTGCTCCAATTTGTGCAGCAGTCTTCCATGTGCAACAGTATCAAAAACCTTTCTAGGATCCAAGTATATGATATCAAAATTATTCTTTGCATCCAGTTCCTTTCTGACCACATCATAATATCCAATCAGATTGGTCAGACAAGGCTTCCCCTTAACAAACCCATGCTGTGTTCGAACTATAACTGAAGTCTTGTATAGACGATCTGCAGTGCTTCTTTAACCAGTGCCTCCATTAATTTCCCCGGAACAGAAGTTAAACTAACAGGTCTGTAATTACTTATGGCACCCTTTGATCCTTCTTTGTGAATTAGGGTCACATTTGCACATCTCCAGTCCATGGAGATCTCCCCTGAGTCCAAGGAAGCTCTCATAATTATGGCTAAGGGTTTGCTTACTTACTTTGCTGCCTCCTTTAATATAACTGGATAGATCCCATCCACCCCAGGTGCCTTTCTTATGTTTATCTTCAACAATTTCTGCTCCACTTTGCTCTCAGTTATTACAAAATCATTTAACTCACTGCTAGAGTTTAATACACCTCTGGCATTCTCCTCCCTGAATAACTTATGTGTAAATGTAGATGCAAAATACTCATTCAGTTTGTTAGCTACCTGAGCAAAGTGGAGCAGAAATTGTTGAAGATCATCAATAGTGGAACAGTCTATGTTTAATAGACCAATCTTTTTTTGCCTCCCCTTTTTTTGGTTTGGAGAAAGAAAGAGTCTTCCACTGGGATAACTGCTGTTTTTCAGGATCAACCCACACACCCATTTTATCTCCAGTTATGATATATTTAAAAAATATCTCATCATTTGTTGCTCGTTCAAACAAATCAGAAGTGACTTGTTAGTCATGTTCATGTTGTTCTTCTGTTAATAGCCACAGCCCAAACTTTGAGGAAACTTGCTTCATATTCAAAGGTTTTGTTAAAATGGAATGGTGAAATCTGATGGAGATACAAGTTTCTTCAGTGATTTCATGAATAGTTGACCATCTTTGGTCATTTCATACCAAAATTCACATTTGTGACACAATTTCCTCATTTGTTGAGGTTGAGGTTGAGGGCTGGCTGTTGAGATTGCAGATCACTTTTGATAGATTCCTACCTGCTTTGAAATGGTGGTGCCAGTCAAAAACATATGAACAGCCCTTTACAGAGTCCCCATACTCAATTTTAAGAAGGTCAGATATTTCACTTGCAGTTTTTCTAATTTTAACAAACATTTTAAAATTCATCCTAACTTTAAAATAACAGTAAATACAATGAGATGTAAAAACACACCTTGGTTATCAGATGAATAACTTACATGTGAACAGCTTACTGCATGGAAGTAAGGATGAGATGTGTAAAGATGTTATGTTTTGTTGCAGTGCACTGTGTTGTCTCAACCTTGAATAACAAGTATATATAATATAATCTGGATATTCTTTGAACAGGCCTCATATATAGTTACAGCAACTTTCAGAGATGGGATCGTAAGGTAATAAAAGAGTGAACAAACTTTCCCTATACTGAAATTTTCAGCATAACTGCCCATTCTATCTTTATTTTTCACTGCAGATATTCAAAGTTATACAGAGAACTAAAGTTAATCTACAAATTGTTTGTAAACCTTCAAAATTCATTTCGAAGGTTTACAAAATAGAATTTTATGAGGTTCAGAATACCAACTATGGTTGGGAGATTATCAGTCTGTTATTTATAGAGCATTAAAGAGTAATCAAATGAAAGAAATTTAGTATCATTTATGAAAACACATAAAGTAGAACAGCTTATAAATTGGCAAAGCACATGATTTTTATAGAAGATAATGTTGCTTTATATAATTTGCCTGAAGTTTGTGCTGGAGAGATGGGACTTATGGGATACAGCTAATGGAACACACTTTGTACAAACTGTATCCCATTAGCTGTCAGCATCATATTCTTAGCATTAATTTGATAAAATCTACAATTTCAGTAAAGAAATCCATGCTGAATAAAATTTAAAAGCTGAGAATAACATCCATCTCTGATGGTTTTTAATAACAAGAGTATTTCTGCCAGAACTGCAAGTCCCCGAAGGCATTAGATTTTAATTTTCAATCTTCAGATTTTAATTATATATATATATATATATATATATATATTATTTTTTTTGTTAGTTTTTGGTGCATCGGCTTCTGTGGCCATAATGCACCTCCCAAAGTTTTTTCATTTTACTCTGATTCAAGCCCGAGGCGGGATTCGAACCCATGACCTTTGGGTTACCAGGCACTTTACCCACCTGGCTAGCCCGGTCGGCTATATATTTCTTAGGAATTAATTCTCAAATTTGATTTTTAAAAACCAGAACAGTGACATAACTATCATGCTGCAAAACTCTGAAATGCTAGGAAGAGGAGGGGAGAGGAAGAATTTAATTTATTCAAATGGATCCAAAATATGCATTTTAAAACTCTAAAAGAAAACAAGGAAAGGGGTACACTTTTCAGTATTTGCTAGAGAAATGTCTAAAGATTGAAATTGTATCTTTGAACTACAATATATTGTCAATATATATGTATTCTTATGAAATATTATAATCAACTACCCAGAAACAAAAATAAAATAATATAAAGTGAAATTAATGCAGTGTAGTATTTCATTTTTCTAAAACAGAATGTAATATTAGCATAATTTACTGATTAAATTTTTTTGTTAGGTTCAGATGTGGCTAATGACAACTGGAACAGATTACAAAAACAAAACAGAACTTGGAGATTCTGTAATAAGTGTAGACAAATTACAAAGTGAACATCGTGCAGTAGAAGTTGAGTTTAAGGTGAAAAACTTGTTTATAATTTCTGAATTTTAAACAACTTGATTTTCAATTGTAGGAATGCAGAAATTAAATATTGATTAACCACCAAGAGCCCACAAATTGAATTGTAAGAGAAATAAAATTTTATTTATAAAATAAATTCATTATAACAAGGTGATATGATTTTTGGGAAATAATTCAATGATAATTTTTTTTAACAAAACAATGTTCATAAACAAATTTTTTATTAAAATATAATAAAATTTTGAAAAAAATTAATTTTCTCTTTTCTTTCTCATAAAAATTTGGAAACAGAACAATAATAGAATGTATTTGGGGGGAAAAAACTTTCTAAGACAGTACACAGTAGTATATCATCTGATTAACAGGAAAAAAATGACCTAGTGATGTGTTACCAGAGATGGGAAAATAACTGGCAGGATGTGAAAGCAGAATAAATAAGTCTTACATTTTTGGTAGGAATTAATTTTCTCTTGTATCATGTAAGTTAACAACTCAATAACATTTATGATACTATTATTATTGAGACAAAATTCAACACTTTAGATGCATATTAGGAAAACATTTTCTAGTGGGAGGTACACAACTACTAATGATGCTTCTGCATGATGCTGCTTTAAAAGCATCTGTACCATGTGATGATTTTGCACTTCTCAGTGAAAAATGTTTTCCCAAACTGCTTTTATCATTATTATTTTTTTCTATTTTTATTTTTTACAGATGCAGAAATTTTGAAAATGACTACTTACATCTTATCTTCTTTACGGAACAGAAACAAATGAATAAAAGAATGATTAGATCACTTTTATTCCTTTGTTTCACTTTCATCAAGTTAGCAAGGTGTAAATAGTTGGTTTCAGAATTTTTGTATCTATATAGCCAAGGAGAGAGTTGTAGGGCTCTGTGAAACATTTGGCTATATAATTTGTAATCATTATTAATTAAATCATTTAAAATTAATTTAAAATTACACAATGTAGTGCCAGTTTATTTTAACATCTTCCATTGTGGCTGTCTGGGGACACTTTTGTTCCCCCACTGAAAAAAATATTACTTAAACAATACAATACTTCATACAAAGCTACAAACAAACATAATTTCAATAACACTGGTGCCTTGCCTATTAGCACATTTCACAAAATATGTAACTCTGTGTAACTCTGCATAAACAACTCCTGTCACTTCCAAAATTCCACAAGTAAGACTGTAGGAAGGCAGACTGATTAAAAGTCACTAGTTTCGATCAGGCAATTAACTGCTAGTTAGGAAGTTACTGTAGCATTGCCAGATGCTAAAGACCAAAGATCAAAATGTGTATGTTGTATTGTTTAAGGATTTTCTTTTTACAAATTTTGTTATAATGATTTTATTTTTTTCATAGTGGGATGAGATTAATTTTTCTTGAGCTAAACTGATATTTTCATTACAATGATATATGTTGAAATTAAATATTTTCACGTAAAAATACATAGTAAATTGGCAGGAGGACTGGAAAATAACTTTGTTATACTGAATATTTCATTACTTTGGCATTCACTACACCAACGTTTTACTATTATATGTCTTTTTAATCGGTGCCTCCTTAGCCAGGTGGGCAGGAGCAGCAGTGCATAGCACACGCTTCTTGATTAGACCAGGGTTCGAGCCCGTAACCACCAAATACGTAAGATGCGGAAAGGTCAGGGAATGACCACTGCATATTCCCCCGAGCAGTATGGCCTTAGTTGCTAATGCTCCTAAAAACCAAATAACAAACAAACAAACATGTCTTTTTAATCAAATAACATTGTGTACCAGCCATTAGGTGAGTCTATTATTCATTAAAAACTTAAAGCATTGCTGCGCTGTTGTGATTGATTTCACACCTGTTTGTTTCACTCATCAGATAATAGGTAGCCCCAATTAGTGACTTTTGTGTCAAGCAGTGAATAAATAGGTCTGAAAGTGGTCATGACAGTGACTAAGTTTTTAATAAATAACAGATTCACTTACTGGGTGATATTTTATTTAAAGGATATCAGTTACTTTAGGTTGACTTGTGGATAAATGTAGTAATTTCTGGAGAGCCCAAGCTCTTTCTGTCACTGGGGAACAAAAATGTCCCTAGGTCATAGCAGAAAAACATAATGATATATAGTGCTATTTTCTGAAATTATTTCAACACCTTCATTGAAATATTATGCTACTTCAAGAAATAAACTACTCTAACACTTTATACACCCCAATAAATAATTTTAGTAAATAAGCATCAATTTACAAACCTTTCACGAGGTTGGTTCCTGTTTACATGCATGACGAGTCAGAAGGATTACAAATTTTCCTTTCTCAAACTGCTGACATCATGTCATAAGAAGCTTCTCCAATCCAGTGTCTAGGTGTTTTCACAGCCTATTGTTCTCTGGCACATCTCTTCCATCTCCATTAATCCCTACTTAATTTTGTTGTTGAAAGGCCTATTCCATAATTTCTTTGTGTTTCTCCTTTTATTTTTGTTTAAAGCGATGTGGCTAAATTTCTTGATATAAAAAAAGTTTCTTTTATTTTTTTCAGTCTCCACACACTCCCATCCCTATTACCGTGAGGCCCCTATCATTATATCACTGAATGCATTCCAATGCATGCCGTGCAAATTCAGGTTCTTTAGTGTTCTCTATGCATGTTTCATATCTTTTTCTCATCTTGCCACTTTTATACTTATTTCTGTATATTAGATGTCATCTGCTATAATCTGGTGGTAGACCTTTAAAAAAACTCCCTATCTTATTAACCAACTTAAAGATTATCTAAAGTTCATAATTTTTACAAATTCTTTTTGTTTTTGCTTCAATGCCTTTTATGTATGGAATCAATATCACTTTTTTGTAATCCATATTCTGCTGTATGCTATTGTTTATGTTGTTTGAATATTTTTCTATGGTCTTGTTGATTAAATGCCTTGGGTGTCTATTGTTAATAAAGATTCTTTAATAGTGCTGATTTCACAATTTTTTTTGTCACTATGACAAATTTTCAGACACAGTTTGTATATCAGCTGAAATCCACTAGTTTCCTGAATACCTGAACTTAGCCTGCCTTTCTCTTTAATTACTAGGTTATCCAAGTGTTATTGGCCTCAATCTCAAGCATAAACGTAATAGTCTGATGAATGTTGCAGTGCCAGATTAAGGCACGGTCTAGTAGAGCCCTTGCCAGAGGTGGCATTTTTTAAGGAGCACCAAATTTTACAAATCATGAAAAAAAAAAAAAAATATATATATCCTTAGTAAAGGGGGTGCTGAAAAATCTTTCTGCCCTGAGCACGAAAATACATTGTTTTGGGACTGGGATGTTGTTTAGATATTTGATTTCAAGTAATTCTTCCTACCCATATTCCCAAATTATGAACACATCATTCACAATGCATTCATAATGATGTCCACAACATTTAAAGATTTAATTGAAGTACTTCACTTGTTTGCTAATCTTTTTAAATTTGTGATTTTTCAATAATTATTTATGAAATCTCCAAATATAAGCCTAATTAAAATTAAATGGAGCCCTTGTTTATGCATTTTTAAATTTATAAAAAAATCTTAAGATTTGTGCCTTTGGATATTTTCTGCTTTTGTTTATTACTGAATTACTGTACTGTTAGGCTGTGAATTATGGGGATTAGGTTTAATTTTTTTTTTTTCTTATAACTTTCTTAATTTGTGAATATGTATTTATCTGTGTTATCAAAGAATGCTGGATGAGCTAGATGATGGAATAGTTTCAGTTTGTGTAGACAACTATTTTTATTTATTTATGAATATGAAAACTGTTAGTTGAATGTGTTATTTTTATTACAATTATTATTGTTAGTAGTGAAATCAGTGTTCCCCAGCCTCTTTTACCTTGCAGTAATACTTCAGGCACTTCAAGTTAAAAATACTATGTTTACAATGCCCTTAAATAGTTTTCCTAATTTCACAGTACAGTATATCCAGTTGGAAATTATGAATGAAATGTTAAATGTTGGTTATATTTCATATTAAATTAGTTTAATTCTTCTTGTTTATAGGAAAAACAGGACCAAACAATTCGTTTGCTGCATAAAGCAGAACAATTATTCAACATGGGATATCCATCTGGAGAAGAAGTTAAAGCTAAAGCATATACTATTTTGGCAGAAAGCTCAGAATTACTGGCCAACATGGATAATCGGTTACAACTTCTGGATATGGCAAAGAAATTGTTTGAATTGGCTGAAAAGGTTAGGAAATTTTCAGATAAGGTTTATATATTTTAAAATTATTCATTTGGTTTATTAACATTTCTATATATAAAATATATGTAATCTGTTTATTTTATGTATTCATTTATTAATCACGTTAAAATACTATTAGAGAAGACTATTTATTCTGAACTACTGAACTAATCCTTTGAGTTACCCCGTAGGGTTAAACTATCCTAGCCATTGTGGCTAGGATGGTTTACAGCTATGGTATATACATTTATTACAAATTGATAATGTTTGCAAGATTCGCTGTTTATTATTTTATTTATTAGACCTTACACATCTGAGTTAAGTATAGCTTGTGGGTCAATCCAGAGGTATCAGTCAGTTTACTTCAAATGTATGCAATGTACAGGCTGCCCTCAATTAACACGATTAATTCGTCCCGCGAGCGCATCGCGCAAAATGGAAATGCGTTAATCGAATATAATAATCAATAGGAAAAATTATAATTGGTCCTTGGCCTTCTGGAATGTCCATAAAGAATTTTAAAAATACCTTTTAAATAACTTTTTAACTGTATACAATGTAAAAGATAATGAAAATAATTATGGAATTAAATGTTTATTGCATAAAACAGCGGTTCTCAAACTGTGCCGCGGAATATTTTAAATTTTCAAGGGAAACACAGCGATACTCGACATCTGTCGGACGCCGTGCGAACTACTAGCTTGAGGTAGTTCACGTTTCAGCATTTCTTATTAAGATGTTTGGACCTAACTACTAAACGGAACTGTTAGGTATTTCTTTTGGTCTGGGTGCGCCTTGAAAGAATTACTGAGACACTAAGGGCACCGTGAACTGAGAAAGTTTGGGAACCTCTGACATAAAATACACAATGAAGAAATGACTGTTGCAGAAATATTTGAACAGTGCCGACTTTCTCTTTTCATCAATCAATTTCCGATAGCCGACAACAATCTTCTCTGGGCCCTGGCGCAATAAATATCGCAGAGAACCTCAAACCAAAGGTTTGAGGTTCTATGCAATACGAACAATTTCATCTAATTCTTTTACCTTTATCTCCTTCGCGGTAACATTTTCATCTGACTCATTTAAAAATTTGAATTTTTATGCAAGTGTGCATTGTCTTTATTAGCAGGAGACAAACAAGTAACACGTCTTCTTCCGATGGTTGATGGAACACACCGAGGCGGGCAGCAGGCAAATGTTTGTTTATTGCCCGTACGACTCGCGGTAAGCTCAACGCGTGATTCAAATCTTTTTCAACTATCGCATAAAAAAAAAAAAAAGATCGCGTTAACTGGAAAGTTGCATTATGTAAACTGAAAAGTGATATAATTTTTCAAATAGCATTTACTGAAAATCGCGTTAATCAAACTCGCATTATGCAAGGCCTGGCTGTATATGTTTACTTTAAAGGTATGCAAGGTTTGCCTTGCATACCTTTAAAGTAAACGTTCTTAGAATTGGAAAAAGAAAGACTTAGAAAAAAAACTTGATTATAACATTCACAGATATAACAAGATCATGTGGTTGGAGGTGTATTGCACCTCCGACCACAGATAAAATGAAATTTTATTACACAGATAAATAGAATTGTTGTCATTGACCCTTGAGCTCATAAATCATGACCAGTTATTGCAGAATGAGAATTAACTCAATGAAATAATTATTTCCTCCTTCAGATAGAACAGTGTGGTTCTCCTTATCAGTTGCATGCCAACTTTTGACAATTACTTAAGAGAATATCCCACATATAGAAATGAAAGTTAATCATGTAAAAAAATTTTAAAGCCTTTTGTTTTTGTCCCTAAATCCAGGGTCACCTATACCATTAGAAAATCACCTATACCATTATTTCTATACCATTAGAAAAATTTTGACATGCTCTGTATGTGTTTCTCAATTATAAACTTGTTTTTGCTGCACCACAAGCCCGATTTTAATCAGTCAAAATTTTTATTGGTCAAAAGCAGGCCCCATAATTAGAAACAGAAATTAAAGGCTTTCATTCCTATATGGTCCTTGAGGCTGTTGCAGACATTCCCTCAGATATGCCAGACAAGCTGTGCTTGCTACCTGGGAGTCTAAAACGCTGATGGAACTGATATTCAGGTGACACTCAAGTCACATGGACCCAATTTCAGTGAAGTGTGGATGATCTGTGACAGCCAAATTCTTTGCTTGCACCTTCACGATGGTGGGACTGTTAGTAATCCTGGGTATAACCCCCATGTGCAAGCACACTGTGGGTGACCACACAGGTGTGAACCAACATAAGCAGGGGTCAAGGTGTGGCACCCACACCACATGGAGGAATGTCGCCCCTCTGTGTTACCAGGCAATACTAGGTGGTAGATGACTTTCATCAACCAGTGCAATACTTTGCTGCAATACTTTGCTTATTGAAGGCTTGAAGTGGTGGAACCCATGTTTAGTCTCCAGAGCTAAGTTCTGGTCACCCCATCTCTTCCATCGTACAGTATGATTGATGTCTTTTGAGGTTATGATGAACACCATGATGAGATCCAAACTTCCTTACATTTCGAGGGTACAGCTCTAAAACAGTGTTCGCATGCCGACCACTAGTTAGTACACCAGACTGAACCTATTGCTAACTCTCTAGGAGGCTTCCTGATCAGCAAGTGTATAATCTTTGCTACCTCTACTCTGTCAGATAGTGACTGGAGGGAGTCCGAGTAGTGTGTGTATATGAGGGCATTGTCAAGGCCACATTATGTCAAGGATCTGGTTATATTCTTACCATGCATACATCTTATCCAAAAATTTCATTGCTTCATACAGCATGCCACCCCCAACACTTTTCTTACTATTGAATACACCATGAGTTGTCAAACTAATAGAGCAAACCCATCTGCAAAAAAGATCTAAATCTCCCAAACACTTCCTAGTTCGTTTCACAAATATACATGGTCTCAGTTCTAATCTCAATGATGTCCATTTCCACTTACAGTCTGCTGAACCCCATGTACTTTTCTGACAGAATCTCAGTTGTCTGCTGATTCAACCACTGCTCATCTCAGTTGCCGAAATTATGCGCTATATGATTCCTTTCACCTCAAAGGAATGAGGTGAAAGGTGGTACTTGTCCATATGTCCATTCTGATATTCCCTGTCAGACACTTGGTAATTTGGAATCTTCTCTTTTCGATCTTCTCTGGCTTAAAATCTCTCTACCTCATTCTGTCAAATTCATCTGTTGTCTGTACCGTTCTCCCAACTCCAATAATCACTTGGAACTCTTTGATTTCATCTCTTTGCAACTTGACTTTCTCCAGTCCAACTTTCCTAACAGTGAGGTAATTTTCCTTGGTGATTTTAATGTTCACAACTCCAGTTGCTTCTGTTTTCTAGTCACGCCAACACAGCTGGGCGAGATGCTGAACCTTTTGCAATTACTAATGACCTCTCACAGATTGTTCATTTACCTACCAGAATACCAGACAATACAGCCAACACGCTTGATCTTTTTCTCACAAAAAACCCTTCTAAGTACACTGTGAAGTGAGTGGTCCTTTAGGCACCTCAATCACAACTTGGTGATTGTCTCTTTTCCAATGGAGCCTTTATCTCATGGCTATTCCCAACCTTGTGTTGTTTGGTATTACAAGAATGCAAAATGAGATGACCTGCGAGATTTCTTTTCTTCTTTTCCTTGGTCAGATTACTGTTTCAAAACTTCAGATGTTAACATTTCTTCAGATCACATCAGTGAAATTATTCTTGTAGGAATCGAATCCTTTATTTCACATTCCACTTTAAAATCTCATCCTCTATCTAAACCTTGGTTTTCCAATAAATGTGTTAAGGCTGTTCGAAAGAAGAATGTTGGATATCGTAATTGGGTTGTTTCCAATTCTTCAGTTTCATTTTCTCCCTACACCACAGCTCGCAACAATTGTAAAGCAGTTATTAATTAGTCCAAACTAGATTTTGAACAGGCTAAGAGTAGAAAACTTGCTTCTTGTCCCAATGGTAGCTGAGCATTCTAGTCTTGCCAAAACTATGGGCCGCAACTTTTGCCCATCTCTGCTCCCACCTCTGTCAAAACCAGATGGTTTTATTGACACTTCAGCCAAGGATAAAGCTGACCTGCTAGCATCCCATTTTTCTTCCAAATCCCACCATTCCCAACATGCTCCATTCAATGCCTCCTGTGGTCTTCCATCAAAAGGATGTCAGAAGGATTTTGACGAATCTTGATGCTAAGAAAGCTCCAGGTCCTGATGGTATTTCTCCATTTGTTCTCAAAACCTGTGCTCCTCAACTTACTCCTGTTCTTTGCTGCCTTTTTTTTGCTTTCTTACTCCAAAGGTGTTTTTCCTTCTGCTTGGAAATTTGCTCATATCCAACCAGTTCCTAAAAAGGTTGACAAATCCCTCACATCCAATTATTATTCTATTGCAATTACTTCTACTCTTTCTAAAGTAATGGAGAAATCAATTAACTGCCAACTCTTGAACTACCTAGAAACCTTTCATCTGATCAACGATCGCCAGTATGGATTCCATCAGTGTCGATCCACTGGTGATATTTTGGCTTATGTTACCTATTTATGGACAAATTCAATGGAAAAGTTCTGTGAAACACAAGCAGTTGCTCTTGACATCTCAAAGGCTTTTAAAATTCAACCCCAGGGGCTCACATCTGGGGAGTATGGGCTTGGAACATCCAGGGTCCCGAGCTGGATATCATCATTCTTCTCTTTCTTGGTGATTCCCTTCTACTTTTGACTCTCTCTCTCTCTCTCTCTCTCTCTCTCTCTCAGGGTAACTTGGGAACTTTTTTTTTATGGTGCAGCATAAGCCTTAGGCTTCCTTGCACCATATAGTTATTAATAATAATAATAATAATTGTGTTTGGTTATAAAGGTCTTCTAAACAAGCTTCCATCTTATGGTTTGCCAACTGTTTTTTGTAATTGGTTATCCAGTTTTCTCTGTGATTGCTCACTGAGAGTGATGGTAGATAGCTCTTTGTCTTCTAACTTCTCCACTAATGCTAGTATCCCACAAGGTTCAGTCCTTTCCCCCACTCTTTTCCTCTTGTATATTAATGACCTTCTTCCATTGTCCGGAAATCCTATCCACAGTTTTGCTGATGATAGCATATTGCTTTTCACTTTCCAGTTCAAGAAATCTCACCCTGCTCAATCAGATTCAACTTCTCAAATATTCGCTACCAATTCCTTAAATGCCGATCTCCAGGTAATTCTCCAGTGGGGTAAAGACAACTTAGTTCAATTCAATCCTTCTAAAACTCAGTCCTGTCTAATATCTCGCAAAAAGGATTCTTCTGCTCCTGTGCTTATCTTTGGTGACAGTCCGATTTCTAGGCAAGATGATATATCTCTTTTGGGATATATCATCTAATCCCCGACATCTAATCTCTCTTGACACAAGCACATTACAAATATTGCTTCCTCTATATCTAAAAAACTTGGTTTTCTCTTTCGCTCTCGGCGTTACTTTTCTTCCAAACAGCTGTTCACTCTGTGCAAATTGTAAATCTGCCCTACAATGGAATATTGTTCCCACATCTGGGGCAGTACCCCCTAAACCTCTCTCAGGCTTCTAGATTCCATTCAGAAGACTGCAATTAGGTTAATTAATGACTCATCTCTAACATAGTCTCTCCACTCTCTGTCTCATAGACATTCTGTTTCTGCTGCATGCCTTTTCTATAGATACTTCCACGGGCACTGTTCTTCTGAATTGGCTTCTATAATTTCTGCTCTCTCTTTCAAAACAATCCGAACATGTGCCGTCATCATGCACTTACTGCTCAACTTCAAACTCACAGAACCAACTTTTCATCTTCCTTGTTTATTCATTCAACTGCCATTTGCTGGAACAACCTTCCTTCATACATATTTCCTGAAAATTACAGTCTACAGAAGTTTACAGTCTACAAGTCTAATGTCATCAAATATCTTCTTTTTTGTTCCCAACCTCTAACCCATTCAAGGTACTAAGTACAATAGTTTCTAATACCTCTCGTGTTTTGGGTTTTCATAAAAAAAAAAATAAATAAATAAATATATGTGGGAGAATCTCCTTGGAGACACAATTCATATAGGAATATCTCCTGTTTGTTTTGTCATATTGGGCTGTTTGTGAGACAAAATGATGATATCAGCCAGGGGGTGGTTTATATTTGGAACGTATTTCCATCTATTGTAATGGAGGTCAACTTTAGCATTAGCATTAGTAGAGGCATATGATGCAGGAAAGCAAAGCTTATGCAGCATCAGACAAAAAAAAAAAAAAAAAAAACAAACCCTTCCCATTTCACTGATCCATTAAATCCAAATGTTTATCTAGTTTTGCCTTGAATTTATTTAAGCTATTAACTTCCACAACAACCGATGGAAGTCTGTTCCAGAAATCGACTACCCACTGGCTAAAAGCAAACTTCTGCATATCTATTCTACAACTGTCATTCCTCAGTTTGAATCTATGCCCCCCCTCAGGTTTGTAATCTGAGCAAGAGGAAAAATCCCATTAGCATTGAGCCTGCTCAATCCATTCAAGGCCTTATACACCTCAATCAGATCACCTCACAGGTGTCTAGTGTCCAGAAGCTGCAATTTGCAGAACTTAAGCCTCTCTTCATAGAGCACCCCTTTGTTCCCTTCACCAGTCTTGTTGCCCTTACTCTTTCTAGCAACTCTACATCCTTCCTAAAGTGAGGCTTCCAGACCTGTATGCAGTACTCACTGTGTAGACTGACCATTGCCTTATACAAGGGGATAATCACTTCCTTATCCCTGCTTCCAAAATTTCTGTATATCGTTGACAAGATCCCATGACCTAACCTGGCAGCCTGTCTGCACTGCTCAGAAAACTTCATATCCGACTGCACAATTAACCCCAGGTCTCTTTCATTCTCCATTACCCTGAGTGTAACACTACCCAGTTGGTGTGTTTCTCTTGGATTACTGCTACCCATATGCAGTACTTTCCATTTGTCAATGTTAAACTGCAGTTGCCACTTCTCTGCCCATCTACCCAACTTTTCCAGATCCTGTTGCAGCAGTATTCTGTCATTACTGTTATTAACAACTATGTCAACCTTTGTATCATCTGCAAACTTGGACATTAAGCCTGATATACCTTTATCAATATCATTAAGTATATAAAAACAACAACGGCCGATCACTGAACCCTGAGGGACACCACTAATAACGTTAGTCCACGTAGAGCAATATCCATTCATTACCACTCTCTGTCTTCTCCCACTCAACCATACTTTTATCAATTGTAGTAACTTTCCCGTAATGCTCCAATTTGTACAGTAGTCTTCCACGTGCAACAGTATCAAAAGCTTTCCTGAAATCCAAGTATATGATATCAAAATTATTTTTTCATCCATTTCCTTTGTGACCACATGGTATCCAATCAAATTGGTCAGACAAGATTTCCCCTTGAATTCACAAATGTACATCTCAGTTCCACTGTCAATGATGTCCATTTTCACCCACAGTCTGCCAAACCCCATGTACTTTTTCTGACAGAATTGAAGTTATCGGTTGGTTCAACTACATCTCAGTTGCCCTAATTATTCAGTGTATGGTTCTTTTTTCTCTTCAAATTTGATACTTTTGACATATTATTAATTGTGCTTATGTCCACTTTGATATTCCCTATCAGACACTCAGCAATTTGGAATCTCCATTATTTGATCTTCTCTGGCTTAAAATTTCCCTACTCCATTATCTGTCAAATTCATCTACTGCCTTATTTTCTCCCAACTTCACTAATCACTTGGAACTCTTTGACTTTCTCCCTTTGAAACTTGACTTGCTCCACTCCTACTTTCCTAACATATAGGCAATTTTTCTTTGTGATTTTAATGTAGTAGTAGTGATGATAGTTGTAGAGGCATGTGATGCAAGAAAGCAAGCTTATGTAGCATCACCAAAAAAAAAAAAACATTTCACACATCCATTCCCTCTAAACCTAATGAGACTTGTGGCAGAGAAAAAAAAATGCATGGGATGAATATATTTTATCAGTAGACACAGATACCTGTGGTATATATCAGATAGTCTGTAATCAAGTCACAAAGGAGATTAGGCAAGCAAAGGCAGATTGTGAGAAATTTTTGGCGAAGGATACTAAGAAAAATAGTAAAGACTTCTTTACTTATGTAAACTTTAGAAGGAAGGGGATAAATCAGATTGGTCCACCTGACATCGATGGTTCGATTGTTGATGAACCTGCTGAGGTAGCTGACAAACTGAATGAGTATTTTGCATCTACATTCACAGATGACGAGGTATGTATGGAAGGGGAGTCCAGAAGCTTATCAAACTCTGGCAGGGAGCTAAATGATTTTGTAATAACTGAGAACAAACTGGAGGAGAAATTGTTGAAACTGAACATAAGAAAGGCACTTGGGGTGGATGGGATTTATCCAGTTATATTAAAGGAAGCAGCAAAGGAAGTAGGCTAACCCTTAGCCATAATTATGAAAGTTTCCTTGAACTCAGGGGAGGTCCCCATTGACTGAAGTTATGCAAATATGTCCCCAATTCACATAGGCAGATCAAATAGTGACACAAGTAATTACAGACCTGTTAGTCTAACTTCTGTTCCAGGGAAAATAATGGAGTCACTGGTAAAGGAAGCTATACATTATCATCTAGAAAAGAGTGCAGTTATAGTTCAGACACTGCATGATTTTGTTAAGGGGAAGTCTTGTTTGAAAAATTTGATTGGATACTATGATGTGGACACAAAGGAACCGGATGCAAAAAATAATTTTGATATCATATACTTGGAATTTAGGAAAACTTTTGATACTGTGGCCTATGGAAGACTACAGTACAAATTGGAGCAATATGGCATTAACAGCAAGTTTCTACAATGGATAAAAGGATGGTTGAGTGGGGAAAACAGAGTAGTTATTAATGGACACTGCTCTTTGTGGACTAATGTTATTAGCAGAGTACCCCAGTGTTCTGTTGGGCCCATTGCGGTTTTCAGTATTTATCAGTGATATTGACAAAGGTATATTAGGATTAATGTCTAAGTTTGCAGATGATACAAAGGTTGGCAGGGTTGTTAATGACAGTAATGATAGTACACTACTGCAACAGGATCTGGAAAGGTTGAGCAGATCGGCTGAGAGGTGGCAACTGAAGTTTATCATTGACAAATGTAAAGTACTGCATGTGGGTATTAGTAACCCCAGAGTAACGTATCAACTGGGTGGTACTACTCAGGGTAGAGAGTGAAACGGACCTGGGGATAATTATGCAGTCAGATACAAATTTTTCTGAGCAGTGCAGAGAGGCTGCAAGAGTAGCTCATGGTATCTTGTCAATGATATACAGAAATTTTGCTGGTAGGGATAAGGGGGTGATCATCCCCTTGTATAAGGCAATGGTCAGGCCACTCCCCGAGTACTGTATACAGATCTGGTGGCCTTATTTTAGGAAAGATGTAGAGCTGCTCTAATGAATACAGGGAAGGGCAACGAGATTGGTGTGTGGAACAAAGGGTTAGTGTTACCAAGTCAGGCTTAAGTTCTGTAAATTGCAGCTTCTAGAGACTATCAAGTACATCACCTCACAGGTGATGTACTGATACTCATACATCTCAATACCTGATACTTATACACCTGTGAGGTGATGTACTTGAGGTGTATAAGGCCTTGAATGGTTTGAGCAAGCTCAATGATAATAGGATTCTTCCTCTTGCTCAGATTACTCATCTGAGGGGACATAAATTTAAATTGAGGAAAGACAATTATAGAATAGATGTGTGGAAATTTGACTGTGTGGAGAATAGATGTGTGGAAAATTTTACCCAGCGGATGGTTGATAGATGGAACAAACTTCCATCTTTTGTAGTGGAGGTCAACAATTTAAATAAGTTTAAGGCAGAACTACACAAACTAGACATTTGGAGTGAATGGATGGGTGAAATGGGAAATTTTTTTGTTTTTTGGTAATGATAAGCTTGCTTTCTCGCATCATATGCCTCTGCTAATGCTAATGCTTAAAGTTTGTCCAGTTCCTCCTTGAATTTATTTAAGCTACCAACTTCCACAATGACAGATTGAAGTTTGTTCCAGGTAAAGGCTGGCTAAAGGCTGATTTCCAAAAGTCTATTCTACAACTGTCTTTCCTCAATTTGGATTTATTTCCCCTCAAGTTTGTAATCTGAGCAACAGGAAGAATCCTGCCAGAATTGAGCCTGCTCAACCCATTCAAGGCCTTATACACCTCAATCAGATCACTTCGTATATGCCTGGTTTCCAGATGCTGCAATTTGCAGAATTTAAGCCTTTCTTGGTAAGAGGACCCCTTTGTTCCCCTCACCAATTTATTGACCTTCTCTGTACGCCCTCAAGCAATTCTAAATCCTTCCTAAAATGAGACCTTCAGACCTGTATGGAGTACTCATGGTGTGGTCTGACCATTGCCGTATACAAAGGGATAATCACCACCTTTTCCCTACTAGTAAAATTCCTGTATATTATTGACAATACCCCATGACCTGCTCTGGCAGCCTGTCTGCACTGCTCAGAAAACCTCATATCTGATTGCACAATTACTCCTAGGTGTTTTTCATTTACTACCACCCAAAGTGTAGTACCACACAGTTGGTACATTTCTCTGGGGTTACTTCTACCTATATGCAGTAGTTTGCATTTTCTATGTTAAACTTCATTTGCCATTCTCAGCCCATCTACCCAACATTTCTAGATCCTGTTGTAGTAGCACCTGCATTACTGTGGTTAACAACCCTGCCAACATTTGTGTTATCTGGATACTTGGGCATTAAGCCTGATATACCTTCATCAGTATCATTGAGAAATATGCAAAACAACAGTGGGCCCAACACCGAATCCTGATGACTCCACTAATAACATTTGTCCACAAAGACCATTGTCCATTGATTATCACTCTCTGTCTTCTCCCACTCAACCACACTTTTTTTTATCCATTGTAGCAATTTGCCCTTAATACCACACTGCTCCAATTTGTACAGTAGTCTTCCATGTAGAACAGTATCAAAAGCTTTCCTGAAATCCAAGTATATGATATCAAAATTATTTTTTTCATCCAGTTCCTTTGTATCCAATCATATCCAGTTCCTTTGTAACCAGATCATAGTATCCAATAAATTTGTTAGACAAGATTTTCCCTTGACAAACCCATTCTGTTTTTGAATTATTACTGCAGTCTTGTCTAGATGATCCTGCAGTGCTTCTTTAACCAGTAACGCCATTATTTTCCCCGGAACAGAAGTTAAACTAAAAGGTCTGTAATTACTTTTGTCACCCTTTGATTCCCCTTTGTGAATTTGGGATACATTTGCACATATCCAGTCCGTGGGTGGGAACTTCCCCTGAGTCCAAGAATGCTCACATAATTATAGCCAAGGGTTTGCTTACTTCCTTTGTCACCACGTTTAATATAACTGGATAGATCCCATCCACCATAGGTGCTGTTTTTATATTTAACTTCAACAATTTTTTCCTCCACTTTGCTCTGTTATTACAAAATCATTAAGATTAGAGTTTAATATGCTTCTGTCCTCCACTTCCCTACAGAATTTCTGTAGAATTGGTGTGAATGTAAAATAAAAATACTCATTCAGTTTGTCAGCTATCTGAGCAGGATCATCAGCAGTCAAACCATTGATATCAAGTGGACCAATCTGATTCATCTGCTTCCTTCTGGAGTTTATATAAATAAAGAAGTCCTTGCTGTTTTTCTTAGCATCCTTTGCCAAAGATTTCTCGTAATCTGCCTTTTCTTGCCTAACCTTCTTTGTGACTTGATTACAGACTACCTTATATCTACCATAGGCTTCTGTGTCGCCTGATAATTTACATGCATCCCATACATTTTTCTTTCTCTGTTACAAGTCTCATTAGTTCATCTGACATCCATTTAGGCCTAAACCTTGAACAGTATTTCGTAATCAGTATGAAAAGCCTAGTAGGAGGATTAATTACATGGTACGATTAATTCCTTGAATGTTTCACATTTAGAATTTGCTGTTGGTAGCATCATCAGTTGGTCCCACTGTATAGAATTTAAAAACTGTCTGAGACCACTGTAGTCACCTTTACAAAAGCAAAAACCCTTCCCTTTACCCTTAATGGTAGTTACATCTTTAAGTAAATCCTACATCACTACACTGATCACTGTCACCTAGTGTTTCCTTTATATGAAAATTGTTAATGCATGAATAAGCACTGCTGATAATCAGATCAAGGGTATTACTCCCTCTGGTTGCCCTTTGAACATGCTGCTGCAGAAAACAATCATCCAATAAATCCACAAAAGTCTTGCTAGTGTGCAAGTGACTAACCGACAAGTTGCAGTCAATATCTGGGAAGTTAAAATCCCCCATTTTGAGAAATTCTGATTTATTGGCCCACTCTATTTCTCTGTACAATTGTTCATTGTACTCATTAGAGTCATTAAGCCTATAACACACTTCTACTCTCTTTTTGCTTTCCCAGTGCTTATGTCATATCAAACTGACTCAACATTGCACTGTCCATCTATGTCAACTGGATGCACTTCCCTTGATTTTATGTTTTTCTTAACTAACAGCATAATCCCTCCTCCCTTCCTATCCTGTCTATCCTTTCTGTACACATTGTACTCCCCAAATTCCAGCTCTGCACTGCTTACATCTGTGCGACACCATACGCTGACCCCTCGACGTGGGCACCTGTACGTGGTGAGGGGACCTCCCAGTGACGCTGCTGGACTTCCAGACTAGCATCACTGGGATCCAACGCCCACAGCCTAGGTTCCAGGCTTACATCAATGGAATCCGGCGTGTTTGCCGTGCGCTGCGACCCGTGGAAATTCGGAAAGGGGGATCCTGGTGGTTGAGGGGCCCAGCTTCAATACACCACTTTGGCCCCTGCTTCGACAAGACGGGTGGTCCTGGAAGGCCCGGCTAGGATCAATCGGCTAGTAGGCTCGCCTGCGAGGGTCAACCGTGTCAATGCCACGCCCCTACCCTCATGGTCCGAGGGACAGGATTCAGGCTGGCGGCGGTGCGGGTATAGTGTCTGGGTAGCCCTGGCGTCCCACTCCCGAGCGCATTTATTGCATGCCGGGTAGTGGGCGTCCCTTTGGGCTCCGTGGTGGGTGGGGAGCCCGGGCACTGAACAACTAAAAAATCTCTATGAATCCTGATAAACTTACTCCTTCAGGGGCCCCAACCCGGTCCCTATCTGAAAATTTAGACAGTGAAGCAGATAGCATCATTGCTACAAAGAGGCAGCGAACAGAAATATCATCAGGGCCTGTTCCAAGATTTTTAATAATTCATTCTACCACAGAAAAACCGATTGGCAAAATGTCGCCCTTCTTCATACAGAAAGGGTTAGATGGGTTAGTAGGTTCACCCAAGTCAGTTAAGAGGCTCCGTTCTGGAGACCTCTTAATCGAAACCAAAACTGACAGGCAATCTGAGCAGCTACTCCGTGCAACATCAATCGGAGGAATACCCATAACAGTAACACCACATCGAACACTAAACTCATCGAGAGGTGTTATTTCAGAATGGGACCTTCTCGACGTAACCGAGGAGGAAATCTGCTTGGAACTGAAACCTCAGGGAGTTATAGCCGTGAAGAGAATTAGTGCGCGTAGGGATGGGAAACTTGTTAAAACCAGGAGTGTTATCCTGACTTTTAACTCTCCCAAACCTCCTGATGAGATTAAAGCTGGCTACATCAACTGTCCAGTGCGTCCATATGTTCCAAACCCTTTACGGTGTTTTAAATGCCAGAAATATGGACATTCTCAAATGGCCTGCCACGGAGTCCTTGCATGCGCCCGATGTGGCGCAAAGGACCACGAAACAACATCATGTTCAGCCGCAAAACCCACTTGTATTAATTGTGAAGGCGAACATCCGGCCTATTCACGAGCATGCCAGAGGTGGAAAGAAGAAAAAGAAATTCAACGGCTGAAGGCAGAGCTAAACATATCGTATCAGGAGGCAAGGAAAGCAGTGAAACCTCTCAACATCAAAAAACCTACCTACGCCCAGAAGGTAGCAGGGAGATGTTCCGTCGGAACTCAGACGGACATGTCCATCCCCCCAAAAGAATCATTTACCCCTATCGCACGTTATCTCTTAAGCTCCCAAAAACCTGCACAAAAGGACCAATCAGCTGCCACTCCTATATCAGTACCTCCTAATGCTCCACAAATAACAAAAGCAATCACGAAAGAAAAGAATAAGAAAGGTGAAATACCACCTACAACCCAAGAAAACATGGATGTAGAGCAGAAGGAGGTACAAGAAGACTCAGTCTTGGAGCTCTTTGCTGAGGAGGAAATGGACACTGGACAGCGTCCGTACTTCCCCAGGAAGGATAAATCCAGGACTGAAAAAGGTAAGCCCTCAGCACCTCGGAAGCCGCCTGATGGACCCACCAAGCCAAAATAATGGCTAAATTCCTACAGTGGAACTGTCGTGGATTCCGGCGAAACAATGATGACATCAAGGCCCTTCTGCAAAAGCATGAGCCAGTCTGCTTTTGCTTACAAGAGACATACCTGAAGGCAAATGAAAACGCTTCGCTTCGTAACACCACTATCATTCGAAAAGACAGAAGTGACGATGGACCTGCTCATGGGGGTGTTGCTATAATATTGGGCAACCATACCCCATATCAAACTATTGCGCTCACCACCAACATAGAAGCGGTAGCGGTTCGCCTTACGGTAGGTTTTTTAATAACAGTCTGCTCAGTTTATTTACCACCAGGGGCTGATATCTCCCAGACGGACCTTGATGATCTCATTGTGCAGCTGCCTACTCCTGTATTACTCCTGGGCGATTTTAATGGACATAACACCCTGTGGGGTAGTGCAAATGTTAACAGAAGGGGACGTGTCATAGAGCATATGCTCAATGACAATGACCTATCCCTCCTAAATGTGGGAAGTAACACCTTTTTCCACATGCCTACCCGTACGTTCTCTGCTATCGACCTGTCTATATGCTCCCCCTCTCTCCTTCCTTCAATCAACTGGGAGGTAGAGGAGAATCTTTATGGAAGTGATCACTTCCCCGTGATAACCAGCTTACTTAAAGGGATGCCATGCTCACCTTTTAGGTTACCGCGATGGAAGATTGATCAGGCTGACTGGAACACCTTTCAACACCTGGTAGACTTTAACATCAGTACAGTCAGTCGGGAGTCTATCAATGATGCAGTGGCGTACATCACAGAAAGAATTGTCCATGCAGCTGCAGCTACAATTCCGAAAACATCTAACCGGTTTCCACCATTTCCAAAACCTTGGTGGAATACTGAATGCACAGCAGCAAAAAAGGCACAAAATAAAGCTTGGGGGATATTCCGACGATATCCTACCACAGCCAATCTCTTAGCCTTCAAACGTGCACGCGCGAAAGCGCGATATATTCGTCGTCAGAGCCAAAAGGAATCGTGGGTCCGCTTTACATCCACCATTTCCCAGTCAACCAGCAGTAAAGCTATATGGGACAAAATCCGGAAAATGAAGGGTAAATATACATCGCACCCTTCATCGGTCCTGGAGTATAATGGATGCGTTATTGCAGATCCAACTGCAATAGCCAATGCACTTGGGGAGACCTTTTCTGCCATCTCGTCAACATCTGGTTACTCCTCAGAATTTCTGGTCTGGAAAGATAAATGTGAAAAACAGCCAATAAACTTTAAATCAAGAAGGTCTCATCCCTATAACGGGCCCTTTACCACGGAAGAATTAGAAACAGCTCTAACTCTTACCAAGGCAAGTGCTGCCGGACCAGATCTTATCCATTATGATATGATCAAACATCTGTCTGCAAAATCCATGGACCAACTGCTTTTTCTATATAACAGAATATTTAAAGAAGAGCAGTTTCCGGATTCCTGGCATAAGGCAATCGTGCTAGCCTTTCCTAAACCAGGAAAGGATCCCAAAATCCCAACGAACTACCGTCCTATTGCTCTGACTAGCTGTCTGTGCAAAATTCTGGAGAGAATGGTCAATGCCCGCCTTATCTGGTATTTGGAGTCTAATGGGTTTCTCTCCAGATTTCAGTGCGGCTTCCGTAGGAATAGGTCAACTTTGGACCACTTAATCAGGCTCGAAACTTCCATTCGAGATGCCTTTTTAAAACGAGAACACCTGGTGTCAGTGTTCTTCGATATGGAAAAAGCTTATGACACAACTTGGAGATTTGGAATTTTAAAAGACATCTACAGCATCGGCCTTAGAGGTAATCTCCCCAATTTTATTAAAAACTTTTTATGTCACCGATCTTTCCAAGTCCGTGTAGGATCTACTCTCTCTCGCTCTTTTATCCAAGAGGAGGGAGTACCTCAAGGATCCGTTTTAAGTGTTACGCTTTTTGCCATTAAAGTGAATTCCGTCACAGAACAACTTCCTCCAACTGTAAACTGTGCCCTCTACGTTGACGATTTTAGCATATTCTGTCATTCCTGCAACATGAGGGTAATTGAGAGGCAACTGCAACGTACCATTGACCATTTGAACTCATGGGCAACGAATAACGGGTTCAGGTTCTCTGCACAAAAGACTGTTTGCATGCATTTTTGCAGAAAGCGCAATCTTCACCCTGAACCTGAACTGAGGCTTGGACAAAATGCAATCCCAGTAGTACCTGAGACTAGATTTTTGGGGCTTATATTCGATAAAAAGCTGACCTTTCTGGAACACATCCGTCAACTACGTGCGAAGTGCACGAGAGGTTTGAACATCCTACGTGCAATCTCCTCACATTCCTGGGGCGCTGACCGGTGTACCCTTTTGCGCCTCTATCGTGCACTCGTACGATCTAAGTTAGATTACGGGTGCCAGGTATACGCATCCTCTAGACTCAGCGTACTCCGATGGCTGGATCCCATCCACCATCAGGCTATCCGTATTGCCACAGGAGCATTTCGAACTTCTCCTGTCCATAGCCTCTATGTCGAAGCGAATGAGCCCTCGTTATCGCTTCGTAGGAAACAGTTGTCTCTACAGTATGCTTTGAAACTGAAATCCCTGCCAGACCATCCGACGTGGACATCCGTTTTTGAGCCACGTTGGGAAAATCTGTATAACATTCGCCAGACTGCCAATCAACCATTCGGTATTCGTATCCAAAGGCTTCTCAACGATTTGAACATCACGTTAGACAATGTTGCCCCATCACCAGGGCAACCTTTTCCACCCTGGCATGCTCGTGTCCCAAACTGCAACTTCTCCCTTAACAACTGGAGAAAGGACAATACTTCGTCCACCGTCTACCTGCAGCTCTTTTTAGCTGATCGCTCCGAACATGCTGACTTCTTGCCCATCTACACAGATGGCTCGAGGTCAGAAATGTCTGTTGGATCTGCAGCTGTTTTCCCAGATGCCACGGTATCTGAGCAGATCTCCAACGAATGCAGTGTGTTCACTGCAGAGCTGCATGCGGTTGAGCTAGCCTTAGATCGCATACGAACCACCCACCACAAAAAATATATTATATATACCGATTCTCTGAGTTCATTGCAGGCTTTATCATCGATGAGGTTTAACCCTCATCCTGTCCTCACTCGGATACAGCAGAAGCTGCACTTCCTTGTACAATCTCGATTTGATGTTCGTTTCTGCTGGATCCCAGGCCACATTGGGATCTCAGGAAATGATTTGGCAGACACTGCAGCCAAATCAGCAAACCTATTTAACTCTTGCCTGTTAGTCCCCTATACAGACTACAGGTCGGTAATTCGAAAGAAACTTGTATCCCAATGGCAACACTCATGGCATGGACAGATTACAAACAAGTTATATGAGATTAAGCCTGTAATTGAACATTGGCAGTCTAGTCTGCGCAGGAACCGAAAAGAGGAAGTTGTTCTATCTCGACTCCGCATAGGACATTGTCACTTGACACACTGCTATTTGCTGAGGGCAGACGATCGTCCTATGTGCAGAAATTGTGACACCATTTTAACAGTCCGTCATATTTTAATTGAATGTCCGTCCTTTTATAATGACCGCCGTTTATGTTTTAGCCATCTGTCTGAACCTTATACACTCAGACAGGTTTTATCGGACAATGACAACGTGTCAGCTATTTTTAAGTTTTTACAACTTATTAATCTAAATAATTCTATCTAAAATATTTTTATCGTTTTATGCTATATGAACGATTTATGTCGTATATTATTTTACAATAATATACAAATAATTTTAATATTATAGTTTTATATTCTACAACCTTTTGACTTGGCGCATTATAGCCTTAGATGCTAATGCGCCATAAAACCCTAAAACAAACAAACAAACAAAACCATACGCTGATCTACCAACAATATCCGCCTTTGATGTCTTGACCAGCCCTTCAAATTCCTGTTCACAACTCCAGCTGGTTTCTGTTTTCTAGTCACATGGGCTCATCTGGTAAAGATGCTGAGGCTTTGTTTATTTACCTACAAGAATACTGAACAATCCTAACCACACAGCCAACAAACACTTGATCTTTTTCTCACAATAACCCTTCCAATTACATGTTTGAGGCAAGTGGTCCTTTTAGCACCTTAGATCACAATTTAGTGATGATCTCTTCTCCATAGGAGCCTTTCTCTCATGGCCATTATCAACCTTGTGTTGTTTGGCATTGCAACACTGCAAAATGGGATGATCTGCAAGATTACTTTTCTGCTTTTCCTTATTTCGATTACTGTTTTAAATCTTCTGATTCCAACATTTTCTGAATTCATGTCAGTGAAATTATTCTTGTAGGGATAAAATCCTCTATTATACACTCAACCTTAAAATCTTGTCCTTTATATAAACTTTGGTTTTCCAATAATTACGCTAAGGCTGTTTAAGATATGAATGTTTAATATCACAATTTGCTTATGTTGAAATCTCCAGATTCATTTTCTGCCTATACCAAAGCATACAGCAATTGTAAACCAGTTAGTAATGAGTTTAAACTATATTTTGAACATGCTAAGAGTAGAAATATTGCTTCTTGTCCAAATGGAAGGTGAATATTCTGTTCTCTTGCCAAGGCTATTGGCTGCAAATTGGCTGCTCCCTCTCTATTCCCGCCTTTGTCAAAACCAGATGGTTCTATTTCCACTTCACTAAAGATAAAGCTGACCTGCTAGCATCTTACTTTTCTTCTAACTCGTGTATTGATGATCTTGGTAAACCTCTTACACACCAGTACACACCATTCAATGCCTCCTGTGGTTTTCTTCGATCAAAAGGATGTCAGAAGAACTTTGAACAGTTTGATACCCAGAAAGTGTGCTGATAGTACTTTTTTCTCTACTTATTTTGAAACCTGAGCACCTGACGTTACTCCTGTTCTGTGTCACCTCTTTACACTTTCTTATTCCACTTGTGTTTTTCATTCTGCTTGGAAATTTGCTCATATCCAGCCTCTTTCTAAAAAGGAACTGATCAGTGATCACCAGTATGGATCCCATCAGTGTCAATCCACTGATATACTGGCTTATGTTACCCATCTGTGGACAAATTCAATGGGAAAGTTTGGTGAAACTCAAGCAGTTTCAAAAGCATTTCAAATGCTTTTGATCATGCTTGGCATAAAGATATTCTAAATAAGCTTCCATTTTATGGTTTGCCAACTATTTTTTGTAATTGGGTATCCAGTTTTCTCTTTGACCACTTACTGCGGTCAGATGGTAGATAGTTCTCTGTTTTCTAACTTCTCCGTTAATGCTGGTGTTCCCCCAAGATTCAGTGCTTTCTCCTACTCTTTTCCTCTTGTTTATTAATGACCTTCATTTGACTGAATATCCTATCCATAGTTTTCACCGTATTAGCACATCATATTCACCTTCCAGTTTGAGAAACCTTTCTCTGCACAAATAGCTGCAATTCTTGAATATCCACTACCAATTCCTTAAATGCTAATCTCCAGGTAATTTTCCAGCGGGGCAAAGATTATTTAATTTCAATCATTCTAAAACTCAGTCCTGTCTTATCTCTCACAAAAAGGATTCTTATGACCCTATGCTTATCTTATCTTATGACACTCAGATTTCTAGACAAGCTCACATATCTCTATTAGGGATTACCCTGACTTCTAATCTTTCTTGGCATAAGCACAACACAAACATTGCATCCTCTGCATCTAAAAAATTGAGTTTTCTCTTTTTACTCTCAACTTAACTTTTCTTTTAACCAACTACTCACTCTAGAAATCTGAAATCTGCCCTACCATGGAATATTTTTTCCACATCTGGAGCAGTATCACAATAATTTCTCTCAGGATTCCAGATTCCATTCAGATGAGAGTAGTTAGGTTAATTGTTGTTGATGTTTTGGTTTTTAGGAGCATTAGCAACTAAGGCCATATTGCTCCGGGGATATGCGGTGGTCATTCCCTGACCTTTCTTGCATCCTCCGTATTTGGTGGTCACGGGCTCGAACCCCGGTATAATCAAGAAGCATGTACTACGCATTGCTGCTCCTGCCCACCTGACTACGGAGGTGCCAGGTTAATTAATGACCCCTCCATTACAAAGTCTCTCCACTCTTTTTCTCATAGATGTTCAGTTTCCGTTGCATTAATTTTCTATAGATTCCATGGACACTGGTCATCTGAATTGGTTTCTATAATTCTCTCTCTCTCTCTCTCTCTCTCTCTCTTCCAAACCAGTCTGAACACTTGCTGCAGCCAGTCAGCATTCTTTTAGTGTCTATCTTCAAACTCACAGACCCAACTTTTCTTCTTCCTCATTTATTCCTTTAGAAATATGTGTGAAGGGAAGTTGTTCGGTTTTCTGGAGCAACTTCCATTCTTGAAAATTTCCTGAAATTTACAATCTACAGAAATTCGAGTCAACAAATATCTTCTTTCATCTTCTCAGCCTTCAAATCATGCATGGTACTGAGTAATATACACTGTGCTGCCGCTTTATTAGGTATACCCCTGCTGTGCACACAAATGGTTTGGCCCACAACATTGCAAGTCACATGACCACAGTTGTGGATTTAAACGCAGGAGAACAACCTTTCTAGTATCAGTTAAGCATATAAACCGTAGCAAGAATGGGGAAACGGAGTTATTGTTATTTGGTTTTTTTTTAGGAGCATTAGCAACTAAGGCCATATTACTCTGGGATATGCGGTGGTCATTCCCTGACCTTTCCGCATCCTCCGTATTTGGTGGTGACGGGCACGAACCCCGGTCTAATCAAGAAGTGTGTGCTACGCACTGCTGCTCCTTCCCACCTGGCTACGGAGGTGGCGGGGGGAAACGGAGTGATCTAACGGACTTTGAACGTGGCATGGTAGTAGGTGCAAGACATGTTGGACAAAACATCTCTGAAATGGCAGTTCTCCTGAACTTTTCATGCACCACAGTTTCAAGGGTGCATCGAGAATGGTGCACTGAACAGAAAACATCCTCTCAACGGCACTCCTGTGGAAGAAAATCGCTTGTTGATGAGAGAGAGAGAGAGAGAGAGAGAGGTCAGAGGAGAATGGCTAGAATTGTGCAAGCAAACAGACGAGCCACAATGTTGCACGTCATGTCAGAATACAACCTTGGTGCACAGAAAAAAATATCGCAACGGACCACTAGTCGCACTTTGTTGCGAATGGGCTACAACAGTTGACGGCCACATCGCATATCTTTGTTATCAATGAAGAACAGAGAGCACACCTCCTGTGGGAACAGCAACACCAGCACTGGACTATTGAAGATTGGAAAACAGTTGCTTGGTCTGACGAGTCGAAGTTCCTGGTGCATCATATTGATGGAAGGCTCAGAATTTGGCAAAAACAACATGAATCCATGGACCTGTCATGTCTGACGACTACTGTGCAAGGTGGTGGGGGCAGTGTTATGTGTGGGGAATGTTTTTTTGGCACACGTTGGGTCCATTAATACCCATAGATTCATGTCTGAATGCCACATTGTACCTAAACATTGTTGCTGTCCAAGTGCATCCGTTCATGTTGACAGTTTATCCTCAGTCAGATGATTACTTCCAGCAGGATAATGTGCCGGTGCACAAAGCTCGAATCACTATGGAATGACAATGACTTTTCTTTGCTGCAGTGGCCAGCTCAGTCCCTGGATCTCAATCCTATTGAACATCTTTGGGGTGAGCTGGAAAGGGCTGTTCGCTGCAGGCCTACACCTCCTTCAAATCTCAAAGAACTGCATGATGCACTCATGTCTGCGTGGTACTCTATTCCTGCACATTTTCAGCATCTTGTTAAATCCATGCCTAGGCGAATTCAGGCTGTTTTGAAGGCTAAAGGAGGCTCAACACGCTACTAGGTAGGTGTACCTAATAAAGTGGCAGCACAGCGTAGGTTCTAATACGTTTTGTGCTTGGGATTTTCAAAAAATATATATAGATTAGTAGAAATTAATAGGAGGAATCTTATGTAAGAGCATTATAATGCATGTTGAAATTTCCTGAAAATTTTCTTTTAATTGATTAGGATTCATTATTAATATGAGATTTTTCAATCCAGTTGTGCTGTCTGTTTTGTCTGTTCTTTATCATTATTTGTGCATTTAGTAATTATCTCGGTTGTATATAGATATAGTATTTTGTTAATTTTTATTTTTCACAGGCTTTAATTAAAGTATCAGAAATAGAATTACACCTTAAAACAAATTCCCTGCAACTTAGTCAGATGGCACATTTGGAAAGACAAGCTGACGATCTCATCACAAGTGCTCTGGAGGAAGGATATGCCATACTTAGCAGAATTCAGAAAAGTGAACCAGGAGCTGGAGGAGTAGCCAGGAAGGTTAGTGTATTTATATATATATTCACTTAATTTTTTTAACTATTATTATAATTTCATTTATTTCTGTTATTGTGTATGTATACTTATATACACTTCTTACTAAGAAAGAAAAGAACCAAGACCATTAGAACTGATGCCAGGTCATTTCTAGATTTAAAACTAGATTTCTCCTTTTCATTTTCTTTGACCTGGACATTTTCTTTTGTGGTATCCACTAAAGAAAAATTCTATCATTAAAAACTATTATTATAATTTCATTTTTTTCTGTTATTGTATATGTATACTTATATACACTTCTTACTAAGAAAGAAAAGAACCAAGACCATTAGAACTGATGCCAGGTCATTTCTAGATTTAAAACTAGATTTCTCCTTTTCATTTTCTTTGACCTGGACATTTTCTTTTGTGGTATCCACTAAAGAAAAATTCTATCAGATTTATTCTAATTTAGTTACTGCAGTTAATTAGTTATTATCAAGCACTAGCCAAATAAAAATGCAGGTTATTATAACAGCATCATTGAATTTATTACTGTAATTTACATTAATTACTATCTTAATACCAACTTTATTATTAATAATAATAAACTTTATTAAAAATTAATTTATTTATGTTAATTATAAATGAAAAAATAAGTTAGTTTATTGGGTAAATATGGTTTTTGACAAAGTGTTAAATTTATTTTACACTTTACATTAAAGAGAGCAAAAAAATAGAATGTCTGAATTAAAAATATCCCTCTTCCATTAGGTAGAAGAACTTGAGGAATGTCAAAAAAGAATTAATGAATTGTTTTCCATAATTACAAAGAAATCTTCTGCTTATAATGCACTCTATGGAAAATATAATAACGTAAGTAATGAAAACAATTTTATAAATTTGTTTTAGAAATAGTTTGATGATGGTTTTGGAAATAGTATAATAAGGTAATATATCCACTGCTCTTCCACAGATGTCAAGAACTTTTATAATTGTGAATGTATACTGTAATAACAATTTGTATAACTATGTAGCTTGCAGTCTGCTTGCCTGGATTGTAGAAAGCTAGGTTTATAAGTCTAGAGCAGTGGTTATGGATTCTGCTGTTACTACTGCCCTCTGAGAGATTTCAAGATTTTCTTAAGCTCTGGATAGGAGCAATAAGTCCCTTTCCTCAGTGAAAAGGGTGCTCGTTGCTCCTTGTTGCTTATGAATGCTCTAGTTTACTTTATACTCTACTTTTTAATCAGTTTATTTGTATTGCTTTTATCATATTATTTTATTTATGCTTCTATTTATTCAGTTCTAATATAGCAATTTTTTTATTTTTTATTTACACACACACACAGAGAGAGAGAGAGAGAGAGAGAGAGAGAGAGAGAGAGAGAGAGAGAGAGAGTGCTTTAAAACTAAATTTACTAAACATAAAGATTGTAAGTTGTAAAGTAGCTCAGTTACATCAAGTTCAGGGATTTTATTGAAACTTGATAATCCATAAGTAACATAAAGATTGTAACTTTTATAATAAAATGGCTATATAAAAAAATATTTTAATATCTGCCAAAAATTTTATTTAATAATAATTTTATTTTCAAGTGTTATTTTCCAGAACTCTCTCTATAGAGTAAATTGACTAAATTACATAAATTGAAAATTGATATTGAGATTCATCAATATGGGTGAACTCATTTGTGTCGATGGTATTTAGATAATATATGTATCCATGTTAACATATCTTTAATGCAAGTTTTTTTTTTTCTCTCTCCTAGCTACATACCTGGTCAGTCAATATTTTGGAAGCATTTCTGAAGAATAACAGGGAAATGGGAAGTGTTCTGAGTGGAGTTCAGGAATTTCTTGATGGCCATATAAAATTTGAAAGCGACGTTAGAGTAAGTATTTATTTTGAATAAGTTTTTTTCTGTGCATTTTCATAGCAAAAGCTTTAAGCTGTGGCATTATACAACTAATGTTAATGTGTAAGTATTGTGTACAACATGGTGCTTAATGTATGTGTTAACAGTATGTTAGTAAGTATTTTTATAATAATTTACCTTGATTTTTTTAACTTTAAAACATAAAGCAGCAAAATGAAATTTTATTTTAACACAATAGATAAATATTTTGTAATTTTATTAAGAAAATACTAACAGAATTTTACATAATATTACAAAATATTACTTTAGTGCTAAAATATTATAGTACTTTGTAATACTATGAAAAAACACTACATTATGTGATAAAATATGTTGTTCATAAAAAAACAGATTTTTCTGAAATCTGTTTTTTAGCAGCACTATATTCTTCTAAAGAAATCCAACTGGATTTCTAGATATGTTCAGTCTCTCATTTCTTTAGCATTATTGATACTAATTTGTTTATATTATGAAATCATCTTTTCTGTATGTGTGTGTGTTCATTTTAACAAACACACACACATATACAAAAATCTGATAACTGAAGAGTTTGAAAACTACTTCCAGGAAAACAGTAAAGAGCTTGATGCTTTATTAGTCTCTGCCACCTTAGAAGGGTTACCAGGAGATCTACAGATAGTGGAGATTCGACAAAAGATTGATAACTTAGGTCGTCAGTGGAAACAAATGCACAAGGTGCTAGAGAGGCGTATTCAACTGGCTCAGTACTATATAGCTTTTCATAGGCTTGCTGTTCAAGTGAGTAACTTATCTAATATTATTATTGTTAATAAATATTGTATATTGTGTGCATAATTATGTTTCTCTTGTATTCCACTTCAACATAAAGATGGAATGAAAGTGAAAGTTATTATACATCAAAACTTCTTTCCCTCTGTTTTTCCTTAGCATATAGAACTTACATGTATTTAACCTTTTTTCTACTCTTTTCATTTATTTTTCTTTTTCTTTTTTGTTTTTAATTTTTAACATTTTTGCTGTCTCTGATACATATAAGCATCAGATGACACCAAAGTGATGTGCTATAATGCATGTAGGTGGTCATTCTTAAGTAGTCATTAAGCGAGTCTGTAAAAGTAAAGGCATGCAAAATTAACAGCAGCTCAATATCAGCACACTAATTAAACTTCATACTATTTGCACCAGTACTTGGTTTTTGTCAGTTTTTGTTCTTTGCTAGTGTTGTTGGGGTTAGCTTATATACATGGAATAAAATTATGATTTACAGTTTAGCCCAAAATGAAGTGTTTGCTTTTAGTTATGAATCCTGGACTTTCACTATTTAACTATTGTATGTAAATTTTTACAGAGTTGAGAAGCAACTAAAATTATGCTTTGCCCTAACTTGTTCATCTAGTAAATATGCCATAGTCTGAGTCTTTCAGCCCTAAACCCTTTTTTGTATTTTAACTATTATATTTTAACAAATCTTTTCATATAAAAATAAATCATTCAAACATTACAAAGTTTCATTATATTATGCTATTATTATTATTACAAAAAAACCCTTTCTCCTTTATGGGATTTTTCCTGCCTCATGACAGGTACTGGTACCAAGTGCATAGGGTGGTTGGCTGTCTGG
Source organism: Mastigoproctus giganteus (assembly GCF_048544385.1). Taxonomy (NCBI): domain Eukaryota; kingdom Metazoa; phylum Arthropoda; class Arachnida; order Uropygi; family Thelyphonidae; genus Mastigoproctus; species Mastigoproctus giganteus. Next base: position 28,102,578 of record NC_143587.1, read on the forward strand.
TTACTATTGTTATTAGCATTAGCATTACTAGAGGCATATTATGCAAGAAAGCAAGCTTATACAGCATCAGCCAAAAAAAAAAAAAAAAAAAACACCCTTCACATTTCACCCATCCATTCACTTGTCTAGTTTTGCCTTGAATTTATTTAAGCTGTCAACTTCTACAATGACAGATAGAAGTTTGTTCCAGCATTCAACCACCCACTGACTAAAGGCAAATTTCCACACATCTATTCTACAACTGTCTTTCCTCTATTTCAATTTATCCCCTCAGGCAATTAATCTGGCCCCAGAAACAATCCAGCACATCACCGCAGGATGCAGTGTGCGCCCCCAGATACAGTACACTAACAGATGCAGCCAGGTCATCAATATAATATTTCAGAAGCTAGTGAAAAAATACCAGTTGATCAAGAACATTTACCTTATTACAAGTATGAGCCTTAGGCCATACCAGAGGCACCCACCCCCCTTTATCAACACTGTTGATAAAGAAGGACGTTACCATACCATCTGTTATCTGGGGTCCTTGATGGTGTATTTCCTGTAGTTACTGGTGTTGATTACCTGGCCTCAGATGGCAAGCATGAATCTATTGGTAGTAGTAGTAGTAGTAGTAGTGGCATGTGATGTAAGAAAGCAAGTGTATGAGCTTATGCAGCATCAGCCAAAAAAAAAAAAAAAATTACATAACAATTCCCTCTAAATGTTTGTCCAGTTCCTCCTTAAATTTATTTAACCTATCAACTTCCACAACGACAGATGGAAGTTTGTTCCAGCAATTAACCACCCGCTGGCTAAAGGTAAATTTCTGCACATTTATTCTACATCTGTCTTTCCTCAATTTGAATTTATGCCCCCTTAGGTTCGTAATCTGAACAAGTGGAAGAATCCCATCAGAATTCAGCATTCTCAACTCATTCAAGGCCTTATACACCTCAATCAGATCACCTCGCAAGTGCCTAGTCTGCAGCCGCTGCAATTTGCAGAATTTAAGCCTTTCTTGTTAAGAGGATCCCTTCATTCCCCTCACCAATCTTGTTGCCCTTCTCTGTACACACTGAGATAGATTGATAGATAATTGAGATAGAAACAACTGAAGACAGCGAGGCAGATTTAGAAGAGGATGAAACGGAAAATTATGATTCAAATCTAAGTTTCGAAAACAATCCTGATAAGCAACAGAAATGTGATTTCAGAGATGACCTATTATCTGGTGTATTAAACATAGCTAATATCATTAATAAAGTTAGAACGATTGTGCGAATGGTTCGAAAGTCTCCCTTGAGAAATTATACTCTTCAGAATTATGTTAAATCTTCATTCAAGCAAGAAGATTTAAGCCTAGTACTCTATTCTAAAACTAGATGGAACAGTTTGGTAACCATGTTAGAACGATTATTACAGCTAAAATCACAAATTGAAAAAACAATGATTGACTATAATATGAAAAATCCAATATGTGAAGCAGAGTATACAGCTCTTAATGACCTTGTGTGTGCATTGAAACCCGTCAAAATTGGATCGCAAAACCTTTGCAGTTGTGATGTGACACTTCTCAGTGCAGAGGGAGTTTTTTTCTTTCATCATACAAGAACTTTCTGAGCAAAATTCTATCTTTTCGAGAAAAGTTCAGGAAGCACTCATTTTAAGAATAAACGAGAGAAGGCAAAAAGCTTTGGTTGGATTATTGAAGTATATAAAAACTGGAAAAACATATTATAAAAGAAACAGAAAAAATAGTAGAAACCGAGTTGCAGCCATTTCCAAACAAGTCAGCCTTGTTGGTTACAGCAAAACAAATAATAACTCGTCTTGGGTTTTTTTCTTCTGAATCATTGCAATCTGATTTGTCACATTCCGACTCTGAGAAAGAGTGTGACAGTGAGAGCGAAAGACAGCAGACACTTTGTGAGAAATTGGCGCGTCAAATCAAAAAACAAACTGAATGTATTTCTAAAGACCCTCAACATGAAGCTGAAGGTCAATCACTTGCAAAGAATATATCCAAGGAGTTCAAAATCTTTGAGGCAACTGGTGAAAAAACAACAAATGTATTAAAATTAATGGACGCTCTTGAATCCATACCACCAAGTGTAGAGGCTGAAAGGTCCTTTTCGGCTGCAGGACTATTTATAACTAAACTTAGAACTAGACTCAGCGATAAAAGTATAAATTGCCTGTATTTCTTACGTTCATATTACATGTTAATTGTCAAATCAGTTAATTTTTGTTTAACAATGTAGTCACTAGTCTGTCAAGGTTTAAAAAGAACATGTTAAGTTTCTGAAAAGTAAGTTTTTAATTCATTTCAATTTGTAGTTTATATATATATATATATATAATGTGAATAAATAAAATTCTGTGAAATTTTCAGTTTTAATTCCACCAATGATAATCCCGGTATTACCGAAATTCGGGAAAAAGACAATCCTTAGTCCACGATGAGCACTGTCCATTGACTACCACTCTCTTGTCTTCTCCCATTCAACCATCCCTTTATCCATAGCAGCAATTTGCCTCTGATGCCACACTGCTCCAATTTGTTCAGCAGTCTTCCATGTGCAACAATATCAAAAGCCTTTCTAAGATCTAAATATATGATATCAAAGTTATTCCCTGCATCCAGTTCCTTTGTGACCACATATAGTATCAAATATAATTGGTCAGGCAAGACTTTCCCTTAACAAAACCATGCTGTGTCTGAGCTATAACTGAAGTCTTGTCTAGATGATCCTGTAGTGCTTCTTTAACCAGTGCCTCCATTAATTTTCCTGGAACAGAAGTTAAACTAACAGGTCTATAATTACTTGTGTCACCCTTTGATCCTCCTTTGTGAATTGGGGTCACATTTGCACATCTCCAGTCTATGGGTACCTCCCCTGAGTCCAAAGAAGCTCTCATAATTATGGCCAAGGTTTTGCTTACTTCCTTTGCTGCCTCCTTTAATATAACTGGATGGATCCCATCCACCCCAGGTGCCTTTTTTATGTTTATCTTAAAAATTTCTCCTCCACTTTCCTCTCAGTTATTACAAAATCATCTAGTTCACTGCCAAAGTTTAATTCACCTCTGGTCTTCCTGATCTTTTCCTTATCGGTTTTCTGGAGGTTGCCAGTGTTGGGCACCGCTATGACAATCGGTAGCGTTTTCATTCTTGTTGATAAGGGTTATGTCTGGTCTGTTATGTGGGATTGTCTTCTCCATTATTATGGTGCAGTCCCAGTAGTGCTTGTGGGTTGGAGTCTCTAGTATGGGACTCATACTATACCAGTTGATCAAGAAAATGTACTCGTAATACGGTACATGTTCTTGATCAACTGGTATTTCCTCACTAGCTTCAGGCAGACAGAGTTCACCCTGTCTGGATGATCACCTTACATCCTGTGGTGATGTGTTAGATCGTTTCTGAGGTCAAGAGACATTGTCAACATATATCATCTGACACTCCAGGCACCTTTGCAATGTATTTTCCTGGTGTTGATTACCTGGTCTTGGATGGCAGTCTTGGGGAAGACTGTTCTGCTCATGAGCTATGCATAAGGAGCCATTTTATCTGTGTGGTCTTGATCAAAGTCGTTGTAGTATGTACCATGTCGTGTTTGCTTTCTAGCTTTGTTTGTTCTAGCTGGGCAGGAGAAGACTCTTTGCTTAGGTTGAGTGCGGTATGTAGCTTGTCTATCTTCCTTATGGCCTGGTAGAGTGGTGCTCTGTGTTTCTGGAAGTAATCCTTCAGGTTTGCTATCACTGTCTTCTGTTGCTCGATGAGGTCTGTCAGGCCCCTTCCTCCTTCTTTCCAAGCTATTGTCAGTCTCTCCATGGCTGACTTCGAATAGTGTTGGTGGCTCTTGGTCATAATTGTCCTTGTCTTTCTCATGATATCCTCCAACTTGGTGCTAATCTATTCTATGATCCTGAAGGAGTATGTTAGCAGTGGGACTGCATAAGTGTTTATGGCTTTAACTGAGATCTCTCTGTTTAGCTTTGCTTTGAGCAGGCTTCTGTGTCTCTGATGGTATTTTTCAGGCAGGCCTTGATCCCCTTGTGCTTTAACTACTGAGCATGCATCATCCTCAGGTATTTGTAGATATCTCCCCCCGTCATGGCTTTGATCTCTTTACCAGTCTGTGGCTGGTAGTTTCAATTAACTAATTTTCCCTGATGAAATCCATGGGTCTTGCATTTATCTATACCAAATTCCATTCTGATATCATTACTGAATTCTTCAGTGATCCAGAGTTTTGCTAGAGTTGCTTCTCTGTTGCCACATAGAGCTTGAGGTTATTCGTGTGCATCATGTGGGGGAGAGTGTACAGGTTTTTCCTTTCTTCCTTGAGGTTATATCCATATGTACTGTTGTTGATCATGGTGGATAGTGGGGTGAGTGCTAGACAGAACCACAGTTGGCTTAAGGTATCTCCCCAAAAGGTTCCTCTCCTGATGGGGATCGGTCTGATTGTGATATTCTCAGCCTTGATGGTGGTACTCCATTTCTCCATGGTTGCTTCTAGGAAGTTTGCCACTGTCAGATTGACTTTGTGGATCTTCAGTGTCTCTGTTAGCCAACTATAAGATAGCTTCCAATACTTGGCTTAAGATTCCTCAGGGAAGCTCTTCCTCGAGACCGAAGGAATTATCCTCGCCATCCAAGACCAGATAATCAGCACCAGGAACTATAAGAAATACTTCACCTCTTCTCTGGAGTGACACATATCACCCAGAAACTGTCCAGCACATCAATGCAGGATGTAGGGCGATCACTCAGATGCAACCAGGTCATCAGGATAATACATCAGAAGCTAGCACAAAAATACTAATTGATCAAAGAAAATGTGCCATATTACAAGTATGAACCCCAGGCCATAATAGAACTGGTACTCGCAAACTGTACTGGGACCGTGCCATAATAATGAACAAGTTGATCCTGCACAACAGACCAGTCATAACCCTAATTGACAAGAAGGAAAGGACTACCTACCTGATCAACATAGCAGTGCCCAACTCCACAACCCCCAGAAAACCTATGAAGAAAAGATCAAGAATATACAGACCTAAGATAGGAAGTCAGAGATATGTAACAAGTAATAAATCACTATCCCATTCGCCGTGTTAACCACCAGCATGGTGCCAAAGAGCCTCCATAAGAACTTAGCAGCAATAGGCCTTGCAGAGAACACTTACATGAAACTCCAGAAAGCCATGATCCTGAATGCCTATATGATAGTAAGAGAGTTCCCCAACCAGTAGTAATAATAATAATAGGACAAAAGACACAGCAAACCACCCTATGCACTTGGTACCAGTACCCATCATGGGATGGAAAAAATACCATAACAGGAGAAAAAGTTTTTATAATAAAAATAATTTCTGCTATACAAAAATTTCAGAAAATGGTGCCTACTTATATATTCTCCCACAGTGATTTATATTTATACTGTTGCCTGTATGATTGTCATATCACTAAAGAAGGGTTAGTACCTTTTAGAAAAGCAAGGTTACATTCAGCAAATGATACATGACCTACAAATAGTATGGTGTGGTGAGATTCTACTAGGTGTGCTGAGTTTATTAGGCCTAGTATTGTTATGATTCTAAAAATATATAATATCTATTGTCATAATGCCATTATAGCTGTTTGTGAGCCTACTAATTTTTGTTTCTAATACTATTGATGCTGATTTATACAATTTGGAAGTTCTGTATTTTGCTAACATTGGGGGGACAAGAAGAAAATGTTTATTTTTCCTTTACTTTTTAATTTTTAGCGATATATTTTAAAATTTGGATATACTTGTACTGTTTTTGTTTTTATTTCACAGTATGCAAACCTTCTTGAGTCTGTAGAGCTGATTATCCAAGAAGAAAGTAATAAACCAACAGATGCCAAACTTCAGCAGCTAGAATCCAAGTGGTTCGCTGTTGAGCAACTGCAGAATCAACTGAATAGTGCAGGAAAAGTATTTATTGAGAATGCTTACAAAGTATGTATAATTTTAAATAACGATATACTTTTTATATATATTTAAATATATTTACAATTCAATTTATAAATTAGTAAATATATATATCTTTACTTGAAGTAAATATTTATCTCTTTCCTTTCTTTATAAAGGAGGGGAAGAGGAGAAACTATTATTTATTTGTTATACTATTTATATTTTTTGTTATACTTAATCCAGTTCACCTACTAGATTATAACAGGAAGATTTTATTTTAAGTCAAATTAAGAAGAGATGTCTAATATTGTTCTTGTGCTAATTATAATGTTATAAAGATTGATATCTCTTTAGCATTAGCATTATTTGAGGCATATGATGCAAGAAAGCAAGCTTATAGAGCATCAGCCAAAAAAAAAAAAAAAAAGCCCCTTACCATTACACCCATCTGGTCACTCCAAGTGCTTGTCTAGTTCTGCTTTAAATTTATTTAAGCTATCAACTTCCACAACAACAGATGGAAGTTTGTTCCAGCAATCAACCACCTGCTGGCTAAAGGCAAACTTCCACACATTTATTCTATAACTGTCTTTCCTCAATCTGAATCTATGCCCCCTCAGGTTCTTAATCTCAACAAGTGGAAGTATCCCATCAGCATTGAGCCTACTCAAACCATTCAAAGCCTTGTACACCTCAATCAGATCACCTTGCAAGTACCTAGTCTCCAAATGCTGCAACTTACAGAATTTAAGCCTCTCCTGGTAAGAGAATCCCATTGTTCCTCTCACCAATCTTGTTGCCCTTCTCTGTACTCGTTCTAGCAACTCTACATCCTTCTTAAAATGAGGCCTCCAGACCTGTATACAGTACTCAAGGTGTGGCCTGCCCATTGCCTTATACAAAGGGATAATCACTTCCTTGTCTCTCCTAGCAAAATTCCTATATATCCTTGACAAAACTGCATGACCTGCTCTGGCAGCCCGTCTGCACTGCACCGAGAACTTCATATCTGACTGCACAATTACCACCAGGTCTTTTTCATTCTCCACCTCTTTGAGTGTAGTACTGCACAGTTGGTATGCTTCTCTTGGGTTACTGCTACCCATATTCAGTACTTTGCATTTGTCAATATTAAACTTCAATTGCCACTTCTCAGCTCATTTACCTAACTTTTATAGATCCTGTTGCAGTAGCGTACTATCTTTATTATCATTAAGAACCCTGCCAACCTTTATATCATCTGCAAACTTGGACATTAAGCCTGATATACATTTCATCAATATCATTAATAAATACACAAAACAACAATGGGCCCAGCACTAAACCCTGGGGGACTCCATAATAACATTAGTCCATATATAGCAGTGTCCATTTATTACCACTCTCTGCCATCTCCCACTCAACCATCCCTTTATCTATTGCAGCAACTTGCACTTAATGCCATACCACTCCAATTTGTATAGCAGTCTTCCATGTGCAACAGTATCAAAAGCTTTCCTGAAATCCACTTATATGATATCAAAATTATTTTTTGCATCCAGTTCATTTGGGACCACATTGTAGTATTCAATCAAATTGGTCAGACAAGACTTTCCCTTAACAAACCCATGCTGTGATCCTGCATCACTTCTTTAATCAGTGACTCCATTATTTTCCCTGGATCAGAAGTTAAACTAACAGGTCTATAATTATTTGCATCACCCTTTGAACCCCCTTTGTGAATTGGGGATGCATTTGCACATCTCTAATCCATGGGGACCTCTCCAGAATCTAAGGATGCTCTCATAATTATGGCTAAGGGTTTGCTTACTTCCCTTGCTGCTTCCTTCAATATAAATGGATAGATTCATCTTCCCAAAGTGCCTTTTTTATGTTTAACTTCAACAATTTCTCCTACATTTTGCTCTCCGTTATTACAAAATCATTTAGTTCCCTCTTAGAGTTTAGTAAACTTCTGTCCTCCTCTTCCTTACAGAATGTAAGGAAGGGGAGGACAGAAGTTTGTTGGCTATCTGAGCAGGATCATCAACAGTCCAACCAGCAACATCAAGTGGACCAATCTGATTCATCCCCTTCCTTCTAGAGTTTACATAATTAAAGAAGTCTGTTGTTTATATTTGCATCCTTTCCTTTGCCAAGGATTTCTTGTAACAGTCTTTGCTTGCCTAACCTCCTTTGTGACTTGATTTCAGACTAGCTTATATCTGCTATAAGCTTCTGTGTCACCTGCTAATTTATATGCATGCCACGCATTTTTTTCTCTGCCAGGAGCTTCATTAGTTCATCTGACATCCATTTAGACCTAAATCTTGAACAGTATCTCTTGTCTAATACAAACATCAGAATCATTGTTTCCATCTGAAATGCTATCACTTGATATTATGTCAGATAGCAGTGATTCTGAGGTTTGTATTAAACAGTCTACAAATGATCTTTTTGTATATTGAAGTTCTTTACTTAAAGACTTTAAACTTCCATTTATACCATCGGTATTTAAAGATGGCCATCATGGTTTCTTCAGACAGTCCAGCATTTGTTTTTGGAGTGGCCTTTTTCTTCAGAATTTGAACTGCTTCATGCCTCCTTATTGCTAAGAACTGCTAGGAATCTTCTGGCAATGCATCGCTTTGGTTTGCCATACCTTGAAATATGGACCATGCTTGGGACATTATTAGGAAGTTTGCCATTATTATCAAGTTCTTCCTCATGCTAAATTAATCCTGATTCCATATTACTTTTTATGTTAAGTTTTTCGGTTAACATGAAAATTAATGCATAACCAACTGTAGATCTTCATAGGTCATTCATTATGAATCTTACAAGCACATTTATTATGCTTATGAAGTCTATAGTATACATATTTACAGCCAACCAACATTAAGAAGGATGTAGATTTGCTTGAGCGTGTACAGAGAAGGGCAACAAGATTGGTGAGGGGAATGAAGGGATCCTCTTACCAAGAGAGGCTTAAGTTCTGCAAATTGCAGCGGCTGGAGACTAGGCACCTGCGAGGTGATCTGATTGAGGTGTATAAAGCCTTGAATGGTTTGAGCATTCTCAATGCTGATGAGATTTTTCCTCTTGCTCAGAATAATCTTCTGAGAGGACATAAATTCAAATTGAGGAAAGACACTCACAGGATAGATGTGTGGAAGTTTGCCTTTAGCCAGCAGGTGGTTTATTGCTGGAACAAACTTCCATCTGTTGTTGTAGTAGTTGATATCTTAAATAGATTCAAGGCAGAACTAGACAAACATTTGGAGCGAGTGAATGGGTGAAATGAGAAGGGGTTTTTTTTTTTTGGCTATTGCTATATAAGCTTGCTTTCTTGCATCATGTGCCTTTACTAATGCTAAACCAAATCTCAGTTTGTTAGCTATACCTCACTTCTTAGTGAATATGATGAAATTTCCTTGACCTTGAAGTCACATTATATTAATTGGTGGGTAATGTAAGATCAACAATTTAGAATAAAATATAGACATTAGTGAGATGTATTTAGCATTAAAATTTTGAAAGGAAAACCAAAATATTTGAATGTGATTGAGTTTAAAGAAAATAATTTCTGGTATTTCCTTTAAACTCAGTAACATTTTTCCATTATCTGTTTATCTTCATATTTGTATTTTATATATATTTGCTTATATTTGTTTATCTTGTAAGCTGATGGGAAAATGGAAAATATATGAAAAAAAAAAAAGAAACATTTCTTTTTTAAGATAAATTCATATCACAATTGTTATAAATGTTATTAATTTAATATGTTAAGATTAAATCCATATTACATATCCAAATCCATATTAAACATATTATAAATGTTTAAATTCTATTTTTATTTGATTACATAGTTTTTACCAATTAGCATAATAAAGTGAGATTTTTTGGAGAGCTGCACAGAGATGATGGTGCACTGCCAGCACGTGGCATACTGCTTAGTAAGCTCCACAATACGAGGCCATGGAGAAGTGCTACAAGGTCAACACACATGCATTATAATTGTTTGAAGTTAACCATGCAAAAATGTTTGCATGATTAACTTCAGACTGTTTTTCAGATGAAACATTGTTTCATCTGAAAAACAGTATACTAGTGAACAACCAAAATAGCAGATAGTAGAGCTTAGAAAACTTGCATCTTGTTCACTCAGTTCCTCTCCACAGTGTAAAAGTGGGTGTTTGGTACACTTTGATTGTAAAGAGGATTATGAGGCCTTTGTGTTTTACAGAGCCATTTAACTTGGAGAGGTATGTCAGTCAGTTATTGCAATCAATTTTTAGGGAACTAACAGATGAAGAAAAATTCTGTGGATACTTCCAGAAAGATTCTGCTACTACATGTACATCCAGTCACTCAACACAGACACTGAAAAGTGCAGTTTGGTGAAAAGGGTTGTAGCTGCCTTATTTTACAGACATAAATTCTATAATTTTTTCCCCTTGTGTGCTTTATTAAAGGAAGGCATATAAAGAATGAATTCTTGCAAGGGAAGACGGGCTCAGGGATACATTAAATTTGAAGTGACCATTGTATCCAGGAAACAACTGCAATGTGTGAGCAAAGAAAAGAGCTAGACTCTTTTCTTTGCTCATTCCCACTTAATGGCATCCACAATGAACATCAGTAGTCGACTACCGATGTTCATTGTGGATGCCATTAGGTGGGAACCAGACTTCTCAATGCCTTCGATTAAGCCCATGAGCTGAGCTTGAAACCATTCTTTATTGAAATTCTCATATATTTGAAAATACTCCTTGATGATTCTACCTATAAGTTGTCAAAGTTGTGTTAAAAAGTTGTGTCAAAGTTTTCATAAGTTGTGTATATATATGTGTAAGCAATTTAAAAATTTAAAGAATATATTTTAAAATTAATTTTATATAATTTGACTATTGTAATTACTTCATTCATTCATAGATTCATTTTTCTTGTTTATTAAAAATCAGTGTTATATATATATGTTAAATTGATAATTAATAATTATTAAATTTAAAAAGTCTATTAATAGGGCATAGTTTTAAATTATTTTTAATTTTCTTTGAATAGAATTTAGATATTATTTTGAGAACTACTATTGCTATTTAGTCAATTAAAATTAAATTTGGCAATAAAAATAAGTTAAATACTTCCAGCATCCAGATGATCTTTATCTGAATATTAGAAGTGCTGTTTTATGTGTTGAAACATTAATGGATCAGCTCTGTGAAAGGAAAAACAATATTTGGACAGCATGGCAGGCTAGACTGAAAGCATTCAAAGAACAAAAAGCTCAGTGGAAAACTCTGGTTACTGATATTTTACAGGTATTTATTACTTTTCTTTTTCTTACCTTTAATTATTTTTAAAACTTTTTATATCACTATTTCAAAACTATGCTCAAGTGAATATTTATTAATTAGTGATATTTTTTAAATAATTTAAAAGAAAAAAAAATATATATATATTGTGGTTATGTCAACCTAATATCATAATCCTGATAATTCTGTTTTATTTTCTTTTTGATATCTAGTCAGTACAAGTTATCACATCACTAGATGATGAATTATTTCCCATAATTCCGAAAGATATGAGCCATCCAGATTCCATATCCCTTCATTTAGAAAGACGTATGGAAACACTGCTACCACTTATTAAGGTATACTTTGTATTTTTTTTTTTTTTTTTTTTTATTTATAACTTAAAACTGTTCATTTTTATTTATTTATTTTTGTTACACAGAGCATTAAAACTATGATAAATGAATTAGCTTTCAGCTGGGTGGCAGCCTTCATCAGATTAAAATACTTTGAATGGCAGTTAGAATAGAGATGCACTGCCAGGATGGTGCGTGAGACACGTGGTTAATTGTTTGTTGATGTTTGTGGCTGTGACGTATGGTGGTGACGTGGCCAGTGTTTGTCTATGGACAGAATTACTGTTTCTGTGATGGGGTTAAGTTGACAACCACTGTTCCTGTTCAACGAGGTATCCGAGCATTTTATACTTAACGATTCCAACCAGGTGCACCTTAGGTAATGGTGGGACTTGTCTACAACCACGACATCGCGGTGTGGGTCGATGTCGTGGTGGGTTGTCCAGACATGCTCGGCAATAGCTGAGTGTTCTACATCCGCCAAACGGATCGCCCTTTTATGTTCTGAGAGGCGTTTCTCGAGACGACGACCAGTCTCTCCAAAGTAGCAGCTCATGCAGTCACGGCAAGAGATGCGATAGACCACACCACTCTGTAGAAGGGTGGGGACAGGTGTTTTTATGTTGGAAAGGAGAGAACGCAGTTTCTTGCCTGGGAGTTGGATGCACTTTACCCCATGCGATCTTAGGATTCTACCGATCTGCTGTGACAGGTTGGGGTAGTATGGGATGAATGCCCTCGTGGAAGACTCGTCACTGTTGGCGTTGCTGTTGGTCGTCACGTTGTCGCGTGCTTGTAGATCACATCTGTTAAGGACATCGATGGGGTAGCCACACCTCGTAAGGTCTACTTTGACTCTGGTGATCTCTTTGCGCCTTTCATCTGCAGAGCTGGAGTGTGTCCAGGCGCGAGTTAGCAAGGTTCGGGCGGTTGAGAGGAGGTGGCCCCGTGTGTGTGCTGACTGGAAGTTGGTAAATTGGCCAGCACACATAGGCTTACGATAAACTGTCGTCTTTAAGCATGTGTCTTCGCGCCGGACAAGTGTATCTAGGTATTCAGAGTAATTTGAATGAACAGCCAACACTGAATGAACAATTAATAAAGCTGATGGTTTATAAATTAAAACTGCATTTGTAATATATCATTAATAAATAGAGAATTAAGTCTTTCTTCAAATAACATATATTTTAGTTCAGGTCACTTCTCAAAATTTTGTGTAATAGCATGCATAGAAATAAAAATTCATATTGCTTTTGTTATTTTAAAGTTAGATAAAAGTTCTCTGCCATTTATGAAGAAAAAAAGCAAATGGTTTGCAATATTATGGCATTAAGAGATTATGTTGTTGCCTAAATCTTAACTTATTTCATTATATGCCAACATACAAGATTCATTTTTTTTTTTTTTTGTTTCAGCTTTGCGACAATAATACAAGATTATTTAATCATTAATAATTTTAGACTGGAGTTCAAGCCTGTGACCACCAAATATGGAGGATGCGGAAAGGTCAGGGAATGACCACCGCATATCCCCAGAGCAATATGGCTTTAGTTGCTAATGCTCCTAAAAACCAAATAATAACAACAACAACAACATTAATAATTACATAAAATTCTGAATTTATTATTGGAACAAACTCTCACCTGATGTTTTGGAAGTGGGTAATTTAAATAAATTTAAAGAATGATTAAATTAGCAGAATGATTAAATTTGAAATGGATAGATGTATATATATATATTTTATTATATTTATTTTTATTTTTTTGGCTTTTGCTGTCTAAGCTTGCTCCCTTACATCATTTTCCACTAATAATATTAATAATAATAACAGAAGGCAGAAAGTGGTTATCAATGCACTGCTCTTCTTAGACTAATGTTATTAGTGGAGTCCCCGAGGTTTCAGTGTTGGACTCGTTGTTTTCAATATTTATTAATGATATTGATGAATGTATAACAGGCTTAATGTCTAAGTTTGCAAAAGATACAAAGGTTGGCAGAGTGGTTAGTTACAGGAATCAGTTATGCTACTACAACAAGATCTGGAAAAACTAGGCAGATGGTCTGAGAAGTGGCAATTGAAGTTTAACATTGACAAATGCAAGGTACTCTGTATGGATAGCAGTAATCCTAGAATGACATAAAAGCTCGTGAGAGTATTGTGCAGTCAGACATAAAGTTCTCTGAGCAGTACAGATGGGCTGCTAGGATAGCTCGGGGTTTTGTCAATAAAAATTTTGCCAGAAATATGGAATAACCATATGCCGTTCTGAAAAATACAGTAATGCAAATATAATAAATTGTAATAAAGTGTAAAGTGTAATAAAGTGTAAAGTGCAATTTTGAATTGTTAAGAAAAAAGAACTCATTACTGATAGAAAAAATTTTCAAAATTTATAAAAATCTTTACACTCCCAACTAAACACACATTGTTATCATCATGTAAACTTTTACATTGAAAAATTTTTAAATTAATAACACTGCTATTCAAACGTTATTTGCAAGGAGCGAGTGAATGGTGCCAGCAGTGAGGAAGATGGATTACAAATTAGCAACACATACGACATACCCGATATTCTTCCTGATGAGGTAGAACATGCATTGAAGAAAATGAAGAATCAGAAAGCCCCGGGGGAAGATGAAGTTACTGTAGAGTTGTTAAAATTGGGAGGAAGAGACAAAACTCAAAAACTGGCAAGGCTCTTCACAAAATGAATTAGAAAAGGTGTGATGCCTAAGCAGTGGAATAATGCAACCATACTTTTGCTGCATAAGAAAGGAGATAAATCAGAAATTGGAAATTATAGACCAATTAGCTTGTTATCCCACATCTACAAGTTGTTCGCAAGTGTCATTACTAACAGATTAGAAAGAATACTTGATGAGAATCAACTGAAAGAGCAAGCTGGCTTTAGGACAGGATTCTCAACTATGGATCACCTTTACATAATATCAGAGCTAATGGAGAAAGCAAATGAATATAAAACACCATTATGCCTGGCATTTGTGGTTTATGAAAAGGCATTTGACTCCATACAGCATAAGGCAATGTTTCGGGCACTGGAAAGACAAGGCATAGATAACCAATATATTATGATTTTGAAGAAAATATATGAGAACACTACCTCCTTTATTAGACTAGACAGAGACAGTAGTAAATTTAAAGTGGAGAAAGGAGTTCAACAAGGAGACACAATATCTCTGAAGCTGTTTACTGCAGCCCTTGAGGAAGCTTTCAGAAGATTAGACTGGTTGCAGAAAGGAGTCAATGTGGACGGAAACTACCTAAACCATTTACGATTTGCAGATGACATTGTGGTCATAAGCCACGATCCCAAAGAATTAGAGGAAAATCTTAATCAGTTATGCAGAGTTAGTAAGGATTTTTGACTAAAGATGAATATGGGTAAAACAAAAGTAATGATGAACAAGTATGCCACAGAAAGGGATATAATGATTGAAGGAGCAGTAATTGAAAAGGTGGAGTCATATACTTATCTAGGACAAGTCATCAGCTGTAATAATGATAAATGGCTGGAAGTCAAGAGAAGAATAAATTTTGGATGGATAGCATTCAGGAAATATAGTCACATACCGAGGAGCAATATCCCAATTTGTCTGAAATGTAAAATAATGAAACAATATATACTACCCACCATGACTTATAGAAGTGAAACTTGGGCCCTCACCAAAAGAATGGAAGAGAAGCTGAGAACTACACAGCGAAGAATGGAATGAATTATATTGAGAATCAGACTGTTAGATACGAAGAGAAACACATGGATTAGGCAGCAAACTCAAGTAAAGGACATTCTTATTAAAACTAAAGAACTAAAATCGTCTTGGGCAGGACACATAGCTTGAAGACATGATGACAGCTGGACTAAGAAAATAACAGAATAGTACCCAAGAGGAGCTGGAAGACAACGACGAAGATGGACAGATGAAATTCATGAGCTTGTGGGTAGTAAATGGACGGCCATTGCACAAAACAGAAGGAAGTGGAAAGTTGCTGGAGAGGCCTTCATCCTGCAGTGGATTGAAAATGGTTGATGATGATGATGATTCAAAAGTTTATTTGGTATTACCACAAAGGTTGGAGCCTACATTTCATGTAGGCTCCAACATTTCATGTGTTGTTTTGTTATTTTGTGCTCTGAGACCTGATTTACAGGTCTCAGAGCATAAATTGGCCATTATGTCATATAGAGTTTTTAAGTAGGTTGCTTACAGAGCTCGACTATTATCTCACACTGCAATTACATTGTTTTTCTTCAGAAGTAAACATAAGAGAAGAGCAACAAGATTGGTGAGAGGAACAAAGGCGTGCACTTACGAAAAAAGGCTCAAGTTCTGCAAGTTGCAGCATCTGGAGACTAGGCACCTGTGAGGTGATCTGATTGAGGTGTATAAGGTCTTGAATTGTTTGAGCAGGCTCAATGCTGACGGGATACTTCCTCTTGCTTAGATTAAGAACCTGAGGGAGCATAGAATCAAATTGAGGAAAGACAGTTGTAGAATAGATGTGTGGAAGTTTGCCTTTAGCCAGCGGGTAGTTGATTGCTGGATGTTTGTTGTTATTTGGTTTTTAGGAGCATTAGCATCTAAGGCCATATTGCTCCCAGGATATGTGGTGGTCATTTCCTGACCTTTCCATATCCTCCGTATTTGGTGGTCATGGGATCGAACCCCAGTCTAATCAAGAAGCGTGTGTTACGCACTGCTGCTCCTGCCCACCTGGCTATGGAGGCGTCATTGATTGCTGGAACAGACTTCCATCTTTTGTTGTGGAAGTTGATTGCTTAAATAAATTTAAGGCTGAACTAGACAAACGTTTGGAGTGACCGGAAGAGTCACTCCAAATGGGTAGGTTTTTTTTTTTTTTTTTTTTGGCTGATGCTGTATAAGCTTGCTTTCTTGCATCATATGCTTCAACTAATGCTAAAGTTCTATTTATGTTACACCATGCAACTTCAAAAACTCATATCAAATGGAAAAACAAAAGGCATAAATGTAAACAAATGGTACAAGACAATCATTATGAAACATGCAGTACATATTTCATGGTCAGAAATTACTTTTTTTCTAATTGGGCCTAGTGACCCCCCCCCACAGTAGGTCTCAGAAAAAAAAAAAAAAAAAACACGAAAAATTGTTTTTCCACTTTCACTACACAAGTACTGTAGTTAAGTACACAAGATAGGCATCATAATAACAAGAAAAAAAAAAGTTGGTGGCCTCCTATAAATTTTTGTTTTAACATTACAGCACGTTGACTATTATAAAAAATAAAATATAGTTTCCACTTTTTTAAAAATTTGTTTATATAGTTTGCTGTTGTCAGATAACAACAAAAATAAATTCGGGAGTAATATTCATTCCAAGTGAGTGAAATTGATGTTTCTCAGCATCAAATTCATATCAGCATCATACTGTATCTTTGAGATAGTTTCTGGGATGGGTGGCCTTTTCAGGAGGTATTTTGTATATATATTTTTGCTAATAATATATTAGTAGTAACTGTTATTTCTGTATCATTTCAGAAAGTTGAATTTGAGATGGAAGCCTATACTAAGGCAGCAGGAGTGAAGTGTTTTGTGGGAGACATAGAAAGTGACAAGGATGAACTGACAGAAAAACTTAAAAAGAACTACCAGGACTTTGAAAGGAAAATTAATGGTTATGAAAGCTTAGTGAAGGAGATGATTACTTTTTTCCGCAATGTAAAACAAGTAAGTAGATTGAGAATCAGATATATTTGTTGGTTAGTTACAAATATTTAAAAATCTTTCTCAGGTTTAAAAAAAAAAAACTTTAAATAATAAAAAAATATAATAATTGCTTGAATATTCAGTTTTTTGACAGCTGGTTTTAGTGTTGATTGACCAAGTTAGCTTGATATTGAGCTTATTCTGAATTATTTGACTAGCTCAGTTTGTCTTATATTTTTCTAATGAGTTTATTTACCATCTTTTGTTTCATATCTCAAGATATAAACTTCACTCCTGTGATGTAACGAAATTGAAATAATTAGAAAGTGGTCATACAACTTTATGATCATGACTATGCCTGCAAATAATTTCTTTGTATAATATCATGGTTTCCAGACTTCTTTATGTGGTGTGCCTCATGTTAAAAATATTTTCCCATTCACCTCTTATTACCAAATGGTTTTACTGAAAAAATATTTGTGTTCTCTTTAATAACCATTTTTTTGTGTGCATTTAACATATTAGGTAATAATATGAAATCATCATTATCATCATCATCAGCCATTTTCAATCCACTGCAGGATGAAGGCCTCTCCGGCAACTTTCCACTTCCTCCTGTTTTGTGCAATGACCATCCATTTACTACCCACAAGCTCATGAATTTCATCTGTCCATCTTCGTCGTTGTCTTCCAGGTTTTCTTCCAGCTCCTCTTGGGTACTATTCTGTTATTTTCTTAGTCCATCTGTCATCATGTCTTCGAGCTATGTGTCCTGCCCAAGACGATTTTAGTTCTTTAGTTTTAATAAGAATGTCCTTTACTTGAGTTTGCTGCCTAATCCATGTGTTTCTCTTCGTATCTAACAGTCTGATTCCCAATATAATTTGTTCCATTCTTCGTTGTGTAGTTCTCAGCTTCTCTTCCATTCTTTTGGTGAGTGCCCAAGTTTCACTTCCATAAGTCATGGTGGGGAGTATACATTGGTTCATTATTTTATGTTTCAGACAAACTGGGATATTGCTCTTCAGTATGTGACTATATTTCCTGAATGCTATCCATCCAAAATTTATTCTTCTCTTGACTTCTAGCCATTTATCATTATTACAGCTGATGACTTGTCCTAGATAAGTATATGACTCCACCTTTTTCAATTACTGCTCCTTCAATCATTATGTCCCTTTCTGTGGCATACTTGTTCATCATTACTTTTGTTTTACGCATATTCATCTTTAGTCGAAAATTCTTACTAACTCTGCATAACTGATTAAGATTTTCCTCTAATTCTTTGGGATTGTGGCTTATGACCACAATGCCATCTGCAAATCATAAATGGTTTAGGTACTTTCCATTCACATTGACTCCTTTCTGTGACCAGTCTAATCTTCTGAAAGCTTCCTCAAGGGCAGCAGTAACCAGCTTCGGAGATATTGTGTCTCCTTGTCGAACTGCTTTCTCGATTTTAAATTTGCTACTGTCTTTGTCTAGTCTCATAAAGGAGGTAGTGTTCTCATATATTTCCTTCAAAATCATAATATATTGGTTATCTATGCCTTCTCTTTCAAGTGCCCGAAACATTGCCTTATGCTGTATGGAGTCAAATACCTTTTCATAATTTACAAATGCCAGGCATAATGGTGTTTTATATTCATTTGCTTTTTCCATTGGCTGTGATATTATGTGAAGGTGATCCATAGTTGAGAATCCTGTCCTAAAGCCAGCTTGCTCTTTCAGTTGATTCTCATCAAGTATTCTTTCTAATCTGTTAGTAATGACACTTGTGAACAACTTGTGGATGTGGGTTAACAAGGTAATTGGTCTATAATTTCCAATTTCTGATTTATCTTCTTTCTTATGCAGCAAAACTATGGTTGCATTATTCCACTGCTTAGGCATCACACCTTTTCTAATGCATTTTGTGAAGAGCTTTGCAAGTTTTTGAGTTATGTCTCTTCCTCCCAATTTTAACAACTCTACGGTAACTTCATCTTCCCCCGGGGCTTTCGAATTCTTCATTTTCTTCAACGCATGGTCTACCTCATCAGGAAGAATATCAGGTATGTCGTATGTGTTGCTAATTTGCAATCCATCTTCCCCACTGCTGGCACCATTCCCTCGCCCCTTGTATAATTCTCTATAGTAGTCTTCTGCTATTTGAATTATGCCTTCTCTGCTACTTATAAGTACACCATCGCTATTCTTCAATTTTCAGCATCATTTGTTTGCTCGTGGCTGCTGATTTAAATTCTTTGTTTTCTACTTTTCTTGTGTTAAATCTTCTTATGTTCTCTCTGAGTCTCTTTCTAATGGCTTTGCATAACTCTGTATATTTTCTCCTTGTCAGTGTTTATCTTGCTCTTCATTTGTCGCCTTTGGTTCATCATAACAAGTGTTTCTTGACTAATTTTTTCTTCTTTGGATTTCTTTTTCCCTATAGGTTTCTTGGGCTTTATCACTTTCAGAAAGTTGTAATATACCTTGTCGATATCTTGGTCCTGAGCAGTCTGCAGAAGCTCAAACTTGTTCTTAAGTTCCAGTACACACTGCTTTTTCTCCTTTTCTGTTATCCCAAAGACCTTCGTATTAGTTACTCGAGTCAGTTTTCCTTTCTAAATCTATATCAATTGTGCATCTTACCATTCTGTGATCACTTCCAACATTTACCTTATTCAGGATGGTAACATCATTCACGATATATCGTCTGTTAGTGAGGATGAAGTCAATTTCATTAGTTGTTAATCCATTTGGATTCTTCGATTAGAATGTACTTATTCAACTTTTTGAAACACTGCAGTATTAATTTTTAAATATAATCAAAAATTCAACCATTTTTAAATATCATTAATTCAGCAACCTTTAAATAATGTCAAAAATATAATATTCTGCTGAATCTTCAGTTCCAAACAGAAGCAGAATGAATCATATTTGTGTTTGTTTTGTAAGATATATGATTCATGAAACAAACAGCCTGCATCAAAAAATATGCTTATATATATTTTGGTGCAACTTATAATGAAACTTCATTAAAGTTATTTTACCTGTACTTTAGAAAAATTTAAAAACTGATGTGTGACAGTAAGCTTTGAAATGCAGACATGTAAAGAGTAATAAAATCTACTATTGCATTTTTTCTTTTGCCTTCCCCTCACCAAAAGACATGTTATATATCTCCCAGGGGTGTGTATACTACAATTTGAGAGGTATTGGTATAATGTGCATCACTATAATTATCATATCATTTAAATATAAACGTTAAAAAGCCTAGAAAAGGAGAGATCAAACAAAACCTAAGCCCAATGTCATCACTGAATACAACAAATATATATCTAATGTGGACAATTATTACTGCACATCTAATGTGCAGTAATAATTCAGGCACAGCATAAGTTTGTTAATGGAAAGTCTTGTCTGACAAATTTGATTGGATACTATGCTGGGTAACAAAGGAACTGGATTCAAAAATTAATTTTGATATCATATGCTTGGATTTTAGGAAAGCTTTTGACACTGTTGCACATGAAAGACTCCTGTACAAATTGGAGCAGTATGGTATTAAGAGTAAGTTGCTACAATGGATAAAAGAGTGGTTGAGTGGGAGAAGACAGAGGGTGGTAATCAATGGGTGCTGCTCTTCATGGACTAATGTTATTAGTGGAATCCTCCAGGGTTCAGTGTTGGGCCCACTGTTATTTTGTATATTTATCAATGATATTGATGAAGGTATATCAGTCTTAATGTCGAAGTTTGTAGATGATACAAAGGTTGGTAGGGTTGTTAATGACAGTAATGGCAGTGTGCTACTGAAACAGGATCTATAAAATTTGGGTAGATGGGCTGAGAAGTGGCAGCTGAAGTTTAACTTTGACAAATGCAGACTACTGCATATGGATAGAAGTAACCCAGAGAAATGTATCAACTGTGTGGTACTACACTTGGTTTGGTAGAAAATGAAAAAGACCTAGGAGTAATTGTGCAGTCAGATATGAAGATTTCTGAGCAATGCAGACAGGCTGCCAGAGCAGGTCATGGGGTATTGTCAATGATATACAGGAATTTTGCTAGCAGGGAAAAGGAGGTGATTATTCCATTGTATAAGACAATGGTCAGGCCATGCATTGAGTACTGCTTACAGGTCTGTAGGTCTCATTTTAGGAAGGATATAGAGTTGCTTGAGCATGTACAGAGAAGGGCAACAAGATTGGTGAGGGAAATGAAGGGGTCCTCTTACCTAGAAAGGCTTAAGTTCTGTAAATTGCAGCGGCTGGAGACTGGGCACCTGTGAGGTGATCTGATTGAGGTGTATAAGGCCTTGAATGGGTTGAGCATGCTGAATTCTGATGGGATTCTTCCGCTTGCTCAGATTACGAACCTGATGGGACATAAATTCAAATTGAGGAAAGACAGTTGTAGAATAGATGTGTGGAAATTTGCCTTTAGCCAGCAGGTGGTTAATTGCTGGAACAAACTTCCATCTGTTGTTGTGGAAGTTGATAGCTTAAATAAATTCAAGGAGGAACTGGGTAAACTTTTATAAGCAATGGACATATGAAATTATTTTATTTATTTATATTTTTTTTGGCTGATGCTAAATAAGCTCATATGTTTGCTTTCTTGCATCACATGCCTGCATTACTATTATTAATACTATTATTGTAACATTTTATAAAATTTCCCAGTCCCTTCTCTCCATTTATGCTCACTGTAATCATTGAAATGAGTTTTTAATCTAATTTCAGTTATTATAATTGGATTATATTCAATTATATTTTGTTTACAGAAATCATTACCGTGGTTCTGGTGCATTAATTTTTAGGTACTCGGTTGTAAATTTGTCTGTAGTTATTAGTCTGACATTCTTTTTTTGCATCAGTTAAAACTGCAAATTTTCTGTTTCATCCTTTCAAATTTTGAATAATTCTTCTTCTTTATGTTTTAGTCCTGTAGCATTCAATTTGCTATGTTTATATAATCATTTTGGTCTTTTTATCTTTATTCTTTCTTCCTGAGTTGTTGACATTGTTGGCATTCCAGTTATTTGAGTGAATTTGTGAATTTCAAGTAAATCTACTGGATTGGTCACCATCCAAAATAAGGCAAGTCTAGTGGTAGTGTTACTGCCTATGCCTCTAGATTGGTGTTTACTTGGCATTTCTCTCAAGGTTTTTGTGTTATGCATTTACAGTCCTTTCAGCCATCAAATTCTCATATAATCACAAATTGTTATGTACACAACAGTTTTTAATTTATAATTTTCATCAGAAAAATGTTGCATTTGGATAATGTAGTATCTTAAATTTTCCTTAATTAATATAAATAACTCATTAATTCATATATTCTTCTAGTTAGAGACTCTTCTGGCTGAAGAAGAAACCAGCTATTCTTCATTTAACGTTGTGATTGATGATGCAGCAAAAGTTCATCATCTCCTCCAAAAGTTTGATTCCAATAGTTCTTTAATTCTCAAATCATTAAAGTCATGTACTGAAGATATGGATCACCTAATCTGCAAAATTAATGAAGTGGTAATTTGGTTTAAAATTTCTCATTTGACAAATACAGTATAGTGGAACAATTTTCAATTACTCTTTCATAAAATAGCTTGTTTTAACCAAGTAACAAAGTATTTTTTTACTGCTTTTTTTACTATTCTTTGTCTGAAAGCAGAATATCCAATTAGTTACAGTGTGAAATCTTAAATAAGAATTAGTTTTTACTGAGAAATTTTTAGAATTCTATATTTAAAAATAAAATATTATTTATTTTTTATTGAAAAGTGAAGAACAGGGGGTCTTTGGTATCTGAGTATTCATTATCTGAGTCCTCGCAGTTACGAGGATTTGAAAATTAAAGAATTAAAGCTTTTTCCCTTGAGAAAATTGACCAATTTTTTTTTTTGTCAGAACGATCTTCTCCATGATCGTGCAACAAATGTTAAATGTGAAGTTAAAGACATAACTAAATGCTACGACACAATTTCATCTGAAAAAATACAAAAAAAAAAAAAAAAAAAAACACGAACAACTCTGGATTCATTCTTTATTTGTACAACTGAAAAATAGTGTAGCTTCAATAAGAAGCAGCCTGGAAAACAAGATTCAGGGTATTTCAGAGACTGCTCGGAGTCATTGTGGTACAAGTAAACACATGGGTTGTGTTAGGGTAGCTAAGGATAGGAACAGGTGGTGTATACTTGTGTAAACACCAATGCTAGGATTTGGTAAATAAATTTGAGGTATTGCTCAAAACATCAAAGGCAGATATTGTTGGGATATCAGAGACATGGCGTCACACAGATATAAGAAATGCAGAACTGGAATTTGGGGAGTACAATGTGTATAGAAAGGATAGACAGGATAGGAATGGAGGAGGGGTTATGCTATTAGTTAAGAAACACATAAAATCCAAGGAAGTGAAGCCAGTCGACATCGCTGGACAGTGCAGTGTCGAGTTAGTTTGGTGTGACATAAGCATTGGGAGATCAAAATTGAGAGTTGGAGTGTATTATAGGCCTAATGACTCTGATGAGTATAATAAGAAACTGAACAGGGAAATAGTGGGCTAGTAAATCAGAGAGTCTTATAATGGGGGATTTTAATTTCCCAGATATTGACTGGAATTTGTGAGTTGGTCACACATTAGCAAGGCTTTTGTGGATTTATTGAATGATTGTTCTACATCAGCATGTTCAGGAGGCAACTAGAGGGAGTAATACTCTTGATCTGATTATCGATAGTGATTCTTCATGCATTAAGAATCTGAAGATAAAGGAACCACTAGGTGGCAGTGATCACAGTGTGCTGAAGTGGAATTTACTCAAAGAGGTAACTACCATCAGGAGTAAAGGGAAGGGTTTTTGCTTTCGTAAAGGCGACTATGGTGGTCTGAGACAGTATTTAAATTCTATATGGTGGGACCAACTGATGATGTTACAAACATCAAATTCAAAATGGGGAGCATTCAAAGAATTAATCTTGGAAGCTACTAGGCTTTACATACCAACTATGAAATATTGTTCAAGGTTTAGGCCTAAATGGATGTCAGATGAACTAATGAGACATATGGCATAGAAGAAAAATGCATGGGATACATATAAATTAATGGGTGACATGGAAGCTCATAATAGATATAAGCTGGTCTGTAAACAAGTCACAAAGGAGAATAGGCAGGCAAAGGCAGATTATGAGAAATCTTTGGCAAAGGATGCAAAGAAAAACATCAAAGAGTTCTTTACCTGTCTAAACTCTAGAAGGAAAGGGATGAATCAGATTGGTCCACTGGACATTGATGGTTCAACTGTTGATGATCCTGCTCAGGTGGCTAACAAACTAAATGAGTATTTTGCATCTACATTCACCCATGAGGAGTTGTTTAGGGAGGGGAATGCCAAAGGTGAATTGAACTCTGGCAGTGAGCTAGATGATTTTGTAATAACTGAGAGGAAAGTGGAGGAGCAATTGTTGAAGATAAACATAAAAAAGGCACTCGGGGCAGATGGGATCTATCTAGTTATATTAAAGGAGGCAGCAAGGGAAGTAAGAAAACCCTTAGCTATAATTATGAGAGCTTCCTTGGACTCAGGGGAGGTACCCATGGACTGGAGATGTGCAAATGTGACCCTAATCCACAGAGGATAATCAAAGGGCAACACAAGTAATTATAGACCTGTTAGTTTAACTTCTGTTCAGGAAAATTAATGGAGGCACTGGTAAAAGAAGCACTGCAGGATCATCGAGACAAGACTTCAGTTATAGCTCAGACACAGCATGGTTTTGTTAAGGGAAAGTCTTGCCTGACCAATTTTATTTGATACTATGATGTGGTCACAAAGGAACTGGATGCAGGGAATAACTGATATCATATATCTGGATCTTAGAAAGGCTTTTGATATTGTTGCACATGGAAGACTGCTGAACAAATTGGAGCAGTGTGGCATTGGGGGCAAATTGCTGCTATGGATAAAGGGATGGTTGAGTGGGAGAAGACAAGAGAGTGGTAGTCAATGGTCACTGCTCATCATGGACTAATATTATTAGTGGAGTCCCTCAGGGTTCAGTGTTGGGTCCATTGTTGTTTTCTGTATTTATAAATGATATTGATGATGGTATATCAAGCTTAATGCCCAAGTTTGCAGATGATACGAAGGTTGGCAGTGTTGTTAAGGACACTAATGACAGTACGCTGCTGGAACAGGATCTACAAAAGTTGAGCAGATGGGCTGAGAGGTGGCAAATGAAGTTTAACATTGACAAATGTAAAGTACTGCATATGAGAAGCAGTAACCCCAGAGTAACGTATCAACTCTGTGGTACTACACTGACAGTGGTAGAGAACGAAAAGGACCTGGAGGTAATTGTGCAGGCAGATATGAAGTTTTCCGAGCAGTGCAGACAGTCTGCAAGAGTAGCTCATGGTGTCTTGTCAATGATATACAGGAATTTTTCTAGCAGGGATAAGGCGGTGATTATCCCCTTATATAAGGCGATGGTCAGGCCTCACCTTGAGTACTGTATACAGGTCTGGAGGCCTCATTTTAAGAAGGATGTAGAGCTGTTGGAACGAGTAAGAGAGGGGCAACAAGATTAGTGAATGGAACAAAGGGTTGCTCTTATGAAGAAAGGCTTATGTTTTGCAGATTACAGTGTTTGGAGACTAGGCACCTGCAATGTGATCTGATTGAGGTGTATAAATCCTTGAATGGTTTGAGCATGCTCAATGCTGATGGAATTCTTTCTCTTGCTCAGAATAATCATCTGAGAGGGCATAAATTCAAATTGAGGAAAGACAGATGTAGGATAGATGTGTGGAAGTTTGCCTTTAGCCAGAAGGTAGTTGGCTGGTGGAACAGACTTCCATCCTTTGTTGTAGAAATTGATAGCCTAAATAAATTTAAAGCTGGGCTGGACAGGTATTTGTAACAAATGGAGGGGTGAAATGGGAAGAGTTTTTTTTTTTTTTTTTTTTTTGGCTGATGATGCATAAGCTTGCTTTCTTGCATCATGTGCCTCTACTAATGCTAATGTTAACTTTACTTAGCCTTACATTGTATAACATATTATAATAAAAAATGGCTAATAAAATAATTTTCTCATTTTTCAGTTTCTTCGTCCATTTTTTACTGTGTACAAGTACATCATAAACATTACTATATAATATTGGTGTAGATACGCCATATCTACTCATCCTTCAAAATGAGTTGCCCATGTATTACACTATCTCGAATAAATAATGCTTCACTTGCAATACCAGAGTAACTGCCCACCCACCGATGAAAAGCCAACTAACTTTGAAACAGTGTAATCTGGGTGGTGGTGCTAACCGAGAATAAGTAACAATAGTCTTCTCTATTAGTGAAGTGTTATTTATTCGAGATGGTGCAATACATTGGCAACTCGTTGTGAAGGATGAGCACAATATGAGATACAGATGAAATGATGCTTTTCACACTACTATTATAGTTTTTCTTTAAGGGTTGTCTATGGTGTGTCTACACTGATATTATGTAGATATAGAACCTTAAAGTCTTAAAATATTATGCCTTGTTGCATTTAGCTTATTTAAATAATAAACATTATGAAAATTGGTCCCCGTTTTAAGTTGAAAATTTTGGAACCAATTATCCTCGGATAATGATGATCCTCTGTAGTAAAAAGCATGGATAATAGTTTAATGGTTTTTAACACATTTTTATAAAACAAACATGATTAAATTTGGATTTGTTTAACCAATTGTCTGTATGACTATTCAATTATAATTATCTGTGGAGGTGATTTTAACAAAATACTGAAACTAAATACTGTGTTCACTGGGCAGTTTCCATAAGAGTATGCATGCCATAGTTGGGAGGACACCTTTAGTTAAAAGTAATTTCTTAAAAAATTTAATGGGACTAGTTGGTGTAGAAAAATAAAATTTCTCAGGAAGGAGTCCTCTAAATTCTTTGCATACTTTACAGTTTAGATCCCTTTACTTTTCTTTTACCTCTGTACTCAAGCTTTACATCTTTTTTTTACTTAATTTTTTTCTGCCTTAGAATTTAAAAATGATTTAATTTCATTGAAAAGGATACAGGAACTCTAGTTTGACCTTCTCCTCTCTCCAGTCTAGTTTGTCCTTCTCCTCTCATCTTTACTGTAAAGGGGTGCACTCCCTACATAATCGTAAGGTGCAGTAACATTTTTGAATCCCAGAGCAAAAGATCAATAGAAATAATTTTAAGTCAATTAGTGAAATGGGATTTAATTTTTTTTAGTTTTTTTTTAGCATTAAGGGAGAGCACTACACAGCAAGATAATCATTTATTTTGATGTTCTGGATGATACAAAGAAATTATTCAGTAACCTCATGAAACAATAGTAGCAGTAGCCAGTGAGACCTGTCTATTAAAAATATTGCCATATTTTCACGCATATTTCGATGACACAGATAATGGACTTCTAGTAAGAAAAGTTTGGCATCTACATTTGTGTTTTACTGAACTTAATAATCCAATATGATAAGATACATATATATCTTATTATATACAATTTAATTAATAAATGTCAGGGCAACAAGGCTCAAAAAAAAAAAATTTAATAGCAGAAACACTCGAAATTAAATTGCACCATAATTCAATTATTTAAGTTACCCCTATCCTGTTTCAAACTTTTGGTCCCTAATATGCATGTGTCAGAGTAACAACTAATCTCTCTACTTTAAATTCCATTGTACATTTTGCACTTTAACTATCCTGTGATCAAGACTGATGTCGAAAAGCCTTTTTTATTTTTAAAAACAAACGTTCTACAAGTCATTTTGGAAGTAATTCCTTTCATTCATTTGTTAAATCATAATACATAAAAAAATGAGCTGCTTCTCAAAGAATAAAAATTAACAAACACGAACAAACAAAACAAGAACAAACAAAAGTCTGTTAATTACAAGAAAAGTCTTAAAGATTGGCATTGTTTCTCATTACATTAGGCTATCATGAGTTATCTGAATATTTCACTACAAATATGTAACCCCTTTCTGAAAAGTAGTGTTATATATAATGTTACTTATTTTAACTCTGGTGCCAACTCTCAAATGAGCATTTTGGTGCTCATCAGCACTTTATTGGGAAAGGGAGGAACTGGCATTCATCAGCGCAGTTGCTGAAAGGTGCATGAGCTGAAACAGCAATAAAGTAGAGCATATCTCACATTTATAAGGTTCAAAATTTTAATGTGTTATACATTAACAAAGCCATTCTTGAATTTATGTCTGTCCATAATCTCCTACTCAAGTTTTCATCTACAAAGACATATCACACGGTATCATTTGAAAGGTCTTGTCAAGGAATTAAGATTATAACATTAACTAAAATTAAGTAAATTAATTTTTAATTATGAAATTACATAATTTATTAGACATTTTGGCCATCTTATGAGAGTGTTGCATCAGCTGATTTGAGTAACGTGGCATGCCAGTAGCTCTTAGTGAGTATTTTAACTAGTTTATTAAGAAGGTGAAATTTGAACAGTAATCCCAGATTACCTGATTACTTGGGAAGTAAAAAACTTATGGCAGCTCAGGAGTAATTGTGCAGCACAACATGAAGTTCTCCAAACAGCATATATAGTCTGCTAGAACAACACGTGCTTTATCTCTGATTTACAGCAATTTTTCTAGTGAAGACAAAGGGATAATCTATCCCAAATGTACAGGAATAATTTATTCCTGAACATTTGGAATGCCCATTTCAGGAAATAAGTGGATCTACCGGAAAAGGTGCAGCAAAGAACAACAAGGTTAGTTATTGATATGAAAAAGTGTATATTATATTTATGTAAATATTATATAAAAATATAAAGCTAGGAACTACAAGGAGGAGACTATGGACAGAACTACAGCATCCATAGAGATACTAAATTTTTTTTTTTTTTTACGAAAACCCCAAACATGAGAGGTATTAGAACTTATAGTACTTAGTACCGTGCTTGTTGATTTGAACTTCTGTAGACTGTAATTTTCAGGAAATACGTATGAAGGAAGGTTGTTCCAGAAAACAGCAGTTGAATGAATAAACAAGGAAGATGAAAAGTTGGTTCTGTGAGTTTGAAGTTGGACAGTAAATGGATGCTGGCTGGCGGCGGCACGTGTTCGGACTGTTTTGAAAGAGAGAGCGGGGATTATAGAAGCCAATTCAGAAGAACAGTGCCCATGGAAGTATCTGTAGAAAAGGCATGGAGCAGAAACAGTACGTCTATGAGACAGCGAGTGAAGAGACTCTGTTAGAGAGGAGTCATTAATTAACTGAAAACTGCACTCTTCTGAATGAAATCGAGAAGTCTGAGAGAGGTTTTGGGGGCACCGCCCCAGATGTGGGAACAATATTCCATGGTAGGGTGGATTTGCGATTTGTGCAGAGTGAACAGCTGTTTCGAAGAAAAGTAATGCCGAGAGCGAAATAGAAAACCAAGTTTTTTAGATGCAGAAGAAGCAATATTTGTATGGCGCTTGTGCCAAGAGAGATTAGAAGTCAGGGTAATCCCCAAAAGGGATATATCATTTTGCCTAGAAATCGGAGTGTCACCAAAGATAAGCATAGGAGCAGAAGAATCCTTTTTGCGAGATATAAGACAAGACTGAGTTTTAGAAGGATTTAAATCAACTAAGTTGTCTTTGCCCCACTGGAGAATTACCTGGAGATTGGGATTTAAGGAATTGGTAGCAGATATTCAAGAAGTTGAAGCTGATTGAGCAAGGCAAGGTTTCTCAAAATGGAAAGTGGAATGCAATGTGCTATCAGCAAAACTATGGATAGCATTTCCAGTCAATGGAAGAAAGTCATTAATATACAAGAGGAAAAGAGTGGGGGAAAGAACTGAACCTTGGGGGACACCAGCATTAGTGGAGAAGTTAGGAGATAGAGTGCCATCTACCATCACCATCAGTGAGCGATCAGAGAGAAAACTGGATAACCAATTACAAAAAACAGTTGGCAAACCATAAGATGGATGCTTGTTTAGAAGACCGGTATGCCAAACACAATTGAAAGCCTTTGAGATGTCAAGAGCAACTGTTTGTGTTTCAGCAAACTTTTCAATTGAATTTGTCCATAAATGGTAACATATGCCAGAATATCACCAGTGGATCGACACTGACAGAATCCATACTGGCGATAGTTGATCAGATGGAAGATTTCTAGCTAGAGTTGGCTTTTAATTTATTTCTCCATTACTTTAGAAAGAGTAGAAGTAATTGCAATGGGATGATAATTGGATGGGAGTGATTTGCCACCCTTTTTAGGAACTGGGTGGATATGAGCAAATTTCCAAGCAGAAGGAAAAACACCTTTGGAATAAGAAAGCGAAAAAAGGCAGCAAAGAACAGGAGTAAGTTCAGGAGCACAGGTTTTGAGAACAAGTGGAGAAATACCATCGGGACCTGGAGCTTTCTTAGCATCAAGATTCGTCAAAATCCTTCTGACATGCTTTTGACGGAAGACCACAGGAGCCATTGATTGGAGCATGTTGGGAATGGTGGGAGGTGTTTTACCAAGATCATTAATACATGAGTTGGAAGAAAAATGGTATGCTAGTATGTCAGGTTTATGGCTGTGACAACAGCACCATCTGGTTTTGACAGAGGTGGGAGCAGAGATGGGCAAAAGTTGCAGCCAAAGCTTTGGCAAGAGACCAGAATGCTCGGCTACCATTAGGACAAGAAGCAAGTTTTCTACTCTTAGCCTGTTCAAAACTTAAACTTAAATGTAATTTTAAAAATTTAAACTTACAGAACAAAAATAGCCAATGAATACCTAAAAAATTAATTTTTTATTCAATTTAAATTTAATTTTTTTCTCTTCAGTCACTGAAGAGATTGGCTAAATTCCAAATACATGAGATATCACAGCAACACTACGCTATTAAATGCATGGGAATTCAAAATGGTGTGAATAAGCAAGGTGAAAGAAAATAAAATTAAACTAAATAGACTATGGATAAATAAGTTAATAAAATAAAAATAAGTATTGCCTATAAGGGATTATTTATTTTTAATTTATTATAAACGGAATTATCCTGTTAAATGAAACATAGGTCTTTACCAAAGAACTGCCGCATCATAGGGAGCATGGAATTGTTCAAATTGTTAAGGTAGGCATTGGCATTCGTGATTCTCCACACAACCACTGAAGCCTTATTGTGAGAAACAACCTCTCACTATAACAGCTCCTCCAATCTTCATTGTTGGCACAATACAGTTCAATAACAGACATTCTCCAAGCATCCTCCACATCCATACTGCCCATCTGCTCAGAATAGGGTGTAGCAAAATTCATCACTCATAGAACCAGTTTCCACTGCTCTATAGCCCAATTAGCATTAGCATTAGCATTAGTTGAGGCATATGATGCAAGAAAGCAAGCTTATAGAGCATCTACCAAAAAAAAAACCTCATTTCATCCATCCAGTCACTCCAAATGTTTGTTTAGTTCAGCCTTAAATTTATTTAATCTATCAACTTCCATAACAACAGATGGTTCCAGCAATCAGCTACCCACTGGCTAAAGGCAAACTTCCACACATCTATTCTACAACTGTCTTTCCTCAATTTGAATATATGCCCCCTCAGGTTCTTAATCTGAGTAAGTGGAGGTATCCCATCAGCATCATTGAGCCTGCTCAAACCATTCAAGACCTTGAATGGTTTGAGTTTGTAATTTGAGAACAAATTAGTGTTCATTGCACCATGCAAGGTGTGATTACTGATTTCGGTTGGCATTTGCAGGTGGTATTTTAATTTTGTTACTGATTATACTTGAGGTACCACTAGTAATCAGATTAAAAGTTGGCATTTTTCATTTTCAGTTATCTTTAAATTTTTGTCCTTATTGTGTTAATTTATATTGTGCTAATTCTTTTTATTTTTTAAGGAACCTTATTCAGCAGCACTGAAGGATAGAGAGAAAGTAACAGCAGTATTAAATAATTACAAATCAAGGAAAAATGCTTTGGATGAATATAGAAAGAAATTAACTGAACACCATCAGTATGTGACAGTTGGCAAGGATTTAAAGGAGGTAATTTCATTATTAACTATAATATTTTAATATAATAAATGAACATAATAATTTCTCAATCACAGCTTTTTGACTTTTCACAAATTCATTTTATCCTGGATAATTTGTTAGCTGAATTAACAGTATTCTACCCTTGGAAAGTACATCTGTGTGTGTGTGTGTGTGTGTGTGTATATAGATGCAAGGAGCAAGATCAGCTCATCAAGCATCTACTTGGGTCATCTATACTGATGATCCAAGAAGATTTCTTTTGTTCACATATGCATAGAACTCTTTACTATCTTTCTTGGACCTGTTTGCCAAATTTTTTCCATAATCTGGCTTAGAGAATGGCCAAAGAATTGATAAAATCAGAGTGTCTTATAATGGGGGATTTTAATTTCCCAGAGATTGACTGGAATTTGTGGGTTGGTCACTCACACACTAGCAAGGCTTTTGTGGATTTATTGGATGATTGTTTTCTACAGCAGCATGTTTGGGAGGCAACCAGAGGGAGTAATACTCTTGATCTGATTATCAGTAGTGATTCTTCATGCATCAAGAATCTGCAGATAAAGGAACCATTAGGTGGCAGTGATCACAGTGTGCTGAAGTGGGATTTACTCAAAGACGTAACTACCATCAAGTTACCATTTCGTAAAGGTGACTACAGTGGTCTGAGACAGTATTTACGGTGGGAACAACTGATGATGTTACCAACAGCAAATTCAAAATGGGAAGCATTCAAAGAATTAATCTTGAAAGCTACAAGGCTTTTCATACCAACAAAGAAATATTTTCAAGATTTAGGCCTAAATGGATGTCAGATGAACTAATTAGACATGTGACAGAGAAGAAAAATGCATGGGATACATATAAATTAACATGTGACACAGAAGCCTATGATAGATATAAGCTGGTCTGTAACCAAGTTACAAAGGAGGTTTGGCAGGCGAAGGTGGATTACGAGAAATCTTTGGCAAAGGATGCAAAGAAAAACAGCAAAGAGTTCTTTACTTATGTAAACTCTAGAAGGAAGGGCATGAATCAGATTGGTCCCCTTGATATCGATGGTTCAACTGTTGATGATCCTGCTCAGGTAGCTAACAAACTAAATGAATATTTTGCATCTACATTCACACATGAGGAGTTATTCAGGGAGGGGAATGCTAGAAGTGTATTCTACTCTGGCAGTAAGCTAGATAATCTTGTAATAACTGAGAGTAAAGTGGAGGAGAAATTGTTGATGATAAACATAAGAAAGGCACCTGGGGTGGATGGAATCTATCCAGTTATATTAAAAGAGGCAGCAAAGGAAGTAAGAAAAATTCCTGTATATCATTGACAAGAGTAGCTCATGGTGTCTTGTCAATGATATACAGGAATTTTTCTAGCAGGGATAAGGAGGTGATTATTCCCTTGTATAAGGCAATGGTAAGGCCACATCTTGAGTACTGTATACAGGTCTGGAGGCCTCATTTCAAGAAGGATGTAGAGCTGCTGGAACGGGTACAGAGAAGGGCAACAAGATTAGTAAATGGAACAAAGGGTTGCTCTTACGAAGAAAGGCTTAAGTTTTGCAAATTACAGAGTTTGGAGACTAGGCACCGGCGAGGTGATCTGATAGAGGTGTATAAGGCTTTGAATGGTTTGAGCATGCTCAATGCCAATGGGATTCTTCATCTTTCTCAGAATAATCACCTCAGAGGGCATAAATTCAAATTGAGGAAGGACGGATGTCGGATAGATGTGCGGAAATTTGCCTTTGGCCAGCGGGTGGTTGGTTGGTGGAACCGACTTCCATCACTTGTTGTTGAAGTTGATAGCCTAAACAAATTTAAAGCTCAACTGGACAGGTATTTCGAACGAACGGAGGGGTGAAATGGGAGTGGTTTTTTTTTTTTTTTTTTTTGGCTGATGCTGAATAAGCTTGCTTTCTTGCATCATATGCCTCTGCTAATGCTAATGCTAACCCTTAGCCATAATTATGAGAGTTTCTCTGGACTCAGGGGAGGTACCCTTGGACTGGAGATGTGCAAATGTGACCCCAATCCACAAAGGAGGATCAAAGGGAGACACAGGTAATTAAGACCTGTTAGTTTAACTTCTGTTCCAGGGAAATTAATGGAGGCACTGGTTAAAGAAGCATTGCAGGATCATCTAGAGAAGACTTCAGTTATAGCTCAGACACAGCATGGGTTTATTGAGGGTAAGTCTTGTCTGACTAATTTGATTGGATATTATGATGTAGTCACAAAGGAACTGGATGCAAAGAATAACTTTGATATCATATATTTTGATCTTAGAAAGGCCTTTGATACTGTTGCACATGGAAGACTGCTGCACAAATTGGAGCAGTGTGTCATTGGAGGCAAATTGCTGCTATGGATAAAGGGATGGGTGAGTGGGAGAAGACAGAGAGTGGTAATCAATGGACACTGCTCTTCGTGGACTAATGTTATTAGTGGAGTCCTTCAGGGTTCAGTGTTGGGTCCATCGTTGTTTTCTGTATTTATAAATGATATTGATGATGGTATATCAGTCTTAATGTCCAAGTTTGCAGACAATACAAAGGTTGGAAGGGTTGTTAATTACACTAATGACAGTATACTGCTGCAACAGGATCTAGAAAAGTTGAGCAAATGGGCTGAGAGGTGGCAAATGAAGTTTAACATTGACAAATGTAAAGTTCTACATATGGGAAGCAGTACTCCCAGAGTAACGTATCAACTCTGTGGTACCACACTGACAGTGGTAGAGAATGAAAAGGACCTGGGGGTAATTGTCAGGCAGATATGAAGTTTTCTGATCAGTGCAAATGGGCTGCAAGAGTAGCTCATGGTGTCTTGTCAATGATATACAGGAATTTTTCTAGCAGGGATAAGGAGGTGATTATGCTCTTGTATAAGGCAATGGTCAGGCCACACCTTGATTACTGTATACAGGTTTGGAGGCCTCATTTTAAAAAGGATGTAGAGTTGTTGGGACGAGTACAGAGAAGGACAACAAGATTAGTGAACAGAACAAAGGGTTGCTGTTACGAAGAAAGGCTTAAGTTTTGCAAATTACAGTGTATGGAGACTAGGCACGTGCGAGATGATCTGATTGATGTGTATAAAGTCTTGAATGGTTTGAGCATGCTCAATGCTGATGGGATGCTTCCTCTTGCTCAGAATAATCACCTGAGAGGGCATAAATTCAAATTGAGGAAAGACGGTTGTAGGATAGATGTGCAGAAGTTTGCCTTTAGCCAGCGTGTGGTTGATTGCTGGAACAAACTTCCATCTGTCGTAGAATTTGATAGCTTAAATAGATTCAAGGTAGAACTTGACAAACATTTGGAGTGAGGGGATGGGTGAAATAAGGGTTTTTTTTTTTTTTTTTTCTTTTTTTTTTTGGCTGATGCTATATA
Organism: Mastigoproctus giganteus; assembly: GCF_048544385.1. Lineage (NCBI taxonomy): Eukaryota > Metazoa > Arthropoda > Arachnida > Uropygi > Thelyphonidae > Mastigoproctus > Mastigoproctus giganteus. The sequence continues at coordinate 28,138,282 of NC_143587.1, forward strand.
AGCTTTCTTTCTTGCATTATGTGCCCTTGCTAATGCTAATGTGACAGTATTATGTGCTATCTCATACTGTGCTATAAAATTACACTAAACTAAGAGAAACATAAGTATAATAACAATAACACTACGCTATTCCCATGTTATGTGACAGCATTATGTACCATCTGTTATTGTACTATAAAATCACATTATGTATTATGTTCTACAGTTAATTATAAAGTCATGTTTATATCATTGTGAATTTGCAGTTTATAGACTTAATAAAAAAGCATTTATAATATTAATTATACTCTTACAGAACTACAGAAAAGAAGATTAAATATTGTCTATGTTGTTCTTATGTTGATCCAACAAACATGATGCTGGCAAAAGTCTTTCCTATTTCAGCTCTCATTTTTTGAGTAATTTCAAGGCCAAGTTAGAAATATTGTGGCAGCACTCACAATATTGAGAAAGTTCACCTGAAAATTTTGCAAATCTGTGCCCACTGGATTCCACACAATTTGACTCCAGAACAAAAACAGTAAAGAGTAGACTTGTGCAAAGGAATGCGTGATTGTTTTGAAACATAGGATCAAAACTTCTTATATCAAATAGTGACTTGTGATGAAACTTGGATTTTTTACTATGATCAGGAGACGTAACAACAGTTGAGTGAATGGAAGCATTCTGATTCACCAAGACCTAAGAAATTTCAAGCTTCTCGTTCGGCTGAAAACAAATGGTTCTTGTGTTTTTTGATAAAAGGCAGTGTTGTTACACATTTTGTGCCCCGTGGTACCCCATAGTTTCTGAGGTAAGAGTCAAATATTGAGTTTTCAGGGTCAAACTTCTCTGCATACTCTGAGGTTCACAGAGTCAAACTTCACCATGTCATTCGTGAGAAACATCAAGAACTTTTTGGTGTGAAGTGGTTTCTCATTCAAGGCAATGCCAGGCCTCATATGGCTAATATTGTGCAGCCAGTGATCACTGCCATAGGGGTCAAGGTTCTGCCACATTCTCTTTATTCACTGGACACAGCCCCATGTGATTTCTTTCTGTTTCCATGTCTGAAGAAAGCATTTCACATCTGACAGTGATACTCACAGAGCCACAATAGAAGTACTTCTCAGTCTTTCGAAAAATGGCTTGCAAGATGGTGCACAATGGTGGGGAAAGTATGTAAAGTTCAAGGTAGAGTATTTCGAGAAGGAGAAATGCACAGAAGATTCAGATGATGATGATTAAGATAAGATCTTGCACCAGTGTGTGAATGAAATAATCACCCCTTGTATTTTTGTATATAAACAAAGCTATTGGAAGCTATATAAACAAAGCCTAAATTTACTTGAGTCCATATTAATTCAGTATACTTTGGCAATAATCTGACACTTTAATTTTGTCACTTAGATTTCCTTTAATTGAGTAATTAATATGGAATAATAATAATAATATAAGTTATTACTTTATGAAAAAACAAAATTTGCGTTTTATAACTTTGAAGTGTTGAACTGAAAACTGCAAATGAACTTAATATGTTATTGGCTTTCTTTAAAAAATTACAGGTAAATCAGCATATTGAAGATCTTAACAAACAGCTCTCATGTATTAAAGACAACTGTACAAAGTCTCTAAATGCAGCAAAGGCTTCATCTTCTACTTTTTCTGAATTCCAAAGTACAGTCAAGGTAAATTATTTTTTTCAACCACCTTTAATAATATGCAGCCAGCTTGCCATAAAAATATATGTTTAATGAAAAAAATGTTATGAGGATGTTCTCCATCATTATTTCATCAAAGACTGCTATGGTTCATTATATATTTAGTCTAAACAAAATAAAATCTCTTTCAAAATATTGAAAAATATCAAATTTTATTAAGTCTCACTAATGTTATTTACAAACTAGCCAAGCCATTTATTTGAATAGATCATTTATTAATTTTTTAATAAATGATTGGTAAATGAAATTACAAAAATTACATTAATTTTTGTAATTTCATTTACCAATTATAAATATATCCATCTATTATTTTAGTTGTTTTGAATGCATTTTGTGATGTTCAAATCTGTTAAGTAGATTATTTCAAAGATTCAAGGATATCTGGATAATAACTTTTTCCAATGTGTGTTGTTCAATTTTAGATGGTTGAAGAAACTTTAGACCGTTTCATCAGAAAAACAGATCAAATATTACAGAGTCAGACTGGTGGAACAAGTCATCTCTTTTTACAAGTACAAAATGTTAAGGAAAAGTGGTCAAGTCTCATTGCTGAAGTTGATAAAGTTTCCAATCTCATTCAAGTTGCCCTGGAATATTTCCACACAATAATTGATGTAAGTGTTCAATCATGGTCACTAATAGAACAAAATTTTTAACGTGGATTTCCACAGATAGCAACAATTGAAGACAGTTAGCCCTCCTGGAATTTAGGAAAATGAAAATAAAAGAACACTTTAATTTTTAAAAACCATGCAATATTTAAAAATATTTATTAAGAAATTAATAATTTTGTATATAAACTACATAATTGGAAAGTCACTACCTCTTTTAAAATGCAGCAAAATCAGATAAAATATTTAATCAGATTATGTTTATTAGGAATGTGATATAATTTAATATCTTGCACCAGAGTTTCGTTTTTGTTCTGTTTCAGATAAGTTATAGTGGGCAACTAAGTGTATCAGCAATATAGCAAAGATTTTAGCCAGATATGAAATATGGAGGTCATTACCAGCTATCCAAAAATGGTGGCAAGCTGAACGTTGATCCTAAAACCAAAAAAAAAAAGTTACCACCAAAGTTAATAGAAAGTGGAGTGAAAGACCGTTCACTTCTATTTCAGATTAGGAAATTAAGGTGGTATGAGGTGCCTTTTTCACAATCTTAAGAAGTCATTAGAACAGGTGTGTGTGTGTGTGTGTGTGTGTGTGTGTGTGTGTGTGTGTGTGTGTGTGTGTGTGTGTGTGTGTGTGTGTGTGTGTGTGTGTGTGTGTGTGTGTGAGTGAGAGAGAGAGAGAGAGAGAGAGAGAGAGAAAGACCTGGGCTAAATTAGCTGGAGAATTGGCAAAACCTCTTAAAGAACATTATTTTAATGAAGCTATTTTTCGTGGTGTCGGATGAAGCTATTTTTCACGTTGGAGACTTCATTAACAGACATAACACCCATTATTGAGACTAGGAAGGGAGGAGGTGTTATGCTGTTAATTAAGAAAGACATAAAATCAAAAGAAGTGCATCCAGTTGATATAGATTAACAGTGCACTGTTGAGTCAGTTTTGTGTGACCTAAGCACTGCAAAAGCAAAAATAAGAGTAGGAGTGTGTTATAGGCCTAATGACTCGAATGAGTACAATGAACAATTGTACAGAGAAATAGAGTGGGCTAGTAAATCGGAATGTCTTATAATGGGGGATTTTAACTTCCCAGATATAGACTGGAACTTGTGGGTTGGTCACTCGCACACTAGTAAGACTTTTGGGGATTTATTGGATGATTGTTTTCTGCAGCAGCATGTTCGAGATGCAACCAGAGATGGTAATACTATTGATATGGTTATCAGCAGTGATCATTCATGTATTAAGAATTTGCAGATAAAGGAACCACTAGATGGCAGTGATCAGTGTACTGATGTGGGATTTACTTAAAGATATAATTACCATCAGGGGTAAAGGAAAGGGTTTTTGCTTCCGTAAAGGTGAGTACAGTGGTCTCGGACGGTTTTTAAATTTTGTACAGTGGGATCAACTGATGATGTTACCAACAGCAAATTCTAAGTGGGAGGCATTCAAGGAATTAATCTTGGAAGCTACTAAAAGTTTCAAACCTATTAAGAAATATTGTTCAAGGTTTAGGCCTAAATGGTTGTCAAATGAACTAATGAGACTCGTGGCAGAGAAGAAAAATACATGGGATGCATGAAATTATCAGGCGACACAGAAGCCTATGGCAGATATAAGCTAGTCTGTAATCAAGTCACAAAGGAGGTTAGACAGGCGAAGGTTAGCAAAGTGACGGTATGATAAGACATATAACAGCATTTTCAGTCAAACAGTTAAAGGATACAATAAATTCAAAAAGATACTTTGCCACACATCAAAATTTTGATTTTTCTGAAGTTGTATTGCCAAATGATGTTTAGGCTGGAAAATGATCGAGCATAAACACCATATGACAATACAGTAAACCCCCGCTATTTGCGGGGTTACGTTCCTGAGAAATGCCACAAATACCGAAAATGCGAATACTGAGTTATGGCTCCCATAGTAATAAAGGGGTTCCATTCCAAAGTATGAAATATATAAGAAAAACTAGTCTAAAATTTTGTCTATATTTGTATTATATGTACCTTCATAATATGACTATGTACATATACAGTACATAGTGAAATGTAAGCATATGGCATTGAAATGAAAATAAGAAACAATTTAATATTAAATGTAATATTTATTAGAAATTTCAAACAAAATCTTTCAAACCAGCGCCTTTGCTAGCTAAAAAAACTTATCCCGCCAGTGCTATCACCAGTTTCGCTAAAGTGTTGATAAAGGAGTTTTGCCTTTTCACGAATGATGAGTGAATTTAACAGAATTTTATTTTGAGTTCGGTCTTCTATCCACAGATTTAAAGCTTTTTCCATTTTTTCTAATTTAACATCACGAGTTACAGATCAAATGTTTGAAGCAATTAGCGTGTTTTTCACGGGACACTACGGCGGATTTTTTCTTCTGATTTTTTGATTGATCATTCTGTTGACTCATTGATTTTATAATGTTTTGCCACTGAGGAGAAAACTTTCACGATTAGATATTTTGTCTAATAACTCAATTTTATTTGCTAATGTCATCACCTTCTTTGATCTTTTCACATTTCCCTTGTTATTCGTAGCCATATTTTTGTATAGGTTAGAAAGAATTTGTCCACAATAAAGTCACTTTCTTCCGTTAAACACACTCGAAAAAGTCCTGTTTTACACTGCAAAACGGTAGATTTATCACTTTTGTAAGCATATCAATTTATAAATTGATAAATTTATTCAATTTATAAGCATATAAATTAAAAGCAAACGATGAAATCTTCCATGACAAGCGCATAACAACATACTGAACAAGGATTAGCGAGAAACATCCATGCTCGCAATTTTGTCACCCCTCTCCCCCCACCCACTGAGCACTGTTTTGACCGGGAAAGATAATTTTAGTCACGGCCATGTTTTTTTTATGGCGGAAAATGTTCACGGCGCTTTAAAATTCACATTTTTTTAGGTTTCATTTTATATTAAATCAGCGACAGCGAATATGTGAAACCGCGAATACAGATACCGCGAATAACGGGGGGTTTACTGTATATATTAGCCAGGTGGGCAGGAGCAAGCAGTGCGTAGCACACGCTTCTTGATTAGACTGGGGTTCTAGCCCGTGACCACCAAATATGGATGATGTGGAAAGGTCAGGGAATGACCACCGCATATCCCCCGGAGCAATATGGCCTTAGTTGGCTAATGCTCCTAAAAACCGAATAACAAACAAACAAGCAAACTTTTATGTCAATGTTTTTAGTAAGTACACTTTGAGTACCTATATTAGTAACCAATTATACTCTTATCACTTTTGTGATAAGAGTATAATTGGTACACAACAACAGATGGAAGTCTGTTTCCAGCAATCAACTACCCATTGGCTTAAGGGAAACTTCCGCACATCTATTCTACAAACTGTCTTTCTTCAATTTGAATCTATTACATCCGTACTGCTATCTATAGCCTAATTTGTTTCTATATATTTTCAATTAAACTATTGTTTTGTCAGTAGTTTGGTTAGCCATGTGAGTACTAGGCTTCCTGTCTTATTGTTTTTCACTACATAAGGACCACTGCTATGAAAATATTAGCATTAGCATTAGGCAATTAGCAGAGGAATTTGATGCAAGAAAGCAAGCTTATGCAGCATCAGCCAAAAAAAAAAAAAAAAAAAAAAAAAAACCCACTTCCACTTCACCCCTCTGTTCGTTTAAAATACCTGTCCAGCTGAGCCTTAAACTTATTTAGGCTATCAACCTCCACTACAAGGGATGGAAGTCTGTTTCCACCAACCAACCACCCGCTGGCTAAAGGCAAATTTCCGCACGTCTATCCTACATCTGTCTTTCCTCAATTCGGAATTTATGCCCTCTCAGGTGATTTTTTCTGAGCTAGAGGAAGAATCCCATCGGCATTGAGCATGCTCAAAACCATTCAAGGCTTTATACACCTCTATCAGATCACCTCGCTGGTGGCCTAGTCTCCAGACACTGTAATTTGCAAAACTTAAGCCTTTCTTCGTAAGAGCACCCCTTTGTTCCATTCACTAATCTTGTTGCCCTTCTCTGTACTCGTTCCAGGCAGCTCTACATCCTTCTTGAAATGAGGCCTCCAGACCTGTATACAGTACTCTAGGTGTGGCCTGACCATTGCCTTATACAATGGAATAATCACCTCCTTATCCCTGCTGGAAAAATTCCTGTATATTCATTGACAATACTCCATGAGCTACTCTTGCAGCCCGTCTGCACTGCTCAGAAGAACTTCAATATCTGCCTGCACAAACCACCCCCAAGTCCCTTTCATTCTCTACCACTGTCAGTGTAGTACCACAGAGTTGATACGTTGCTCTGGGGTTGCCTGTTTCCCATGTGTAGTACTTTACATTTGTCAATGTTAAACTTCATTTGCCACCTCTCAGCCCATCTGCTCAACCTTTCCAGATCCTGTTTGCAGTAGCATAGTGTCAGTAGTGTTCCCTTGACAACCCTGCCAAACCTTTGTATCGTCTGCAAACTTGGACATTAAGCTTGATATACCATCATCAATATCATTTTATAAATACAGAAAACAATAATGGACCCAACACTGAGCCCTGAGGGACTCCACTAATAAACATTAGTCCATGATGAGCAGTGTCCATTGATTTACCACTCTCTGTCTTCTCCCCCTCAACCACCCCTTTATCCATAGCAGCAATTTTGCCTCCAATGTCACACTGCCTCCAATTTGTGTAGCAGTCCTTCCATGTGCAACGGTATCAAAAAGCCTTTCTAAGATCCAAGTATATAATATCAAAGCTATTCCCTGCATCCAGTTTCTTTTGTGAATGAATCATAGTATCCAATAAAATTGCTCAGGCAAGGACTTCCCCTTAACAAAACCATGCTGTGTCCCAAGCTATAACTGAAGTCTTGTCTAAATGATCCTGCAGTGCTTCTTTAACCAGTGCCTCCATTAATTTTTCCTGGAACAGAAGTTAAGCTCACAGGTCTATAATTACTTGTGTCAGCCTTTGATCCTTCTTTGTGAATTGGGGTCACATTTGCACATTTCCAGTCTATGGGTACCTCCCCTGAGTCCAAGGAAGCTCTCATAATTATGGCTAAGGGTTTGCTTACTTCCTTTGCTGCCTCCTTTAATATAACTGGGATAGATCCCATCCACCCCGGGTGCCTTTCTTGTGTTTATCTTCAACAGTTTCTCCTCCACTTTTACTCCCAGTTATTTCAAGATTCTGTAGCTTACTGCTAGAGTTGAATACACCTCTGGCATTCCCCTCGCTGAATAACTCCTCATGTGTGAATGTCGATGCAAAATATTCATTTAGTTTGTTAGCTACCTGAGCAGGATCATCAACAGTTGACCATCAATATCAAGTGGACCAATCTGATTCATCCCCTTCCTTCTAGAGTTTACAAAACAGCAAAGAACTCTTTGCTGTTTTTCTTTGCATCCCTTGCCAAGGATTTCTCGTAATCTGCCTTCGCCTGCCTAACCTCCTTTGTAACTTGGTTGCATATCAACTTGTATCTATCATAGGCTTCTGTGTCATGTGTTAATTTGTAAGTATCCCATGCATTTTTCTTCTCTGCCATATTCCTCATTAGTTCATCTGACATCCATTTTGGCCTAAACCTTGAACAATATTTCTTAGTTGGTATGTAAAGCCTAGTAGCTTCCAAGATAAGTTCTTTGAATGCTTCCCATTTTGAATTTGCTGTTGGTAACATCATCGGTTGGTCCCACTGTATAGAATTTAAATACTGTCTCAGTCCATCGTAGTCGCCTTTACGGAAGCAATAACCCTTCCCTTTACCTTTACCCCTAATGGTAGTTACCTCTTTGAGTAAATCCCACTTCAGCACACTGTGATCACTGCCACCTAGTGGTTCATTTATCTGCAGATTCTTAATGCACGAAGAATCACTGCTGATAATCGAATCAAGAGTATTACTCCCTCTAGTTGCCTCCCGAACATGCTGATGTAGAAAACAAATCTAATGCATTTGCGGTTTGATTTTAGTATCTTTCCGTCATTGCATGGATTTGTTTAGTGTTCGAAATGCAGTGATTCCCTGACTATTATGGGCCTCTTCATCCTCCATCGAGATGGGGCACAATGGTCAGTCTATTTTATTTTATTAATTATTATTTTCAGTTCATTTGGTCACGTATTGTTGGTAGTCCTCGTTTCCACCTTAGTGAGTTTTCACATGATTTGGAAATGGGTGCCATCTGGCATCCATTTCCAAATTAGCATTAGTATTAGCATTAGCTGAGGCATATGGCATATGATGCAAGAAAGCAAGCTTATTCAGTATCAGCCAAAAAAAAAAAAAAAAACCCCTTCCCATTTCACCCATCCAGTCACTCCAAATGTTTGTCTAGTTCAGCTTTAAATTTATTTAAGCTATCAACTTCCACAACAACAGATGGAAGTCTGTTCCAGCAATCAACTACCCATTGGCTCAAGGGAAACTTCCGCACATCTATTCTACAACTGTCTTTCTTCAATTTGAATCTATGCCCCCTCGGGTTCTTAGTCTGAGCAAGCAGAAATATCCCGTCAGCATTGAGCCTGCTCAAACCATTCAAGGCCTTAGAGACCTCAATCAGATCACCTTGCAGGTGCCTACTCTCCAGATGCTACAAGTTGCAGAACTTAAGCCTTTCTTCATAAGTGCACCCTTTGTTCCTCTCACCAATCTTGTTGGGCGCCTCCGTAGCCAGGTGGGAAGGAGCAGCAGTACGTAGCACACGCTTCTTGATTAGACCGGGGTTCGAGCCCGTCACCACCAAATACGGAGGATGCAGAAAGGTCAGGAAATGACCACCGCATATCCCGGAGCAATATGGCCTTAGTTGCTAATGCTCCTAAAAACCAAATAACAACCAATCTTGTTGCCCTTCTCTGTACTCGTTCTAGCAACTCTACATCCTTCCTAAAATGAGGCCTCAAGGTGTGGCCTGCCCATTGCCTTATACAAAGGGATAATCACCTCCTTTTCTCTGCTAGCAAAATTCCTATATATCATTGAAAAAACTCCATGACCTGCTCTGGCAACCCATCTGCACTGCTCAGAGAACTTCATATTTGACTGCACAATTACCCCCAGGTCTTTTTCATTCTCCACCTCCCCGAGTGTAGTACTACAGAATTGTTACATTTCTCTTGGGTTACTGCTACATATATGCAGTACTTTGCATTTGTCAATGTTAAACTTCAGTTGTCACTTCTCAGCCCATCTACCTAACTTTTCTAAATTCTGTTGCAGTAGCATACTGTCTTTAGTGTCATTAACAACCCTGCCAACCTTTGTATCATATGCAAACTTGGACATTAAGCCTGATATACCTTCATTGATATCATTGATAAATACACAAAATAACAATGGGCCCAGCACAGAACCCTAGTGGACTCTGCTAATAACATTAGTCTATGTAGAGCAGTGTCCATTTATTACCACTGTCTGCCATCTCCCACTCAACCATCCCTTTATCCATTGCGGTAACTTGCCCTTAATGCCATACCACTCCAATTTGTACAGCAGTCTTCCATGTGTAACAGTATCAAAAGCTTTCCTGAAATCCATGTATATGATATCAAAATTATTTTTAGCATCCAGTTCCTTTGTGACCAGATCATAATATCCAATCAAATTGGTCAGACAAGACTTCCCCTTAACAAACCCATGCTCCTGTCTTGTCTGGGTGATCTTGTATCACCTCTTTAACCAGTAACTCCATTATTTTCCCCAGAACAGAAGTTAAACTAACAGGTCTATAATTATTTGAATCACCCTTTGAACCCCCTTTGTGAATTGGGGATGCATTTGCCCATCTCCAGTCCATGGGGACCTCCCCTGACTTTAAGGATGCTCTCATAATTATGGCTAAGGGTTTGCTTACTTCCCTTGCTGCCTTGTTCATTATAACTGGATAGATTCCATCTGCCCCAGGTGCCTTTTTTTTATGTTTAATTTCAACAATTTCTCCTCCACTTTCCTCTCAGTTATCACAAAATCACTTAGCTCCCTGCTAGAGTTTGATAAACTTCTGGCATTCCCCTCCTTGAATAACTCCTCATGTGTGAATGTAGATGCAAAATACTCATTCAGTTTATCAGCTACTTGCGCAGGATCATCAATAGTCGAAACATCTATGTTAAGTGAACCAATCTGATTCATCCCTTTCCTTCTAGAGTTTACATAAGTAAAGAACTCTTTGCTGTTTTTCTTTGCGTCCTTTGCCAAAGATTTCTCATAATCTTCCTTCGCCTGCCTAACCTCCTTTGTGACTTGATTACAGACTAGGTTATATCTGTCATAGGCTTCTGATCATCTCACAGGTGCCTAGTCTCCAGATGCTGCAACTTGAAGAATGTAAGCCTTTCTTCATAAGTGCACTCTTTTGTTCCTCTCACCAACCTTGGGATGCATATAAATTATCAGGCGATAATTTGTATATAAATTATCAGGCGATAATTTATATACATCTCATGCATTTTTCTTCTCTGCCATGGGCCTCATTAATTATGTGAAATGGCTTGTATTTTCTAAATTATATTAGCAATGTTGCTTCAACGTTGTTTTATTTTTTGTTATTTTATTGGCTAAGTTCATTTTCACTCTACTGGTCTACCATGCTACTGGCATATATTTTATTTTAGTTTATTATACACAACAGGTAGTGGTTTGTGCTTTTCTGCTGCCACTGATGTTAGCTTTTCAACTATTTTTTCTTATTTATTTTCCATTGGATGGATTTTCATGAAATTTTTTATTTGGGTCTTTTAAAAATACTTGTCAAGCCATTACTACAGGTGGTAGATGACTTTCATCAACCGGTGAAATACCACCACTTTGCTTTTTGGAGGCTTGAAGTGGTGAAACCCATGTTTAGTCTCTAGAGCAAAGTTTCCGGCATCACCCCCACCCCCCATACTTCTCCTTCAACCCATGCACGGTACTAAGTACTATAGGTTTTGATACCTTTCATGTTTGGGGTTTTCATAAAAAAAAAAAAAAAAAAAACAAATTTCATAAAACTGGATAAATAGAAATCTGCCAATTATTATTTCTTTTTCCATGTAAATTGTATAGAAAAAAGAAATTTATAGATTTAATGTGGTTTAATGCAGTATTGTTAGCTTTAGATAGTCCATGCATGTTTCATGTATATTGTAATATAAGACTCAAGAATGTGATGTAGCTTGTGAAAAGTGTGTTACATATAGATAGAAAAGAGCTTAAAATTATGTGGGAGAAGAGTGTTGAATATTATACAGTGGTAATTAAATTGAATGGCTAAGTTTGCAGAATGTAAAACTGTAGAGCTTTATTAAGTGTTCTGTAAAGTTATAATCTTAGTAATTAATTGATAAGGAGATAACTATATTTACTTTTCACTTCTATTAATCACAGAAAAAGAACAAAATTCAATTAATTTTAGAAAAATAAATTGAACATCCCTGAAATGAATACACTATGTATATTAACAAAATAGTTTTACTTTTAAATAATAATAATAATGTTTTGGGCCAAAGAAGATGTTTACTGATAAAGCTAAGAACTGTTGATGAACTGTAGGAAATTATTACGGAAGTGACTTTTTATGTTTTTTTTTTTATGTAAACCCCAAACACGAGAGGTATTAGAACCTGTAGTACTTAGTACCATGCTTGGGTTGCAGGTTGAGAAGACGAAAGAAGATATTTGTTGACATTGGACTTGAACTTCTGTAGACTGTAATTTTCAGGAAATACTTATGAAAGAAGGTTGTTCCAGAAAACGGCAGTTGAATGAATAAATGAGGAAGATGAAAAGTTGGTTCTGTGAGTTTGAAGTTGGACAGTAAATGGATGTTGGCTGGTGGTGGCACGTGTTCGGACTGTTTTGAAAGAGAGAGCAGGAATTATAGAAGCCAATTCAGAAGAACAGTGCCCATGGAAGTCTCTGTAGAAGAGGCATGCAGCAGAAACAGTACATCTATGAGACAGCGAGTGGATGGACTCTGTTAGAGATGAATCATTAATTAACCTAACTGCCCTCTTCTGAATGAAATAAAACAGCCTGAGAGAGGTTTTGGGGGCACCACCCCAGATGTGGGAACAATATTCCATGGCAGGGCGGATTTGCGATTTATACAGAGTGAGCAGCTGTTTGGAAGAAAAGTAACGCCGAGAACGAAAGAGAAAACCAAGTTTTTTAGATGCAGAAGAAGCAATATTTGTAATGTGCTTGTGCCAAGAGAGAGATTAGAAGTCAGGGTAATCCCCAAAAGAGATATCATTTTGCCTAGAAAAGTAACGCCGAGAGCGAAAGAGAAAACCAAGTTTTTTAGATGCAGAAGAAGCAATATTTGTAATGTGCTTGTGCCAAGAGAGATTAGAAGTCAGGGTAATCCCCAAAAGAGATATCATTTTGCCTAGAAATTGGAGTGTCATTAAAAATAAGCATAGGAGCAGAAGAATCCTTTTTTGTGAGATATAAAACAAGACTGAGTTTTAGAAGGGTTGAAATCAACTAAGTTGTCTTTGCCCCACTGGAGATCGGGATTTAAGGAATTCGTAGCAGATTTTCGAGAAGTTGAAGCTGATTGAGCAGGACAAGGTTTCTCAAAATGAAAAGTGGAATGCAATATGCTATCATCGGCAAAACTATGGATAAGATTTCCAGTCAATGGAAGAAGGTCATTAATATACAAGAGGAAAAGAGTGGAGGAAAGAACTGAACCTTGGGGGACACCGACATTAGTGGAGAAGTTAGAAGACAGAGAGCCATCTACCATCACCCTCAGTGAACAATCAGAGAGAAAACTGGATAACCAATTACTAAAAACAGTTGGCAAACCATAAGATGGAAGCTTGTTTAGAAGACCTTTATGCCAAACACGATCGAAAGCCTTTGAGATGTCAAGAGCAACTACTTGTGTTTCACCGAACCTTTCCATTGAATCAGTCCATAAATGGGTAATATAATCCAGAATATCACCAGTGGATCGACACTGATGGAATCCACACTGGCAATCGTTGATCAGATGGAAGGTTTCTAGGTAGTTTAAGAGTTGGCGGTTAATTGAGTTCTCTATTACTTTAGAAAAAGTAGAAGTAATTGCAATGGGACGATAATTGGATGGGAGAGATTTGTCACCCTTTTTAGGAACTGGCTGGATATGAGCAAATTTCCAAGCAGAAGGAAAAACACCTTTGGAATAAGAAAGTGAAAAAAGGTGGCAAAGAATAGGAGTAAGTTCAGGAGCACAGGTTTTGAGAACAAGTGGAGAAATACCATTGGGTCCTGGAGCTTTCTTAGCATCAAGATTCGTCAAAATCCTTCTGACATCCTTTTGATGGAAGACCACAGGAGGCATTGAATGGAGCATGTTGGGAATGGTGGGAGGTGTTTCACCAAGATCATTAATACATGAGTTGGAAGAAAAATGGGATGCTAGCGGTGTTTCTGTAGACTTTCTTTCACACTCAGTGGAAAATTGATAGGAGGATAAAGAAAGGTTCTTAAAAATGCTAGTGCTCATGCCAACATTTGAATATTTGTGAAGCAAATGATTTAAAATTGTCAAACAAATATTGCTTGATTAAATCTTTCCTGTTCCACTGTACTCCAGCAGTACCTTTTTAAAAATGGGTAGTAGTGTTTAACTCACCTTGTATATAATATTTTAATAACAATAATGTTTCTTTAGAATTTTTAATAGATTATTAGTAATTTATCTTTGCTTTCCTTCCCTTGATCATTTTTTGCCTTTAAAAAATTTCTGTAAATGCTCTACACTAAGAAAGGCATTGTAAAACTAGTTTTTTTTTATTCATAAAAATCCTGTATGAAAATGTCATTATAAAATTCTGATACTTATTACTGTTCGCAACAAACCATCTAATAAAAATAACTTCTCTCTTCTTTACCCATTCCTACCCAAATAATTTTTTATAATGTATGCTAATGGTTTCTGATATTTTTCTATTTCTACAGGCAGAAGATTGGATTAAAGAAGGCCATAAACTGTTGCTTGCAACTACTCGTAAATCTGTGACTTGTAAAACTGAAGATGATATCGATAGTCTTTTAGAAGTTATCGAAAATTTCTTGAAGTCTGGAAAAGTAAAGCAGGATGATAGATTGAGGAGGTTGTCATCTTTTGCTATGCAATTATATGGTAAGACTTTTATTTTTTTTTTCATTTTAAGTAATTTTTATTCCAGAGAGGAAAAATAAGTAATAAACTTAATGGAGTAATAAGTATTAAAGAAAGTGTATGCTTTGGAAAGAACTTACCCATCATATTTAATACATCTTTGCAAATCTTACATAAAATAGAAATATATTTTCATATATTAAGACCTTGTCCAACAAGCTATTGCTTTTTCTGCTAATTAACGTTTTTTATAAGTGCATAAAAATGTAACTCTATTTTATGAGTTTATTTTGAAATAGATATCATGATTTTACCCTAAATTATCAATGTATCTTAGTAACTAACATTAAGAGTAATAATCACTGCTATCATTTATTTGGACAAAGTGGATTGCATAATGCATGAGATATGCTAGATTAGAGGATCTTGAACATCAAAGCATGTTTATGGTTAATGTTTGTAAAGTATATGAGAGCATATCCATCTCAGTTAAGCTATTTTACTTTATTTCTGTTTTGCTAGTGATGCTTGAAATATTCTAGCAGTCTCAAAGTGTTTCTGAATTAACTGAAACAACTGTGATTGACTTTAAGATTTCATTCAAGAAAACTGGCTGAAAGTTTTAACAGTGTTTTGCTAGCGATACTTTAAATATTCTAGCAGTCTCAAAGTGTTTCTAGATTAACAGAAACAACTGTGATTGACTTTAAGATTCCATTCGAGAAAACTGACTGAAAGTTTTAACGGTTCACATGATGCAGTTTCATTACATGCTTACATATATAAACAGTTAAAAACATGTGAAAGGCATCGCTACATGACTACTAAGATACTCCTTAAGTAGATGTAGTATATATCAGATGGAAATTGGGATAGTAGAATAAGATTAAAAAGTGTGCGAGTTTAAATAAAATTTAAATAAGATCAAAAAGTGTGTGCACTACAGGACTAACTACTAAAAAATGAGAAGAGTAAATATAATTGGTTATAATGGTTTCATAATATAAACTGTTCTAAAAATAAAAACATAAATTAGCATTAGCATTAGCATTAGTAGAGGCATTTGATGCAAGAAAGAAAGCTTATGCAGCATCAGCCAAAAAAAAAAAAAAAAAAAAAAACCACTTCCACTTCACCCCTCTGTTCGTTCAAAATACCTGTCCAGCTGAGCCTTAAACTTATTTAGGCTATCAACCTCCACCACAAGGGATGGAAGTCTGTTCCACCAACCAACCACTCGCTGGCTAAAGGCAAATTTCCGCACGTCTATCCTACATCTGTCTTTCCTCAATTTGAATTTATGCCCTCTCAGGTGATTATTCTGAGCTAGAGGAAGAATCCCATCAGCATTGAGCATGCTTAAACCATTCAAGGCTTTATACACCTCTATCAGATCACCTCGCTGGTGCCTAGTCTCCAGACACTGTAATTTGCAAAACTTAAGCCTTTCTTCGTAAGAGCACCCCTTTGTTCCATTCACTAATCTTGTTGCCCTTCTCTGTACTCGTTCCAGCAGCTCTACATCCTTCTTGAAATGAGGCCTCCAGACCTGTATACAGTACTCTAGGTGTGGCCCGACCATCGCCTTATACAATGGAATAATCACCTCCTTATCCCTGCTGGAAAAATTCCTGTATATCATTGACAATACTCCATGAGCTACTCTTGCAGCCCGTCTGCACTGCTCAGGGAACTTCATATCTGCCTGCACAACCACCCCCAAGTCCCTTTCATTCTCTACCACTGTCAGTGTTGTACCATAGAGTTGATACGTTGCTCTGGGGTTGCTGTTTCCCATGTGTAGTACTTTACATTTGTCAATGTTAAACTTCATTTGCCACCTCTCAGCCCATCTGCTCAACCTTTCCAGATCCTGTTGCAGAAGCAGATAATATTTATTGCCCTTAATTGCAGAAATCATAGGAATAACCTTTATATTCTAACCACCTTCTGTAGTCTTTAAAGACCATTCTGCACTATGCAACATAGAGATTGCTATGTACTTTGTAATTTTCTCTGAAGGGTGAATGCCATAGGCAGTTCTTTCTTATGGGATGAAACACTGTTTGTTTGTTTTAGTTATATTTTCTGCTTTGTATGAGGGACCAAGGATGGCAATATCAAGTCCTGCCCACATGGTAAAAATACCTTGTACCACTATATTGTAGAGCTTCTCTACAGTAAGGACACTGCAATGCAATGTTCTTCCACCAGTGGGCAAATTTTCCACTTGGCAAAGTAGTCATTTTCCTAAGGGTACATGTTTTCTCAAAAATTACGTACAGCTGGGACACCAAAGCTGATATGCCAGGAGGAATGTGCTGTGTAAATTCTCCACCTGCAAAAAAAAAAAAAAAAAACAAACAAACTTGCTAAATAATAAATTATAGAAATATGAAAGGCTAAGCTTAGTAGACATACAATGAGTATTGGAATAATAATCTAATCTAATTTAATAATAATTTAATCTAATTGAATCTAAGGACTGTGCTTTAGAAATATATTGTGATCTAAATTGTATTTTGGTTAGTTGACTTGCTCTATTAAATATCATTGATGAACTGAGCAAATTCATCAGTGGATGTGTGAATGATTACTCTTTTTTTCAGCCAAGCCAGGAAGTGGTGTCACTAGTTGCTATTAAATTACCAATTCATAGCCTTCTAAGCATACTGAAAAGTTTTTGTGCTGTTTTATAATTTGATTAAGCTTAGGTAGAAAGAAGAAGTATACACATGGCTGTGGTCTCTTTAATAGGTGGATACACACCAGCTAGTATGAAAGAAATCCAGGAAAAAAATAAAGAACTGCTAGATGCACTGGCAAATATTACTGTTGAGTTAACTAATATGATGCAGAAGATAAGAGAAAAGGAGAGTAGAGAGGAAAGGGTAAGTCTTTGCATAATCTTTGCAGATCATGGAAAATGAATATATAAGTTAGGTTTAATTTATAATCTGTTTATAGAATTTAGTATAAAGTATTATTATGCCTCCGTAGCCGAGTGGGCAGGAGCGGGAGTGCAGTAGCACACGCTCTTTGAGTAGACCGGGGTTCAAGCCCCTGACTGCTGAATACGGTCGATCTGCCAACCCGCACTGGACCAGCGTGGCAGATTATGGTCCATTTCCCTCAGCATGAATTGTTGAGGAGGCTTCCACCCTGCAGTGGGTTGATAAATGGCTGCACTTTACTTTTTTACTTTTATTATTATGCATAAGATTCTTGTCACTACTGACTAAACAGACTGGTAGTAAAATAAATTGTTGAATACATCTGAGTTCAGAAAGGGCATGGTTATATGTCAATAAACTATAATCAGAATGAAAGAACATTTCACTGCACAGAGGTAAAATGTTAACCTCACAGCCACTAACATTAATATTAGTTGCTGCAAGGTTGAACTTTCAGTTCTTTGCTTTACAACTGTTGTGGTCTGTATCTTGAAAGGACTAGCATAACTGTTGACAAAAGTATGGTGTGATGGACTTTTGGTATGGATGCTAAACTATCAACAGTATTGTTTTTACAGAATGAATCTTATTGGTTGAAGAAATTTTACAAAGAACAATAGCCCAATCAGTTATATCTGGCTCTCATTAGTATAGCATGAAAATTAAAGTTACCTGGAGAGCATTTTGCATTTAATTTCTTATTCTGCATAGAGTAAACTTTATTCTTTTTTATCGCTGGAGAATATAGATGGTACTCGAGACTGACAGTTATGCCTGTTTTAGTTCTGGCTTTAAAGATAAATTTAGAGAGTAAAATTGTGTTAAAAGTTAAAACAAGTATGTGGATTTAATTCATGAAGAGGAATAATATCTATGGTGATATTTTTTTATGTTAAAATTGGTATTTATATAGCTAGTATAATTGAAAGAATATTTTAATGGTTGGAAGGTTCTAACTGAGCTTGGGTTAATGGCTGCCTATGCCTAAAAATATAGTCCAACATATATTGCTGCCTATGCTTTAGCATAGGCAGCCATATATGTTGGACTATATTTTTACTTAATAATTTGAAAGCGGGAGACTTACATATTTGGGGAGGTAGATTCTCTTATAGGCAAGGAGTTACTTGTAGCAGTTATGAGGTTTCAGTTTGCATTGGTTTATGGAGAGTTTGATTTTTACTTTAGAAGTCAATACATTTCACTCATATAGAACAATGAGTAGCCATAATAGTATTTAAATGGTAGCAGTTAGGAAGAAGCCAGCACTGCCTCAGCTACTGGAGATAAAAAAAAAAAAAAAAAAGGTTTTACCTATTTATCGATAGTATAGCATATTGTGTGTGTACAATTTCATTCCTAATATAATATTTTCACTACTAATACAGTTGATTCCGGTTATTTGGGACACATCGGTATTTGTGCATTTTGGCCTGATTAAGCGGCTGCCCCAATTATGCGAAGTTTCATGTAAATAGTTAAAAATACAATGGACCCCTGCTTTACGATTGATTTTCTTTACGATCAAATCATGTTACGATGGATTCACCATAGCAAAGTATATGGTAAGTTGCCCTGTTGAATCCATGAATTGAATTTTAATTCTATTAAACAGCAATTCTAATTACCAAAAATAGGAGGAAAATTATCCACAGGCTATAAAAGTAAAAATATAACAAGCACAAATTTACACTTTATTACCTTACCAATTAAAAAATTAAATGATACTTGAAAATCGGAAGATTATTTTCCACAGGCAACCAAAATAAAAATAAATTTACGCTTATGTGCATAGCTTAATTAATACATACTGTAATATGTACATACTAACTAGTTGATATTTCTATTCACTAACATTTGTGGTTGGGGGTTAAAATTTAAAACAGTAAAAAAGGTAAGCAATTAATAAAAAAGAACATGGCGCGCACACACACAAATCACAAGTAACACGATACTTGCAAGTGAGAATGGAGTAACAAGTTATGAAGCTTAAAAAAAAAAAGGAATGAAGAGAAGATTCTGAAAATTTGTTTTTTATATGATTGAAGACTTCATGGAAGGGGAAACACAATTCACCATAAGGTGAAAACCCGCAGAATTCCAGTTATCGGTATTATCGCAAATTCAATGAGGTCGAGTTTACTATTAATTTATAATAAATTGGACTGACAGAAAAGCCCAATAAACGGGGGACTGCTAATTGTTTTATGGTTGTGACCTCCAGAAATCCGACTGAACCACGTGGTATGGTCGGAGATTATCGTAGAGTAATCTCGAGTGCTGCAGTCTCCTGCCCCGATTAAACGGCATGTTGTCCCAATTAAGTGAAGTAAACCCTGGCTATTTTCTCAATTGGGTTCTATTCTTTAAGATTTGTCCCAAATAAATGGCTGCCCCGATTAACTGGTGGCCCAAATAACCGGAATCCACTGTATATGACATTTATACATATGTTTCATATATAGAAGTTTGCATTTTTACACAACATGGCAACCCAAAACAAAAGTCACATTGGGAGAGGGATTGCCCTGTTGAATCCAGAGCATTGATGATCATGCATTAAATAAAGACAGCAAAAATGACATAGCTATGAAGAAAAGGAATGTGAGGAAGAGAAAGTCAAGCTGAAAACTAGACTACAAACATAGGGATGACAGCAAAAATAAGACCCCATGCAACAGAATGATACATCTGAAGTCATGATGGCTGATGAAATACCCACTTCGGGTAAGGATTGGGAAGACGATGTTTCCGGGATAATGTTGGAGGACAGCCAGCTATCTATATATGAAGAAATTAAGGAGGATGAACTGCAGAGCACTATGATGATGAAAGGAAATGACAAAGTTGAGTTGGATGGTAATAGTGTTGCTGATACTCCAGACTTATAGATGGGTATGTTGTCAAGGGATGTGAATTTTGTTGTTTTGCATAACACTAGAAATGTGATGTGTAGAAAAGTCTGTCAATTGCAGGATGATCTAGAGGGAGTTACTTGAAACATTGAAGTGGACCTTTCACTGTTGAAGAGTGGTCAATGTATTGATCGATGAGATTCAAATAGTTCAAGTGGGGTTAGTGGCTCTGAACTCATTCAACAACCTTTGTCTCCTGTGGAAGAAGTTAATGCCAACTTTGAGCCAGACTTCAAACCAGATGAGATCATCTGAGACTCAGGTGATGATCACAGTCCTACGGGGTGGAGACAGCTGTGGTAAGACATTTCTGTGTACTGTAATGGAGATTACTACTATGCTAAAATCTAGCATCCAGGATTTCCTCCTTGATTAAGAAAATGGTGTGAGTAGAAGGTGATTAAAGAAATTTTATCATGTTGGCGCCTTTGGAAAGGGCAGCTATTACGCTGGCTGTCCAGGATGCAAATTTGAAGAAAATCTCCTGTCTCGATAGTGTGGTTGAAACATCAGGTGCAAATAAGTGATTTGCAGAATTTGACTTTAAAAACACAGTCAAATATGAATGAAAAGCAGGATGGGAGAAAACTGTACAGTGATGCAGCTAAGAAACCTCAGTCAGGAGGGACAGGTATAAAACTTGCAGAATCAGTGATGATTAATAAAAAGATTAATGAGGGGAATCAGCTAAGGCTATGTGCAGTATAGCCTTAGTTGCTAATGCGGCAATAAAACCCAACAACCAACCAACAACCAAAGCTACAGATAATTTGACTTTGAATAGCAGTAAGGAAGTGCAGAATGCGGTAGGAAAAGTGATGAAAGGAATGCCAAAGGCAGTCAGAGTAAGAAAATTGAAATTGTGACAGATTGCTGAGAGAGAGAGAGAAAGAGAGAGAGAGTGTTCTGGAAATGGAGAGTAAGAACAATGTACAGGAACTTCCCGACTTACGTAATACTCAACTTCCGTAAATTTGACTTTACGTAAGTTTTTGCTGGCTGGTGTAAACTTAAAAAAATCATGGAAATGTATTTTGCATCCCATAGGTATTGTGAAAATATCACAATGTGAACCCAATAACACATTCTTTTTTTTTTTTGGTAATTCATTCCAAGACCTTGGAAGTTGAAATTTTTGCTATATAACTAAGCTGTTTATCTCCCTAAAAGGTCATTTTTATAATGGAGTGCTACCCTTTCATCGTTATCATATGTTCTGTTATAAGAATCAATTTTGAACAGCTTTGTTGATATTTTTCTAAAGAACATTTCTGGACATCATGACCATAAAACAATTTGCACTTTCCAGTTTATTGGGCTTTTCTGTTAGTTCATCTAATTATAAATGGGCAGTAAAATTGATCTTATTGCATTTGCACTAATCCCGATAACTGGAATTGTGTGGGGTTTTATGTTATTATGGTGAAATGTGTTTCTCCTTCACTGAAATCTTCAATCATATAAGAAACATAAATAAATTTTCAGAATCTTCTCTTCATTCCTATTTACTTATTACAATTATGAAGGGAAAGCAACCAATGGAAAGTGCAAGTGGTGGCAGTAATAGGAAATGAAACAAAATTGATTTAGAAATGAAGATGAAAATGATTAAGAAGTAAGAAGCAGGACAAAGTTTATCATCTATTGCATGGGAATTAGGTCTCACTGCTTCAACAGTGAATACTATTTTAAAGGACAGTGCATGTATAAAAGAACATGTTAAAGGATCAGTGCTTTTAAGATCAACAGTGATCACAAAACAACGTTCAGGTGCTATATCGAAGATGGAAAAGCTATTAATAATATGGATGGAAAATCAGATTCAGAAGCAAGTGCCCCTGATTCCAATGGCCATTCAAGCAAAAGCAAGAAGTATTTATGAAGATATTAAGGATAAGTACAGAGAACTCTAAGCCAAGTTTGTGGCAAGCAATGGGTGGTTTAATAGGTTCAAGCATCGCACTGGTTTCCACAACGTTAGAGTATGCAGTGAAGTCACCAGTGCCGATTCTGCAGCAGTAGAGAAATTTTGTGATGTGTTCAAAAAACTCCTTCTAAATTTCCACAGCCCTCAACCTGTGCAGAGGCGTAATATCAGCTGGAGACGTTGATTCTGGCAATGATGCTCGAAAGTTAAAACTTGCTGACATTATGCTTGTCCCCTCCCTTTTTTTGTAATTTTATATTTTTGTAATTGCACGCTTTTGTAATTTTTCCTATGCATGAGATAAAAAAATTAAATAAATAATTCTATTTACATGTTCGTCAAACATTTCTTTTTTGCTTCAATCAAATTCAGCAAGTGTAGTTGCGAGTGCTGCGTAAGCATTTAGAAAAATTCCGACTTACGTAAAACTCAACTTACACAGAGGTCTGCAGAATGCAACCGTTATGTAAGTTGGGGAGTGGCTGTATAACAAGTGAAGAAAAATGAGAGAATTCGGTACATAAGTGTGAGTTTCTCAACACGACAGCACCCTGTTCCGGAGGCCATAATATATGATGTTGATATGAATATAGCTAAGGGATAACTGATTTGGGAGATATATGATAGAAATTTTAGTCACATGGGTATAAGTATCTGATCTGTCTTTTCTCACGATCAAAATACTCTAAGGATAAATTGCCACTATCTCAGTGTTCCTTGTTGCACCTCCTTGTGGTGCATTGGACTGTCAACCTTTACCTTACATCTGAACAGCAACTGCATGGACAGGTTCTGTGAGTATTCTATGATGCAGAATTGTATTCCATGACCATGTCAATGTAGAATATGACTCGTCCTTAGGTACACAGAAAACTAAAAAGTACGTCTGAAAACTATGTATTGTAAATTGGTGGCAGGGATGCTGAAAAATCTGGGTGGGATTGCCTGGTTTAATAAATAACAAAAAAATATATATATACAGTCAGTCCTCGTATAGCACAATAGTTGCGTTCCTAGAAACCCTCGTGCAATGCAAAATCGTGCAATATAAACAACAGGCCCTATGGGAAAAATAGGGTTAGGTGCCGACAACCCAAGATTGAACACACATTTGTAACCAAAACATTACTAAACACAATAAATAATCGTAATAAAATACGTAAGTATTTTATTACAACTATTACGTAATAAAATATTGCTAATGCTTTTACTTCTATCGTACGCAAACTTGTTTTTTGTTTGATTTTCTATCCAAACAGATGATAGGCGTTCCATCTCTTCCAATTCTTTGTGTCTTAATCTAATGGATTTTAATTACACTTTGAGTTGTTCCTGCTATCAAAGTTGTTTTTATTTTCTCTGCATTCTTTCTAATTCTTGGCATTGCCTCATTTAGGCCTGTAGCACGTGCAATATCACATGGTCTTTCATTTCGCTCAAAGCGTTTCACAATTTCATATTTTTTCTCTATCGACAGAGGCAGACTGGCCATAAGCCTTACCAGGTAAACCCCGGTGGGCCGGTGTGATTTTGGCCATAAACCATAGTATGAGGCCACTATAAATTTTCCCGGGTAAGAATTTTTGATCCAGTCCGCCTCTGTTTATCGATATTGCTTTTCTTTTTCTCTCTGATTCTGCAGTATCTTCACCAGGACGCTTCCTTTTCACACCTTTTAAGTATTTTACTCATTTTTAGGGAATAAAGCACAATTACAAAACGAGGAGGCACGCTTGATACACATAAACAAAGCTGCGCGTGTGTAGCAACTGAATAAACAACACCGTAAAGGCACGTATACACTATTAACGCCTCACATTTTACTAAAGCACATTTCTAGGGGTTACTACCATAAAACAATAAAAACAATTTCCAGTTGTGTTTCTGCTAGTGGAATCTGTTATAAACTGGTAGTAAACTTGATCTAATTGCATTTGCCATAATACCGATAGCTGGAATTGTGTGGGTTTTTACATTATTATGGTGAAATGTGTTTCCCCCTTCACAAATAAATTTTCAGAATCTTCTCTTCATTCCTATTGTGTTGCGTTCAGTTGGGGTGATTCCGCATTCAACTGCCATTTCTTGTAAACACAAAGGCGAATCGTGCATAAGCGAATTCGGTTCGTGTTATAGAAGATATCGTTCCCCTATTTATAAATCGTGTATGATCGAATTCGTGTAGTGTAAACACGTGTTATACGAGGACTGACTGTATATATATTCTTTTTTTATCAGGGAAAAGTTAAATAAATATTCATTGGTTGTTCACTTGTGAAAACATACTATTTGACTTATGGAGCTTTGTTTGCATGCACAATTGTTGTAAATTGGGTATTTTTAACTTGGGGAGCGATTTAGCAATTTAACATCTCTTTTACTTTTTCAATTTGTATTGTTTCAGTACAGTGGCAGTAGTTATTATATCATTTATAATTAATTTCACACATAGATAAAAATTAATCACATAAAAAAATTTAAAAAGCTTTTAATTTTCACAGAGTTCCAGTATTACAGCATGATGTTGACTAACATCATTTGCTTTGGGAAGTTGGCATTATATGAATTTAATGTTAATAAGCAAGGTAAACACTGGTATTTTCATCTGTATCTCTTCCCAGCTGGCAACTAGCTTTTGGTAGTGACTAATTCTTGAATAAATTTGTCAAGGTCTAGTTATGATACTAAATATTTAAAATTATACAGCTCATCCTGCTAAAATGTGCAACATATATTCCAAAAAAACAGCACATAGTTGAAATGTGCACTGTAGCATGCACGTTTTCATATAAAAGCTAGGGAATAGGTTCAATAAATTGTCAATACTTAACCCCAGATTTTCAGATTTATTTTTATCAACACATATTATGCTATGATTAGTAAATAACATTAAAATCCAAAGGTTATTAGATAAAAATTTACTGAAATAAAATTTTTTTAGCTAATGACTAATTTTTTAGTCAGAGAAAATGATAGAAGGGGAATCTTCTTGTATTGGGCCAGTTTTTTTAAAGAAAGAATAAGGTTTGATGCCAACTTTCTTTTTTTTTTCTATTTTTTTTTTATTCTTCTAAAATAAATCTACAACTACTCTTCAGATTATTCAATTTTCTTTTGAACATGCAGCTTCTTTCAGTTACTAGATCCATGCTAGAAACTGTTTTTGCCAAAACTTTAAAACTTCCATTTTCATTTCAATATTTAATGCTTTCCATTTTTTTGAAACACTGTCATCTTTTTCTGCACTTGTTGTTTTTAGTACAGATAGTAAGAATGTATATATAAATTTTTACACAGGAAATATATAGCAATCAAAATATGCAAGGTGCACTCATGGGCAAACATAAACTGAAATGATACTAGTGAAAAAGAGAGCAGCATAGCATGTAGGTTTTATGCATGTTGAAATGAAAAAACTAATTAGACTTGTGGTAGAGAAGAAAAATGCATGGAATGCATATAAATTATCATGCAACACAGAAGCCTGTGGTAAATATAAGTTAGTCTGTACTCAGATCACAAAGGTGATTAGGTAAGCGAAGGCAGATTATGATAAATCTTTGGTAAAGGAAGAGAAAAACAGCAAAGACTTCTTTACTTATATAAACTCTAGAAGGAAGGGGATGAATCAGGTTGATTCAATTGATATTGATAGTTCGACTGTTGACGCTCCTGCTCAGATAGTTGACAAACTTTGGCACCTCTGTAGCCAGGTGGGAAGGAGCAGCAGTGCGAAGCACATGCTTCTTGATTAGACAAGGGTTTGAGCCCGTCACCACCAAATACGGAGGATGCCGGAAAGGTCAGGGAATGACCACCGCATATTCCAGGAGCAATATGTTCATAGTTGCTAATGCTCCTAAAAACCAAATAACAAACAAACAAACAAACAGTTGACAAACTGATAGATGACATCTACATTCACACATGAGGAATTCTGTAGGGAAGTGGAGGGCAGAAGCTTAGTAAACTCTAACAGGGAACTTAATGATTTTGTAATTTGAGAGCACAGTGAAGAAATTGTTGAAATTAAACATAAGAAAGTCACCTGGAATGGATGGGATCTGTCCAGTTATATTAAAGGAGCAGCAAAGGAAGTTGTTGTTGTTGTTGTTGTTATTTGGTTTTTAGGAGCATTAGCAACTAAGGCCATATTGCTCCAGGATATGCGGTGGTCATTTCCTGACCTTTTCGCATCCTCCGTATTTGATGGTGATGGGCTCGAATCCCGGTCTAATCAAAAAGCATGTGCTACGCACTGCTGCTCCTTCCCGCCTGGCTATGGAGGCGCAGCAAAGGAAGTAAGCAAACTGTTAGCCATCGTTATGAGAGCATCCATAGATTCAGGGGGAAGTCCCCATGTACTGGAGATATGCAGATGTATCCCCAATTCACAAAGGGGGATCAAAGGGTGACGAATAATTACAGACCTGTTACTTTACTTTCTTTTCCGAAGGAAAATAATGGAGTCACTGGTTAAAGAAGCTATGCAAGATCATCTAGACAAGACTGCAATAGTAATTAAGACATAGCATGGGTTTGTTAAGGGGAAGTTTTGTTCCACCAATTTGATTGGACACCATGATGTGGTTACAAAGGAACTGGATGCAAAAAATAATTTTGATATTATATACTTGGATTTCAGAAAAGCTTTTGATACTGTTGCACATGGAAGACTACTGTGCAAATTAAAGCAGTATGGCATTAAGGGAAAGTTGCTACAATGAATAAAAGGTTGAGTGGGACAAGACAGAGAATGGTAATCAATGGACACTGTTCCTCATGGTCTAATGTTATTAGTGGAGTTCCCCAGGGTTTGGTGTTGGGCCCATTATTGTTTTGTATAATGATATTGATGAAGATATATCAGGCTTAATGTCGAAGTTTGCAGATGATACAAAAGATGGCAGGGTTGTTAATGACAGTAGAGACAGTATGCTACTGCAACAGGATCTAGAAAAGATGGGCAGATGGGCTAAGAAGTGGCAACTGAAGTTTAACATTGAAAAATGCAAAGTACTGCATATTGGTACATGTAACTGCATAGAAATGTACCAACTGTGTAGTACTACATTCAGGATGGTAAAGAAAGAAAAAGACCTGGGGGGGGGGATAATTGTAATGGAGTCGTGTCAATGATATACAGGAATTTTGCTAGTAGAGAGAAGGAGGTGATTATTCCATTGTATAAGGCAGTGGTCAGACCACGCCTTGGTTACTGTGTACATGTCTGGAAGCCTCATTTTAGGAAGGATGTAGAATTTCATAAGTGAGAAGGGCAACAAGATTGGTGAGGGAAACAAAGGGATCCTCTTACCAAGAAAGGCTTAAGTTCTGCAAATTGCAGCATACAAAGACTGGACACCTGCAAGCTGATCTGATTGAGATATATTAGGTCTTGAATGGGTTGAGCAGGCTTAGTGCTGATGGAATTCTTTCTCTTACTCAGATTATGAACCTGAGGAGGCATAAATTCAAACTGAGGAAGGACATTTGTAGAATAAATGTTTGGAAATTTGCCTTTAGTCAGTGGGTAGTCAATTGCTGGAACAAACTTTCATCTAACCTAACCTAGTAGTAGTAGTAGAGGCATATGATGCAAGAAAGCAAGCTTTATGTAGCATCAGCTAAAAAAAAAAAAAAAAAAAAAAATTTCACACATCCATTCTTTCTAAAAGTCTGTCCAGTTCCTCCTTGAATTTATTTACCTATCATCTTCCATAACAACAGATGGGTGTTTGTTCCAGCAATCAACTACCCCGCTGTGTCTAAAGCAAATTTCTGCACATCTGTTCTACAACTGTCTTTCCTCAATTTGAATTTTTGCTCCCCTCGGGTTCATAATCTGAGCAAGATGAAGAATCCCATCAGAATTGAGCCTGCTCAACCTATTCAAGCCCTTATACTTCTCAAGGAGGTGTAAGAGGACCACTTTGTTCCCCTGACCAATATTGTTTCCCTTCTCTGTACTCTCTCAAGCAACTCTACATTATTCTTAAAATGAGGTCTCCAGACCTGCACGCAGTACTCAATGCATGGCCTGACCATTGCCTTATACAAAGTGATAATCACCTCCTTTTCCCTACTAGCATAATTCCTGTATATCATTGACAATACCCCATGGCCTGCTCTGGCAGCCTTTCTGCACAGTTCAGAAAACTGACATATCTGACTGCACAATTACTCCCAGGTCTTTTTCATTATCTACCACCCTAAGTGTAGTACCACACAGTTGGTACGTTTCTCTGGGGTTACTTCTACCTATATGCAGTACTTAGCATTTGTCAATGTTAAACTTCAGTTGCCACTTCTGACCCCATTTGCCTAACTTTTCTAGAACCTGTTGCAGTAGCACACTGCCATTACTGTCATTAACACCCTGCCAACATTTGTGTCTTCTGCAAACTTGGACATTAAGCCTGATATACCTTCATCAATATCATTTATAAGTGATATTGGTAAAGTTGATAGTTACCAATAAAATAAATTCAAGGAAGAACTGGACAAACTTTTAGAGCAAATGGTTGTGTGAAATGGAAATTTTTTTTTTGGCTGATGCTGTATAACTTGCTTTCTTGAATCGTATGCCTCTGGTAATTCTAATGTTAATGCTAATGTCATTTACATTTTTTTGTGTAAAATGGCAGACAGGGTGTCAAAATAAATATGCAAGAAACTTTAAATGTACACGTAAGATGCCATGTTATAGTAGGATTAACTATATTTAGATTTTGAATATGTTTTATAAAAATTTTTGCATGGGATATTCACTGTTAATTAAAATATAGTCTGGAGGTTGATTAAATTATCACTGTAGCACCCATTCTATATTATATTTTATGATGAAGTTAGAAATGCCAATATAATTTGTACTGAATTGTTGTCTTCAATTAAATAAAATTTTAATTGGAGCATATATTAAACTTTTAGTTAGTTTTTAAAATTTATTAACATTATCATGTATCTTTTAATCTCAGGATAGGATGGAGTCATCTTTGCAGACAGGTCGGGAAGAAGTGAAATCTAGTGTAGAGAATCTCACCAACTATAGCTCAAGTACACTCACCTCTGCTCATTTGGTGTCAACTCTTGTCAAACAAATGAAAAAAACTACCAGTTTAACATCACAGACCAATTCACTGCCAATGAAATCAAGTTCTCATCTCTATATTGGTTCCGATGAATCTTTATATAAGAAACCTTATTTCACAAAATCTCTGGTTAACTGTGAGGTTCCTGAAGGTACTAAGTGTACTTTTCAGTGTCAAGTTGAAGGCTATCCAACTCCTACTGTAAGTAATAAATTGGGAATAACTTAATTAATAAAATTAATTTATGCAAAATATTTAGAATAAAAGAAGTTTCCAAGACTATTCACAGAAAAGTACACTAATTACCACAAAACAAATGTGACAAATTAATGCTACAATTAAGATGATACTTGGCAGGGTGTGATGCTGCTACCTGAGCACAAGATACCATAATGTTCAAAATGAAATAAAATTTTTGAAGTTCACAAGCACTAATGGCATCTTAAGTGATGCTTGTGAGTGCCCTGTCTTTATGTAATTATATTTATTTATTATGAAAGTGGCACTCACACTTTGGTGAGTACCACTTTCATAATAAATAAATATAATTTGCACTGCTAAGGATGTGTTGCTTTATATTTTTCTTATTTTTATGATTTTATTTTAATATTAAGTTTTCTTGATACTCTTGGTAGCAGAGTTATACCTTGCCAAATATCATCCTAATTGTAGCATTAATTTGTCACACTTGTTTTGTGGTAATTAGCATTATTTTCTCTAAATAGTGTTGGAGATATAACCATATTTATCTTTATAGCAAAATAAGTTTTTTATGGGAATAAAATGAACCACTATTTCAATTCCTCATCTAATAAAATGTTCAAAATTAAAGACTTTATTTAAAATAGCTTTTTACATTATTAAGTTAACTATCCTAAGATATTTTCTTGTTTTGCCTGTGCAAAACAAGGAAATTAAAATTGACAAAACAATCAAAACAGAGCAATTAAAATTGACAAAACAATCAAAACAAGAATTAAAATTCTCATCAGTTTTTAAATAATTGAATATTTCCTTAAAAGGAATTTTTTATATATAAACTTGAGAAAAACATAATTTCATCACAGAACCTTGATGAAACAGTTTCAACTATAGAAAATGAGAGCCTGAAGCTTTAAAAAAAAAAATAAAAAAAAAAGAAAATTATTTTTTCACTCAAATTAAGTAATTTTTAATTTATAAATAAGCAGTGTTTTCTTATATTCTCAAGATTTATCCTGGGGTGTATGAGTCCAGAACTGTGTGCCGTAAATTAAAATTATGAAATTATGGGGGGAGGGGAGAGAGAGAGAGAGAGAGAGAGAGAGAGAGAGAGAGAGAGAGAGAGAGAGAGAGAGAGAGAGGAAGTTTTCTTTTAGCAAGCAAGTTGTTAATTATTGGAATATAAGTTGCCTGCATAGGTGGTTGAGGCTGAACAGCTTGGGGAAATTCGAAGCTTAACTGGATAGATACCTGCATGAGGAAGAAGTCAAATAGGTGGTTTATGATTATTTCTTTTTGATTTGGCCAGTGCAGCAAACATCCAGGGCTTACTTGCATCATACAGCCAGTACAAATATTAATACTATTTTATTTTAAAATTGTAGTTTCTACTAACAATTATGAAAAAATGCATAATTGATTACAAAAATTCTTGAATTAGGATAGAGCATCAGTTATATCAAGATAACAGAGATCAGTACAAGGGAAATATTCCCATTAGCTATGAAACAGGAAGGTTTACAAGTAAGATTATGACAAATATATTAATATCAAATTAATACAAATAAAATGCCCACATTAGAGAGTGGTCATTTTATTATTAATCTCCCTAGTCACTTTGAAGAATAAAAAAAAAAAAAAAATACACCCTGTTACAGTTCCAAAGTGAGTAGAGAAATTTTCATACTATTATAAAGTTAACAATGGGCTGTACATTTTTTTTGGCAGCCTTTGGGTTTCGATCTCATGACACGCATACTTTTGGCCACATACATTACTCTCAGACTACTTTTCCATAGGTAACAGTACAATCCTGTTGTTGTTGTTGTTGTTTGGTTTTTAGGAGCATTAGCAACTAAGGCCATATTGCTCCGGGATATGCGGTGGTCCTTCCTTGACCTTTCCGCATCCTCCGTATTTGGTGGTGATGGGCTTGAACCCCAGTCTAATCAAGAAGCGTGTGCTACGCACTGCTGCTCCTTCCCACCTGGCTACGGAGGCGCATATACAATCCTGTTCACCATAAGCTAAGCAGTATTGTATTAGGGTACAACAACATAAATGATGAAGTTAGATGAAAAAAAGTGTTGTGGTACAGAACATTTGTTGTGAAAGAGACATCTTGTATCTGTGGTGTATACTCATCATATGTGCCCTGATAATCCTAGAGGCACCTAGGATTATCATGAGTTTCTCAGTGACTAGTGTCATAAAATTTTTCGTTAATGCTTAGCTATGGACTGTTGAAATAACTCAGAACAGTTCATATTAGAATTTAAGTTATAATATAAACTTAAATTTTAATATGCCAGTGTTTGATATTTTTTAATGCTAGGTGCCAACCTTCTTGTTTTTTTTTTCCCCATTCCAGAATAAAATCTGCTTGGGATTGCTTTATATTATTAATCTAAGCTATGAAAATGGCAGTATTATGATATTCCTTAACATTTAATTAATGTACATCAGAAGTGTGTTGCCACATGCTTAGTCAGACTTGGATGGACCTGATATATCATTTGTTACTTGCATGTTACTAATTTTAATAGAGCCTCTACCAATGATAATACTATTAATCTTCAAGAAATCTTTAACTGATGAGTGTGTTTAACTGATAACTGATAACTTTAACTGATTAGCTATAAGAAATGGCTTTTTTTCTTGAGTGGAGTAGGAAAGGCTGGGCAAGCACATTATCAACTGATTAGCAGCACACTACTACTTTAAATCTTTATATTATAACCCTTTTAAGAGTGGAATATATGTTGGTGATTATTAGAGAAGACTATGTATAAATATTTATTTATGATCAAGTCACATCAAAAAATAAAAAATTATTATAACTATTCTGTTAATATATATAAATATTAATTAATTGATATGAATGTGTTAAATTGTTCTTTATTTTGTTGCTCATTAGGTAGAATGGTATAAAGATAAAATTCTAATCTTGAACAATCCAGATTACCATATCACTAATAGCAACGGTATTTGTACTCTTACTATTGAGGAAACTCTTCCTGATGATTCAGCATGGTTTACTTGCAAAGCTACTAATGCTGTTGGAACAGAAGAAACCCATGGACAGCTACAAGTAAAAGGTATCACAAACATTTCAACCATACTTTTTTTATCTGTTTAAATATAATCATAAATATCTTTTAAGTGCATCAACTTCAACTGAGTATTTGTTTTCACATTATTTTAAAAAGTCCAATTCTTTTGTTTTTGGTACACTATTGTTACAAATATATATATTTTTTTCTTGTATATTGAGATATTCCAACTGTGCCTTGCTGAAATTAACCAAAAAATGTTATTAATTCAGAAGGAATTTCTTACATTTTTAATAAAATGTAAAATAAAAATTTTCATTTTTTAATGGACAAAATAATGGATAAAAGACATTAATATTGTGACTTCATGTAAAATTTTGACTTTATGCCGTATAATTATAATAATTAAAATAATAATGATTAGGATAAAACCTACTAAAGCTTTAGTCACTGATTTTTTTTTTTATAATTTCTTAGAAGGTCATCCTCAAGAACATTATAGAGCTCCTTACTTTTTGAAGTTACTGGAATCAGGTATTGTGAAAGAAGGTGAATCATTTCACTTTCATTGCCAAGTAGCAGGTACTCCATTACCCTTAGTCTCTTGGCTGAGAGATGGAGTTTGCATTGATGCCTCCCCAGATTATACAATAACTTATAACAATGGACTCTGCAAGCTTAATATTGATCGTGTTAGGCAGAATGATGAAGGTACATATTCCTGCCGAGCAGTTAATCCAGGTGGAACATCTGAATGCACTGGAATACTGAAAGTCCAGCGTTCTTGTAAGTTTTACAAGTTATAAGTTTTTCAAATTATTATATTAGTTATCTTAATTAGAACACAAAACCTATTATGCATTTCACTATCCATCTAAAACAGTCAACTTGCAGTGTGTGCAGTGTAGTCTACAGTACATAGTACTGTGCACTATGTATAATCAGGTAGGGCCATAAATGGGCAGCAGCCCATCCTCATTCAACAATTGTAATGGCAGCCAGAGGCAGTTCTGGGATTTTCTAAAGGTGGGGTTAGAGCAGTGTTCCAGGGAATTGTTAAGTTTTAGTCATCGTCACATAACTATAAAAAATGCACATTATTTAGTATTAGCATTAGTAAAGGCACATAATGCAAGAAAGCAAGGTTATATAGCAGGAGCCAAAAAAAAAAAAAAAAAAAAAATCTAATTTCACCCATCCACTCACTCCAAATGTTTGTCTAGTTCTGTTTTGAATCTATTTAAGCTATCAACTTCTACAATGACAGATGGAAGTTTGTTCCAGCTATCAACCACACGCTGGCTAAAGGCAAACTTCTGCACATCTATCCTACAACTGTCTTTCCTCAATTTGAATTTATGCCCTCTCAGGCAATTATTCTAATCAAGAGGAAGAATCCCATCAGCATTGAGCATTCTCAAACCATTCAAGGCTTTATACACCTTAATAAGATCATCAGATCTTATTGAGGTGTATAAATATATGGGATAATAATCCCATCAGCATTGAGCATTCTCAAACCATTCAAGGCTTTATACACCTCAATAAGATCACCTCACAGGTGCCTATTCTCCAGACACTGTAATTTGCAAAACTTAATCCTTTCTTCATAGAGCAATCCTTTGTTCCATTCAGTAATCTTGTTGCCCTTCTCTGCACTCACTCCAACAGCTCTAGATCCTTCCTAAAGTGAGGCTTCCAGACCTGTATACAGTGCTCAAGGTGTGGCCTGACCATTGCCTTATACAAGGGGATAATCACCTCCTTGTCCCTGCTAGAAAATTCCCATATATCATTGACAAGACACCATGAGCTACTCTTGCAGACCGTCTGTACTGCTGAGAAAACTACATATCTGCCTGCACAATTACACCCAGGTCCTTTTCATTCTCTACCGCTGTCAATGTAGTACCACATAGTTGATACATTACTCTGGGGTTACTGCTTCCCATATGCAGTATTTTTCATTTGTCAATGTTAAACTTCAGTTTCCACCTCTCAGCCCATCTGCTCAACTTTTCTAGATCCTGTTGCAGCAGCGTACTGTCATTAGTGTCATTAACAACCCTGCCGACCTTCGTATTGTCTGCAAACTTGGACATTAAGCCTAATATACCATCATCAATATCATTAATGAATACAGAAAACAATGATGGACCCAACACTGAACCCTGGGGGACTCCACTAATAATATTAGTCCATGAAGAGCAGTGTCCATTGTTTACCACTATCTGTCTTTTCCCACTGAACTATCCCTTTATCCATAGCTGCAATTTGCCTCCAATGCCACACTGCTCCAATTTTTTTCAGCAGTCTTCCATGTGCAACAGTATCAAAAGCCTTTCTAAGATCTAAATATATGATATCAAAATTATTTTTTGCATCCAGTTCCTTTGTTCCAGTTCCAGATACTATGACTACGTCATGGTATCCAATCAAATTGGTCAGACAAGACTTCCCCTTAACAAACCCAGACTGTGTCTGAGCTATAACTGAAGCCTTGTCTAGATAATTCTGCAATGCTTCTTTAACCAGTGCCTCCATTAATTTCACTGGAACAGAAGTTAAACTAACAGGTCTGTAATTACTTGTGTTGCCCTTTGATCTTAATTTGTGAATTAGGGTCACATTTGCACATCTCCAGTCCATGGGTACCTCCCCTGAATCCAAGGAAGCTCTCATAATTATGTCTAAGGGTTTGCTTACTTCCTTTGCTACCTCCTTTAATATAACTGGATAGATCTCATCCACCTCAGGTGCCTTTGATCATATGGGGTGGCTATAGCCTGCTTAGCCCAAACCTGCTATTACCCCTGGTGGTAGCCATCCAGAAATGAGGAAAGTTTTTAAACTTCATTAGATTATGAATATTTTGCTAATATGTAGAGAGGAATGGAACTTCAGTGGCTTCACAAGAGGATTAAAACCTGCAAAATATTGTACATTATTAAATTATAATGATAAATCGAAGCCAACAATTGAGACTGCTTCCAAATGCAATAAAACATTTTTCCTTAATATGAAAATGCTGTTCTAAATCTTGGCTACACTTTCCAGTTTCTACATCCACCCTTGAGAGGTCATTCTCTACCTTAAGACAGTTAAAAACATGGCCCCTTTCTCTCAGTTTACATAATTTTTCTCAATCCAAGGATACCTGATGCATCACCCCCCTACTTCTCACTAGATCACATGTGAATATTTTTACATTGGTTAATTGTAATTTCATGCCAGGCATCCACATTGTACTAAATATGATGTCCATGTAAAACCCTGCCAATACTTTCAGACATGCCCAACTAATAAATTATTAAATTCTTTTTATATCCTAAGAAACCAGAGGAATTTCCAACTTAATTGTAATGCTTTTTAGCTGTGCTGACCATCACTAAACCAGCACTTATGTGCCAGCTATTCTTCATATACAAAGGTAAAATATAAACTGCTGGCTTTCACCTTTATGACCTCATTGAATCTTGGAGAAGGCACCTTCTCCAAGATTCCATAAAATGTCTTTATGCGATGACATGAGAGCTTGGATTTGATTAGACAGAGTGCTCATCATCAGTTCCTCCATCACATTAGCAATAAAGAACACTAATGGGGAGGCATGACCATCACATTTCTGGTATCTGTCTGTATACGTGTCCACTGTATGGATAATCAGAATAAAAATAAAAGGGATCATATGAAATGAGATTAAAATCGCTTTATCACCTGATATAAATTGTTTCTTAATCATTTAAATGTTTAGTGCATTGCATTGTGCAGTAAAATCCTATTAGAACAAACTTCATGGTGGTGCATGAATCATTTCATTGTACAGAAATTTTGTTAGTTGTAGTGAATATTATCTAAAATTATGGCCAAAGATACATAATTTATTCAAAGTATTTCTACTGCACATTTCTAATTATGGTACACTGTATATACGAGTGGTAGAGATAGCAGTTTATGCTTTATTTTTACTTAATAAAGCATAAACTGCTGACACAAGGCCTTGAATGGATTGAACACGCTGAATTCTGATGGGATCCTTCCACTTGTTCAGATTACGAATCTAAGGGGCATAAATTCAAATTAAGAAAAGACAGATGTAGAATAGATGTGTGGAAATTTGCCTTTAGCCAGCGGGTGGTTAATTGCTGGAACAAATTTCCATCTGTCATTGTGGAAGTTGATAGGTTAAATAAATTTAAGGAGGAACTGGACAGGCATTTGGAGGGAATGGTGTGATTTTTTTTTTTTTTTTTTTTTGGCTGATGCTGCATAAGCCCATACACTTGCTTTCTTGCATCACATGCCACTACTACTACTACATACATATAAAGCAAAATATAGGTATGAAAGTAAATAAATTTGTGTAATATTGTAATTTTGAAAGCATATTTATTTGCAAGAAATGAAGTAAAGTACAATATAAAATTTTAATAACCACAACACACTAAAACATCTGGAGCAAGAAGTTAAAACTTTGTTATTTTTCACTTATTAATACAAAATAATAGTGTTCAAAATATGTCATCTGCATTTTCTTTTTTCAGATAAAATCAGTGATTTTAGATTGAACTAAAGTTTTTGTTGCAGTTGTCATTAAATATTCATTGATAGCATTTATCTAATCAAAAAATGACCATGACAAAAGCTACAAGTATCCAAAAAAAAGTAAGGCAGTTTCTTTGTAATTGTAATAATGTTCTGGATTATTCCAGAACATTATTACAATTACAAAGAAACTGCCTTACTTTTTTGGATACTTGTAATTGCTTTTGTCATGGTCATTTTTTGCTTCTCCAATAAATTAACGTTGTTCTCATCGCTATTATAATCTTCATCATCAGTTTATTTGGTCTCTGCACCATCCCTCATGGTTTCAATGTTTCTTCACTGTTAGTTCATATGCAATGAATGAATCGTCATCTGCTGACACATAAAACCTACTTTGCTTGCAACACCTGCCACTGCAATAACTGATTTCCATATTTTTTTCAATTTTGACTTCCAATTCAGCTTCTTGTTCAATAATATTGCTGGACGTTTCTATTCGAGCCGATCCTGTTTTTTGCTAGTATTTCACAATTGTTGATGTTCTTACTGAACACAAAGCATCAGAAATTTGTGATCAAGAATAATTCATTTCAGCACACAACGTAGATAATGAACTTTTACATTATGCATTATGTCTAGATCCAGTGGTTGTAAAATGACTGTAGAATTAGGTGGTAAATATATAACTCAAAAATTTTCTAGATGAGGATCTTATTCTGTGCAATACAGTTGGGATTAAAATCTTGCATTTTATTTATTTTATATTTTCATCAATCTTTATCAATCACTCGTTAAATAAGCCTTGAGTTACCTTTGCATGTTGGTTAGCTCAGTAATTGCAAGAGATAGAAAGAATGCTTTTGAAATAACTAGGCTATATTAAATTTTATCAATTAAACTAATTGATATAATTTTGTTTCACAAAATTATATCAATTAGTTCAATTGATATTGCAAAATAAATACCACTAGTTTGCAGTGCTACTAGAAATGCAGTATTAAAATCTTAAGTCTGTCAAGTTTAAGGATAAATAATCTGGTTCTCTACATCCACAAAAAGCTTCTCTTTTTTAGGGTTGTAAAGATCCAGAAATTTACATATATACAAAAATACCATTAGTAAATAAGAAAGAGGGTTAAAGAAATTGTTTTTTCCTGTTTGGGGAAGTAAGTAAAAAAGTGATTTACATTTGCAGACTTAAAGAATGCTTGTGATGTCTTTTTCACATTAGACCTTTATCCAAGCTTACAGTAATGAAGATCAGATCAACATAAAGCTTTCAATAGCATATTTCTTATTAATTAATAATTCTTGTGCCATAATTAAAATTAAATCCTAATTCCAGTTATGTTCACATAATTATTAAGTTTACACTTGAGAAATGCATTATTTGGAATACTTATTTTAAAATTCAAAGTAGCTACCTTTGTTTTTCAGTAATTTCTACAAAACCCCCAACTTTCTTAATCCCACTCTCCAATGTGATGGCTCGTGCTGGTCAAAAACTCCGTCTGGAATGTCATGTTAGTGGCCAACCACAGCCACAGCTCACATGGTTGCATGACAATAAACCTATCAGAGAGAATAGAGATGTGAAAGTAAGATTTTTTTATATTAACTATTAAAATGAATAATTTTTTTAATGGTACAAAGTGATATAATGACACTTTTAGATGTCAGTTTGTGTTGATACGTAAACTTTCGTATATCCAATTGTCAAATATCCAGTTTTATGCAATACAATTTTTTATCCAGATACAAATTTGCATATTCACAGTATCTATAAATACCACCTAAATATTGTTACCATCTTCTTCTTCTTCTTCTTCTTCTTCCAGTCACATAGCTCCCGGAGGGGCTGTTGTGGCCACCAACAAATTTCTCCAACTGTATCGATTATGTGCTCTATGAGCAGCATCACAAAGTGTCATGCCCAGAAGTTCACTGATCCCATCCTTCCACCTAGTTGCAGGTCTTCCTCTGCACCTCTTCCCCTCGATTTTTCATTCCAATATATTCTTCAACAGAAAGTTTCTCTCCTTACTATGTATCCAAAAAACTTTTGTTGATGCTATGAAGAAGAATTTTAGGCCTGTCAATTTTATTCAATACCCACTTATTTGTTCTTCAATCCAGGTAAGAAATATGCAGTATTCTCCTGTAACACCACATTTAAAATGCCTCAATTTTCTTCCTGTCAACTCTTTTCAGATTCCATCCTTCACATCTATAAGTGGCAACTGGAAAAATTAATGAATCAATAATTCTCAGTTTCATCTTTAGGAGCAGATCTTGATCTCTCCATAGTTTTGTCAGATCAGTGACAAACGTTTTAGCAATTGCCTGTTGTCTCTTTACATCATTTGAGCAGGCACCATTTTTATTTATTCTTGACCCTAAGTAATCAAATTCATCAACTTGTTTGATATCTTGCCCATTAACCTTCACTTTACTGGAACCGAGATTATCACTAATCACCATAATTTTAGTTTTACACACATTCAGAAACAATCCTTTTTTTCTTACTTACTTCACATACTCTCCTCAGAGTTTCTTTAAGATGATCCTTAGAATTGCAAATTAGCACAGTATCATCTGCATAACAAAGGTTGTTTATCTTCAGTCCTCCAATTTTGATGCTAGTCTCTAAATCTTCCAAAGCTTCATGCATATCTTTGGCATAAAGATTTAAAAGCTGAGCTGACGCTGACAAAATACAGCCCTGCCTGATTCCATTACTGATTTTGAAAAAGTCCGTGTTTCTCACGTGGTTCTCACAGTTCCTTC
This sequence comes from Mastigoproctus giganteus, assembly GCF_048544385.1. Classification (NCBI taxonomy): domain Eukaryota; kingdom Metazoa; phylum Arthropoda; class Arachnida; order Uropygi; family Thelyphonidae; genus Mastigoproctus; species Mastigoproctus giganteus. The sequence goes on from NC_143587.1 coordinate 28,178,191, forward strand.
CTGTTCTTGGCACAGCAGCTTAATCAGCTGAATTATGTAGATTGAGAATCCCATATTAGTCATCTTTTCCCATAGTTTCTCATGTTGAACACAATCAAATGATTTTGAATAATCTATAAAACACAAAACAACTGGAACATTGAATTCTTTGCATTTTTCAATAATCATTCGTAGACTTGAGATCTGATCTCTGGTTCCTTTGCCCCTTCTGAAACCTTGCTCTACTGGCATTTCTTCTTCAAGTTTCCTTGAAATTCTGTTGAATATGATTTTAAGAAGAATCTTGCTAGCGTGAGAAATTAGGTTAATAGTCCTATCATTTTAAAAAAATTTCAGGTCTCCTTTTTTTGGTAAGGGAATGAAAATTGATTTCTTCCCATCTGATTTCCACCGTCCCGTTTCCCAAATCTTTACAATCATTTTATCAAAAAACTCAGTGCCCTTCACACTTGTAGTTTTAATCATTCCACTGAGATGTCATCAATTCCAGGTGACTTGCCACATATCAGTTCTCTGATGGCTTTTTCGACTTCTTCCTTCAGTGAAACTGGTTCATGATCACACTCTTGAAAATGGGGTGGCAGATCATTAATGCCAGCAAGTGCTCAGAAGAGCTGCTCACAGTATTCTTTCCACCTTTCTTTAATTGTGTTCTCCTCTGTTAAAATTTCCTCCTTGGAGTTCTTAATTATGTTAAGTTTTGGTCGGAAATTTTGTCTTAAGGACTTAATAACATCATACATCTATCTCCTTAGTTTTGTTTTGTTTGTTGTTGTATTTGATTTCTTTACACTTTCAATTGATATAATCCTGTTTGTCCTGGCTTAAACAGTGCCTGATGACTTTGCTCAGTTACTGATACTCTTCATTTCCATGAAGAGTATCAGTAACTTAGGCATTTGCAGTTCTTCTCTGCTCAATAAATTTAAAAGTGGCTTCTGTGATTCATGGCTTCCTGATCTTTGACCTTTCTCTAATGTATCTATTTGCTGAATCCTTAATAATGCTTTTTATATTTTCCCACATTTCCTCAGGCAGCATATCATCATCTAGTTCTAATAGAGCTTGAAAAAAATTGCCTGTTTCAAATATACAGGGTGTCTCAAAAATATTGGTACAAACGTTTAGGGGAGGTAGGTAACATATAAAGGAATGTGAATTGCATAGGAACTCATAACCGGAAACATCACTGTAAGTCAGTAGACGGCACGGTATTCGCTGCATGAAGAGCATGCATTGATATACAAACTGTGAGCTGGCAGACATGCACCTAGTGTATGGATTAGCAGAGGGCAATGGACGAGCCGCTCAACAAATTTATGGAGAATGCTTCCCAGACAGACATGTACCGGACCATCGTTTGTTTGCGCGTGTACATCAAAATTTGTGCGATTATGGGTCATTTAGAGGTAATAGGAGTAGTGCGGGCAGACCACGTTCGACGCGAACTCCCACCATGGAAGAAAGTGTGTTGAATGCCATCCAGAATAATCCTACTACCAGCACACGTGCCGCTGCCTCTGCCTTAGGAGTGTCTCGTTGCAGTGTACAGCGTGTCTGGCATGATGATTCCTTACACCCCTTTCACCTCCAAAGGGTTCAGTTACTACTCCCCCAAGATCATCCTGCACATGTGGCTTTTGCGCAGTGGTTTCTCCAAGAAAGTGTTCAAGACTTGAATTTTCCAGCTATGTTTTGTTCACGGATGAGACTTATTTCACTCGGGAAGGCTTATTCAATCAGCACAATGCTCATGTGTGGGCTCATGACAACCCACACGGTGTGCACCCCCCAGTGCGGCACAACATCGCTTCGCAATAAATGTGTGGGCAGGTATGGTCGGTGACTGCTTAGTCGGTCCATACCTGTTACCATCCCGCATGAACTCCGCTAAATATCGGATCTTTCTTGGACAAGTTCTACCAGGGTTACTTGACGATGTTCCAGCAAATGTGAGATGCAACATTTGGTTTCAACATGACGGGGTGCCTGCCCATTATGGAAGATGTGTTCTTGACCATTTGAACAAGCGTTTTGGGCATCGATGGATTGGCCGTGGTGGACTCATTGCCTGGCCTCCATGCTCACCTGATTTATCGAGCCTTGATTTCTTTCTGTGGGGCCCTCAAATCTATCGTGTATGAATCGCCCGTGGAGACGGAAATGGATCTCGTGGCAAGACTCGTCTGTGCTGCTACTACTGTCGAAGAAACTCCAGGTGTGTTCAACCGTATCTGCCAATCCATTCTGCGTCGGTGTCACGCCTTCATCACGTCTCATGGTGGAACCTTCGAGCATCTGTTGTAAGATCATGAAATGCATCCATCTCATACTCCGTTGTTAATATTATGTCAAATAAATGTTTGCCACTAATTACTGTCTTGTGTCATTTCTGCTTCTTGTGCCTCTGCTACCCATAACTGGAAACGTGACGTTTCCAGTTATGGGTTCCTATGCAATTCACATTCCTTTAGATGTTACCTACCTCCCCTAAACGTTTGTACCAATATTTTTGAGACACCCTGTATAATCGTTTGGAATATTTTCTAGGGAAAACCGTATTCATAATGTTTTTCAGCTTCGGCTTGAGAATTATGTGGAGTAGCCGATGATCGATGATCACTGCCACAATCTGCTCCAGGAAGTGCCTTTGCTGTGATTACATTGGAACACCACCTTTATGATCAGGAGATTTCCATGTGTAGTCTTCTCGGGCATTGCCGAAAGCAGGTGTTACATACGACAAGACTGTTCAGATGACAAAATTCAATCAAACTTTCACCCCGTTCATTTCTAGTGCCAAGACCAAACCTACCACATTCCGGACTAGAAGAAACTGTCCTGCCTACTTTTGCATTGTAATCACCCATGAGTATCAAAACATCCTTTTTTTTGGGAGCAGATCAACAGTTGCTTAGAGATTTTCATAATAAACATCCATATCTTCATCTTCTGTGCATGTTGATGTCGGTGCATATGTAACTAAAACTGTGAGATATACTGTTTGGCTCTAAAGTCTAACTGTCATCGTTCTACTATTAATAGGATTGTATCCAAGAAGAGACCTTGAACATTCCTTATTCAAAATGTTAAGAATGTTTGAATTCCTTAATCAGTTATGCACAGTTAGTAAGGATTTTGGACTAAAGATGAATATGGCTAAAACAAAAGTAATGATGAACAAGTATGCCACGGAAAGGGAAATAATGATTGAAGGAGCAGTAATTGAAAAGGTGGAGTCATATACTTATCTGGGACAAGTTATTAGCTGTAATAATGATAAATGGCTGGAAGTCAAGAGAAGAATAAATTTTGGATGGATAGCATTCAGGAAATATAGTCACATACTGAAGAGCAGTATCCCAGTTTGTCTGAAACGTAAAATAATGAATCAATGTATACTCTCCACCATGACTTATGGAAGTGAAACTTGGGCACTCGCCAAAAGAATGGAAGAGAAGCTGAGAACTACACAGCGAAGAATGGAACGAATTATATTGGGAATCAGACTGTTAGATAAGAAGAGAAACACATGGATTAGGCAGCAAACTCAAGTAAAGGACATTCTTATCAAAACAAAAGAACTAAAATGGTCTTGGGCAGGACACATAGCTCGAAGACATGATGACAGATGGACTAAGAAAATAACAGAATGGTACCCAAGAGGAGCTAAAAGAAAACCTGGAAGACAAAGGCAGAGATGGATAGATGAAATTCATGAGTTTTTGGGTAGTAAATGGATGGCCAGTGCTCAAAACAGAAGGAACTGGAAAGTTGCTGGAGAGGCCTTCATCCTGCAGTGGGTTGAAAATGGCTGATGATGATGATGACATGTGTTTTTTGCCTCAAAAACTTTTGAAACAGAAGTTGACCAAAATGTTACTAGAAATAAATAAAAACTTCTCTGCTAGTTGTTATTGTTATTTGATTTTTTTTAGGAGCATTAGCAACTAAGGCCATATTGCTCCCGGGATATACGGTAGTTATTCCCTGACCTTTTCACATCCTCTGTATTTGGTGGTCACGGGCGCGAACCCCGGTCTAATCAAGAAGCATGTGCTACGCATTGCTGCTCCTGCCCACCTGGCTATGGAGGCACCTTCTCTGCTAGAATGGCACATTAAAGTGATTGACTCATTACTTGCTTACACAAATAAGCACACCAGCAAATACACATCAAAGTGATTTACTGAGAGCTTCCTCTAAAGAACAGTGAAGAGCATAGTGCTAACTTAATCTCCACTGTTAATAGAATCTTGCAAAATTATTGTACAGTAAATTTCATTTTCTTTCATATTACAAGATTTATTCAAATAGTTTTGTTTTGATTATAATAAATCAATGTATTGGCTATAAATTATATGTGTAATTAAAACAGATCCTGGATTGTGTTCCAAATTTGTTGTTTGAAAAAACTGCGAGGACTTTTTTATTAAGATTTATTACCACTGATGAAACATAAGTATATTGTTCTGTTGAAAGAACACAAATAAGATCTCCAGTCAAATAATATTGTCCAAAGCAGAGACAGTTTCAACAAAAAAAAAAAAAAACACATACAGTTGAATACTAGCAGAATTCACATTTGAGGGCATCGTACTATGTGCAACTTTAGCTTTATAATTTCAACCTTAACCCACTTTGTTGACTAAATTTTATTGCTATCTTATTAGAGTTCCAGTACCCCTCTTAATTTCAGTGAAACCTGACCCAACAAGATATACTTGTGAATATCTGTCTCCCAAAGAATCAAATTTTTGCTGTCACAATCAGAACCATGCAGTGGTATCCAGGGGTCCAGGTGCTTGGTTGGTTTTTGCTCCTCCCTTTTGTTTTTTAAACTATGTTATTAATGAAACATTTATTTAAGAAACATTTATAGACCCCTTCTTTTTTGTGCCATGGCTTTGGTACATCACATCCAATACTGTCTCCCCATATGCATGGCCTTTACCTTTCAACAAAATTATTTTCTTTGATTTAGTCATTGAAAATTCCAGAAATCTTTCTTGCTGTCAGTCAAAGATAACAAGGGAGATAATGTTCAAATCTCCCAAAAAAGAGAAGATAAAAATCATGTCTAAAGGGCTGCAGAGGTGTTTTTATTTTGAAAAAAATAATTAAAAATATATGTTTTTAATATAAAAAAATTGATTTTTCACAGCCTCCTGAGATTCTGTCATGATATACAGGAATTTTGCAAGCAGGACAAGGAGGTAATTATACTGTTGTATAAAGCAATCATTATGCTGTTCCTTGAGTACTGCATACAGGTCTGAATGCCTCGTTTTAAGAATGATGCAGATCTGGTTGGAACAGATGAAGAGAAGAGTGACAAGATTAGCCAAGGACTCAAAATTACATTGTAATTTTGAGTCCTTGTATTATGATGAAAGGCTATAGTTCTGCAAATTGCAGTACTTGAAAACTAGGTACTTGCGAGGAGACCTGATTGAAGTATTTAAGGCTTTAAATGGATTGAGTAAACTAAATGCAGATGGCATCCTTGCCCTTTCTTGGACAACGTATATAAGGGGACATAAATTTAAATTAAAAAAGGATGATTGTAATAAATGTGCATAAATGTGCAAAGGTTTTTTTTTGCTGATTGCATCGTTTTCCACTACTAATATTGGCTAATAAAGATGGCCTTAAAAAAGGCAAACAATTTAGAATGGTGAAGGTAAAGAAAGCCTCCACGAGAACGACGAGAAACGCGGATAACTTACGCAGAAAATTAGTTTCCCGATACGGCACTCTAGTGCTGCTCACTCGGTAAACAGACGGTAGGCGTTTTCGGTCTGGAGCAAAGTCGAGAACTATATATTGACTGACAGGTAGACGTGGCAAATGATTTGGTTGGTTTTTTTTTTTTTTTTAGGAGCATTAGCAACTAAGGCCATATTGTTCCGGGAATATGCGGTGGTCATTCCCTGACCTTTCCGCATCCTCCGTATTTGGTGGTGACGGGCTCGAACCCCGGTCTAATCAAGAAGCGTGTGCTACGCACTGCTGCTCCTTCCCACCTGGCTACGGAGGCGCTGGCAAATGATGTGCTGATGGGTGCGTGAACACAACACACGATAACATCGGTTAGTATCACTTTAGAAGCACTAATAGTAACTTGTCCTAATCGCATATGCCCTAACCTTTTTTCACCATTACAGTATTTCGTAATGGTGAAAAGAGGTCAGGTTACCTCAACTTGAATCCTATGGGAGCTTGAACCCCTCCTGAAATGGAGGGGGTAACCTAACCTTTTTTCTTTAGAATCGTGGGTGGACTAGCACATAAATTGTTTATTAACAAAATATTAATTTTTTATTACTGTACTTTTATTTTTAAAGACACTTGTGCGGATACACACGTATCATAACATCAATCAGCACCTTAAAAGATTCATCACTACTATTACCTGTTCACCATTCATTACAAAACTATTATGCACCGTTCTTTACTGGTAAATACACATCATAATGCCATCCAATGACACACAGTAGCTTGTCGTCTGTCGCGCCCACCACCAATCATTTCATCGTTTGCCATACCTACTTGTCAATCAATATATCCTCGATTTCTGCTCCAGACCAATAACACCTACTGTCTGTTTACTGAGCGAGCAGCGCTAGAGTCCGGTGTCGGGAAACTAATTTTCTGTGTAAGTTATCCGACGTTTCTCGTTGTTCTCATGCAGGCTTTCTTTACCTTAGCCTTTAGAATTATTTGTTGCCAATTTTTAAGATTATAAATGGGGTAAAAAGTTGCCCCATTAAGTGAGTGCACATGTGAGGAACAGAAAATCTCTTTGACAACTAAATAGGAGTTAACCCTCTAGCTGGTGTGCTGGTTGACACTATTCAATAAAAATTTTTCAATTTATATATTAAAATACCTATTAGAATTCTATCTATGTAAATTTTAATGTTCCTTTAGCATGGTCTTCAGTTTCAATCTGCATCATTGATTAATTTTTTATTTGGATATGGCTATAAAAAAATCCATGTGGTTTGCAAAATGTGGCACATGCCCACTCATGTATTATTTTCCTTTGGAGTTTTATTTTTGGCTTTAATTTCTCTTGCTCTTTATTACAATGTGTTGGAAGTGAGATAATTGATAAATTATTAAGACTATTGCTGTTAAAGATATTTATTCTTATTATTTAATATTTATTCTAACAATTTTGGTATTATTGATGAAATTTTGCAGTAGCATTACTTTCCATCTCGTTGGAATAGAAATGACTTTGTTCCTGTATCTAAAATACTAGCATCCATGGCTATTCAGAAGTTTAGACTTGTTACAAAGGCATCTAACCTCCTTAAGCTGCTTTAGTGTATTCTGTTCCCAAATTTTATAGGACACCTGCTGCCACACCAAATTTTACAGTCTACTATGCCCTTAAAAATCAATTTTACACCATCTACAGAACACTGCATGACTGAGGATAATCATGAAACATAATAATCTATATTGATCTTCAACTGGATATGCTACTTTGGACTCATTTAATATATATAAGCATTGCTGTTAATGGGATTGACCAGTATTTCCCACAGATTGAGAAACACTGGTCTTGTGCATGTGCATCAGCAATGTTAGAAGTAATTGTCTTATGTAAAGCAACAGATATCAATGGAAACAAAAAAAAAAGAAAAAAAAAGTGCTGTTATTGAAAGATAACACTGTCACAAAAAGGAAGGCTGGAATTGAAAGTCAGATATAGTTGAGTTAAGTACACAAGGTGAGGTTCCTGGAACTCCCTGCATATGGGAGAATTTGCATAAGTTGGGGTTTTCCCATAGAAAACTATACTGATGTAAAACTAAACAAACTTCTATAATTTGTGTACATTCTTATAAACTTTATTTGTGTAAACTCAATAAATCTTAAATAAAGTTGTTGGGATGAGTTGGTCCTCATATAGGGTACACTTTAGAGGACATCATATTTATAAATCCTTATAAATCCATAAGGTATCATCTAGCTCAAGTATACAGAATTCTTACTCATCTGATCAAAAAGTGGATGCTGCACACCTGCTATGGTGTAGACCTTCACCTCTTGTACATTACTGCTTCTGTCATAAAATGGACAAGCAATAAGTACAAGTCACAAGCCTAAGTACCCATCAGGGGTCAGTCACAGATGAGTAGGGGTTGTGTACTCTGAATTTACATACTTTGAGGACCTACTGTACACAGACTCAGTTGCATGTTTATACTGTGGTTTGTAGCAAAAGTAACTTGGAAAAATGTATGATTTATGTAGTTAAGTAAAACATAGGAATTGCTGTAAAACTGGAAAAACTGGGTAAAACTTGAATTGCTGATACTCCAGAATTTCCTTTGATTGTATAGATGTAAGCGAAACTTTTATGGACATTATGTTTTACAATAAGTAGTCTATATATGTATGTACAAATTGGCATGACATACCTTAGCATATTTAGTGTATACATTATTAGTTTCATGCATATTTTTGATTCCATAAATTGAAATAAATTATGGTAATTTTAGTTAATATTAATAAAAATTTTACTTAATTTGAATGAAAAGTGCTTTCTGTTACTTTTAAATTTAGAGTATATTCTCTTATAGTGATAAGAAAAAATTACCTGTTGATTATTTTAGCTTCATTATGATGGAAGTGAAGCCACTTTAGTAATATTAGAAGCTTTTCCCAAAGATGCAGGAGTGTACACTATTGTAGCTAAAAACTCAGCAGGAGAGGCCACATCTACTTGTTCTGTTTCTGTAAAGGGACGGCTACCCTTGGAAACCTCGTAAGTAGATCATAGATTAACTATATGGTATTATTTCTTATTGTTTTTTTTTTTTTTAATGATCATTCTGTTCTGGGTTTTGTTTTTAATTCTGGATATTTAAATATATATGTATGTAGTGACGCTGATGGATGTGTGCATACTAATACTGATAGAATGACAAATCAGTGATTATAGTAATATTGGGACGAAAAAAAAAACAGTCAAGGTTTTATTTATTTTTTTCATTATCACCATTTAAAAATTTAAAACTGAAATATTGTTGTGGTTCATCACGTATACTAACTGATCCCTTAGCTTTTACGATGAAATGAATTGATTATTGTCATCTTCCCACTCACCCCAAAATTTCAAAATATCTCTTTTTCTTAAATCCCTTCCTTTCCCTCCCATAAATGATTTTTTTTTTTTTTTTTTTGACATTTTGATGTTTTGCAAGAATGATTCTTCTCTCTTTAAAAACTTTAGTAAGCATATTGATTTGGGGGGGGGGTGAGTTCAGAAATGAAGGAAAAAAGTTTAAGTCGTCTTCTTAGGAAATAATCTGAAGGTAAATCTGAATAGGAAATAATCTAAAGACTAGATATATTTCCAAAATTTACATGAGAGGATGCTTGATAGCACTTAACATCCTGATAAACTTTAGCTCCATATTCACATTTTAATTTGAGATGGCAAAACAGAATTATATTGTTTTGATTGTCCTTGTTATCTTTATTGTCACATCTCTAATAGCATATTTTCATTTATTTCTTAGTGATTCAGAGCTTCCTTCTGATATGGAACCTGTAAAACCTCATGTGATAGAACATTTAAAAAACCAGACTGTAACAGAAGGTAGCAAAGTCCGTATGGATTGTGTCATTGTTGGACAACCAGAACCTGAAGTAAGGATTGTAATGGTTTTTATATTTACATTGTATTTCTCTTGAATTTAACCTCTCATCCACTTCTGTCTGTGAATGTCAGTATTTTTTTGTCATTTTAAGAATGTTTATAACTTACATCTTCACCGTAAGCTTACTATATTAGAAAACTTATTGGAACACTAACAAATGAGTACATCATATGGACATGATGTACTTATTTGTACATGAAAATTTCTGGACATGAAAATATTGTAGAGGATAATACAGTAATATAGAGATATAGAGGCTGCAGAAGGTAATGTATTTCCAATCTATATATGGAAATGAGCTCAGTGAATTTAAACGTAAACAAGTGGTAGTACTGCCAGACAAGACTTAGCATACGGCTATATTTTAGCAAAGCATTTCACTCATACCCCCATGAGCAGTCGCTGTGTAAGCTTGAGCAGGTTGAGATTACTGGTAAGATTCTAAGATGGATTGCTGGGTGGCTGCAGGCAGAAGGCAAAGAGTTGTGATTAATGGATATTCTTCAGATTGGTGTAATGTTGGGAGTTGGGTCCCTCAAGGATCGGTTTTTGGACCACTGTTGTTTCTCATTTTCATAAATGACATTAACGAAGGGATAGAAGGCATGATGTCAAAATTTGCAGATGACATAAAGATTGTTCATAATGACTGCAGCGATACTACACCAACCAGTATAAACTTTTATTGAAATAAAATAAATCAAAATTGTTAATAATAATAATAATAAGATAAAATAGATAAATTGAATATTATAATTAAGATGGATAAAACCTGATAAAATAAGATACACTGTCTATGCAATAAAAATAAAATATATACAATGAAATAAAGCAATGTAAATCATGGGATAAAAGCGATAAAACACTGACACTTTCAGAGGCATCCGCCTCCTTTATCAACTGTATATCTTAATGTACAGTACATCCTTAAATATCAGCAGGTTCACGGTTCACAGCACATGTTTCCACAGGAGCATGGGCAGTACTTTCCATATGCGCACTGGAACTGGAAATGGCTCATCCTGTCCAAGAACCACAGCTTCGAAGAGGGAATGAATGTGGACTCCCCTGTCTTTATTAATAGTGTTACTCTCAAAGGAGCAAATTCGCACAATCTCGAGCCACTTGTGGTCCCAAAATCTGTGTGACCGGTCAACAATAACAGCTTCATCAGGAAAGATTTGATGGTTCTTCTCCCAAAAATGCTCCACCACAGCTAACCTCCCATAATCTGTGGTCTTAATTGCACTGATATGCTCCACCATACAATCTTTAAACCGACGCTTTGTTTCACCAACATAACATTCCCCTTAATCCAGGCATTTTATTTTGTATACAACCCCACTTACCCATGCCATAAGTATGGGGTCCTTAACCTTTGACACAACTGTGTGCAACCTCCACCCTGGCAGCTGCACACAGCATGTCTGGCAATCGCGCAACACCCGAGTTATGCACTCAGTTAAGCCTGCATAGTAAGGAATGTATGCAGTGGCAATGGGCATAAACAGCTCTCTGCATCTCGGATACATTTATCTATGACCCTCTGGGGGTAGCCTCATTTCCTGAGATCTGCTGAGACACATTTAATTTCTTCTTTTCTATCCTCAGAGGTGCTGCAATGAGACCCAGCCCTATCCAGTAAGGCACTATTCTTATGATGGTTTGCTTGTGCCATATTGTAATGTGTGTATTGGTCCCGGCACGTGGGTTTCCTATACACACTGGTTTTCACTGCAGGGCCCTCCCTATGTACCTACACATAAAGGAAAGGGAGGGTACCCTCTACTTCCACCTCTGACGTGAACTGAATAAACGGGGAAAAGATATTGAGGAAACTAAGCACCTCTTCCTCTCCCCCCTCCGAATAATTGCGAACATATCATTTCCATGTGTGCATGGGAAGAACAAACCCATCAAAAATCCTGGACTTGAGCTCCTCCATAGCTAAATTTGCTATGACAGCACTAATAGGGGAGCCCAACGCTGCGCTGTGAACCTGCTTATACATTGTGATTTGAAATACCATGGTGGTACTGGAGAGAGAGAGAGAGAGAGAGAGAGAGAGAGAGAGAGAGAGAGAGAGAGAGAGAGAGAGAGAGAGAGAGAGAGAGAGAGAGAGCTCCACCCCACTACAAATATCCTCCACCCTTAGCAGAGTCCTACCCCTTAGGGTATCATCTTTCTCTAATGCCACACATGCACATTTCACCCCATGGTCAATAGGAATACATGTAAACAAGGATATCACATAAAATGACACCATGGTCTCATCCTCTTCTATAACCTGATCCCTTACAAATCATACAAAGTCTGCACTATCCCTAATAGTAAAATCGGAACATCCAACATTTTATTTTATTTTATTTCAATAAAAGTTTATAACGGTTGGTGTAGTATCATTGCAGTCATTATAAACATGAACATTCCCAATCCCAGAGGCCTATTTGAAGAAAAGATGTAAAGATTGGCAGAATCATTAATGATCAGTGCTCCTTCAAGATGATTTGAACGGATTTCAAAGATAGTCATAGAAGTGGCAGCTATGTTTTAATGCTGGGGAATAGCAAAACACAAATAAATTATACACTCGGTAGGGGTGAATTAATGTTGACTGCCAAGGCTTATTTGGGTAAACTAGTCTCCGACGCCAATTTGAGTTAGGCATGTTAAATTATTCAAAACCCAAATTATAATATATATTCATCACCAAAACTCATAAAAAAAGCTTATTGTTGTAAAAAAAGCATTGTGAATTATCTCATAGTTGGCGCATGTAATAGAAAATTCTTTGCGGCAGCCAACTAAAAGTTAACTCGATTAAATCAGATGTGTTGTAACTTGCAGAATTTTGTTTGTTGTTTGTTATTTGGTTTTTAGGAGCATTAGCAACTAAGGCCATATTGCTCCGGGAATATGCAGTGGTCATTCCCTGACCTTTCCGCATCCTCTGTATTTGGTGGTGACGGGCTCGAACCCCGGTCTAATCAAGAAGCATGTGCTACGCACTGCTGCTCCTTCCCACCTGGCTACGGAGGCGCGCTACTTGCAGAATTCTCTGTATATGGATCAGTGCTGTGCATAATCTGCTGCATTGACACAGACTTTGCCATGTATGTTGAATTCAGTACTTTGTTATGAACTAAAAAGAACCGAAAACATGGATAAGAAGAGACCACTGACTGAAGAAAAGCTTCAGCTCTATGCTAATATGAGTGACTCGGAATTTGAAGAGTTTTTTGACGAGTCGTACGGTCCTGGTTCGTAGATCGATCAGATCAAATGCTCTCATATTATTCAGTGCTAAGAAAAACCATCAGATGTCTGAAAAAAACTGCATTACAAATTATAGAAATATATATATATAACGCATACACCCTTTTCCATCAAGTTACGGATTTCTCTGAATTTCGGACATTTAATGGTGGAACCCGTAACTTAACAGGAAAGTTACATTGAATCTTTGATTGGAGAAAAAATTCTAAACATTCCAAAGAAGATTAGGTCTGAACATAAAATTCATTATTTAGAATTTCAGTTGGCAATAGCACCAACTGAAAAAAACCACTGCCGACTAAGCCGTGTCGAGTATGTACGAGAAATAAAAAATGCCACAGAACAAGCTATTATTGTCCAGTGTGCTAAGAGAAGCTAGCTCTTTGTGTGAAGAAAATATTTCTTTTTGTGAATAAATTCTGTTTTCTGATGCTGTGGTTCATTTTTCATTCTTATCCCAGAAGCCATCAGTTGCACATATTTTCTACGAATATACTCGTAGCTGCACCTGAAAGGCAAGTCATAGCAGTTCGAGTTAACTCGTAGTTGGCGTCCTGAGCCAGATCGCCAAGTACAAATTAACTTGTAGTCGGCATGCATTCAACATGCTAAATACGGTGTTGAAGGAAAGGGATCTAGGAGTTACAATGTGGTCAGATATGAAGTTTTCTGACCAGTGTAAACAGGCAGCCAGGAAAGCCCATGTTGTCCTATCAATGATTTATTGAATGCTTTCCTGTAGAGATAGTGAGGTCATAATCCCACTGTATAAGGCAGTTGTAAGACCACATTTGGAATACTTTGTTCAAGTATGGAGACCTCATCTGAAAAAAGACATTGAGCTTCTTTAAAGGATCCAAAGACAGGCAACTCGAATGGTAAGATCGGCAGAAGGATGACCATATGAGGAAAAACTCTGATTAAGTAAGTTACAGAGTTTGGCAACCAGGAACCTCGGAGGTGACTTGATTGAAGTTTATAAGGCTCTGAGAGGGATTAGTAAAATAAATGATGGTGGAATTCTCACTGTTCTAAACAATTCCAGAACTAGGGGGCATAAATTCAAATTACAGAGCTTGAGGTTTAGATTAAATTGCAGGAAGTTTTCTTTTAGCCAGCGAGTCATTGATAGCTGGAACAAGTTGCCCTCACAGGCAGTTGAGGCTGACAGTTTGAACAAATTCGAAGGTCTCTTGGATACTTACCTGTGTGAGTAGGGATGCATATAATTTGGGTTTTCTTATCTACTCGGTCGGTGTTTTTTTGCTAGCGCAGCAAAAGCCTGTGGCTTCCTTACACTCTGTGGCAAACATTATTACTATTACTATTCTTTCTGAAATATTATATGCAACTGGAAGGCATTGGTCATTCCAAAATTGAACATTAACCAACAAAACAGCATTTTTGAAGAGGATAAAACAACCTGTCTGTGTTATCTGGAAAAACTTCACCCATAGTTGCCACAGGTACCCAAAATGTCTAGGAATGTAGATTATCAGTTGTCAATGTGTATGTAAGCATACACATTGACAACTATTCATTTTCATGAACAGAGATTCCATGGACAACCCTACCACCACTTTCATTATAAAAGTAAAAGGATTAATTGAAGCTATGAATCTCAAAATATTCAGTTTTCTTCTGATAGAAATTGTTTTGTGTAAATCCAAAGAATGTGCTGAAAAGGACCTGCACCATGTCAACTATGAAACATAATGAAGACAGTCTGATGGTTTTGGCATGCTTTTTGTGCATGATGTTGACCTTGTGGTTTATTGTGGTACCTTGAAAAATTGAGCAACATTGTGAGACTGGCTGTTTATGTCATTCTTTCAACATTTATGAGATTTTATGGCACAAGTTCTTACATTTCTCAACAGGACAATTCTCCATTACAAACCTGTATATGTTATAGCTTTGGGGAGAATAATGTGACATTCTGATCTGGCTGAAGATAACTATTGTGGGACAAATTGGTGAGAAATCATCCACGGAGGACAACATCATATGCCCAATTAAAAATTCTTTTGCTAGAGGAATAACAAAATATTTCTGTCAGCATGGGTCATAAATTGGTGAAAACCATGACACAAATATTACATGATGTACAAGTCAAAGGAGATGCTACATCCATAAATTAAACTATGTACATAGTGTGAAAGGCACCATTTTTAATTGTATCTCATATTGTGGCTACCTTCACAACGAGTACCAGGTATTTCACTACTTCGAATAAGTAATGCTTCTCTAGTAGAGAAGACAGCTAAGGTAAAGAAAGCCTGCATGAAAACAATGAGAAAAGTTGGATAACTTATGCGGAAAATTAGTTTCCCGACACCAGACTCTAGTGCTGCTCGCTTGGTAAAGAGACAGTAGGTGTTATCGGTCTGGAGCAGAAATCGAGAAGGATATATTGATTGACAGGTAGGCGTGGCAAACGATGAAATGATTGGTGGTGGGCATGACAGACGACAAGCTACTGTGTAGTCAATGGTCGGCATTATGATGTGTATTTACCAGTAAAGAACGGTGCATAATAGTTTTGTAATGAACGGTGAACAGGTAATAGTAGTGATGAATCTTTTAAGGTGCTGATTGATGTTATGATACGTGTGTATCCGCACGAGTGTCTTTAAAAATAAAAGTACAGTAATAAAAAATTAATATTTTGTTAATAAACAATTTATGTGCTAGTCCACCCACGATTCTAAAGAAAAAAGATTAGGTTACCCCTCCATTTTGGGAGGGGTTCAAGCTCCCATAGGATTCAAGTGGAGGTAACCTGACCTTTTTTCACCCTTAGGGCATATTGAACAGGAAAATAAAATTACAGTCATAAAAAAAATTATTTTTTTATGAATGTATTTCTAAATATGACTGATTCTAAAGAAAAAAGGTTAGGTTACCCCCTCCACTTCGGGAAGGGTTCAAGCTCTCATGGGATTCAAGTCGAGGTAACCTGACCTTTTTTTCACCATTACAAAATACTGTAATGGTGAAAAAAGGTTAGGGCATGTGCAATTAGGACAAGTTACCATTAGTGCTGCTAAAGTGATACTAAACTGATGTTATCATGTGTTGTGTTCACACACCAATCAGCACATCATTTGCTATGCCTACCTGTCAATCAATATATCGTTCTCGACTTTGCTCCGATAACACCTACCATCTGTTTACCGAGTGAGCAGCACTAGAGTGCTGTATCGGGAAACTAATTTTCCGCATAAGTTATCCAATGTTTCTCATCATTCTCATGCAGGCTTTCTTTACCTTCGCTAAGAAGAGTAATGCTATTTATTCTCAGTGGATACGACCACCCACTGATGATAGGCCAACAGCTTTGAAACGGTGCCATCTGGGTTTGTTTTAAAGATTTTACTTTGACATTTCTTAAGTTTCCCCTTAAAACACTCAACACATTAAGTCTCATTACTTGCCTCAGTTCCTTCAAAATAATTGACTAATGTGTCCATTGCACCTTGAGCTTGTGAGATTGTCAGCACTGATTTTGATTCACTTTCAATTGTCATCATATCATCATCACAATCATCATCTTTACCATCGTTATTATCATCTTCGTTGAGCACAGCATCTACAATATCACTCTCTGTAGAAAGACCACTAGTTAATAAGTTATCATCAACTTATACAAATTCATCAACGTTGTCAGTATCAAAACCTACATGCTGTTACATAGCAACATTCAGATAATGGTAAGTTGTTTTCATCATTTCCATCTTCTTCATCTACAATTGAAATTTCATTTGAATTTAATTTTGATTTCTTGAAGCAATTCAATATGGTTGTTGAAGTAACTTTGTTCCACGCATTATTCAGTAAATTTATAGAATCCAATATCGATATAGACTCGGTAAGTTGCTGTTCTCTTTGACTGATCAGATGTAGAACTAGAAATCTTTTATAAAATCCTTTCAAACTCTTGATTACAGCTATGTCCATAGGTTGTAAAATTGATGTCGCATTGGGAGGCAGAAACACTAGCTTAATGTTGGACAAATTTTGAATCCGGGGATGTGCAGGACAGTTATCAACTAACAATAAAATATTTTTCTTCTTTTTGAATAGCTCCTTATTCCATCATTTACGTATTCCCAAAAAATATCCAAAGTCATCGAAGCTTTCTTGTTTGCAGCGTAATCCACAGGAAGTTTCCTTACATTTTTGAAATACCAAGCTTTTAACGATTTTCTGATAACAAACAGTTTTTTTTTTTATCAGTTCCTGTCATATTTTCACACACGAGTACCGTCAAGTGAGATTTTTTTTCCATCAACACATTTTTCCCCTTTGAATTTAAATGTATTGTCAGGTATTAAATTATAAAAAAGTTCTGTTTTGTCGGCGTTGTTGTAGTAGTAGTAATAGAGGCATGCAATGCAAGAAAGCAAGCGTATGAGCTTATGTAGCATCAGCCAAAAAAAAAAAAAACAATTTCACACAACTGTTCCCTCTAAAAGTTTGTTCAGTTCCTCCTTGAATTTATTTAAGCTGTCAACTTCCACAACGACAGATGGAAGTTTCTTCCAGCAATTAACCACCCGCTGGCTAAAGGCAAATTTCTGTACATCTATTCTACAACTGTCTTTCCTCAATTGGAATTTATGCCCCTGTAGGTTCACAATCTGAGCAAGCAGAAGAATCCCATCAGAATTCAGCATGCTCAACCCATTCAAGGCCTTATGCACCTTAATCAGATAACCTCGCAGGTGCCTAGTCTCCAGTTGCTGCAGTTTGCACAACTTAAGCCCCTCTTGGTAAGAGAACCCCTTTGTTCCCCTCACCAATCTTGTTACCCTTCTCTGTACATGCTCATCCTTCCTAAAATGAGGCCTCTAGACCTGTATGCAGTACTCAAGGCCTGACCATTGTCTTATACAAAGGGACAACCACCTCCTTTTCCCTATTAGCAAAATTCCTGTATATCATTGACAATATCCTATGACCTGCTATAGCAGCCTGTCTGCATTGCTCTGAAAACTTCATATCTGACTGCACAATTACTCCCAGGTCTTTTTCATTTTCTACCACCCTAAGTGTAGTACCACACAGTTGGTACATTCCTCTGGGGTTACTTCTACCCATATGCAGTACTTTGCATTTGTCAATGTTAAACTTCAGATGCCATTTCTCAGCCCATCTGCCCAAATTTTCTAGATTCTGTTGCAGTAGTACAACTGTTGTAGATGTCTAACTGTTGCAGGTACTGTTGCAGGTAACTGTTGCAGGTACTTTACCCAGCCACCTAGTCCGGTCAGCCTAGTCAACTGTTGTTATACACAAAATCATTGCATTCAAATTGTTTAGCAAATTTTTTCACTTGAGCCTTCAAGATTGGACATCCAGCACTTCTTTGTGTGGTGAACCATTGAAGCAATGCTTCATCAATGTTTGTAACCTCGCACTTTCTAAATTTTTTTTTCTTTTTCAGTTATGTTCTTTTCCAGTGCCGATATGTAAACATCTTTATTCTTCCACAATGTTGATACACTTGAAGAGGACAAAGAAAACTTTTTACACACTTCAACGTTTTTTGCACCACGTTCTAACTCACGAATAATTTTGACTTTTTCGCGAATCGACAGACACTTTATTTTTTTAGTAGACATGTTTCGGAAGGAAGGATTTATTTCTAACTAATTTTACTTTAAAATGATAAAGTGATCTGCATTCAAAGTTCTTAGAACCCTGAAAGGCATACAAAGTTCTTAGAAGTCCCGAAATAAATTTATGGTTCAGTGAATACAAAAAAATCTATAAATAGGGTAATGCGACAAGCGGAACACCAATGCACTATTGTATAGCCCATCTCCAGAAGGACAAGATCATAAACCAGCCGCCAATCTGATGCAGGTGGTCATAAAGCTAAGTCTCCCCTTTCATTTTCATCTATTCCAAGAATTGGGTTTTTAAGACTACCCGAGCAATTAAGAATGTTTGCATAGTTACCAAAATATGTTTGGTATATCTGTGTAGTACGCTCATTATAACAGTGATTGATTGTACGGGAATACATGTAAATTAAAATCATTATGGCTTTTTGCTCATTACAGCCATGATCTTGTTATTTCCGTGCTCGTTATAACCAAGTTTGACTGTATAGAAGTTTACTCCATTTTCCAAAGTTGCTTGTAAAGTGAGTTGCCTGAGAGAGAGATCCTTAAAGTAGTGTTCACCTCCCAGATTGCAGTTTTCAAAGAGCAGGTCACCCTAATATTGTGCCACAAATAAACAACACTTCCAATACGAGAATTACAATTTCTTATATTTTTTATGTATAACTGTTCCATATTTTGAAGATGTTAATAGCTGTCATAACAGCTGTTTTGATGGTGTGACCAAGTAAACAGCAATTATACTTTGTATATAGAAAATGCTTAGGGTAATGTCAAGAGAGCATGTTTCATCATCACTAAAGCCTGAAAGATTAAAGCCGATGTAAAGCACATTTTTTGAAATTATTGGGGACTTTGGCCTTCATGATAGGAAACATCCCCCACTTTATTCACAAATTGATTAAAACTTGTTAAGTAAATTATGTTATTTAACCTTTTTTGATGGAAGAAGCTGTTTAACGATCACTTATTCAAAGTAACCAATTTCTGTTTTATGTTTTATTTAGGTGATATGGTATCACAATAAAAATCCTGTGAAGGAATCCAGTGATATCAATTTACTTTTTGAAGGTGATCGTTGTTCTCTGGTGATAAAAGAAGCATATCCAGAAGATAGTGGTTGGTACAGATGTGTGGCTATTAATTCAGCTGGTGAAGCTTCAAGTCAGTGCCATCTTGATATAAAATGTAGGCATTAAGAATTATATTTACATTGAATTAATTGGCTTCTGATCTGAATGTATGGATTTTATGTGGATTTCTAAGGCACAGTTTTCTTCTTAATGCCAAAGAATTGGTGGAATTTATCATTGGAAATTACATATTTCACATAATATGTAATTGCCAATTGATATAGATT
Source organism: Mastigoproctus giganteus (assembly GCF_048544385.1). Classification (NCBI taxonomy): domain Eukaryota; kingdom Metazoa; phylum Arthropoda; class Arachnida; order Uropygi; family Thelyphonidae; genus Mastigoproctus; species Mastigoproctus giganteus. Next base: position 28,198,143 of record NC_143587.1, read on the forward strand.
AATAAACATGAATTAATAAGGAATGAGAATCCTAAAAGTCTCACACACTTGCCTATCTGTGTTATGCAAGGTGTCCATAAAGTCGGGAATCAAAATAAACTGGTTTTATTTAAAAACATTTTTTATTTTATTATTTTTTTTGTTGCAGGTGCATTGAAATTATCTTGCTGTATGGACATGTAAGGTGGTCACAGAGAAAAATAGTTGCAGAGTAAAATAAGAAAAATAGTTGTAGTAACAATCATCTAGAAAAAATCCAGTATCAAAATATTTAATGAAACAGGTTCAGTTACTGATAAATCTCATTTTGGAAAAATGGGAAGTACAGCAATGAATTAAAAATGTTTTCAAAATAAAATCAGCATTTAATTTAATCACTCTGATTAAATATGTTAAAAAATCCTTAATGGGTTAATAGAGAAACAGTGTTGTAATGACTAAAACATGACTTGATTCGCATTCTTCATTATGGTATAGTGGCTTTCCCATTATAATGCTGAAGGATGTAACTCCCATTTCTTATATTATTTCTTATAGAGTCAGGAATTCAAAAATACATTTGTTACATGAAACAAGAACTTCACTAATTTATCATCTTACAGCATTTTTTCATACATTCCACTGCAAGCCAAGGAATAGTTGGACTTCATTTGTAGCAAATGTTTAACTGTTTCGATTTTGGGTCTGTTCCTCCCATCAGTCCATTGTTTTTTTAAACAGAGTGAAAGCACTCGCACAGTAGTAAGGCTTTTGTGGATTTATTGGATGATTGTTTTCTGCAGCAGCATGTTCGAGAGGCAACCAGAGGGTAATACTCTTGATATCGTTATCAACAGTGATCATTTGTGTATTAAGAATTTGCAGTTAAAGGAACCACTAGGTGGCAGTGATCACAGTATACTGATGTGGGATTTACTTAAAGATATAATTACCATCAGGGGTAAAGGAAAGGGATTTTGCTTCCGTAAAGGTGACTACAGTGGTCTCAGAATTTTTAAATTCAGTACAGTGGGATCAACTGATGATGTTACCAACAGCAAATTCTAAGTGGGAAGCATTCAAGGAATTAATCGTGGAAGCTACTAAAAGTTTCATACCTATTAAGAAATATTGTTCAAGGTTTAGGCCTAAATGGTTGTCCAATGAACTAATGAGGCTTGTGGCAGAGAAGAAAAATGCATGGGATGCAGACGACACAGAAGCCTATGGTAGATACAAGCTAGTCTGTAATCAAGTCACAAAGGAAGTTAGGCAGGCGAAGGCAGATTACGAGAAATATTTGGCAAAGGATGCTAAGAAAAACAGCAAGGATTTCTTTACTTATATAAACTCTAAAAGGAAAGGGATGAATCTGATTGGTCCACTTGATATCGATGGTTTGACTGTTGCTGATCCTGCTCAGATAGCAAACAAACTGAATGAGTATTTTGCATCTACATTCACACATGAGGAGTTATTAAGATTTGAAAATGCCAGAAGGTTATAAAATTGTAGCAGGGTGCTTAATGATTTTGTAATAACCGAGAGCAATGTGGAGGAGAAATTGTTGAAGTTAAACTTAAGAACGCACCTGGGGTGGATGGGATCTATCCAGTTATATTAAAGGAGGTGGCAAAGGAAGTAAGCAAATCCTTAGCCATAATTATGAGAGCATCCTTGGTCTCAGGGGAGGTCCCCATGGACTGGAGATATGCAAATGTATTCCCAGTTCACAAAGGGGGGAATCGAAGGGTGACACGAATAATTACAGACCAGTTAATTTAACTTCTGTTCCGGATAAAATAATGGAGTCACTGGTTAAAGATGCATTGCAGGATCATCTAGACAAGGCTGCAGCAATAATTCAGACACAACATTTGTTAAGGGAAAGTCTTGTTTGACAAATTTGATTGGATATTATGATGTGGTTACAAAGGAACTGGATGCAAAAAATTATTTTGATATCATATACTTGGAATTCAGGAAAGCTTTTGACACTGTTGCACATGGAAGACTACTGTACAAATTGGAGCAGAATGGTATTAAGGGAAAGTTGCTACAATGGATAAAAGGATGGTTGAGTGGGAGAAGACAGAGGGTGGTAATCAATGGGTGCTGCTCTTCATGGACTAATGTTATTAGTGGAGTCCCACAGGGTTCGGTGTTGGGTCCACTGTTGTTTTGCATATTTATCAATGATATTGATGAAGGTATATCAGGATTAGTGTTAAAGTTTTCAGATGATACAAAGGTTGGCAGGGTTGTTAATGACAGTAATGGCAGTGTGCTACTGCAACAGGATCTAGAAAATTTGGGGAGATGAGCTGAGAAATGGCAACTGAAGTTTAACATCGACAAATGCAAAGTAGGGTGGTAGAAAATAAAAAGACCTGGGAGTAATTGTGCAGTCAGATATGAAGTTTTCTGAGCAATGCATACAGAATGCTGCCAGTCAGGTCATGGGGTTTTGTCAATGATATACTGGAATTTTGCTAGCAGGGAAAGGGAGGTGATTGTCCCTCTGTATAAGGCAATGGTCAGGCCACACCTTGAGTACTGCATACAGGTTTGGAAGCCTCATTTTAGGAAGGATGTAGATTTGCTTGAGCGTGTACAGAGAAGGGCAACAAGATTGGTAAGGGGAATGAAGAGATTCTCTTACCAAGAGCGGCTTAAGTTGTGCAAATTGCAGTGGCTGGAGACTAGGCTTGTTTGTTTGTTATTTGGTTTTTAGGAGCATTAGCAACTAAGGCCATATTGCTCCCAGGATATGCAATGGTCATTCCCTGACCTTTCCGCATCCTCCGTATTTGGTGGTGACGGGCTCGAATCCCGGTCTAATCAAGAAGCGTGTGCTACGCACTGCTGCTCCTGCCCATTTGGCTACAGAGGTGTCTTGGAGACTAGGCACTTGTGAGGTGATCTGATTGAGGTGTATAAGGCCTTGAATGGGTTGAGAATGCTGAATTCTGATGGGAGTCTTCCACTTGTTCAGATTACGAACCTAAGGGGGCATAAATTCAAATCGCGGAAAGACAGATGTAGAATAGATGTGCGGAAATTTGCCTTTAGCCAGCGGGTGGTTAATTGCTGGAGCAAACTTCCATCTGTCGTTGTGGAAGTTGATAGATTAAATAAAGGAACTGGACAAACAAATAGAGGGAATTGTTTTGTAAATTTTTTTTTCTTTTTTTTGGCTGATGCTGCATAAAGCTCATACACTTGCATTCTTGCATCACATGCCACTACTACTACTACTACATAATTTAAAAAACTATTTTCTTGATATAAACAATGTTTATATAAAAAAATTTATTATTTTTAAACAAATTGGTCCATGTTTTTCAGTTGTAATGAACTGAAGTCTTTTGGGATGCATGGGGGAATTATTCTCCCACATGCAAAGCATGTTGGGATAATATTTCCCCATATGCTTTGGGGATAATATTTTCCCCATATGCTTTGGGGATAATATTTGTGGATAATGTTATATGAAATTATAATATTTGAGAATAATATTATGAATTGAATTAGTTCACTCACTTCATCAAATAGAAAGCCTTTTTGTAACAACTTATAAAATTTTTGCTGCTGATTTTTGGATTTCAGCATATTGGCTATCCCAGTGTTTTAAGCATTAACCAGTAGTAGATAAAGGATAATCATTAATTCTAAACTGATGTATGTATTCAAATACTGTTGAATAAAATTCAGTAAATTCTTTTGTGTAGCTGAGTGGGTATTACCTTGTAATGCTTGTAACATTGAATAAATTTAATCAAGTGTCATAGTCATTGAACTACTATATGCCAAAAGATAAAGCATAAGCATGATGGAAATGAGAGATATGAATATCCTTGCTTCTGTCTACAACAGTGATGTCCATGATGTCTCCAATCCCAGTCACCTACAGAGGGATGAACAATTTGGAAAACTCAGATCAGCAGACTTCTAAGATCTTAAAAGTGGTGTAGAAGTAGGGTGTTTTCAAAAATAGTATAGATCATTAGCATTAGCAAAGGCACATGATGCAAGAAAGCAAGCTTATACAGCATCAGTCAAAAAAAAAAAAAAAAAAAAACCCTTATTTCACCCATCCCCTCACTTCAAATGTGTTTGTCAAGTTCTGCCTTGAATTTATTTAAGCTATCAACTTCTACAACGACAGATGGATGTTTGTTCCAGCAATCAACCACCCGCTGGCTAAAAGGCAAACTTCTGCACATCTATCCTACAACTGTCTTTCCTCAATTTGAATTTATGTCCTCTCAGGGCATAAATTCAAATCATGAAAAGGTAGTACCATAGTATTAAGGGTCGGACATCATTTTGAAAAAAATCAGTGAAAATCCTGCTACTTTTAATTATTATAATCTATTATGGGCATAACTTTTCTGATAGAATTTTATTTTAAAATTTATAAATTATAAATAAGTAGTTTTTGTCTTAAACCTGCTTTAAATAATAACTGATATACAATGATTGTAATATTTTCTTCTAGCCTTCAGTGAAATGAGCACCCTGGAGAGAAGGTAAGTTGTATTTGACTTTTACTTACACAGGTATGATAACATAAGATTTTTTGGTAGCATTTTCACTGCTTACTGATGTCATACACATTAACCACTGCAGTTTTCTTTATATAGTTTAATATTTTTTATAAAAATCCCAAACATGAAAGGTATTAGAACCTACAGTGTTTAGTAACATGCATGGATGGAAGGTTAAGGAGATGAAAGAAGATACTTGTTGACATTATACTTGAATTTCTGTAAGATTGTAATTTTCAAGAAATATATATGAAGGGAGGTTGTTCCAGAAAATGGAAGTTTTTCCTTCTCACAGAAGTTGGTTCTGTGAGTTGGAAATTGGACAGTAAAAGGATGCTGACTGGTTGTGGTTCCGTTTTTGGACTGGTTTGGAAGAGAGAGGATGAATTATAGAAAAATGGATGTATCTATAGAAAAAGTCTCTCCATTCTCTGTGAGACAGAGAATGGAGAGACTTTGTAAGAGATGGATCATTAAGTCTAGAAGCCTGAGAAAGGTTAAGGGGGCACTGTCCCAGTTTTGGGAACTGCATTCCACGTAGAGTAGATTTCAGATTTGTACAGGGAGAGTAGCTGTTTAGAAGAAAAGTTGCCAAGAGAAAAGAGAAAACCCAGTTTTTTAGAAGCAGAGGAAGTAATATTTGTGATGTGCTTATGCCAAGATAAATTAGAAGTCAGGATAATCCCTAATAGATATATGTGATCTTGTCTTGTCAGCACATGCTTCTTGATTAGACCGGGGTTCGAGCCCGTCACCACCAAATACGGAGGATGCGGAAAGGTCAGAGAATGACCACCGCATATCCCAGAGCAATATGGCCCTTAGTTGCTAATGCTCCTAAAAAACCAAATAACAAATAACAACTTGTCTTGTCTGTAAATCTGAGTGTTGCCATTTCAACAGTAAAACAAATCCCTGGTCAGAATTTAAAGAATGTATGCCATGCATCGACAAATTAAGCAGTATTGCTGTCTCGAAAGAGACAATTAAAAATCTCCCTTCTATCGCAGGACATGACAATATACCGAACTTCATGATCAAAATCGCTAGTGTCTACATTCTAGACCTTCTGGTCTTCTTTTTCAATCAGGTCATAAATAACAACTTTTTTCCCCCAGAATGGGCTCACTACAAAATTTTCCTGCTACCGAAATGCAAAAACATCAAAAGCAACAAAGACATCAGGCCAATATCAATCTCATCCTCTGTACTAAAACTCCTAGAGAGAAATATGTTACCAACAGTGAGGAAGCAACTCTTCCCAATACATCATAACCAGATTCACTATGGAATTATTGGAAGATCCACATTGACCAACCTCCTTGCAACAAACCAAATAATCCTGAAGGCTCTCGATTCTAAAAATCAAATCAATATAATTTACACAGACATCAGCTCTGTGTTCGATGCGGTCTCCACACACTCTCTCCTGAAACTCCTAGAACAGTTTTACCTCATTAACAGATCTATTAAATCTCTTTGCCATCCTCCTCAAAGAAAGGGTCCTGATAGCAGACTTCAAAAACAAATCCTATCAGGCCATTTGCTCAACTGGAATCCCTCAGGGTGGGACACTATCGGCAATAATGTTCTCCACAATCCTCCAACTGTTCCTACTAACCCATAAGCATGTAATGTCTTATGCAGACGATGTTAAAATCATTGCCACCTCAAACTCAAGTCAATCAGCTAAATGCACTGAAGAGCTGATCTGTAACACCCTCCAAGAGTTTGCTTCCTACCTTAAATCTTTCAATCTCACACTTAACCCCACAAAATTCAGTCACCTCAAAATCTCGCTTAAAAAGAGCATCTTTCCAATAACCACCTCCCTGAATTCCCAAACAATTCCTATCATAACCGATCATATGGATCTGGGAATTTTCTATGACTCAGAATTCAACTTCACTACTCATCTGAACTACTTGTCCAAAAAACTCACAAGAGCCATTTGGCTGGCAAAATAAAACCTTCAACATATACACTCTGCCCATATTATAATACAGTTCTTTTCCAAAATCATCAAGCCAAAAATTCTCTATGCTTGTCCTATCTGGGCCAGTGTGACCAATGCAAATTTCAAAAAATCTCTTCCCTTGAGTACTGATTTCTTAAATGGACTTTCTTCATGTCCAGCTATGAACCTGTCTCTTCCCGAACTTTCATGGTTGACTGCCTAAACTACTCCGACATTCAATCTCGTACAACAACCTTTCTTTCTTTACAAAACTGTACAACATTAATTGTCCAGAAATTTGGGAAGTTATAGCTTGGAGTATCCCCAGGAAAGCAGCAAGATCCAAAACAACTCTAGTCCCTTTACTAAACCGACTCCGTTTAATCGAAAGGCACTTCCCATTCAACACGCTGCTCTTTGTCAATGGTTTGAATATAGACCAGGTCTTAATAGCCCAAAACAGAGCTCTCCTGTCACAAGCAGCTAAACTCATACTAACGAATCTCCACTAAACTAAATATAACCACAATGTTATATATCCTTCCTTTCCATTCATCCTGACTTTACAGTCTAGATATCTAGGGGAGCACACACCTTCCACTCATCAGATGACGCCGGTATTTTATGTTTTCTTGAATTGCAGTTCTCGTGCATTAACTGATCTTGAGAATTTAGTGATAGCCAAGTCACGCAGTTGTGTGCACTTAATGTCAACTACATGTGTCAATAATTTTGCCTGTCCTATTAATTGTACTCTATTCTAATTATATGCATCTTTATGCTTTACTGTAAGTCCTATAGCTGTTGCATTAGTGGTCCCAGGGCAAGCTCATCATTGTCAGCATGTTTTTTGTACTGTATTGATGCTACATCTCCACATTGCCACGCTGGTCAGGCACTTTGCCCAGGATGCCTCTTGGACAAACCTGCAGCCACTTGCTTGTCTGGAGCTGTTGTCTCTATGCATTGTAGGAACAAGTGACTGAGAGCTAATAAAAGGAATTTTACTTATTGTAATTTCTTACATGATTACAATCTGCAATGTCATCCTTGATAGAGTTGCCTCTGTTTGATTCTAGTTCTATGATTGGAACTGTCCATTTAGACCTGGGTGATAGATATAGCTTCCAGTAATGCCCATATTTATAGGACTATCTTGCATCATATTTCAGATAGTCTGTCTCCTCTTAATGGGAATAATTTATAACTCATATTTTCTCATAATTGTAAATTAACAAGCCTCTTCTCTGTCTTCAATGTATGTTTGTTTATTAGGAGTTGTAGGCATACACTCTTTTACTCAGTGTTATATATATAATTATTTAGTTTACTTATATATACATAATTTTCTCCACCTACTTTTAATTTTATCAGGTAACTATAAGTTATCCTTGGGCCTCTGACTGCATATACAAGTCCAGGGATTTTCGAATTTGCTAGAAATGAGTGAGACAACTGACAAAACACAAGTAAATTGCAACATGTTTAATTCTAGGAAACTGACTCATGTACATACAAATTTTTCACTAAATTTATAATACAGGCACCTCCACTGGGATGTACAGTTACAAAAGTTCTTTACTATATCTCATTACCAGGAAGATTTATTTACAGTTCCTTTAAAACATCAATTGTGTTTTTTCTTCCACCTCACAGGCTAATCAAGTCATTCACAGTTAGGATTTCAGAATGCCTTTCTCCTTTCCCCAGGACTATATCTTGACTAGGTATAATAATACTAACAGTACTTACAATTATTTGTCTCCTTCTTCAGGTTGGGCCAGCTCCTTGATTTTAGGACGACTTTCCATTATGGTCTTCAAATTGGATTCCTTTGTTCTGTACCAAAAAAAAAAAAAAACTGGAATTTGTGGATTGGTCACTCGCACACAAAAGCCTTGCTAGTGTGCGAGTGACCAATCCACAAATTCCAGTCAATATCTGGGAAATTAAAATCCCCCATTATAAGACTCTCTGATTTACTGGCCCACTCTATTTTCCTGTACAATATCTTATTATACTCATCAGAGTCATTAGGCCTATAGCACACTCCTACTCTCAATTTTGGATACATATAAATTTTTGGATACATATACAAAGCATCGGATATATATAAATTAACAGGTGACACGGAGGCCTATGATGGATATGAGCTGGCCAGTGGCCGGGTCGCAGGGGGGGTTGGGCGGGCAAAGGTAGATTGCAGGAAGTCTTTGCAAAGGATGCAAAAAAAAAAAACAGCAAGGAGTTCTTTACTTATGTGGACTCTGGAGGGAGGGGGATGAATCGGATTGGTCCGCTTGATATCGATGGTTCGGCTGTTGATGATCCCGCTCAGGTGGCTAACGGACTAAAAGAATGTTTTGCATCTGCATTCGCGCATGAGGGGTTATTCAGCGAGGGGAATGCCAGAGGTGTATTCAAATCTGGCAGTAAGGTGGATGATCTTGTGGTGGATGAGAGTAAGGTGGAGGAGAGGTTGTTGAGGATAAACGCGGGAAGGGCGCCTGGGGTGGATGGAATCTATCCAGTTATATTGAAGGAGGCAGCAAAGGAAGTAAGCGGGCCCTTAACCATAGTTATGGGAGCTTCCTTGGATTCAGGGGAGGTGGCCATGGACTGAAGATGTGCAAATGTGACCCTAGTCCGCAAAGGAGGATTAGAGGGGGACACAAGTGGTTACAGACGTGTTAGTTTAACTTCTGTTCCAGGGGAATTGGTGGAGGCACTGGTTGGGGAGGCGCTGCGGGATCATCTAGACGAGGCTTCAGCATTCTCGGAAACAGCATGGGTTTGTTAAGTTTCTGAAGTCTTGTCTGACCGATTTGATTGGATGCTGTGATGTGGTTGCAGGGGAGCTGGATTCAGGGAGTGATTTTGATGTTGTATGTTTGTATCTTGGAAGGGCTTTTGGTGCTGTTGCGCATGGGGGGCTGCTGAGCAGACTGGAGCGGTGTGGCACTGGAGGTAGGTTGCTGCTATGGATGGGGGGATGGTTGAGTGGGGGAGGACAGAGAGTGGTGATCAATGGACACTGCTTTTCATGGACTGGTGTATTAGTGGAGTCTCCCAGGGTTAAATGTTGGTTCCATTGGGTTCTGTGTTTATGGGTGATATTGATGATGGTATATCATGCTTAGTGTTCAAGTTTGCGGACGATACAAGGGTCGGCAGGGTTGTTAATGGCACTAATGACAGTACGCTGGTGCAGCAGGATCTGGAAGGGTTGAGCAGATGGGCTGGGGGGTGGCAACTGAAGTTTGGCATTGACGGGTGTGAGGTGCTGCATGTGGGAAGCAGTAATCCCAGAGTAACGGGATTACTGCTGTGTGGTATAGAGTGAAAAGGACCTGGGGGTGATTGTTCAGGCGGATGTGGGGTTTTCTGAGCAGTGCAGACGGTTTGCAGGAGTACCTCATGGTGTCTTGTCAATTTTTCTAGGATGGATAAGGAGGTGATTGTCCTCTTGTATAGGGCAATGGTCGGGCCACACCTTGAGTGCTGTATGCAGGTCTGGAGGCCTCATTTTGGGAGGGATGTTGAGCTGTTTTAATGAGTGCAGAGAGGGGCAGCGGGATTGGTGGGTGGAACAAAGGGTTGCTCTTATGAAGAAGGGCTTGAATTTTGTAAATTGCAGTGTCTTGAGACTGGGCACCTGTGAGGTGATCTGATTGATGTGTATGGGGCCTTGAATGGTTTGAGCATGCTCAATGCTGATGGGATTATTTCTCTTGCTCAGAATAATTGCCTGAGAGGACATAAATTCAAATTGAGGAAGGACAGTTGTAGGAAAGATGTGCGGAAGTTTGCCTTTGGTCAGCAGGTGGCTGATTGCTGGAACAAACTTCCATTTGTCACTGTAGAAGTTGACAGCTTAAACAGATTCAAGGCAGAACTAGACAAACATTTGGAGTGAGTGGATGGGTGAAATGAGAAGAGAGTGTGTGTGTGTTTTTTTTTTTTGGCTGATGCTATATTAGCTTGCTTTCTTTTGTCATGTGCTAATGCTAATGCTAATTGTGCAGTCAGATATGAAGTTTTCTGAGCAATGTAAACAGGCTGCCAAATCAGTTCATGGGGTCTTGTCAATGATATACAGGAATTTTGCTTGCAGGGATAAGGAGGTGATTATTCCCTTATATAAGGGAATAATGGTCAGGCCATATCTTGAGTAATGCATTCTGGTCTGCAGGCCTCATTTTAGGAAAGATGTAGAGCTGCTGGAATGAGTAATATAGAGAAGATCATGTGATTGGTGAAGGGAACAAAGGGATGCTCTTACCAAGAAAGGTTTCAATTCTGAAAATTGCAGCACCTCGAAACCTAGGCACCTGCAAGGTGATCTGATTGAAGAGTTTAAGGCTTTGAATGGATTGGGCAAGCTCAATGCTGATGGAATTCTTCCTCTTGCTCGGACCACACACAAATTCAAATTGAGGAAGGTTGGTTGCAGAACAGATGTGCAGGAGTTTGCGTTTAGCCAGCAAGCGGTTGATTTCGGCTGATGCAGCATAAGCCTCAGGCTTCCTTGCACCATATGGCTAATAATAATAATAATAATAACTCACCGACCAACTCACTCTAATATGGCCTACTGACTCTAAAACCACTAACTCTCTCTGAAAACTACCAACTCACTCTAAAACGACTAATAACTCTCTAAATCCACCAACTCACTATAAACGACCAACTCTCTCTCTCTCTCTCTCTCTCTCTCTCTCTCTCTCTCTCTCTCTCTCTCTCTCTCCCCCCAAACCACCAACTCACTCTAAACCACAAACTCTCTCTACGTTTCCCGCCGAACAAATCCTTATATATCCCATTTGGTCCTAAATTCTCCCCCACCCCTTATTTTAATATAATCCCTGATTAATTCCTTCGTCCTGGACCTTCTCCGTTTCTCCATACTCCTGGCTCGGACTTTTTCGAAGAATTCTGACCTTCTTTCTGTGGGTCGAAGTTCACTGTCCTTCTGAGAAATTTTCCTCGCCCTTAAGCACCTTCCTAACGGTTAATAGCTGATCCTATTTTAATCTTTCATTGATGGGTATAATTAAATGTTAACCGAATCAGTCTAATTTGTAAGAATATATTCCAATGTTAAATGGATATATATTATTATTATTATTTTATTTTATTTATTTATTTTTATTTTTTTTTTTTAGTAAATCAATGCTTACAGAGTCCATATGTGAATAACCTCATTTTATTTAATTGCAATTTTTATTTTTCTAGTCATCATATATCAATGCTGTCTGAGAGAATAACTACTGCTCCCCTGTTTGTAAAATTGCTACTTGATACAACCGTAGAAGAAGGTAATTGTGTACAACTGCAGTGCAAGGTAGCTGGACAACCTTTACCTACCGTAACATGGTATAAGGATGGACAAAAGATTGAAGATTCTAAAGATTATCAGGTACTTCTAAGCTACCCAGTGAATAAAAGTATATGTTTCACCAAACTCTCGCTCACATTCATCAGTACATCACATCTGTAAATTTTAGGTATTCTTTCGTAGGTTTGCTTGCTTTTCAGGATGGAGAAATATAAGTTTCTAGGACAAAAATCTCTGCACCCCTTTCCCAATATTGACTAATTCTACCAAGGTGTGTAAAAGGCCTGTTAAATTTCTTTCCATCAAGAAGCATTTCCCAACTTTGGCCATTGATGGGAATGATTTTTTCTGTAGTATGAAAGAGAGATTATGCAGCAGCACTATCCACTGTACTGCTACCTGAAAGGACCTAACATTACTGTCCTAGTCATTAATGCAGAATGGCACATTTAAAAGTAACCGCTCTGTATACCTTTATTACCTGTAGGTTACTTTAATGTTCCACCCTGTACTGACATGAAATTATATTGAGATATTTTTACTATATGCGTGAATGTCTATACAGGGTGTTTCAAAAATGATTGTCAGTAATTTAAAGGTGAAAAGTACAAACTAAAATAAGCAAAAAAGTCCCAGTGGACATTGGGCCTCAAATGAACCATTTTCGAGATAATGCACCTTTTCTGTTAAGATCTGCCACTGACTATGAAAGCACTAGTTTAGCAAAAGGCTGTGAACCCTTTGCTAAGGGTGGTTGTATTAAACATAAGATAATACATTTTTAATTTTTGGTTTCAACACCACAGGATTTTACAGATGTTACATGTTACAAGAGGTGTTCAAAATGCTGTCCTTGCATCCGTACACAGCTTTGTAGTCTTCTCTGCATTGAGTTGTGAATCCTCTCAGGAATTCCTGGGTCATTTCTGATTTGCTGAAAGGCTTCTTCAACCTGATGCCGTAATTCCTCAACTGTGTTAATGCCAGAAGTGTACACCAAGCTTTTTACATGACCCCAGATACAACAAAAATCCATTGGATTTAAGTCTGGTGATCTGGGAGGCCACATTACAGGCCCACCTCTACCTATCCACCATTGACCATACCTTCTAGTTAGATACCAAGTCACAACTCGAGCAAAATGTGCCAGTGCACCATCATGCATAAACCACATGTTCTGACGTTGCTGAAGTGGAACATTATCATCATCATCAAGGAGGTCTGGAAGAACATTCTGCAGGAACTGAAGGTACAACTCTCCTGTTAGCCTGTTTGGCAGAAAGTGTAGTCCAATTAGACGGTCTCCTAGTAGTCCTGCCCAGACATTCAACAAGAAACATTGCTGATGTCGTGACTTGTGAATTGCATTAGGATTTTCGTCAGACCAAACCTGACAGTTATGAAAATTAAAAATACCATCACGAGTAAACCCAGCTTCGTCAGTGAACAAAACATTGTTTAAAAATTAGGGGCTGTTGTTGCATCCACTGGCAGAAGTTCACTCTGGGAGGGTAATCTGTATTGCTGAGACCTTGTACATGCTGGATATGGTAGGGGTACAGTAATTGGCAATGTAAAATTAACCACACACTGCTCTGACTCAGTACATGCTCTTGCAGAGCAACCCTCCTTGTCAAAATTCCTGGATTTTGTTCTATTCTTTCTAACACCCTTTCCTCGACATCAGTGTTATGCTTCTGGGCCTACCTGCTCGTATTCCATGTGCGAAGTGCCCATGTTCTCTAAGGCGTTGATGTACCCTGATGGATGTGCACCTGTTGGGTTGCCTTCAGCAGAGAAATGCTTCTTGGTACAAACGTGCAGCCTCAAGTGCACTGCCATTGGCTTTACCATACATGAAGTGCATGTCTACGTACTCTTCATTACTGTAACCTCTTTCTATGTTGACTATCCTTTGACAAGTACTAGTATGCCTGCTACATCTCAGAGCATTGAGAGAGGGGAAAGGGAGAGAATGAGCATAACATAACCTAAACAAACAAGTGTCAGCATTGAGAGAGGGGAATGGGAGAGAATGAGCAAAACCGAACCTAAACAAACAAGTGTCAGTGGTGGATCCCAACTCTGTACAGTTCATCTTGTCAGTGGTGGATCCCAACTCTGTACAGTTCATCTTGTCAGTGGTGGATTCCAACTAGAAATGTGCAGTATCTCAAAAACGTTTCACTTAAGGATCCATGTTTACCAGGCTTTTTTTGCATATTGTAATCTGTACAGTTCACCTTTAAATTATTGACCATCACTTTTGAAACACCCTGTATAACACCACTTGATCATTATGCCAACAGACTAAGTGAACTGCTAAATAATTAAATAAATAAATTTTTATTTTGTTTATTGAAACAACCATTTAGCCCGAGGAGTTTTAATACATGCAATTTTACAGAGAAACATACATTTTTGTATTGCATCGTGCCAATGTATCTCATTGGAGCATCATACACTTCTGTATGTCATTTATAATGTTGTATAAGACATGCTCATAATGTTTCTGCATTCAATTGGAATTTTTATATCTCTTGGGAGAAAATATTAGAAACAATGTACAGTATCCTGATATCCTGCATTTTCATAATTTAACTTCTGACCTTTTTTGTTGATTTAAGAGATGTTTACTCAACTATATTAGTACAGTGGAAAATTTGTGTATATTTCTGGGATGGAAGTAGTAAATTGGATATACAGTATATTATTGAGTATTTCTTTTTTAATCTGTTTGTCCGTATTAAGTTAATATTTTGAATATTTAATATAACAGAAACAATGTGGCCTACAAAATAAATTAGTGATACTGAGGGCTATTTTTCCAAGGTATTTGGCAATCAATGGAATTTCAGTTGACATATTATGGCTTTTATAAATTCAAGATAGAACAAACTTCCCTACAAACTGCCTACAGAAACACTATTTTTAAACAAATAGCATCATTAAAAAGCTAGTCTGCTTTTTTTTTTTTTTTTTAAATGAGTTGCTACTCTGACAGCCTGTGTTTTGGGACTTGCTGGGCTTATATAGTGGGCAGTCTCAATTAGCAAATCTTTGATGATTTGTGATTAATTAAGTAGTTCTATGTAAATTGTCATGCAGAAGATAAGACTTAAATTTTTAATAGACTATGGCCTTTGAAATAAATTAGTAATTTCATATTTCACAGGCCATGTAGTCTTTGTTATATTAAATATTCAAAGTTTACTGCTTGGCAACTCAGTATTATTAATTTAAGTTACTATTAGCAGCCTAAAGTTACTAGAGGGGATACTTTCATGTAAATAGTAATTCACTCTATTTTCTTCAATTACAGATTAATTTTGATCGATATGGCTGTGCTACTCTTAGTATCCTGATGGTTAGCTGTGAAAACAAGGGACTTTATCAAGTAAAAGCCTCTAACACAGCAGGCCATGCACAGTGCTACTGTAGATTGAATGTGACACCTAAAAAAAAGCCTTCACTCACTTTTGGTGAGACCCCACCCCACTTTGAAGTGTTTCTGGAAAATCAACGTGTTAGGCAAGGCAAAGAAGCAAAATTTCAATGTGTAATTACTGGAAGACCTATTCCTCAGGTAAATTTTTTTACATTTTGTCTCTGTTAACTATATACTATTTTTAATTGATAAATATAACATTATATCATCTACTGGATTATTTACGACATTATATTTCTCTTTCAGATTCTGTAAAAAAATTTGTTTTAAAAACCAAAATTGGGGATTTCAACTTATCTTTTAAAAATATGAAAAGATGTGTTTAAATGCCAAAATCACCTTTTAAGTTCAGAAGAGAGTGGATATCACTTTTCTTCAAGACAGTTTTTTTTGAGACAGTTTCTCAGAAACTGTCTTGAACTTTTTATGTGGGAGGTTTAAGTGATACCACTCCATGGATTATTGTTTGGTGTGCCCACATTTCATGATCACTGAGAACTCATGAAAGGAAGCTTCTTTATCTGCCTTATGTTGTACTTTTAATCACAGAGGCAATTTCCTTTCTCTGAAGTTTGTGGTCTGGTGTTAATTGTCATGGAACAAATTGTAAAAACACCTTTATATAACCCAGGTATTATTGCATTTACACTTCCAACTGTGGTGCATTAATTGATGAGCATGGTGAGAGATTCCACAGGACATCTCAGTGATGGAGAAGCAATACCAAGGAAAATGGAACTCTGCAATGCTACTAGCTGACTATTACTAGACTGACTGTGATAAGAGATGCCCAAGATGTGGGGTACAAATGACAGGCAAAGAAGAGGAGAAAATGTGAATAAAGTGATTTTATATATTTTACTGATTAATGTGATTTAATTATTTTTTTCAATAACTAAAGATATATCAATTCTTATAATTTTAAATTGTTTTGTAAAGTTTTTTTATAATATAACAAGTTTTTCAATATAAGATATATTAGTATTAGTATTAGCAATGGCCACATGATGCAAGGAAGCCTATGGCTTATGCTGCACCAGCCAAAAAAAAAAAAAAAATAATAATAATAATAAATAAAATAAAATAAAAAACAAAAAATAAAAAAATATAAAATAAAAAAATAAAATAATAAAATAATAATAATAAGAAGAAAATTTTAAAAATATATAATTAATAAGAGAAAAGGAAATAGACAACCTATGCATTTCTCTTCTCCCATAGGTAATTATCCAGCTGACCTTTGAACTTCACCAAACTGTCAGCCTCTACCACCCACGTAGGTAATTTATAACTCGCTGCCATGAGAGTTATAAATTACTTGCATATAAAACTTCCTACAATCCAGTCTAAGCATCTCCCCCTGTAACTTGAAATTATGGCCCCTAGTTCTAAAATCATTTATAACCATGAAAATTTCATCCTCATTCATTTTACTTATGCTTCTCAGAGCCTTAAACATCTCAATCAAACATCTCAACCATGAAAATTTCATGCTCATTCGTTTTACTTATGCCTCTCAGAGCCTTAAACATCTCAATCAAGTCTTCTCTGAGGTGCCTAGTTTGCAAACTCTGCAACCTACTTATTTGAAGTCTTTCCTCATATGGACGTCCTTTTGTCGATCTCACCAAGCGAGTTACCCATCTTTGGACCTGTTCAAGAAGCGCATTGTCTTTCTTTAGGTGCACTCTCCATACTTGAACACAGTATTCCAAGTGTGGTCTAACAATAGCCTTATATAATGGGATTATGATGTCCTTATTTCTACTAGCAATTGTTCAATAAATCATTGATAGAATACCATGGGCCTTCTTTGCAACCAGTCTACAATGCTCGGAGAACTTCATGTCTGACCATATTGTAATACCCAACTCCCTTTCCTCCACTACCAGCTTTAGTTCAACTCCACCAATTGTATAAGTTATTTTGGGGTTACTGTTTCCCAGGTGCAATAACTTACACTTTGCTGGATTAAAGCATAGCTGCTATTTTTCTGACCATCCCTCAAGTCTATCTAGGTCAGTCTGAAGAAGCTCTGCTTGGCCGTGGTCATTAACTACTCTACCAATCTTTACATCATCTGCAAATTTAGACATCATGCCCTCTATCCCTTCATCGATGTCATTTATGAAAATCAAAAACAACAGTGGTCCTAATACTGATCCTTGGGGAATCCCACTTCTTACATCAACCCAATCTGAGGAATAACCATTTATCACAACCCTCTGCCTCCTGTCCTAAAGCCATCCAGCTATCCATCTAAGGATTTTCCCTGTGATTCCAACCTATTCCAACTTATAATGTAACCGCTCATGCGGGACCGAGTCAAATGCTTTGCTGAAATCCAAATAAACAACGTCGAAATTATTTCCTAAATCCAGCTCTTGAGTGACCCTGTCAAAATAGCAAACCAGATTAGTTAAACATGATTTTCCTTTTACAAAACCATGCTGAGTATCCTTCAGAATTCCATTGCTATCTAAATGATCCTAAATTCCACTCTTGATCATTGTCTCAATGATTTTCCCTGCTATTGAACTTAGACCAACCGGCCGGTAATTTTCCACTTCACTCTTAGCTGCCCTTATGTATTGTAGATATGTTGGCACTTTTCCAATCCAACAGAATCACTCCCAAGTCCAGTGATGCCCTCATATGTTCAATGGTTCAATGCACTCACTTGCTGCCTCTCTTAAGATTATAGGGTATATGCCATCAACCCCAGGAAACTTTTGAGCTTGTAGGCTCAAACGTTTTTTCATTAAATAAAGATGTGAAATTTTAACATCGTTAATTACATTTTTTCAACTTCACTCCCATAATTTCTTATTGACACAAAAGGTTTTTCTTCTGTAAATATTGATGCAAAGTAACTGTTGAGTTCATTTGCAACATCAACTGGAGTGTCTAATACTATCCCATGTCCATTGCATGTGGTCTGATCTGGATTGTCCTTCTCTTCTTTGCATTTATATATGTGAAGAATTTCTGATCCCCACTCTTTGCTCTTTTTGCCAGTGATATATTAAAAAAGTATTGTGGATGTTCTTTATTTATCTCATTTTAGGCCTACATTGCATATTTTATAGAATATAAGACATAGCAGGTATTTTCACAACTTGAGAAAAATTAATTTTTTAATTTCTTTCTTCAAAGAAACAAAAAAAAAAATCAAAATTTGTTGACATGTGAAATCTAACCCTATTTATTACTATTTTTTAATGAAAATTTAAATGTTCATATTTATCATTTTTCAGGTGGAATGGTTTTTCAAAGGTTCTCCAATAACCATAGATAAGGATTACAGAATTAGTAAGAGTGGCAGTGGACATACCTTAGTAATTCCACAAGTTAAATCCTATCATGCAGGAAGGTACACAGTTACTGCAGAAAATGATAGTGGAAAAGCGACTTCATCTGCTCTATTAGCTGTGGAAGGCAAGTATCTAATACTCTTTCATGGAACCAGAAGAGTATTGAATTCTTGATAATAAACTAACCAATCCTCCCCTAAACATTACACCACCACTTTCATTCCAAACTTACTTTTAGTGTTATGTAAATGCTCTACAATTGCTGTAGAGTCATTTTAAAAATTACTGAATTTCTCCTAATACTCAACTAAATCCCTCTCTCCCCCAAACTTGAATTGTTGCAGGTGCAATTCAGACATTTTTATAATGGATAACTGTTGCTGTGAATGTTAGATGATAAGTCAAGTTGACAGTGCTGAATTTTTATCATTGTGGTTTTTTTACCAAAATGTTAGTAAATTATGTGTGGCCAACTGTCTTAAGAGTGGGAAAACACACAGAATATTATTTCTTTGAAAGGTGGGTAATACATCCAGTGAAAGCTTGATCAGTGAGTGAGGTCCAACAAAATGGCCAGCAAGTAGCCGTGACCTAACCATATGATTTCTTATTGGGATAGGGAAAAGAAGAGGTTTACATGAACAAACCCCAAACTTTGGATGAATTTGAATAATAAATCAATGCAAGTTATAGCAGGTTCCATGGGACTTTTTTCAGAGAGCAGCAGCAACAAGGTAGTGTTGGAGTCCAACTACATAAATGTGTCAAAAATGAAGTGGACGTATAATGGTGTGAGGTATATCAAATGAAATGGCATAAAATTAAATCCTCCATATATATATATACAAAGGGTACTAGGAAAGTTTTGCAATATGACGCAACAATGAATCACAGGAAGCTGCTTGTTGCTGCATGTTGAGACATGTTCATACGTGCATAGTAGCCACCGCGCCAAGTCGATGGGCTCAGTTATTCATTAGTAGTGAGAGTGTAAAGTGCTTGCGATGGCATCGTGGTCACGAAATGAGATAAGGCCAGTTTAGCGGTATAATTTCGTGCGTGGTTTAACCATAGACCAGTGCTTAAAAGAAATGACTCTTGCACTAGATGATGATTGTCCACATCGTACAACGATATTCAGGTGGTATAGAGAATTCCAAAGGGGAAATTTCACTCTGGAGGATTCTGAGAGGCCGGGAAGGCCACGAATGTCAGTTATGGAGGAAAACGTTACTGCTGTGAGGAAAATGCTTGACGAAAACAGGCGAGTGACCTACCAACAGATAGAGGATACTTTGGGTCTAAATGCACCAGCAATTCGTTCGATTCTGCAAGATCATTTGCACGTGAAGAAACTTTGTTCTCTCTGGGTGCCGCATCAACTGACTGAAGAGCAGATGACACGACGTGTGACTTGGTGCCGGGAGATGTTAAAAAAGTTTGATAAGGGACAATCTCGGTATGTGAACAACATCGTGACAGGTGACGAGACTTGGCTGTACTATTACGATCTGCCGACCAAGGCTCAAAACAAAGTTTGGGTCTTTGATGATGACGACACACCCGTAATTGTCAGAAAATCCCGATCTGTAAAGAAGAAAATGATAGCTGTATTTTTCAAATCGAGTGGAATTGTGGAACGTGTCGTTTTGGACACGCAGAAGACAGTCACAGCTAAGTGGTATACTGAACAATGCCTGCCTAAAGTCATTGGATCTATGAAGAACCTGCGGCCAAAGTCAAGAATGGACACCTGGTACCTCCATCACGATAATGCTCCAGCTCACCGCGCCAAAGCCTGCATCGAATATTTGACCACGACAGGACTGAAACTTCTCGAGCATCCTCCCTACAGTCCAGACCTTGCTCCCTGCGACTTTGCACTGTTGCCGCATGTGAAAATGAAGCTAAAAGGGAGGCGGTTTTCCAGTGATGAGGACCTTCTACGGGCTTGGGACAACGAGTGTGCTTTACTCCCTAGTGAAACTTGGCAGAACTGGTTTAAAGATTGGTTTCGGAGGATGGAGAGGTGTATTGAATGTAGAGGAAATTACTTTGAAAAAATTAAATAAACAAAGCTGTATTGCAAAACTTTCCTAGTACCCTTTGTATAAATATAAACAAAGCCAGATCAGAAAGTCTCAAATCAGATGTCTCTAATGCTTTTTTTTGCTTCAAAAATGCTTTTTTTTTTCTTTGTCTTCAAAAGTTACAAAATAACTTAAATGTTTATTGTACAAAGTAATTTTCAAAACCCTGTTACAAGGAATGTACCATTATACTTATATGCCACGTCTTCAGTACTGCATACAGGTCTGGAGGCCTCATTTTAGGAAGGATGTAGAGTTGTTTGAGCATGTACAGAGAAGGGTAACAAGATTAGCGAGGGGAACGAAGGAGTTCTCTTACAAAGAAAGGCTTAAGTTCTGAAAATTGCAGTGACTGAACACTAGGCACCTGCGAGGTGATCTGACTGAGGTGTTTAAGGCCTTGAATGGGTTGAGCACATTGAATTCTGATGGGATTCTTCTGCTTGCTCAGATTACAAACCTGAGAGGGCATAAATTCAAATTGAGGAAAGACAGTTATAGAATAGATGTGCAGAAATTTGCCTTTAGCCAGTGGGTGGTTAATTGCTGGAAGAAACTTCCATCTGTCATTGTGGAAGTTGATAGCTTAAATAAATTCAAGGAGGAACTGGACAAACTTTTAAAGGGAATGGATGTGTGAAAATTTTTTTTTTTTGGGCTGGTGCTACATAAGCTCACTTGCTTTCTTGCCTCTATTACTACTACTACTTTCAACACCATTATTGCACTGCTGATAAACCTCAATATTTTGAAGGAAATGTTTTCCTGCAAAATATTGCTTAAGGTGAGAAAACATATGGAAATCTGAAGGTATTAAATCAGAGTTGTATTGAGGATATTGTAATGTGTCTTATCCAGTCTATTCCAACTCATCTGCTTAATACTCTATGGAAATCAGTTCTTAATTGATGATATTCCAAGCTGCACCATAAGAAATATTAAGCATTTCACTGGTGATTTTTGCAGTTACATGATAATCCGACTTCAGCAGCATTAACAGAAGTGACTGATATTCATGGACACAACTTGCTCATTCCTTCTTTAAACAATCAACACCACTTATGATAATTTTTATGAACTCTTTTCAGATGTTGCTGCTTCATCACACAGCCATAATTTCTTCGTGGATTTCTGTTGGTATATTGCTTTTAGCCAATAAGAAATAGATGATATCTCACACTTTTTTTTGTGTACACATCTATGTGATTGGCCATACCCAACACATCACTTCACGGTCAAATCTGAAGGAAATCAGACAGATTCAGTTTCATCTAATTTTTCACAGGGTATGCCATGAATATTCAAAATTATTTTTCTGTATCACAGCTGTTTTAAATTACAGCATTGGAGATCTGTATCCCCCCTTTATATTATACTCCCCCTTCATATTTAAATAACTTCTGAAGAATTAACATTACTCCTCTAATCCTTTAGTCTTAGCCAGAAGAACTCTTCAGCAAAGTGATTTATATCTTTATAAGTGAATATAGCATTTTCCCATAATATCATAATATTTTTTCATAATTTTAAAATGTAATTTTGTTTAGAATATAAGAGTGAATTATTTTCCTTTTTGTCGCCTCCGTAGCCAGGTGGGTAGGAGCAGCAGTGCATAGCACACACTTCTTGATTAGACCGGGGTTCGAGCCCATGACCACCAAATACGGAGGATGCAGAAAGGTCAGGGAATGACCACCGATATCTCTGGAGCAATATGGCCTTAGTTACTAATGCTCCTAAAAACCAAATAAACAAACAACAACAAACATTTTCCTTTTTATATATTTATTATAGCCACCAAATATAATTGTGTTAAATTAAATCAAATACTTTTACTTTCAAGCATACCAAGCTGACTGAGTAATTTCTAGCTTTTTGAGCACCTATATATATTTGAGCATCTGGAAGATATTTGCTTTGTAATTTCAGCTGTGTTTGGGGGTGGAGGGGACAAAGAATTTATTGTAGCTTATACAGATTTGAAATTAATTAAATTACAAATAAGACCATGGACTCAGATTTGATTTTTTTTTTTTTTTTCGGAATTATTGCTCTTGGATGTATTTATATATAAATTAAAGCCAATTAAAATACTTCATTCTTGTCTCTAAGTGATAACGTGATGCCAAGTTGAAGAAGAAGATTGCACAGCTATATCTCCTTAGGCTGCTACATATATAAAACAGTATCTCTGATGTTTTTTATTTTTTTTTTTCATTGTGAAACAAACAGCTTTTTTTTGAGGTCTTCAGAATGAAAATCTGCTTATGGAAGTTTAAGTGTGTTTTAATTATATTTAATAGCATTGTATAATATGCAAGATAAATATACAGTGTTTTTCAGAAGTCAGTTTAAAAGCTGAAAACTAGAGACCAGCAGATAATCAATTGCAACACATACTTTTGTTGACTGTGTGCTCTTACCAAATGTGTTTTTAATATTCAAAAATCTTATAATAATTCAACAACCAGCATATTTTATTTAAAACAGAAATATACAAAAAATTATACAATAGGCTGATCAAGCTTATACAATAGGCTGATCAAGAAGTACATTTTTAAGTTCATATGATAGAAAAGGTTATTTCCTGACAAAAAACTTACCGAACACATCTAGGATATTAATAATAGAAAATAAATGACAAATAGGATTCACTGGAACAGATGAAAAGGATGCTGTTAGCTGTTATATAAGCACTCTCTTACAACAATAAAATAAATCTTACAGTAATATTTGCCTATTGACAAACTTCAAAAACTATATTGCCAAGAATATGCCAATATTAATAGTCAGACATGTAAATATGAATGCATTTAAAATTTTATTTATTAACTTATTTATATTAAATTTTTCCTACTTATTAACTTATTTACTTATATTAAAATTTTATCTTACTTTCCCATGTTTAAAACTCAAAAAATTTCAAATTGCCATTGTGTAATATTTTTGGTTCTTTAATGCTAATTAGGAAAGATCATTCATGCTATTTGAAAAAATTTTATACTGTTCATGTAAATCAATAATATTTACAAAATTTTTATTGTTTTATCTTTAATTTTTTCCAGAGCCATTTGGTGAGGTATCTTTAATTAATGGACTAGAAAACAAGAGGTAATTGCTGCATAATTTGAAACCTAATGGTGATTTTTTTTGATATATGGTATTTAGATGTTACCTGAAAGCAGAACATATAAAACATGTGTGGATTGAATCTGTATTTTAACCTCTTAATTTAAGAAGTTAATGAAATAGCCACACAAGTCTAGCTCTGGCAGCCAAGAGGTTATTAAAGCTATTATGGTTATGTCTGAGGCCTCTGTGCAGTTGCATCAGTGGTATTTCTAATGGTATGCTATATTAATTATGACAAAAAAAGTTACAATATTTTAATTCTGAAAAAAATTGCTGATAAACTTTTTGAATCATAATGGTATTGACATACACTTTGCACTGCACCTTTCAAATTTTTAAGATGTTCTGGCTCTAATCTTGTGCATCCTGTAAAACTAGTTATTTGACAAGAATATATATTAGTATTAGTAATGGCCACACTGTGCAAGAAAGCCTATGGCTTATGCTGCACCAGCCAAAAAAAAAAAAAAAAAAACGAATAAAACAATAATTAATAAAAAAACCAAAAAAAAAAAACCTAATAATTAATAAAAGAAAAGGAAATTTAACCTATCATCCTATGCATTTCCCTCACCTGAAGGTACTATCCAGATGTCCTTTGAATTTCCCCAAACTACCAGCCTCTACCACCCATGCAGGCAACTTATTCCAGTAATTTATAACTCGCTGGCTAAAATAAAACTTCCTGCAGTCCAATCTAAACATCTCCTCCCGTAACTTGAATTTATGTCCCCTAGTTCTAGCATCATTTATAATCTTGAAAATTTCATCCTCATTCATTTTACTGATGCCTCTCAGAGCCTTAAACACCTCAATCAAATCTCCTCTAAGGTGTCTAGTTTCCAAACTCTGCAAACCACATATTCGAAGTCTTTCTTCATAAGGATGCCCTTTTGCCGATCTCACAAGGCGAGTTACCCGTCTTTGCACCCTTTCAAGAAGCTCGATGTCTTTCTTTAGGTGCGGTCTCCATGAACACAGTATTCCAAGTGTGGTCTAACAAAAGCCTTATATAATGGGATTATCACGTCCCTATCTCTACTTGCAAAAGTTCGATAGGACACCATGGGCCTTCCTTGCTACCTGTTTACAATGCTCAGAGAATTTCGTCTGACTGTATCCTAACACCCAAGTTATGATACTGGGTTTAGTTGAACTCCACCAAGTGAATAAGTTATTTTGGGATTACTGTTTCCCAGGTGTAATACCTTACACTTTGTTGGATTAAAGCATAGCTGCCATTTTTCTGACCATTCCTGAAGTCTATCTAGGTCTCTCTGAAGAAGCTTTGCTTGACAGTGATCATTAACTATTCTACCAATTTTAACATCATCTGCAAATTTAGACATCACACCATCTATCCCTTCATCAATGTCGTTTATGAAAATTAAAAACAACAGTGGTCCTAATACTGATCCTTGGGGAACCCCACTTCTTACATCAACCCAATCTGAGGAATATCCATTTATCACAACCCTCTGCCTCCTGCCCTGAAGCCATTCTGCTATCCATCTAAGGATTTTCCCAGTGATTCCAACCTGTTCCAGCTTATAAAGCAACCGCTCATGTGGGACTGAGTCAAAAGCTTTGCTGAAACCTAAATAAACAATGTTGAAATTATTTCCTAAATCCAGCTCATGAGTGACCCTTTCAAAATAGCAAACCAGATTTGTTAAACATGATTTTCCCTTTACAAAACCATGCTGAGTATCCTTGAGAATTTCAATTCTATCCAAATAATCCTGAATCCCACCCTTGATCATTGCCTCCATGATTTTCCCTACCACTGAAGTCAGACTGACAGGTCGATAATTTCCCACTTCACTCTTAGAACCACCCTTATGTATGGGAGATACAATGGCATTTTTCAAATCCAACGGAATCTCCCCAGAGTCTAGTGATGCTCGCATAATTAGCCTAATGGTTCAATGCACTCACTTGCCGCCTCCCTTAAGATTATAGGGTATATTCCATCAACTCCAGGAGCCTTACTGGCCTGTAGGCTCGAAAGTTTTTTCATTAAATAATCTTGCGAAATTTCAATATCATTAATTACATATTTTTCAACTTTGCTCCCACAATTTCCCATTGCCACAAAAGGTTTTTCATCTGTAAATATCGAGGCAAAATAACTGTTGAGTTCATCTGCAATGGCAGCTGGTGAAGGTCCAATCTGTCCTGCTCTTCTTAGCATTTACATATATGTGAAGAATTCCTTATCACCCCTCTTTGCTCTGTGTGCTAGCAATTTCTCATAAACTGCCTTTGCCTGTTGAACCTTTTCTGTGGCTCTATTACAGATCATCTTGTAGCTGTTAAAGGCTTCGGTATATATTATTAATTGTATTCAGTGGTCACATGACTTGAACTATGGTCAACTTAAATACATGCACTGCTGCACTTTCACATTGACTCCAACTCTGTATATACTTTTAATTAATAACTATTGCTATCTTTTTCATAATTAACAGAGTTCTTTCAATCTGTCAATTATGATAAAAGCAGCAACATATTTTTCAAGGATATTTTTTCCTTTCAATGAGCAATGCTTAGTCAACCATTACACACATTATTTTTCTATATTTTCTTTAGCATTCATTCCATACACACGACCAAAGCAATGTCTTCGCTAGAAACTAGCAGCGGCACTATGAACAAGACTACAGAAGTAACTCGAATGGAAAATCATAGTGTACAGCATATTTCTAATGTCAGGCTTCACTCAACTGAAGAAGACTTTCAAGAGGTAGGTAGTAGTAATAGTAATGGTAATAGTAGAGGCATGTGATGCAAGGAAACAAGCTTATGTAGCATCAGCCAAAAAAAAAAAAAAAAAAATATTCACACATTCATTCCCTCTAAACCAGGGGTGGGCAACTTTTTTCGTCAGCGGGCCGAATGAAATTTTCATATCATGATGCGGGCTGAATGAAATTTTCGCATCATGATGTGGGCCGGAATAGATTGAACGATTTAATAAAAAAAATCAGAACCTAAAAAATGTTTTATTACTTGAATTACCAAATTATTAATGTATTTTTAAAAAAAATATCTGAATGTCCAATTATCATTGAAAATGCGGCATTCGGCATCAATTTTTCTTTTTTTTTTAATTGGCTCATTTTATGGGCTATAAATTATATTAAATTAAAAATTGTAATAATTAGAAAAGGCATAAAACATAAAATATCTCGCACCAATATTATTTTTTTCAATAAGAAGTCAAACCCAAAGGAACTTCGTTCGATCGATGCTACAATAATAATTAGGAAATAACTCTTTGACGCTGCGTAGAATCACTTGGTTACTGTTGTATTGGCCGCGATTCCCGATTGAACCTAATTAAGCCGAACGTTTACGGCGAGTGTAGTCAGGTATGGATTTTCTATATTTATGCATTTACCGAGGGGGCCGGATGTGGCCCGCGGGGCGGCTGTTGCCCACTCCTGCTCTAAACCTTTGTTTCCTTCTTGAATTTATTTAAGCTATCAACTTCCACAAAAACAGATGGAAGTTTGTTCCAGAAATCAACTACCCGCTGGCTAAAGACAAATTTCCGTACATCTGTTCTACAAGTGTCTTTCCTCAATTTGAATTTATGCCTCCTCAAGTTTGAAATCTGAG
Source organism: Mastigoproctus giganteus (assembly GCF_048544385.1). Lineage (NCBI taxonomy): Eukaryota > Metazoa > Arthropoda > Arachnida > Uropygi > Thelyphonidae > Mastigoproctus > Mastigoproctus giganteus. The sequence goes on from NC_143587.1 coordinate 28,225,575, forward strand.
CAATCAGAATTGAGCCTGCTCAACCCATTCAAGGCCTTATACACTTTGCTCTTGGTTATTACAAAATCCATTAGCTCCCTGTTACAATTTGATAAACTTGCATTCTCCTCCCTTAATAACACCTCATGTGTGAATGTAGATGCAGAATACTCATTCAGATTGTCAGCTATCTGAGCAGGATCATCAACAGTCAAACTATCAATATCAAGTGGACCAATCTGATTCATCCTTCCTTCTAGAGTTTATATATAACTAAAGTTCTTGCTGTTTTTCTTAGCATCCTTTGCCAAAGATTTCTCATAATCATCCTTCGCTTGCCTAATCTCCTTCTTGACTTGATTACAGACTTATGTCTACCATAGGCTTATGTGTCACCTGATAATTTATATGCATCCCATGCATTTTTCTTTCTTTGTTATGAGTCTCATTAGTTCATCTGACATCCATTTAGGCCTAAACGTTGAACAGTATTTCTTAATCGGAATGAAAAGCCTAGTAGCTTCCATGATTACTTCCTTGAATGCATCCCATTTAGAATTTGCTGTTGGTAACATCATCAGTTAGTTCCACTGTAAATGGCATCCAATTATATCTTAACAAAGCAAAGTTCTCCCAGTTTTAGAGATTAAGAATTTTAATAGACTAATTATAACAGACAGTAACTTTGGCTGAAGGAGACCATCCATTTGTCCAGATATGAAGCCATATTTTAAATGCCAGACACTGTAAAATTATTATTATATGTTTTTAGTTAATAAAACAAAAGTCTATTTTACTGAACCTTCTACACATATGGAGACTGTTAAGTCTTTAGTGCAAAATATGTTCTGTTAAGTCTTTAGTGCAAAATATCTCCTACTGATGTCCTCTCATTTCATTACCACTTTTATATTTTGTGATGGCCGAAGGTCGCTAAGTGAGGCTACCTGTTTTTGTTGTCTAATGATGGAACAAAATAGTTCTGAAACTGGTCACAACAATGCTTTTAAGTTTTTAATGAATAATTAATTCACCTACTGGGTGATGTTATTTGATTAAAAGCAATATTACATTAGGTCGACCTGTGGATAATGTAGTCATTTCTAAAAAGCCTAAGTCCAAGCTCTGTCACTGTCACAAGAGGGACAACTTGTCTCCCACCAGCAGCATAGATAGAAATATGGAATGCAGTGTAAATGTTATTTCTGAAACTGTTTCAATACCTGTGTTGAAATAGTACCAGTTTCTTTACTTGATTAAAGAAAACTTTACTTGATTTTTATTTTTAATATACTAACTAAAATTTGCACTTGTAGAAATGAAAGTTCTCATCCCTGACTGACTTTCCCACACTAGACTACATTGCTTTCGTGGCTTGTAATGGTATTGCTCTCACAAAATTCGAAAAACAAACTGAAAAATAAAATCTTATATTAAATTCATTAATTCAGATTCATTTTTCAAATTTATTTGTTAAATTAACTTTCATTATCCTTCAATGTGGTTAGCCGGCAAAGGAGATGAGGTAGTTTCAACAAGCACATGATTGACTTTTCACTGGTGCTTCCAAAATTCTTTATAAACTAGGAAATGTGAAATGTGAAAACTAGGAAAAAAAAGCAGTGCAATGTGAAAAAACAAACAAAAGCAAAATCTTTTCTCTGAGAAGATATTATTTAATAGCCAATTTGTGAAAGTGGTGTAGCATTAAGTGGTATAGGGAAATCAGCGAAGGATTGAACATTTGTTTTAATAAGTGTAATTTAAGGCTTTGAATGGAATTGAACAAGCTCATTACTGATGGCATTGTTCCTTATGCTCAGGCTACACACATAAGGGAGCATCAATTCAAATTAGAAAGGATGGTTGCAGGATAGATGTGCAGAGGCTGCCTTCAGCCAGCAGGTGGTTGATTGTTGGAACAAATTTCCATCTGGTGCTGTGAGAGTGGTCAGTTTGAATAAATTCAAGGAAGAACTGAACAAATTATTGGAGGGGATGAACAAGTGATGTGGGAAGGTTCTTTTTTTTTTGGCTAATGCCTTATAAGCTTGCTTTCTTGTTACTACTGCTAATAATAATAATATTTAGTTTACTATTATCTTAGAAATATGGCAAAGGGTTTATGCAGTATACAGCCAAGTTGGTTTTAAAGCTAAGTTTAAAAGTGCCTTGTATAAAGCTTTGGTCCTATTTGAATGAATACACCATATTAACAGACCTTTGGGAAATTGTGTGTGACTGATCTGAAAGGGCTTAGAGCAAGCTTTTCAAATGCTCACTTAGAAAAGACAGTCTGCCTCTAAAGGAGAAATTGAAAATAATTATTAGTGTATGTTATATTTAGAGAAATTATTAATCCTCGCATCTTGTTTTTCAATTCAATTACATCACATTAATTATTTCATTAAAATGTCTTTCCTAATAGGTAAATGGTGGGACATCTAGACTGCACAGTATGATCAACAGGGGATCAAGCTCACCTCTATCTATTGAATTACCATCAACGCTAGTTACTACTACATTAAGGCCTTCTGGAACCTCTCCTAGGTTTGTAATTCCCCTTAATTGTGCCCTTGTTAAAGAAGGAGAGGTGATCAAGCTCGAGGGACAGATTGAAGGTAAGAATAAATGTTATATAATTTTTTCATATAATATTAATTAGTTTTTTAGGCTAGTTTGGTTCATCACCTTGATTTTTTGTCATTTAAATTTTTATAAAGAAATAATTTGTCTTCTTTCATATAGGTTAGTGCAAAAGCATCATTTTAACATAGTCATCTACCAAAGTAATTAAATTAATTAATTAAATTGGCATCATTTTGGTTATATCATATTGTGAATGCCTTCACAACGAGTTGCCATGGTATTGTACTACCTCGAATAAATAACGCTTCACCAGTGGAGAGTCACTACTATGACAGTCTGTTTTGTATATTAATGGTCTTTCTTTCAGAAAGCAGTAGATTATTTTTAATAAATGGCAGATGCCCTTTGCAAATGGTGTGGTATTGCACTACTTTTAGTAATATGATACCAGGACAACTTGTTATGAAGAAATTTTTTTTTTGCTTTAAGTGATAAAACCTTATTGCATTAACCAGGCAGTTGAAATGCTGCTGGCCATAAAAATGCATTAAAGGACCAACCAGTCCTCCACACTTCATATAATTAAATGAAAGTTGCTGCATCGGTGTTGTTTGTAAGTGCAGTAATCCTGCTGAAAAAATGAAAAACTTGAGTTCATTGCTAATTATTAATAAAATAGTTGCTAATTTCCAGTCATCTTGTGACTTTCTGACTCCTACCATGCCATAAATATAATCTCACACTGCAAACTTTGTAAGCTATTGTGTGTTCACTTTAAAGTGGTTGGAGTATTTTAAGAATTTTTATGGCTTAAAATGTGATCTTCACCCTGATAGAAGCAGTTTGTGTAGGGGGGGGACAAAAATACCTAAACAATGTGGCAATAATGTTGGGATGGGAGCAATACAGATATTTGCACTGGGCACTATGAGTTAAAAGTTAATTTCAGTGGTACAAGATCAATTTAGTGATCCAGTCCTGCTAAGTGTAAAAAATGAAACTCTAGAGAATATTGATTTTAATGACATCATTGACCAATTTGCACCATTAAAGGGCTAGGAAACTTGATCTTTTTAGATTTTATTTTTATTTATAGCTTAATACAGTATAATCAATGTATTCATCTTTAATAAAGATGAATACATTATTTTTTTTTTTTACCCCTCATTGTGTGAACAGTATTTTATGTTTGTGAATGGTTCTTTGTGAATGAAAACAGTAATAATTATTTTTGTATTTAAATAATTGAAAACACAAATATATTGCATTGTCCTGGGTATCATATAATCTCACTACACCTCTGTTATCTGCCTTGGACTTCAAAATTCAGGAATCAGTTTAATCAGGGGTGTAAGGGGGTTGTCTGCTATTATTAATAAACTGTAAACCTCTTGCTAACAACTGAAATTCAGTATATGATTGTTGTCTTAACTACTCATGCATTAGCACTCTAAACAGTATGCTAATGAGAGTGTCTTCCACACTATAATTTAATATTACTTCTTTATTTACAGGTTCCCCAGAACCCAGTATAAAATGGCTTAAAAATGATGTAGAATTACCCACTTATAAACCAGGGATGACAATTAGTTTTTCTAATGGGAAAGCTTGTCTTAGGATCTCTAGAGCAAAGCAAAGTGATTCAGGCTCCTATACTTGCTCTGCCACCAACTCAGCAGGCACTGCTACCTGTACAGCTGATGTCCTTGTCAGAAGTAAGTGAAACCTCAGCTTAGAACAAATAATAGTTACCATAATTAATAGAGCTGTTTATACGAGATTTATTTTAATTTGGACATTATTTTAGTTTGAACATTATTATGCGATCATCAAATTTGCCAGCTTCACTCTTACATAAGCATGTAATTATTTATATTTTTGCACCATTTTCTTCTGTTTTAAATTAAACATAGGTTTTATAAATACTGTATTTCAGAAATTAAACCTAAGTTTTATAAATAAAGAAGTGAAAAAGGTATCTGTATCTGTATTATAATAGTCAATATGGTTGTTTCTCAGAATTATCATATCCATTTATATGAGGGGCATTCAATTCAATATGTTATCTACTTTGACTCTAAATGTGTTTGAGATTTAAAAAACTAATTTGATCATACTCGCATGTGTCTGTATTTTATTTGGACAGGTCTAGCTCAATACAATGAAGCATGGAAAAACAGAAGCGATTTAAAGTAGCCAACCCAAAAGAAAAAATGGATGTCAACAAAACTAGAGCCTCGGGCCATAAAATTTTTTACAAAAGATGGGAATGGAACAAAGTTTATTCAAATGCATGAAAACTGTATATGGTAATTCTACACCTCATGAATATCAGATAAAATTTTGGCCTAGGTAATTTAAATGGGATTGAGAATCCATGTGGTTCTAATTGGGACAACCAACAGAAGTGACAACTCCAGAAATGCATAAAAAAATTGAAGACTTGGTTATATGCAGGATAGACATTATTAAATTGTCCATGATTGCCAAAGAATGTAATATTTCAGAGGGATTAGTACTGACCATTCTCCATGAATACTTGGGTAAAGGTCAGCTCTCAATGGGCACTAAGAATGCTCACAACTTTTTAGAAACAGTGCAGAGCTCAAATTGGTGAGGAAACTTTGTGTATACATGATGTAGATCCCCAAAAATTTTCCAAGACTTATAACTGGTGATAAAACATGGATTCATCTGGGATCCAGAAAAAAAAGAGAAGTCCATACAGTGGAAACACCATGGATTGCCACTGCTTAAAAAAAATTCAGGAAAACAGTCACTGGATTTGCCTATTCTACTGTTCTCAAATATTAAAAGGGGCCATAAAAAACAGGGAAGGGAATAATTGACATGGGGTACCTTGTTTATTTATGACAGGGCCATTGTACACAAGTCCCATAAAGAAATTGCTGCTCTGAGAGATTTCAGATTCTAGGAGTTAAATCACCTACAGATCCTAGGGACAAGATCTGAGCTGTAGGGCTCAGATCTTGTCCCTAGTGATTATTTCCTCTTCATAAATTGGAAGAAACACTTGCACAGACATCAATTTTCAGTAATCTCGAGGAAGCTGTAAATGGCTTTTTCAGAACCAAGAACAGACTTTTTTTTACCCAGGTATTTGCTCCTTGATCTCAAATGGAGGAGACATTGAATTTAAGGGGATATATATTGAGAAAAAAATTTTAAAAATTAGGTTATGTTGTTTCTTCATTACCAAGGTAGATAACTTTTTATTGAGTAACCCTTGTATAATAATTCTTATTGGTTTCTCTGTTGGCACAGAGAAGCTACAAATAGGGTTCTTCTAGTAAAGAAATAGGATATCTCCTATTGAATATAAAGTAAAATATGAGATGAAATTTTGATATATGTGTACCCAATTAGCTACAAAATATTAAATTGTATTTAATACAATACAATTTCTTTGCTCCATAGAATGGAGCAAAGAAAGGAAATCAGTTTGCCAATCACTTATCAGACTGATATCCAGTAAAACAGGCCATCAAAAGCTGCACTTTTTCCCCAATTCTAAAAACTGTGGATGATGATTTTTGTATTGAGCAAGATTATGATCTCACTATGCAGTCCACATGCAAAACAGTCAAATCATTTAAACTTTTTTTTAATCATTATGTGATTTGCACCACTTCACCTTGCTCTTCTTTCAAATCTCCAAACTTTGGGAATACTTTTATGTTTGAAATCTAACATCATAAAATCTAAAAATAATCTAGTGATGAAATTCGACAACTGAGTTGATCTTGCTGATATTAAACAACCAGTAAATTTTGGCAAAAGTCCAACTTTATTGTTTCAGTTTTAAAATCTTCCACTAAGCACTGACATTTACTTAAAAATTATTTCATTTAGAAGACTACAACCAGAACCAAAACTGGAGTTTGCAATGGCCAGTGCAGAGCCAATGCACGAAGGTAGCATCACACTTTGTATCCCATATTTTGTTAACCTATGCAGGGCTTCTCTTAGTGTGGAAACAGGTGTACCCTGCACACCCACTAGGGCCAGTGCTGACTACAACCATCTGAATGCTGCAGTATGCTTTCTTGCATGTATAAACTAGTCTCTACATACTTTGTTAATTCATATAATAAAAATATAATCTTTATTATTCATTAAATACAACAGTAATTTTTTATACTATCTCTCTATTGCAGTTAACTGTACACCTCCTGAGTTTGTTCGTCTTCTTGAAGCCAAAGGTTACAAGCCAGGAGAGAGTATCCACCTTGAGGTAGAAGTGAGTGGCGAACCACTGCCTAATGTCGAATGGCTTCATAATAACATACCTATGGAACATAACGTTGAACAACAAATAACATCAAATGGAGCAATTCACTCTCTATTCATTCCTAGTGCTTCACCAGAACATTCTGGAAAAGTGACAGTAAAAGCCACAAATGATGGTGGAGAAGCTCGATGCACTGCAGACCTATTAGTGAGTGACAGCATTTCAGCAACTACCTATAGGACCACTGCATATAAAGAAATGACTGTGAATAGAATGGAGCAAAGAAAGGAAATCAGTTTGCCAATCACTTATCAGGCTGACATCCAGTAAAACAAAGTTAATATTTAACTAATGACTTTTTTTTTTTTAAATATATGAAGAGCATCGAGGTAAAGGATACTAACAGTTTGCCTGTCTTTTCAATTATCTGAAATGCAGTTTTTGTACAATAAATGCTATTTTTTTTTTCTAATGAGTAAGTCTCATCAATATAATCATTATGTTAATATTTATTAGTGTCCTTAACTGGTGTGATGTTTCAATCTGTATACTGCCACAAAAATTGCATGGCCTATTATTAATCAAGCACTGTTTTTTGTTTCATTATTTACCATCATAATGATGTAAAACCCTTCTTATCTGGCAGCTGTCTCAAAGTATATGAAAATTTCTCTCTGTTTTTTTTTTTTTTTTTTTTTGCAAGAGTACACACAAATTAACATTTTGTTATGTGGACTCGTGGGAGTACTTATATAAATTTATGTTTTCCGAGGTCTTTTCGTATGCAATTGAAATCAGGAAATAGTAGACACAGTTGTAATAGATGGCAGAATGAAAATAGTCTGAAAATCAAAAGAGCAAAATCGTGCCTGTTAGCCATTGTTGTACAATTTAGGTATAAAAAAGCCTAAAAAATTTAAATATTAAAAAATCTTTAATTTTATATATGTAATATTTAAAAATACATCATCTTCATATGTTATGTAAATAATGTACTGCATTGCAAGCCATTTTAGATGGAAGCATCATATAGAATAATTTTCAATTTGCTGATTCTGTTCACCTTTACTGACAATTAAAATTATTTACATGTATCCTCCCACCCACAACAAATATTTCACAACACAGTTGTAGCATGTTATTTTCACATTTAATGAGAGCTGTTATTCACAAGATGCTTTTCAGGTCTTATATCTTAAACGTGAAATTATCACATTTTCTGGACAATAAGGCACTTTTTCATCTGAAAAATGTTACCTAAGATTATACTGCATTGTTGTTATTTGGTTTTTAGGAGCATTAGCAACTAAGGCCATATTGCTCCGGGATATGCGGTGGTCATTCCCCCAACTTTCCACATCCTCCGTATTTGGTGGTGACGGGCTCAAACCCCGGTCTAATCAAGAAGTGTGTGTGTGCTACGCACTGCTGCTCCTTCCCAGCTGGCTACGGAGGCGCCTAAATTATATTGCCTTATGGCCTGAAGGTGTATGCACCTACTATACACACACATGGCAATGTCTTTATCTTTAGCCATGACTATAGGCAGTAAGGTCAGAACATCCAGATCCCTTTTAAAAAGGCTTATCTATTTTATTGAGACTATTTCAGATCATACATAACAGGGGCAACAATAAGGATGATTGCTAAATTAAACGTGGAGTTAGTTGTAGCCAACTGCAGTCATTGGACATCTCAATTAACAAATCCTTTAAATTATTCTTGTGTGAGGAGTGAACCAAAATGGATGGAGCCACCATTTTGACACCAAAAGGATGAATGGAGTGACCAACCATTATCCAGGTATGTGAATGGGTGAAAAATTAGTGGGGGAATTAGTGAAACACAAGACAGTTGCAAGCTTTCAAGAAATGTGGAATCAGTAATACCCTTGACGGCCCTAAAGATGATGCACTCTTTGGAGAAAGTGAAAGTTCAGACCATAACATTAATAATGAAGAGTATGATGACATTATTGGTATCATAAGATGAGAAAAAGCTTCATTTTACATTGACATTCTTTCAACATAAAATGACGAAATGGAAAAATTCACTTGTGAATTTTTTTCAACTATATACAATAAAATATTTTTTCCCCAAAATTTTCCTTTTAAAGTGTGGGTACATCTCATCTGGAAAATATGTTATTTCCATATGCCTACATTTTTATAGTTAAACTGGCCACTACAGCATTCTAAATCAAAGGCAATGTGTTTTATGACACAAGTACACAGCCTTCAATTTATTTTCAACTTCATAAGGATAAAGTATGCTTTAAATAAGGAAAAAAAAAAAAAAAAAGACCAAGCAATATGACCACATATAAACTCAATAAAATTGAGAAAATTTGCTTTCCTCCTTACCAACACCTGCGTTCTCTTGATATCAGTTCATGAAGTCCACAGGTAAAGCAAAAGTTCATCAGTCCAGAAACTGCAAGTTCAATCTACACCTATGCTAGTCCCCCTCTCTCCCCCCAGCCATACAGAGTGCTCAACAGTGGCAGTGGATGTCCCAACACACTATGCACATTAATTGCTTACTGCACTAAAGCAGGAAGCAAGGTATGTTCAAACCTAGCCATGTGTGAGCAAATTTTATCTTCTGATCTTGGATTCTTAAGAAGATTAAGATGTTACATCTTAGAGAACAGAGCATTTAGGGTTTCACCTTGTTGTGTTCTGCGATTTCACAGAAGTGGTATACTTCTATGAAGCTGTCTTACTTAAATTTATAGCCTACCCACAGCACCACCTAAAGTGTGAGACAAGCTGTGAATAATGTTTATTAACTATTAACTGTCTCCGTGAGTGAATGTGTTTGTATGTGGGCTTCCGATAATCAATTTCCGACAGGGATGGGCTCTGTCGAATGAGCTTATCATTAAATTTTGTAAAAATGAAAACTTAAATGCTTCTAAATATTAATTTATTCTTATTTAGAATTTACCTCAGAACATTAGAGTAAAATTGTCAAAAATCAAACTAAATTTTTTTTTAAATCAAAAAAATAATAAACACTTAATAAAAATTGTTTAAAAATAAACTGGTAAATTTTTTTTTAAATTTTTTATTTTGAAGAAATAATATCATCTACATTTATTTAAGCATAAGTTAATTTTATTTCATCGATTCTAGAACTGAATTTCAAAAGAATTTTAGTTTTAGCTTTTGTAAACTGAACTCAGATAACAATGGCTGACAGATGCAATGATTTTGAAATCTATTTTTGTACTGCGATCTATTAAAGTTGTATCTATTGCTAGTTTGAAACACAGATAACAAGTGGCAGCATGTGCTAGACAATTTTAAAACAATTCATACATTAGTGGACACAATTTGAATGTGTTGACTAATGTATGTGGACACATTCAAATCTATGCTAACTGCAGTAAAATAACTGCAATTGCTGCTGTGGATAAAGGGATGGTTGAGTCGGGGAGGACAGAGAGTTTAATCAATGGGCATTGCTGCTCTTCATGGACTGGTGTTATTAGTGGAGACCCCCAGAGTTCGGTGTTAGGCCCATTGTTGTTTTCTGTATTTGTTAATGATGTTGATGAAGGTATATCAGGCTTAATATCCAGGATTGCAGATCATACACAGGTTAGCAGGGTTGTTAATGACAGTATGCTACTGCAACAGGATCTAGAGAAGTTGGGCAGATGGGCTGGGGTTTTACATTGACAAATGTCAGGTGCTGCATGTGGATAGCAGTAACTCCAGAGTAATGCACCAACTGTGTGGTACTACACTCGGGTAGTGGAGAATGAAAAAGACCTGAGAGTAATTGTGCAGTCAGATATGAAGTTCTCTGAGCAATGCAGACAGGCTGCCAGGACAGCTCATGGGGTATTTGTTAGTGATATACAGGAATTTTGCTAGCAGGGATAGGGAGGTGATTGTCCTTTTATATAGGGTAGTAGTCAGACTGCACCTTGAGTACTGCATACAGGTCTGGAGGCCTCATTTTAGGAAGGATTTAGAGCTGCTAGAACAAGTTTTTTTTTTTTTTTTTTATTTGGTAGTTATTGGTGCATCGGCTTCTGTGGCCATAATGCACCTCCCAAGGTTTTTGCAGTACTTTGATCCAATCCCGAGGCGGGATTCAAACCCGCGACCTTTGGGTTGCCAGGAAGGCGCTTTTACCCACCCAGCTAGCCCGGTCGGCTCTAGAACAAGTACAGAAAAGGACAGCAAGGTTGGTGGGGTGGAACAAAGAGGGTGCTATACCCAAGAAAGGCTTCAGTTCTGCAAATTGCAGCATCTGTAGACTGGTCACCTGAGAGGTAATCCGATTGAGGTGTTTAAGGCTTTGAATGGTTTGAGCAAGCTCAATGCTGATGAGATTCTTCCTCTTGCTGAGATTACACACTTTGAGAGGGGGCATGAATTCGAATTGAAGAAAGTATTCTCATTGCAGAATAGACATGCAGAAATTTGCCTTTAGCCAGCAAGTGGTTGATTGCTGGAACAAACTTCCTTCTGTCATTGTGGACAGTTGATAGCTTAAATAAATTCAAGGAAGGACTAGACAAACGTTTGGAGGAATGGTTAGGTGAAATGGGAAGTGTATTTTTGGCTAAGGTAAAGAAAGACAACACGAGAACCATGGGAAACCTCTGGTAACTTACTGGGAAAATTGGTTTGCTTCTACTGCACTCTAGCACTGCTTGCTCGGTAAACAGACAGTAGGTGGTATCAGTCTGGAGCAGAAGTCGAGAACGATATATTGATTGGCACGTAGGTGCGACATGCGATGAAACGATTGGTGATGGGTGTGGCAGACGGCTAAACACTGTAGTCATTTGTTGACATTATGATGTTTATTTATGAGTAGAGAATGGTGCATAATTAGTTTTGTAATGAATGGTAAACAGGTAATACTAGCGATGATGATAAAGATGTAAGAAATTTGTAAGGAAAATAAAACCTTGCTTGATTTTTTGATGAAAACTAAATTAATAAGATCGAAATTGTACTGTTTTAAGTGCAGTGATTATTTTAAACTAATTGAATCACGATCAAAGTCATTTGGAAAGTTCTGGCATTGTAAAAAATGTTTCTTTTTTCTGCATGAGTTTCTTTATTAAAACACAGTTTTATGGAAAATACAAAACTTCCATTAAAAAAAAAGATAATGTATATTACATACTTCTGGTCAGCATGCATGTCGGTAACTACAACAGCATTCCATCTGGAGATTTCAAAAGTAACAGCAATTAAGTTTTATAAGAAACTAAGAGATATTTGGAAATTGCAGTTGTTAAAAAACCCATTAAGTTGGGTGGATTGGGAAAAACTGTAGAAGCAGATGAAACTGTATTGGTAAAACTAAAAAATCACTGAGGACAAAACATAACTGCTAAGAAGAAATGGATGTTTGGAGTATTTGAAAGAAAATCAAAATTCTTGTTCATGAAATTCATAAAAAATTGGAAAGCAAAAACTCTTTTACACATTATTAGAAAAGTAGTGAAGAAAAAAACTACCATCATAACAGATGAATGGTGTGGATATGGGCGTATTGTGGCTTTAAAAAAAAAGAATTACAAATATTTAATGGTGAAACATAAGGAACACTTTGTAAATCCACATACGAATAACATCGAAGTCCAGTGGAAGAGACTAAAAAGTGTGACTAAAAGACTAAATGGCATCTGTAAAGATATGTTGACGGGTTACATGAATGAATATATGTGGCATCAAATTTATGGGAAAAATCACTATACTTTTCAGAATATTATTAATCAAATTGCAAATAACTATTGCGGTCCAACTTTATGATTTGTATTCATGAAATTGATTTTTTTTCTTACTGAAAAAGCACTGTTCCATTCATTTTTATGTTCTTCATTATGTTTTTTTTTTTTCATTATTTAAAGCAGATTTTTGGAGTTCATGAGTGTTTTCACTATATTACTGATTAAGTTTGGTTATGAAAAAAGGAAAAGGTTTCTTTATTTTTCATAACGTGACCCTTAAATGGTAGGTTAGTAAATCATAGAAAAGGTTTCCTTATATTTCCTGACCTAACCTTAAAGGTTAGGTTAGAAAATAATAAGGAAAGAAAGAAAGATTCTTTATATATATATATATATACACGATAAAAATATATTGCGAATAGCTATTGTGGTATTAATTGATGTTATGATACGTGTGTATCAGTGAGTGTCTTTAAAAATAAACATAAATAACAACAAAATACAAATACAGTAATAAAAAATTAATATTTTGTTAATAAACAATTTATCGACTAGTCCACCCATGATAATAAAGAAAAAAGGTCAGGTTACCGCTGCTACTTTGGGAGAGGTTCAAGTTCCCATGGGAGTGGGGTAACCTGACCTTTTCAACATTATGGAAAGCATTCATTAGGGCATGTGTGATTAGGGCAAGTTATCATTAATGCTTCTAAGATTAGGGCAAGTGAGACTAAACTGATTTATCATCTGTTTTGTTCACACACCAATCAATATATTGTTTGGCACGCTTACCTGTCAATATGTCGTTCTTGACTTCTGCTCCAAACTGATAACACTTACTGAGCGAGCAGCGCTAGAGTGCAGTAGCAGCAAACCAATTTTCCCGGTAAGTTACCCAAAGTTCTCGTGTTGGCTTTCTTTACCTTCGCTGTATTTTTTATTTTTTTTGTCTGATACTGTATAAGCTTGCTTTCTTGCATCATATACCACTACTAATGCCAATAATTTCATTTCCATCCAGATGGTCCTGAATGTCATCATTCTTCTTTTCCTTGGCGATTCCCTTCTACTTTTGACTCTCTCTCTCTCTCTCTCAGGGTAACTCGGGAATTTTTTTTTCCCTGGTGCAGCATAAGCCTCAGGCTTCCTTGCACCATATGGCTATTAATAATAATAATAATAATAATAATTAGTTCTTTAACTGTGACTCCATTATTTTCCCTCATACATATATTAAGGTAACAGGTTTGTAATTACTCGTGCCACCTTTTGATCCCCTTGTGAATTGAGGATACATTTGCACATCTTTAGTCCATAGGGTCCTCCCATGAATCCAAGTATGCTCTCATGCTTATGTCAAAGTTTTCTTACATCCTTTGCTGCCTCCCTTAATATGACTGGATAGATCCCATCCACCCCAGATGCTTTTTTTATGTTCAGCTTCAACAATTTCACTTCCACTTTCATTTCAGTTATCACAAAGTCATTTTGCTCCCTGTTAGAGTTTGATAAACTTCTGGCATCCCCTCCCCTAAAGAATTCCTCATGTGATATAGATGCAGAATACTTATTCTCTTTGTCAGGTTTCTGACAAAATGTGATTCAACCCCTTCCTTCTACTGTTAAAATATGCATCGAAGTTATTGCTGCTTTTCTTTGCATTCTATGCCAGAGAATTCTCATAATCTGCCTTCCTTGCCTAACTGCCTTTGTGACTTGATTACAGACTACTTTATATCTACCGTAGGCTTCTGTATCACCTGTTAATTTATATGCATTCCATGCACTTTTCTTCTCTGCCACATGTCTCAATAGTTCATCTGACATCCATTTAGGTCTTATCCTTGAACAGTATTTCTTTCTGTTGGTATGAAAAGCTTAGTAGCTTCTATGATTACTTTGCTGAATGCTTCTCATTTAGAATTTGCTGCTGGTAACATCATCAGTTGGTCTCAATGCACACAATTTAAAAACTGTCTGCAACCTTTGTATTCATGCTTATGAAAGCAAAAGCCCTTCCCTTTACCTTTGACAGTAGTTATGTCTTTAATTAAATTCCGTATTAGTACCCTGTGATCACTGTCACCCAGGGGGTCTTCTACCTCCATATTCTTAATGCATGCAGAATCACTGCTGATAACCAGATCAAGAATATTGCTTCCTCTTGTTGCCTCTCTAACATGCTGTTTTAGAAAACAGTCTTCTAATAAATCCACAAAAGTCTTGCTAGTATGTGAGTAATTAACCCACAAATTCCAGTCAACATGTGGAAAGTTAAAACCCCCCATTATAAGAAATTCTGATTTACTGTCCCACTCTATTTCTGTGTATAGCTGTTTGGTGTGCTCATCACAGTTATTAAGCCTAACACACTGCTACTCTCATTTTTGTTCTCCCAGTACTTATATCACACCAAACTGACTCAGCATTGCACTGGTTAACCATGTCAACTGGATGCACTGTCTTAGATATAATATGCTTCTTAACTGAGACATAACCACTCCACCCCTCCTTTCTGTATCCATTTTACTCCCCATATTCAAATTCTGTATCACTTATGTCTTAGTAACCCCGTGTCTCTGCTATCCCTACAATGTCTGCATTTGATGACTTAATTAGTACTTCAGATTCATCAAATTTATTTACAATGCTCTTAGAATTAGTGAACATACTAGTATACATGCACATATTCTTACTCTTTGTTACCATTACAAAGCCCATGTATTTAACCTGGGTAAGGCCATGATGACCCACATCGGGACTTGATATCCCTGACACTTTGCTTTCCAGGCCGCTTCATTTTCCAATAGAAGCAGCGCAAGAATCACCTTTGCCTGTGACTCTAATCCATCCCCCAAGCTAGCAGTTTTCCAGCCCACCTATCACTACCTTGATAGCATCAGCAAATATTCTTGCACCTTTTCTATTTAAGTGTATCCCATCTCTGTAGAAGCGATCGCTCCTTTTAACAAGTACAGACCATGCTGAGAAAAATTCTACCCCATGAACCTTGCACATTCTCTTCAGGGTCAAATTTATTGACAAGGCTCTCAGGCATGTACTCCCTCCTATCATATCCTGGCAGAATTGCAGAAACTTTCAAATTCAATTCTAACTTTTGACTTTTCCCCCAACGTTGTCCTGTACTTGTTACAGTTGACTTGCTTGATTTACTGTTTGTGGTCACAAAATCTACCAGAATGTTTTTAGTTTTCTTGTTTTCCATAATAATTCTGGTGCCTCCGTAGCCAGGTGGGCAGGAGCAGCAGTGCGTAGCACACGCTTCTTGATTAGACCGGGGTTCGAGCTTGTGACCAACGGAGGATGCGGAAAGGTCAGGGAATGATCACCGCATATCCCTGGAGCAATATGGCCTTAGTTGCTAATGCTCCTAAAAACCAAACAACAACAACATAATAATTCTAACATAGGTGAGTGATGAACTTTGAGAAGCTTCTAGATAGTGAAGGACAAGCCATTGTGATGAAAAGCATTTTGCTACATGACAAAAATAATATAAATGGATAAAAAAGTAGCACATACAAGACCAAAGACAATATTAGGCAAGTATAAAAAAAAAAAAAAAAAAAAAAAACCAACTACTAGACGGCTAGTGGGAAAACATTTAATCCTGGTGACTCACTAGTTGTGAATCAGTAGCAGGTTAACTGTAGTGTCAGTACACCAGCTGCCATAAATCAGTTACGATGATAATGTAAACTCCTTTGGCAAGCTTGAGGCTTTATTGGAATATAAAAATAAACTTTCACCTAGGTGAAGGTTTGATTAACCAGCTAATTAATATTTTTCATATGCTGTTGAAGACAATACATGTACTAGTTCTGGCACCCTTGATAATATGCCAATGATTAGGGTCACTTATGTATAATATAAGTCATATTACAAAAAATACACATTTTATAGAAAAGAAAACCCATTTATTTAAGCATTTTATACATTTTAACAAAGGGTCTTAATATACAGTATTAAGAGGAGCTAAAATTATAGATATGGCACATAATTACAAATTAGTACTTTGGTAGAATATACAATATAAATAAAATTAATTTGAAAGAATTCGTAAAAGTAAGACAATATTCTCAACTAAAGGATAAAAACTTATACCTGAGTATAATGTCTTTTCACAAGAGAGAAAGAGAGAGAGAGAGAAAAAACATTTTCACAAAAGATCTATTAAATACAATTATTTACATGTTTCAAATTTGGATTTAAAATGACTAATAATTTTAATCTAGGAACCATATGGGATCTGACAAACTTAAATTAGATTGTGATATTCAATTTGTAAGCTGAAGAATTCACTTGAAAATAATTATTTAAAGAGAATAAATTTAGAACAGATTTTAAGAAGACAACTTAAAATCTTTCCCTCTGACAAGCTGTAAGTGCATCAATAACTGTTTTAAAGGTTAGGTAGCACATTTATTAGCAATTGGCTATAAATTATTTGTGCTAGAAATTAGTGCTTTTATCGATCAAATCAGTTTGCTATGTAAAAGTTAATTATTAAAAAAAAAAAATCTCTACGCTGAAAAGCATAAGTAATCAGTCAAGGTTTTCTTTCCAGTAGAAATCCACTGGAAATATCATTTGCTGATATTGATATTACCATTAAGTACATAATATAAGAACAAGATCACTATTACTGTAAGTTATATCTTTACTATTATAATGTCTAATATAACTGTACTAACGAAGAAACTAGAAGACCGAGATGATCTGTTGATGCTAACTAGAAATGTTAAAAAAGACCAACTGGATTTTAAGTAGACTTAAATCTTAAATAGATATAAAAATATTCTTTGATGAAATTTAAGCTTTTACACAAAAAAAATTTAATTTTATTCCAATTTACATACTTGTACTACAGACATTAACATTTTATTTTAATATTGGTAGCAACTAATATTAAAATAACGTTTTAAAATAACATCTTATATGATACGTTTTTCCAACATGCTTTTTTTTTTATAGTTTGTAATATTAATGTAAAAATTTATTCGTATAGCTTCTTTTAAAATTAAAATAAATTCCTATAATAAAATCGAGAAATATTCATAGGAAGCTTTTCAACATGATGAAAATGCATGTCATGAAATATAAAAATATTATCCATCACTGGAAGATATTCTTCCAATTATGGATATTTAATTTAAAAAGTTCAACTTGCTTTCATACACTGTGTAACTTGGTATATATATTTTGTGTAAAATATTAAATGCACACTTAAAACATGGAAAACTATCACGTTAAAGTATGGGTACATCCTCTAATTTATTTCATACATCTAAATTGGTCAAAGGATTTAAATGGATTGCACCCAGACTTTATATAAAAAAAAATTGTTATTAAAAATATGTTCTGTCAAATAGTATATTCCAAGCAATAAGAATGAAACTGGTGATCTATTAAATAGTATTTTTTTTTTGGCTGGTTGTTTCATTTCTATTAAATATAAAGGTGCAATTTCAAATATAATTAATGAAATTAGAAAATAATTTCAAACCTTCCATTTATTTATGGTTGAGCCAGATTTTAGGATATAACTGTTTTATAAGAATATTCAAAGTTCTTACAAGAAAGTTCTAATTCATACCTGAATGTATGCATTAGACCTTTCACTTTAAAACACATTTAACAATGCGATTTCATATAAGAGTTATTATACAATATTACTTGGAATATGCTGGACACGTACTGATCTCGCTATGAGATATCTGCCAAAATTATTCCTTCGATAAAAGTTTACAGGTTGAGGTTTCTGTACAATCACAAGGGATTCCTGCACAATGCCAATTTAGGAGAAAAATATTTGGCTCATGCAGACCACTAAAAGTTACCTTTTGTTCACTTCAGCAATCAGATGCGAAGAAAACATACCGTTAGTGAAATGTCCTTTGTGGAAGCTTTTTCACCAAGAAAATGCATCCAATTGCACGTGATAATTTGAACTTTCGGTCACACAAGTACAAAGTTCTTGCTTAAGGTATCTTTCTAAGTAGGTAAGGACACAGTAATGTTAGTTTGGGCACAGAATACTTCTGGATGTTCTTCAGATTCATTCAGATGGTGGTTTTGGGTGTCATCTGTATCTTCTCTTTCTTTTATTGTTTCCTGACTTGTAATGTAACATCCAGTTCTTGTAACAGAAGCTGCTGAAGAAGGACTTTCGCTGTCGCTATTACTAATGCTGCCAAGGGATGAACGAGAGCTGCTGCTACTAAGTCCACTAAGAAAAACCATTCGCCCTAGGGCCCTTATGGCATTACCAGTTTTCTAAAGAAGAAAAGCAAAATATTTCAAAAGAAATTTAGTATTAATAGTTCTTTGCTTCTTGATCATAAAATATGATACTAACCCTATCATATTTTATGGACTAAGCAGACAGTTTCCATAATAAAAATTGGAAAAAAAAAAAAAAAAGCATTGATCTCTCACATATAACAGCATTATATATTATTTATGATAACTGAAAAACTGTGAAATGTTTTATTCCCTACCGGATGGGATTATTAAAAACCACTGTCATTTTTAGGCATATTAACATATACAAATGTATGAATAATGCATCTATTGCCTTCATGTCTATCAGTCTGCCAAGTTATTACATGCCATGTGCATGTAATAACTCTGCTCCCTGTGAATGGATTTTCATTAAATTTTATATTTGGGCCTTTCAGAGAGATTTGTCAAGTCTTCCCAAATTTAATTAAAATCAGTACAATAGAAATCTAGCAATTATTATTCCTTTTTCCATTTGTCTGCAAATTATACAAGTTATAACTCTACTTCTAATGCATGGATTTCATGACATTTTATATTTTGCACTGTTAGAATGACTTGTCAAGCCTTCCCAAATTTCATCAAAATCAAACTAATAAAAATCTCGCAATTATTATTTATTTATATATATATATATATATATATATATCATGTAGGCAATCCATATACCACATACTGTAGCTGGATATTATGTTGCCATGCACTGGTCGGAGGAATAAATGGGCAATGTGGCAAGATTCATAGAAACAAAATGTTCAAGCTTTACATATGTCATTGCTTTTTGCTCTTTTTTTTTTTTTTTTAAATCATGAATTATTACTATTTGCTAATGAGCCTGAAATGTATACACTGCATACATTAACTAACATTGTTTTCCTACATGACAAGAGTTTTCAAAAATATGGCATTACAATTTCTGTAGTGTGCTCAGCTGACACATAAAAAAAAAAAAATCACAAATTGTATTCTTATTAATGAAAGAAGTGCCAGAAGTGATAAATGTTATTATCACATGTAATGCTAATTTGTGTTATTATTATTGTTGTTGTTGCTGTTATATTATTTCTCCCTGATTGGGGGTTCCACTCCGTGATGAGTACTGCTACCAAGTACACATCACTGTCGGTCAAGGAAATCTCTGACTATCCTACAGGTGTTCAGGATTGCGACTTTCTGGAGTGCCTTGTAGGTGTTCTCTGGGAGACCTATTGCTGCTAGGCTGCTATGTAGAGTCTTTGGTACCATACAGGTGGATGACACGATGGTTGATATTTTTTGCATATGCCACATCTCCTTTATCTCATGTCTCAGGTTCATGTACTTCCTAATTTTTTTCTCATGGGTTTTCTGGACATTGCTAGTGTTGAGCACCGCTATGTCAATCACGTATTTCCATCTTGTCCACAAGAGTTATGTCCGGCCTGTTGTGCGGGATGGTCTTTCCGTTATTATGGTGCAATCCCAGTACAGCTTGTGGGTTCGGCTCTCTAGTACTGCCTGGGGTTCGTACTTGTATGGTACACTTTCTTTGGTCAACCGGTATTTCCTCGCTAGCTTCTGATGTATTATCTTGGCTACCTGGTCGTGTCTATGAGTGTACTCAGTCTGGGTGATCACCTTGCACCCCGCGGTGATCATCGTCGACATGTGTCATCTGACATTCCGGGCTCCTTTACAATGTATTTTCTATAGTTTCTGGTGTTGATTACCTGGTCTTGGATGGCCAGCATGAATCCATCAGTCTCAGGGAAGAGCATCCCACTTGTGACCCATGCATTGGAAGCAATGGTGTCGATGTGATCTTGATGGAGGTCATTGTAGTGTCTGCCATGGAGTGTCTTCTTTGCCCATCTTTCTAACTTCGTTTCTTTTACTGTCTGAGTGGAAGGGGTTTCCTCGCTTAGGTTGAGTGGGGTATACCAATTATATATCTTCCTTATGGCCTGGTGTAATGGGGCTGTGTTGTTCTCGAAGTAATCTTTCAGGTTAGCTATCGCTGTTTTCTGTTGTTCTTTCAGGTCTATCAGGGCCCCTTCCTCCGTCTTTCCGAAGTATAGTTATTCTCTTCACTGCTGACTTCGGGTGGTGTTGGCGACTCTTGGTCATCATTGTCCTTGTCTTTTGCATGATATATTCTAGCTCGGTGTTAGCTGAATCTATGACCCCGAATGTGTATGTTAATACTGGAGCTGTATAGGTGTTTATGGCTTTAACTGTGTTCCCTCCGTTCAATTTTGCTTTCAGCAAGCTTCTGAGTCTCTGATGATATTTTTCAGTCAGGCACTTCTTGATTTCCTTGTGCTCTAACTGCTCAGCCTGCATCATCCCTAGGTATTTGTAGGTCTCTCCTTCTGCCATAGCTTCGATCTCTTTACCAGTCAAGTCAGCAGCTGGTAGTTTTGGCCAACTAATTTTCCATGGTGCAGTGTGTGGGTCTTGCATTTTTCTAGACCAAATTCCATCCTGATGTCCTTGCTGAATTCTTCGGTGATCCGGAGTAGTTGCTTCTCGGTTGCCGCGTAGAGCTTGATGTCATCCATGTACATCAGGTGGTTGAGGGTGTACAGGTTCTTTCTTCCTTCTTTGAGGTTATATCCATACTTGCTGCCATTGAGCATGGTGGATAGTGGGTTGAGTGCTAGACAGAACCATAGTGGGCTCAGAGCATCTCCCTGAAAGATTCTTCTTCTAATGGTGATTAGCCTGGTTGTGATGTTCTTGACATTAATGGTGGTACTCTATTTCGCCATTGTTACTCCTAGGAAGTTGGTCACTATCGGATTAACCTTGTAGATCTTCAGGGTCTCTATTAGCCAGCTATGAGGTACGGAGTCGAAGGCCTTGCGATAATCAATATAGGCTGTGTATGGGTTGTGGTGCTTCTTGAAGGCTTGCTCCATAACTGCGGCATCTATGGTTAATTGCTCCTTGCATCCTTTGCTCTTCCACTTGCATCCTTTCTGCTGTTCGGCCATTATGTTCTGACTCTCTAAGTGGTCTGTTATCTTCTTAGTTATGCAGCTGGTCAGGATCTTGTACATCATTGGAAGGCATGTGATTGGCCTGTATTTCGCCGGGTTTCTTGTATCTTCATCTTTAGGCTTCAGATATGTGACTCCTTCAGTGAGAAACTTCGGGATTGTCTCCAGGTTGCTTATCATTCGAGTGAACTGCTGCTCTGCTAGGTGCTTGTGTGTGTGCAGGTGAGCTTCTTGTACCAGTAGTTATCAATTCCTGGGTTCGCCAGTTGTGGGTGTTCCTGATCGATTGTTTTACTTCTTCTTCTCGAATCTCCCACTCTGTCATCTCTTGTATGTCCTTCATTTTCTTCCATTCTACTTCTATGCAGGGTGCTCTGCTGTTATGTCTTACTTCACTGCTCCAGATATTTCCCCAGAACTCTTCGATCCTTATTATTATTATTAATGTAACATTTTTTTAGGTAATGTACTACTTTCAGTGTGTCAACAATCCTGATTCTTTCTGCTACATCTGTTGCACCACAGAATCAAACAAAGAATCACCAATTTATTCCTTTTCTCTGAAAGTGCATTATGCTTTGTTTTGTTGTTATAAGTGGTGACTAAGACAAATCATTAGTCCCATCAAGTTACGATAAACAGTCAGTTGTGGCTTTCAGCTATGTTAAAAATGTGAGATAATGGGTTATTGGAGGATGAAATTTCCTTGAATTAGGTGTACCTATGGTGTTACATGAACCAAGAGACCACACATCACATTGTTATTTTTGTATGTGCAATATTACAGGATGCAGCACCAAGAACAAGCTGAAATACAATATCCAAATCTGCTGTTATTAACCTTTTCTGCTACAGTGAAGATGTTCCAATTCCAGCTAAATTCCAAAACCTTGATTGGCTTTGTTTGCTTGGTATTAGTACAGAGAAAAAGGATTCATTCCCTTCTACCAAAGTTGCAGTCCTCCATGATAGGTTAGTGGTTTCACCACTTCTCACTCATTTGAGCTCTGCGTTCAACTCCCATTGATGACCAGAGGAATTTCTAAAATCCTCTTCAATCAAGGCTACAGTTAGCCAATCATGGGCAGAGGGATTAGGGTTCTCCCCCATCAGCAGGTTGAAAAACCTGCACAACATGCAAACTAGCCTGTGAAAACACACTTCCAGGGACAAAATACACTATATAGATAAAAGTTACATTTGGGAGCCATTAACATAATAATAATAATAATTATTATTATTATTGTTGTTGTTGTTACTCATTATTTCTCCCTGATTGGGAGGTTCCACCTCGTGACGAGTATTGCTACCAAGCACACAGGGTGGGTGTTATGTCTGGTGTTTATTATTATTATTATTACTCAAGTTGCACTGGGTGATATATATGATCCAATGGAATGGAAATTCTTCATTGACAGCTCAACAACATGCTTTAAAGGAGTTCTGCTATAAAATAGGAACATTACCCTCAATTCTGGTTTCCTATTCTGCACACGCCTAAAGGAAACTTAAAACTGTCTGAAATTCTAGGTAGGAAAAGTGAAATAATGTGATCATGAGTGGACAACTTGTGGCGATTTGAAAGTATTAATCGTACATCTTTGAGAAACAGCAGGGCTAAAGTTGATCATTTGATCTGAAAGACATTTCCATAAAGGGGATTAATCTGATACTGAAAGCAAAAATACCATCAATGAGCCACTTATCTCTCCAAATAAAGTGCTACATATAAAACTGGGACTACTAAGACATTTGTTAAAGCTGTAAATAAAGAGAGACTGTTTTCAGTTCAGTTGTTACCAACCAATCAGCTTTAAGCTGCTTCAATTGATGGTGGTCATTTTCAACATTTATTAGTTATTATTTGCTTATTCTTATTTTTAACATTCAGTTAAATGAAATATACAACAGAAGCTTCGATTTTCTTAACTCTGCATTTCCTGAAAGAGGCCTCTGAGGTCGGGAAAACTCATATCTTCATTTACCATAAAATAAGCTAAAATATAAAATTAAAAGCGCTAAAAACCTGGAGCTTTCGAGAGCGTCAGCTCTCTTCTTCAACAGTAATATGACTTTCTGCAACATCTCCTTAAATAGAAGGTTCACGGTACCTCCACACGTGGTATTTCTCCACGTGGTTCAATCGGCACATGGTCAGAACCGGAAGGGGAAATGTCTCGGGTACGTGGCAAATAAAATCGTTCATCCAAACTTAATACAATTGTTTCAAAAATAGGATGAATACGCATGCCTCTATCTCTATTCATGGTATTCTTACTGGATGAACCAATCCGTAAACCCTCGAGCCATTTACGCTCCCAGTATCCGTGTGCACGATCCAAAATAATAGCGTCCTCCGGGGAGATTTGATGCAGATATAACTCTGCATTTGCATGGTTATAAATACATAATTAAAAGAAGCTGGTTACAGACAGAAAATAAAAATGGAAAATAAAATATTTTAACATTGTCATTCCGTATTAAGAAGAAAACTCTGCAAAAGGATCATCATAAAAAACCACTAGCACATGGTGAAAGTAATAAGTGACTGGCAATAAGCTGTCTATGCTTTAAACACATTTAGCTCATCTTCAGTTGCCATTAGAATGTGTGTGTGTGTGTGTGTGTGTGTGTGTGTGTGTGTGTGTGTGTGTGTGTGTGTGTGTGTGTGTGTGTGTGTGTGTGTGTGTGTGTGTGTGTTTTGGTGCATTGGCTTCTGTGGCCATAATGCCCCTCCCAAGGTTTTTGCAGTACTTTGATCCAAGCCCGAGGCGGGATTTGAACCCGCGACCTTTGGGTTGCCAGGCAGGCACTTTACCCACCTGGATAGCCCGGTCGGCTGTGTGTGTGTGTGTGTGTGAAGG
The DNA here is from genome assembly GCF_048544385.1 of Mastigoproctus giganteus. Classification (NCBI taxonomy): domain Eukaryota; kingdom Metazoa; phylum Arthropoda; class Arachnida; order Uropygi; family Thelyphonidae; genus Mastigoproctus; species Mastigoproctus giganteus. Next base: position 28,250,247 of record NC_143587.1, read on the forward strand.
AAACCAGGATTTTAAAATGGCAAACACATTCTTCAACAACAAATTCTGTGTAAATGTGTGGTGCAGTACTCTTCATGACAGCTGATTGGTCCATTTACCTTACAGCCAATTCTTATCTACAATTTCTGAAAAATGAATTGGTGGACTTCTTAGAAGATGTCCCTTCAAGAACACGATTACATATGTACTTTCACCATGATTGAGCACCTCATTCTAACCAGAGTAAAAACATATCTCGATTATTACTCTTTTGGTCAACAGACAGGTTGTGGTGGCCCAAGAAGATCACCCAGATTTCCAGACCTCAACCCTCTAAATCTGTACGGATGTGTGAAATATCTAGTAGACAGCAAAAAAAAAAAAAAAAAAATAGAAACACTAGATGCATTACTGCATTCCATTTTGAATTCTGCAGGCTATAAAAAGGGAAATCCTCATGAACTGATACATATACACTATTCACAAATGATCCAGAATATGCAGGCCAAGTTAGGCACAATATGGCCCAAGTGGCCCTTGTGTCAAAAATTCTCAAATACAACAACAATGCCAACTGTGCTCATTTTCAACAATTACTGTAAATTCAGCAATAACAATTTTGTCTAAGGATACAAGCTCACTTGTTCTTATTTTTAACATTAAGGTAATTACAGCTCTATAACCAATCAGAATCAGACCTATGTTTATAGAACATATTTCACTGAAATCATCTTGAAACAGTCATGAAATACTCTGTATGTGTGTGGCAAATATGAAACTGTATATCATTTAGCTAGGAGAATCTAGCTTAACTCACTTTTAATTGAGATGGATATCTAGTTTAAAAGATATGATGTATGCCTAAATAGTGATTTTTTTATCCCTTATGGCATTTTTTGTGTGGTGTGTATTTTTAACATAGTTTATGTGTACAATAAAAGAAATGAAACATTTCTAAAAGGTTCAAATGGAATGATGACTCCTGTTAGTATACTAGCTGGAAAATACAAAGTAATTCCTTAATTGATTCTAACATAACCCTTACCTGCCATTTTCTCCTAATGATGAATCTTTTCAATTTGTCTGTTGATAACTGAATACTTTTCCTTCCTCTTTGTCCCCTGGCAAGCCAGCAATGCTTCAAACAGGAAGAGGCTGTCATTCTTTTCCTTTATAAGAAAATTAAAATTGGTTAATAAAAAATAAGGGAAGGACTAATACAGTGCACACTGCTTACCGTGATCATGGATAATGTTATTGTTTGTATAACATTATCACTTTTATAAGTCCTGATCAGACATATACAAATACATAGAAAAAACAATGGTTATCATAATCAGCACTTTGGTTTATGTTATTTCTTTTTTGCCTTATTGCGGTTTTCTGCATGTGCAGCAGAAGAGTTTCCTTTAACATCCAGTTACTGCTGTTGCTTTGTTGTCAGTATGATCACTTTGAGAAGGCAAGTACTATATATCCTACCAAACTGAATGTTTTACAATAAAGAATTATTCCTTTTCTAATTCTCAATTTTGATGTTTTCTTCATTTGTTTATAATGGTTTGTATGGATTTCCCAGAAACATTATGACAATTTCATTTTATTGTGACTTTCTTGAAGAAATAGTGGACAACAGTCAAATTAAAGTGTTTTATACTGCTTGATTTTAACATTTTCTTTCTTTCTGTCCACTTCTCTTCCATCATGCAGTATGACTGATGACTTTTGAGGTTATGATGAACATCGTGGCGAGATCCAATATTCCTTACATTTCGACGGTACAGCTCTAAAACGGTGTTTGCACGACGGCCGCTAGTTATTACACCGGACCGAACCCATTGGTAACTCTCTAGGAGGCTTCCGGATCAGCTAGTGTATATATAATCTTGCTACCTCTACTCTGCCAGATAGTGACTGGAGAGAGTCCGAGTAGTGTGTATGTGGGGAGCATTGTTGAGGCCACATTATGTCAAAGATCTGGGTATATCCTTACCATGTGTACACCATATCCAAAAATTTCATTACTTCATACAGCATGTCCCACCCACTTTTTCTTACTATTGAATACACCATGAATTGTCAAACTAATAGAGCAAGCTTATCTGCAAAAAGATCTAAACCTCCCAAGCACTTCCTAATTCATTTCACAAATATACGTGGTCTCAATTCTAATCTTAACGATGTCCATTTCCACTTGCAGTCTGCCAAATCCCATGTACTTTTTCTGATCAGTTATCAGTTGATTCAACTACTGCTCAACTCAGATGCCCAAATTATTTGCTGTATGATTCCTTTCGCCTCAAAGGTGGTACTTTTGCATATGTCCGTTCTGATATTCCCTGCCAGAGACTTGGCAGTTTGGAATCTACTCTCTTTGATCTTCTCTGGCTTAAAATCTCTCTACCTCATTGTGTAAAATTCATCTGTTGTCTCTACCGTTCTCCCAACTCCACTAATCACTTGGAGCTTTTTGACTTCCTCTCTTTGCAAATTGACTTTCTCCAGTCCAACTTTCCTAACAGTGAGATAATTTTCCTTGGTGATTTTAATGTTCACAACTCGAGTTGGCTTCCGTTTTCTAGTTACACCGATCCAGCTGGTCGAGATGCTGAGGCTTTTGCAATTACTAATGACCTTGCACAGATTGTTCATTTACCTACAAGAATACCAGACAATCCTAATCATGCAGCCAACACGCTTGATCTTTTTCTCACAAACAGCCCTTCAAAGTACACAGTCGAAGTGAGAGGTCCTTTAGGCACTTCAGATCACAACTTGGTGATTGTCTCTTCTCCAATAGAGCCTTTATCTCATGGATATTCCCAATCTTGTGTTGTTTGGCATTACAAGAATGCAAAATGGGATGACCTGCGAGATTTCTTTTCTTCTTTTCCTTGGTCGGATTACTATTTCAAAACTGTTACAAATGCAAAGTACTGTATATGGGTAGAAGTAACCGCAGAGAAACGTACCGTGTGGTACTACACTTAAGGTGGTAGAAAATGAAAAAGACCTGGGAGTAATTGTACAGTCAGATATGAAGTTTTCTGACCAATGCAGACAGGCTGGTCATGGGGTTTTGTCAATGATATATAGGAATTTTGCTAGCAGGGTAAAGGAGGTGATTATCCCTCTGTATAAGGCAATGGTCAGGCCACGCCTTGAGTACTGCGTACAGGTCTGGAGGCCTCATTTTAGGAAGGATGTAGATTTACTTCAGCGTGTACAGAGAAGGGCAACAAGATTGGTGAGGGGAATGAAGGGATCCTCTTACCAAGAGAGGCTTAAGTTCTGCAAATTGCAGTGGCTGGAGACTAGGCACTTGCGCGGTGATCTGATTGAGGTGTACAAGGCCTTGAATGGGTTGAGCACGCTGAATTCTGATGGGATCCTTCCACTTGTTCAGATTACGAACCTAAGGGGGCATAAATTCAAATTAAGAAAAGGCAGATGTAGATTAGATGTGCGGAAATCTGCCTTTAGCCAGCGGGTGGTTAATTGCTGGAACAAACTTCCATCTGTCGTTGTGGAAGTTGATAGGTTGAATAAATTTAAGGAGGAACTGGACAGGCATTTGGAGGGAATGGTGTGATTTTTTTTTTTTTTTTTTTTGGCTGATGCTGCATAAGCTCATACACTTGCTTTCTTGCATCAAATGCCACTGCTACTACTACTACTACTTCTGATGTCAACGTTTGCTCAGATTGTGTCAGCAAAATTATTCTTGCAGGAATGGAATCCTTTATCCCACACTCCACTTTAAAATCTCATCCTTTATCTAAACCTTGGTTTTCCAATAAATGTGCTAAGGCTGTTCAAGAGAAGAATGTTGCATATCATAATTGGCTTGGCACCTCCGTAGCCAGGTGGGAAGGAGCAGCAGTGCGCAGCACACGTTTCTTGATTAGACCGGGGTTCGAACCCGTCACCACCAAATACAGAGGATGCGGAAAGGTCAGGGAATGACCACCACATATTCCGGAGCAATATGGGCTTAGTTGCTAATGCTCCTAAAAACCAAATAACAAACAAACAAAACAAATAATTGGCTTGTTTCTAATTCTTCAGTTTCATTTTCTGCCTACACCAAAGCTTGCAACAATTGTAAAGCAATTATTAATCAGTCCAAACTAGTGTTTGAACAGGCTAAGAGTAGAAAACTTGCTTTTGCTCTAATGGTAGCCGAGCATTCTGGTCCCTTGCCAAAGCTATTGGCCACAACTTTTGCCCATCTCTGCTCCCACCTCTGTCCAAACCAGATGGTTCTGTTGTCACTTCAGCCAAGGATAAAGCTGACCTGCTAGCATCCCATTTTTCTTCCAACTCATATATTAATGATCTTGATAAAACACCTCCCACCATTCCCAACACGCTCCATTCAATGCCTCCTGTGGTCTTCCATCAAAAGGATGTCAGAAGGATTTTGACGAATCTTGATGCTAAGAAAGCTCCAGGTCCCGATGGTATTTCTCTACTTGTTCTCAAAACCTGTGCTCCTGAACTTACTCCTATTCTTTGCCGCCTTTTTTCACTTTCTTATTCCAAAGGTGTTTTTCCTTCTGCTTGGAAAGTTGCCCATATCGAGCCAGTTCCTAAAAAGGGTGACAAATCTCTCCCATCCAATTATTGTCCCATTGCAATTACTTTTACTCTTTCTAAAGTAATGGAGAAATCAATTAACCGCCAACTCTTAAACTACCTAGAAATCTTCCATCTGATCAATGATCGCTAGTATGGATTCCGTCAGTGTCGATCCACTGGTGATGTTCTGGCTTATGTTACCCATTTATGGATTAATTCAATGGAAAGGTTCAGTCAAACACAAGTAGTTGCTCTTGACATCTCAAAGGCTTTCGATCGTTTTTGGCATAAAGGTCTTCTAAACAAGCTTCCATCTTATGGTTTGCCAACTGTTTTTAGTAATTGGTTATCCAGTTTTCTCTGTGATCGCTCACTGAGGGTGATGGTAGATGGCTCTCTGTCTTCTAACTTCTCCACTAATGCTGGTGTATCCCAAGGTTCAGTTCTTTCCCCCACCCTTTTCCTCTTGTATATTAATGACCTTCTTCCATTGATTGGAAATCCTATCCATAGTTTTGCTGATGATAGCACATTGCATTCCACTTTTCATTTTGAGAAACCTTGTGCTGTTCAATCAGCTTCAACTTCTCGAAAATCTGCTACGAATTCCTTAAATGCCGATCTCCAGGTAATTCTCCAGTGGGGCAATGACAACTTAATTGATTTCAATCCTTCTAAAACTCAGTCTTGTCTTATATCTCGCAAAAAGGATTCTTCTGCTCCTATGCTTATCTTTAGTGACAGTCCGATTTCTAGACAAAATGATATACCTCTTTTGGGGATTACCCTGACTTCTAATCTCTCTTGGCACAAGCACATTACAAATATTGCTTCCTCTGCATCAAAAAAACTTGGTTTTCTCTTTCGCTCTCGGCGTTACTTGTCTTCCAAACAGCTGCTCACTCTGTATAAATCGCAAATCCGCCCTGCCATGGAATATTGTTCCCACATCTGGGTGGTGCCCCCAAAACCTCTCTCAGGTTTCTTGATTCCATTCAGAAGAGGGCAGTTAGGTTAATTAATGATTCATCTCTGAGTCTCTCCACTCTCTGTCTCATAGACGTACTGTTTCTGCTGCATGCCTCTTCTATAGATACTTCCATGGGCACTGTTCTTCTGAATTGGCTTCTATAATTCCCGCTCTCTCTTTCAAAACAGTCCGAACACGTGCCGCCAACATCCATTTACTATCCAACTTCAAACTCACAGAACCAACTTTTCATCTTCCTCGTTTATTCATTCAACTGCCGTTTTCTGGAACAACCTTCTTTCATAGGTATTTCCTGAAAATTACAGTCTACAGAAATTCAAGTCCAATGTCAACAAATATCTTCTTTTGTCTTCTCAACCTCCAACCCAAGCACGGTATTAAGTACTATAGGTTCTAATACCTTTTGTGTTTGGGGTTTACATAAAAAAAAAAAAAAAAAAAAGAAAAGAAAAACTTTACACATTCCGCCCTGCATCAATAAATAGCTGAATTCTTGTTTCATTGGTTCTTGTTATCAACTAGGCTGCATCCAGAATTGATCACAATAAGCTATTTGTTATTTGTTATTTTGGTTTTTTAGGAGCATTAGCAACTAAGGCCATATTGCTCCAGGGATATGCGGTGGTTATTCCCTGACCTTTCCGCATCCTCCGTACTTGGTAGTCACAGGCTCGAACCCCAGTCTAATCAAGAAGCGTGTTCTACGCCCTGTTGCTCCTACCCACTTGGCTATGGAGGGGCCTCACAATAAGAAGCACCCACTCTTAATTTCTTTAGATTTTCTAACTCTTCATCACTTTATATAAATTTTAATAATAATCATCTGAACTAACCATTACTAAACAATTTAATGCCTGCTAACATTGAATCCATATTGGAGAACAAGCCTTGAGCTTCGAGTTGCATAATAATTCATTTAGTATTTTGTCATGACCGAAGAAAATGGATTTAAATGCTTTATTATAACACAAAAAACAAGGAAACATAAAAACTGAAGTCAAATAAAATAAAATAAAATAACAGTAGCTTTTGGGACGAGGTGTCCCTTCTTCAGCTGGATAGTGAATGTTGGTAAATATATGTTACATGGAATAATAATATCAGAGTCAACTGGGCATGATCATGAATAAAAAAAAAGGCACTTGCACATACCTCAAGAGTTCTTGTTTGTTACTGCAACAGAACATATTAGCAAGACGTTCTGAGGGTAGAAATGTTTCAAATGAGCAGGTAGCTAATGCCAGGGAAGTGAGATTAAATAACTTTAAGGGGTGTGTCAGGGCAATTAACTATACAAGAACACTAAAGTCTTAATTGTTTACAGTAATGTCAGGAGTGTCATCAATAAAATGAGTGAATTCAAATTGCTGGTTAGAACAAGTAATGCTGACATAATAGGGCTTAGCATTAGCATTAGTAGAGGCATTTGATGCAAGAAAGCAAGCTTATGTAGCATCAGCCAAAAAAAAAAAAAAAACCCACTTCCACTTCACCCCTCTGTTCGTTCAAAATACCTGTCCAGCTGTGCCTTAAACTTATTTAGGCTATCAACCTCCACCACAAGGGATGGAAGTCTGTTCCACCAACCAACCACCCGCTGGCTAAAGGGAAATTTCTGCACGTCTATCCTACATCTGTCTTTCCTCAATTTGAATTTATGCCCTCTCAGGTGATTTTTCTGAGCTAGAGGAAGAATCCCATCAGCATTGAGCATGCTTAAACCATTCAAGGCTTTATACACCTCTATCAGATCACCTTGCTGGTGCCTAGTCTCCAGACACTGTAATTTGCAAAACTTAAGCCTTTCTTCGTAAGAGCACCCCTTTGTTCCATTCACTAATCTTGTTGCCCTTCTCTGTACTCGTTCCAGCAGCTCTACATCCTTCTTGAAATGAGGCCTCCAGACCTGTATACAGTACTCTAGGTGTGGCCTGACCATTGCCTTATACAATGGAATAATCACCTCCTTATCCCTGCTGGAAAAATTCCTGTATATCATTGACAATACTCCATGAGCTACTCTTGCAGCCCGTCTGCACTGCTCAGAGAACTTCATATCTGCCTGCACAACCACCCCCAAGTCCCTTTCATTCTCTACCACTGTCAGTGTAGTACCACAGAGTTGATACGTTGCTCTGGGGTTGCTGTTTCCCATGTGTAGTACTTTACATTTGTCAATGTTAAACTTCATTTGCCACCTCTCAGCCCATCTGCTCAACCTTTCCAGATCCTGTTGCAGCAGCATAGTGTCAGTAGTGTCCTTGACAACCCTGCCAACCTTTGTATCATCTGCAAACTTGGACATTAAGCTTGATATACCATCATCAATATCATTTATAAATACAGAAAACAATAATGGACCCAACACTGAGCCCTGAGGGACTCCACTAATAACATTAGTCCACGATGAGCAGTGTCCATTGATTACGGAAACATGGTGCCATCCAGAGATAGGGAATGATGAGTTTCAGTACGGTATGTATAATGTATTTAGGAAGGATAAGGAAGATAGAAGGGGGTGGTGGGGTCATGCTTCTTGTCAAAAGCAGCCTGAGCACAATGAAAGCTTTTCCGGATTCAGATGTTTTGCATGCTAGTATAGAATCTGTATGGTGTGAGACAGTTGGAAGCAAAGGTATAATGAGAGTGGGAGTAATCTACAGGCTAGGTGATTGTGAAGATTATGATGACAGTTTCTACACACAAATGGAATGGGCAAGTAAACATCAATGTCTTATTATGGGTGATTTTAATTTGCCTCTAATTGATTGGAGAAAATAGGAAGGAAACTCGACATGGGGGACAAAATTTTTAAATCAACTGGATGATTGTTATTTGTATCAACATGTCAAGGAAAGTACTAGGGAAAATAATATTCTAGACCTCGTCATTACCCATGAACCAGATGATATAACAGGGCTGACAGTACAGGAACCAGTAGCAGGAAGTGATCATGGAGTTCTCTGGCAGACGATGAAAAGAGAGGTAGTGACGAAAAATAACAATATGGGACTCCATTGAAGCCTCGTAATTGGAATGAGTACACTCTAAATCCTTTAAAGAGGATCTATTGGAGAGCAAGTCTGGTAGCAGCAGTGGTAATTCCAGCTCCAATAGCATATATTAAAGTTGTTGTGGTTAAAAAGCTCGTAGTTGGATCTCAATTCCAGATGGGTTGTCCACTGCCCAGTGGCTACTGCCCGGCCTGAACAATCTCGTCAGTTTTCCTTGATTCTCTTCAACAAATGTCTTGGGTGACCAACGTGTTTACTTTGAAAAAATTTGAGTGCTTAAAGCAGCTGTAATGCTAGAATAATGGTGCATGGAATAGGACCTCAGTTCTATTTTGTTGGTTTTTGAAACATGAGGTAATGATTAAGAGTTAAAGGCAAAGGAATGGGTTATAATTTCAAGAAAGAAAATTATGACGGCTTAAGATGCTATGTGGCCTCTATTAACTGGGTAGATAACTCACAGAGAGCGAATACAATTGAATTATGGTATACCTTTAAAACATTAATCACAGAAGCCTTGAATGCTTATATACCATTAAAAAATATTCCACGAGGAAGATTCCAAGTTGGATGAATAAGGAAGTTGCCAGATTACTTGAGGAGAAAAAGATGGAATGGAAAAGTTACAGAGCAATAAAATGTACTGAAGCCCACAACAGCTAACAAAATGATCTGTAATAGTCCACAGAAAAGGTTAGGCTGGCAAAGGCAGAGTTGGAGAAATCACTGGCAAAGAGAGAGGGGATAAGGAATTCTTCACATATATAAATGCAAAGAAGAGAAGGACAAAACAGATTGGACCATTATGTATTGTAATAGATGTGGGATAGTATTAGATATCCCAGTTAAAGTTGCAGATGAACTCAACAGTTACTTTGCATTGATATTTACAGAAGAAAAACACTTCATGTCAATGAGAAATTATGGGAGTGCAGTTAAAAAAAATTTAATTAATGATGTTGAAATTTCACATATTTATTTAATTAAAAAAACTTTCAAGCCTACAGACCAGTAAAGCTCCTGGGATTGATGGCATATACCCCATAATCTTAAGGGAGGCAGCAAGTGAGTGCATTGAACTATTGAGGCTAATTATGAGAGCATCACTGGTCTTGGAAGTGATTCCATTGGATTGGAAAAGTGCCAATGTATCTCCAATACATAAGAGTGGTTCTAAGAGTGAAGCGGGAAATTATCAGCTGGTTAATCTAACTTCAGTAGTAGGGAAAATCGTGGAGACAATGATCAAGGGTGGAATTCAGGATCATTTAGATAGAAATGGAATTCTGAAGTATACTCAGCATGGTGTTGTAAAGGAAAAATCTTGATTAACTAATCTGGTTAGCTATTTTGACAGGGTCACTCAAGAACTGAACTTAGGAAATAATTTCGGCATTGTTTATTTGGATTTCAGCAAAGAATTTGACTCTGTCCCACATGAGCAGTTACTTTATAAGTTGGAACAGGTTGGAATCAGCTGGATAGCTGGATGGCTTCAGGGCAGGAGGCAGAGGGTTGTGATAAATGATTATTCCTCAGACTGGGTTGATGTAAGAAGTGGGGTTCCCAAAGGATCAGTATTAGGACCACTGTTGTTTTTGATTTTCATAAATGACATCAATGAAGGGATATGGGGCGTGATGTCTAAATTTGCAGATGATTTAAAGATTGGTAGGTATTTAATGATCACTGCCAAGCAGAGCTTCTTCAGAGTGATATAGATAGACTACAGGGATGTTCAGAAAAATACATCTATGCTTTAATTCAGCAAAGTGTAAGTATTGCACCTGGGCAACAGTAACCCCAAAATAACTTATATACACTTGGGAGTTGAATTAAAGCTGGTACTGGAGGAAAGGGACTTGGATACGATACAGTCAGACAAAGTTCTCTGAGCATTGTAGACTGGTTGCAAAGAAGGCCCATGGTGTCCTATCGATGATTTATTGAACAATTGCTAGTAGAGATAAGGAGATCATATTCCCATTATATAAGGCTATTGTTAGACCACACTTGGAATACTGTGTTCAAGTATGGAGACCACACCTAAAGAAAGACATTGTGCTTCTTGAATGGGTCCAAAGATGGGTAACTGGCCTGGTGAGATCTGCAAAAGGGCATCCATATAAGGAAAGACTTAGAATTTGGTTGCAGAGGTTAGTTAGTTAGTTAGTTATTTGGTTTTAGGAGCATTAGCAACTAAGGCCATATTGTTCCGGGATATGCGGTGGTCATTCCCTGACCTTTCCACATCCTCCGTATTTGGTGGTGACGGGCTCGAACCCCGGTCTAATCAAGAAGCATGTGCTATGCACTGCTGCTCCTTCCCACCTGGCTACGGAGGTGCGGGTTGCAGAGGTTGCAAACTAGGCACCTCAGAGAAGACTTGATTGAGGCATTTAAGGCTCTGAGAGGCATAAGTAAAATGAATGAGGATGAAATTTTCACAGTTATAATGATTCTAGAACTAGGTATTTCAAGTTACAGGGGTATATGTTTCGACTGGATTGCAGGAAGTTTTATTTTAGCCAGTGAATTATAAATTACTGGAATAAGTTACCTACATGGGTGGTAGAGGCTGACAGTTTGGTGAAGTTCAACGGTCAGCAGGATAATTACCTATGGGAGGAGGGAAACGCATAGTTTTTCTATTTCCTTTTCTCTTATTAATTATTATTTTTTTAAAATTTTCTTTTTATTATTTTATTTTTATTCCTTTTTTTTTGTTTTTTTATTTTATTTTATTATTATTTTTTTTGGTCTGGTGCAGCATAAGCCATAGGCTTCCTTGCACCATGTGGCCATTACTAATACTAATATTGGAATGAAAGGAATGTAATACAATTTCAAAGCAAGGGCTAGGTAGCACATTTTAAACTGCTTGACTTGTCTTTTGGAGTCCTGCTTTCAAATTGTATTATATTTCTTTCAATCTGATATTTATTATCAGATATTTATTATCAACATCAGCCAAAAAAAAAACCTCCTCCCATTTTACCCAACCATTCACTCCAAATGCCTGTTCAGCTCAGCCATAAATTTATTTAAGCTATCAACTTCCACAATAAGAGATAGAAGTTTGTTTCAGCAATCAACTACCTGCTAGCTAAAGGCAAATTTCCACACATCTATTCTGTTTGTTATTGGGTTTTTAGAAGCATTAGCAACTAAGGCCATATTGCTCCAGGGATATGCGGTGGTCATTCCCTGACCTTTCTGCATCCTCCATATTTGCACATCTATTCTACAACTGCCTTTCCTCAATTTGAATCTATACCTCCTCAGGTTGTTAATCTGAGCAAGAGGAAGAATCCCATCAGCATTCAGCTTGCTCAACCCGTTCAAGGCCTTATACATCTCAATCAGATCACCTCGCATGTGCCTATTCTCCAGGTGCTGCAATTTGCAGAACTTAAGCCTTTCTTTTGTTTTGTTTGTTTGTTTGTTATTTGGTTTTTAGGAGCATTAGCAACTAAGACTATATTGCTCCTGGGATATGCGGTGGTCATTCCCTGACCTTTCCGCATCCTCCATATTTGGTGGTCACGGGCTCGAACCCCGGTCTAATCAAGAAGTGTGTGCTACGCACTGCTGCTCCTGCCCACCTGGCTATGGAGGCGCCCCTTTCTTTGTAAGAGCACCTCTTTGTTCCCCCCTCACCAATCTTGTTGCCCTTCTTTGAACTCATTCTAGCAACTCTACATCCTTCCTAAAATAAAGCCTCCAGACCTGTACACAGTACTCTAGGAGTAGCCTGACCATTACCTTGTATAATGGGATAATCACCTCCCTGTCCCTGCTAGCAAAATTCCTATATATCATTGACAAGACTCCATGAACTGCTCTGGCAGCCTATCTGCACTGCTCAGCGAACTTCATATCTGACTGCACAATTACCCCCAGATCTTTTTCACTCTCCACTTCCCTGAGTGTAGTACCACACAGTTGATATGTTTCTCTTGGGTTACTGCTACGCATGTTCAGTACTTTGCATTTATCGATGATAAAGTTCAGTTGCCACTTCTCAGCCCATTTTCCCAACTTATCTAGATCCAGTTGTAATAACATACTGTCTTTACTGTCGTTAACAACCCTGCCAAACTTTGTATCATCTGCAAACTTGGACATTAAGCTTGATATGCCTTCATCAATATCATTAATGAATACACAAAATAACAATGGGCTCAGTATGGAACCCTGGAGAACTTCTCTAATGACATTAGTCCATGAAGAGCAGTGTCCACTGATAACCACTCTCTGTTGTCTCCCACTCAACCATCCCTTTATCCATTGTAGCAACTTGTCCTTAATGCCATACCACTCCTATTTGTACAGTATGTCTTCCATGTGCAACGGTGTCAAAATTTTTCCTAAAATCCAAGTATGATATCAAAATTATTTTTGCATCCAGTTCCTTTTTGACCACATCATAGTATCCAATAAAATTTTTCAGACAGGATTTCCCCTTAACAAATCCATGCTGCATCTGAACTATAATTACAGTCTTGTCTAGATGATCCTGCAATGCTTCTTTAACCAGTGATTCCATTATTTTCCCCGGAACACAAGTTAAACTAACAGGTCTATAGTTACTTGTGTCCCCTTTTGAACCCCCTTTGTGAATTGGGGATATATTTGCACACCTCCAGTCCATGGGGACCTCCCCTAAGTCCAAGAAAGCTTTCATAATTATGGCTAAGGGTTTGTTTGCTTCCCTTGCTGCCTCCTTTAATATAACTGGATAGATGCCATCCACCCCAGGTGCCTTCACGTTTAATTTCAACAATTTCTCCTCCACTTTGCTCTCAGTTATTACAAAATCACTTAGCTCCGTGTTAAAGTTTGATAAACTTCTGGCATTCCCCTCATTGAATAATGACAGGGTGTCTGTTCATTTTTAAACTGAAAGTAAAGGATGTGGTAGTTCTTTGAGCACTAAAATTCATATTTTAATAAGTTTTTAAACTGAGTGTTGAGGTTAGCAATACCTTGGGGAAAAATAAAAAAGTAAGGCCTTTAATTTACATAAAATATATACCATTAAGAAAATATAAGACAAGAAGGACAATAAGACAAGCTAGTTTAATAGAGCAAAAAAAAAAAAAATAGCATGGGACATTTACGGAGCACTGAAAATCACTAAAAGCATACACTAGTCATAAGTTGGTATATAATAGTACAGAAATGGCTGAAATAGCACAGAAGAAGGATAAGGACTTTTTATATGTATGAAACAAAGAACAAAAGGGCAAATCAGATTTAGCACATATGAAACTATGAAGAAAAGAGCAAATCAGTTCCACAAGTGCGGAAGAGTCATTGACAACTCAGATGATGTGGCAGATGAACTCAACAGATACTTTGGATTGACCTTTACTGAGGAAAGCTCCTTCCTGACTAGGAAACCTGTGAATCTGAACACTGTAAAATCAGTAATACAGAAATTATCAAATATCGGTTGTTAGAAAAACTTTTGTTCCTGACAAGAAATAAGGGCTAAGGTAAAGAAAGCCAACATGAGAACGATGAGAAACGTCGGATAACTTACGCAGAAAATTAGTTTCCCGACACGGGACTCTAGTGCTGCTTGCTCGGTAAACAGACGGTAGGTGTTATCGGTCTGGAGCCAAAATTGAGAAGGATATATTGATTGACAGGTAGGTGTGGCAAACGATGAAATGATTGGTGGTGGGCGTGACAGAGGACAAGCTACTGTGTAGTCATTGGTTGGCATTATAATGTGTATTTATGAGTAAAGAACGGTGCCTAATAGTTTTGTAATGAATGGTAAACAGGTAATAGTAGCAATGAATCTTTTAAAGATGGAAGAAATTTGTAAGGAAAATAAAACGTTGGTTGATTTTTTGATGAAAACTAAATTAATAAAAGTTTCATTCTGTTCATTTTTATATTCTTCATTATGTTTTTTTCTCATTATGAAAAGTAGATTTTTGGAGTTTCTGAGTGTTTTTACTATACTGTTGATTTAGGTTTGGTTACGAAAAAAGCAAAAGGTTTTTTTATTTTTCATTACATTTCATAACCTGACCTTAAATGGTAGGTAAGGAAATAATAGAAACAGTTTCCTTATATTTAGTGACCTAACCTTAAACGTTAGGTTAGGAAATAATATAAGAAAAGAAAGAAAGATTATATATATATATATATATATAAAATAAAAGTACAGTAATAAAAAAATAATATTTTGTTAAGAAACAATTTATGCACTAGTCCACATGATTCTAAAGAAAAAAGGTTAGGTTACCCCTCCATTTCGGGAGGGGTTCAAGCTCCGATGGGATTCAAGTGGAGGTAACCTAACCTTTTTTCACCATTAGGGCATATTATTGAACAAGAAAATAAAAATACAGTCATAAAAAAAATTTATTTTTTTATGACTGTATTTCTAAATATGACTGTGATTCTAAAGAAAAAAGGTTAGGTTACCGCCTCCACTTTGGGAGGGGTTCAAGCTCCCATGGGATTCAAGTTGAGGTAATCTGACCTTTTTTCACCATTATGGAAAGCGTTCATTAGGGCAAGTTACCATTAGTGCTTTTGAGTGCTACTAAAATGACACTAACCTGATGTTATCATGTGTTGTGTTCATGCACCAATTGGCACATCATTTTCCATGCCTACCTGTCAATCAATATATCGTTCTCGACTTTGCTCCAGACCGATAACACCTACCATCTGTTTACAGAGCGAGCAGGATAAAGTCTGGTGTCGGGAAACTAATTTTCCACGTAAGTTATCATATGTTTCTCATCGTTCTCATGCTGGCTTTCTTTACCTTTGCCAAAATAAGTTAATGGAAATGACTGCATATACTGAGTTATTTTAAATAAAGTGATAAGGGAATACATAAAACTATTAAGAGTAGTCATGAGAGCATTATTAGAATTGGGGATAATTCCCTTGAATTGGGAAAGTGCCAACATAACACTGGTTCATAAAGGTGATTCAAAAGAGTGAAGTGAGTAACTACATACTAGTCAGTCTAACTTCAGTGGTTGAAAAACTCAAGGAGGTAATTATTAAGAATGCAATATAGGATCATCTAGGTAGGAATGGTTTTCTAAGGGGAAAATCTTATATAACTATCCTGATAACTTATTATTACAGCATTACTTGTGAGTTGAATGCAGGAAATAACTCTTGATGCTGTTTATTTGGACTTTAGAAAAGCGTTTGACTAGGTCCCATAAGTGGGATTGCAATATAAGATAGTTGGGATCACAAGTAAGATCCTTAGATGGATTATGGAATGGATTACAGGAGGCAAAGAATTGTACTTAATGGTTACTCTTTAGAGTGGCCTAGGGTTAGAAGTGGAGGAAAGACTTATGGATCATATAAGGAAAGACAAAAATGGGAATTACAGAGCTAAGTACCTTGGAAGGGTGCTGATCGAAGTTTCCACAATATAACACTTCATTCACAGTATAAAGTAACACTAGCCCAGGGAGCAAAAATTCAAACTAAGAGGGAATTTTAAATTCTATTGGCACAGATTGGATTGTAGAACGTTTTACTTTTGCTAAGGGTTAAAGTTGCCACCATGAGTAGTTGGAGCAGACAGTTTGGAGAAATTCAAAGACCTGCTGAATCAGTACCTGTAAAAGAAAGGGAAATACACAGGACTACTGTTTTTGTCTTTTATACGTCATTTATTTATTTTTTATTTGGCTGGTGCAGCAAAAGCACCTTCCTTGACTACATGACTAATACTAATTCTAAATAAATCATACTTACTCTGGTCTCTTTATTAATAACCTAGTAATAAAATCTTTGGCATCTTTTGATATTGAATCAAAAGCTTCATCTTCAAAATCAAAGTCAACTCGAGTAATATTTGTAAATGTTTCAGCATCGCTATCACCCATGAAAGGTGACAATCCTGAGAGGCTGCAAATAAAAATTAGTTCACTTGAATATTTATTTAAATAATTTGAATAAATGAATAAATTTTTAAATCAGCTGGTGGTTGCCATCTATATCAGCATTTTAGAAAAAGTACACACAGAAAAATTATTCTGGACCTAATCATTGTTGATGATCAGGTCCAGATAACATCCTGATAACAGCATGGTGTTTTTAAGTTTTTAATACAGGAACTTTAGAAGTTCATCCTGATTTGAACCTGAATAAAAACTGCTAGCATGTTATGGGACAGAAAATTGCTGCTAAAAAGCCATCATGCAAGATAAAATTTCAAGAAACCGTTATTTATATCTGGTATGATGAACTAAACAGTGATTACATCAAGAATCTGATATGCTCCATGATATGCCAAATAGGTGCAGAGTGGTAAATAAAGCTCATGGTGGGCCAACAAAATACTGATATCTGTTACAGAAGATATGGAACCACAACTATATTTGTTTGCATTAGCAGAGGCATATGATGTGAGTAAGAAAGTTTATGCCGCATCAGTCAAAAAAAAAAAAAAAAAAAAAAAAAACACTCCCATTTCACCCCTCCGTTCGTTCCAAATACCTGTCCTGTCCAGCCCAGCCTTAAATTTATTTAGGCTATCAACTTCCACAACAAAGGATGGAAGTCTGTTCCACCAACCAACTACCCGCTGGCTAAAGGCAAACTTCCGCACATCTATCCTACATCTGTCTTTCCTGAATTTGAATTTATGCCCTCTCAGGTGATTATTCTGAGCAAGAGGTAAATCCCATCAGCACTGAGCATGCTCAAACCATTCAAAGGCTTTATTTTGCTGCTGGTATATATTTTTTTCAACCTTATTACATAACGTTAATTTCAAACATTGGTCACAATGGAAAAGCATTCATATGGCTTGCAGTGTATTTCTGTGATTATTTGTAAATAAATGTGTAAGCAGTTTTGATTTAATTTATTTTCTTATCAATAAAATAGATAATAATTTTACATCAGTGTATAACAAAATAGGGGCCACAGGAGCAACTATTTCAATTGTAATGCTTGTTTTGAGAGAAAATTCACAGTGATGTATTTATGTTGCTACCACTGGGCATACGCATGCGCACACACACACACACACACACACACACACACACACACACACACACACACACACACAAATATATATATTAGTATACTTACAGCACATAACAGATTACGCCAACACTCCACATATCACTAGCTGGACTTACAGGCTCATAGCTTATCACTTCTGGGGCAACAAATTCTGGTGTTCCAAATAGCACTCTTAAATTTTCACTAGGGTTGTAAACTTTAGCTAGTCCAAAATCAATGATTTTAACCTGAAATTTAAAATCTTTAAATTATATCTGTGAATAAGTACCCCATTACCACATAAAATTTATATAATAAAAAACAAGTAATAACTCAGAAAATTCTAACCACTGAAACCAGGTACCATTAGCATTATGAATGCAAAAAATTAACAGCATTGTAAAAACACTTCCAAATTTAATTGTATACTATTGATATTTAACATAAATATCATAATAATGATATTATTATAAACATAACTTAAATATTATGTTAATTTATTAAGGTGTCAAACCAAAAACACCTTAATTTATAAAGGTGTCTGTGCTTTAAACATCTTTATACTGAAGAAGAGACTAGCTCTACATAAAAAATATAATATATATATACAGTGCTTTTTTTGGGATGGTACGCAACGGTACGGCAAACCAGCACCTTTATTAACAGTGACGTGTGACATTTGGAAGCAGTGCACTTCGAAATTTGTAATATTCCATAAATTTTTTTCACATGTTTACCTACAATTCAAATAAGCTTAAAATTATTTAACTAAATTTGCATTTTTCACTGCCTATTGTTAAGTTATTTTCTATATAAAACTGTATAACCATTTTTATAATTCTAAATCACTCAGCCGGACCTCTGTTTAACAAAGTCCTTTTATAGCAAATCATTTTTAATTCCCACTGGAAGTTACATTTAAAATACTTTCCGTTGAGTGAAGAAAATTTTCATATATTGAACGGATTAGGAGAGAATTAACTCAGTACATGCTGTTCGCATTTCTGGCCTTCAGGCAATTAGTGCTGCTGCACGAATTAAGAGAGCTAAAGGGATTACCATTTTACAACTTGGTGGTACCTGGTAAAACCTATCCAACCACCTGTCCCACATACGGAGAAGTCGCGCTGTTCAGCAGTGAGCAGATCAAGGGGTATTCCCAATGCGCTCTAGTCAACCTTCTACTGCGGTGGTGTCCAAACTTTTCCAGTACAGGGGCCATATTCAAAAAAATTCAAAGTTAGCTTTCTTTAGTGTGTTACATTTTCCATATCTTGTTGCTTGTATTCAAAGTAAATTTCAAAGTAAAATTGAAAATATTTGAAAATTTTATTAAGTACAATGCACAATTACATTTACTGAACAAAACATTTAATGAGAATGTTTTTGATATTTAACAAAATATGAAATGCTGTTTTAGTTCACTTTCCGGGCAGGCTGTAGGTTGGACACCACTATGAATCAACTGTAAGCGCCCCGTTCGAGAATTAGGAGGGAGTGATTTTCTTTCACCCTGACTTTTTCTGTAAATTTTCTCTATCTCTGTTTACATGGTCACAGTACTTGAATATCTGAATGACACTGACAATTTGGACAATTTCAAAAAAAAAATTCTGTCATTCACAACAACTGGAAAGACTCAAATAGACAACATTTTGTTAGTTCCTTAGTTTTAGGCCAAGCCAGGGTACTAGAAACTTTTTTCAGTTACCATAAAGTTCTCTATTTGAGATACTTCACTAACAACCATTTGTGACTACGGATTCTTCATCCTGAGTGTCCGGCACTCAGTAGTTGACCGATTTATTTACTTATTTTACTTATTTTTTTATTATGAAAACAACAGGGATTACCTTTATTTTAGATATAGGAAGCTTGTTTTCCAGCCAATTCTCCTAGTCCAATGCGCTAATAATTCCTTGGGAAGGCAATATATCAAGGGGAAGATGTCCCACATTTTTTGTAAAATTGATATTGCCTTCCCAAAGAATTATTAGCACATTGGACTAGTAGAGTTAGCTGGAAAAGAAGCTTCCTATATCTAAAATAAAGGTAATCCCTGTTGTTTTTATAATATAATAGAATATAGGAATTATCGAGCACTTAATAGCTCTCTATTATTTTTTTATATACTTGAATAATATTTATGCTTAATAAACTGTGTTAATATACTAAATTTGTTGTTCTTATTCCAAAAACATTACTACTAAAATAACAATATCAGAAAAAAAAAAAAATTACTCTAAAAAAAATTTTAGAGTACTTTTCATATCCTTTTAATTTTCAATTTTTCCTGATAACAAAGAATGAGTACCAGCACCTATTTTTTACAAAAAATAGCACTGTATATATATATATATAAGTTCCCAAAATATACACTCAGTTATCACTGAATTGTGACCACCCCATCTGTAATGGACTATGCCACATAGCTCGCAGGAAAGTGCCGATGGATGCTTAATATGGGAAATGTTTTGCTGGCAAGAACTGGAACCCCTGGTGTGTATGGACTGATGTTTTATTGGTGAGGTCTACTGGCAGCTCTTAGGAGACCATGTGCACCCTGCCACATTGCATTTTATTTATCCCAGACAGAAACAGGATCTTCCAAGACAATAATGCACTGTGTCAACAGGCCCGCGCTATGAACAAGTGGTTCAAGGTGGTTTGTTTGTTTAGGGATTTATTAGGTGCATCGGCAACTATGGCCATAATTTGCCAAGTGGTTCAAGGAACACAATGAAGATATCACTCATCTTGATTGGCTCCTGAACTCAATCCAATTGACCACTTGTGGGATGTTTTGGAACGGGAAGTGAGGCTTATGAACACACAACCATCATCTATTCTTACAATATGTGAAGCCTAGCAGGCAGCATGGCTGCAGATCCCTATAGATGTCTTCAGACATCTAGTGGAGTCAATGCCTAGGTGAATAGCAGCTGTTATCAATGCAACTAGTAGCCCAACACTGTATTCGGTAGGTGGTTGCAATTCAGTGATCAATGAGTATATATACCAATTACTTTGCTGTAATCTTCTTCAGTAAACAAGAAAAGGTTATATAAATTTACCACAGTGAAAATTTTATTTCGCAACACAGCTATAAGATGATCCAATTTTTTGTAGCTATATTACAAGTCTTTCACCACTGTATAATCGATGGAAGAAATGCATTTAAATATCATAACCACACAATTTATAGGATACAAGGAGGTTGTACTCATCTTGCTCTGCAGACAGAAAACACAAACACTGGCAACAAGTTAAAGGGAGAGATTTTTTTTTTTTTTTTTTTTGTTAGTTGTTGGTGCATCGGCTTCTGTGGCCATATTGCACCTCCCAAGATTTTGCATTTTCTACTCTGATCCAAGCCCCAGGCAGGATTCGAACCCACAACCTTTGGGTTGCCAGGCAGGCACTTTACCCACCCGGATAGCCCGGTCGGCTTAGAGGGAGAGATATTGCCAAGCTGCAGAAAAAACAGATTAGCACTGACATTGTTGTAAGATGTGAGGGAGAGGGTTAAGATATACAGTGGCAGACAAAAAAACTGCATCACCTTAAAAAAATTAAAACATTTGCAGGGAAACGTACACCAATGAGCCAAAACATTATGACCAGCGAGTCGTTAAGCAAATCGAAGCAACTGCAGGTGAACTGTGGCATGTGCGCAGGTCAAGACACAGTATAAAAAACACCTGATACTGAGTTCCGTTAATCAGTGTTACTCTTATTCTTCAGATGGGAAAGGACTTAAGCGAGTTTGACAAAGACCAAATGACTGGGTCAGAGCATATCCAAAATGGCATGGCTGGTGGGGTGCTCACGGTCAGCCGTGGTTAGTACCTACTGAAAGTGGTCCGAAGAGGGGGAACCCACGAACTGCCGGCGAGGTTTTGGACAACCACGGCTCATCGATGCTCGAGGTGGTCCAATGAATCACATTTCCAGTTGCACCATGTGGACGGCCGGGTACGTGTGCGTCGTGTACCTGGGGAAATGATGGCACCTGGGTGAACTGGAGGACCAAAACAAGATGGTGGCGGTGGTGTCATACTATGGGTGATGTTCTGCTGGGATACAATGGGTCCAGTCATCCATGTGCCGGGCACTCTGACGTCTACCACCTACTTAAACATCATTGCTGACCAGGTACACCCTTTCATGGCAACAGTCTTCCCCTCTGGCATTGCCGTCTTTCAGCAGGATAATGCGCCATGCCACACCGCCTGGATTGTTCGAGACTGGTTTGCGGAACATGAGGAAGACTTCCAGGTATTGCCCTGGCCTCCAAATTCCCCAGACATCAATCCCATCGAGCATCTCTGGTTTGTGTTGGAACAGCAACTCCAATCTGTGGCATCTCAACCACGGACCTTACAGGAGTTAAAGGATCTGCTGGTTGTGTTGGTACCAGATACCAAAAGACACATTTAGAAATATTGCAGCATCCATGCCTCACCAGGTACGAGCTGTTTTGCTGCACGTGGAGGACCGACATCATATTAGGTAGGTGGTCATAATGTTTTGGCTCATCGGTGTATAAGATATTTTTGATTACAGTAATTTTGTTTGTTGAAAAGCAAAGGTATTGCATCAGACAGTAATTGCAAGGTATCGCATCAGCCGTTTCTATAAATACAACATTGCAAGGGTACTATCCTGTTTTGCAGAGGTGTAAGCATGGCTCCATATGTTCACTTGACCAAGAAAAAAAAAGTGTAGCTGTTGCTCTGTTCCAGGAAGGGCTTTCTACAAGTGCTATCACTGATAAAATCGGCTGCCACCAGTCAACAGTATCCAGGGTGCTGAAATTAAAGCATGAAACTGATGATGTGAAGAGAAGACCTGGATCAGACCGTAAGAGAGTGACTATGCCTTTCCAAGATTGATGTTTGAAACAGCTATGCCTTCATAATTGCCATGCTAGTGCTCCTGACCTAAAACTGGACTTTGAGATGGCCTCTGGTGTTGAAACAAGTGCACGAACTATCCAAAGATGGCTTTCGGAATGTGGTCTGCATACTTTGTTGACCCAACAAATGAGAAAGAAGTTGTTGTTTGTTTGGTTTTTAGGAGCATTAGCAACTAAGGCAATATTGCTCCGGGGATATGCGGTGGTCATTCCCTGACCTTTCCGCATCCTCCATATTTGGTGGTCACGGGCTCGAACCTCGGTCTAATCAAGAAGCGTGTGCTACGCGCTGCTGCTCCTGCCCACCTGGCTACGGAGGCGCCAATGAGGAAGAAGCAACTTGCTCAGGCTAAAACGCATGTTTCACAAACAAAAGAGCAATGGGACACTGTCATCTTTTCTGATGAATCAAAATTCAACCTACATGGCTCGGATGGGAAGCGATATGTCAGAAGGTGAAAATTGGAGGCATATCATCCTGACTGCATAACACCAACTGTAAAGTTCCCCGTTGGTCAGATGGTCTGGGAATGCATAACAAGCAAAGGGGTGGGGCGAATTAAGTTTATTAATGGAACAGTGAATGCAGAAACCTACACTGATATCTTGGAAGAGTGCCTGAAACCCGTTATTAGGGATCACCACACAGACATCCAAAACTGCATTTTTCAATAGCACTCAGCACCTTGCCACACAGCAAAACTGGTAAGTTTTATGCTGTTTAGGTTTAAAGATGAGTTTGTCTTCTTGTCTCACAAGACTTAAAACATACTTACACCAATGTTTTCCCTCATTTTTCTCCCTTAAGGTGCAGTCATACCTCAGAAATGCTGGCATTACAGTGTTGGACTGGCCCGGCAACAGTGCAGATTTGAACTCTATTGAAAATTGCTGGAACATAAAATGTTGTCTAAAATTGCTCAGAAGCCAACAAGTAATGTTCAGCTGCAGGAGGGCATTGTAAGGGCGTGGTACCATAAAATTGGGCAACCATATATCCAGAAGTTGATTAACTCTATGCCAGATCGTTGCAAGGCTGTATTTGCAGCTCAAGAAGGAACAACAAAATATTGAGGTCTTATTTTGCTGATTTACAGTACATAATACTATTACATTAACTAGTAGTTTCAGTTTGTACAAATAAATGCAATAAAATGTATGTTTGGTTGTCATGATATGCAATTTCCATGATTTCTCATATTTCCTTTAATTACGCATTTTACCCTTTGGGAAGATATTTATGGCAATTAGGTATGTCGGGTGGAGGCTTTTTATTGGATTTCATTCACAGAGATATCCCATCTAACATTCATTTCGCAATCCACAATGCAGCGCAAAACATTATTTGCAAAATTCACAAGTGATCAAGTTTTTTTGTCCACCTCTGTATTTAAACCACAGCTGGTCATGTGAAATCATATATAAGATACTGCCAATGTTTTAACATATTTTCATCCTGTTCGGTAAAAACTTTGCGAATTTTTAACATAAAAACTGTAGTGAAAAATTACCTTCAAAGGAATCTGATCTACCCTAAAATAAACAGCATGGCTTGAGTGAAAGTTGATTAAGGAGCCTACTGCAATCTGATTATTTTAAAATAATGGAGTCAGTGATTAAAGAAGTAATGCAGGATCATCTCGACAGGAATGCAGTTACATGGCAATCATAGCCTAGATTTGTTAAGGTGAAATCTTGTCTGGCTAATTGGATTAACTAATATAATCAGTAACAAAGGAACCATAATAGGTTCCTTTGTTACTGATTAGGCACAAAAATATATACATTAATACCTGATGACTTGTCTTGGTTTTGCACAAAATATTTTCTGGCTTTAAATCCAGGTGAATAACATTATTGTCATGCATGTAGCCAATCCCTTCACAAATCTGTCTCATAAAGAGAATGCAGTCTTCTTCAGTCAGAACAAAGTCATCAGCAATTACCCTTTCAAATAGTTCACCACCTGAAATGCTGAAAAGGTTTAGTTAATATAATGTCTGCTAAATTAATATATGTGCAATAAATTTTAAGAATAAAAATATCACTTTAGAAAGTATCTAATTTTTAAATGCAGGTTCTTTCTTAACACACACACACACACACACACACACACACACACACACACACACACACACACACACACACACACACACACACACACACACACACACACACAGGGTGAGTCATGAGGAATGATGTGTATAACTTCAGGATGTGATTTACTGAGGTCATTCAAAGTAAATGTTATATCAATGTGGGTCTCCATGGTGATAAAATATTCAAATATTGCTGACTTGGAATAACTCAAAAATTGCATTCTGAAGTTATGCATATTCTTTGTGGCTTATCCTTTATATACATAAACAGTAATTAGCCACTTTATTAGGTACACCTACCTAATAACAAGGACTTCCTACAGCCCACAGAACAGCCTGGATTTGTCATGATATGAACTCAATGTGTAGTTGAGTGCTAATCCATGTTGATTCAATTGCTTCCTACAGTTTTTGTAAATTAAATGGTTGCAGGTTTCTCTCCAAAGAGCTTGTTCATCTAACAGGCACTCAATTGGACTGAGATCTAGTAACTAAAAAGACCACCACAGTTGGCTGAATTTACACCCATATTCCTGGAACCAGTTCTGTAAATTCTGCTCTTTTTACATGGTACATTATCTAGTCAGAAGAACTCATTCACAGATGGATATACTGCAGCCATGAAGGGATGTGCATGATCAAAAACAATTTCCAGAAGTTCAATTAACTAAATTATTCTGCACAACTATGACAACATTGAACCTACTTGGGGTTTTGTTTTCAAGTCTAGAGAGTTCAGGAACAATTATACTTCACAGCTAGACACCTGCAAATATTTCAGTAGTGAAAGTGTTTAGCTTAATTTGATTCTTTGTACATGTTACATATTGCATATCTTTTTCTGAAACTGTTTTTATTTTGACGGGCGGGGAGGATGATTATGGGATGAAAAAGTAAAGACTAGGAGAAGGGATGGAACAGAAGACAAGTGAAAAACACACAGCACAAGAAATTTGAAACAATGAAAAGTGAGCTAAATTATGTAAATGAAAACATCATTTTCAATTCAATAAAAAAGTAAAGGGTAATATTTATAGTTAACTTACTATTCCATAACCAAAATCATTTCTCTGTGGTTCTCAAATGCAGCAGCCAATTGCAATAATTTCGGATGACATAGCTTGTTCATAATAGCCACTTCCTCTCTAACTTTAGTTTTATCTCTGGCTTTGACACACCTGATAACTTTTGCTGCTCTTGTTTCTCCATCTGTTTTTTCGAAGCATTTATAAACAATTCCAAATCTTCCTCTAAAGTTAAAAAAAAAAAAAAAAAAAACAAAAACCCATTCTCTTTAGATTATAGAACACACAGTTCATAGTTCAATACTTCACAAACAACTTTTATGATCAAATTATTGCAATACATACTTGCCCACTTCTTCCTTCAGATCATACTGTTCATTAAAATAACACCCTTCTGTTATATCCACTACACGATGTTCAAAAGTCTTGAATTCTAAAATATAAAAAGATATTTTGCAAAACATAGACATCTCTGCTGACAATTGCTTCAGCATTAAAATTTTACATGTTAACTTTACAAACTAATAAAAAACACCTCAAACCTATACAGCCATGATATAGAAAGTGGGTCTCAACAATGTGTTACAGTTTGTTAAAAATTAATATTGACAGATTGCAGTTTTCTTTGGAAGTTTCTTAGGCATAAAATGAACTTTTGTTTCAAGCTAACAAGAACTGCCAAACTTTCTTAGGGTAACAGTTGCAGGATATAAATAGATACTTGACATTACTGAACACAATATATTTAAATTGTTTTCAGTAAAAAGTCTGAGTGACAGTTGGAGTTTTGCATGCGATCATTCATAAAATTTTATTCAGAACAAGAAGTAAATTATTACACATCCCAAGAACACTCATCACTAAACTGCATAATTTCACTCCAAGAATTATTTTAATCCCCACTGAGACAAATAGCAGTCACTAAAGTCAATCTGCCACACCAGAAAATTAGCAGCTCCATATAAAATCGTGAAGACAATGAGTGCTCCAGGTTTCTTGGAAGGAACCCATTTTATACCATTTTTTCTTGAATATATGCACCTTCAAATATAACTTCCAACTCCAAAAATTATATGATCACATGCAATTATAGGTAATTATAGACCTGTAAGCTTAACTTCTGTTCCAGGGAAAATAATGGAGTCATTGGTTAAAGAAGTAATGCAAGACCATCAAGACAGGAATGCAGTTATACTGTAGTCACAGCATGGATTTGTTAAGAGGTGATCTTGTCTGACCAATCTGATTGGATACTATGATGTAATAACAAAGGAACTGGATTCAAAAAATAATTCTGATATCATATACTTGGATTTCAAGAAAGCTTTTGATACTTTTGCACATAAAAGACTGCTGTACAAATTGGAGAAATTTGGCATTAAGAGAAAATTATTGCTATGGATAAAAGTATGGCTGAGAGGGAAAAGAGAGTGGTTATTAATGGACACTACTTTTCTTGGACTAATGTTATTAGTGGAGTTCCCAAGGGATCAATGCTGGGGCCCACTGTTGTTTTCTATATTTATTAATGATATTGATGAAGGTATATCAGGCTTAATACTTAAAGTTGCAGATGATACAAATGTTGGCACGGTGGTTACTGACAGTAACCAAGGTAAGGCTACTGCAACAAGATCTAGAAAAATTAAGCAGATGCACTGAGAAATGGCAAGTGAAGTTTAACATTAACAAATTCAAGGTACTGCATATGAATAGCAGTAATTCCAGATTAACATACCAACTATGTGGTGCTACACTAAGGTATTAGGAAAAAAAAAAAAAAAAAAATTCTGGGGTAATTGTGCAGTCATATATAAAGTTCTCTCAGCAGTGCAGAATGGGTGTCAGGACAGCTCATGGTGGTTACTATCAATGATATACAGGAATTCTGCTAGCAATGATAACGATGATAAGGAGATGATTATCCCATTGTACAAGGCAATGGTTAGGATGCATCTTCAGTACTGCATATAAGTCTCGAGGCCTCATTTTAGGAAGGATATAGATCTGCTGGAAAGACTGCAGAGAAGGACAATGAAATCGGTGAGAGGAACAAAAAGGATGGTACAAGGCAGGCTTCAGTTCTCCAAAATATAGCATCTGGAGGCTATTCACCTGTGAGGTGATCTGATTGATCAAGTTCAATGTTGATGGCATTTTCCCCTTGCTGAGACTATACATGAGGGGACATAAATTCAAATTGAGGAAGGTTTGTTTGTTTTGGTTGGTTTTTAGGAGCATTAGCAACTAAGGCCATATTGCTCCAGGATATGCGGTGGTCATTCCTTGACCTTTCCGCATCCTCCGTATTTGGTGGTGACGGGCTCGAACCCCGGTCTAATTGAGGAAGGATAGTTGCAGGAAAGATATGCAGAAGTTTGCCTTCAGCCAGTAGGTGGTTGATTGGTGGAACAAACTTTCATCTGTTGTTGTGAAAATGGGTAGTTTAAATTAACTCAAGGAAGAAATAGATAAACTATTGAAGGGGATGAGTGGGTGATGTAGGAAGGTTTTTTTTTTTTTTGCTAATGCTTCATAAGCTTGGTTTCTTGTACCATTTGCTACTACTAATACTTAAGACATGTTAATTTGAAAATTTTGGATCACCAAATGGCTCCAATATAATCATTTCCATTAAGACTCTGCCAACTGGCAATGATTTTCAAATCAAGTTTCACGTGTATCATTTAACTGAAGCTAATGCATCATCTTTTGATAATAACAACAAACTATGTACCTATACTAGATCTGGACAATCTAATGATAACTGTTTTTTTTAAAAAACTGATTATAAGTTTCATGTTACTTTTTAAAGTGCGAATTTGGGGGGGGGAAAGGTGTGGCTTATACTCAGAAAAATATAGCCTTTTGCTGTATTTTTCTGAGTATAAGTTTTGCCTTTTATTGTTATTTCATATTTTACTATTTTTTATAAATAAAGTTGAGCCATCAGTAAGGAAATCACTTGGCTTATGACATGTTTATTTACACACTGTAAACAGAACGACATTTCAGAATACTTACCCATTTTCTTTGAATACATAAATATTCTGGAATATTGTACTACTTGAAGAGTTAACTCAAAGAAATAATACTAGCAACATATTGAATAAAAATAAATAGCTTATTCTATACTATGAGAAAGTAGATGTTCAAATTGAATTACAAATGTTTCTTTTCAGTGCTGGAAATCACACTAACTGGTTTGAACAACAAACAACGAAAAATCTTTGATTTCCTTCTCATAACATCTCAGTACCAACAAGTTCAGGATTCAAAATTTTGTCCCGGGTATATATTTTCTGGCTATAGGGCTGTAATAATATTTCTACCTCACCCTGTATATTGGTTTTCTATAATACTCTAATGAACACTTAACATATCCTAAGTTTTTAAATAAAAACAAGCTTCACCTTCTATGTCATACTCATAAGGAGAATGTCTCTCAGATAAAAGTACAGGATCTGATTCCTGACTAGGTTCACTAACTCCATGAACATTTTCTGCTCGTATCCTAAATACATACTGTCTCTCCGGCAGAAGATCCCTTATTAGATATGATGTACTGTGACATGCTGCACTAACTCTGCTCCACTTCTTTTCGGGCAGTGTACACATTTCCACAATATAACCTGTAATCACACTACCACCATCATATGGTGCTCCATACCAACTCACAACTATGGAATGATTAGTAATATCAGAAACATTTGGTTTCCCTGCTGGAGGATCAGGTGAACCTATAAAAATAAATCAAAAATGGGGATAAATAAATAAAAGACAGTACAAACTACAAAAGGAAAAAAATGAAACATGCTGATTCATTACAGGGATATATACTTGTGAAAAAAAGCATTTTTACATGCATTCTTATTTCCTTTTTGTTAATTCTTCATTATACAGGCTGTGTACTATTCACATTATACAGGCCGCATACAATTCATGTATGCAGAGATGTGTTTTTTTTTTTCACAAATATACTGATTAAACCTGCCATCCGTATGTAAGTTATCAATGTTCACTGACATGAAATTTTAATAGTTCTTTTGTGCTCATTAAAGAATCTCATAATTACATAATTATTTAACAGCCCTTTGGCAAATATCTTGACTATGTAATATCTTGCATGGTCATGCTATTCAGTGACTATATTAGAGAATTAATGCTGTTGGGGGAATATAACCATTCTACAGAGTGCCTTTTGATTATGCATAATAAAATATAAGGAACCTGTTCTACATATAAAATCAAGAAAAAGAGTTTTCTATAACAGCGGTTCCCAAACTTTTGCACCTAGTGCCCCCTTAAAGCATTTCCTACAATTCACATGCCCCTCCCCATCCTCCAGAACAAGTACAAATAACCAGATCTGACATAAACTTTAGCTATGAGTATACATGTTTTTATAAATTAATACATTTAATCTCAAAGACTGAAATAAAATAAGTTTCGTACCTAGATTAGTGGGATGGTTTGTCCATATTGCATTAAAAAACTGCTTCGTAAACACAACACATGCCCCCCTCCCAGGAGGGAGGTGCCCCAACACTTTGGAAAGCCCTGTTCTATAAACACAGGGTTATAAAAATTTCATTGGTGAGATATGCCAAAATTGCATATAGCCATGACATGCATTAACTTGATAAACAATGTTTAACACAGTCAAGAGAAGAGTAATTTTTTACCAATATAACACATACATCCCATTCTGGTGCCTTGGTTCCATTGTTGTATCATTCTGAACTGCTGAGATACATTTAGTATCAATAATGCCTAGTAATGGAGATTATTCATTTGAAAATTAATTCATATGTTGTTGGTATACAGAGAAGCACAGCACGACAGCTCAGCTATACATACTTTATGCTGAACAGCTTCTGCAACAAAGGCTTCTGAAACCAAGGACATCTACTTCTCTTGATTGTTTCAGAAAAAAATCAAATTCTACAAATGACTGCAGCAAATGCTGGTAGGCAACAAAGATGCAGGAGTGCCAGTGTTGGAGGAGGTATTATCAAATCTGAAAAACAACCCTCTCTCATGCTAATATTAGATGGTTGGCTTCTTGTCAGTGTTTCTTAGTCTATGGTGTGGAGGATGTTACCATAAGCAGTTGTTGCCTCCATACTATGTTCAGCTCATTCAAGTTCTGAAACCAGGAAGATCCTCAGCTGCAGAGATCATTTTCCCAATGGCTATTGCAGCAGGATGAAGCATTCTTCACATGGACTAGTATTTTCAATAATCATAAACAGAACATAAGAGCTAATGAAATCCCCATTCAATGCATGAAAAATGCTTCTAACATTAATTTACAATTGATGTTTGGACAGGAATAATTGAAAATTCCTTATAGGACCTTATGAGCTATTTGCTACCATGACTCTCATTTTAGTGGAAGATTTATCTCAGCTAATGGAGGATGTCCCATTGGCAATGTGACAAATTATGTACTTTATGCATGACAGTGCCCTTGCTTAGTTTACCTGTAATGTGAAGTAATATTTGAATATATAAAATGTAATATCCATTAAAAAGCATACATTAAAAATGTGGGACTTTCTCAAATGACATCACTCCTGAAAAGCCTCTGGTGGAAAGTAACATTCTTTAATTACATTATTAATATGAACCTAAGCTCCCATGAATAATATCATTAAAAATGTTCTTACAAATATGTATAAAATATGATAAAGTAACAAGTGTATAAATATTTATACATATTTATACCAAAATATTTATACAAATAAATATATTAAAAAATAAATGCTACATTTGGATCAGTTTCCTGCTTACATCTTTTTTCCCTTACTTTGACTCTGACTGATTTAATGACTCCCCCTGATATATTAATCTTTCATGCAAAAATATCTTGCAAACCAGACACCTAACCCTATTTTTGTCCATACACTAACTTTACCAATCATGGAAATTATTGGGAATATAACCCTTGAGATCAGCAGTCTTATTAAATAATATCAGTAAATCTGATCAATCAGGAAAAGAAATAAGGTAACACAGATGTGAATCCATATACTACTATTTTGTACTAATGGATGTCACCTTATTCTTTTCAATTTAATGCTGACCACCTATGTAAATTTACCTTTTGGCATTGCCAAATTTACAGATTTTGCTGTATATGCAATTACTATCCACTAACATGGAAATCTTACCTTCTACTGAAACTGAAGCAAAATGACAATCAGAGCCTGCCGAATTTTCCACAGTTACAACATACTTTCCATTGTCATCTGAAGAGACATTCCTTACTATTAACACAGACATGCACTCTTCTGAATTAATAGTTACACGACCATCATCTTTTAACAATTTGCCCTATTAAAATAAAGGAAAAATTATTTCCTCCTTTTGAAATTAATATGCTCAATACTATAAAATAAATAAATTTCTTTTGTGTTTATATATATATATACAGGCTAAATATAATTAAAGAAGACTAGTGGATAACCGAAAGTATCAGAAAAATATCTTAAAGCTATATTTTAAATTGTACATTTATAATTACAAACTCTTTTGGGAAGGGAGATGCCAGAAGTTTATCAAACTCTAGCAGGGAGTTAAACAAACAATTTTGTGATAACTGAGAAGAAAGTGGAAGAGAAATTGTTGAAATTAAACATGCCCATATGTATTCATAATTCATGAAGTGGGATCAAAGGGTGATATGAAGGGGGATCAAAGAGTAATGCAGGATCATCTAGACAAGGCCACAACTATACTTCAGATACAGCATGGGTTTATTAAGGGGGAATCTTGTTTGACCAATTTGATTAGATACTATGATGTGGCCACAAAGGAACCGGATGCAAAAAATAATTTTGATATCATATACTTGGATTTCAGGAAAGCTTTTGATACTTTTCTAACATGGAAGCTGCCTGCAGTACAAATGGGAGCAATGTAGCATAAAAGGCAAGTTACCATTATGGATAAAGGGATGGTTGAGTTGGAGAAGACAGAGAGTGATTATTAATGGATACCGCTCTTCTTGGACTAATGTTATTAGTGGAGTACCAGGGATCTTTGCTGGGCCCACCATTGTTTTCTGTATTTATTAATGATATTGATGAAGGTATATCAAGTTTAATGTCAAAGTTTGCAGATGATACAAAGGTTGACAGGGTGGTTACAACAGTAATCGCGGTGAACTACTGCAACAAGATCTACGAAAATTGGATCAATGGGCTGAGAAATGGTAGTTTAAGTTTAATATTGATGCAAGATACTACATATGGGTAGCAGTAATTCCAGAGTAACTTATCAACTGTGTGGTACTACATTTAGGGTAGTGGAAAGTGAAAAGATCTGGGATAATCATGCAATCAGATATGAAATTATCTAAACAGTGCAGATGAGCTTCCAGAACAGCTCATGGGGTTTTGTCAATGATATACAGCAGTGGTTTTCAACCGGGATGCCACGTAATTTAGGTTTAAGTTACTTAAACTTATTTTTTTAAAATGTATATGTTTATTTCATTATAAAAAGGTACATTCTTATTATTGTGTTCCATAAACCACAACGACAGTATTTACATATGTCAACTGATCATTCTATTTATTAGTGTTCCAAAAAAAAAAAACAAAAATACAAAAAACCTCACATTATAAAAGATAACAGTTTCATTACATACAATACTTAATATTGTATGTATTGAAACTGTTACACAAAGATTGCACACAGTCGTGTCAATGGTTAACCTTAGCATAATATTGAATATTAATTTACTGTTAACCTTTTGTGCTCCCTTGTTGAGTGGGACTCGACAAAATACAAACGTGTGCCCCAGGACTTATGTTTTTTTTATTCTTTATATAGAGGTATATTTTAGTACCTCTATATAAATAAAAAAATTATTACGTAAGTATATATAATTTGTATTATGAATTGTAATTTTGTTTATAATTATATTATTATTATAATAACTATCATATAACATATTTTTTTAATATCATATATACAGGGTGTCCAAAAAAATGTATCCACACTTTGACTGTTAATAATTTCCCTGTTTATTTTCATAAATTAAATTTTATAATTGAATGAAAAAAAAAATGTGAGAAAAAATATGCATTAACGCAAGTGTTCAAATTGTCCTCCATTCTCATCCAGGCATTGCTGAGAAACTGAAGTGCATACATCACCTAAGATATCTCAATATTGCTGCACATTCTACTTCAATAGCTTGCCATAATTCAGCAATTGTTGCTGGTTTTGTGGCATAAACTTTATCTTTGAGGTATCCCCATAAATAAAAATCCAATGGCATTAGATCTGGCAAATGCAGAGGGAACTCTACACTGCCTCTTCATCCAATCCATCTGTTTCGGAAAGTTTCATCCAGATAAGCCCTAACATCACGATGAAAATGGGGAGATGCCCCACCGTATTCAAAATAAAATTCATTGTAATCCTCAAATAGCTCACGAATGTGTGGGACAACTGATTCCTGAAGCAAGTGCATTTTGCATGCTTTAAAATGTTATGCACACTGGATTTGGGGATTGCCGTTTCACAAGCAGCTTGTCGGACAGATTTCCTTGGTGTTTGTTGGAAAAGTTCCAGCACTTCTTGTGATCTTGTGGATGTGCAAGGTCTTCCTGATCGTTGCCTGTGTACATTTTGCACAGTGCCATCTGCTTCAAACTTATCACAAATATGTGAAATTGTGAGACGCGTTGGTGGTTCAGTGTGGTGTTCACTCCTAAACTGCCTCTGGACTTCGTTGATATTTTCCAACTTCCAATACCACTTCAACACAAATTTCTGCTGTTCAAATGTAAGTCTGGTCTTCTCCATTATTTCCACCAACTTGCAAGTGAAAAAGAAAAAAAGTTACTGACTTTTGTGGGCTGATCGAGTGTGTATACATTTTTTTTGGACACCCTATATATATAAAACCTTAATTTTTTAAAAATAATACCAACTGGATAAATTGGAGAATTTAGAAGACAGTCAGTCCTCGTATAGCACGATAGTTGTGTTCCTAGAAACCCTCGTGCAATGCAAAATCATGCAATATAAACAACAGGCCCTATGGGAAAAATGGAGTTAGGTCCCGACCACCCAAGACTGAACACACATTTGTAACCAAAACATTACCAAACACAATAAATAATCGTATTTTATTATGACTATTACATAATAAAATATTGCTAATGCTTTTGCTTCTATCATAAGCAAACTTGTTTTTTGTTTGATTTTCTATCCAAACAGATGACAGCCATTCCATCTCTTCCAATTCTTTGTTTTAATATAATGGATTTTAATTGCACTTTGAGTTGTTCCTGCTATGAAAGTTGTTTTTATTTTCTCTGCATTCTTTCTAATTCTCGGCGTTGCCTCATTTAGGTCTGTAGCACGTGCAATATCACATGGTCTTTCATTTCGCTCAAAGCGTTTCACAGTTTCATATTTTTTCTCTATCGACAGAGGCGGACTGGCCATAAGCTTTACCGGGGAAACCCCGGTGTGATTTTGGCCATAAACCATAGTATGAGGCCACTATAAATTTTCCTGGGTAAGAATTTTTGACCCAGTCCGCCTCTGTTTATCGATATTGCTTTTCTTTTTCTCTCTGAATCCACAGTGTCTTCACCAGGACGATTCCTTTTCACACCTTTTAAGTATTTTACTCATTTTTAGGGAACAAAGCACAATTACAAAATGAGGAGGCACGCTTAATACACATAAACAAAGCTACGTGTGTGTAGCAACTGAATAAGCAATGCCGTAAAGGCTGAGATACACTATTAACACCTCACATTTTACTAAAGCACATTTCTAGGGGTTACTACCATAAAACAATAAACACAATTTCCAGTTGCGTTTCTGCTAGTGGAATCTGTTATAAACTGGTAGTAAACTCGATCTAATTGCATTTTCAATTATACCGATAGCTGGAATTGTGTTGGTTTTTACGTTATTATGGTGAAATGTGTTTCCCCTTCACTGATATAAAAAACATAAATACATTTTCAGAATCTTCTCTTCATTCCTATTGTGTTGCGTTCGGTTGGGGTGATTCTGCATTCAACTGCCATTTCTTGTAAACACAAAGGCGAATCGTGCATAAGCGAATTCGGTTCGTGTTATATAAGATATTGTTCCCCTATTTATAAATCGTGTATGATCGAATTCGTGTAGTGTAAACATGTGTTATACGAGGACTGACTGTATAAGTATTAAGGGGTGAACACTATACCCAATAGGTCAAAGGGCCAAGTTTTTTAGGAAACCTAAGTTGGACTTTTGTTGTATTTCTATTTCTGTTCCTCATATTCTTTTACATAACTTCATATATATATAAATATAAAAATGTGTTTTTAATGTAACTCTTTAAAAGAAAAGTTTAAAGAGTAATGCAGAACAGAGGTAAAAAGTAAATGAAATGGCTTCAGTGAAAGCAAGATTAATAAATTAGGTATGACAGATGCACCTAAAAGCACAAAGCAGCATTAAAGGATGCAAGAGTATATGCAATTTGTATTAATATTAAATTAAATTGAGTAAATATAAATGGATGTGAAAGTTACACAAGGTGCCAGTATCTATAATGGTGAGGAAAGTAGAAAAAGAAGACTAGTAGATTAGTGAAAGAATGTTCATATCCTAGAGATTATGATGAATTAAGCAAATTATGGGCTGAATTGCCAAGCCAATATAAAGTGGGGGAACTGTAAAGTAAAATTAGTATAACAAAATATTAATAAAATGCAAATAAAAATAAAATTGGTATAAAAATGAAAATAAAAATAAAATTGGTATAAAAATGAAAATAAAAATAAAATTGGTATAAAAATGAAAATAAAAATAAAATTGGTATAAAAATGAAAATAAAAATAAAATGGTATAGCTGTCATCAGATATGGGAGGAAACAGTTTTAGTAAAAGGTCTAATAGAGGTAATGCAAAAATTGCTTGATCTGATGTCAGCAGAAATAAATATTGATACATGATCAGGTATTTCATCAGGAGATTACACCTGACCATATATCAGGAATTGCATTTCTATACTTGTCCATAGTAGTAGAAAAGTGATAGGCCAAAAAAGGAATGAAATGAAATTAGCACTTTTTAATACTTTTTAATAAAATGAAATTAGCACTTATACTGTATTAAAAAGTGCTAATTTCATTTCATTCCTTTTTGACCTTTCACTTTTCTTCTACTACTATGGACAAGTATAGAAACCTGATACATGGTCAGGTGTAATCCCCTGATGAAATACGTATTCATGTATCAATATTTATTTGTGCTGACATCAGATCAAGCAATTTTTGCATTACCTATATTAGACCTTTTACTAAAATTGTTTCCCCCCATATCTGATGACAGCTATACCATTTTCATTTTATTAATATTTTGTTATACTAATTTTACTTTACAGTTCCCCCACTTTATATTGTCTTGGCAATTCAGCCCATAATTTGCTTAATTCATCATAACCTCTAGGATATTAACATTCTTTCATCTTTCATTAATCTTTCTTTCTCGAAAGAATAGAAGAAAAAATTCTTTCTCAAAAGAATTTTTTCTTCTATTTATTTCATTTCTTACTTTGTAAATTTCACAATTAGTCTATCAGAAGCAGACTGACTTAAGTGATGATGAAATTTTTTAGAGGATCTCTGCAACTATTTCTTTTCAGAATTCAAAATCTGTATGGACTTCCTATTAGAAATTCTGAGATCAAATTTTGAATAAAGGTGTAGTTCTTCCATTCTGTATTATCAGGATATATGATAACATATGGAAAGAAGATTACTCTAATATATGTCAATACTGACAGAAAATAGCATAGTGAATTATTAAAATATTATTACGCAAAATAAATTTTGAATGTACACATAACCCCTCTGTGGGTTAAAGTCAGTCTGTGTGTGTGTGATGTGATAAAATAATCTGTGCACAGGTAGCATTTCACCATCTGGAGATGCTACTAAAAGTAATGGGGCACCACTCTAATTGCAGGAAAGTGTGTACGATTATGAAGTATGCAAATATTTTGGCTATAAAGGTGATTAGCAGTTAGCCTGGAACTCATTTCAAATGTACCCACAAAATGATGAGCAATACAGAAAGAGCTAAAGGTTTCAGAGAAGAATGATAATTGGATATCAATCATATGGGAAAAATGTCTGTACATGCTACTGCTCAGGAAGTAAACATTCTCAAGTAAACAACTGGCAACGTGTGCTGAAGAAATGGAAGTCCTGAGATGATACTGAGCCCAAGAATTACAAAGTAGACATAAAATATCAACTGGCAGGAGCCAATGTTTGAGATGGCTGAGTAGCTCATTGCACCATTAGACTTTAGAGCTTCACCAGACTTTTAATAGTGTCAGGTTTTGGAGCTGATAGCCATTATGCAAGACAACACTCCACCACACATTGGCTGATGACTGGCCACAACATCAGATTGAATACATCTACTTTAGTTAAAAAATAAGATTCCTTAATTTGTCCTATTATTATACCTAATTAAAAATCATAATGTCTTTGAAAATATTTTAAATTTTATTTTTAGTAGATGATATACTGCACCAGAAATCCTTAAAAGTATCAGTTTCTCAAATAAACTAATTATATAAAACATGTAATAACTTTCACTTACACCTTTCAACCATGTAACACAAGGAGAAGGCTGACCAATGAAATGTGTCCTTAAGGTTATTGTGTCTCCCCGAAGTACTGATACATTTTGAGGTCCTCTTAAAATTTGTGCTGGGGTGAGTCTAGGTGGTGAAATACCAGAAACATTAGCAGAGGTTGACAAGTCATTTGATATATGATTTGAAGAAGGCTGTCCCATATCAACAGTATCTTCATGCACACCATTGACCATCTGAGGACGCTTTCTAGATCCAATACAAAATAATTGTTTTAAAATCTAGAACAAAATTTAGAAAGATGTTTAAATATGTTATTTTACCCTGAGCACATTCTGTGAATGCTTAAGAGATGTCTAACATGATTGGCAGAATAACATAAGTTCTATAAATAGCACACATGATTAAACAAAAAATAACAAAGTTAGCATTAGCATTAGCATTAGTAGAGGCATATGATGCAAGAAAGCAAGCTTATTCAGCATCAGCCAAAAAAAAAAAAAAAAAAACAACCACTACTCCCATTTCACCCCTCAATTCGTTCGAAATACCTGTCCAGCTGAGCCTTAAATTTGTTTAGGCTATCAACTTCAACAACAAGCGATGGAAGTCTATTCCACAAACCAACTGCCCGCTGGCTAAAGGCGAATTTCCGCACATCTATCCGACATCCGTCCTTTCTCAATTTGAATTTATTCCCTCTCAGGTGATTATTCTGAGCAAGAGGAAGAATCCCATCGGCATTGAGCATGCTCAAGCCATTCAAAGCCTTGTACACCTCTATCAGATCACCTCGGCGATGCCTAGTCTCCAGGCTCTGTAATTTGCAAAACTTAAGCCTTTCTTCGTAAGAGCAACCCTTTGTTCCATTCACTAATCTTGTTGCCCTTCTCTGTACTCGTTCCAGCAGCTCTACATCCTTCTTGAAATGAGGCCTCCAGACCTGTATACAGTACTCAAGGTGTGGCCTGACCAATGCCTTATACAAGGGAATAATCACATCCCTGTCCCTGCTAGAAAAATTCCTGTATATCATTGACAAGACACCATGAGCTACTCTTGCAGCTCGTCTGCACTGCTCAGAGAACTTCATATCTGCCTGCACAATTACCCCCAGGTCCTTTTCATTCTCTACCACTGTCAGCGTAGTACCACAGAGTTGATACGTTGATCTGGGGTTACTGTTTCCCATATGTAGTACTTTACATTTGTAAATGTTAAACTTCATTTGCCACCTCTCAGCCCATCTGCTCAACCTTTCCAGATCCTGTTGCAGCAGCATAGTATCAGTAGTGTCCTTAACAACCCTGCCAACCTTTGTATCGTCTGCAAACTTGAACATTAAGCCTGATACACCATCATCAATATCATTTATAAATACAGAAAACAACAATGGACCCAACACTGAACCCTGAGGAACTCCACTAATAACATTAGTCCACGTTGAGCAGTGTCCATTGATTACCACTCTCTGTCTTCTGCCACTCAACCATCCCTTTATCCATAGCAGCAATTTGCCTCGAATGCCACACTTCTCCAATTTGTGCAGCAGTCTTCCATGCGCAACAGTATCAAAAGCCTTTCTAAGATCCAAATATATAATATCAAAGTTATTCCCTGCATCCAGTTCTTTTGTGACTACATCATAGTATCCAATCAAATTGGTCAGACAAGACCTGCCCTTAACAAACCCATGCTGTGTCTGAGCTATAACTGAATTCTTGTCCAGATGATCCTGCAGTGCTTCTTTAACCAGTGCCTCCATTAATTTTCCTGGAACCGAAGTTAAACTAACAGGTCTATAATTACTTGTGTCAGCCTTTGATCCTCCTTTGTGAATTGGGGTTACATTTGCACATCTCCAGTCCATGGGTACCTCCCCTGAGTCCAAAGAAGCTCTCATAATTATGGCTAGGGGTTTGCTTACTTCCTTTGCTGCCTCCTTTAATATAACTGTTCAAGCTGGGAGGAAAAAAATGGAAACACAAAATTATTACGTGCGCGCGCGCGCGCGTGTGTGTGTGTGTGTGTGTGTGTGTGTGTGTGTGTGTGTGTGTGCACCCAGAAGGAAGAATCTTTTGTTCTGCTAATTATTACCTATAACCAAAATTTTGATTAGCAGTAATGTCAACTAATGTAAATTTTTCCAATGAAGTTCCTAGCAACTTCAAATACGATGGCTATAATCATCAAAACTGCAGCATAAATAAATATTATTATACTTTTGTAAAAGAAGGATTGTTTATTTGGCTCATAGTAATGCTTATTTCTATACTGATTAAACCTGCCATCCGTATGTAAGTTATCAATGTTCACTGACTTGAAATTTTAATAGTTCTTTTGTGTTCATTAAAGAATCTCATAATTACATAATTATTTAACAACCCTTTGGCAGATATGGGGCAAAAAAAAAAAAAAAAAAAAAAAAAAATCACCCTAGTACTGTTTGTTTTTTCTGTGAAAAACTTTCTCCGTGACCTTATCTACTTTACTGAAACATTATGAAGTTTGCGTTGGTACCAATAAAACTCTTTACTGGTAATGATTGTATATATGAATGTATACAATAAAAGAATGAAAGAATAAAAGAATATAATCATATTTTAAAGACTACTAGCATTGGTTTCATATTTCAGAGATGCACAATTTCACTCAAAAGAAGCAGCAATCATGCAGAAGCCCTTCAGAGAAAGTCTTCACTCATTTGTTGTATATTGAAAAGTGCACCCTAATTTGGCAAAACAGATACAAAAACACAGCACATTTTTCTGGCACCTGAAACCACTATTTAGTTAGAGCTGTTCTGATACCAATGCAAATGCATCATTATAACAGCTTTATGTCTTCAGAAAAGTGTTTATTTGTAATTCATAAATTTTGGTACTTACTACTCATAATAATCAGCCAATCACAACCACTTAGATTGGAGATCAACCATACTTTCTATGAGATTTAAAATGACTTAATTTTAGACTATTTTATTTATCAATGTTTTGGCAAAAGATGAGCAGGATATCATCATTCTATATAAGGAGTACACATTGCTTAGTTGCTTTCAGTTTGGAATGACATCATGTATTTCATAATGAATACCAGAAATAAGAAAAAAGTGAAGACTAAAATAAGCATAAGATAAAGTTACCAGATGTCCCTGGTTTCTGGGGATACTACCCAGAATTTACTACTTAAAATCCCTGGAAATTATTTGTCTCCCTCATTTTTAGAATGTGTCCCTGGAAAGATGTTGTACTTGAGGCTATTTTTATATTCTGCACATTAAATAAAGAATCCTCTCAAAATGGTCAATGATAACATATCCACTTAATAGTATTACTATTATGGCTGTATTAATGTGGATGTCAGACCTAGGGTATGGTGAAATGTAGTGTCTACCATAGGCACCAAATCAAGGCCTATTGGTGGGGAGGCAACATGAGGACCACTTGACTTGGTTCTGAAACTCAAAAAGTGACTTTAAATAGCTTATCAAATAGATTTTTTTTCAATAATTACTGAAAATGCACAGAGAAAGGCTAGGAAAAGTATTTATTAAATAAAAAATAAATTTAAATTATATCTCACTTTTTTTGTTTTCAAGTATTTTCATTTTTCTTTTTATTATGTTTAAGGAACTCAAAAGCTGGAAGTAAATGGCACCTTTGGAACTCTGAGAGTGCCTACTCATGTAGGTTTGTGTAAGCTCCAAAGCAATTAAAGGTATGAAGCACCGGTATAGTTATGTTATTCTGCCAGTCAGTTTGCTGAACAACAAGAGTTTCCAGGAGGAAAAAACTGTATATAACTCTCACATGAGACTGACTAATTTGGCCACATTGCAAAAAGAGGCCATAAAAATTCTGCAGGTCATTGACAATTTCCAGGTATTTCAAATCATTACTGGCTCAGAATAACTAATACACACAAATTATTATAACTGTCTGTAGGCTTTATATTTTTATATTATAAAAATTTATTTTTATAATATATAAAATATTAAAATATTATACAATATATAAAAATATAAATAATATTATAAAAATTTTATTATATATAAAATATAAATAATATTATAAAAATTTTATTATATATAAAATATAAATAATATTCTAAAATTTTTATTATATATAAAATATAAATCATAAAATAAAATAGGTAATGCCATTTGGCCTTATTAAAATTATACAATCTACCATTTAGCCAATGTCTCATCTTTTAAATAAATGCAGATTACTTCTTGGTCTTATTTGAGTCATAGTTGTTTGAAACTAGCACAATATCAGGGCAACTCATCATGAAAGCAAAATTTCTTCAATTTCAACATACATGTTCTTTCAAAAATATCTATTTGCAGCTCATAAAATAAGCTTCTAAAGGTGGGATAAAATTTTTTTGTGAAATTCTTTTAAAAATATAACTATTACCACTATAAAATATTTTATTTTTGTGATGTTTATATTATTGCTACATAAAACAAAATTAAAAATATTTGTATGTAACCACCCACATTATAGGCTTATAAAAGTAAGAAATAGAAAACAATATGACCCCTTATATTATGAAAGTTAAGTAAAAAAAAAAATTACTCATTATAAATATAAGATTTGTTTTGCAATGAAAAGTAGGTGCCTCCGTAGCCAGGTGGGAAGGAGCAGCAGTGCGTAGCACATGCTTCTTGATTAGACCGGGGTTCGAGCCCGTCACCACCAAATACAGAGAATGCGGAAAGGTCAGCGAATGACCACCGCATATCCCAGAGCAATATGGCCTTGGTTGTTAATGCTCCAAATAACAAGCAAGCAATGAAAAGTATTGTTGACCAGAAAAAAAATTCAACAAAACATCTACTCACGGCTAAATTACAAGCTTCTAAAAGTTGAGATATTAAAAATCACCCAATCACAATCACTTAGGATGAATTTTTTTTTTTTTTAAGTAACTATTTCCATCATGCATGATATGATAGAATAATTACAATATTACAGGAACTCCCCGACTTACGTAATACCTGACTTACGTAAATTAGACTTTACGCAAGTTTTTGCCGGCCGGTGCAAACTGAAAAAAAAAATGTGGAAACGTATTTTGCGTCTGTAGGGATAAATGGAGGTATTGTGAAAATATCATAATGTGTATCCAATAACATATTGCTTTTTTTTTTTTTGTTGTTGTAATTTGTTCCAAGTCCTTGGAAGTTGAAAATTTCGCTA
Organism: Mastigoproctus giganteus; assembly: GCF_048544385.1. Lineage (NCBI taxonomy): Eukaryota > Metazoa > Arthropoda > Arachnida > Uropygi > Thelyphonidae > Mastigoproctus > Mastigoproctus giganteus. The sequence goes on from NC_143587.1 coordinate 28,293,713, forward strand.
TATTACCAAACTATTTATCTCTCTAAAAGGCCATATTTATAATGGAAATTGCACTACACTTTCATCATTATCATATGTTCCTGTTATAAGAATCAATTTTGAATGCCTTTGTGATGTTTTTCTAAAGCACGTTTCTGGAGGTCACGACCAAAAAACAAAAACAATTTGCACTTTCTGGTTTATTGGGCTTTTCTGTTAGCGCAATCGGGTAGTAAACTCGATCTAATTGCATTTGCAAGAATCCCAATAACTGGAATTCTGTGGGTTTTTCGTTGCCGTATTATAGTGAAATGTGTTCCCCTTCACTGAAATCTTCAATCATATAAAAAACAAATTTTCAGAAACTTCTCTTCATTCCTATTTACGTATTACAATAATGAGGGGAAAAGGGACCAATGGAAAATGCAAGTGCTGGCAGTGCCAGGAAATGAAACAAAATTGATTTAGAAATGAAGATGAAAATGATTAAGTATGAGGCAGGACAAAGTTTTTCATCTATTGCAAGGGAATTAAGTCTCGCTGCTTCAATAGTGAATACTATGTTAAAGGACAGTGCACATATAAAAGACCATGTCAAAGGATCAATGCACTTAAGATCAACAGTGATCGCAAAACAGTGTTCAGGTGCTATATCGAAGATGGAACAGCTATTAATAATATGAATGGAAAATCAGATTCAGAAGTGAGTGCCCCTGAGTCCAATGGCCATTCAAGCAAAAGCAAGAAGTATTTAAGAAGATATTAAGGATAAGTACGGCGAACCCCAAGCCAAGTTCGTGGCAAGCAACGGGTGGTTTAATAGGTTCAAGCATTGCGCTGGTTTCCAAAACATTAAAGTATGCGGTGAAGTTGCCAGTGCCAATTCTGCAGCTGCAGAGAAATTTTGTGATGTGTTGGAAAAAATTATTGACGAAGGCGGCTGTTCAACACAGCAAATTTTTAATGTTGACGAGACTGCTCAGTATTGGAAAAAAATGACAGATCGAACATACATTGCAAAAGAGGAAAAGACAATGCCAGGTTTCAAGGCTTCAAGAGATAAAGCCACACTCACACTCTTGATTGGGGCTAATGCAGTGGGAGATTACAGATTAATACCACTGCATGTGTATCATTCTGGAAATCCTTGTGCATTTTGATCGAACCAGGGAGCATGGATAACAATATCTCTCTTTGAGGATTGGTTTAAATGCTGCTTCATTCCTGAGGTTGAAAAATATTGTAAAGAAAATTTCGCTTCTATTAGATAATGCTCCTGGACATCCCTCGCATCTAGATGATTTCAATTCCAACATGAGAGTCATATTTCTACTGCCAAACACAACTTCACTCGGCCAACCTATGGATCAGGGTGTTATTTCGAATTTAAAAGCATACTATTTATGCAAAACATTTGCTCAGGCATCGTCTGCAGTGGATGATGAGAAAAATTTTATTAAGAGATTTTTGGAAATCTTACAATATTTACCACGCCATCTTAAACATTAATAAGGCCTGGGCGGAAATTACTAAAAGTTGTTTAAATGCCACATGAAAGAAAATATGCCCACGGCACGTAAAAGGCTTCAGAGGATTTGAAAAAGACAAATCATATTAAGTGGTTACAGATAAGATTGTAAAGGTTGCTGTGCTACTTCAGTTGGAGGTTGATGCCAAAGACGTGGAGGAGTTAATAGAGAAAGAAGAGAATGAATTATCTAACGAACTTATTGACTTGCAGGCAGCAATAGTGAAAGAAGAAATGCTGACTAAGCTCAAGATGAACCAAATGAGGAGCTGAGATGCTTCATCACCAGAGAGATGGCATTTCGTGAAATGGCGAGGTTTGAGAAGATGGATTCTGACAGCGAATGATTCTTAAAAGTTAACAGAGGGGTGGGTGAATGATATGCTTGCTACAAAGAAATCTACGATGAAAAGAAAAAAGCCACTATCCAGTCATCCTTTAATTTGTTCTTTTGTAAGGTTGAGCGGCCGACCCCTTCTAAATCTCCACAGCCCTCAACCTCCGGAGTGGCATACTTATCAGCTGAAGACGTCAATTCTGGCAATTATGCTCAAGAAGTAAAACTTACTTACGTTACGCTTGTCTCCTCTCTTTTTATGTAATTTTATAATTTTGAAATTTTTTTAAATTGCACGTTTTTGTAATTTTTCCTCCGCATGAGATAAAAAATTGAATAAATACAATAAATAATTCTATTTACATGTTTGTCGAACATTTCTTTTTTGATTCAATCAATTCAACGAGCACAGCTGCAAGTGCTGCACAAGCATGGGGGAAATTCCGACTTACATAAAATATGACTTGCATAGCGTTCTGCGGAACACAACTCTTACATAAGTCGGGGAGTTCCTGTATTTAGCAGGGAGGGAAAAAATTAATGTCAAATATTCGTAAATGGCTGTAGTATAAATATTTATATTTTGAGTAATAAAAAATTACCCTACTTGTCCCAAACACAAGATGAATCACAAAAATTAGTTCATATTGGCTTGTCAAAATCTTAATCCATCAAGCATTCATAATTTATTGTACACAGTGCAAACTAATTATCACGGATTCATATAAAATCATAATCTATTCATAGTGAACATTATACAGGCCTAGCTACGGGCTATCATTAAGTTACTTCTTTTGTAAAAGTTATGTATAAATGAATTCAGAGAAAGCAACTTTCAAGGAGGAGAAGCTTAAAAAGAAGAAAGACTAAATCTGAAGAAATACTCTTTAGGATTAAAATGTCAATCCTCAACAAAAAACAAATTTTTTTTAAAAAAATGGGGAGGGGTGTATATTCCCTAGCTACTCTACTCTTTTCTAAGACTTGCAAATCATTTATTTATTATTTTTTTTTTTTTGATCACAGAAATCAAATGTATGCAGGTCGGTCTCTACTAATTACCTAAAATACAGGAAGAATTTAATAAAGTTCTGCTTATAATTAGTTATGTTAAAAGTATTATAAACATTATTACCTGATTTTGCTACTCTCAGTGGCATCCACAAAAGGCTTCGTTTCATTAGGAAGTTTTAGAACTGCTAAATGTGAATCACTAATATTAACCGAAGACAGAGATTCTTCTTTAACAGTCAGGAACTCTGGACTTTGTTCAAGAACATTATCACTACAAGGTTCTGAGTGTAACTAGAATAAAAATAAATAAGGCAATGTTTAATACTCCATGCAGTCTAATCCTAACTCTGTTCCAGCTATATTTATTGCATCCTCATCTAAAGACAAAGCTGACCTATCAATGTGTTACTTTTGCTCTAACCCTTGAATCAATGATCTTAGCATTAGCATAGGCATTTGATGCAAGAAAGCAAGCTTATGCAGCATCAGCCAAAAAAAAAAAAAAAAAAAAAGTAAAATAAATAAAAAATAACCACTTCCACTTCACCCCTCTGTTCGTTCGAAATACCTGTCCAGCTGAGCCTTAAACTTATTTAGGCTGTCAACTTCCACAACAAGAGATGGAAGTCTGTTCCACCAACCAACCACTGGCTAAAGGCAAATTTCCGCACGTCTATCCTACATCTGTCTTTCCTCAATTTGAATTTATGCCCTGAGAGGGCATAAATTCAAATTGAGGTGATTATTCTGAGCGAGAGGAAGAATCCTATCAGCATTGAGCATGCTCAAACCATTCAAGGCTTTATACACTTCTATCAGATCACCTCGCTGGTGCCTAGTCTCCAGACACTGTAATTTGCAAAACTTAAGCCTTTCTTCATAGAGCAACCCTTTGTTCCATTCACTAATCTTGTTGCCCTTCTCTGTACTCATTCCAGCAGCTCTACATCCTTCTTGAAATGAGGCCTCCAGACCTGTATACAGTACTCCAGGTGTGGCCTGACCATTGCCTTATACAAGGGAATAATCACCTCCTTATCCCTGCTAGAAAAATTCCTATATATCATTGACAATACACCATGAGCTACTCTTGCAGCCCGTCTGCACTGCTCAGAGAACTTCATATCTGCCTGCACAACCACCCCCAGGTCCCTTTCATTCTCTACCACTGTCAGTGTAGTACCACAGAGTTGATATGTTGCTCTGGGGTTGCTGTTTCCCATGTGTAGTACTTTACATTTGTCAATGTTAAACTTCATTTGCCACCTCTCAGCCCATCTGCTCAACCTTTCCAGATCCTGTTGCAGCAGCATAGTGTCAGTAGTGTCCTTGACAACCCTGCCTACCTTTGTATCATCTGCAAACTTCGACATTAAGCTTGATATACCATCATCAATATCATTTATAAATACAGAAAACAATAATGGACCCAACACTGAGCCCTGAGGGACTCCACTAATAACATTAGTCCATGACGAGCAGTGTCCATTGATTACCACTCTCTGTCTTCTCCCCCTCAGCCACCCCTTTATCCACAGTAGCAATGCCACACTGCTCCAATTTGTGCAGCAGTCTTCCATGTGCAACAGTATCAAAAGCCTTTCTAAGATCCAAGTATATAATATCAAAGTTATTCCCTGCACCCAGTTCCTTTGTGACTGCATCATAGTATCCAATCAAATTGGTCAGGTAAGACTTCCCCTTAACAAAACCATGCTGTGTCCGAGCTATAACTGAAGTCTTGTCTAAATGATCCTGCAGTGCTTCTTTAACTAGTGCCTCCATTAATTTTCCTGGAACAGAAGTTAAACTCACAGGTCTATAATTACTTGTGTCAGCCTTTGATCCTCCTTTGTGAATTGGGGTCACATTGGCACATCTCCAGTCTGTGGGTACCTCCCCTGAGTCCAAGGAAATCTCTTCCTGTCATATCCCATTCAATGCTCCCCTTGGTTAAAAAAAAAAAAAAAAAAAAAAAACATTAAAAGAAACTTGATCAATCTTAATGCAAAGAAGTAACCAGGATTCTAATAGCATTTTCCCACCTATTCTTAAAGCCTTAACTCCTATTTTGTGTTGCTTTTTTTACACTCTCTTATTCTACTAGTGTTTTTCCTTCTGTGTGGAAATTGTCTTATGTCCAACCATGTCATGTCCTAAAAAAAAGGGTGAAAAATCCCTCCCTTCTGATTACCATCCCACTGCGCACTTTTTTGCATCTCAATTCTGTCCAAAGTAATAGAGAAATCCATTGGCTGCCAACTCTTACACTACCTTAAGACTTTCCATCAATCAACAATTGCAACTATGAATTCTAGTGTCAATCCACTGGTGATAACTTGGCTCATGTTACTCACCTTTAGAAAAATTCCACAGAAAAGTTTAGAGAAACTCAAATAGTGTCTCTCAACATTTCTGAGGCTTTTGATTATTTGGCATAAAGGTCTTCTAAACAAACTTCCATCTTGTGGCTTCCTTCTATTTTTTGAAATTGAGTAACCAGTTTTCTCTCTGACTGCTCACTGCATGTGATGATAGACAGCTCTCAGCCTTTTAACTTCTCAACTAATGCTGAAGTTCCAGGTTCTCTTCTTTCACCCACTCTTTTTTCCCCTCCTGTATATTAATGATCTTCTTCCATTAACCATTAAATCCTATACATAGCTTTGCTAATGATAATACTTCACTGATAATACTACTTTCCAGTTCAACAAGTCCTGATATGCTCAAACAGCTACAACTTCTTGAATATCCACCACCACAACCACCAGTTCCTTAAATTCTGATCTCCAGTGTGAAGAAGAAAACTTAGTTACCTTCAATCCCTGTAAAACACAGTCCTGTTTCTCAAAAGAGAGTCTACTGTTGTCATGATCATCATTAACCTTTCTTGGAACAAATACTGCTTCTTCTGCATTTAAAAAAAACTAGAATTTCGCTTTCACTTTTGGTATTATACTGCTTTTGAACAGCTACTGACCCAGTACAAATCATAAAAGGTTAGCGAAGAAACCATAAAAGAAACCATATATAGAAAAATTCATGACTTTTCTATATATGGTTTTCAATGTTAAGTTATTGAATTACTTAAATTTAGAATATTTAAATGCAGAAGTGTTGATGATTTGATATACATAGCTATAATATTATTAGGAATTTCTAATACTAGCCAAGATGGCAAACCAGAGGCATGTAAATAACACAAAGCAGTTCCTCTAACTTATATTATTAATAAGAATTGGGGTGTTAGGATTTTGCTTTTATTATATGTATAAAAAAAAAAAAAAAAACTTGCTTTATACCTCTATCTTTCACACCTTAACTATAAATAATAAATAAGTGAAGGTATGAGTTTTTAAAAAGATTAATGTCAGAAAGTTATAATATTTATTTAAGAATATCATTACATGAAATTTCCTAGTTTAATTTAAGTTATTTGCAATTAAGTTTTTTTTTTTTTTTCTTGGTATTTGGTGACCCAAAACACAAAAGATATTGGAACCTATAGTACTCTAGTACCAAGTGCAAGTTGAAGGTTCAACAGATAGAAGATACTTCTTGACACTGGATTCAATTTCTGTAGATTTCAATTTTTGGGAAATATGTACAAAGGATGGTTGCTCCAAAGATAGAAGTAGAAGAGATAAATGAAGAAAAGGAAGCTCAGTGAGTGTGGAGTTTTAACTGTGAATAGTGTTGACTAGTTGAGGTACATATTCAGACTAGTTTTGAAGAAAGTGATGGAATTATAGGTGGTAATTCAGAAGAAGAATGCCTGTGGAAATATTTGTATAAAAGCCATACAGCAGAAACAAATTTATGTGATAGGAATGGAGCTAGTTTGAAAGTAAGAGAATCATTAATTAATTGACTGCCCTCTTTTGGATAGACTTTAGGAGCTTTGGGGACATCCTATCATTTCCTCAGTATAAATACTGAGGAAATTATTTTCCTACAAATATTAGAAAATTCGAATACTCACATGCTGAGAGGTTTCTTTGGCATTGTTAATGGACTTGACTGAATTTTCTAGATGATTACTGCAATTCTGAATATTTTTCTCAACATCACAGTTTCCCAATGAATTGGTTAAACCTCCTAGAAAAACAAATAAAAATGCAAATTGTACGTCGGTGAGACATATAAATAGGAAAATATTTTAAAGCATGTTAACCATTTTGAAGGTCCCAGTTCACTAGATTTTTGCTGTTAGTATTCAGAGATATAATAATGTTAATTTATTTACACAACTACTTTATAGGAAACCATGGGTAAGTACCATATGCTTTCCATGAATGCAGTAAGCCAGAAAAGATTACAGAATTCGTTTCTCATAACTCCAATAAGTACATAAAGTTGCTGCAATGGTATAATGTCACAATCTATTACAATCAAACCTATAATAACTAATTATAGGTTCAAATTCCGACTATAGGGATACTTAAAGATGTTTCAATTAGGATTGTATTCAGCCAATCTCAAATGGAGAGGTAGGTTTTTCCTCCTTCAGTTATTATAGGTTTTTTAGCCTATAGAATATGCAAATTGGAACACACACACACACACACACACTTCTGCAGATATTATAACCAATAAACCATATTAATTAATGCACTATGATCAAAACAGTCAATGCACCAGAAAACCCTTAAACAACCAACCAAACTTTGACATGTAATAAGCTGTAAACAAATAAACAGACATACAATATTAACCAACAGTATACTGTTTCACCATCAATTAATATTATACATATCTGTCTGCTTTATTTTAACTAATAACAAAAGCTAACTGATAAGAACAACGTAGCAAATACAGAGGAAACAAAAAAAATTCTAATAAGTATACATATAAGCATATAATATCTAATACAAAAATTATACAAACCACTATACATCTGCACAGAATTGGCAGCAGGTTTTACAGCTGTATGAAAATGCTGAAATTAAGAGTCCTTTACTAAGAATACACTTGTTCATCTACTTTTAAATATTCACGCCCACTCAAACTTTTCTACCAGTAATACATGCTTCACTATACTGCTACAAGCCGACCGGGCTAGCCGGGTGGGTAAAGTGCCTGCCTGGCAACCCAAAGGTCGTGGGTTCGAATCCCGCCTCGGGCTTGGATCAAAGTACTACAAAAACTTGGGAGATGCATTATGGCCACAGAAGCCGATGCGCCAACAACAGAAGCCGATGGGCCAACAGGAAGCACAACCTTCCAGCTCAGATTCGTACCACGCAGCTTGCCAACTCTCTCGGAATTCCACGGCTTCCCACCTTAGTCGACGACCAACGCCTCCTAGCAACAGTCAAGATGATAACAGGCATAATGGCAACACCTTCATTCTGGGATACCTGTGGCTGGAGGATCCCCCCTGCTGCCCTTAGGGCCAATCCCGAGCTCTACTCGCATTCAGCACGACTCCATCTCTCGGACAGGTTCCTTCCTCAGCAGATGCTCAAGCAAACCCAGGCACTGGACGCCGACCTCAACAAATTCGCTGCTGACCGGACTTACCGGAAAAAAATTATGACGAGTAGGACTAATCAGCAATGACTGATGTGTACCTTGCATCTGTTCCTGTCTGATTGAGCTGGTGCTCTTATCTCGATGTTAAGCCAGCTCAATCAGATTAACTCTCGTAAGGAGTTCTCTCCTTTGTATTATAATGTTTTCTTTGTAAAATTACCTTTTTGTAAATAATTGATCAATTTTCCCGGAAGTTTGGGAAACTGTAAGCCCCTGGCTTTATGGCCGTGAAGGGTAATAAAGATTATCTCTCTCTCTAACTACAAAAAAAAAAAAAAAAAAAATACTGCTACATCATTTTTCGATAGATCAATAGCGATTTTAATTCATCATTTAAAAGTTGAATGAATTACTGAATGTTGCTTAACCTTGTCAATCTTTCAAGAGAGATGCCATCTTTATATATAAACTACTCTTGTCATGTCAGGATAATTTTAAAACTGGCTATAAAACATTGCTACCAGATGTTAAAATGTAGAAATGAGTTTAAAGCACAAAGCTTCAGATTATGAGAGGAAAGTTATCAGTTATAAAGTGCAAAGCATCAATTTATGCAGCCAGTATAAGCAAACAAAGTTGTAAATGGCATTGCTATTTTAACATCTCATATTGTGAATCTCTTCAGAAGTTATCCTACTCATTACACTTTGAATAAGCAATGCCTCCTAAACAGAGAAGACTATTTGTTTTGTACTATCATTGTTTATTCTCAGTTGATGGGTGGTGGTACTCAACTGAAAATAAACAACAGTCCTCTCTATTCACATGCTTATGCAAAATTAAAAGCTATAAAATAAAGTTTCCAGTTTCTACATACATAAGGAAGCCTATTTCAAAAAGATTTCACAAAAAAATAATAATAATAAATTCACAAAGAAAAAAAAAAAAAAAAAAGTCAGATGGTAGCACCACCTGAGAGTGGTGCTACCATATTTATTATAATTGTTATGATCTAACTGATCATCTGATCATAACAATCATTGGATTGTGGTAATTTTATTTCTTTTTAACAATTAAACAGGATACTAATTATTAAATGATAACACAACTATCAAATATAACTTCAGCATAGGTTATTTTTTTAAAATTGAAATTTCTTCTCTCCATATTGTCTAATTTAGAAAACAGTCTTTTCAGCATTGTTCCTTTATACTTCCCACTATTATTCTGGTTTCTGTTTCACCCTGCATTATTCGACTTTCAAATATCATGACATGACATGACAATTACACAACTACAGATGTGGATAGGAAAATGATTTGCATGCTGTATGAGTGGAAAACCTAAAATAGCTCAGAGGGAAAAACCTTGCTTTCTCTGCCTGGGATCAGCTAACAGCCCCAACTGAGGAGGCCTAAAGAATTCCTCCAGTCACAGAAGGGAATCAAACCCAGGCAGGAAGAAAAATCTGGAATAACTCATGGAAAAAATCCTAGGTCTCTATGTCTAAGATTGGCTAACAACAGCCCTGACTGAAGAACTTAAATAATTCCTCTAGTCACAGACGGGAATTGCACTTAGACCTCTCCAAATGAGTGGCAAGTACCGATGTATCATGCCAACTAAGCTGCTACAGAGGACTCTGATATAATAAAACATAAGATGTCATTACAAAACTAATCCAATATCACATGCTTTGTTTTTAAAGACCTGAGAGCATTGCTAAATACTAAAGCAATTTTTTTTTCTTTATGTGGGGATTTTCATTAATAAAGTACTGTTCAGGTCTTTCGAACCAACAAATTCAGATTAATTGTCCCTTGATATATCACATGCTTTTAATCCTACATTGATAAGTTGATAATATTATCACATTTATCAAAAGATAACTAAAACAAAATTATGATAATGATTAGGTATATTTACAAATAAAAACCATGAATTACCTTTCACAGTTAATTTACAACATGTTTCACAGTCTCCATATATATTATAGGCTTCACATACATACAGGCCTGCATCTTCAGGGAAGACATCAGCAATGACTAGTGAGTGTGTGACAGAGTCTGGAGAAGTGACATAACGGAAGTCACTACAATTTTTAATCTCTTGATCATTGTGAACCCAGACCACTTCAATAGGAGGGGATCCTATAAACAAAAGTAAACATTTTAACTTTCTTATATAAGCATATATACAATCACATAAACAAGATGAAAAATGCAAAAGCTATTTATTAAGAAAATAAGCTTTTGTTCTTTTATTTTATCAATAATCATATTAATGGAATGTCTATAAAATTTTTAACAAGAAACAAAATTTATGCCATCACACATTTTTCACCACTAATAAACATAACTATACCTGTGACGTTTACTGTTAATGTAACTGTATCACCATCTGCTACTTCTAAGTTCTGTAGTTTCTGGGTAAAAACTGGTGGATCTCCTCTTCCATTAATCTGTTTTGTATTTTCTGGATTTTCTGTAATAAAATTTAAGACAGTGTCAGACAAATTTGCATTACTAATTTAGTTAAAAAGTAATAATACCCTAATAAAATAATCAAATCAATATTCTGCATTTGAACAGACACTGCTACTTTTCTTCCATTCTTTAAAACCAAGAGGAAGATTCTGATTTTGATTTGGTAGTTGTTGGCGCATCGGCTTCTGTGGCCATATTGCACCTCCCAAGGTTTTTGCAGTACTTTGATCCAAGCCCGAGGTGGGAATCGAACCCGTGACCTTTGGGTTGCCGGGCAGGTACTTTTACCCACTCGGCTAGCCCGGTCGGCCTCAAGAGGAAGAAAAGCAAAGCAGGAAGAATGACCACATTTTTCACTGGTGAGTAAATACAATGAAGTCATGAAGAGTTATTTGCTTCATGCTATTTTTATGCAACAGAAAACCAGTACACCATTTCTCCATAATAACATTGAAAAGCAAAACAGAATAATTAAACTAACAAGAAAAGTACTAAAAAATATATTCTTGCTCATATTCTGGCATGACAAGTAGGTCAGAGTTTACAATTATTTTAACAAATTAATACAATCATTAATTTAAAATTAAGTTAAAATATGTAACTTCATGCCCAAACAGAATGGTAAAATTTGATAGCCACTCACTAAACTGTGCAATACAGTTAATGAATAACCTTGATCTTGATGCAGACCAGTGGTCACAAAATAAATACAGTCAGATTTAAGAAAAATGTGTTTGCATAAAAATGTGAACTGCAGTTTTCTGTTAACCTTATAACTAATCATTTAAACTTGAAATTTCAACATTGATTTGTTACCTTTTGCTGTATGTAAAAGTCTCACTGGTCTCTGTTTTGGGACCTCCTTTTATTGATCTTATGTACTCGACTTGAGATTATTAAAGAGTATTACTGTTAACCATATTTTAGAGTCATGTGAACCACAGTTCACTAAAATGCATATGTGTTACTGCTCTCTCACACTTGACTACTGGTAGTTTCCAATCAGTTTCTTTTTTTTTTTTTTTTTTTTTGTCCACAATTATATTCTATCTTTTCTGGCCAAGGCTTACACTTGCTACTTTTCCAGATCTGAACTAAATCACTAGTAATTACGTGATGATTTTTTTTTTCTTAGTCAATCTCAGTTGCTCTCCTCTAACACTATAAATAAATAAAATTGTCTGAGATTACTTTTGTTCTATCATTTTGATTGAAGTTTCATAAATGGAACACTATCTGGAGATATTTAATAATTTATAAGGATAAAGAAAGAAAAGTTTTCTTTCTTTATTCTTAACTTGATAAAAACTCCCTGATAAGTTACCACAGTGCCACAGTTCTTCAAACTGAATCATCTGTAAACTGCTCTACAGCAGAGTTTAGAAGTTATTGAAATGCTGCCCTTTGGTTTCTTCATTTGCCAAGGCCATGAAATAAAGCACTATCACATGAAATCCTCCTTTCTATAAATTTTATTATTTTATTCTATTTAATCTTATTTGATTTGTTTTACAAATTTTGCTTTCAAAAATGCCAGCTGCACAAGAGACAAAATTTTCAGCAAGCACTGCATTCTTTCATATTTTGCATTACTTTTGTTCAATTAGAAGGAATATTTTACTTTGCAACATATTCCTTCTAATTCAACAAAAATAATGCAAAATATGCACAACTGTAATTCCTGATGTTCACCCTTCACATACACATTTTATTTAAGCTGAATTCAATATTTTTAATAATACTAAACTTAATATTTTACAAGTGATAATACCCCTAGATTCTAGGCATGAAATATATTTCATTATGCAAGTGTCTGTACAAAGTGCTACCCAAAAGTTTATGGACTGTAATAAAAAAATAATATAAACAAATAAAAACAAAAAATGGTCTCACTTACTGGTTGTTCCATGACATTCCAGTTAAAGTAGTTCCTTTGAGAGGTAACATGCCATATCAAGCAATTCTGCTGTTGATGGAATGAAGCACTTCTGAAATCCCTGCTCTCTTATTTCTCACAGCACCTGTTTGATTTTTGTTTGATCTCCAAAATATCATTAAACGTCCCTTTGAATTTAAATTTATACCCTAGAACAAATTCATGGCAAAACTCTGCTAATATCAAAAAACATGATCAAGATACTCTTTAAATTAGAGTTAGCCTGCCTGGCCATTTTTAGGCATGGAGATAAAGTGCTTTTCTACTAAGATGACTGCAGTTTTGTTTCTAAATCACCTGTAAACTTACACTTATCAACTGTGATGACCTTTGAAAAGAAGTTTGGGTCACTCTTAAATATCACAAATTGTTCTTTCAAATCCACCATCCTAGTAATACACAAAATTATTATGGTTACTCAATAAACTCCTACTCAGAGGCATAAAAAATAACAGTGAAACAAGTTAGATGAGCAGAACTGGCATCGAGCTCCTCACAAGGCTATACACACTATTACTATCTAGTGGCAGAACTTCATACCATCATCTATGTTGCCATGGAAAAAAAGGAATATAAAAACTTTTGGGCAGTCCCTTGTACCTCAAAAATATAAAACAGGAATAATGATATATACTTTATATTAATAAACCAATTAAGTTAATATGAAAATTCAATTAAATAGATTATGATCTCTTATAGAATCTAATAATTCATAGACCAGCATATACTTGTAGTACTACTATACATTTTTCTAAAGAAGACCCTAAAAATCACTTGCAAATTTTTGTTAGACTATACAGAATCAGATAGTAAATGAGTTTCATCAATAAACATACTATGTCTTTACTTGTTTTGAGTCAAACAAGTAGCAAAGACAGACAGCTTATATGGAAAGTGTCATGGTTAGGTGTCCATGCGTTGTAACAACAAATGCAAATGTTTATGAACTGAACTGCAGGATAGTTTACACACTTTATTTATTATTAAAAGCAACTCAATGTAAGGAAGGCAGGCTTATTTAGCACCAGCCTTTAAAACAAAAAAAAAAAAATTAACCTGGTTCCTCTACGGTGGATAGGTAGACTCGGCAACAAGTTCTAGTGACCAAAGTGATCATTTGTGATAGTGATATTGTAAAGACAGCTGTCACTGAAGAGGGTAAGAAAATACCAAGAAACATTTGACTCCATTATGAACATATTTCCAATTTGGAAATAAACATAATTATATCAACATAGGTTTGAGTGCTTTATTAACTTCAAATAACCTGTTTCAATTCAAGTATTTGTCCAATCCTTCCTTGGATTTATATATGCTTTCCAGTTCTATATTTCTGAACTGGAAACTTTAGATAATAATTAATTACAACAATATTTGAGCTAAAGGAAAACTTTCTTATACCTAGTCTACAACTATCCTTTCTTAATTCAAGTGCAGGTCTTCTAGTTTGTACCATTAGCAAATGAAAAAAAAATTCCCATTATTTAATTTACTAAAGCCTTTCAAAGTTTTAAATACTAAATCTGAAACTCCCCTATACTTCTTTATGTTTCATTTCCTTCATTGTGCCTTTTTCCACATCCTTCCTGAAATGCTTCCTTTTACCCAGTTTTTTTTTTTTTTTTTAAGAAAAACTCAAGCACAAGAGGTTTGCTATTTGCTATTTTGGTTTTTAGGAGCATTAGCAACTAAGGCCATATTGCTCTGGGAATATGCGATGGTCATTCTCTGACCTTTCCGCATCCTCCATATTTAGTGGTCACGGGCTCGAACCCCGGTCTAATCAAGAAGCATGTGCTACGCACTGCTGCTCCTTCCCACCTGGCTGCAGAGGCGCCTAAGCACAAGAGGTATTAGAATCTATGGTACCTAGTACTTTCCATGGGTTGAAGGTTAAGAAGATGTTACACTTCAATTTCTGTAGATTGTAATTTTCAGGAAATACATATGAAGGGAGCTTGTTCTTGAAAATGGAAGTTGAATGAATAAATTAAGAAGAAGAAAAGTTGGTTCTATGAGTTCGAAGTTGGACAGTAAAATGATGTTGACTAGTTGCGTCACGTCTTCAGACTGGTTTGGAAGAGAAAGCAGAATTATAGAAGCCAGTTCAGAAGAACAGTGCCTGTGGAAGTATCTATAGAAAAGGCATGCAACAGAAACAAAACTTCTATAAGACAGAAACTGAAGAAACTTTGTTAGAGATGAGTCATTAATTAACCTGACTGCACTCTTTTGAATGGAATCTAGAAGCCTGAGAGAGAGAGAGAGGTTTTGGGGGCACTGCCCCAGATGTGAGAACAATATTCCATGGTAGGGCGGATATGCAATTTGTACAGATTGAACAGCTGTTTTGAAGAACAGTAATGCTGAAAGCAAAAGAGAAACTCCAGTTTTTTTAATAGAGAAGAAGCAATATTTGTAACGTGCCTATGTCAAGAGAGATTAGAAGTTAGGGTAATCTGAAATAGAGATATAGGATC
Source organism: Mastigoproctus giganteus (assembly GCF_048544385.1). Taxonomy (NCBI): domain Eukaryota; kingdom Metazoa; phylum Arthropoda; class Arachnida; order Uropygi; family Thelyphonidae; genus Mastigoproctus; species Mastigoproctus giganteus. The sequence continues at coordinate 28,308,948 of NC_143587.1, forward strand.
TTGCCTAGATTAGAGTGTGTCATCAAAGATAAGCATAGGAGCAGAAGAATCCTCTTTGCAAGATATAAGACAGGACTGAGTTTTAGAAGGATTGAAATCAACTATGTTATCTCTGCCCTGCTGGAGAGTTACCTGGAGATCAGCATTTAAGGAACTGAGTTGAATTATTTGTGTTAATGTGCAGGGAAAGTTGACATCTTTTAAGGAATTTGTTCACCATTTCTATCTTTCACTCATAGAGAAAGAGATACATAGACAGGTACCCCTTGCCTTAGAAAAATGTCAACAATTCCTTTAGTTTCAAAACACTTATAAGCACACTAAAAGCACCCACTGCCTTTACATCTTTCATAAAATTAGCTCTGATAGAAGAGTTGAGTTAATTTTGCTACTCATAGCTATTAATTGTGATTCTGAAATTATTGAATTTGAAAGTATATTTTACTGCATATGTAAATGTTACAAAGTTCATGAATCCTTGTTAATTAAAACATACTCTTTAAGCCAGAGCATCCTCATGTTAATGTCAGTAAAAAATAGGTGGAATGATTAATACATAAATAAATTAAAATGAAAAGGTAAATAACAATGTACAATTTTGTATAAGCTTGTCTAATAGTGCTTACCTTGTATAATGATTAATTTAATTAAAATAATGATGGCTAACTGAAATTATATATGAACATACATGAATAAACTTGAAAATCCATGAAAGTAATTAAAAATTAAACCTGGTAAAATATATAAGCTAAGGATGAAAAATTGATAAAATTATTTTTCATTTTTCATTGAATTAATTAAAATCAGTTTTAATTAAAATTAATTAATTTAATTATTTTTTCATTCTTCTTCATTTACTGTGCTAATTTTCATCCGAATTTATGGCTTTATGTATTACATTTTATTTAGTTATCTATCATTCATTTAATTCAAGTAGTTTTATACTTCAAAATTATCCTTGATTTTACAAGATAAGTACACTATTGTGTACTTTCAGTTTTAAATTCTCTTTGTATTAATTATCTAAAAACTATTGTTTAGTGACATTTACACTGGGGATACTCTGGTTTAAAATATAGGAATCCAAAACACTATATCAGTATTAATGGCAAAGCTAAGAAGAAGCCCTGCTGTTAAATTATTTTAGTTTTCCTCTAGTCTTGTAAATTTTATTTAACAGAAAAGCAAGACATATATATGAGCCTCAGAAGCCTTTGAGGATTATCTTGTGCAGATAATCCTCAAAGGCTATCCCTGCCACATAAAAATCTATAAGTCAGAAATAAAAATATATTTAAAATAATATATTTTTAATGGTATCATATTAATTTAATTTTTTACTGAGAATACTGTTATGTACCAATAACAACCTTTCACAGTTACCCAGCAGCTGGTATCAGCTTCCCCGCATTCATTTCTAGTAACACAAACATATTCTCCCTCATCTTCAGGATATGCCTCAGCAATAAACAAGGTTGCAGTTTGACCATCATAACTTATCCTGAAGTCCTTGTTCTGTTGCACAGGTTGGGAATCTTTATACCAAGTAACTGATGGGACTGGATTACCTGCCACCTCACATGATAAGCTAAATGGTTTTCCATCCATAGCTGTTCCATTGATAAGTGGCCTTATGACATGTGGAGACTGCGTGGTCTGAGGATCTTTGGCTAAAATTAAAAAATAAAATTACAGACAATGACTAAAATTTACTTATTATAATTTTTAAGTATGGTATTTAAAAATATATATACACAATTTATATTTTGTAAGTTTATTATAATAATAATTATGATTTCATACTACATTGATTTATTTTTGAATATTCAAATATACCACCTACTCTCAATAGTAAATCTAAAAAATAAAAACAGTTAGCTAAACTGTAGTTAGTTAACTATTTTTATTTTTTGCCTTCTTTTTATACTATTTTAATTTTCGTATCATAGACTGATTTATTAATTTTTAAAACTTAAAACTGTAAACTGTTGCTTTGATTATTTAAAATATATAATTGTTCCAGACTTACCCTTTACCTCCAGATGAATAGATGACAGAATCCTATTCTGAATGTTTTCTGCTATTACAGTATATTTCCCTGCATCAGCTTTTGTAACTGACTGGATTTCTAAAATGTATACTCCTTCACTTTCCATAATCTTCACTCTTTCACCAGAACTCAAGCAAGTCCTACCTTTCATCCATTTGACAGATGGTTCTGGATAGCCTTGTACCGAACACAAAAAACGAGCATTTTCTCCTTCATTTACCAATTTACTATTAGGTGAAATTACAAATACTGGTGCTTTGGGCCGTTTCCTATTATACTCTGACATTTTGGACTTGGATGAAACACCTGAAAGAGATATACAATATATATGTATGTAGTATTATTTGTTGATTGCAAACTATAATAAAGGACTTCATTTCAGCATTTGAATAAAAACACAAGATTGCTTTGACTTAATTACCTAGAGGCATGAAAACAAACAAACAAAAAACATATCTAAAATCCAGTATATCACAGAAAAAAACTGACTCTGTATCTAATACTTTATTTCCTGTGTGAATGTATAAAAGATGTGGATGTATTTAAGACTTAAGATGTTTTTCTACCCTAAAGCTTAGAGTATCTGGTCTGTCCTTAAAAAATATCCCACAAGCTTAATGTATTTTCAACCTGTTTAAAGAGATTTCTCACCTAAAGAGTACAGTTCAATAATAAACAAACAAAAAAAAAAAATGAAGCAGTCTACATCTGGGAATTACTGTAATACTGCTATGTATTTCAGTATGAATACTAAATATGAGTGGTGGACAGCAATATTTTAGAAAGAGGAAGCAATAATTATTAATACATTGTTGCAGTGGTGATGCCAGCAATGGTTACAAGAACAAATACCAAATTTTCCTTTTTATTTTTGAAAAATTTTGGTTTTTTCTTTAAGTGTTTTTGCATATACACATAATGCACCTATTGTTCACTGTCCGTCTATCCATCTGCATGTAATAAATTGAATGAAAGTCCAAGATGGATGATTTCATAAAAATCCATCCTAATGGATAGATTATCATGAAATTTTATACCTTGAGCCTGTTGATAAGATTTGTTCAGCCATTCCAAATCTCATTAAAATCAGATGAAAGAAATCGGACCTAATGCACCTATTGTCTTCATATCCATTCACTGTCTGTCTGTCCATCTGCAAGTAATAAATTGAATGAAAGCCCAATTTCATAAAAATAATCTATCAACTAGGATGATGATTTCATAAAAATCCATCCTAGTGGATAGATTATCATGAAATTTTATACCTTGAGCCTGTTGATAAGATTTGTTCAGCCATTCCAAATCTCATTAAAATCAGATGAAAGAAATCGGCAATTATTTTTCTCTTCTTTCTTTTTTGTTTGCATGTAATAACTTGACTCCCAGTGGATAGATTTTCATGAAATTTTATAGTTGGGTCTCCTAGAATGATTCGTTGAGCCCTCCCAAATTTCATTAAAATTGCACCAGTAGGAAACCTACAAATATTATTTCTTTATCTTCCATCTGCATGTAATAACTTGAATCCAAAAGGATGGATTCATCAAATTTTATATTTGGTGAATATTTTATATATATATTTTATATTTGCCTGCTAAAAATATTTGTCATAGCTTCCCAAATTTCATTAAAATCAGACCAATAAAAATTGGTAATTATTATTTATGTTTTTCATACATATCATATAGGTTAATGATATACTGTTTATTGTAGCTGAAGCAGTAGGTATTATGCTTGTTGCCACACACTGGTTAGAGGAATGAATAAAATGTGGTGCATGCACAGAAATGAAGTTTTCTCAATTTACATATAACAGTTGTTGCATTTTGCTTCTTTTTTTTTAAATATAAATCATGAATTATTACTATTTGCTAATGTACCCAAATTGTAAGGCACTATATACCCTACATACTCTAAGAAGTATTAAAACCAACCTGGTTTTAATACTTCTTAGAGTGTGCCAATGTATTTTACAACCTTTATACTAAAAGGTTGTAAAAGTCAGTCGACATCGCTGGACAGTGCAGTGTTGAGTCAGTTTGGTGTGACATAAGCATTGGGAGATCAAAATTGAGAGTAGGAGTGTGCTATAGGCCTAATGACTCTGACGAGTATAATAAGGAACTGTACAGGGAAATAGAGTGGACCAGTAAATCAGAGAGTCTTATAATGGGAGATTTTAATTTCCCAGATATTGACTGGAATTTGGGGGCTGGTTACTCACACACTAGCAGGGCTTTTGTGGATTTATTGGATGATTGTTTTCTACATCAGCATGTTCGGGAGGCAACTAGAGGGAGTAATACTCTTGATTTGATTATCAGCAGTGATTCTTCATGCATTAAGAATCTGCAGATAAATGAACCACTAGGTGGCAGTGATCACAGTGTTCTGAAGTGGGATTTACTGAAAGAGGTAACTACCATTAGGGGTAAAGGGAAGGGTTATTGCTTCCGTAAAGGCGACTACGATGGACTGAGACAGTATTTAAATTCTATACAGTGGGACCAACTGATGATGTTACCAACAGCAAATTCAAAATGGGAAGCATTCAAAGAACTTATCTTGCAAGCTACTAGGCTTTACATACCAACTAAGAAATATTGTTCAAGGTTTAGGCCAAAATGGATGTCAGATGAACTAATGAGGCATATGGCAGAGAAGAAAAATGCATGGGATACTTACAAATTACACATGACACAGAAGCCTATGATAGATACAAGTTGATATGCAACCAAGTTACAAAGGAGGTTAGGCAGGCAAAGGCAGATTATGAGAAATCCTTGGCAAGGGATGCAAAGAAAAACAGCAAAGAGTTCTTTACTTATGTAAACTCTAGAAGGAAGGGGATGAATCAGATTGGTCCACTTGATATTGATGGGTCAACTGTTGATGATCCTGCTCAGGTAGCTAACAAACTAAATGAATATTTTGCATCGACATTCACACATGAGGAGTTATTCAGCAAGGGGAATGCCAGAGGTGTATTCAACTCTAGCAGTAAGCTACAGAATCTTGAAATAACTGGGAGTAAAGTGGAGGAGGAAACTGTTGAAGATAAACACAAGAAAGGCACCCGGGGTGGATGGGATCTATCCAGTTATATTAAAGGAGGCAGCAAAGGAAGTAAGCAAACCCTTAGCCATAATTATGAGAGCTTCCTTGGACTCAGGGGAGGTACCCATAGACTGGAAATGTGCAAATGTGACCCCAATTCACAAAGGAGGATCAAAGGCTGACACAAGTAATTATAGACCTGTGAGCTTAACTTCTGTTCAAGGAAAATTAATGGAGGCACTGGTTAAAGAAGCACTGCAGGATCATTTAGACAAGACTTCAGTTATAGCTCAGACACAGCATGGTTTTGTTAAGGGGAAGTCTTGCCTGACCAACTTGATTGGATACTATGATGTAGTCACAAAAGAACTGGATGCAGGGAATAACTTTGATATATTATATACTTGGATCTTAGAAAGGCTTTTGATACTGTTGCACATGGAAGACTGCTACACAAATTGGAGCAGTGTGACATTGGAGGCAAATTGCTGCTATGGATAAAGGGGTGGTTGAGGGGGAGAAGACAGAGAGTGGTAATCAATGGACACTGCTCATCGTGGACTAATGTTATTAGTGGAGTCCCTCAGGGCTCAGTGTTGGGTCCATTATTGTTTTCTGTATTTATAAATGATATTGATGATGGTATATCAAGCTTAATGTCCAAGTTTGCAGATGATACAAAGGTTGGCAGGGTTGTCAAGGACACTACTGACACTATGCTGCAGCAACAGGATCTGGAAAGGTTGAGCAGATGGGCTGAGAGGTGGCAAATGAAGTTTAACATTGACAAATGTAAAGTACTACACATGGGAAACAGCAACCCCAGAGCAACGTATCAACTCTGTGGTACTACACTGACAGTGGTAGAGAATGAAAGGGACTTGGGGGTGATTGTGCAGGCAGATATGAAGTTCTCTGAGCAGTGCAGATGGGCTGCAAGAGTAGCTCATGGAGTATTGTCAATGATATACAGGAATTTTTCCAGCAGGGATAAGGAGGTGATTATTCCATTGTATAAGGCAATGGTCAGGCCACACCCAGGTCTGGAGGCCTCATTTCAAGAAGGATGTAGAGCTGCTGGAACGAGTACAGAGAAGGGCAACAAGATTAGTGAATGAAACAAAGGGGTGCTCTTACGAAGAAAGGCTTAAGTTTTGCAAATTACAGTGTCTGGAGACTAGGCACCAGCGAGGTGATCTGATAGAGGTGTATAAAGCCTTGAATGGTTTAAGCATGCTCAATGCTGATGGGATTCTTCCTCTAGCTCAGAAAAATCACCTGAGAGGGCATAAATTCAAATTGAGGAAAGACAGATGTAGGATAGACGTGCGGAAATTTGCCTTTAGCCAGCGGGTGGTTGGTTGGTGGAACAGACTGCCATCCCTTGTGGTGGAGGTTGATAGCCTAAATAAGTTTAAGGCTCAGCTGGACAGGTATTTTGAATGAACATAGGGGTGAAGTGGAAGTGGGTTTTTTTTTTTTTTTTTTTTGGCTGATGCTGCATAAGCTTGCTTTCTTGCATCAAATGCCTCTACTAATGCTAAAGAATTACAATACTTATTAAACATTAATTTTTTAATCAAAAATTTTAAAAATGTTATTTTTTTTATACCTGTTTACTTTCAACAAAAACCTTTTGTTAATCCTCATGAGTGAAAAAATAGTTATAAACAAAATATAAACATGAAACTATCAGTCTCTTCCATCTTATAAAATAATTTAATCCTCCATGCAGATATCACAAAAATCATGGCAGCAGGGTGTTGTGTACAAGGCATTTTAATTAGTTTTAGCAGTAGCATTAGTAGAGGCATACAATGCAAGAAAGCCAACTTATACAGCATCAGCCAAAAAAAAAAGAAAGACTCTTCCCATTTCACCCATCCATTCCCTCCAAACATTTGTCTAGTTCTGCCTTCAATTTATTGAGGCTGTCAACTTCCACAATGACAAGATGAAAGATGGAAGTTTGTTCCAGTAATCAACCACCCGCTGGCTAAAGGCAAATTTCTGCACATCTATTCCACAACTTTCCTCAATTTGAATTTACATCCCCTCAGGTGATTAATCTGGGCAACAGGAAGAATCCCATCAGCATTGAGCTTTCTCAAACCATTCAAGGCCTTATATACCTCAATCAGATCACCTAGCAGGTGCCCAGTTTCCAGATACTGCAATTTGCAGAACTTCAGCTCTTCTTCGTAAGGGCAACCTTTTGTTTCATTCACCAATCTCATTACCCTTCAATGTACTTGTTCCAGCAGATCTACATCCTAAATTGAGGCCTCCAAACCTGTATACAGTACTCAAGGTGTGACCTGACCATTGCCTTATACAAGAAGATAATCATCTCCTTATCCTTGCCAAAAAATTCCTGTATTTCATTGACAAGACACCATGAGCTATTCTTGCAGACTTTCTGCACTGCTCAGAAAACTTCACAGCTGACTGCACAATTAGCTCCAAGTCTTTTTCATTCTCCACTACCTTGAGTACGGCACAGTTGTTATGTTTATGGAAATAAAATATCAGAAATAGTTGATATGGGAACTTTAAAATTTTATATTTGGCCCATATAAAAATTTTAAATTTTTTAAGTTTAATTTAATAACTTTTTTGAATTTTAATTTAAAACATAATAACATTTTCATATGCAGTAAAACATTTTAATTTTATTGCATATTACAATAACGATTCTGAAATACCCAATATTTTTTAAGGGCACAAAAGGTGATATTTTTGTACACATTGGCACTAATGGCCTTAAGGGTAAGAGATCTGCAGATTTACTTAACAAGTACAGGTCAATGTTGAAAAAAAGTCAGGAGTTAGGGTTAAATCTGAAAGTGTCTGCAATTCTGCCAAGACACGATAGGAGAGAGTATATGATGAGAGCCTTGTCAATCAATTCAGCCCTGGAGAGATTGTGGGGTAGAATTTCTTTCAGCGTCATCTGTGCTTGCTAACAGGAGAGACTACTTCTACAGGGATGGGATACACTTAAATATAAAGGGTGCAAGAATATTTGCTAATGCTATCTAAGCAGTGTTAAGTGGTTCAGAAAACTGCTAACTAGGGGAAATTCACAGACTAAAAGATTAAATGGAGGGAAAGGCGAAAGTGATTCTTGCACTGCTTCTATTGTAATGAGCAGCACTCTAGAGAACAAGTTGCTGGGGATTTCAAGGACTGCTGGGGGTGATAGTGAAACAAGTAAATACATGGGCTGTGTTAGGGTAACTAAGAGTAGGAACAGGTGCATGTATACTTACATGTACATCAATGCTAGAAGTATAGTATATAAATTTGATGAATTTGAAGTGCTGATCAAGACATCAAAGGCAGATATTGTAGGGATATCAGAGACATGGTGCCACACAGATATAAGCAGTACAGAATTGGAATTTGGGGAGTACAATATGTACAGAAATGATAGACAGGGTAGGAAGGGAAGATGGATTATGCTGTTAGTTAAGAAACACATAAAATCTAAGGAACTGCATCCAGTTGACATGAGTGGACAGTGCAATGCTGAGTCAGTTTGGTGTGACATAAACTCTGGGAAAGGAAAATGAGAGTAGGAGTGCATTATAGGCCTGATGAGTACAATGAACAATTGTGCAGAGAAATAGAGTGGGCCAGAAAATTAGAATGTCTTGTAATGGGGGATTTTAAGATTCCAGATAGTGACTGGAACTTGTGGGTTGATCACTAGCACACTAGCAAGACTTTTGTGGATTTATTAGAGGATCGTTTTCTACAGCAACATGTTCAAGGAGCAACCAGAGGGAGTAATACTCTTGACTTGATAATCAGCAATGACTATTTATGCATTAAGAATTTGCAGATAAAGGAACCACTAGGTGGCAGTGATAACAGTGTACTGATGTTGGATTTACTTAAAGATGTAACTACCGTAAAGGGAAAGGTTTTTGTTTTCGTAAAGGTGACTACAGTGGTCTCAGACAATTTTTAAATTCTATACAGTGGGATCAACTGATGATGTGAAAAACAGTGAATTCTAAATGGGAAGCCTTCAAGAAATTAATCTTGAAAGCTACAAGGCTTTAAATAACAACTAAGAAATACTGTTCAAGATTTATACCTAAATGAATGTCAGATGAACTAATGAGGCTCGTAGCAGAGAAGAAAATTGCTGGGGATGCATAGAAATTATCAGGTGACACAGAAGCCTATGGCAGATAAGGTACTTTGTAATCAATTCACAAAGGAGGTTAGGCAAGCAAAAAGGCCGATTACAATAAATCCTTGGCAAAGGATGCAAAGAAAAACAATAAAGACTTCTTTATTTATGTAAACTGTAGAAGGAAGGGGATGAATCAGATTGGTCCACTTGATGTTGGTGTCTCAACTGTTGATGATCCCTCGGATAGCTGACAAACTGAATGAGTATTTTGCATCTACATTCACACACAAGCAATTCTGTAAGGAAGGGGAGGACAGAAGTTTACTAAACTCTAGCATTAGCATTAGTAGAGGCGTATGATGCAAGAAAGTAAACTTATGCAGCATCAGCCAAAAAAAAAAAAAAAAAAAACCCACTTCCATTTCACCCCTCCATTCATTCGAAATACCTGTCCAGCTGAGCCTTAAATTTATTTAGGCTATCAACTTCCACAACAAGGGACGGAAGTCTGTTCCACCAACCAACTACCAGCTGGCTAAAGGCAAATTTCTGCACATCCATCCTACATCTGTCTTTCCTCAATCTGAATTTATGCCCTCTCAGGTGATTATTCTGAGCAAGAGGAAGTATTCCATCAGCATTGAGCATGCTCAAACCATTCAAGGCTTTATACACCTCAATCAGATCACCTCGCTGGTGCCTAGTCTCCAGACACTGTAATTTACAAAACTTAAGCCTTTCTTCGTAGAGCAACCCTTTGTTCCATTCACTAATCTTGTTGCCCTTCTCTGTACTCATTCCAGCAGCTCTACATCCTTCTTGAAATGAGGCCTCCAGACCTGTATACAGTACTCAAGGTGTGGCCTGACCATTGCCTTATACAAGGGAATAATCACCTCCTTATCCCTGCTAGAAAAATTCCTATATATCATCGACAAGACACCATGAGCTATTCTTGCAGCCCATCTGCACTGCTCAGAGAACTTAATATCTGCCTGCACAATTATCCCCCAGGTCCTTTTCATTCTCTACCACTGTCAGTGTAGTACCACAGAGTTCATACGTTGCTCTGGGTTTACTGTTTCCCATATGTAATACTTTACATTTGTCAATGTTAAACTTAATTTGCCACCTCTCAACCCATCTACTCAACCTTTCCAGATCCTGTTGTAGCAGCATAGCGTCAGTAGTGTCCTTAACAACCCTGCCAACCTTTGTATCATCTGCAATCTTGGACATTAAGTTTGATATACCACCATCAATATCATTTATAAATACAGAAAACAATAATGGACCCAACACTGAACCCTGAGGGACTCCTCCAATAACATTAGTCCATGATGAGCAGTGTCCATTGATTGCCACTCTCTGTCTTCTCCCCCTCAACCATCCCTTTATCCATAGCAGCAATTTGCCTCCAATGCCACACTGCTCCAATTTGTGCAACAGTCTACCATGTACAATGGTATCAAAAGCCTTTCTAAGATCCAAATATATAATATCAAAGTTATTCCCCTGCATCCAGTTCTTTTGTGACTGCATCATTTCAAATTGGTCAGGCAAGACTTTCCCTTAACAAAACCATGCTGCGTTCTGTGTTCAAGCTATAACTGAAGTCTTGTCTAGATGATCCTGCAGTGCTTCTTTAACCAGTGCCTCCATTAATTTTCCTGGAACAGAAGTTAAGCTAACAGGTCTATAATTTACTTGTGTCAGCCTTTGATCCTCCTTTGTGAATTGGGGTCACATTTGCACATCTCCAGTCTATGGGTACCTCCCCTGAGTCCAAAGAAGCTCTCATAATTATCCTAAGGGTTTGCTTGCTTACTTCCTTTGCTGCCTCCTTTAATATAACTGGATTTAATATAACTCTAACAGGGAACTAAATGATTTTGTAATAACAGAGAGCAAAGTGGAGGAGAAATTGTTGAAGTTAAACATAATAAAGGCACCTGGGGCAGATGAACTCTATCCAGTTATATTAAAGGAGGCAGTGAGGGAAGTAAGCAAACTCTTAGCCTTAATTATGAGAGCATTCTTAGATTCAGGGAGGTCCCATGGACTGGAGATGTGCAAATGTATCCCCAATTCACAAAGGGGGTTCAAAGGGTAGCAGAAATAATTATAGACCTGTTAGTTTAACTTCTGTTCCTGGGAAAATAATGGAGTCATTGGTTAAAGAAGTGATGCAGGATCACCTAGACAAGTTTGCAGTAATAGCTCACACACAGCATTGGTTTGTTAAGGGGAAGTCTTGTCTGACCAATTTGATTGGGTCTATAATGGGTGAAGATGAAGTTACTGTAGAGTTGTTAAAATTGGGAGGATGACACATGACACAAAAACTGGCAAGACTCTTCACAAAATGCATTAGAAAAGGTGTGATGCCTAAGCAGTGGAATAATGCAATCAGATAAATCAGAAATTGGAAATTATAGACCAATTAGCTTGTTATCCCACATCTACAAGTTGTTCACAAGGGTCATTACTAACAGATTAGAAAGAATACTTGATGAGAATCAACCAAAAGAGCAAGCTGGCTTTAGGACAGGATTCTCAACTATAAATCACCTTCATGTAATATCGCAGCTAATGGAGAAAGCAAATGAATATAAAACATCGTTATTCCTGGCACTTGTGGATTATGAAAAGGCATTTGACTCCATACAGCATAAGGCAATGTTTCGGGCACCAGAAAAACAAGGCATAGATACCCCATATATTATGATTTTGAAGAAAATATATATGAGAATGCTACCTCCTTTATTAGACTAGATAAAGACAGTAGCAAATTTAAAATTGAGAAAGGTGTTCGACAAGGAGACACACTATCTCCGAAGTTGTTTACTGCTGCCCTTGAGGAGCTTTCAGAAGATTAGACTGGTTGCAGAAAGGAGTCAATGTGAATGGAGAGTACCTAAACCATTTACGATTTGCAGATGACATTGTGGTCATAAGCAATGATCCGAAAGAATTGGAGGAAAATCTTAATCAGTTATGTAGCGTTAGTAAGGATTTTGGACTAAAGATGAATATGGCTAAAACAAATGTAATGATGAAGAAGTACGCCACAGAAAGGGATATAATGATCGAAGGAGCAGTAATTGAAAAGGTGGAGCCATATACTTATCTGGGACAAGTCATTAGATGTAATAATGATAAATGGCTGGAAGTCAAGAGAAGAATAAATTTTGGATGGATAGCATTCAGGAAATATAGTCACATACTGAGGAGCAATATCCCAATTTGTCTGAAACGTAAAATAATGAACCAATTTATACTCCCCACCATGACTTATGGAAGTGAAACTTGGGCACTCACCAAAAGAATGGAAGAGAAGCTAAGAACTACACAGCGAAGAATGGAACGAATTATATTAGGAATCAGACTGTTAGATAAGAAGAGAAACACATGGATTAGGCAGCAAACTCAAGTAAAGTACATTCTTATCAAAGCTAAAGAACTAAAATGGTCTTGGGCAGGACACATAACTCAAAGACATGATGACAGATGGACTAAGAAAATAACAGAGTGGTACTCAAGAGGAGCTAGAAGAAAACCTGGAACACAATGATAGAGATGGACAGATGAAATTCATGAGTTTGTGGGTAGTAAATGGATGGCCATTGCACAAAACAGAAGGAACTGGAAAGTTGTTGGAAAGGCCTTCATCCTATAGTGGATTGAAAATGGCTGATGATGCTGATGTGGTCACATAGGAACTGGATGAAAAAAATAATTTTGATACCATATACTTGAATTTCAGGTATATGGTATTTAAAGAAAGTTTTTGATACTGTTGCACATGGAAGACTGCTGCACAAATTGGAGGTATGGCATTAAGGGCAAGTTGCTGCAATGAATAAAGGGATGGTTGAGTGGGAGATCATAAATGGACAGGTTTACTGCAATGGTAAAGGGATGGTTGAGTGGGAGATCATAAATGGACACTGCTCTACATGGACTAATGTTATTAGTGGAGTCACCCAGGCTTCATTGTTGTTTTGGGCCCATTGTTGTTTTGTGTATTTATCAATTATATCAATGGCGGTATATCAGGCTTAAGTTTGCAGATGATACAAAGGTTGGCAGGGTTGTTAATGACAATAAAGACATTATGCTACTGCAACAGATCTAGAAAAGTTAGGCAGATGGGCTGAGAAGTGGCAACTGAAGTTTAACATTGACAAATGCATATGGGTAGCACAGTAACCCAAGGGAAACATACCAATTGTGTGGTACTAAACTCAGGGAGGTGGAGAATGTGTGTGTGTGTGTGTGTGTGTGTGTGTGTGTGTGTGTGTGTGTGTGTGTGTGTGTGTGTGTGTGTGTGTGTGTGTGTGTGTGTGTGTGTGTGTGTGTGTGTGTGTGTGTGTGTGTGTGTGTGTGAGGTTTAATGGTGCATAAGCTGCTGGGTTATAGTGCACCTAGAGGTGAAGAATGAAAAAGACCTGGGGGTAATTGTGCAGTCAGATATGAAGTTTTCTGAGTAGTGCAGATGGGCTGTCAGTGCAGGTCATGAAGTTTTGTTAATGATATATAGGAATTTTGCCAGCAGAGACAAGGAGGTGATTGTTCCTTTGTATAAGGAAATGGTCAGGCCACACCTTAAGTATTGCATACAGGTCTGAAGGCCTCATTTAGGAAAGGTGTAGAGTTGCTAGGAGTACAGAGAAGGGCAACAAGATTGGTGAGAGGAACAAAGGAGTGCTCTACTAAGAGAGGCTTAAGTTCTGCAAGTTGTAGCAACTGGAAATTTGGCACATGCGAGGTGATCTGATTGAGGTGTAAAAGGTCTTGATGGTTTCAATAGGCTCGATGCTAATGGGATATTTCCACTTGTTCAGATTAAGAACCTGAGGGAATATAGATTCAAATTTGAGTTATTGCTCAAAACATCAAAGGCAGATATTGTTGGGATTTCAGAGATGTGGTGTCACACAGATATAAGGAATGCAGAACTGGAATTTGGGGAGTACAATGTCTACAGAAAGGATAGACAGGATAGGAAGGGAGGAGGGGTTATGCTATTAGTTAAGAAACACATAAAATCCAAGGAAGTGAAGCCAGTCGACATCACTGGACAGTGCAGTGTCGAGTCAGTTTGGTGTGACATAAGCATTGGGAGATCAAAATTGAGAGTAGGAGTGTGCTATAGGCCTAATGACTCTGATGAGTATAATAAGAAACTGTACAGAGAAATAGAGTAGGCCAGTAAATCAGAGAGTCTTATAATGGGGGATTTTAATTTCCCAGATATTGAGTGGAATTTGGGGGCTGGTCACTCACACACTAGCAAGGCTTTTGTGGATTTATTGGATGATTGTTTTCTACATCAGCATGTTCGGGAGGCAACTAGAGGGAGTAATACTCTTGATTTGATTATCAGTAGTGATTCTTCATGCATTAAGAATCTGCAGATAAATGAACCACTAGGTGGCAGTGATCACAGTGTTCTGAAGTGGGAGTTACTCAAAGAGGTAACTACCATTAGGGGTAAAGGGAAGGGGTATTGCTTTCGTAAAGGCGACTACGATGGACTGAGACAGTATTTAAATTCTATACAGTGGGATCAACTGATGATGTTACCAACAGCAAATTCAAAATGGTAAGCATTCAAAGAACTTATCTTGCAAGCTACTAGGCTTTACATACCAACTAAGAAATATTGTTCAAGGTTTAGGCCTAAATGGATGTCAGATGAACTAATGAGGCATATGGCAGAGAAGAAAAATGCATGGGATACATACAAATTAACACGTGACACAGAAGCCTATGATAGATACAAGTTGATCTGTAACAAAGTTACAAAGGAGATTAGGCAGGCGAAGGCAGATTACGAGAGATCCTTGGCAAGGGATGCGAAGAAAAACAGCAAAGAGTTCTTTACTTATGTAAACTCTAGAAGGAAGGGGATGAATCAGATTGATCCACTTGATATTGATGGGTCAACTGTTGATGACCCTGCTCAGGTAGCTAACAAACTAAATGAATATTTTGCATCGACATTCACACATGAGGAGTTATTCAGCGAGGGGAATGCCAGAGGTGTATTCAACTCTAGCAGTAAGCTAGAGAATCTTGTAATAACTGAGAGTAAAGTGGAGGAGAAATTGTTGAAGATAAACACAAGAAAGGCACCTGGGGTGGATGGGATCTATCCAGTTATATTAAAGGAGGCAGCAAAGGAAGTAAGCAAACCCTTAGCCATAATTATGAGAGCTTCCTTGGACTCAGGGGAGGTACCCATGGACTGGAGATGTGCAAATGTGACCCCAATTCACAAGGGAGGATCAAAGGCTGACACAAGTAATTATAGACCTATGAGTTTAACTTCTGTTCCAGGAAAATTAATGGAGGCACTGGTTAAAGAAGCACTGCAGGATCATCTAGACAAGACTTCAGTTATAGCTCAGACACAGCATGGTTTTGTTAAGGGGAAGTCTTGCCTGACCAATTTGATTGGATACTATGATGCAGTCACAAAAGAACTGGATGCAGGGAATAACTTTGATATTATATACTTGGATCTTAGAAAGGCTTTTGATACTGTTGCACATGGAAGACTGCTGCACAGATTGGAGCAGTGTGGCATTGGAGGCAAATTGCTGCTATGGATAAAGGGGTGGTTGAGGGGGAGAAGACAGAGAGTGGTAATCAATGGATACTGCTCATCGTGGACTAATGTTATTAGTGGAGTCCCTCAGGGTTCAGTATTGGGTCCTTTATTGTTCTCTGTATTTATAAACGATATTGATGACGGTATATCAAGCTTAATGTCCAAGTTTGCAGACAGACGATACGAAGGTTGGCAGGGTTGTCAAGGACACTACTTACACTATGCTGCTGCAACAGGATCTGGAAAGGTTGAGCAGATGGGCTGAGAGGTGGCAAATGAAGTTTAACATTGACAAATGTAAAGCACTACATATGGGAAACAGCAACCCCAGAGCAACGTATCAACTCTGTGGTACTACACTGACAGTGGTAGAGAATGAAAGGGACCTGGGGGGTGGTTGTGCAGGCAGATATGAAGTTCTCTGAGCAGTGCAGACGGGCTGCAAGAGTAGCTCATGGTGTATTGTCAATGATATATAGGAATTTTTCTAGCAGGGATAAGGAGGTGATTATTCCCTTGTATAAGGCAATGGTCAGGCCACACCTAGAGTACTGTATACTGGCCTGGAGGCCTTATTTCAAGAAGGATGTAGAGCTGCTGGAACGAAGACAGAGAAAAGCAACAAGATTAGTGAATGGAACAAAGGGGTGCTCTTACGAAGAAAGGCTTAAGTTTTGCGAATTACAGTGTCTGGAGACTAGGCACCAGCGAGGTGATCTGATAGAGGTGTACAAAGCCTTGAATGGTTTGAGCATGCTCAATGCTGATGGGATTCTTCCACTTGCTCAGAATAATCACCTGAGAGGGCATAAGTTCAAATTGAGGAAAGATAGATGTAGGATAGATGTGCGGAAATTTGCCTTTAGCCAGCGGGTGGTTGGTAGGTGGAACAGACTTCCATCCCTTGTCATGGAAGTTGATAGCCTAAATAAGTTTAAGGCTCAGCTGGACAGGTATTTCGAACGAACAGAGGGGTGAAGTGGAAGTGGTTATTTTTTATTTATTTATTTTACTTTTTTTTTTTTTTTGGCTGATGCTGCATAAGCTTGCTTTCTTGCATCAAATGCCTCTACTAATGCTAATGCTAATGCTAAATTGAAGAAAGACAGTTGTAAAATAGATGTGCAAAAGTTTGCCTTTAGTCACAGGTAGTTGATTGCTGGAACAGACTTCCATCTGCTGCTGCTGTGGAAGTTGATAGCTTAAATAAATTTAAGGCTGAACTAGACAAACATTTGGAGTGACCAGATGGGCGAAATGGGAAGGGATTTTTTTTTGGCTGATACTGTATAAGCTTGATTTCTTGCATCATATGCATCAACTAATGCTAATGTGTTCATAAATTATTACAATAAGAGGCCTCTAAAGACCATAAACTACTTTAATATGAAATAAATACTTAAACATCTTTAATAATAATCATAAAATAAAGTTTAAAAAATAACAATATTTTACTATTGAGATCATTGAACTCACATAGCAAAAACTAAATTTTTAATATGAAGTGTGATACTTATTGTACTCAAACACAACTGCCAGGTGATTTATTTATATAAATAATAATAATTTAAAAATTAATAGATACAGGAAACTATCTTATCAACAACTATTCCTTAAAGATATAGTATATAAATGTCAAACAGAAGCAGATCTTCACCAACGTTCACTATAATATGTGCAGATATCAGATATAAATATGTCTAAAGAGAGTCAAATACTTTCCCAAAAATCATCTAGATCTGGCAGCTAGCAAACAAGCATTCGTGTATTTGAGTGAACTGGCAAAGTGAGCAGTTTCAATACACTTACAAGTTGCAACTTTCATAATAAATAATTTTTTAAAAATGTATAATAAAGAAATATAATTTATTACTTTAAGACAATAAAATTATTAAATAGAACATCTCTTTATCTGGAAGGAACATCTTTCCAAAAGGAGGCTAATAGCAACCTACCTCAGGCCAACATTTCTGGTCATAATACAAATTTTATTATGATAAATCTTATTATCATAATAATAAGATTTCATTATGATGGCAATTCTACAGTCATAATAAAAATCTGTACTATATAAAATCACTATGATATATGATTTTGTTTTGTTTACAGAGCAGTGTGCAGTGATTTGGAGAGAACTAACTGAGGGTGACATTTCTCCATGGCCAGTATTTAGTTGTCACAGGTTATAGTTAATTTTCTTACCTCAGACAACAAATTTCTACACTAAAACCTACTTTTTTGGAGATCCTATACTGAGTTGTTGTAATTTGGTTTTTAGGAGCATTAGCAACTAAGGCCATATTGCTCTGGGATATGCGGTGGTCATTCCCTGACCTTTCCGCATCCTCCGTATTTGGTGGCTCACGGGCTCGAACCCCAGTCTAATCAAGAAGCGTATGCTACGCACTGCTGCTCCTTCCCACCTGGCTACGGAGGCGCCCCTATACTGAGTGACAATGACGATAAAAAATATGCATTTCATTACATCCCTAAGTGTAATTAACAAATTATAAAATATCAAGTGATACGTGCATCTACTACATCACATCAAATCCAGTAACCAGAAATGCTTTCTCTATATGGATCTCTTACCTTTAACAATTACAGATGCACTGTTTCTTTCAGATCCTATCCTGTTTATAGCAATGCATGTATACGTCCCACTTTCCTTTAGTCCACAGTTCTTTATTGTTAATCGACATCTGAAATAAAACACAAAAAAAAAGTAAGAAAAAGTTATCTGTTTTAACAGGGAGCATAAAAGAAAACTATAGCATACCAATTCTACTAAATTCATAAAAATAATACATTGCCAGTTACCCTAAACATTTGCACAGAAAAACAATTTATTAATCAAAAATGTAGAGTAAACAGTTGTCACATGAGGGAGAAACAAATTTTCTAAACAAGAATGTCCTGATATAATCTCCAGGGAAGTCTGAAAATTAAAATTTTAACTGCAAGACTATCAGCTACTATGAGACTAAGCTCAAAAGATTATAAGGATCAGATCTCTTTGTTAAATACTACCTCTTTTATGAAAGCTGTCACAAGCCCCATACTTCCAAGTTTGGGGGAGGGTGGAATTTGCAGTTTCACCTCTGTTGAAACAGTAGCTAGGGTAATACAACTAGCGTCAAAGATAGAGGTGCCAGTTGCATATAAATTAACCTGCACTCACTTGCATCCTCAATTGTAACAAGAACATTCATGTGGTGTCTATTCAACCCCTCCCCCTTTTTTATTTAATTATAAAAAAAAATTGGGGTGTGTTCATGGTGCAGTGACGTGCATTCCATAACTTCTCCTACCCAAATGCCAACCTCACCTTCTCGGGGCAAACTAACCCATTTCCACAGACAAGGCTCTGGCGACCGAGTCACAGTGGTATAACTGTTCCATCACATACAGAGGAAATGCTGTATCTGAAGCCTGTCTAGAGGCTATAAGGTGGCAGCCCCCACCACTAGACTTACCCCGCGAAAGGCTGGTAACCTATCAGGGGGACATTCTAAATACTCAAAATAAGCTCAAGGGGAAAAACTGGATGGATCTCAAAGGTAACGACCTAGGCAATGGATATAGGACTACGATTAAGGAACTTATAAAGTAGCAACTTGGAATGTTAGGGGAATAAATCACAAATTAGATGAATTGACCGTGGAACTAGAAAATAGAAATATTGACATAGCAATCATTACCGAAACAAAAAAGAAGAACAAAGGATCCAAAGAAATAGGTAACTTCATAATGATATACTCCGGCGTACCAAGTGAAACATGGGCATCATCGGGAGTTGCTGTTATAATAAAGAAAGAATGGGAAAACAAAATATTAGACAACTCTTGGATATCACCCAGAATATTGAAATTAAGACTAAAAATTCTATCTTATACAATAACAATCATTGGCATCTACGCACCAGTAGAAGGCAACATTGATGAAACCACAAAATTTTATGACGAATTACAACAGATCATAGACCAAACTAACAAAAATGAGTATCCCATACTAGCAGGAGATTTTAATGCAAAGGGTTGGTGCTCAATCAGTAGACAAATGTATGGGATCAGAAGGCGAACCCATGGTCAACAATAATGGAAGATGCGTGATAGACTACTGCATTTTTAATAAACTTAAAATTACAAATACTTTTTTCAGACACAAGAATATCCATAAATTCACATGGGAAGCAAGAAACACAAAGTCTATAATAAATTATATTATCATTAATGAAAATTTAAATGACAAAATTAGAGACACAAGAGTATTCAGAGGCAGTGAAATTGACAGTGATTAGCATTAGTAGAGGCATATGATGCAAGAAAGCAAGCTTATGCAGCATCAGCCAGAAAAAAAAAAAAAAAACTTCCACTTCACCCTTCCATTCGTTCAAAATACCTGTCCAGCTGAGCCTTAAATTTATTTAGGCTATCAACTTCCACAACAAGGAATGGAAGTCTGTTCCACCAACCAACCACCTGCTGGCTAAAGACAAATTTCCGGACATGTATCCTACATCTGTCTTTCCTCAATTTGAATTTATGCCCTCTCAAGTGATTATTCTGAGCAAGAGGCAGAATCCCATCAGCATTGAGCATGCTCAAACCATTCAAGGCTTTATACACCTCTATCAGATCACCTCGCTGGTGCCTAGTCTCCAGACACTATAATTCGCAAAACTTAAGCCTTTCTTCGTAAGAGCAACCCTTTGTTCCATTCACTAATCTTGTTGCCCTTCTCTGTATTCGTTCCAACAGCTCTACATCCTTCTTGAAATGAGGCCTCCAGACCTGTATACAGTACTCAAGGTGTGGCCTGACCATTGCCTTATACAAGGGAATAATCACCTCCTTATCCCTGCTAGAAAAATTCCTGTATATCATTGATAAGACACCATGAGCTACTCTTGCAGCCTGTCTGCACTGCTCAGAGAACTTCATATCTGCCTGCACAATTACCCCCAGGTCCTTTTCATTCTCTACCACTGTCGGTGTAGTACCACAGAGTTGATACGTTGCTCTGGGGTTGCTGTTTCCCATATGTAGTACTTTACATTTGTCAATGTTAAACTTCATTTGCCACCTCTAAACCGAAATTATCTTAATAAAAAGAAGAAAATACCAACAAAAACTGCTAAGAAATTAAAAATACATTTGTTGGAAGACGAAAGCACTAAATTCCTGTATGAAAGTCAATTGAAAGATAAACTCAAATCAGATGAAAGTGATAATGTTGAGGAAATCTGCTCAAGCATGAAAAAATCAATTCTGGAAGCTGCTGAAGAAAGTCTTGGATATAAAGCTATAAAAAATAAAAACTGGCTAAGAACTTGGAATGAAGAATTGAAACAAACAATCAGTGAGAAAAAAAAGACCTATAAACTGTTCCTACAAAGTAAAGACCTACATCTACAAATAAAATATAAAAAGCTTCGAGCAGAAATCAGAAAACTAACCAGAAGAATCCGATGAGATGACTGGGATAAATTTGTTAAATCTTTAGAACATGATATCACGGGCCCACAGAGAAGAGGTTTTAAAATTTTTAAGAAATTACAACTAGACACAAATGATCAAATAAAAACCAACTCCATCTCCCAAGCAGAATGGAAGCAATACTATTCCAAACTATGGTATAACCCAAGCACTAGGGAATTGGAAAGACACCATGAGCTACTCTTGCAGCCTGTCTGCACTGCTCAGAGAACTTCATATCTGCCTGCACAATTACCCCCAGGTCCTTTTCATTCTCTACCACTGTCGGTGTAGTACCACAGAGTTGATACGTTGCTCTGGGGTTGCTGTTTCCCATATGTAGTACTTTACATTTGTCAATGTTAAACTTCATTTGCCACCTCTAAACCGAAATTATCTTAATAAAAAGAAGAAAATACCAACAAAAACTGCTAAGAAATTAAAAATACATTTGTTGGAAGACGAAAGCACTAAATTCCTGTATGAAAGTCAATTGAAAGATAAACTCAAATCAGATGAAAGTGATAATGTTGAGGAAATCTGCTCAAGCATGAAAAAATCAATTCTGGAAGCTGCTGAAGAAAGTCTTGGATATAAAGCTATAAAAAATAAAAACTGGCTAAGAACTTGGAATGAAGAATTGAAACAAACAATCAGTGAGAAAAAAAAGACCTATAAACTGTTCCTACAAAGTAAAGACCTACATCTACAAATAAAATATAAAAAGCTTCGAGCAGAAATCAGAAAACTAACCAGAAGAATCCGATGAGATGACTGGGATAAATTTGTTAAATCTTTAGAACATGATATCACGGGCCCACAGAGAAGAGGTTTTAAAATTTTTAAGAAATTACAACTAGACACAAATGATCAAATAAAAACCAACTCCATCTCCCAAGCAGAATGGAAGCAATACTATTCCAAACTATGGTATAACCCAAGCACTAGGGAATTGGAAAGACACCATGAGCTACTCTTGCAGCCTGTCTGCACTGCTCAGAGAACTTCATATCTGCCTGCACAATTACCCCCAGGTCCTTTTCATTCTCTACCACTGTCGGTGTAGTACCACAGAGTTGATACGTTGCTCTGGGGTTGCTGTTTCCCATATGTAGTACTTTACATTTGTCAATGTTAAACTTCATTTGCCACCTCTAAACCGAAATTATCTTAATAAAAAGAAGAAAATACCAACAAAAACTGCTAAGAAATTAAAAATACATTTGTTGGAAGACGAAAGCACTAAATTCCTGTATGAAAGTCAATTGAAAGATAAACTCAAATCAGATGAAAGTGATAATGTTGAGGAAATCTGCTCAAGCATGAAAAAATCAATTCTGGAAGCTGCTGAAGAAAGTCTTGGATATAAAGCTATAAAAAATAAAAACTGGCTAAGAACTTGGAATGAAGAATTGAAACAAACAATCAGTGAGAAAAAAAAGACCTATAAACTGTTCCTACAAAGTAAAGACCTACATCTACAAATAAAATATAAAAAGCTTCGAGCAGAAATCAGAAAACTAACCAGAAGAATCCGATGAGATGACTGGGATAAATTTGTTAAATCTTTAGAACATGATATCACGGGCCCACAGAGAAGAGGTTTTAAAATTTTTAAGAAATTACAACTAGACACAAATGATCAAATAAAAACCAACTCCATCTCCCAAGCAGAATGGAAGCAATACTATTCCAAACTATGGTATAACCCAAGCACTAGGGAATTGGAAGATGAATCTGTGATAACCAAAGATGAAGAAAAAATATAACAATGGAAGAACTAGGAGTTAATATTACAAAAATCGAAAAACCGAAAAAGCCCAGGCATAGACAATTTGAATGTAGAACTATTTAAATATGGGGGCACCTTACTAAAAAACACGCTACTAAAATTATTTAACATCATATGGCATAAGCAACAGATACCCAAAGATTGGGAAACAGGAATAGTAATCAATTTACACAAAAAAGGCTCCAGAAATAACCCTAACAACTACAGAGGGATAACACTGCTGTCAACTGCTGCAAAGCTATACTCTAATATACTAAAGAATAAACTTAATAAATACAGTGAACAATTCTTAGAAGAAGAACAATGTGGGTTCGAAAAAGGGAGAAGCACAATAGATGCCATTTTCTCACTACAACAAATTTTGGAGAAAAGAAGAGAATTCAATCTACCAACATTTCTGCTCTTTATTGATTATGAAAAAGCATATGACAATGTAAACTGGGAAAAAATCTTTGGCAGATTCTATGTGAGGAAAATATCCCAACCTAACTCTGGAAAGCGATCCAAAGCCTATATAAAAACTCAAAAGTCTGTATAAAATATTCTAATGGCCAACTATCAGACCCAATTAACACCAATAAAGGAGTGAAACAAGGATGTGGACTATCACCAAATTTATTTAATATCTATATCAATAAAATTTTTAAAGAATGGAAACAAACAATTAACAATGGAATACAGTTGAACAACAGGAATAAAATCCATACTATATTATATGCTGATGATCAAGTTATAATTGCAAAATCCGAAGATGAACTACAGACAGCAGCAAATGAACTTAATAAAATAGGTAAAAAGTACAAGATGAAAATCTCCACCTCAAAAACAAAATCAATGGGATTATGTGGAAAAAAACATACAAAGAGTCAAAATTGTTATTGATGATAAAATAATAGAACAAATATCTGACTACACCTATTTGGGAAATTTAATATCAAATGAAGGGAAAGACATCCACACTAAACTACAAAAATATAATAAAATGAATGGAACGATTAAACGCCACTTCGGAAAACAAATGAAAACGAAAACAAAATTACGACTGTACAACATCACTTCAAAACCAGCCCTCTTCTACAGCTGTGAGACTTGGGTCATAAATAAAAAATATGCACACAAACTAGAAGCAGCACAAATGAGATTTTTAAGACCATTATTAGGCTTTACAAGACTAGACACCAAAGAAATTTAGATATCCGCGAGAAATTAAAAGTAGATAACATAAAACAGTATCAAGAAAAATGGATCAGCCAGATAGAAAGAATGAACCCAGACCAGATTCCAAAATTAGCCTTTAATTACAACCTTACAGGCAAGAGAGATGTTGGTCGACCAGGACAACGATGGCAAGATCAAGACCACCTCCAAGAGCTACAATGGAACAGGTCTTAAAAGACCTAAGCCGGACCAAGTTCATGATGATGATGATGATAAAAAAATTGATTTTAGCTTTCTTGCTTAAAATGGTAATCTATTAATTATGATTTGCTAAACCCAATTAAAAAGTATTGAATGAAAATAAATGAGATCAACCAATAATAATAATAATAAAGTTTTTATTGTTTTTTTAGAAAATACTAGAAAACACTACAAATTTTGAAAAATACTAAAAAAATACTAAATTTAAAAAAGAACTGAAAATTCTTTTTTAAAATTTAAAATTCAGACACTTGCATGACCATCTGCATTTTTTACAGCTGTTTGCTTTTTGCCAGTGAAATCAAAGCACCATGGAAACAATAGACACCTGTTGCTGGTGTCTCATAAATGCCACTTGGAATGGGAACTTCCTAGAAGAAAAGTAGACACTTTTGCTCACTTGGAGTCTGTTAAATGCCATACAAAAATTTAATGTCTCGTAATTCATAGTACAGTATATTGAAATGAAAACAAAAAATACAGTATAATCAGTTAGAGAATATTGGAAGGCAAAGGTACATGGAGGATATGATTTTAATTACAGATTTAAAAAAATAACAGTGCAAGTTCATTAATAAAGTGGTGTCTGTCAGAAGATATGCTAGCAGATGAATATTAAGAAGAGTTGCAAAGGGATTGTATTTTATGAGTAAGGAGTGAGAGTAAAATATACAATCTTTGCAACAGGCACAAATCATCTAGCAATGCCAGTTTCTGCTGATATTCCAGGATGACCACATGGTCAGAGGAGGTCACCAGATAGAGAGAAAACAACAAACAGCACCATATTTAGCTTTTGCGGGCTTGAACCCCGGTCACTTAAGGCCAAATATGATAAACAGTATGCAAACATTCCCATCTGTATTTTGCTTGTCAATGAATCATACCTGTCTTGTTATTAACTGCACTGAAATGTAAAAGACACTGAATATTTTCAATTTTCCTGCACATGTACAAGATATTGAATACACTGTATTTCAAAATCAGATGAAGCACTAAAGATAACTATACACCCAATAATTTATGTTGTTAAATTCCAATTCAGTGGATTTGCTGGAAAGCAATCAAAGTGAAGATAAGGGAAAATAACAAGAGCATCACCAGGGTATTAATTATAAAAATTATTAAAATGTATGAAATTAAAGTATGTTTTTTTGCGCAAACAAAAAAAGAAGAGGATAGTTCTAACTTTGTGTATTTTAATAATTTTATTATTATATTATTATTTACAGCCAACAGGATTTAAACTGCTTAGCAATGCAATAGTTTTGATGCTCATAGAAGAACAAACTTTGCTTTCACAACAATGTACCCCAGTATTGCAATACTTTAAAAATAAATTACTTGAGTAAAAGATTAATCTCCCAATTGCAATAATTTCAAATAAATGTGTTTAGAAGCAGTGAAATACTAGGGCAATTTGTTATGAAGGCAAAGTGCTCTGAGCATTAAGGCTACTGATTAACTGCTGCTCCCTCTAAAATACACATAAGGAAAACAGGATTGCTCTTCCCTCCAATCTCAATATAATTTCAGTAAGATCAAATAGCATCTATTTCATTTTATAATTATTAAATTATTATCAAAAAGTCTGCAGATTTTATATAAAGAATTACAAACTTTTATAATAATCGATTCAGATAATAAAAATGGCTAGTCATATTTTTAAAATAAATCAAAAATATAGTTATTAAACAAATTTCAGCTTTTCATTTGGCCACCTAATGCTGATGTAGGGCTAATAGAGACCAAAGGTAGGCAATAAAGAATGTCATTATGGTTAAATAAGGCAGGTCGATGGGGAGGATCAGTCATGCTTCTTATAGATAGACATCTGTGTGGCGTAACATCAATTGCAGTAAAGGTGAGATGATAGTGGGGGTAAGTAACAGGCCAAACACATTTAAGGAATGTAACAAAAATCAATTTGTCAACTTGAATGGGCAAAATAATACTTTTCATAATACAATTTCCAGTCTTACATGACTGGAAAGTGTGAACTGGCAACAAGCCATGTGGAAAGAATATTTTGAACCAACTGGATGACTAATTTATTTCAAGATGTTAGAGAAAGTTCAAGGGGCTATAATATCCTCAAACCTCATTCTCATCAAGGATCCAAACTGCATTAACTACTTGATAGTGCAAGAACCAACAGTGGGCAGTGACCATGTCATAAATTTGCATTATTTTTTATCTAGCTTTAGAACTGTCGAACTGATATAATGATGTTTGTTATTATTATTATTAGCTACATGGTGCAAGGAAGCCTGAGGCTTATGCTGCACCAGCCAAAAAAAATTCCCCGAGTTACCCTGAGAGACAGAGAGAGAGAGACGGAGTGTCAAAAGTAGAAGGGAATCACCAAGAAAGAGAAGAATGATGACATCCAGCTCAGGACCCTAGGTGTGCCAAGCCCATACTCAGCAGATGTGAGCCACTGGGGTTAAATATGTGAAATAATCATTTCTCAACACGCGATTTACTCTCGAGGCATTTTTTTTTTGCAATGACAAATTTCTATTTCACAGTATGTTGGATGTTTTATCTTGTTTCTTTCAGTTTCACATTTGCTTCAGTCATTCATTTCAGGTCAGATGTTTTTATAATGTAAGTTATAGCCTGTGTTTTCTTTTCTCCTTTATGATTATTATTATTTATGTATTTGAAAAAAAAATATGTATTACTTCTGGATGATCACTCAGTCACAGAGTATGAGTATACTTAGAGCATTAATTAGCTTAAAAGGAATCTAGATACCCAAGTACTAATCATAAATTAGATATAGACTCATTTACAAAGTAAAGCAAACTCTATGTAATTCATGATTGTTTTCCAGAAATTAATAAATAGGATATGAACAGTGACATAGCCAGGGTAGAGTCAGCAGGTGCACTGTACTCCATGATGCCGAAATCTGGTATTGTGGCACTTTTTAACAGCAATTGGCACCTTTTTTTGTAAATGTACCTGCTGACAAAAAATTCTGGCTACAATACTGGATATGAACCTTTTGGCCAGGGATATTCATTTGGAAATAGTTCAATACCAGTGCAACTCTGTGTGCAGGCATAGTTGTTATTCTTATTATTATTAGCCATATGATGCAAAGAAGCCCGAGGCTTATGCTACACCAGCCAAAAAAAAATTCCCAAGTTACTCTGGGAGAAAAGAGAGAGAGAGAGAGAGAGCAAGAGTCAGAAGTAGAAAGGAATCACCAAGAAAGAGAAGAATGATGATATCCAGTTGAGGACCCTGGGTTTTCCAAGCCCATATGCACAAGTATGTGGTAAAGAACTGCTGTCTGAGGAATTTCATAGACATGAATAGTCTTATATGAGGTGATTTTGAAAGATTATTTATTCGTTTTCATGAAGAAAACAGAAGGTGATATTCACTCTAAATTTTGCAGGATTCACAGTGTGCCCAATTTGAAATAAGTTTTAAAAATATTTGAAAAATGGAAATAAATAATACTTTCTAAAATGTTATATAGCTTTTGAATGTTTTTAAAAGCATTAAAATCCATTTTATAAATAATACACAGAAATATATGCATATGTTCATGTTTACAGTTTTAAAAACTGTTAATGGCATAAAACATTAATGTTTTTTTAATGCCTACAATGTTTTTTTAATTTTTTTCAGCAGAATTTTTTTTTTAATAAAAGGTGTAAAAAACACACCTTTCTTTAATTAAATGTTTCAATTTTTTTGTAAAAATAAAAAAAAAAAAAAACATACAAAAGAATTGTAATTCATTAAGAAACGATGAAATATTAACCCTAGGGGCTCACATCTGGTTGAGTATGGCCTTGGTCAGGGCCAGGGTCCTTAGCTGGATATCATCATACTTCTCTTTCTTGGTGATTCCCTTCTACTTCTGACTCACTCACTCTCCCCGGGTAATTCAGATTTTTTTTTTTTTTTTTTTTTCTTTTTGGCTGGTGCAGCATAAGCCTCGCACTTCCTTGCCCCATATGGCTAATAATAACTCCAAGCAGAATTTAAAAGTTCATATAACTTTTTCCAGAAATTAAAAAAAAAAAGGTTTACAACTGTCACGAATAGTATCACTGTTTTTGTAACAGTTAGCAATTAAAACGGCTGAGTTAAAAGGTTTAAGGCTTTTTAAAAACAGTATTACCTGAACAACGGTAACCAAGTTTTACGATTACATCATCTATAGTTTTAGATATCCACGAAGAAGGCAGAAAACCGCTGAAGAATGGACTAAAACTTCCTCTCACCTTATTAAAACCAGGAACAAGAGTGATTTCAGTTCCATTTCGATGTGAATTCTAACCACAGCCATACAGATATACACGCTTTCATAAATATTTTCACAACTTTCAAACAAGTTTTTTTATAGAAGCATCAGCGACTAAGGCCATATTGCTTCGCGTATACTGTTTGTAAATTGCGTACCTCGCCTGAGACCGACTTAGACTTACTTAAGTCGGTCTCAGGCGAGGGTAGCATGGTTTTCTCTCTCGGAAGCTCAGGTTTTTCGTCCAGCAAAGAGAAAGGCCCATAAAAATTCCTCTCGTCATCGACGAGACTCCATCTCAGGTCTTTTCTACTTGGTATGGGGAGGACGACGATTCTACCAACGGTGCTACCAACGAAGGCTTCAATCAAGTGCCATCGCCAAAAGATTTCTTTTATTTAAAAGAAACCACCTGCAACATGAGAGGAACCATTAAGTCCAGAAACTGAAGGTTATATTTTAGGTGATGCCGACCATTTATATGAATGTTAATGCAATACCTGTGCAACGCACTGTAAAGGCAAAGTTTGTTCTTTGTGAACGATAATATCGTTTCTTTGACTAGCCACATGAACACACGAAATCACAAAAATACCCATTTCATCTAGCTATTATTTTAGTGAATAAAAGAATAACGAAAGAACTCTATAAAGTTTCATGTAGCTATTATTTTATGCAAAAAATAATATTTCTGTATGTTATTTATTTTACAGTGTAGCACACTATAAAATAAATAGCGTACAGAAAAGCGCCCACCAAAAATGATGGGTTACTCAAAGAATATGAACGCTATTACAAATGGTTGTTGTTATTTGGTTTTTAGGAGCATTAGCAACTAAGGCCATATTGCTCCGGGGATATTCGGGGGTCATTCCCTGGCCTTTCCGCATCCTCCGTATTTGGTGATCACGGGCTCGAACCCCGGTCTAATCAAGAAGCATGTGCTACGCACTGCCTTTCCTGCCCATCTGGCTACGAAGGCCCTTACAGATGGTTGTCAGCGCTGTTGCAAATATTGCAACATATTTTAGAGCATAGTTTTGTCTAATAATATTTTTAATTTATTTATTTTATTGAATTTATTTTTAAATTACTAATAATTGTAAGTTAACACCATCTACTACACTGGTGTGCAAAAGTTAGGGGCCAACTATTTCTAAAGATTACAACCACAAAATCAAATGAAACAGCCTGTGGCGATTTGCATAACTGTGGCCGTTCAGTACAAAGCTGGTACACATGAAAAAATTTGAATCGTGATGAGAGGGCTCACATAAACGGATAAAAGCAGCAGTTATGTGCAAATTACAGAATGGTGAGTACGATTGTTACAGACGTTCTATTGGTTTCATACAGTGCTACAGACAACGAAATGGCCAGTAGACAACATCTGGATGACTTTACCCGAGGTTGAATAATTGGGAAGCTAGAGGAAGGTCGAAGTGCAAGGAGTGTGGCTGCAGAGTTCGGTATCGCCCATAGCATCTTCTTACGTGCGTGCGTGGTCGGCCTTCGACAGGTACAGCTATTCGAAGGACCAGTGGTGGTCGTCCACGAAAAACAACGCCCAATGATGACCGCTATATACTCCTACAGGCCAAGAGGGGCCGACACCAGACAGCGAGATCAATTGCAAACCAGCTGCACAGGAAGCAAGATATCTCGGTTTACTGTTGCCAAGCGACTCCACAAAGGTGAACTGTTTGCCCAACGGCCAGTACGCTGTGTCCCTTTAACACCTGTCCATCGGAGACACCGTTTATGTTGGTGCACCGAACACAAGGACTGGAGAGCAGTGCAATGGGGTAAGGTACTCTTTACTGATGAGAGTAGATTCAGTCTCAGCAGCGATTCTGGACGTCAACTAATCTGGCGAGAGGTTAACACACAGTATCACCCCGCAGACATCACTGAAAGAGATCGATATGGCGGTCGAGGTGTTCTCGTCTGGAGAGGCGTTATCTTAATGAACATACACAACTCCAGATATTGGAAGACGATACTGTAACCGGTGCACGCTACTGTACTGAGGTAATCCCCAAGTTCATGTTTATGGATGATAACGCCACATCCCATCGCACTGTTTATATGCTTTTGGAAAGTGAGTACATTGTTCGTATGGAATGGCCTGCCCGTTTCTTTCGATCTAAATCCCATCGAACACATATGGGACGCTCCGCGGATGCCTAGCTGCACGTCCACACTCACCAGAAAATGATCACCAGCTGAAGATGGCGCTGACAGAGGAATGGACGATGTTACCAGAACAACTTATCAACATTATTCTAAGTATGAACAGGCGGTGCAAAGCCTGCATCGACATTAGGAGTGGCCATATCTCCTACTGATGACCACCTCTTCCCTTTGTTCCATCTTTGGCAGTGATGCATCTGTATCATGGCAGCCAGCGCTATGTTGCCATTTTTGAATAAAGTTCCTCTGTACCGTTTTGTTTCTGTTGTTGTGTCGGTGTTGTTTCTTTCATCATTTCTGTACCTCACGAGGTTCTTTTGGTATGCTTTTCCCATATCCAGGCCATTCCTTTGAGAAGCTACAGGTGACTGGTCCTTAAGTTTTGCACACCAGTGTATTAGAAGGTTCATCAAGACATGAAACAGGTTGTCATAGTAATCTCAAGTATTTTTCAGATTAATTATGTAGGATTTCGGGGGAGTCTAGCACAGTATTGCATTTTAATAATTTTTTGGCGATTCAATGTTTTTGAAAGTACAGTACTACAATTCCAGGGCAACTCGTTGTGAAGACAAACGTGTTTATTAAAGAAATTGTAGAACTTTAAATTCTGCTGCTAAAAAAAAATATGAACGCACTTCCTCCCAGTCGGGTAATATTTCAATAAAATGAAATAGCACTGGTTAATTTATAATTTTGAACCTTTAAAATTTTTTTTTTAACTTATATGTACAGCTTCAATAAACTTGTACATTAGTATTAGTAATGGCCGCATGGTGCAAGAAAGCCTATGGCTGCTGCACCAGCCAAAAAAAAAAAAAAAAAACAATGATGAAAAAAAAAATAATAAATAATAATAATTAATAAAAGAAAAGGAAATTAAACGGATACATGATGATATCCAGCTCAGGACCCTGGGTGTACCAAGCCCACATCTGGTGAGTATGGGCTTGACACACCTAGGGTCATGAGCTGAATATCATCATTATTCTCTTTCTTAGTGATTCCTTTCTACTTTCTCTCTCTCTCAGGGTAACTTGGGATTTTTTTTTTTTTTTTTTTTGGCTGCACCAGCCTCAGACTTTCTTGCACCATATGGCTAATAATAATAATCACGTTGTCTGCAGTGGTCGACGTTGATGGCCTTCCTTTTCGATCAGCATCCGTCAGTTCTGTGCGACCACTTTCAAACTGCTGACACCAATTCGCTATGGCTGGACGTGACATTGCATTTTCCCCATACACCGCCGTTATTTCACGATGAATCTCCGAATAATTCAGACGTTTCGTCTGAATTATTCGGAGATTCAGTTTCGCCCACAAAAATCGTACTGTTCCGGGTGCCTCAAACTTGGAGTAACATTCTATCTGATGTGCCATTATGAACGCTTGCTCCTACACAACTGTTACCAGTACGTCAACGAAACTCACCTACCAGGGCGCATGATATGAACTCCATTCTACGCAGGCGCCACATTTGTTGGCGACAGGTGTAACTTATTTTTTGAAGACTCCTCATAATAATAAAACATTCAAGTGTAGCTGTTTAATGGAATTCAGTTTCATAAACCACTATTACTCTTGTTTGACTGTGAAAAATTCTGTTTTTCGTTTTTTAATGAAGACACGATTCGAAAAAAATAATACTGCAGTTCAAGTTCTCTCAGTGTTCAATAGAATTAAACGGAAGGGCCAATCCTTCATTGCTTTTATCTTGTTTTGAATTAATCCTACAGCACAACTGTGATTGGTAGGTCATTTGCGCAATTGTTCTAACCTGCCAAGCGATAGGATGCCGATAGGTATACAATGGATATAATACAACAGTAGATGCTCCAAAAGTAATACATGCCTCACAGCTTATAGAAAAACTGAACTTTGTTCCGTTCAAAGACAGAATTCACCAAACCAAACTGAACACCACAATCAAGATGACTGCAGGCGTCGGAATTCCGTCTGGGAAAACTGTCATTGGCGGATCCCCATTCCAGCACTATGGGCCACACCCGCATTAGGTAATAGGAAGATTTCTCCCTATCAGTTGCTGAAACAAGCTCTGGTTCTTGATACTGATCATCACAGATACGGGAAGGACCCGAAGTACAAGAAAAGCGTCAAAACTAAACTGCTTAAATAGAAACGCACCATCTGTGACTTTTGTTAACCAAATACCTCAAATGCAAAGCACAAATACTAAAAATGTTATATTCAAATGGGATGTGATATGTCTAATATCAACTGCATAGGCATAATTATAACCCCTATCTTGATGGGAGATTTAAAAGGTTATCTAACCAATTCATGTTAGCCCCTAACGGTCGGACGTTGACGAAATGCACTTACTTTAACGTTTCTGCCCTCCTTCAAAAACATGGCGGAAGCCAATTTTTTGACATGCGTTAGAGAATCGCCTCCGATGTCTTTACAATTTCGTCTGACGATTGGAAACGTTTTCCTCGCAGCTCCTTCTTTAAGGTTGGGGGGGAAAAATCGCAGGGTGCAAGATCACAGCTGTAAGCCGGATGGGAAACAACTGACAATAGGCCTGACGTAGCCGAGTGGTCAGGAACGAGAGTGCAGTAGCACGCGCTCTTTGAGTGGACCAGGGTTCAACCCGCGACTGCTAAAAGCGATTAATGTTTGTATTGATAATTTATTATAAAAACTCCACTGACCTGGTGGTCATGCCAGAGTATAAAATAGAAAATATTAATGCTGGCTAATTACTCGATGACAATATAAGCAATGTGAGGTCTCGCATTGCCGTGATACAGCATCAACCACCTGAGTGCAGTGGTGGTTTTGCGACGAATGTGATCCCACAAAGTGTGCAGTGCAGCTCTATAGTAAGGTCCCGTAACAGTGGTATGATGCGGTACAACACGCTGGCAAACTATTCTTTGAATGTCAAAAAGGAGATAGATGACCATAACCTTTCTTGCTGATGTCATAACTTTGCTAATTTTCGGTGTTGGCGGCGACGTAGACTTCCAAACAGAGCATTTTTGCTTACCCTTTGGGTCAAAATGATGTTTCATCTGCCGTTACCTTGTACAGAACCTCAATCTCCCATTCCTAACTTACTATCCCCTTACCCCCCCACTAAAACATCCTTAACTTCTCCCGCTATCCAACTCCTTTCACTTACTACTTGGGCCCCCAGTAACCCTTGTATAGAGTCATCGATAGTAGAACCAGGCGTGCCTCCACGCGGCTAGGGATGGGAGTCAGGGGGCGCTAGACCTGGTGTCTGGCTCCTAAACTCCTGTTTAGCCCGGCCAACAACACAACAACATATCCCACACCTTTCACAGACCCACACTACTGTACACACACAGGTCGACTTGGGCTACGCCCAGTACAGAAGACTCAGCGGTGAATGGGGAAACCCCAGAACCATAGTAACAATTCTTTGCAGCTCCTGACAAACCTCCATGCGAACTTGCTGTTGCTCAGATGCGAGTATTCTTGGAACCCAGCATACACAAAGACGTATCATATGTAAATATCATGGAGAATACAATGCTTGCTTCCTACTGATATTCTCAACATCTCTGTCAGTTGCCTTACTGTTATACGACAATCTTCTCTGACGATTACGGAACCAATGTTTATGCTGTGATGAAAGCAGTGGTTGGAACTCCAGGACAGCCGATTTTTGTGATTGAATCACGTTCATCTTAAACAATTCTAAACCACCTGCGAGCTGTGCTATATGGAATGGTAGATTCACTACACGCCTCTTTTAACATTTCATTCGCTTCGGCTGATGTTTTCTTGTGAACCTGCACATCCAATTTTTCCAAATAATGAGGGGGGGTTAATAAAAAAGAACTATTCTTCCAACATGATGATGCATGCAAGCCTACGTGTTGAAAAGTTTCAGAATGCTTTATTTTCGACATTAAATAAAGCAATAAAGTGAAATGAATAAAAGTTAAATTCTGAACTTTATACACGTTCCACAGTTAACTGTTGTGATGGTATTTATATGCTGAAATAAAAGTTACAATGAATAGTAAATGTTTATACCGAGTATAAAGCGAATTTTATTTATTTGACAATCCCTTAGCGACCACTGTTTTACATGGTCATGTAGGTTGAACGGCATAGTATTGTATCTAAGCAGTTTTATCAGACTATGTTCCTTACTTAATCCAAATTTAGTATTAATTAATTAAGTTATCTGCTCTAAAGATTACATTACGTTAGGTGGTGTCAATCATTTTCAATCGACTTAAATATTTTATTCTCGAATTCGCTAAAGTGAATTAGCCTCACTTAAAAAAAAAACTTACAAAAATGTTTAATCTTTTCACAGCCTAGTATTTATAAAGTAATAAAAAGTCTACTAATAATAAATTACCTGAAATGAAATAAGTTAAGCACACATCAGCCCTTGAAAATATCGTAGTTATTCAAACTATGATCGACACAAAAACAATGCGCCATCTTTATCTCTCACATGTGTTGGTATACTGTGTTAACTGTCCTCTAAAACTTTCCAGTAATGTTGCGTAAATTTTTGTAATTATTGAACACAGGCAGAATGCATGTTTGGGTGACTTAAGAAATGAGTAATGAAAAGTATACTTCGTTACGACAGTAGATGACTTTTCGCTGTAGTGTAAAGATTATACAACTTGAAACCCAAGGTCGATGACGTCACCAGGAGTAGTAGAGACATTTGGATAGACAGAAAAGATCGCAAATTGTAAACTACGAGGTAATATTTGTTTATTATATTTATTTATTTGTCAATAAAAGTTTTTTTTTTTCCCCTACACATTTTTGTGTTTAAACGTGGCACTCCGAAGAAGGCTAAAGACGTGTTCCGGAGAATCAGTGAGTTTTAATCATCATGGGGGTGGGGTTGTAGTCCCTTTAACTCCTATCCGTGACGACCGCTGATTACGAAGTACTGTACTTTTCAATTTATGTTCTGCCACTTTTTTCTATGCTTTAATGTAGGGTGTGTCCAACTCTCGAGCCATGGGCGGCATTATGTGGCCAGTAAAAAGTAGGGTAGCCCAAAGTGTTATGCATCTATTCAAAAAATAGAGGTAGAAAACTTCATTGATGAAAGAATAGAGACAGTCCAAGACAGCACTGATTAAATAATCCATTTTTTTTTAGACATGTCTATGTACACAAAGAAAGCCTGCATATGAGAAAAAGAAAAGTTTACAGACGCGATTTTTGTTGTGATCTTCTTTCTCGAAGTTTGGATGCATTTTTGGATTGTCAATGTCGTTCAAAAACGATATTAAACATATGTTCTCTTTCGTCCAAAACACATTGTAACTCGATTATAACGTTTCTGATTTTCATAAATGGCATCGATGAAGGAATAGAGGGCGTGATGTCAAAATTTTTAGATAATATGAAAATTGGAGGAGTGATTAATGTTCAGTGCCAAACAATGCTCAATCAGGATTACTTGAATAGGCCTCGAGGATGGTCAGAAGAGTGGCAGAAATGTTTTAATGCAGCAAAATATGAGGTCTTGCACTTGGTGAATAGCAATCCCAAAACAGATTATAAACTTAGTGGGGTTGACCTGAAAGCAATAGAAAAAAGAAAATGATTTGGGAGTTACAATAAGATTGGTGATTATCGATTATTGATGATTTATTGAACATTTGTTTATAGAGATAGGGAAGTCATGATCTCACAGTACGAGGCAATTGTGGGATAGCACTTGGAATACTGTGGCATGAACGAAACAGTATTGCAAGTGCACCAAAAAAAAAACCCACATCGAGCTTCTTGAATATGTACAATGGCCCGACATTGTACCTGGTGAGACTGGCAAAAGGTCGTCCATATGAAGAGGATATTCGAATACAGTATGTGGACTACAGAGCTAAGGTAACTAAGTACCCTTAGAAAGGGATTTGATTGAAGTTATAAGGCTCTGAGAGGGGGACCAGTAAAGTGAAGGCAAGTGATTCAAGTACAGTATTAGTGATACTAGAACCAGAGGATATAAATTCAAATTAAAGTAGACGAATTATAAACTGCATTATAACTCCAGGGGCTCACATCTGGGCTTGGCACTCCCAGGTCCTGAGCTGGGTATCATCATTCTTCTCTTTCACGGTGATTCCCTTCTACTTCTGACTCTTGTTTTTTCTCTCTCAGGGTAACTCAGATTTTTTTTTTTTTTTTTGGCTGGTGCAGCAAAAAGCCTCAAGCTTCCTTGCACCATATGGCTAATAATAATAATATGAAGTTTTTCTTTAGCAAACGAATTATGTATCAGTTGGATCAGTACTTCAATGAGAAGTGAGCCAATGTACTATTAATTACAGGAAAGCTAAAGCATAGCAGTTACGGAAAATTTTTTATTCAAATAAAATATACAAAAATTTATCCCATTTATTAATTTACAATTACATTACACAGTTTACCATCAATAAAAATTATCTCTCGAAAATCTGTTAATTAGTTACAGTCACGACTGTATTTATATCACGTGTTGTCTAATAATCTGATAACAAAAATAAAGTCTTTCGAATGAAACAACAAACAGAATTAGCCTTAGCTCTAGACCAGTTGTGACGTTTCTCGAGCAGAAAAAGGCCATCCGGGGATTCCCTAGCTTAACACATTACCGGAACCACGATTCCCCATGTTAAAGTCAGAGTAGTACAGCACGTGCAAATAAAAAATTTCCATAGATTGAAAAAAAAAAAAAAAAAAAATACCAGGAAAAAGAATAAAATTTCCATAAAATGAAAAAGAATACACATTATTCATTGGCATTATGAGTTACAATGCTTGCTAGTAGAAGGGATTGGCAAGAATGTTACATAGCAGGTTCTTTCAATAAAAAACGACATCCCTTAAGCTGAAATACTTCGTTATGTAATAACAGGAATGGAGTTGAATATGTTATGGTGTAGGTGTTCAAAAGTTTAAAAATCGCATTACGCATTTTGCTTTTCTTAGCAGAAAAGCAGAAATAATCGCTAAACGTAATAGTTTGAGTATATTAATTATGCTTACTTGACGCTCAGTGTTTGTTCACGTTTTGCTGTTATTATTATTATTTTATTTATTTATTTATTTTATTATTTCTTTTTTATTTATTTTTATCAATAAAAAAAGTATATATATTTTTTAATTTTATGCTTCAGCATATTTGGTCAGTTCGTTACAAACGTTTGAAGAAAAAATTATAAAGTGTAACTTAGCTAAGAAATCTAGATTACTGCAAAGAAATTATCATTAAAATTAACTTAAGTTAACTTTCGAAATAATGTATATCTTCTCAGAACGGAGGCGGGATGGTATTTATAAGCACCTGTTATATAAATCATATTTTTTTAATCAGCATGTTTCATAATGCGCTTGGAATGTTTATTCAAGTAATATGATATTTATTCTTCATATCTCTCATCTTAATAAGTAATGTTATTTCAACCTTCATAACACATCTGGCTTTCCTTTACCTCTTTTGCATTCAAGCACCAGATGTCGCTGTCCAGCGATGAAAAGCTAATTTAAAAATATATATACTGTACATGTATATACAAAAATAAATAAATATAATTATTACGTTTTTGCTGATGAGTTTATCAAGTAACAAATACTATGTAATATTATCTGTACCAGGAAGCCGGAAAGGCACACCTGTTTCAATGAATAGCATTTTTTTTTCTGTACTTATAATGATTTGATTAATGATATACGACTAATGCATTAAGCTCTCTTTACTGATAAGATATCTGGTAGAGGCAGCAAATCAAACACACCAGTGGGAAGACGTTCAAAGCAGAACGTACGCATAATATCCTTGAGAATGGTTGGTGTTGGTTACTGTTGGTTTTTAATGAAGCCACTATTAGCTCATTTAGGTACGGCGCATAAATACGATTGTAATTATACTTAAGTGAAATCACACATTATCAACAGGAAGTAAACTTTTTTTATATCAATTAATGGCATTTGAAGAGTTTGCGTCATTACAAGCTTGACCACCACTTCCTACAACTGTAGTGCTATACTTCACTAGGCGATCGCTTGGTTCATCGTTCAACACTTGCTTGGTTCAAGTGTTCGGATAAATAAATTAATTTTCTGTTTATACTCAGGTATAGCCACGTAAGGTCAGAGCAGTTCGCAAGACAGAAATGTTCTTACTAACCATATGAGTTCGAACTATGGTCAACTTAAACTTTTGTACTACTGTACCCTTGGTCTTTGACCACTTAGCTATACCAGGGACAACAGCGATTTACAGATCACATTTTAATACGATATATAAATTCCTTTATTATTATTATTATTATTATTATCCATATGGTGCAAGGAAGCCTGAGGCTTATGGTGCATCATGCAAAAAAAAAAAAAAAAAATTCTGAATTACTCTGAGAGAGAGAGAGAGAGAGGTAGAGAAGTAGAAGGGAATCACCAAGAAAGAGAAGAATGATGATATCCAGCTCAGGACCCTGGGTGTGCCAAGCCTATACTCACCAGATGTGAGCCCCTGGGGCTAAAGTGGTTTTAAAAGTACAGTAATGTCTCTTAGTTCATAATCTGTGAGCAAAGTGGAGAGAGAGAGAGTTGGAGCAGAAACTTCCAACTAGGTTCTCAGTATAGCTATAGTCTCTAGTTAGTACCGTCGCAGTAGCGTTTCTGTGTGGCTGTTCACTTACCAATTATACAGTTTAAAATGCAAGCATCCTTGAACACGCGGTTCATGCAGTTATTGAGTTTTTGACCGCCGAAAATGTCGAATCCTGAATGAATTCTGGATTTGCTAGTACGATCTGGATAACAACAGACAGGCTCTATAAAATATCTCCACTTTCAAAAGAAGTTCAAAGTCTAAGCATTCAAATTTCCAGTAAAATGATGTTGACTGTTTTTTTTTTTTTTTGTGGGGGGGAAGGTACTCTATGGGTGTTATTTACACAGACATCATTTAAATAAATAAATTTTCTGTTTATACTCCGGGACGACCAAACAGTCAGAGGAGTTAACAAGATAGACAGAATACAAGAAACAGCACCGTATTCAGCAGTCACGGGCTTGAAACCCGGTCACTCAAGGCACGTGTACTTACGCACCCGCGCGCCTGACCACTAGGCTACGGCTGCCTTAAAAAGTTATGCAGTAAGAGACATTACTTCTGAGTTCTCACTCTCACATTAGCGTTGGTAGTTCACTTTCTACCAATTTAAGAAACGCGTGGACAGATATTTTTCCATTCCTCTGACGGATCAAAGGCATAAAAAGAATAAAACCCATCCGTGTGCTTTGCATGTACGAACTGCAGGTTGAAAAACCCATCAGGATAGTCCTAAAAGTAAAATAAATTAAACTTAATATTTTTCTTCCTTTTTATGGCTGTTAAACTGTTTTATGGCTGAAGCCCAAGTGGGCTGGGCGAATCTAATTGGGAGGCTAGATGTTTTGTTTTAGTATTTGGGCAGAGGCAAAGTTCTTCCCGCCTAGATGCGATTGGAAACCAGGTCCTTTTTTATAATGTGTGGAAAGATAGCTGTCATGACGACCATGTTAGTCGCTGGAGCAGGAAGGCCAGACGAAACTTTCTCACAGTCAAAATAAATCTGTTAGCAGAGACACTAGATGTAAAGATTACTGTTTCATGGGAAACTTTTAAAAGTATCTGTGCGCCAATGCCATGGATGGGTTGAAAGTTGGGAAGCCAGAAGAAACTTGGTTAACACAAAACCCATACATACCTAAACTAAATAAAGGTCATTTTTTTATTTGATAATTGTTGGAGCATGCACTGATTCAATAGTATAGATTGGTTGTACGTTAGGTCGGGAAGAGCCTTCCATAAAATAGCCAATGATTTTGATGTACTTTATTTCTATATTATATAAGAGTCTCCATGGTATTAGCTTTAACAGTTTCTCACAAATAGTATATTGTGAGAAACTGTTAACAGGAAGTAAACAGGATGTTTACTTCCTGTTTCGGTGCTTAGGTTTAGTGCAATACAACTCAAGAATTGAGCTGGTTGAGGAGAATATTGTCCTTTTCCATAACGGTGATCCTATGAATCAACAAAAAAAAAAAAAAAAAAAAAAAAATTCACAACACCAGACTTTAAAAGCGAATTATAGATATTTATTCTACACAAAGAGACAGTGTGAGTTTCCGTTCAGAAATGATAAGAAATTCATAGACAAACTTCTCATAAACTCATGGCAACTTGTTTAAGAAATAACTATTTTAAAATTCCACATTAGCAACAGGAAGAGCCCTAAAACTTGTAGCTTGCCTCATAGGCAATTCATTGATCTGTCTAGACATAACCCCAAAGTGAAAAAATAGTCGTGTGTCAAAATATTGACCATCTCCATAAGGTACTAGCCTTCAAATTTGTCCTAACAAATAAATATGGAAGTATCCTTCAACATATTTTAGACACAGCTAAAATGAGATGCAACCTCTTTATATATAAACTTGTATATAAAAGACTTAACTCCCAGTGATATTATCTGATCAGCTGATGATAAGCTGGGGTACATTAGCAACCCAAATAAGCGGTCTGGGTTTTTAATTCTATATAATGATTGGTCTGATAAAGATTGTAAGATGTGAAACATAAATTTTGAAAGAATTTATGGTTGAATCCTTCGACCTAACGATGAGTTGTCGGATAGCCCTGTTTATGAATTTTAATGAAACCGAATAAAGGGGTGGAAGAAGATTTTCGGGTTTTTTTTGTTGTGTATTTCTCAACTGTTTCTCTTCTTAAAATTCTTTTAAATCATTACGTCTGATTCATTATAACTTTTGAGAAATGGGGGGCATATTAACCATTAATCTATTTAAACTTAATGTCATCTTTAATTCCTCCTTTTTTTTTTTTGTTATAACTAGATGTGATCAAATGTTTTCTCCTCTTTAGACCACAACGTCCACAGAAGCGAACCACTTTTCGTTTTCAGTCAGCTGGCGCACCCTCAGAAAGTTCATCTGGTAAAAGCCATCATTGTAGAACGAATACATCTACATGATGGCTTTTACGAACGTCAGTTTGTATAATATAAACAAAATGTTGTTGGGAAGCGCTTTAATCCCCCTTCTCTCCTCCCGCCGTAGGTCAGCCTATAACCATTATTGATAAACACTACAGTACTGTATATTAAAAACTGGACATTGGAGGAGTGGAAACGCGTTCTCTCGAATGATGAATACTGGTGAACGCTCTTTTAATCTAATGGAATAGTCTGGGTCTCGCGACAACTACGGGGTGTTCGTTTTAAAAGTAAGCGCTCAAAAATAATCAGGAAAATAAAATTAGCATTAGCTTGATTGATTTGGTAGTTGTTGGCGCATCGGCTTCTGTGGCCATATTGCACCTCCCAAGGTTTTTGCAGTACTTTGATCCAAGCCCGAGGCGGGAATCGAACCCGCGACCTTTGGGTTGCCGGGCAGGTACTTTTACCCACTCGGCTAGCCCGGTCGGCTTAGCATTAGCAAAGGCACATGATGCAAGAAAGCAAGCTTATATAGCATCAGCCAAGAAAAACCCCTTATTTCACCCATCCACTCGCTCCAAATGTTTGTCAAGTTCTGCCCTGAATCTATTTGAGCTATCAACTTCTACAATGACAGATGGAAGTTTGTTCCACCAACCAACTACCGCTGGCTAAAGGCAAACTTCCGCACATCTATCCTACGACCGTCTTTCCTCAATTTCAATTTATGCCCTCTCAGGCGATTATTCTGAGCAAGAGGAAGAATCCCATCCGCATTGAGCATGCTCAAACCATTCAAGGTTTTATACACCTCAATCAGATCACCTCGCAGGTGCCTAGTCTCCAGACACTGTAATTTGCAAAACTTAAGCCTTTCTTCGTAAGAGCAACCCTTTGTTCCATTCATTTATTATTAGAGTAATTGACAAATAATAGTTGATGAAAAATGCTGGACGTGTCCTCCTTGTACACAAATTCACTCTTTTGATCATGTTGGGAGCGATGCCACAAAGTTTGTGTCGATACACAAATTAGGAGATCTAGGTGGCCAAAGTCCTTGTAATGTGATTCGATTCCTAAAAGAGTCTTGCAAAATTGGATGTTGTTTGTTTTTTCCGTAGCAATGCAATGAACTGCATTATGACGCCCAGCTAAACAACAGCGGTGACAGTTTGTTCAATACAAACCACCTTCTTCGCAATAGCACTAGCCCCATTTTTAGCTCAAAACTGTGAGCAATTTATTACATATGCTGACGATTTGAAATTTTTTGTAATCTCTAAAGAACAAGAAACTGCACCCCATCTATCAGAGGAAGCAAACAAGGCAATCAGGAAACTAGAAGAATATCTGCACTACATTGGCCTGAAAGTTAATGAAAAGAAAACTGCCCAAATGACCTTCACCAATAAAAAGAAGAAAAATGAAATTACGATTTTCGTGAACAATACCAGAGTCCAAAAATCTCCCGCACATGTTGACCTTGGCCTTAAGTGGGATGAAGGATTAAACTTCATACCTCACTTCGAATACATTAGGAAAAAGACATACGCAGCACTCTGGAGCACTAGACAAGAACTCACCGGTCTCCGAAGCCCTCATCTCATGATTCAATACATCCTTAAATGCGTTACACCGATTCCGTTGTACGCATCGACTATCTGGTCATCGGCCCCCGAGAACAACATCAAGGCCTTCTTAGGAGTAGAATACTGGCTCCTGAGATGGCTAAACAAGATCGCCAGGAAACCGTTTACCATCTCAAGAGCGGTCTTGTCTGCCAATCTGGACATCACACCCTGGAAGTATATCATCACAACCAGAAACATCTTAACTCTGGCAAAGCTACTAACGGAGAGAACAGATGCGTCGAAAGTGGGAAACGTGATCACTCGCCCTCGGATGACACGACCGAGAATAAACAGAGAAGAACCAAATCTCAAGTGCCAACTGACTCAATTGGACTCTCTGGGGAGATTTTTCCCAGCAAATACTGTGAATTATTTTAATAATTTAAATATAGATCCAGAGAAACTATGTA
This sequence comes from Mastigoproctus giganteus, assembly GCF_048544385.1. NCBI lineage: Eukaryota > Metazoa > Arthropoda > Arachnida > Uropygi > Thelyphonidae > Mastigoproctus > Mastigoproctus giganteus. Next base: position 28,352,983 of record NC_143587.1, read on the forward strand.
CAGACAAAATGTATAGGACAGAAATATTTGGTAATGTGTACCGGCAGGTACAAATATAATAAGAGTAATTTAATAATCTATATAATAATATTTAGCATTTAACAACCATTCGCAATTAATCCATTAACACATATTCTGTGTTTTGTCATCTCCAAATATTGTAAATAAGTTCATGTAAATATGCTTGTAAATACTGAAATAATGTAACCACACCCTCTAGCCACGTGCTGTCTATGGGTGTCTCGGAAGAGAAATAAACAGATAATAATAATAAATAATAAAAATAAATATGGGCTCAACTATCCTTCTGCGATATATGCCACACCAAACACCGATTTTTTGGGCACCAATTTTAAACGGATTTCGCAAAAAAATGTGCGGAGTTTTAGCGCTTTCCAATTTTCCTTTTAAACCAGCGACACTACCGTAATACTTTTAACATTATCCTGAAACTGATTTATACTCTGGATTAGGTACGGGAAAAGTTTTGGGAATTTTCTTAAAGTGAAAAGAACTGAACCAAATGATATCCCCTTTTGAATGCTGAGCTTCCACAGAGATTTGCTTGGAGATTTCATAATTGTTTGTATAATTTTATCTAAGGTGTCATATCTAATGTGCCCAACTGACTTTTTGGAATATTTAAACCAACTTTTGTTGACATTCACTGTAAGACTTCGCTTCCAATAAGATTTCACTAAAAAACACGGTCCTTGACTATACTGGATAACATGTGCAACTTCAAATATGGATTGTGACACAGAACACTTCAAATTCAAACATTCACTTCCTCCAGTTATATAGCATCCTCCACTAGTACCAACGATCATTACTTGGTAGTGTTGTCTAATACACTGGTGTGCGAAACTTAAGGATCAGTCAGGTTTTCACCTGTAGCTTCTCATACGGGTGGCATGGATATGGGAAAAGCATACCAAAGGAACCTCATTAGGTGAAGAAATGATTAAGGAAACAACACCGACACAACAATGGAAACAAAACGGTACACAGGGACTTTATTCAAAAATGGCAACATAGCACTGGCTGCCATGATACAGATGCATCACTGCCAAAGATGGAACAAAGAGAAGAGGTAGTCCTTAGTAGGAGATATGGCCATCCCCCCCCTAATGTCGATGCAGGCTTTTCACCGCCTGTCCATACTTAGAACAATGTTGTTGATAAGTTCTTGCGGTAACATCGTCCATTCCTCTGTCACCGCCATCTTCAGCTGGTGAGTGTGGACGTGCCGCTAGGCATCCGCAGAGCGTTCCATATGTGTTCGATGGGATTTAGATCGGTCGGAGGAAAGGGTAGGCCAATCCATACGAACAATGTCCTCACTTTCCAAAAGCATATCAATAGCTGCAGTGCAATTGGGTGTGGTGTTACCATCCATAAACACGAACTCGGGGCCAATGCCACCTCGGAACAGATGCACATGGGGAAGGATTACCTCAATACAGTAGCGTGCACCGATTACAGTACCGCCTTCCAGTATCTGGAGTTGTGTACGTCCATCCCAGATAACGCCTCCCAGACGAGAACTCCTCCACCTCCATATCGATCCCTTTCAGTGAGGTTTGCAGGGCGATAAAAAAAAAAAGGTAAACTGCAGCCATTATCAACCCATTGCTGGATGGGAGCCTTCTCAACAATTCATGCTGAGGGAAATGGACCATAATCTGCCACGCTGGCCCAGTGCGGGTTGGCAGATCGACCGTATTTAGCAGTCAGGGACTTGAACCCCGGTCTACTCAAAGAGCATGTGCTACTGCACTCCCGCTCCTGACCACTCGGCTACGGAGGCCGACTGTGGGGTGATAACGTGTGCTAACCTCTCGCTAGATTAGCTGACGTCCAGAATCGCTGCTGAGACTGAATCTACTCTCATCAGTAAAGAGTACCTTACCCCATTGGGGCGCCTCCGTAGCCAGGTGGGCAGGAGCAGCACTGCGTAGCACATGTTTCTTAATTAGACTGGGGTTCAAGCCCGTGACCTCCAAATACGGAGGATGCGAAAAAGTCAGGGAATGTCCACCGCATATTCCCGGAGCAATATGGCCTTAGCTGCTAATGCTCCTAAAACCAACAACAACAACATACCCCATTGCGCTGCTGTGCAGTCCTTGTGTTCGATGCACCACTATAACCGGTGTCTCCGATAGGCAGGTTTTAAAGGGGCACAGCGTACTGGCCGTCGGGTAAACAGTCCACCTTTGTGGAGTTGCCTGGCCACAGTAAACCGTGATATCCTGCGTCCTGTGCAGCTGGTTTGCAATGGATTCCGCTGTCTGGTGTCGGTCCTTCTTGGCCTGTAGGAGATAGCGGTCATCATTGGGCGTTGTTTTTCGTGGACAACCACCACTGGTCCTTCGAACAGCTGCACTTGTCGTTCTGAAGGCCGACCACACACGTGAGACGATGCCATCGGCGATACCAACCTCTGCAGCCACACTCCTCGCACTTCGACCTTCCCAATTATTCAATCCCGGGTAAAGTCATCCAGATGTTGTCTACTGGCCGGAGCGCTACCCTTAGATCTACATTTGTTGTATCGTGGTTTTTGCTACCGTGTTAAGAGGGAAATTCCTACAGAACTTTTTGGTACAGAGATAAATATTCGCTCTGATTGTAGAGGCGAAAAGAAAAGATGTATGATGAAATAATCATTTTATGGCAGACAAGATGGGATACCATACCCACTGGAAGAGTGACCAACTTGTTTATCCCGAACGTCACTTTTCTGAATGATGAAAAGGTTCGCAATTGGTTTACACCTAGTATGCAGTCGTCATTTTTGTTAACAGGGCACGGGTCAATGAATGAGAAATTATATGCATTAGGACTAAGTAACACGGACCTTTGTTTTTGCGGGGCCATAGAAGGCTGGCAGCACATACTATATGATTGTCAAATATATGACAATGCCAGGACAGCGATACGTGAAATTCTTGAGAGTATAGCTCCAGCAGAAGAAGCTATATTTTTAAGAGACCGCAGTAAGTATTAGATGCTCCAGGTATTTGCTAAAGAAGTGTTTGAACTAAGGAAAAGTATGATTCCAGTGATACGAGGTTGATCAAATCCATCTGGCTGGAGGCGCCGAAGTGTTTTGATGCTGCCGTTCTTACTGGTTGCACAACTGGAAGATCTACTCTTTTCTTTATCTCTCTCCCCCCCCCCCTTGGTTTTTCCCTTTTCACTTTTTGGTATATATATGTATGTATGTTTGCGTATATATGCTAAAAACCAATATATATATATATACTTAGCATATATATTTATTTATTTTATTTTATTTATTTATCTATCTTTTTTTATTATTTTTTTATTTTATTATTATTATTATTTTTTTATTTTATTATTATTATTATTTTATTTTATTTATTTTTTTTTTGTTATCTTAGTTAATTATTTTTATTCTTTTCTTTCTCTTCCTTTCGGGTTTCTTTTTCTTTCTTTTTTTTTTTTTTTTTCCCCTCTGGAGTGGGCCCCAGAGAAGGATTTTTTTTTTTTTTTTTTTTGTCTCATACTCTGAGACCATAGGTGTCCCATCTACTGGAACTGGCCCACCTTCCCGTGGTGTGGACGAGTACCCAGAATCATCTGTCCAGGTGATTGATGCTTCTGGGTAGCCAAGTGGTCAGAACATAACAACAGAACACACACAAATAATCTGAAGATACCACAAGAAACTAGTATTTTATTTTTGAAAAAAAGTCTCCATCAGATTTTAGACGACTTATAACAGCTTCATACTAACCCCATCTTCATACTAGCAAAAGCCCATGGTTTCTTTGCAAAAATATGACTAATACTCGTACTAATATCATATTAAAAATGTTTTTTATCACTTATATGAACCTTTCTTATTGTCCCAAGAGATAAATAAATACACGTAAAACTAGCTAAACATTAACTCTAATAAAGGATTTTTGTTATTTATATTATAATATTCGAATAAGAGATAAGCAGCAAACCTTTCACCCTCCTTATCGGGTCTAATATGGCGCGTCATTGGTAATGATACACCTCTTTTTTCCCATCGAACGTCAGGACTTGGATATCCTTGAACGTGACATTCCAAGACGACTTTGTCCCCTTCGTTACATACAACGTCTTGAAGAGGTGTAGAAAACTTTGGGGCGCTGAAGACAGGACTACAAAGAGAAAATTGGTAATAGTATCCGATATCAATGCACTGATATACCAGTTCTTCAGTTGTCGTTAATAAATTATTATTGTTAATAATTAAAAATTTAATTTAATTTTTTCGATTAAATTTAATTTGGTTTAATTTTTTGGTTAAATTGGATTTTTTTTGTATTCAATAACAGTTGACTACGTGGACATATGTAATAGTTTCTAAATAGCCTAAGCCAGAGCGCTGTCCTGTTACTGGAGGGACAAGAGCATAGCCAGGTCTAATGAAACACATAACGTATGCAGTATTATTTCAACTATTTCAATGCTTCAGAATTTTTTGGAGCTTGAAATGTAAGGCAGTGCGTTACATTTCAAGGCAAATATAAACTTTTGTGAAATCCACCCACTAGGAAGCGAGTTATTACATGTGGACGGACATGACGAAGACAAATAGGCACATTACGCATATATACTAAAGGGCATAAAACAGTGATTTTAATACACAGGATGAAAACTAAGTAGCACACACTTTTTGCTTAGTATCCACCAAGTTTACTGCCATAGCTGGTCAAATTAATTTTTGAAAACTAACAAATTTTCCTAAAATCAATTTATATGTACTGTAAATTGTTTGTACTGTGTATATATGCCTTAATACTCCATCCCAAAATGTCGAAAGAGTTTTACAGTTAGCCATTTTGACATATGATCATTAACGTATTTAGCGATTATATGAACTAGAACCACCTGGAACCCGGAGGATGGACAAGGAATCTGAATAAGCATAATTCTGCTTGTCTTTCGACTTCCCTAGGCGATTTGGCAAGTTAATAGAAGGAGCGTAACTTATTTGCAACCTTCAAATCCGATGTAGGCGTTTTCCATGAGTAAATTCAAGTTTGATCACACTTTCCGCCTCTACCTTTCCTAAATACTATCTATTGTTTTGCAACTTTAAATAGGCGATGTAACTTTTACAGGAGATCATAAATTCACGATATCTGAAGATTAGGAACTTTGCATAACATGCAGATGTAGTAGATGGATAGAACAATGAATAGTAAATCTTGGAGAAGAAGACTGTTTGGTTTTCAACGTACACATGAAACTCCAGTTAATGGCAGCATACTGAGAGCGGCGGGTATAGAGAGAACGAGATAGTCCTAAAAGGTCACAAGTATAAATAAGCACGTCCGATGAGATGATAAATCAAGTCACCTGCCAGGTTGAATGTGGCATTAAACAAACACAATTATAAAAGCGAGCCATTGATATTCTAAACACCCCGCATGGTAAAGAATAACTACAATGCCTACAGAGAAGGGCAATTATCCAACTTTGAAATGTGAAAAATAAATTCGGTTATTCGTTTTAGAATTCCCATGATCATGAGTAAGGATTCTTTGAAAAGATGGAGAGAAGTGACAGCGACACACATTTCTTTCGGTTCCAGATTCAGCAACCAGTGACGAAGATTCACTGAAGTCATGGAAAGAAAACAAAATCATTTATGTCATGTATTCGAATCCAAAACAGATTATTTTAGAAACTTTTCTTTGCGTTCTTCAGTCTCTTGTTGTATTGAATTTATCGTATATAAATTGTATTTTTATGATACCTTCGTAATTTCATTTGCAATTTTATTGTTTTGTTTTCATACAGTAATTACAATCACCAAAGAGTAAAATACAAACTACTGGCATATTTCCTACTCTGTACGAATAATAAAATCAAATTAACGCAGGTTTGTGTTTGAATAACTAGATATTGCATGATTGGAATCAGTGAGCCAGTTAAATTCCTTACTCATTGGCCACCGCTACTATGGTGACTTACTTCGAAGTGGCTCAATGATTGGAGCCACTTTTCTGTATTGGCTCGACGAAGTTGAATCAACAAAAAGACTCTTTTAGCCATCACTAGTACACAATTCCAGCCAGGCCACGCTGCTTGAAAAAGACTTGGATCGGTTGTATTACATGGTCCCAAATATGACAACTGACATTTAATGATGATAAATGTAAGGTTATGCATTTGGGGATTAGACATCCTGGAATTACATATATGATAGGGGAAGAGGAACTAAAAGTGGTTCAAGAGAAAAAAAATACTTAGGTGTTAAGGTTCAATCTGACATGAAATTTTTCATGCAAAGTAAACAGGAGATTAGGATGGCACATGGTGTCCTCTCGTGTCCTGTCAATTCCTATCATTATTTTGCATATTCAGAATAATTTCTTGACTCATCTGCCCTTTATAAATATTAATTCGATAAGATTTGTTATTCGTACGTATGTGTGAATAAGGATATTAGTAATTATTAGCAAATATTTACCAACGTCCACTGTCTATATTCCCCTATAATCCACTGCCTATATTCCCTTCGTGAGTTAACCACATGGTTTAACCCTATGCTGTTCATTCACACGATTGTCTCATACAGATTTAAAAAAGAAATTTTCTACTATGAGTTTTAAGAGACAATTTCTGTTAAAAAAATTGAAAGAGAAATTTGGTTTCTTTTTTAAATTTTATTGATATTGACGATCATTAAATATTATTTTGTTCAGGCACCTTTTTCTTCTTTATAAAATGGTTTGAAAATGAAGTACCATCCGAATTTATATAAATAGTAACGAGATTAGCTTAAAGCACTGATAATATTGTACAAAACTTATAGGAGCAAGAAAGATTAATCACATAAATCACGTGATTATGAAATAAAAGAAAGTTTACTTGCCGTACTGCTAAAGAGCAGCGGATAGAAACAAAAGAGGAATAAACGAAGAAACCAAATGATTCTCATTTTCGAAGTGCACGTATCGGAAGAGGCCACAAGTAGATGAACTAATGCTAAGACACAAGTAAGGCAGAGAGGAAAGGGAAGAGACATCACTGACATCCGGATCTCATCCACGCACCCACTGGGGAGTGCTCACTGTGAATAGTACACACTGAAAAGGAGTTATCGAGCTTGGCGTAGCAGTCAGATACAGAACTTTGCAAAACAATAACAGTAAATAATCTAGCCGCCTTTTAGAACTCCTAAAGGAGAAATTAAAATTGTTCATATAATGAAGACAGTTATAAAGTGATGAGTAGTTCTAATAATTGTAATGAAGAAGTATACTAGGTGTGGGAAGTTCCCGAACTGATGCCATAAACATAACACAAAGTGGTTTAATTTTTAATCAAACTTATCACTACCTGATTGAATGCACTTATTGCACCATTCTGAAAAGAGTCAGCGAAGGCATCCAAAGAGATGAAGTTCAGTTCGGCGGGTACGTTTTTCCTTATGTTCTTAACATCCTGAAATCTTTTTCCTTTGAAGGCAGTTTTAACTTTGGGAAAGAGGAGAAGTCCGATGCTACTAGATCGGACAAGTAGGGTGGATGGTTGATCTGTATAATACCATGTTTCGTCAGAAATGTCTTCACAATAAGTGTGGAATAGACAGGAGCACTGTCGTGCAACAAGAACCAGCTACTTTTCTCTCGAAATTTCGGCTTCACCCAAGAAATGCGCTTCAATAGTTTTTGAAGAACCTGTACGTATAATATATCATTGAATATCTCCCCTTCAGGGTACAAATTTTTTCGAAAAAACGCCATCAGCGCAATCTTGTTCCTAGGCTTCTGCAACGAAACGTTTTGGGCCTTGCTAATGATTTTGAAGTCCAGTGTGTGTGCTCTAACGCTTCTTCTCTAGGTCGTACTGAAACACCCAACACTCATCTCCAGTGACAATACAGTCGAGGAAATTCGGATAGTCTTCACAAGTCTGATGAAGTCTTCGCACGATAACATTCTTCGTTGCTTCTGTTCATCCGTGAGGCTGTGCGACACAAAATTTGCAGAGGCCTTCATTTCCCTAAATCTTCATGCAGAATTCGAATCGCCTCCTTATTCATATCCAATTCATCAACCATCATTCTGAAGGTCAAACAACGATCTCTTGCCACAGTTTCCAGAACTTTTGCATCTCTGTCCTCATTTCGAGAGGTTGACTGGAGCTTTCTTCTTGGGTGCGAACATCCTCAATTCCTTCTTTGTACCGTTTATATCATTCATGCATACTGGTACGACTTAAGTTTCATCACCATAAACAGTTTTTAGCAATTCATATGTTCCTGTTGCCACAATCTAATTCATATGTTTCTGTTGTCGATGCTAAATATGAAGGCAAGAGGCTTCAATCGCACGATAAATATTCATATGAATATAAATTCAATCCCCTTAAGAATGGACCAACAGTTAACTCTTCAAAAGGATTGATGCACTGACAATCTCACGACCACACAGATCGGAGCAGTTTACATGTAGTCGTTTTGAAGTCTATATTAACCGTATTTGGTGGTCACGTCTTTTGAACTCTGGTCAGCTCAAACGCGTGTGCTATTAAAATTTTTCCTTGGCCATGCTACGTTTGGCCTAACTATCAATAATTTTGTCCTCCATGACAGTATAGTGGGTGCTTTTGCTAATTGTCACTCGTCTGGAGAAGTCTGGGTTCGATTCCGGTCGACTGCAGGAATTTCCAAAATACTCTTTAATCAAGGTTTTAGTAGATCTCAGGCGGAGGATGTAAGGTTCCCCTCCACCGTGAATTATTTCAAGTTTTTCATGCTGCGCAATATGCTTATCGGCAATTTCTACAGACATAATGCACGTATGGATATAAGTTTAGTTCAGGGTCCACTTTAATTTATTTACAATAAGTTATTGTTAAATCCTCCGTAGCCGAGTGGGCAGGAGCGGGAGTGCATTAGCACACGCTCTTTGAGTAGACCGGGGTTCAAGCCCCTGACTGCTGAATACGGTCGATCTGCCAACCCGCACTGGATCAGCGTGGCAGATTATGGACCATTTCCCTCAACGTGAATTGTTGAAGTGGCTTGATAATGGCTGCACTTTACTTTATTGTTAAATAACTTATTGAAAACTATCTATAAATCAAACCATCTCCAAAACTTCTGCGGATTGATTCCCCGGACTATTTCCTGACCCTAAAATGAAATCTACCCTGAAAGCACACGATTTGAAAGTGGAGGGGACATTAAAAGAAACGTAACAAAGAAATCGTTCAAATGCGTTTGAAAAATTAGTTTGTTTGTTTTTTTCTATCGTCTGGTTTTCTTTAGATTGATTTGGTCTTTTTTGCATAATAATACTGTATACGATAACTGTGGTTTTTTTGGTTTTTTTCATCGTTTTAGATAATTATTTACACATCTTGTTGTTGTGATTTTTTGTCCACTGTTGTATACAAGCAAATAGACTAACCTTTTTCTTGCATTCTTGGCTGCTGCTGCCATATCAACATCGATCTAAACGAAAAAAAAAAAAAAAGTGTCAGTCATCTTGTGCAACAAAACTAGCAAAAACACTTTTTTTTTTTTCATTTATTTATAACAATCGAAATACAATAACTCAGCAAAACTAACCCCAAATATTATTTTAATTCTAACTTGAGCATCTTATAATCATATTTTTCTCATTGCTCAAAATAAAACATGACCAAACTACTCCAGATATGATTATAAGATACTAAAAGCAAAAAACTCTAAATATGATTTTATAAGATTCAAAAACAAACAATGCTAAATATGATTACTAAAACCAAACGATGATTTTAGTGAAACCAAACGACGGTCTAAATATGATTATAAGATGCTAAAACTAAAACGCAATATTAAAATGTCATATTTTGCGCATTGCGTGCAATGGACGACACAAATTAAAAAGGCTTACCTCTTAAAATTCTGCGTAACAAACCACAGTGCACAAACTTCGATAAACAACCCATCGATCAACTGATTCGTGTAATTTTTCCAAGCCTCACTTTCAACAAATACTTCTATCAGCGACATGCAAGGAACTGTTCCTGCTGCTCTGGATTTGTAAGATAAATAACCAACTATATGACGACAGACTGACGATCGTACATTACGTCAAACTGTTCGAAGCTACAGCGGTGTACTTGACCGTCTCCTGCGAAGTTAGTTAGTATTCGCTGGCGATCGTTGGTAAATGTATTTTGAAGGTCTGCGTTAATTCGCCAACCATTTACGGCATTTCGAACTGATTGTTTGTGTCTCTGTCTGACGATGTTTTCGACTGTCGAGGTTCGATTTTAGGTAAGAAGAAAGATTTTAATCGTAAATAAATCATTGATTGCGATGCTGCGCTCTTTTTGACATCACACGAGTCTTTTTGCATTTCTTCTTTCTCTGCAATTCTCATAAAATTATATATTTTATTCGAGGGAATAGACAATAGAAGATATGAAATAATTGTCCCAAAAGGAGACTAATTATTTCACATGTCTTCGAAGAATTCAAGAAAGCAGACACAAGAAGATATTCAAGAAAGTACAATGGAGGTTTTCTTAACAATAAGCTAACTATCTAATTGTCCCCTTAACCTTGAAAAGTTGCAGAATTTCTTTTAGGGTAAGTCTTACAAAAGAAATCCGAGTTCTGCACTTTGATATTGTGGTAAAAGTATTGTCATTTTCCATCGTTGGTTGTTTCCATGGATAGCAGGGCCTTTTGTGCCGAGGAGCATTATATAATCGGGGATTGAGGTAGAAAATTTCATGAAACGAAATGCTCATTAGTAAAATATCTTATTTTTAATAATTATGTATTTGACGTTAACGATGCGAGTGGCGAAGTGGAACAGTTAGGCGCCAAGGAAACTAAGGTTATAAGGGTCAGGATAACTGCGTGATCAAAATCCAGGCATCCATCACTCAAGACCGAGTTATTCATGTTGTGAAAAAGACCATAAGAATTCTCGCGTCATTAAGATTCAATGAATTCCACCCCCACTCTTTTTTTTTGTTCCAAAAAATTGATGCCATCAACTTGATTGCTGATGGCGTCCTGAGAAATTTCTTGTGGCGAGGAGATCGTTTATGACGTCCCTCCGTGGATTGCTGTTTGGTCTCTAGATCAGTGGTCTCCAAACGTTTTTGGTCGCGTACGCATATTTTACTAAATATATAAGTTTAATATTTTCTTATTTATAAATTATTTACATGGAAAGCATTATTATAAAATCACATATAATTTTAAAAGATTACAAATAAAACAATGCAAAACAAAATTAAATTGAACTTGAAGCACAAAATTATATGAAATCATTAATGTAATAAGTATAGTAAATGTAATATAATACTACTTGTTTTATTTATAAATAATTTACATGGTATGCATTATAATATCTATAATCACATATATAAAATCACATATAATTTGAAAAGATCACAATCGAATGCGATGCAAAAATACAAAACAAAACGAAATTGAAATTAAAGTACAAAGTGGTATAAATCAAATCAACAGCATTTTTTAGTGGGAACAATGTGCTTGAATATTTTTCATTATTGCTATATATCTTGGTTTCATATTTTAGGACATGGCTACCCGAAGATCTGGTTCTAAGTTAAGTTTATTCCTAAACGTGGTTTTAATAATAGTCACTGCAGAGAAAGTCACCTCACATAGGTACGTTGATCCAAATGGAAGGATTGCATCGCTCCCTCTGCTTACCAAATCACTCCATGGATCATCTTGCGCACCCCACTTTGGAGACCACTGCTCTAGATAGCAGTAACGAATCCAAGTTTCACTTGCACAATTCACTATCTTTCGCTTTTGGTCTTCATTCAAATATTTTGGACAATATGCTGTTCATAGGTTATGTTTGGTGTCCTAGATATATTTCGTGACCCGATCCAACTATCTTTCAAAATGACGTCATTAGCATAATCAATGTTTTTCTGTGGTTGACACAACCACCTGTATGTGTAATTTTTAATTTCAGTCACATGTCCGTTGACTCGGATCAATTTTCATAGTGTCTTTCTTTCTTAATGTATGAGCTGTCATGCTAAAGCATTGCATACTCTTCCTATCTGTACACTGATAATTAAAAAAAGTAACAGGAAATTGCGGTTGTAGTACTTCCGCTTTCGTACAATCTCTGCCTTTAATTTATTTCACGATGTCATCCACTTTTCCATTATCCATTTGCTGTTCATACGTTTTTATATTATAGTACTTAAAGAAGGAGGTTTTTTATACGCCAGATTTGTTTCTTGACCTTCAAACATAAGAACCTCTTTAAATCACTCAACATTTCTTAATTTTGCTCTCCAGGGTGATGAGAGCACATCAAGAATTACTTCCGCTCTGGAATATATCAGCAAAAGTTGCGTCTGCTTACTTTACTTAGCCTTGAAAAATGGCCTCTGCGACAGTATAGTAGGTTTTCCAATTGTCCCAGGTTTAGGGAGGGATATGGGTTCAAAACCTGTATAAGACTCCGCGCAAGGCATTGTTAATACGAAAGCCCGGAAGCATCAGCTCCAAGGACAGGAAAATGAACACGGACCTTTTCCTGTTTGGGAGAAGAGGTTCTATCTTTTTTGTTTGATCCAAGCTCTTTGAAAGTATTAACCTAGCCCTGACTGGGAAAATTCTGCAAGGCGCGTTCACTCATGGTTGCTGTTAGCCAATCTCAAGCAGAAGGAGTAGGGTCTTTCAACCGCACATCATACGAATCGACATAAACATACATTATTTATTATCAATATTATTATTATTAGCTATATGGTGCAAGGAAGCCTGAGACTTATACTGCACCAGCCAAAAAAAAATTACCCCGAGAAAGAGAGAGAGAAAATAGAAGGGAATCTCCAAGAAAGAGAAGAATGATGATATCCAGCTCAGGACCCTGGGTGTGCCAAGCCCATACTCACCAGATGTGAGTCCCTGGGGTTAAATGCATAGATATAATGTACAATACATAAATAGGAAGTTAAAGACACAGCATCTCCCTTAAAGAAAGATGACAAATGAAGGATATATAAGTCTGTTGAATTAATTTACCTAAAAGAATAAGTAATTTCTTTTAGGTAAATTTTTCTATTATGAGGTATAACCCTGGTGTTAAAATGAGGTACTAAAAACGTGCCAGAATTTAATATATTATGTTAAAATTAATGATAACACTCAATTAGAAATTAATCACTCTTATTTAATAATTCAATAAATAAATTAATTACCACCTTTCGTTTAGCTTTGGAGTTTATTAGATTAAAAAACAGTTAACACACAATTTATTGCGAGACAGATACACAGATAGTGATATGGAAGTTTAAAATCTTTTGGCATATTTATTTATAACTATAAATTTTAAATAATTATATAATAAATATTTTATAGTTTTATATATTTATAAATAGTTAAATTTTTAAATGATTTTTCACATACTATACCTTTTTGAACATAACAGAACTATTTTTGAATGCGTAATGCATGTGAAGTGGCAAAATAATAATAAAACATATATTGTCAGCGTTGGTTTTACAGTGGACCAACCGTCTGAGGGCGTTGTTGACTATCCACTAAAAATCTTAATAAAAATCTTTTGGCATATTTATTTACAACTATAAATTTTAAATAATTATATAATAAACATTTATATAAGTTTATATATTTATCAATAGTTAAATTTTTAAAAGATTTTTCATATACAGTACTATAGCTTTTGGAACATAACAGAACTATTTTTGAATGTGTAATGCAAAATAATAATAAAATATATATTGTCAGCGTTAAGTTTTATAGTCGACCGCTTGAGGACGCTGTTGACTGTCCAGTGACGATGACAGAGTTTTACAAACGACTACATTTGTCTATTGTAGTCAACGTGAAGTAACTAATTATCCTTTATCCATTAAAAAAGTATACTGAAGGCACTTTATTGATAATAAATAAATTAGTGTATGGTCAATTAATAATAAATTAGTTACTATGTAGTTGGTTATTATTAATTAATCATTAATTGTGGGTTAATTAAATTTTTGATTTAAACGATTAAATTTTTGATTTATCCATTATATTTGGATAACACTATGCAGTTCTTTCATCAGCTACGCTTATGAAAGACATTCCTCTACCCAATTAGCATCCTCCATTTAGGATCTAGTTTCACATTAAATTCATACCCATATATCAGCAAACAACCAAACACATTCTGTTCTTTCCTTTTAACTTCTCTTATCATTTCAATCACCACTTTTGATGGCGAGCTGTTTTCTTTTTCTCTTTTGTTTTTGTCATTTTCAAGTTCTTTATGGCCACTTATGTTCTCTTTCGTAATGTCCTGTCCATCTGTTCTCACACAAGTGTTATGAATTTCTAAGAGGAACTCCAAACACGATAACGCACGAGCAAACAAATAACTTCTCCTTTCAGTATTTGAAGCGAAAGTGGGTGTGCTTGTGCTTTATGTTCAGGCAGTTTTGTACGATGGAAATACATAAAACAATATGGTTAAAACTACAAATAATATATTATTATTCGTATTAAGAGGAGTAAACTTATGCTAAAATAATTTCTCAACTTAATGAACAAGGTATGACCCCTCAGTGAAAAGTGCAATAAATAAGAAAAAAAAAAAATACATAAAAATTTACAAACGAAAAGTTTACATAAATACAAAAAAAAAAAAAAAAACCAACAAGCACTAAATTTAAGAAAAGTTTTTAAAATTGTAGGGAATGTAAATCATTCCTATAAACTTTAACAGGACTTCATTTGGTATTTACAACTTTGTGTCCCAATGTTGTTGTAATAGGGTTTTAGGGACATCAACGTCTAAGGCCATATTGCTCCGTGTATATTGGCTGTAAATTGCGTGTGTTCTGAGGTAGATTTTTTTGTTTGCTGGATGAAAAACCCGAGTTTCGAGGAGAAAACACCAGGCTACCCGCGCCTGAGACCAACTCAGTCACGTTGTGAAAAAGGTCCATAAAAATTCCTCCCGTCATCCACTTGTCTTCCAATAAGATAATTTTTTTCGTGATGACAAAAAAATAAAATAAAAAATAGGACTGAAAGATATGCAAGTACAGTTGGGATTTTTATTTTTAGGCATAAAGAAGCTCAGAGCTTAAAGTTTTTAAAATTATTTAATTAAAATACAGGGTGGTCACTGATGCACTCACTGGCCAATAAACTTAGAAACCGTTTGCAATTGGTATCAACAGATAATTAAACGTATGGTATGCAAATGTAAGTTTGCATACCATAAGTTTCCCCATGACTGTACCCTTTCCTGTGGAAAGGGTACAGTCATGGGGAAGACAATGATCTTTCCGGTTTTCAGAAAGGTGCTGTATTGCAGAAGGTTTAGCAAGATTATACGAAATGAGAATGCATCTCTAAAAGGAAGAAATCTAGCAGTAATTCAGTACTGCAATAAAGAGACCTTAGGAACTTAAAGCGAATTGAGCGCCAAAATAGAAGATCCAGTGTACAGCAAATGACTGAAGAATTTAATTTATTCAAGAAAGACCCATTTCCAATCGAAATATCGGTGGGAGTTTTAAAAAAAAAATATATATATATATAAGGGTTACCCGTAATTTAATACGTTGACCTGTATTTGTGTCTGTAAATTGCGTGTTTTCTCTGGTTGATTTGCCTGTTTTGCTGGACGAAAAACTCCCAGTTTTCTGGGTGAAAAAAACCTCGCTATCTATGCCTGAGACCGACTAACTCAGCCACGGAGTGAAAAAAACCCACTAAAGTTCCTCGCGTCATCGACGGGATTTGAACCCGGCCTTTTCCACCCGGTGTGGGGAGGATGGTGCCGATACCATTGTGCTACCCTCGCAGACTGCGGTTGGAGTTGAAGAATCGTGGATTTGGTAGTCCCGTGCCTATTGGAAGCCACGTCTTTCTGTAAACAATCAAGTGGCACATGATGCTTTCTTGCATCATGTGCCACTACTACTATTACTTTTTACTTTTTTTTTTTTTTCAACAGGCTGTGAAGATAAGGCCCGTGTGTGTAGTAAAAAAAAAGAAGAAAAAAAAATTCGCACGGGAAATTTTGCCCAGGCAGGAAGAGAGAGAGAGAGGAAAGCAAAAGAAGAAGAAGGAAAAAAAAAAAAAAAAAGTTCATCCCTCCCAGAAGGACAAGAAAGAAAATAAATACTGTCGCTTCCAGGCACTCATCCCTAGCTGCAGGAAGGCAGGCTTCCCCTACTATCTGCTCACCCCCCCTTAGGAACGGGTTTCCCAGGGGGGAAGTAGAGGACTATCTAAAGACGAAGAGGGAGAAGGGGAAAGAGAGGAGAGAGACTTCCCTGGCCCAGGGAAGTCTCAATCCAGGGTAGAATGAGCGAGAGAGAGAGAGGAGGAGAAAAAAAAAAAATAAAATAAATAAATAATAATAATTATAAATAAATAATATATATATATATATATATATATATATATATATATACAGTATATATTTTTTTTTTTTTTTTTTTTTTTTGAGAAAGAGGGGCTGCCCTGCCCTGCCCTGGGGGGCCCCGGTTCAGAGAAGCAGAACGCGAGAAAAAAAAAGTTTTTCATCTAGCATGGGACTAGAAGGGAAAAAGGAAGGAGTGCAGAGAAGCACTCCTTGGACTACTCCGACTCCAAGGACAGCCCTAGAGTCAGAGCAGAGCGCGGAGAGAGGAGAAGGAAAAAAAAATATAAATAAATTTGCAGTTTATACTCCGGGACGACCAAACGGTCAGAGGAGTTCACAAGATAGACAGATTACAATAAACAGCACCGTATTTAGCAGTCACGGGCTTGAACCCCGGTCACTCAAGGCACGTGTACTTATGCACCCGCGCGCCTGACCACTAGGCTACGGCGGCCTCCATATGGTGCCGCCGACGACAAGAAAAAAGTTCATGCGGTATGACGAATCTCGATTTACACGCTTTTTTTTTTTTTGCGCCAGTGGTAGGGAGAAGTGTGACGCGAATCTCGTGAAGCCATGCATCAAGTCTACTCAAGCGGCTGGAAGTGGTATCGTGGTGTGGGGTATCTTCTGTTGATATAAACTGTCTGCGCGGGTAACGCAGTGGTGTCGTCACCATCTTCCCCACACCGGGTGGAAAAGGCTCGAGTTCGAATCCCGTCGATGACGCGAGAAACTTTAGGGGGTTTTTTTCACTCCGTGGCTGAATTAGTCGGTCTCAAGGTTTTGCTGGACGTAAAACTGGGAGTTTTTTGTTCAGCAAAACAGGTAAATCGACCCGACAACACACACGCAATTTACAGACATAATACATATACGGGTATATGCAAGAAATTATGGGTGGCCCTAATATAATAATTTGAAATTTGTTGGTATGAACTGAGCCTCCTAATGCCATTAAAGTTCATGTTACTGTTAATGAATATCTTTCTGTCGTATCAGGCCAACTTCATCCTGCACCGCTTCGTTTTTACCTGGATTGGGATGAATTGTTGAAGATGACAACGCAACTATTCACCATGCAAAAGATGAATCTGCATGGTTCGAGGAACGTTTCCAATATCTACCCTGATCGACTAATTCTGCAGATTTGTATCCAATTGAGAACGTTTGGGAGATGTTGGACGGGCATTTAAGCTTTGCAGTTCTCTACCGACCACAATACAGCGGCTGACGAATATCCTGATGGAAGAATGATCAAATCTGAGGCTAGACTCCCTCAAAGACCTAATGTAATCCAGGCGAAGACGTGTACGGGCTGTAATTTGAATAAAATGTGGTCCTACTACACTTATCGACAAAATTAACAGAACAAAATGTCTTTCATGAATATTTTATTATGAACAGTGTCGCCGAAGGCGAATATTTAATATAGTAGGCATTCTAGCGTGCAAATTCCGAATATTCAGTAGAAATCGGTCTACCGATCGGTAGATCGGTAGACCGATCTCTGTAAGGAAGACCTTACAGAGCCGCATATTATACAAATTATTTATGCCTATAAAAAAATGGGTTGCCAACACCAATTCCTGTTTTTTGCTTGCTCAGTGGAACAGCCACATCCTCAGTACTCAGGACAGCAAGTCATGGTCGTTTAGATGATTTTTGAGATTGGGAGCCGTTGGATGACTTGAAGCCGAGCAGGCGGAGGTAGCACATTGGCTTAATGTGTCACGTACTGTCGTGTCGGCGCTATGGAAGCAGTTTAAGGAGACAAGAACTATTACATGAAGAGTTGGCCAAAGTCGCCCGAGGGATATGTCAACCAGAACAGACCGCTATCTGGCTCTAACAGCAAGACGAAATCGTACGATGTCCTGTCATCAACTGTCTCTTGGGGTTGCTGTTTCCACAGGTGAAAACATTTTCAACTTGACTGTGTTAAGCAGGCTCAACTCAAGTGGACTCTAAGCAAAGAAGCTAGTGGTTTGTATCTCATTAACCCAAACCACCGCAGAGCTCGTCGAAACTGGTGCCATGAACATGTGACTTGGAGCCCTGACAAAAATGGGGTACAGCTCTATTCTCTGATGAGCCCCATTTTAGCCTACAGATTCTACACGTTATTTCTTCTGGCGACATCAAAGAAAGAGGCACTTACGATGGAGGTGGTGTTCTCGTGTGGGGCGGAATAATGATCAACGGCAGCACTCCATCATGTTTTTGATAGGGATACCGTAACTGCGCATAAGTACCGAGAACAGATCGTCAAACCCTATGCGTGACTTTTTTCAGGAGTGCGGTTTGGCCAGATTTTATTTTCATGTATGACAACACCACAGCACATAGAGCTCAAGTAGTAGATGAATATCTTGAAACTGAAGATGTGTATTTTTGTAAGGGGCGGCTCCTAGAACGTCTGTTCAAACTGAAGATATCCAACGATTGCCGTGACTAGCACCTTAAATCAGATCGAGCATGTGTGGAATGGCCTTGGGCGTCGCATTGCACTCCGACACTTGGCTCCTCGGTCACTTGGTGAGCTAAGGTCTGCGCTGTGGAAGAATTGGATTTGTTAATGGGATTAAAGACACTCTTATATCGAGTATAAGGGTGTCTTTAATCCACTGCCAGGCCTGTTAAGCCGTTGGAGGGGATCATACGCCGTACTGATGTCATGTGACCATATTTTCAAGCATCTTGTATCGACTTCTGTAATGTGACCTTTTTGGTAATTCTTATACAACCCCCCTATAAATGTCCCTTATACTTATTTGAAGTTTTTTTTCTGATTTCATCGTAATTTTATGGTACACCACCATAACAAATTTTGTCCCGCTTCATCGCAAACGGCATGTTTTCTACGTTTCTGTTAATTTTGTCCAGCAATGTAGTTTCTTATATCAGACACATTATACAAAAGACATCACACGTAAGAGCAGTGGGGGTTCCAATTAGGGGATAAACGGGTAGTGTAATAACCTTTGTAACAAAATTAATGTTGATTTTTTTCTGCTACATGAGAATTAATGTTTAATGATTCTCCGGAACACTTCTTTAGCTTCCCCATCCTTCAGAAAATCCTCGGACAGCCCCTTTTTAAAATAATTTTCTTACCATGGGAATATTTGTGCGATGTTCAGATATTTTCCCAATATGAGCCCCCAACTGTAGGAGGGAAGGGCGGAAGCTTCCTGACGTCCGGAGTGACAGGAAAAATGTCTCCTTGAAGGCCAAATTTTAACAATTAACTATTTTGAAAGGATGAGGTGAAGAACATGGACCAATTTGTTCATTGTTGAACTATGAACTTCCAGAAGCAGAAGTGGAAGTTAAAACTAGTGATAGGCATAATAATTCGAATGATATAATCGAATGAAATAACCAAATTATTTTTCTTAAAGGAAATAATTGAATTCATCATTCAAATGATTTTTCCTTAATCGAGATAATCGACTGAATTTTCCATAATCGAAATAATACAATGAGTTTTTCATGATGGAATGAGCCATTCGAACGATTTTCCATAATCGAATGATTTGATATAATCGAAATAATCAATTATCACCTCACGGTTATTGCCCAGTCAAGAACTGCTTCCTTTCCTGAAACTGCTACGGTGGTTTGAATTAATGAGAGTTGCTTTAACCGGGGTTTTCCATAAGATTATGCAGAAAGGGAAACAGGTCTGTTCTAACATTGCAGTCGGCACGCTTTGAAAATCGTCATGAGGCAGTAGATGAGAAATCGTGCATCTCTGCGGCAAAGTTTACAAAGACATTCTGGTTTCGCTTGTCATCCACTAACAAACGACTCTGTTTCTCATAGTGCTATCGCTTACCTGCTGACAGAGAATACAAAAAGAATGGGCTGTTGGGGCGATCACGTTCTGCTTGTTCGTTTGAAGGATGACCCCCGCGGACACCATTTATTCTGTAACACGCTAATTGAGGACGAAAAAGAACGTTACAGTGAGTTGGATTGATGATTAAGGCAGATCCTTGGTGGAGCAAATTATACTGACCGTAATTGGAACCCGGACTCATTGTCTGTTGTAAGACCAAAGTGGTACGGTTTACATAATTGCACTTTTTTTCTTCTTTTTTTTGTAAGAGTAAATATCTTCGGTCGAGACAAAGATGGAACCTGCATTGCACATGAGGAAAATGAAATCCTATTAATAAATTTAAAAAAAGAATAATTGAAATTTTCGATTGCTACAAAAGTATTTTTTCAAATTATAACTGGAACTAAAAACAAAGGCGAAGTCAGCGAATGTGGTGATGAATAAATCAGCAGTATAAATAAGTTAAATGAAAATTACGTCCTAAAAGGTATCACGAGAGGGCATGGCGCTGCATAGCATTATACGCGTACAATAATCCAACGACGTGTCCTTGGTAGAGCTAAAAAAAAACAGGTGACAACAGAATGGACACAAAAATTCATCACGAGACTTGAACTGAAGGACTGCACGTTTTTGGTTAATCCATTTTTGTTTGAGGATGTCCAACCACGTGGTACGAACCATGGACTACTTCAGCCCCATCCAAAGAGACTCGATTAAAACGAAATAATAATAATAAATAAATAAATAAATAAAACAAACAAATCGAGTAATTTTCTGTAGATTGAAGCAGCAGCTGTGATCTTCAGATAGCTAGATGGAGAGCAATAGGGACAGTAAAAAGAACGAAAGAAAATAAACAGGAATGAAAAGAGTGATTAAAATGAGCTTACTTACCTCGCAGACGACGCTGCTGTCAGTGAAATACCCTCCTGATGCCATATCGCAGCGGCACAACTGTTCCAGGGTGCAGTTGATAATTACTGTCTCCTATTCACATCGAGATGCCCGAACAGAATGGGGGGGGGGACGTTGCTTGCTCATTAGGTAATAAACGGAGCCAACATCCCCATTTGTCTCAGCGCTCTTTGTCCGCTCGTAATTCTTCTCTTTCCTTGGAATCCCGTACGTCTGCGCTACTTACTCCAACAATTTTCATGGCCTACAGGCAACCCCGTCCTGTGTGCGACCTTCTGGGGTCGTCCGGGTGTCAGCTGCGCTTATCCGTCGCTCTGACTTCGGTGAAAGTGATCGCCCCTGTCGGTGCAGCATGTGGAAGAGAAGCACGAGTCAGTCAGCATGCTACAGCGTCCCACGTGCAAAAGAGGTGACCCCTGTACGAGCCCAGACGGCGTAGGTAGCATTGAAACACGGTAGACAGTCCTACAAACGGTGACAACACAACAACTTCCATTTTTTTTTTAAAGTTTAATCTCCGTTTGTACAGTGTGTGACAAAATAAAACTCACAAAAAAATTATTTCCTATTGTGTGAAGGAATTTTATCGCCTCAGAGAAACAGGAGATTATATGAAGCGCTTGACATCTGATGGATATCTACTTATACGTGACTAATCAATCATTCCATAATTAATATCAATTCAGATTACGTTAATAATTAGTAATAAATGGATTGTCCCTATTGTACTGTATAATTGTTTACTTAATTATTTCCTAACCTAAACCAACATAACTAATTCTGACATTATCTAATTAAATTATATAATTGATGTTTCAACAGGCGTCGCCAAAATTTAGTGTGGCAATCGTTTCTACTACGTCTGCCAATTATATTCATGATCTGAGAGGCTACCATATATATTCTGCCTATCTTTCTTAGAACTTTTGAACAGTAATATACCAAGCCGATTAACCAACCAGTTATTCATTTTCTGCTTAAATAAGAAGGGTGGTCCAAATGTTCTGCGAATGGGATATAAAAGACATAGGTACAAAATTCTGTTTCTTTTTTATTTTCAATGTATTCACTCTGAAGACCAAAATTTCCTCACCTTTTTTTTCCCCAAATTACAGCTTTTCATTTTGGCATAAATCTAACAGTCCTTTTGTGTTCCAGAAAATTGATGCCAGCACTGTTCCAGCTGATGGATGGGTTTGAAACTTTTTCGGAGTTAGAGATCCTTCGTGATTCCAATGCATGCTTTCTAATTTGGATTAGGATCACAAAAATGTAGCCAAGTTCATCATCACTCGCCAAACGTGATAAAAGTCTATGTGGATTAGCAATAATTAATTTTAAATTCTCTTTCGATGACTCCACCCTCTGATTTTTGGTGGTGAATGAACAATTTTCTGGGAACCCATCTTGCACAAACTTTGGACATTCTCAAATGCTCATGTATTCCATGGAAAATATTAAATACTTTTTCGAATTCCGACATTTTAATTCTTTTATTTTCTAATTTTTTTTTTCTTCTATTATGTCAATCGTTTCAGAATTGATTGCTTCGGATGGCCAACCAGATCTTCGATCATCCTCAGCCGACTCCCGTCCTCTGCCAACCATTATGCAACAGTAGCATAACCGAACGATGCTTCCCCAAACACTCCAGTCATTCTTTCATGGATGTCTTTAGTACTTCTGCCCTCTTTGGTCAAAAATTTGATTACCGAACGCTGCTCAAATTTCTTGATATTCATTCTTCTTCCACCTACCAACATAAAAAATTAAATTTTAGAAACTGCAAAAGATATACAAGACATTCCATTTTATTACATTTATGTTACATTTCACATACCCTGTTCTCAGAACTTTTTGACCCCCTGTATGGTTATATCAGTGGAACTATACCTCGGTTTGAAACAAAATTACTTCATACTTATTACTAACTGGTGTTAATAACGTAGGAGATCCGCCCTACCCTCACAAACATTTCTAGACATTGATTCATGTGGTTGGATTAAAACTGGTCGAGTTCTTTACAAAAAAGTATAGAGACCCTGCCTTCTATGGCCCTCGTGGGTAGCACAGTTTGTAGGATCGCCGTCCTCCCCACACTGGGTGGAAAAGATCTCAGTTTGAGTTCTGTCGATGATATGAAGAATTTTTATGGGTCTTTTTTTCACAAGGTGGCTGAGTTAGTCGGTTTCAGGCGAAGGTAGCATGGCTTTTTCTCCCGTAAACTCGGGTTTTTTACCTAAACGGAGCAATTTGGCTTTCGTCGCTGATGCTCCTAAAATCCTACTATTACTACCACCTGCCTTCTATGAAATTAATATTCTCAATAATAATAACGGATTTCTGGAGTTCCACTTTGGAACTTAGTAACCGGATTCAAGCAACCACCCCGTGCACTTGGTATCACTACCCGTCACTGGGCGGGGGGGAAATTCCATTAAAAAAGGGAAAAACGTTTTGAAATAATGGTAAAAAATCTTGCTTGTACTCACTTGGGCAAAGCTGTTTTTGAAGTAACAAATATTACGCATAAATTCGTAGCCAGTTGCATTTGTACTAACACCAAAGAAACATCTTTACCTTTAAGCTGAAAGGCTTTCGGAACTGCCTGCGTTATTTTTCTTTTGAAGTCATGAAGCGTGCCAGAGGTGGGAACTATTTCCTGAATTTCATTTACTTCCTGAACAACAGGTGCAATGACCTTGACGATCCCAGTCTTCGATAGAAAATGAAGATAAGATCCTTTTTCTTAAATCGGGAAATACCAACACGCTTATTTATTTATTTTATTTTATTTATTTATTTTTTTGGCTACAAATTTTGAAAAGATTTCGTTTCACCTTCATAGCGCGAGACGCCCTTGAAAAGGGTGTCGTCTGCTAGTAACTTTCATCGCTTGGTAGGATAGTTATTACCAATGTAGAAAAAAAAAAAAAAAAAAAAAACAGAAGCCCACACGAACAAGATTATATTGTGTTAGTCATCAGGGTTGGGTGGAAGACAATTTAAAATTATTCTTATTTAGAACAAATTTATCAACCGAATTAATATTATTTATATTATCACTATTATTAATACTATTAATATTGTTGATATTATTAATTAATATTTATTAAATAAACTAATTTTATATTATCGTAAATTATTAGGCAATTTGAAATTATAAAACCAAAAAATTAGAAAGTAGAACACTAAATAATGCGATTGAAACCAGTCGGTTGATTTTTCAATATTACATAAGATAGAATGTGGCGCCATCTTACGGTATGTTGGCATGTACGGTTTCATCTTATCAAAAAAAAAAAAAAAAAACTATCTGTTCTTTACCGATTTTTTCATTCTTGAACAGTGGTATCACAGGAATTTCCAATTTGGGGAATAAAATGAGGAAAGTTAACAAAACATGGGGCAGATATTTTAAAAGTTAATTTAATTTATTTTAAATTTTAATTTTCTCTTAAAGTTTCTATCTGGTAGACTTAGATCGATGCCTTATTAGTTTGTTTCAAGGGTTCTTAATGACTGTATATTAAAGCTATAAATTTATTAATATCCCTACAGAGGGGGCACTTGTTCTTTCTACCATGTATTCACCTTCAGTGGTTTTACGTAGAGGGTCCTACTGGCTTTATTTAAATAGCAGGGGCTCCAGTACTGTTACTGAAATTACTTTACCAACCCCAGGGGCTCCAGTACTGTTACTGAAATTACTTTACCAACCCCAAGGGCTCACATCTGGTGAGTATGGGCTTGGCACACCCAGGGTCCTGAGCCGGATATCATCATTCTTCTCTTGGTGAGTCATTTAAAATATCTAGGCATTATGTTTGACGGATCTTTGACTTTCAACTCACATGTTACTTATCTATCAGAAAAGGTGAGGAAATTTATTGGTATTCATTACTCTTTGAATGGAACTAGCTCAGTTCCATTCAAAGAGTAATCCTCCTTAGGATGTGCATGGCACGCAGAACTGTATCGACCCCAGCTTTGCAGGATGTGACTGGAAAATTGCCTATTGATCTGCATTTGTTGTATTGTGCATTGGCTTACTTCATCCGTCGTGGCATTTCCTGTTCTTTTCTGAATATACAGGTGGACATTTTGGCAGATCCCAGGAAGGAAAGGACAAGAATCTCGGATGCTTTGGTAAAAGTCTGATAAGAGTGTTGGAGTGTTTGTGATAAAGGGCAGATTACACAAAATGTTTTCCCAGATTTAAGAAATGCAGCCTCGATAAAATTCAAATGGTTTGCCCCAAACTTACAAGCTATGTCCTTATTGACTGGTCATGGTTCGATTAATGCACAGTTGCATGATTTAGGAATTACTGAAAGATCTAGTTGCCATTGTGGCGAAAGAGAATTGTGGGAACATATTATGTACAACTGTGAGGAGTACAGCGATCTACGAATTGAACTGGTACCTCGGATTAGTAATCTCACTCTTATGGCAGAAGGCTGCGAGACAATTCTAGTTGATAAACAGGAGAACTTCTTGGCTTTCCAAGTCTTTGTAACCGCAATATTTCTTAGGCGGAAGACTCTTCTGCATCTGGAAGCCTTGGATTTGTAATGCGGTATGGTGTATGCCGAATTACCTAAAGTCCTGTGAAATCGTGGAGGCTTGAGTCTGCTATATCCACTGCAACTCCAGTTCCTTGTGCTGGCATTTCTGTTCTCGGCAGCTCCTGGCGCTGCTGGCTTTGAAACAAACTGTGAACAGATGTAGCTCTTTCCAATGAAGTTTGGACTTTCTCTGAAATTTAATTATATGTATATTTATTTTTTATATAGTTTGATTATTTTCAGTTTGTTGATATCAATCTTTTTTGGTCATGGTAGGCTTTTTTTTTTCTCCTCCCTGTACTTGGGCAAACAGGAGAGGGAGTGTATAAGAGTACTGCTAAATTATGTTTAACGTACCTCCAACATATTGGTGTATTATTTATATTTATGACTTTTCATAATCCTTTACCATCTTATATCTTTAAGAACATACAAATTTGTACATATTTAATTAATTTTCAGTACTTTTATTACTTTTCATCTTTGTCTTTTTTTGAAATAGCGTTTGGAAAATCGAAACCGAATATTTCGATTTTCGAAACGGTGTGGGGAGAAACTCTTATCACAACATACGAATCTCCTGAAGAGATGAGGAATGGTGGTATTAAATTTGTTATTTTGTTTTATTTTTTATTTAAATCTCTGCCATTTAAACATGTTTTCACATTTTTATTTGGCAGGAGCTTGTCGCGGCGAATGCCGTCAATGACGCGAAGAATTTTTGTGGGCCTTTTTCGCAACATAGTTGAGTTAGTCAGTCTCAGACGAAGGTAGCGTGATTTTTCTCCCAGAATTCGCGTTTTTCATCCAGCAAACAGCAAATCGACCACAGAACACACGCAATTTACAGATACATTATATCCGGCGCAATATGGCCTAAGTTGCTGATGCGCCTAAAACCCTACAACAACAACAACAGCTGAGGTAGTGAGCGAGTGGCATCAGCTCAGAGAGATGCTACTTGGCCTGTGGTATGCAAAATTGGCAGTCTGATATTACTTCCAGTTGGTGGCCTGATATTACTTCCAGTTGGTGGCCTGATATTACTTCCAGTTATTTGAAAAATGTTGCCAGTATATGAATGTTAAGGGTAACTAATGTCCATTTTACAAATGGACATCAGTTATGGATCACTGCGGTTTTTCCAAAAGTATTTATCGTTTGCAATTTGTGAAAAACGTTTCAAAGGTTTTGAGCCTGTTGCAGTTCGAGTGAAGGCGAGGCGTACTTCTTAGCAAGCCCCCTAAGAATTCTTCATTCTGTGACTTCCCGTATGTTGATGTGGTCATGGGTAAGAGAACAAATATTTTTAAGATTTGAATAATGTGTGGTATTGGGGTATAATGTAGATTTTTAAAGCTAACTGACTTCGAAGCCGATTTTGAAGATCAGGATCATTTCTTGCTTCATTCAGTACTCAATGCTTCAGATAGTTTGAGCAGTAGTGTTGGAGGAATGGGGACTAGACCACAGATGAGTAGCAGATAAAGCAAATATAAAAGATAATACATCTCATTATTCTAGTCTTAGTTTGAATTCGACACAGGTGGAGAATTAAGTTCAAAACATCTTGGAGAGCTTTAAATTGGAAGAATGAAATATATTCAGCAAAGTTTGATAATTAGCCAAGCATAGGCAAGTACCCGTGGATAGTTTTTAGGGAAAAATAACATATTAAGGTTATTTTTGATTTTATGGAGAGCTCAAAAAAACTGCAATAGTAATAAAAGTTTTCCAATTGTTGATTGAGCTTGTTCAGAGGAATTTAGATGTTGAGTAGGCACAAAAAATATCATCAGCGTAGGATCTGAAATAGCAGTAGGCTTTTAGGAACAGCACAAGGACAGTAGGGAAGATTAAAGCTAATAGGGTTCCTCGTTGAGAAACAGTGGATGAAATCATCTTCCTCCTCGCACCGGGTGGAAAAATGCTCGAGTTAGAATTCCCATATAGGTTAGTACAAAAGCATCATTCTAACGTAGCCATCTACCAAAGTAGTTAAATTAATTAATTAAATTGACATCGTTTTGGTTATATCTCATGTTGTGAATGCCTTCACAACGAGTTTGCCATGGTATTGTACTACCTCGAATAAGTAACACTTCACCAGTGGAGGAAACTACTGTTACTTATTCTCAGCAGATACCACCATCCAGGCGGCACCGTTTCAAAGCTTGTTGACTTCTCCTCGGTGGGTGGGCAGGTACCCTGGTGTTGCAATAGTGACAACCCAGTTATGAAGTATAACTTCACAATATGAGAGATCCATTTTAACGTAGCCATCTACCAACTACTTTGGTAGATGTCTACGTTAAAATGATGCTTTTGCACTGACCTATATGTTAGTCATTCTACTTCGTAGCATGAGGCCTTTGCCCTTAAATATTTTATAGTTAGAATTCCCTTAACGACGTAAGGATTTTTATGGACTTTTACTACCACATATCTAAGTTCGTCGGTCTTAGGAGAAAGTAGCATAGTTCTTAATCCTGGAAACTTGGTATTTCGTACTCGGCTAACAGAATACATGCAATTTACAGACAATATACTGATGCCACATAGCCTTTGGGCCCTTGGCGCTTAACACACAGACAAGGGATTTTACTATTTATTTGCCTGGCCACCGTTCTATTGGATGAAGTGAAATAGAGGAATCCAATTGATAATATGATGTCGAGAGATTTCTATAACTATCTACAGTTCTGTAGTAGTTTTGAATAGCTGTAACAAGGATTCGACTTGTACCGAGGGAAAAGTAGAAGTAAGATCAAGGGCTTACTTCTCTTTGGAACTATTTGTAACTCCAACTTGAAGAATATCTGAATCGTCTGAAGGCAGGACTGAAAGGTCTTTTAAAGCATACAATATGGTTGGAGGTCTCTTGTAGAGGACGTGTGCAACCAGTTTGTTTTTGTTGTTTTCGATGCGTTTGAGAGGTGGCAACAGTTCCGAAGTCGGTTTTTGATTCTGGAGACTCAACTTTGGGTACCATTTTACAGTGGATTCATATTCCAGAATTGCAGATGATCTTTGAGTTCTACTGACCACTGAAGTTAATGTCTTATTAATGAAAAAGTTTGCTACTTTAAGTGCAAATGAAAGGATCATATTGATTCCCACTAATTGCTCTGAGTATATCTTCCACAGATAATGAAACTGCAGACAGGACGAAGGCTTCAAAATGCATGTGCTGGACACCTACTCTGAAGGGATGGAAGTAGAATTAAATCTGACCGCGTAGTTAGTCGGCCCAATCCTTGAGATTCACATTCTAATTATTACTATTTTAACTGCATCCTTCCCATACTCCCTCCTCACGAGATTGGATTACTATAGCCGCTATTGAAGAGATAATTAAAAATTACTCATCGAGAAGAATCGAATCTATACCTCTCCAAAGAGTGGTAGATGGCAATGTATCATGCCGATTAAGATTCCACGAAGGCCAATCCCTGAGATTAATCAAGAGTGGTTTCGCCATGGTTTGGAGCCAGATAGGGAATACAGTGAACACAGCGTTTTCTGCTTTTGATACCAGCGACATAGTCATTTAGAAGATAGCGTGAATTGGCTCTATAAGTAGACTACTGAGAATGTTTCATGGATATAGGCTGAAAAGGAACATTACCAGATCAGTGTTTATTTACTTGGGTTTATAAATACTTTTTGTGACGATTTGAGTCTAATAGAAGAGACCCAGTTAAGTCGCAGTGGGTCAAACTGGATTCACCTTCTCTTCGACCCAATGACATGGTCGGTAGAGAAAAAAACCATGCTACCTTCGTCTGAGACCGACTAAGCCAGCCACTTTGTGAAAAGGGCACATAAAAATTCCTTTCGTCATCGAAGAGACTCGATGACTCAGGTCTTTTCCATCTGGTGTGGAGAGGAAAAGTCTACCAACTGTGCTACTCACGAGGGCGTTCTACCTTATACTAGTTCTTTACTCTATATGCATAAGCCGGCTGTCATTATTTACTGACTTTGGAAGGTTGTCCGAATAGAACATGTTCAATGGGATATCTAACTAAAGCGGCAGTTGTGATCTTTATCTGGATATGTTTAAAAATTAAGAGTTAATTTTATTTTGATTTTGATTTTTTAATTAAAATGAAAAGGAGTTTAAATTTTATTCATGTATTAAATTTTAAAATTTGCTAATTTTCTTTTATTTTATTTATATTTTTTAACGCAGTTATCAACTAGAAGAACCTGCTCTGGACCACTAATTTGAGTCCTTCTGGTTTTGAGGAAAATCCCCGCTATTTGATTGATCGCGCTTCCTTAGATTTATTGATTTCCTTCCAGTTTTTAATGACTCTGTTTCTTCCTTGGTTTTATTGAAATTAGTTGCCTGCAATAAATCATTTTGACAGGATTTTCCCCCAAATTAGGGAATGTATGTTACAGGACACAGCTGCATGCTGTCATGTGGGGCAGCGCTGGGAGGAGTTTAATGGGACATACCCCATCCCGAAATGAAAATTAGACCACACCTTGTCATGATTTTTTAGAATTTATTATCTGAAAAACAGATTTTTTATCGCATTTAGGTATTTATCGCCCTCTATGTTTGGTGAATAGATTTAAGTTTACTAGATGCAGACGATTTGTATGTGACGTATGTGTTACCATGACGACAAGTGGAAATTTTTAAAATAAAGCGAGATACGCTGCCATATTCATTTGAATCTCAATTAGGAACACATTTGAATTTTGTGAAATATGAATTCAATAATTAAAATGATTGGAAATTGGAAATATGATTTCAATCATTAAAAACATTAAATATGACAACATTATCCTGAAAAAAAGATTTCAGTTAGCTTAATAAAACACATCAACGGTGTTTTATTTTAATTCTCGTGCCATCAATGACGTTGGAGTACTGGGGGTGGCCAAAGAGTTCTGAGAATAGGATATATAAAATGTATTAATGAATTATAGAATAAGTTATTTTGATAGCTTAGTGTCGTATAAAATAATATGGAAACAATTGTACGTAAAATTAATTTTTATTTTATCTTGGTAGGTGGAAAAATGAAGATCCAGCAAATCCAGCATTGTTAAGTAATCATACTTTTGACTAAAGAGGGGTAGAAATACTAAAGAAGTCCATGAAAGAATGACTAGGTGTTTGAAGAAGTACCAACCAGTTATGCTACTGTTACAAGATGGTCGGCAGAGTTCAGAAGAGGGCAGGAGTCAATTGAAGGAAAAATCGTTGAAGAAAAACGAATTACAAATTCAAGATAAAAATACAAAAATACAAATATAGTAACCAAATACAATTTCAGTAATAAAAATTGCAATATTTTATATTTAATGCGATTTTATTATATATATTTTGAAAATGGCCGCTGGCCTGATTATACATGTTCGCAGGGTTGGGTTGGCCCACGGGCCGGAGGTTGTCTATCCCTGATTTAATCCATTTGAGCGCGGGACCCTGTTCTACAGAACCGGTTAAACATACCTGTGGACTGCCCAGAATTATAAATAACACATGCTATTAAAACAATTAAAAAATCCAATGATAAATATTGTTACTAATTTCATCACTGCATTTTATAATATAATATGATGAAAATGTTAAAAATTATAAAGCAATAATAGAATTCTAGACAAGACTGCAATAATAATTAAGACACAGCATGTATTTGTTAAAGGGAGATCTTGTATCCAACCAATTTGATTGGATACTATGATGTAGTCACAAAGGAACTGGATGCAAAAAATAATTTTGATATCACATACTTGAATTTCAGGAAAGCTTTTGATACTGTTGCACATGGAAGACTGCTGTACAAATTGGATCAGTGTGGCATTAAGGGCAAGTTGCTGCTAGGGATAAAAGGATGGTTGAGCGGGAGAAAGTGGTAATCAATGGCCACTGCTCTTTGTGGACTAATGTTATTAGTGGAGTTCCCCAGGATTCGGTGCTGGGCCCATTGTTGTTTTGTGTATTCATCAATGATATTTATGAGGATACATCAGGCTTAATGTCCAAGTTTGTAGATGATACAAAGATTAGTAGGGTTGTTAATGACAGTAAAGACAGCATGCTACTGCAAATGGATCTAGATAAGTTGGGCAAATGGGCTGAGAAGTGGCAACTGAATTTTAACATTGACAAAAGCAAAGTACTGCATATGGACAACAGTAAACCAAGAGAAACGTACCATCTGTGTGGTACTACACTCAGGGAAGTGGAGAGTGAAAAAGACCTGGGGATAATTGTGCAGTCAGATATGAAGTTCTCAGAGCAGGTCATGGAGTCTTATCAATGATATGTAGGAATTTTGATAGCAGGGACAAGGAGGTGATTATACCGTTGTACAAGGCAATGGTCAGGCACACCTTGATTACTGTATACAGGTCTGGTGGCCTCATTTTAGGTAGGATGTAGAGTTTGTAGAACGAGTACAAAGAAGGGCAACAAGATTGGGGAGGGGAACAAAGGGGTGCTCTTACAAAGAAAGGCTCAACTTCTGCAAGTTGCAGCATTTGGAGATTAGGCACCTGAGAGGTGATCTGATTGATGTGTACAGGGCCTTGAATGGTTTGAGCAGGCTAAATGCTGATGGGACACTTCCTTTTGCTCAGATTAAGAACCTGAGGGGGAATAGATTCCCCCTCAGGTTCTTACAATTACAGAAAAGTCTCCAAACGGATATTTGCCCTCCGCTTGCTTGTGTCAATTAAAATGATGGCGGGTGAAGTCAATACGCCAAATTATTGGCAGATGTGCAATTAGAGGATCCTCCCGAAACCCTTAAGAGCCCTCCCCTCTCTGCAGTCTGTGGCGTGGAGGCTCAGAATAGGGGATAGATTCCTGCCCATGGAGATACTCCACAACGTCCAGGAGATAGATGTGGACTACAAAAAGTTCATAGAGGACAAATCGTACAGAAGACGCATCATCATGGAACAGCTTTCGTCTTCAACCGAGTGACTGTCATCGTCCTTTCATGTGTCTTCATTTCACATGTTAATATTAATTTTATATGTAAATATACGTTTTATGTCCTAATATATGTTATAAGTCAGGAATGTGAATAAACCATTAGAAGTAAGCAATACAGAAAATTAAAACATTACTGAAGATAAATGTTCTCAAAATCAGTGTAAAAAGATCTTTTGTGATGCTAATTTTAAGTTCGGTCAGCATCAATCTTAAAATAATTTGTCAGTTTTACAGGTTTTGATATCAGGAGCGCATCTAGGATTTTTCTTTCTTTTTTTTGTTAGGGAGGGCGACAACTGTACTAAGTTTTCTGATACTAGTCATTGAACCGGCTTTAGTATAGGAAAATCACCCGTTGACTTAATAAAAGTTGGAATTTCTTTAATTAATATTTAAAGAAAAAATTATGCTACTTGCATTAATTTTAGTATTAATTAAATAGTAAAAATAAAATAAAATAATTATAAAGGAAGTAATGGTGAAGTAATGTCATCTCCAAAGATTAATCTTACCAATCGCACTACGCACTATTGTAGTTTGGAAAAAAATATGATTGAAAGCAATGCAATGCCAGGACAACTCGTTATGAAGACAATTATTTCGGCGGTTCAGGTCCACAGTTTTTACACTCTAGTTGTGCCACTCACGTCCACAGTAATGTAGTTAAGAGTGGTAAGAGGATATGTCATCGTTGACCATTTCAAGTGGTGGTCAACGATGTACTGCGCAGAAGTTTGATCTACAAAGAGAGTACTTTCAAGTAGGTGTTGATTTGAAGTTTTTATCAGTCACCTTTCAGGGGATACATCCTGAAAACCAGGGACATTCTGTGGACGTGTGGTAACCCTACTGTTGACATTATCATAAAATAGACACTCCCTTCGGAGTCTGTTTAAGACTTAAACAATCGTTTCCATTTTAAACTTAAAAAAATATAAAAATACAAATTGGGAATGGGGGGTTTAGCTCCTTCAGCTTTCCCACATAGATGCGCCTATGAACGATTCCACCCTAGATTAGATTCATTCCCTTCCCCACCCACAGAATAATGTGCACAGTTCTCCGTGACAGTATAGTTATATCGCCACTTGTCTGTCGTTTGGAGCGGGTTCAAATCCCGTTTGTGGTTGGAATAACTCGCTAATCAAATTACAGAAATGATCTTTTGAAGTACGATCTTATAAAAATTCATCCCGTCGTCAACGGGACTCGAACTTTTCCACCCGGTGTGGGGGAAACGGCGATTTTGCCAACTGTGCTACCCACGAAGGCAAAGTTAATGAGATTATAAGAAACAGCACCGTATTTAGCAGTCACGGTTTGAGGCGCGAGGGTACATAAGTACCCTCGCGCCTCAAACCGTGGTCCTCAAGCCTGGTCACTCGGCTACTACGGTTGGAGGTGCCGAGGACTGAACAGAGGACCTTGCGCATTAGGAAAGTATAAAAGAAGACCACCCAACCCCTTTACATCAACTCGCAATTAGTTCTAATAGGAGAGATGAGAATTGCCCGTAGGTATTCTTCTCTTTCTTTTACTATTTGTCAATGAGTAAAGTTTGCTGTAAAATATTTTCAGTGAGAAATATTAAGTTGATTTAATTAATAAAAATTAAATATAAAGGGCTTTGTTTGAGTATGGAGTGAGTGGAGAAACTCTGTTAGACACGAGTGATTAATTAACCTAACTGCCCTCTTTTGAATGGAACCTAGAAGCCTGAAAGAGGTTCTGGGGGGCGTTGCCCCAGATGTGGGAACAATATTCCATGGTAGGGCGGATTTGCGATTTATACAGAGTGAGAAGCTGTTTGGAAGAAAAGTAACGCCAAGAGCGAAAGAGAAAACCAAGTTTTTTAGATGCAGAGGAAGCAATATTTGTAATGTGTTTCTGCCAAGAGAGATTAGAAGTTAGGGTAATCCCCAAAAGAGATATATCAACTTGCCTAGAAATCGGAGTGTCACTAAAGATAAGCACAGGAGCAGAAGAATCCTTTTTGTGAGATATAAGACAAGACTGAGTTTTAGAAGAAGAAGAACTCTTTAAGAAGGATTGAAATCAACTAAGTTATCTTTGCCCCACTGGAGAATTACCTGGAGATTGGCATTTAAGGAATTGGTAGCAGATATTCGAGAAGTTGAAGCTGATTGAGAGGGGCAAGGTTTCTGAAACTGGGAGGTGGACTGCAATGCGCTATCAAGAGCAAAACTATGGATAGGATTTCCGGTCAATGGAAGAAGGTCATTGATATACAAGAGGAAAAGAGTGGGGGAAAGAACTGAACCTTGGGGGACACCGGCATTAGTGGAGAAGTTAGAAGACAGAGAGCCATCTACCATCACCCTCAGTGAGCGATTAGAGAGAAAACTGGATAACCAATTACTAAAAACAGTTGGCAAACCATAAGATGGAAGCTTGTTTAGAAGACCTTTATGCCAAACACGATCAAAAGCCTTTGAGATGTCAAGAGCAACTACTTCTGTTTCGCCGAACCTTTCCATTGAATTAGTCCATAAATGGGTAACATAAGCCAGAATATCTCCAGTGGATCGACACTGACGGAATCCATACTGGCGATCATTGATCAGATGGAAGGTTTCTAGGTAGCTTAGAGTTCTTGTCTCTCCAGTGACGGTGACTGCGCTCAAACTTAAGTTCTTTAGAAACAACTATACATTAGAGAGCTAAGTTCGAACTCTGTCACTGAGGACACTAGGGCCTCCAGACGGTCGATTGAAAAAGATAATGTAGAAAAGCATAATTAATGAACCATTTCAAATTTTCATTAATCTGTGTTGAGCTTGAGCTCTGTTTTTAGTACATTACAAGAACAAAACAGAAAGAAAATGCATTTTGTTATTTATTGACATTCAATTTATTAAACAAACAAATGCCGCCTGCATACTTGTTCGAATCATTCGAATTACAGTATACGAATATAATCGAAATAACCAAATGATTTACTATAATCATTCGATTCTTTCGAATTAATCGATTATGACTCTCGATTGTGTCCACCAACATACTATTAAAATGAAGCTATTAATCGTCATTTTGAAACGGCTGAATTTGAAAAGTATATTTTATTGAAACGTAAATTTTATTTAAATAGAGTTGTCAACTCGGACTCTGTTTGGTATGAATCGAAAAGACTAAAGAGAATAAAAATGGTGATCGAATACAGCAGGGGTTCTCAACCAGGAAGGAATTGAGACCACAGATTGATAGACTCAAAACTGCTGGAATATTGATCTTTCTACAAACTACAATTCTACAGATTGTACATAATCTACAGGACATCAGACTTTACTGGATGAATATCGCATTTATAGTTATATTCGACTTTTTCTTGTTTTTTATGCGCAGATTTTGGAGCCTTTTGAGTCAGACAATCTTGGAAAGGGGGTGGAATGACAATCTGACGTATGGTGAAAAGGATGCATGGGGCAATAAAGGTTGAGAACCACTGGAATACAGTATTATGGCTCTCGTTAAGTCCAGACACCAAAATTCAAAACGAGTTGTATTACGGAACTTATAAAAATAAAACAGCATCATTATACTGAGTTAAATTGCCGCTATAAAAAAAATTAATGTCGTCTACAACGATTAATCTTTGGAATGACGGCAGTTGTTTACATTTGGCGACACCATTATGCGTTGCTTACATTTGTTGGCACGATCCTCTAAATACAGACTGAGTTACACATCAAACAAAATGGGAGGAGGGGGAAAGAAACGTTGATGTATTACGAATATTCAATGCGCAGTCTCAGTGATGTTATAATATAAAATAATACTATTAAAGAGCGTGCGCACTTGGAAATGTGTCCCTGTGCTAGTCGCGCGCCCAGCAATGCGTGGTATAAATTGTGATTGGTGCTGCATTCCTTAAATTGTGTGAAAAAATTATGAACGAAGATTACCCGATCTTCATTTCAGATAAGACGTACCCTCATTGGCCAATGAATATGAGTTTTAGGGCCCCCTTCCACTCACATGCGCTCTATTCTCTCCATCGATGAAGCCCTCAAGTTAACGAACTAGAGCGTAAACCAGTTTTATTTTGCAGCTTCTCCCCCTGTCGATCCCTGCACCTAATATCCCCATTCCCCGGTACTACGTGCTTCGTTTGTCGCGTGTGTGTTTGGCCAGGGAGATGATTTATGTGCGCAACCTCTAACACTCGTGGCAGCCAATTATATAGAAGCAAAGCATAATTGCGAGCTTCAGGGAAAAGTTCTACTGGATCATGATTGCGTTGAATTCCCTCCGTAATTTTTCTCTTTTCTTTTTCCTTTCTCAGATCCTTTTGTAGGCAGCGATGGACACCTTAGGTGTATTAATCTCTGACTTAATTACTGAGACGATTTTGTAGCTGTCGGGTTACGGTTTCGAACAAAATTATTAACGCAGCGCTGTCCACCCTGCATGAGGTGATGTCCTGCGAGTGTTTTTTTCTTTCTTTCTTTCCTCTCTCTTTAAGAATGACGTCAATGACTAGTAGAAGTGAGGATCTGAAACAATGTACCAAACAACTCACAACACGCCCCTCTAGATTGAATCTTTTGAACGTAAAAGAATGCATCGGTTTATTGCCCCATCATCTACATCCCTCCAAATAGGGCGTTTAATTTATAGTAAACATCTATTCGTTATTCTAAAAACGAGTTCAACAATTGTAATGATGGGTCGGCCTATTGGGGTGGTGGGGAGACGCTAATTCCAATACTCTCCAAGAGCAGATAAGTCTTAGTTTCCAGGACAGAGAAGTTTTCTTTTCTTCTTCTGAAAAGAAGCTTCAACTGAATTCTATAATAGGGGAATAGACTTACTCATTTTTCGATCTCATGTAAGTTTTCAGAACCAGAAAGGGGAATAATTTATTCCCCTTTGTGTACACATCACCGTTATAACCAATAGATACGCGAGAATGGAAGAGCAACAAATTAACGTGAACGATTGCTTCAAGCACCGACATTAACACTGGAGATAAAACATGATGGTGTATTTGATTGTGGTATGAACCTGGAACAAAACCCATCCCTTTCGATTCCAAAAACCCGACTCTTAACTGTCAAACATTAAAAAAAAAACAAAAAAAAAAAACATAGCGATTGGGAAACAGAAAGGAGCTGTCGCTCCTGTAAAACTCAAAATTATCCAATGGCATCGGATTTCTGCTAAGTGGTCAATAAGAAGTCGGAAGAATAGGGTGGGTGCTGCAGATTTTCAAAGTCTGGTAGGAGACGGACACTTTTCAATAGCTTCCCACGTCTCTTTAACTCGATACGTCTCTTAACTTTCCCAGGAGGCTGCTGTAGTACTCTCCACTGATTCTGTTACGTTTCTGGAAGCAATCTGTACAGATGATACCTTTAGATTCCCACAAAACCGACAACATAACCCAGTTGGCAGATAATTGAACCTTGGCTTTTTGGGGGTTAATGAAGATGAATATTTCCATTGTTTGCTCATTTGTTTCTGGGTCATAGTGATGTATTCAACGTTCACCCATTGTCAGAATTCGATCAAAAACAGCATCAAAGTTCTCTCTGTACAAATCTCCAAAAATTTTGCTGAACATTCTTTCCTGTGGAGCTTTTGAGGAGGTCTCAACAATCTCGGAATACATCGGGCTGCCACCTTAGACATGTGCAGGAACTCATGCATTATAGTTCAAGCAGACCCATGGCTAATGCTCACTTCATTTGCTATAAAATTTATAGTTACACGTCTGTCTTCAAGGACCATCCATTTCGCTTTAACCACAATGGCAGAGTCTGTGGCTGGATGGGTCTTCTTTCCTTTCGGTCATTAGGCACACACTGCTTCGCCTACACCTGAACTGTCCTTGAACAAAAATCAAATTAAGCAATGATGTCATGGAAATCACTGTCACTTAGCAATACTTGGTGATTTCCAAGATTCATTATTAAAACTTGAAAATCATGCATCATCGCTATCGCAAGAATTACTCGATTATAAAATATAATTTAAGTTTATTTTATTAATTAACAGGAATGAGTACCCAGCCAAAATCAAGCTCCGCAAAATAAACTCCTGGGAAACTCTTGTCTCCACGGAAGGAAACACTGACCCTTGGGGAATGGTGTACAAAGTCACCACCAACAAACTCCGCAGGGGAGAAGTGGAATGAAACTTACCAAACGTCAACCATAGAAAATCACTTTACTCTGGAGGATCTCGACACTGCAGCATCCAAAATGCGAAACAAGAAAACACCGGGTGAAGATCAAATCGAATCCGAGTTAGTCGAAAAATCTGTTTAAATCATACCACATAAAATCCGTGATCTCTTCAATCGTTGCCTCTCAGAAGGCACCTTCCCCTCTGATTGGAAAACTGCAAATATCCGATTCTTACCAAAAAATCCGACCAAACCTCAAGCCCTCCTAGGGGCCTACCAGCTGTCAATGCTGAGTAAACTATTCGAGCGACTTCTTCACCAGAAAATAGAAACACGCTATCAGGAAGCTGGACTCCCATCACCGAACCAATATGAATTCCAGAAAGGGCGCTCCACTGTCGATGCACTCGAAAATATCACCGAAGCGGCTAAAAACTGTGACCACAAATATTTCCTGGTTATATTCATCGACTTCGCTGGAGCCTTTGACTCCCTATGGTGGCTCAGTGTCCTGGAAAGGCTCCAGAGAGCTCACATACCTGGTAACCTCTATCAATGCATCAAATCCTATCTTAAGGACAGAGAAATCACTGTTAGTGCCCAGTACTGCCATCTTTCCAGGCCAGTCTACAGGGGTTTCCCTCAGGGGTCTGTCCTCGGATCTCCTCTGGAACTTGATCCTGGACAATTTTCTTAACCTTGACCTTCAGGGCGTCGGGACCCAGGCCTACGCAGATGACCTGGTCCTAATGCTTGTATCTGACAGCAGGGCCCAAATTGAAACCACGGCAGACCAAGCTATTTTTACCCTTCAAGAATGGGCCAGTCAAAATTTCCTAGACATCCAGAGAAGACAAGCTCCATTCTCCTAAAAGGCTCTCTAGACCTAAGAAGCCCCCCACAAATCAAGGTCGGAGAGACAGCCATAAAGCTCAAAACTGAACTCAAATATCTCGGTTTGGTTCTGGACAAGAATCTCTCCTACATGCCGTACCTCTGCTGTCTACGAACCAAGATAAGAAAATTTTCTGCACTCATTGCTAGAGTTACCCGGAGGGACTGGGACCTGAAAAAGGAAAACGCTCTCCCTCTTTAACAAGGCCGTCTTCGTCCCAGTACTGGCCTACGCAGCTAATGTATGGTATAAAAAGGCGACTACGGTAGTGAATAGATGAAGGCGTGAAACAGTTCACCGCTCAATTCTGCTAACGATCACTAGAGCGTGTTTTTCAGTCAGCACCCACGCGCTCTAGGTCCTCGCGGGTACTCTTCCCCTGGACCTGGAAATTGTCCGCTGTTGCTGCTTTTTCAACTGTCTAAAGGGAGAACAACTACTTGCATTGGCTTCACTACAGATCTAACAAGCAACAAGACCCTGGAAAAGGCAGGACTCATGACATTCCTGAAACAAACCTGGCAGGACAGATGGTCAGACTCGACAAAAGACACAGTTACCAAAAAATTCATCCCTGAGATAAATCTGGTATATCCGCATCCTCCGGCCTGGTTTTCACCTGGACTACACACTACGTATCTCCTGACTGGACATGGCCCTTTCAGGAAAAAAACTCTTTGACTTTGGAATCTCGGAAACACCGCAATGCTCCTGCGGGCAAGAGGAATCGTGGGAGCACCTCATAGACGACTGTGAAATCTATGAAGACTTGTGATGCCAGCTGGTCACAAGGATCCACTCCCTACTCCGAAACCAGGAACACCTAATAATACAGGAAGAAGAATACTAAAGGACATTCACCCAATTTGGGCCGACCGGGCTAGCCAGGTTGGTAAAGTGCCTGCCTGGCAACCGAAAGGTCGCGGGTTCGAATCCCGCCTCGGGCTTGGATCAAAGTACTGCAAAAACCTTGGGAGGTGCACTATGGCCACAGAAGCCGATGCGCCAACAACTACCAAAAAAAAAATCACCCAATTTGCACAGGACCTCTTTTCACGACAAAGATCCCTGCCACCTCCATAACAACTAGTGATCTCCCGACTCTGGCCGACACCCCAACACTAAATGAAGACGGAATTGCACAGCTGTGTGACAACAGTGGCCTATAAAGACAATATCAGGAACGGATAACAATGGCGCAGCACGCCCAAGGATTCCAAACTCCTGGAAGACTCTATCTCATGATTCACGAACAGAACTGGACAAGACAACTGCAGCATTCCACCTGATTGCCAGTCCCTGGACCCCCGTAGCGGACACTCACTAACTGCAAATTCAACCACTGAACATCGACGTGCAAACTGGAACTGTCAATGGATTCCAACAAACCTAACAGAACAAGGACTCTCAGAGGAGTGGACCCCATCTTCAGCGCGACACTGAACTGAAACCACGAAACGTGTCCAACAAACCAATAAGACAGAGACATGACCATACACTGACTGGACCTAGGTGCCACAAGTATGACACCAGAACAGTACAGTCAAGCGATACACTGGATTAGACTGATAAAATCAACTCACAAGATCGAACTTACACTGGATTCGACTACCTTCCAACCCACTAGTTTGGACTAGAAGAATCTGGACTACCTGATATGTCTTCCCCTTGCAGCTATGCTGCCAAGGCGCCCACTGGCGATCCAATACCAATGCTCCCTTGCATGGTACTTTCTTTCCACCACCTGGGGGAGGGAACCGACTCTGTGTTTCCTTTCCCTCGCCCCCCTATTTTCTTCCCCTCCTGGTGAGGCATGGGCCTGCCTCACTGATCTTCCCAAGGGTCACCTTCCCTATCGATGTCCTACTCTGAATTTCACCCCCCCCCAGTCTTCAGTCTCCCCCTCACTCTATCTAAATCAACAGAGAATGTCCCACATTCTCTGTTGATTCAGACAGATTTAGTCAGCGACTAAATGGCCAGATGAACTCCATACACTTTAAATCTCTGGCCTTTACAGCGTACTGTAACACACGACAAAGATAGGTGGGGGGGAACCCCCTGGTGCCGTCAGACCCTAAACACACTTTACGGTTTACTTTGCGCTTTCTTAATTTATTTTTATATTGTCTTTTGTCTTAAAATATGCAAATACCTTTTTTATTTTTAAATGAAAACGCTGAAACTGAAGTGATAATCGAATAAATCCGTGGTGGGAGGTTGTTATTGTTTTAAAACTGAAATTCAAATTCACGGTAACCTGAAAAGCAGCCGCGCGGGCCGCATGAGGCCCTCAGGGTTACGCATCAATGGCACCAACAGTTTCAAGGTTTTTCTCTTATAGATGAAGCATCTCTGAGCTCTTTTACTGCCCTAGGA
The DNA here is from genome assembly GCF_048544385.1 of Mastigoproctus giganteus. Taxonomy (NCBI): domain Eukaryota; kingdom Metazoa; phylum Arthropoda; class Arachnida; order Uropygi; family Thelyphonidae; genus Mastigoproctus; species Mastigoproctus giganteus. Next base: position 28,395,114 of record NC_143587.1, read on the forward strand.
CCACCTATTACGCTCTTTTATACTTTTTTACCCAAACCTTAAATTAAAATCATGAAAATCGATTAATCATCTTTCTAATTGCTTGTTTTTTTTTGTTTTTTTTTTTAATAGGAATTTCGGGAACTTCCTTACCAATAATGACTGTTAGCAGCAGTTGCCAAGAGGTGTAAAGTGTGATATTATTTGGAGTGAACTCCGTGCAACTCAAACTCGTAATATTTCAATATAACTGGCAGTTTCTTAATTGCAACTTTTCTTCTTGCTTTGCCTCGATTGGAGTTTTTTGGGTTCTAGCTACTTTATATTTTGTTCTAATTGACTGTATCTATCGCGTGCGTGTTACCCTTAGAGAACACATATTAATCAACGTGAGAAGAGGTCAAGCAAAGCATTTTAGGGCTTGCTGTTTTTTTACCAGTCGAATATTAAAAAAAAATAAATAAATACTCATTCATTCTTCCAACCAGAGCGTGGTAAGAAACAGTATCCATTGATTCAGCTGCAATATCCAGTATATGACTAACTTATGTGATATATATGAAAAAATATAATAATAATTGTCTGATTTCTATTGGTCCGGTTTTAATGAAATTTGGAAAATTTTGGAGTGATATGAAGTGCCCTCCATCCTCTCAAAACGTTTGTCCCGTTTTTCATCTAAAGCAAATTTTCTGGGCTAAATATAAAAAAGTCAAAATTAATAATATATAATTTTATGTGGAATGATGATGACGTAATTTTTTTGAGGTGAATTCGATTCCTCTTGGGATCCCGGGTTAAAAATTAAAATAAAATAAAACAATACGGCAACTCAGAAACTGAAGAGTAAGCGTCTTTCGTCCAGTTGATCAATGGTTGATAAATCTTTGACGATAATTAATCTGCTGAGTATTTGGTGTTGATGAGGTTATCTTACTTCCAGCAGGATAAGAGCAATTAAGGGAATGGCAGATGCCCGAGATACGTTTGATAGATGTGGTAAGCCTGTAGACAAGTGATTAATTGGCTTTCCAGTTCGACGAAACAAATACAAGTTAGACACCAACCAAAGAAGACTGTGGAGTGGATCAAAGGGTATCGGAGACAGCACAAAGCTCCATCCGTCCCATGAGGTCATTACTCCAAGGAAGCATCAACTGGGAGATATCTCCCACTGTTCGTTCTTGCAGGTCCGTCCTCTCAATCATACGAACAAAAAGGGAACTGCAAAGTCTACCCGATAATTCAGAGTGTCATCTCAACTCACGTTCCATCGAAGCGAAGAATATTAATATTCCATCGACAGTTCTTGCGATTAAACCTATTGCAACCAGAAGCGAATACTCTTTGATAAGAGATATACACAATTGAGGGGTGTGGCCCTGAACGTGGGTAGTAAAAACAGACACAAAGCTTTCCATTATGTGAGTTACTTACGTTCAGAGTCCTGCAGAGCAAATCATTCATTGGAGAAACAAAATATGTGGAGGGGTGTGTGTATTCATACTGTGCGAAAGAAATGCGGAAATATTGTTTTGATATTTAGTTAGAACATTTTTGTACCGGTCAATAGCAATATAAACTTTTGCGCGTTATACACTCTTAAAAAAATGCGGAATAACTCAAGGGGAGGATCCCCTACTCCTTCTCCCTGAAATCGTCTAACTACAATTGAAGAAGCCTTTAAAAATTCCTCCAGTTCTGAGCGGGATTCGAACGCATACCTTGCCCAATGAATGACAGATGGCGAAACCACTGAGGACTTGATAGAAGCATTGAGGACCCAATGATGAAAAAACTCACTTGTTACTCTAAAAGAATTAATTTCAGATCGAACCAGACGGTGCAAGGTCGGGGAAGTAGGGAGACTGCTGCGTGACTGCTTTTTTTTTTTTTTTTTTTTTCACAGCAAACTGCCACGTGAAAGGAATGTTTTGTCTTATAGGCACCAGAGGGCGGTACAGATGATATATTAAACTTCCTAAAGCTCTGTGGCTATTCGCTCAACACTGTGATACATTCACAGAAGGGGAAAAAAGCTGTTCTAGATTTTCGTAAGGGCGTTGTAGAGAAAGATCCTTAAGAATTATCTTTCGAGTGGCCATCTGGTAGCATTCTTTCGATTTTGACACGTGCTCTTAGCTGTTGCTAAGGTTATTTATTTCTCCTTCCTTCATTCATCCGCGTATCTTAATTTCTTTCGCTTTTTCTGCTCAGAATTCCTGAGTTGGCAATCTGCAGGAAATAACGTTGGCACTAGGAACAAGAGTAAATAATCAAAGATGCGTATAAACAACAGAAAGAAACTCGCTGGACATTTGAGCAATGAGTACAAAAAACACAAAGTAGCAGTCGTGAAAATGAATAGAGAATCCGCTTAAAAGGAGAACGTCGTCTGTTTCAACAATAGCTATCATATGGTCACGTGACCCTCGAGGAAAAGTAATTGTTAGCGCAACAACGCTAATATTTTTAAACTGCCACGTCATAATGCGCACGAGACAAGTAGAAAAATTAATAGTGACGTCACATGGGTTTGTTGACATTTTTTTTTTCACTAACAATCAATTTCACCTCTTACCATTCGCCTTTCAGCAGGTGCGCCTTCGCAGGCCACTTTGTACCAATCCTCATCACGGAAAGGAGAGAACGAACGCTAAATGTTGACGTCCTACAGGGGGGGGGGGAACAGGTTAATGCACCGATTCACCTTTCGTAGAACAACCCGCAGACCCCTTCCCCTCCCCGTTTCATAACTGATGAGCTACACATCAGCCACCTTATTAAGAGCAGATTTAATTTTGAAATACATTTGACTTTGCAACCAATTAATGGAATTTTTTAAAGCCATCTTCCCTTTCATAACAACCACTTAACACACGACTGTGGTAAACAACCCTTTTTCATTTTTTTTCTGGAGCAGAAACTGGCAAGAAACGGAGAATTGTTAAATATATACTGCCGACAAAAAAGTTTAGGAAAACTGCAGTGGCTGCTATATTCGTAAGTTAACTAGTCAATCATAGTACATTAATAACTACATAAAGAGACATTGTATTTATTTATTTATGTAATTTTTATGGAGTTTCTCAACTTAGGAAAGAGAAAGAAGTCGTATGAGGTTCAACCCAGTGGATGATCAGGTTTCTTAATTTTCCTTTTTTCTGTCAACCCCCATCTTACAAAAGAACGTTATGGGCTGGCGCATTGTCATGGTGGGAATAATCAAAAGTACTCGATTTTGCTTCCTGTGTGGGACGATTCCCCCCCCCCCCCTTTATCGTGATTAACACATATATTATCGTTTGGCCGATAATTTATTTTGACAAATGTTTGGAATTCCCTTAAATGTGTCCCAGAGCAAGATTCAACGTTCTCTGCTTAAATAGCAATCATCAGCGTACAAACTAACAATTTGAAAATAAAACAAAACATTCCTGTATTATAATGGGAGGTTAAAGGCATCTAACTTCCAGTTTCTGCCTTGTTGGAAATCTTTCTGGGATTTTTACAAATAAAATAATTAGAAGCATCCGCCGCTAATCTTTGGTTAGAATTAGGAAGGGAGGATCCCACAGTAAAATATAGGTTCGAGTCATCATTACGTACCACATAAATGAACTACCTGAAAATAAGACGTCCATGTTTTGCAGAAATGGGAACGCAATAAAAACGTCAACAAATACATTATAATAATTATGAATTCCATAGTGGCCTGATTATAAATAAAATAATCCAATGTCTGGACTTTATTACGCGTCATAAAACAGGCAAACAAGACTGCATAATTTACATTAAAAGAAAATAAAAAGATAAGGATAAAAAACCACCAAACGATATCGCAGTTATTTGCATATTCAACAATGAAGGCTATTTCATCTCCCAGCACGATCTCTGGTCACCTGACCTGCGATTGAAGGAAAGTAATTGTTACGTCACCACAATAATGCATCACACATTTAACATTCATTTCACGTGCACAAAACGTGATGCATTAAATCTTGTACTTTACAGCAGACGAAAAGAAAAATTTAAATAAATTACCAAACGACATCTTCATCTCTTTCAGTCAATCTCATCACAAGATTTGAATTAACAAAAATGAATTAACTAAAAATCAGAAATATAAATTTACTAATTACAAGTAATTAGTAATCCCTAATCAGGTGATCTCAGGTTGAAAATAAGTTACCTCCCACGTTAAGAAGTTAAACGGCATTACATCACAATGAATCAGACGAAATATCTTCGAAAAATCTTTTTAAACCATTATGCTGACATCCTTTTAAATAACGAATGACTTTAATTTTCTGCTCCCTTCTGCTGAACAAATGGATGAAATATGACAGAACCATTACGCCGACTAAACCAGGACTCCTGACGCATGCGCTGTGAAATTACAAAGCTTAAATGAACACAGAAGGAGAAAAATGCTCGTTTCCTTTATGGGGCATGATTCCTATTGAAAAGAAACGAAAAAGCAGGAAGTGTTTTTGTATATGACGAATGTTCCCTTATTTGGGCACAAGTTAAAGAACATAAACCTAACCAGTTGCCCCCAAGCTGAATGCTGTGGTTACTGTGGGAGATGTACTTCATCTGTCACGTTTTACTCCGTGTGAAAAGTCTATTGAATGTTTGTTCTCTCTTCCTATAACGCGGGCCACTTACAAGAAAAACTTCATTCTTTAGGTTGGCCGTAAAGTTAGTTTTGTTGAAATAAACATCTTTTTAGAGGATGAAGAACTGGGACAGCGATCCTCCACTCCTTGACCAAGTGACCTGGATGGAACACTCCCAAACATGAACACAAAACAGATGTTTTACTCAGGTTACTCGTAAATTATTTGTCATCTTCCTCCCCCCTCCCCCCAACTTCTTAAGCTGGTTTTAGAACTGAAACGGATAAAACTTCATTGAAAGGTTGTATCTGCATAAATCTGCAAAGTCAAAATCTTTTCCAAAATCAACGTTTGTGTGTTAAAATTTTCACTCTCAAAAAATGTCCATTCTACGAACGAGCTAGTAGCGCCCTCTCACCATTTCAAATTTCTATTGGAAGAAATTAAAAATTCATATTAATTTAAATGTTAATGTAAGAAATGGACACTTTTCAGCGAAAGCGCTGGTGGCGCTCTCTCACCAAACCAAGTTATTTTTTTTAAATAAGAAATGAAAAATTTAATGATTATTAAAAAAATATTATTTTTATTTTAAGATCACTCCGAATGTAATATTTCTGCCAAACAACTGGTGGCGCCCTCTCACCAAAATACTACTGTAAGAAATAAATATTTTAATGCTAATTAAAGAACATTACAATAAAAATTAAAACTTTTTAAAAGGTATGAGTTCATAATTTTACTTATAATTTTTTTTTTTCTCAGTAGAACAAGTTTTATGAGAAGAACAATTTAACAATTAAAGAAATTATTTCTGGAATAAACTGATAGCGCCCTCTCACCAAATTGTTATTATAAAAAAATAATTCAATAATAATTAATGAAATGACATTTTATTGTTGGCATCACTTTCATGTTGATATCAATGTTGCACACATTTCTGAGAATGAGCTGGTGGCGCCCTCTCTCCAAACCAAGTTATTTTTTTAACAGAAATTAACAATTTAATGCTAATTAAAGAAAAATAAATACCATTTTTGATAATAAAGATTATTAATGGGATGTTAATATAAAAAATGGAGACTACTGAGAAAGGACAGTGGCGCCCTCTCATCAGTCGAAATTGCTATCATAAGAAATGGACAAATTAATGCTAATTAAAGAAAAAAAGTATTTTTATTGTCAAGATTATTCGGATGTTCATAAAAATTCTGAGAAGAAACCGATGGCGCCCTCTCGCCAGACCAAGTTAGTTTTATATGAAATGAAAATTTTAATGCTAATTGGACAGTGGCGCCCTCTCATCAGTCGAAATTGCTATTGCAAGAAATGGGCAATTTAATGCTAATTAAAGAAAAATGTGTTATAAAAACTATCTGCCAAGCAAATTATATGTAAATTGTTCGCAGAGATAAGTGTCGAAGACTGACCCTTTTAGAACAGTTAATCAACGTAATATAATCGCCCACAGCGAACCTGTAGGCTACCAGATTTTTTTTTTTCTTGTTTGTCCTTTTTAACAAAGACCCACCTCTGATTTTTTGTGAGTCCATAGACCTATGGTAGAGATTGAAGGAGATAAACTATTGGCTGCCCTGCACTTAATTTTAACCCCCTATCTCTCTCTTTCCCCCTCTTCCATTCCGCTACGGAGCTGGCTAAGATATCAACGCCTGCTTGGCCATGTAAAAAAGTACACGTTAACTGCCCTTATTATCCTAATAACAAATAGGAACCACGGGGTGTTTAATGAGGACATTTGGCTAGGTTGACGTCTTCTTTATTGCCCTCCGAGCACCGAACAACATGTGAACAGCTGCTTGAAGAATTATTATGTCGTCGTGATTTGTCTACGTAATGTTGTTGCTGCATCATGGCACATTCTCTCTCTCTCTCTCTCTTTCTCTCTCTCTCTTTCTTGTTTTCTTTTTATAACTTCTTTCAAGAATTAACTAATTGCTGCAAAAATAACAGTTGATTTTTTTTGGCACAGTGCTAACTACTTTATCTTTGGAACTGTAATGATAAGATTCAATATGATCAGGGATAAGTATAGAAGAGTGTCAGGAAAACGTTTTCAGCCGCGGTTCCCTTTTGATTTTTGGCTTAATAGGCCGTTTCCCAGACGAAAAAAGTTTAAAAATTAGTGCGATGGATGAGCTTCTATTTCCTCCAGTACCCCCCCCCCCCCGGGTTATTGGACTGCAGTTAGCAGAGTGCCGCTGGTAAGTGCTTACGAGTCCACCCACAAATAATGGGATTTTTTTTTCCCCTTTTGAACATCTCTCCTTGTATATTAGTGACAATATGTCTTACCCCCACATCCGCATTGTTATTACGAAACGAAATATTGTATTTCATTTCAAATCATTCATTTCATATAAGTTAAAAAACTATTTGGTAATTATCTGGCCCTCCTCTAACTCCCTTTGCCTTTTGTACAATGTCCAGTCAAAACATTACTACCACCTACCTAATAGTGGGTATCCTCCTCTTGCCAACAGAGTGCCGCCGCCACGTGAAGAAGCATGGACTCCATAAGGCTTCTAAACGTTGCAAGAAGTACGTTGTACCATGCAGTCAGGTTCGAGTGACAAAGATCTTTTTTTTAAGGAAAACCTCGACATGAAAACTATTAGAAACTATAGCATTTAGCACCGTGCGAAGGTTGAAGGTTGAGAAGAACTTGTTGACACTAGTCTTGAATTTCTGTACATTTTAATTTTCAGTATTTCAGTAGATTTAAATTTACCATCTGGTCAATGATCGCCAATATGGATTCCGTAAGTATCGATCCACTACTAATATACTGACTTATGTTACCCTTCTATGGATAAATTCAATAGAAAAGTTTGGTGAAATTCAAGCAGTTGCTTCTGATATTTCAAAGGCTTTGATCGTGCTTGCCATAAAAGTTTTCTAAATAAGCTTCCTTCTTATGGAATCCCGACTGTTTCTTGTAATTGGGTATCCAGTTTTCCCTCTGGCCGCTTACTGCGGGTAATTGCAACTGGCCCTCTGTGTTCTAACTTCCTCACTAATGCCGGTGTTCTTCAAGGTTCAATTTTTTCTCCAGCTCTTTTCCTTTTGTATATTAATGACCTCCTTCCATTGACCATAAATCCTGTCAACAGTGTTTTGCTGATTACGACACATTGCATTCCACCTTCCGATTTGAGAAATCTTGCCCTGCACAAACATTTTCAACTTCTCGAATATACACTACCAATTCCATAAATGCTGATCTCCAGGTATTCTCGAGTGGGGACAAAAATAACTTAGTTGATTTCAGTCCTTCTAAAACTTGTATCTCGTCCTGTCTTATATCTCGCAAAAAAGATTCTTCCGCTCCTATGCTTATCTTTGATGACACTCAGATTTCTAGACAAGATAACGTATCTCTATTAGGGACTACCACTGACTTCTAATCTCTCTTGGAATAAGAACATTACAAATATTGTTTCCTTTGCATCTAAAAAACCAAAGTTTTTCTTTCGCTATCGGCGTTACTTTCCTTCTAAACAGCTATTCACTCCGCATAAATCTGAAATCCGACCTACCATGGAATTTAAGGTTTTTAAGGTATTCTTGTTTTTTGAGGCGGTCTCCAGGGTGTCCCCCTCTGTACCGCAATAGCGTCTGAAAAGCAAATTTGCCAAAGCCGGCAAGTGTGAATAAGTGTTGGTGTGTAAAGTTTATGTGTGTGTTATGTTGAATGTTGAGTGCCAGCGCCTGGCAACTTTGCATCCAGAGGGCAGTGAACACCTGGTCCGCTGCCCCCTGACTCCCGTCCCATGCTACGTGGAGGCGTGCCAGGAACCACAAACAGGTAAAGACTCTTAGTGGGAATAACAAGAAAACTTGTTGTCCCAACCTACCATGGAATATTGTCCCCACCTCTACCTCCTTGTGTGATGGACAGAAACGAGAGTACCTCTTGTGGCCCCGCAGCTAAATAGCATAACAACACACTCCAACACAGACTACACTAAAACTGACACTATCTCTGGCCTCAGAGAGTTTGTATTCCTGCACACGCATACTACGTGGAGTTGGGGATGACCCCGGTGTCACTTGAACCTCTTTCAATTTTTATATTCCATTCAAAAGAGGGCAGCTAGCTTAATTAATTACCCATCGCATGCAAAGTATCTTCACCCTCCCTCTCATAGACGTACTGTTTCTGCTGCATGCCTCTTCTACAAATACTTCCGTGGGCACTGTTCTTCTGAATTGGCTTCTTCAATTCCCGCTCTCTCGTTCAAAGCAGTCCGAACACGTGCCGCAACTAGTGAACATCCATTTACTGTCCAACTTCGAAATCGCAAAACCAACTTTTCTTCTTTCTCATTTATTCATCCAACTTCTGTTTTCTGGAACAACCTTTCTTCACACGTATTTCCTGAAAATTACAGTCCACAGAAATGTAAGTGTAATATCAACAAGTATCTTCTTTCATCACCTCAACCTTCAACCCATGCAAGGTACTAAGTACCGGAGGTTCTAATACCTTTCGCGTTTTCATAAAAAAAAAAAAAAAAAATTCCACCATATCGCCCATTCAGTCCTCGTTTGTTTGTTTGTTATTTGTTTTTTAGGAGCATTAGCAACTAAGGCCATATTGCTCCGGGGATATGTGGTGGTCATTCCCTGACATTTCCGCATCCTCTGCATTTGGTGGTCACCGGCTCGAACCCCGGTCTAATCAAGAAGCGTGTGCTACGCACTGTTGCTCCTGGCTACAGAGGCGCCTTTCAGTCCTCTAATCAGCGAATAGTATTCTATGCTTCAGCTACGATACACGGATACAATATATACTATATCGATGACGTACGTGATATGTTTGGAGAAAATAAACAATAATTGCTACATTTCTTTTGGTTCGATTTTAATGAAATTTGGGAAGGCTCAACAACGCTTTCAAACAATCCGAAATATAAAATTTCATGAAAATCTCTCCAATAGGCGTCGAGTTGTTACATGCGGACGGACGGACGGACGGGCTTAATGCAGACAATAGGCGTGTATGCATATATACTAACACGTCGAAAAAGACAAAGCATGGACCTGCTCTCCGAGACACAAAAATTAAAAAAAAAAAAAAAAAAAAATCAAAAAACCGAAATGAAGTTGACCTTTCTTCGATAAAAAGGAAACAATTGTTTCTAATCAGAGCCCTCTGGTGTACTGCATATTTCTGAAGCAGCCATAAACTTATTAAAACAAGTTTTCATCCCACTTAGTTGAACAATTATTTAATTTTTGTTTCCGTTTAACATTAAAACTGTGAGTCTGGGTGCAGTTAGAAAGCACGCGACTAGCTGAGTCGCCCCTTTACCGGCGTGTGCTGTTAAATGAGGTTGGGACGACGCTATATTACGAATGCTTCCATCGAACACTCCTCGTTCGATGACAAATACTGTCTCGTACAGGCCAATCTTTAATATGGATCATCCAGATAATGTATGAACATAAATATCCAACCATCCCTAAAGTTAATCGCAGTTTGGACATTGTGGTAACCAATTATGTGGGAAGATAATAGTCCTGGACTGCCTACGTCGAAGGGACAAGGCAGGGGGAAAGGAATTTAATCCCTTTAACTCTCGAATACACAAATTCCGCGGGAGAATGCAAAGAATGTAAACAGCGCGTTTAAAATATTTGGTTAAAGGATCAGGACGTTCCACGTGCATCGAAAAAAACCAACCCCTGCCGGATATTCTGTAGACATGCTCGGCACATTAAGCACGTTACGGCAGGCGGGGCGTGTTGCCACCTTTCCAGCAGCGATGTTCGACATGGTTGTTGTTTGACATAGAGTTTGATCCTTCGGGCGGTGGTGTTTATCTCCAGCATCGACTCATTACATTATCAAATGTTATACGGAGAGAAAGGAGGCGACTGAAATATTAATGCCAAGACTCGTTCCGTATTTGAACTTTGAATAAGGTGATCTTTTACGAAGCCTGGAAAATATTAATTTCATTTAAATCTTCAAAGGTTACCGAATATTACATTTTTTTGCGTTAATTTTGTATCCGAACGATTTGTTCGTTTTGTAAAACTTTGAATTAAAGGAATCTCAACACTTTTCGATTAATGAGCATGCGTCAGCTTAGTGGCGGATTATGTTTTAGTTTAGTTACTTTTCTGACATCACCTGTTGTACCAGAGTAAATCAATAAAATAATTTTTAACATACTTTCAAAACGGTTTCTTCCTAAAATCCACCCATATTTTTTCGCCATCTTCCACCTATGCTGGCACTCACTGGGACAGCACTCCCTCCAGTGGGTGCGGGATTTTGCCCTGTTTTTGGGCCGTAGGATCTAGTACGTAAATGCATAGTTGTGGCCCACCTCCTCATGGTGTAAACGGGCACTGAGCAAGCTTCCAGGTGATCGCCTTCCTTTTGACAAAGTGACCAGAAACAACTAAACAACACAAACATAACGTTATACACATTTCTGGCCGTCTTACAGTATTCTGTTTCATCTTGATGAACCAAGGAAGAGTTGAACGAACGTTCTGGAGTGGCCCTACATAAGATATTATACATCTCTACATATATGTGTACTTCCACAACACCAAGTGAAAGTTTGTTCCAAAAATCATTTACTCTCTGGCTGAAGGAAAACTTCCGCACATTTATTCTGAAGCCCTCCTTCCTCGATTTGAATTCATTCCCCCTCATGTGTGCAGCCTGAGCAAGAGGAAGGATTCCATCAGCATTGAGCTTACTCAATCTGTTCAAAGCCTTGAACACCTCAATCCGATCTTATCGTAGGTGCCCAGTTTCCTAGCTCTGCAACTTGCAGAACTGAAGTCTGTCTTGGTAAGAGCACCCTTTTGTTACCTTCACTATTCTTATTGTTCTTCTTTTTCGACAGTTCCACGTCCTTCCTAAAATGAGACTTCCACGCCTGTAGGCAGTACTCAAGATGCAGCCTAACCATTGCTGTTCATCGCGTCAAATTTCTTTCAAAATTACAAAAGAAATTTTGATTTTTCACAAATGTTTATTAATGTTGGCAGAATTTGTGCATGAAAATTATAACAAGATGCTACTTTTACCAGACTTATATTTAAATACATGTTGAAAACACTATTAAAAAGGACAGTGTGTAAAACGTCTGCTAAATACACTCACCTCACATTTTAAAAACTGATCTACGATGCGTCAAAATTTGTTTTTTTTTTTGCAGATCCTTCTACTTTACAGTCCATCTTCACCATCCAGCAATAGTCATCCATCATATTGACATTCCGCCTCCTCTGGTACCTCATCTCCATGTCTTTAATGTCCTGGTGAAATCTCTCACCCTGTTCTTCACTAACACATCCTAGATTTTCAGGGAAGTAGTCGAATGGGAGTGTAAAAAATTTACCTTGACACTCATGTTGCAACCCAGAAGTTTGCCAACATATTTTCAACTATATTCTTGTGGTCTGGATCCTTGTTGTTCTTTAAGACCTTTTGAACAACAGACCTGAAGCTAATCCATGCCTGTTTTTCTCATTTATTCATAGTTACCTCAAAAACATCAGTCTGCGAATTTGAGGTCCAACAAATACTTTACTTTAGCTTCTCTTGGATGGGATTTTATAATGAAGCTAGCTGAAGCAAGAACCTTCCTGAGGTAAAGCTTTCATAAAATGTTTCATCCAACCTAGTTTGATGTGCAAGAATGGAAGGAGGACAGTTTGAGGTCTAACTGTGGTTTATGAACTATGGTCACCGAGTTTCACTCCAAAATAAGTACAATACACATTTTTTGTTTATAAATTCTGTAATATCTTGTCTGCTTGAGGACTACATAACTTCCACAATTAAAACAAAATAGGTTCGGGTTGTTCAAACACTTGCGTGAAGACATTTTACTCACTTTACAGCATAAGTTCGACACGATAACCTCAAAATAAACAGAGCTCACACTGATAAACACTGCTCAGTTGTGTTACCCAAATGCAGATCTTTTTATGTATCAATGTTAAACTTCAACTTCTCAGCCCACCTGCTTCATTTTTCTAGATCTTACTGCCTTGATCCTTGTCATTAACCACTCTGCCAACCTTTGTATCATTTGCAAACTTAGCCAATAAACTTGATATGCGTTCATGAATAATTTTAACAAATATTGTAAACAGTAAGGGGGTCCAGCCCTAAGCCATGAGGAACTCAACTGAGCGCATTAATCCAAGAAGAACAGCGTACATTAATGATCACTCTCTGTCTTCTCCCACTCAACCATCCATTTATACAAAGCAGTAGCTTGCCCTTAATGCTACACTGCTCCAGTTTGTACAGCAGTCTATTATATAGAACAGCATCAAAAGTGCATACATAGTTTTTGGGTAAAGCATTAAACCAAGTTTCTGTTCCTTTTGTACAATAATGATTTCAGTTAGAGAAACAAAGCAAGTGGTAATAAAATACAATAATTTTTCTAATCGGGTTTAATTCTCCTCTTGCTCTCTTCTTGCGATCTTCATGAGCGGAAGAAATATCGAGAACATAGATATACCATTATCAAAAGGCCCTGTGGGACACCATAGCACAATCGCATGATATCATCAATTACCCTACCAAAAGAGGCGCCCTCGTGAGTAGCACAGTTGGTAGGATCACCGTCCTCCTCCATGCCGGAGGGAAAAGACCTGAGTTAGAGTCCCGTCAATGACGTGAGGAATTTTTTTTCGGGTCTTCTTCACAATGTGGCTGTGTTTGGTCTCACGTGAGGATGGCATGGTTTTTACTCCCGGAAACTAGGGGTTTTCATTCAGCAAACAGAAAATCGACCTTAGAACACATGCAATTTAAAGGCAATATATCCGGAGCAATATGGCCTTAGCCGCTGATTCTCCTAAAACCCTACAACAACAACAACAACAACAACAACAACCAAAAGAGGGCCAATATTCTATCACAGAATATTCTACAAGAAGCTGGACTAGAGTAGCTTGAAATTCGCAGGGCGTTTTATGATTTAAAATTAATAGCTTAAATACCTCTTGTAGTGTAAATATTTTCTTGTAGATATTATAACTGTCTTGACTTCAATCAATGTCTCTTCAGTCGCATTTTTCAATGTTTTTTTATTGCATTTATAGTCCGGGGTGATACAGCGAACTTTCTGATCATTTATATTTTCCATGAATTCAATAAACGCATAAACGTATTTTAACAATCAGCAGAGAAAAATGGTTTTCTGTTCTGAAAAAGTTTACTGAGTAAAAAGACAAACTTCATGGAATTCATCCACGTGGCTCTTCAGTTCGCATAACTGGTCATTCGGTTAACCGGCGTTGTTGTAATACGGTTTTAGGAGCATCGGCAACTAGGGCCATATTGCTCCATAATGTCTGTAAATTGCTATGGTTCTGTGGTCGATTTTCTGTTTGCTGGATGAAAAACTCGAGTTTCGGGAAGAAAAAACCATGCTACACTCGTCTGAGATCGACTGACTCAGCCACGTTGTGAAAAAGGTCCATAACAATTCCTCAGATCATCAACGGGACTTGAACTCAAGTCTCTTCAACCCGATGTGGAGAAGACGGCGATTCTCCAGCGCGTTCTAAGTAAAAGAAATTCAATAGAAACCTGATAATTCCATCACTTTAATGAAATTAAAAGAATAGTTTTAGGTGCCTTTCGTAAATTTGTGGGCTTGCGTCACCCTTCTCAAATCATGGACCTGTTTAAAAGGGTGCATTGATTCGTATTGCATAATTTCAGGGTGCCATCAGCTGAAAAAGTTTCAGAAACTTAGTATAGAGGGTGTTATAGCAACGCATGGGTATAAACTCAACTGCAAAATGGCACTGCCACATAGAACTGAGCTTAGAGAATTCGAACGTGGGGAGTTATCTGAGCAGGACATTGTGAAACTTAGTGTTGGACAGCTATCAGAGGTTCTGAAATTCTCAGGGGCCACTAATACGGAACATCGTAAGGCAATGGAAGAAGCAAGAGGTGAATTACAAAGCAGCTGACCACATATTTTCACAGAGACACCGCAGAAAGGGCAAAGGTGTTGCCAAACAAAATCGCCACTACTGCTTATCTGCTGTATTGAAAGATATATTAAACATTGTGATTTTTAGCTATTTTTGTCAAGACCTGAAGTAGCCGAGTGGTCACTTGAGAGTGCAGGTATCACATGCTCTTTGAATAGCCTGTGGTTCGAGTCCGCACGACTGCTAAATACGACTAACGATTGTATTCGTGATTTTTTGTTAACACCTCTGACCTGGCTGGTGTTCGTGCCGGAGTATAAACAGAACTTATGGTGTCCGAATCCTTTGGATAATGTACTGTATGCACGACATGGTTGCGATTAAAATACGACTATGCCTCTGCACTTTGGTTCAAGGTCATGCTAATTTACATCTCGGGAAACGTGAAATCAGGGTACGACGCAAGGGGTTAATCTGGACGGCTAAAGTTCGGGTCCTGACA
Source organism: Mastigoproctus giganteus (assembly GCF_048544385.1). Lineage (NCBI taxonomy): Eukaryota > Metazoa > Arthropoda > Arachnida > Uropygi > Thelyphonidae > Mastigoproctus > Mastigoproctus giganteus. Next base: position 28,410,177 of record NC_143587.1, read on the forward strand.
CGCCTTAAAAATAAAAAAATATTTACGAGTAATGAAATAGGAAGTGTTGAATCAGAACACCACCATAAATTTGATTTCTTTCTTCCTTTTCGAGCAACTTAAGCTGCTGATTGCATTGTTTGGTTCAAGCAGAAATAAAATGATAGAAAAATAAAATAAATGTTTACTCCAAGCATTAGTACGATAGACGAAGTATATTTTATTTTACTTTCGAACATTTACGCGTAGGTTATAAAGTGGCGCCAAGTTTCTAAAATCTTTCGAGCATTTAACCCAATTTCCTAACATTAAGCAGACCACACTCAACATAGACGTCAGTCACAAATTCAGGTTATCAGCTTAGCGAGAGTATTCGGAACTTTTTCCTTATATGCTCAACTGGTATTTAAAACAATGCCTACAAAGAGCTGATTTGTTATCCACAAGCCCGGCCCACATCCAACATTGAACGTAAACCCAATTAGCGTTCTGAATTTTGCATTGGTTTCTAATTTTGGAAAGAGTTAAGGAAACCAACGCAACTTCAAGAATTTGAACAGAAACACAAACTACTCTGCTCATTTTAAAATAGTAGAGGGGACGCACGTATCCTCAAACTTCCATTATAGACTCCGCTGTCATTTTCAAGTACAAATTTTTGATAGTGTATTGCCAATAGTGTATTGTCAATAGAATAATAATGGACTCGCTGTATAACTCTTGCTTTTCATTCCGAGTATAGTTTGGAACAGTTTGTTTAGAACAAACTGTTCCTCATTGCAGTATTTAGTATGATCTTAAAAGCACGATCCTCAGCAAAATAATTAATGCTCAACTTCGGGTGGAACTTAGCGTGTTTCTAAAAATAATACATAACGGCTGGCCACTTTATTAGGATCATGAACAGTAGTCCTAATAAAGGACCTTTACAGGCTGCTAGAGAATTGAAATGGTGTGGGAAATGTTTTGTGGCGTACTCCTGTCCCCTGATCCTTATGGAAGGATCAGAGGACCTGGAGAGTATCCGAATATCGTTGTAAGTTAGATACATCAGCAATGTTTCATGTTTATAGCGATGTACATGAGTACATTTAAGACATTTAACAATCTAAATACCCATCGGACAAATTTGTGACACAGTGGTTTCAGGAAGACTTCAAAAATCTGCCTTGGCATGTCCAATCCTGGGATCCCAACCCCAATGAGCAACTATCTGCAAGATTAATTGGAAAGGCGGAGTTTCCAATTAAAGGCTATTATATAATCTGAAGCAAATTGGGACTACTGATAAGATTCTTAGTTGGATCAGATAAAAGATAGTCATAAATGAACATTCCTAAGTGGATCTGAGTAGCAGGTGGAGTCCATCAGGGATCAGTGTTGGGGCCATTTCTGTTCTCATCTTGCTTAATGACTGTGATGCAGCGCAGGGAAGTTGTCAAAGTTTGCTGATGATTTAAATGTAGAAAGGTGTTTAACAGCCAAAAATAGCCACTTTGCTTCAAAATGACCTAGATCGGTTGCGAAAATCCAAGTGGAAAGGCTGAGAGCTTGGTAAAGTTCAAAGCCGAACTGAATAGCCACTTTTTTAGCAATGGAAAAATGCCAGTGATTGAGATTTTTTTTTTCTTTTTATTCCTTTTGTTGACAGATGCAGAAAAACTCTGCTTCGTCTTGTTGGAGCAATGACTTGGGCCAATGGCCGCCCAACATGCTCTTACTTTATGGCCTAAATAAAGTGGCGAGATAAGTGTATGGTAGGTTGGAGGATATTTTCAATACCTACTGTTATTTATGCGGCATAAAATAATCAGAACTTCAGTAATAATTGATCTACAGTATCCCGTTAGGTCGAGAGGATTTTGTTTTATATATCACACCAAGGAGGCAAAGCCTGCTTTAAATCCAGACAGGGCATTCTCAACGTTTTCTGCTAAACAGGAATTTACAGATACGTGTTAGTATGTTAATATATAGCCTAAGAAAATAGTGAATGACTAATATCTTGGTTCAGACAATTTCCTCACGAGATTGGTTTATTTTAAAATTACTTCCTCTTAAGGTCAGCAATGTTAATTAGAAGGCGGATCGAGGAACGTTCTAAGCGAATGGAGGGAAAGAGGAAGAGGGAATTGCAACTTATGTAGAACATTCTTCGGTCTTGCATAGTTTAAATATGCTCACTTAAACGAAAAGAAAAGAAAATTAATGAAAATAAAAATAGATGATAGAACTAATAATATGATAAGGGCAGGTTTTACAGGAGGATGTGTTTTGGTAGTCCAAAGTCAGATAAAGCAAGGATTCAACCAAGCGCTGGAAAAATAACACATTCGATTGTTTTATATTAGCGTATATATACAGGGTGTCCCAAAAGGAATCTTCCAAACTTCAGTGGTCGGTTCCTTGAGTGATTTTAAAAGACTGGATCTCCCTCGTAGGGAAATACCGTCATTTAAAATTCACAGTCAGTTCATGATTCTGTCGCTAGTAACTGTAGCGCTGCCTGACTGTTCACGTGTCGTGGTCTAATTAGATCCAGTCTCCCGGTCTCGAAGAAACTTGATCATTTTGGGTTCCATCTGAAGGGAACGATAATCACAAAGTTCAAAATAACGTGAGCAATATAAAGCATTCCCGAAAAAAAAAAAAAAAAAATCGGCGAATATCTGCGTGCTTTGCAGTTTCTAAAACGACTGTTTGGAAGATGCTGAGTAAAGAGCGTTTACCATTTCCAATACAGCACCTTGAAGAGGTACTCGTATATTAAGAGCTCCTAGAGAGAGAATGTTTCTGTTGAGTGCTCGCTAATTCTGATGTGTACGTACACTTCATTCGCTGAAGAACCGACGTTTTATCGATATGGAATGAATAAGACTAGTAATGAGCATGTTAGGTCCGGTGACAATCCTCGTGCAATGGGTGAATCCAATTTCCATCAGTGGTTTTTGTAAATGTAAGATGCGAAGTTGTTGGGAACCGATTAATCGGATCATATGAGTTCAACGAGCATCAGAGCGGAGAAACATACCTTAATAATTATTTTTTGAAAAATGAGCTATCGGTCGATTTGGTGGCCACTCCTTTATTGACGAATCGGCGTATATACTTCCATCATGATGGAACATCACCGTATTTTTTTCAGACTGGTTATCAATTATGTGAACCGTCACTGTTCCAACTACTGGATTAGTCGAAGAGGACCTCATTCTTAGCCAGCTAGATCTCTCTCTCTCTCTCTCTCTCTCTCTCTCTCTCTCGACCCAACTTTAAACTATTTTGTCTTCTGACTTCTGCATTAGTGCTGGTGTCCCCCAAGATTCAGTTCTTTCCCCCCACTCTTTTCCTCTTGTATATTGATGACCTTCTTCCATGGACTGGAAATCCTATCCATAGTTTTGCCGATGATAGCACTTTGCATTCCACTTTCCATTTTGAGAAACCTTGTCCTGCTCAATCAGCTTCAACTTCTCGAAAATCTGCCTCCAATTCCTTAAATGCCGATCTTCAGGTAATTCTCCAGTGGGGCAAAGACAACTTAGTTGATTTCAACCCTTCTAAAACTCAGTCTTGTCTTATATCTGGCAAAAAGGATTCTTCTTCTCCTATGCTTATCTTCGATGACAATCAAATTTCTAAGCAAGATCATATATCTTTATTGGAGATTATCCTGACTTCCACTCTCTCTTTGAATAAGCACATTACAAATATTGCTTCCTCTGCATCTAAAAAACATGGTTTTCTCTTTCATTCTCAGCGTTACTTTTCTTCCAAACAGCTGCTGACTCTGTACAAATCTCAAATCCGCCCTACCATTGAATATTGTTCTCGCATTTTGGGTAGCGCCCCCGAAACTTCTCTCACCTTTCTAGACTTAATTCAGAAGAGGGAAGTTAGGTTAATTAATGACCAACACAAAGTTTCTGCACTCTATGTCTCATAGACGTTCAGTTTCTGCTGCATGGCTTTCCTAGAGATAGTTCCATGGGCACTGTTCTTCTGAATTGTCATCTGCAATTCTCTTCCCCCTCAAAATCTTTCAAATCCGTCCAAACAAGTGTCAACAATCTTTAATCTTCTCAAACTTCAACCCATGCTTGGTACTAAGTACTTTGGTTCTAATACCTTTCGTGTTTGGGGATTTTCAAAAAAAAGAAAACTGAATACGATTGCGTCTGCAGTTGTTCTTTTGTGTTTATGGGAAGACAAGAAATACATAGTTAAGCAACCTACGGTTAAGTTTCTTTCGCAATGATTGTTTCGTGTTGAGTATGCATACACGTATTTCATGTTGTGTATCTGTACAACCCATTCATCCGCTGAAAGTGCTGATCTCCTTATTTCTGAGTACTAGTGCAGTCTCGAACCAGCGACATGCTGAACCCCGGCATAAGAAGAAATTCTACTCTTTCAAGCGATGATGTCAACATCAACCAGTTCTAAAAGAATCACTCACTGCTGAGAAACACAGTAGCGCACTGACCCTTTTTCTCCTTTGACCAATAAATTAAGGAGTTCTTTCGCTCCCCATTCCCTGACGAATGGGCTTCGTTTCTTATTCTAACCACGTTTGCCATTTAATAGGACATGCAAAACGTGAGCTGAACTTCCTCCCTTTGACGATCCCATACTTAGTAGAAACTGTTGGGGGCTCACCCGTTACTCAAAAGATTTGTTTTTCTTGATGGAATTTGACTGTTCTTCGCCTGCAAATATTTTCCAGCGTGCGAATTGTATTGAAAAATTTGCACACGTTGCAGATCGAATTTCAAATGGAGAAAAGTTGATTTCCTGATTGCAAATACAGGATGTCTATAAATTATTCACCCGATTATGAAGCTTGATTAAAATTTTATTGTAATGGGTGTATAAAATGCTTTGCTGCACTTATCAAGGCAACTCAATGAGTTTTTTCTCGTACGGTTGTTAGTTTTGATCCCAGAAACCATTGCGATATTACAGCATTAAAATGGCGACAGTGCAGGAGTCAGCAATGTGCACGTTGTGGCTATGGGATATCAAATCTCCGGTGACTGTTTTCAATGGGAATTCCACAGCGATCCACTTAAGGAACAATCAATGGTTGAAACAGTTTCAAGAAACCAGAAGTGTGGTATATCAGAAAGGAGCAGGTAGGCCTAGTGTATCTGTAGATAGAGTTTCGGAAATTCAGGAGGTGTTTACCAGAGGTCCTACAAAATCTATCTGCCAGTCAAGCCTGTAACTGCAAATACCGCAAGCAAACATTGCACAGGATGGTTCGCAAAAGATTGGAACTTTATGCTTAGAAAGTGCAAATCGTGCAGGAAATTAGGCCTCACGAAAGACCACAACAAGACGAATTCGCAATTCACATTCTCAACCTTATAGACCTTATATCACAAATCATATAGGCGCCTCCGTAGCCAGGTGGGAAGGAGCAGCAGTGCGTAGCACACTCTTCTTGATTAGACCGGGGTTCGAGCCCGTCACCACCAAATACGGAGGATGCGGAAAGGTCAGGGAATGACCACCGCATATCTCGGAGCAATATGGCCTTAGTTGCTAATGCTCCTAAAAACCAAATAACAAACAAATCATATATTTGTGATTTTTGTTATTTGAAGTGCAAGACCGAGACAATTCGTGATAATTAGCTTCAAATTATGAGATAATCCAAAATCAAAATACACACAGAAACGAAACAAAAAAAAAAAAAAAAAAAAAACTGAATGATCAAATACAGTAGCATGAATTTTATTTATCATTTATTAATAACTTTTTAATTTTAAACAATACAGAAACATTAATTAATTAATTAATTAATTAAAAAATAGACTGCTTTTAGAAAACTTGATCTTTTTTGTAAATTAGATTCATGAAACAATTAGTACACTCTTTCAGCATTGTTTGGAGCCATTTTGATTTCAATAAAACAAACTTGCCCACTTAAGATAATCGCTTCGTGGTAATTATTTAAGAAAAGGAGGAGGCAGTTGGGCGTTTTAAAGTTCGGTGCGAACATAATTTATTCCTGCAGTGTTTTAAGGAGTAATGTAAGTCATTACGTAAAGTGAGCGATTAGTTAAGTTTATTACCTTAATTTTCTGGCTTTGGAATGACAATGAGTCTTGGTGTTGTAACGAGTCATTATAAAGAAGCTAAAAACCAACTGGCTCCAGGTCAAAGCTCCTCACAAATGTGTGCTTATTTATTATTTTTTTGTTAATACAGTGTATTCATTTTAAAAGTAAATCTAGTTTGTTTGTATTAACACTTTAGCTGCTGGCTTTTCTGAGCGCGGTTTCGATCCTGGATAGAAAACCTCAGAAATGGGTCTTGGAAAGGGCAGAAACATTTTTGGGCTTTCTTCACTATGGCGGAATTAATTAGTCCCCTGTGAAGGTTGCTTGGTAAAAATGTCTGGGTTTTCTTCTCTCAAATTGGAAGAAAAAGTTCTAGAGTAAGTTGGTTTTCCCTCCAACTGGATGAAAATCCGAATGCGCATATATGCGTTCAAGAAGCGCCGAACGTGTTAAGTACAACGCTACCGAGTAACTATAGTTAGTGTAATTGTGTGAAGGCTCTAGTGGAGGATGTTGCCTAATTGGAGGAAGTGGCAGTTTGGTATTTCAAAGTGCTCAGTTTGTTACAATCCGAGTTTGAAGTCGCATGCCCCATAGTTAAAATATTGTCAATGGAGTACAGATGAGTTCTCTGATGAGTCCTATTTTGGCCTATAAACAGATTCTAGAAGTTATTTCATCTGGAGACAACGAGGAATGCTGTACCATCCCTCCAACATCAGATAAAGGGACACTTACGGTGGAGGCGACGTTCTCGTGTGGGGTGGAATAATGATCTACGGCCGCACTCCTCTTCGTGTTTTTTATACGGATACCGTAACTGCGCAGAGGTACCGAGAACAGATCCTCAAATCCTATGTGCGATTTTTAGGGGTGCGGTTGGACCAGATTTTCTTTTTCATGCACGACAACGCTACTGCACATAGAGCTCAAGTGGTGGAGGAATATCTTGAAACTGATGATATCCAACGACTGCCGCGGCCAGCGCGATCACCAGACTTAAATCCAATTTTAACATGTGTGTGGGACGCCTTTGTGTGTCGCATTGCTAGCCGACAGCCAATTCCTTGGTCACTTGGTGAACTAAGATCTGCGCTGGAGGAAGAATGAGATTGTTGTCTCAGAATCTTATAGACACCCTTATGTCGAGCATGATTCACCGCTGTCAGGCCTGTTTAGCCGTTGGAGGGGATCATACGCTGTACTGATGTCATGTGACTATATTTTAGAGAATTTTGTAGCAACTTCTGTAATGTGTCTTCTGATACAACCCCTATAAATGACCCTTATACCTATCTGAAGTTTCTCGCTGTCTCCTCATTTTCTCCTTGTTATTCTATTGTACACTACCATACTTTGTCTCGCTTCATCGCAAGCTGCACGAATTACACCACATTTTCTATGTGTTCTGTTAATTTTGTAGAGCAGTGTAGTATAGATTGGGGTCAGGTGCTAGAGGTGACTAAAGAAACAGAAATTATACGATTATTGGGAAATGGGTCACGGAGTAACTGTCTCTAGAATAGCAATATCATAATCGTTATACTGAAGAAACTTCTTTGTATGAGGGCTAGGGACGAAGTAGTGGTGGATCATAATAGGAGCATCCGACACGGGACCACAATGACCTCTAGTTACTTCCACTGAATCCATAGCATCTATTTTCATCTTGGCTCGAAATTGGAGAGCAAGTCGATACCTTTCTGTAAACCAGATGTTGTTAGCTACTTCACCATGTAGATTTTGTAAGGGGGCTACAGCATTTTTGTATTATCACTTTGGGAACAGCTAACCATGGATTGTTGAATCGTCATGAAACCGTTCTGGTAGTTGCTAATTCACGTCGACACTTGTTTTATTTATTCTGTTCCGTGGTTGGCTGAAAAAACTCATGTTGAGAAGACCATTCCTTAAAAGATGGCTATTCTTTTAAATAAGAAGAACAACAAGCATCAAGAACAATCGTCTCTAACACCATTTTGAATTCAAAAATATATGTTTATGATGAATTCTGCATTTATAGCACGGTGTTTATTTTAAATTCAATATTTATTTATTTATTATAACAATTATCATCATTTTGTTTACGATTTTTATTGATTATTATATTTTATTTATTTTTAAATTCTATTTATATGGATTTTCATTATTATGATCTCTAATAATAGAATGTCGTAATATATCCTATATGATGACATTCTAAACGTTCAATGTTGAATGTGTTTTTTTTTATTTTTTATCAAATATATTTTGCGTATTTATTGGTCCGAATCCCCTATTTTCATTTTGATCTTAGTCTTGCCTACCACGATTCTTTCGAAACGTACTCGTGGTTGGCAAACTATTCCTGTCAACTTACCCTAAATATACTGTGTTGTTCATATTTCACAGTTACATTATTATATAATGATTTTTCCTAAAATAAAAATAAAAAGATTTTGAACAATAATATGTAACTTTGTTTTCTTAACTATAGTGAACAACTAGTTAAATTTTTAGTCAATAAATAGAAATATGCATTGAACACCTCTTTCTTGTTTTCTGTGTATAAAAGAGCTGTAAACAAAGTAAAATATTTCCATAATTTAATAAATTGATTTTGTGATGAACCATTAATATCATTCAGAACGAAGACAATTCCTACAACAATAATAAAATAATAAAATATATTCATTATAGGTTCATTTTTTATATTTATATCATATTCGTTATTATTATTAAAATATAAAAATAAAAGATAATAAAAATAATCTGAATTAAGAATGTTCCTTGTGAATTTTTTCTCTAGCACTCTTTTACTTGAAGTTATTCGTATTTTATGGGTTCTCGTTTAAAATTTTGTAAACAAATGTGTTGTAAACAAATCAATTTATTACGTGTTTTTTTATAAAAAATTTTAAATAAAAAATATTTCCCTGACAAATGGAATTTAACTCCACCATCTTTTCATACTTCGATTTCCCATTTATAATATCTGATCCAAAATGCATTCTGCCTAAAATAGATTAAGTTTTCTAGTTTATTAATATAAAAGAATCTTGCAACTGTAAAGTTAATTGGAAATAATGTTTGAAAAGTTAAAATATTTGAAAATTTAAAGTAAAAAGTTATTCTTCAAAAGTATACCACTTATTAAACATTTAAATGAAATGATTGACGATCATGATGCAATAATTACTAATAATAAATTTTGATTATTACCTCAATATCCAAATAGATCTTCTTTCTCAACTTCCGGGATAAAATGAATTAGAATAAATCAAAATTTACATTTAATTTTAAATCTCAGAGTAGAAGTAAATTATAACTAAGGAATCGTGGGTTAATTATAAGAATAATAATTTATCTATACTCGGAGATTTAAAATTAAATGTAAATTCTGATTTATTCTAATTCATTTTATCCCGGAAGTTGAAAAAGAAGATCTCATATTTGGATGTTGGGGTAACTCTCAAAGTTATTTTTACAGTTTATAAAAGGAGATAAATTGAGATTTCTATCTCTTAGATATTTTACAATAATGAATGGGATTGTTATGATACAGATTTTTTCATTATTCGATGATAAACAAACAAACCAACAAAAAAATAATAAAATAAATAAAAGTGTGTAATAGAAGTGGAAATCGTGGGTTAATTGTAAGAATTTACTTTTATAATTAATCAATACAAAAATTATGTAAAAATTCTTTTCTGACTCTAAATATACATTTGTTACAATCTTCCCCACGTGTGGGTCAGTTGTAACACTTATTGGGTTGACTGTAACAGGATGATCAATCGATGTTCCAATACTGAAGTGCCTATAAATCGTTTGATTTATAACCGCATATTTATATCTTGGTAATACGTTTTAAAAATATCACTTATTCAGTTACTTAGCCTTTTTTTCTGTTATTGTTGACATTTTGAATATAAATGTCATATCAACAGATCTATGAAACAGATCTATCAACGGATCTAGGAACATCCGGTTTCAGCATCAGTCTTGAGATGAGAATATGTATGCCGTTTGCAAAAGGAATCTAAGGTGTGTCTCTACATGGGTCTGTGTCAAAACAAATGCAAACAAAAAAATTCCGCCCCCTTACTACATGAAAGGGATCCAGTAATATTCATTTTGCTGCCCCTTAGAGCTGACATCTGGATGCATTTGCTTCAAGGCTTCCATGGTAACGTGGCAATGTCTATCAGACTTTTGTAGGAAGGTTTTTTTTTTTTTTGTTGCTTCTCAATACAAATACTAAAAGCTAATGGCAGATGTTGGACAAAGAGAATAGGCTATCATTAAAGCCAGAGGCGGTCTAACCACATGCTAATATATAAGAAGGCATGGATAAGTTTTTCAGTTCTTCTACGCTCACTTTTGTTGGTTTTAGACGCATCGAAACTTCGGCTTTTGACCTTAAAAAGCCGAAGTGAACTCGATTGAACAAATACTCTCTTCTCCTGAAGCAATTAAGGAAAGAAAGAGTCCCCTATATCGACAAAAAACCAGAAAAAAATAAACATTGATGGGTCAACATATCTGACAATGGCGTAATGAACTCTTGTCTCTTTCATTAACCGGGGGCACGTGCAAATTACCATCGCACCATGGCGTAAAAGGTGTTCACGCTAGCCTCATCCCAACAGGGATAGGCTTAGGTCTTTCTTTGACATGTCATACCTTAATAGACCTTGTATAAACTCATGCTATTTACATTATCAATTAGATAGCCTTTGTAATGTTGTCACGTGCTTTGAACTGCTGCCCCGACTTCGAAATGGCCTGAAGATCGAAGGGTTAATGGCTGTTACTTCACATTGGACAAACAAGGTCGAATTCTGAATGCAAAATGACCACGTGTTCTATGCATTTCTTTAGGTAATGACCTCCGGTCTATAGAGAACGCTTTTAAAATAGTTGGGACTGACAGATGTGTATTTTTTCATGCAGTTCATCTGAATACAGATTCGGTTTGATGGTAGATCAGTCAGAGCGGCTCTCTTTATCCAACAAGAAATCAGGTTTTGACTTTTAGTATTGCAATTACAATGAATTTAAATGCATTCTCGTGTCGACCTTAGTATAAAAACGAACGTTAAAAGTTAGCCATCCATCTTCGCCATCCAGTAGGTAGTACAAATGATGCGCGTCACTACCCTGCCAAGACAAAATACTAGAAAACGAGTCCGTCCGTCTCCTGTTGAATTTTGTTCCCGTGTCCGATTGAGATTTATGCAAATGTATGATCATGTGACTTAAAGAAAGGACACACTGCGATGGCTAGGAATTCATTAACAAAGGCACTCATACCGTGGATGGGTTCAGAAAGCTAGAACAAAATTGTTGATATTAGAATTGAATTTTTGGGATTGTAATTTTCAGAGATAAGACACAAGAAGGGATGTTATTCTAAAGAGCAGAAATTGAAGGGATAAATCAAGAAGAAGAAAAGTTGATACTGTCAGTTTAGAGCTAGCTGAATTATGAATTGAATGGAAGTTGACTTGCTGATGTGCGTGTTCTGACTAACTTTGAAGAAAGGTTGGTTCCGATGACAGCACCTCAGAAGAGTGCTTATGAAAACATCTGCAGAAACGGCATTCGGCATTCAGGGGATTTGTAAGAAGAATCTAGGGGTGTTTAAGGGAAATTTTTTGAGAATAATATTCCATAGTTTAGGGAGAGGTATTTTTTGTGACTCGCACAGAATTAGCCCACAAAAGCTAATTAACGCTTATTCCAAGTAAAAAAATCTGCTTGTCTAGAAAGCTGGATATTATTGAAGGTGAACATGAGGAAGCATTTCTCTCTCTCTCTCTCTTTGCGAATGATAAGAAAAAATTGGGTTTTGAATGATCGAAGATATTAAGATTCTCCCTTCCCCCATTAAGAACGACTGAGGTGGAATTGTCGGCAAATTCACCTCAGAAGGTGAAATTGATACTGAAAAGAAGCTAGCTGTCTGGAAGAGGTATGTAATGAGTATTGTAAGGAATAGTTCTTCAGTAATCTTAAACGACAGTTCTTCTATTATGCCTACAACGAATTCAGTGTTAAGTGAAACTTTCCCAGAATCAGCCACTTCCCCCTCAACCAAGTACCTGTAGTGGAGGGTACACGCGGGTATGATTAATAAAGACATTACACTCTCCACATACGTAACATTCACAGAGTATACCTTCTGCTAATTTTAAGACTGCAGCACTGCCAGGTACACTACCAACGCGTGGAAGAGACCCTACGGGAAAAGGCGTTCCCGTTCGGGTTCCCTTCCAGGTTTATTTTACGAAATTTCCATTTTTAAACGTTTCCGTTTCAACTCTGTACACTACCTCTAAAAAGTATACGGAAACTTTTGTTGTCATAGTCCACTGGACAATCAAGGAGAGGCAAATAGCTCAGACCAGTAAAGAAGGTACAACCACAAAAGTTAGTAATTCTCATCATGGGACGTAGAACTGAGCTAAATAAGTGCGAGTAGAATGTTATTGCAGGATGTCACATTGGTGGCTTGTCGATGCATCCAAGGAAGCTTACTCCACATGATCAGACGGTACTCGGAAGGATAATACTTCAATCTCGCCATACATTCCGGCAAAACATGAATCAGAAGTTTGAGGGCCAACAGGGATTGAAGTTTGTTCAGTTTCTGTGGGAGAGCGGCAACGCATAAGCCAATCATCACCAACCACAATCGGAAGGTTAAAACAGCAATCAGCAGTCTCTTCTTCCATGCTTTAATGAACGCCATGATTGGCACATGCAGTAGTGGATCCTTCTTGCTACATCCTATTCGTATTCGACGTCCGCGCGAGTATCACAGTGGTTATAAACACCCCCCCCCCCCACCACACTAGGTGGAAAAGGACCAGTTTCGATCCCGTCAATGGCATGAGAACTTTTATGGGCTTTTTCACTCCGTGGCAGAGTTGGTTTCAGGCGTGGATAACAAGCCTCCCCGAGAAACTTGGTTTTTTTTTTTTCCTGAAAAGCAGAGACATGAATATACAAAAGTAGTTGGAACGACTTTATTTAGCGAATGTATAATAAAGGATTTCATCCCTACAAAGATAATTTCACTGACATGGTCAGAGTAAACGTTAAGATCGGAAGGTTAAAAGCAGTAATTCAACCAAGGAAAGGTATAAAAGAGGAATATTTCTGGCCGTAGTTTCTTCCCTCTTCCTGAAAATGATTTTGAAAGTCTTTAACGGCACTTCGGTCCACTAGTATCATCACTGAGGGACAATAGAGGCATATATAATTGCTACAAGAATGAAGTAATTCCAAGCCGGATACTTCTCAGACACTGCTTAAATTCACATCGCGATGAATTCAAACTGTGACCACTCATGGTTTTCCTGATTAATCTTCAGATGTACTGTGTTTCTGTATATTTTAGCCATGATTAATGTAGACAAGACAGTGATTTCATATCGATTTTCTCTCTCTCATCTATCTCTGCGAGCTGCTTTCAACAATTTGTGTATTTTCCAAATGAAAACAAAAAAGCGATCTGCACCATATTTGAATGAATAGACTGTTACTGAATGGGAGAGCTGCTTGCTAGTACTATCTTATCGTGGAAATCAGTGTGCCAGTAAAAAATACTCGTTTTTAACATATCCATCCGCCTGCAGTGGTGTAGCGGTTAGACCACCCCATTTGACAGGTGTTAGCAGAGATACGTGTAGAGTGGCTGACAACATCTGTGGCTTGATGAGTATTTTTGGTATTACGGCAACACCCTTAATCAAGTGTCCCACAGCATCAAATCAGCGAGGGCTTCAGTGAAGGCAATAAACTACAGAGAGATAAACTAATGATGTCGTACATCTAGTTTCTTCTCTTTGAAACTTCGTTACGGTGGGTACAAAAAATTTCATAGCCGTTCTTTTATCAGAAGCGCTGTCGATGGTGCACATGTGCTGGGATCCAACGTTTGAGATAACTCATAAATTTTATGATCATTATTTTGGTAAAATTTTATACATATTTCTATTTCTTTTTATTTATTTAATTGGAAAACAAAACAGTCGCAACAAAATGATTATTCGTTTGATTCTCTGAGAGAATCACATGCACCTTTATAAAAGATTAGAAATATGAAAATGTATAATGTAATTCTGTTTCTACTACAATTAAAATTTCCTACAGAAATAACCAGTTATTGTGTACAGGCAGCGCCCCCTTACAACTTTTACATATGACAAAAATTAAACTGATAATTCCACTCAGTAAAATTAATTGTTTTATTCAATTAAATGTTAATTCCCTTCGGTAAGTCAAAGAGGTGAGAGGGCGCAACCAACTGTAATTCCAAAAATAATATTTTTTATAATTTTTTTCTCAATACAACCGTTAAAAAAGGGAGAACAGATGTGTACGAAGGTATAAAATCAATTATTTTCTTTTATCCTTGAAAGACGTTAAAATAAAATTCTGTTAATTTTATTTGACTTTGAACTTTCATGTTGTGTTATGGATTTTTGTATAAATTTAAAGAAGGGTTAGACTAACTTATTATTAGGTAGTAGTAGTAGTAGTAGTAGTAGTAGTGGCACGTGATGCAAGAAAGCAAGTGTAGGAGCTTATGCAGCATCAGCCAAAAAAAAAAAAAAAAAAAAAAACACACCATTCCCTCCAAATGCCTGTCCAGTTCCTCCTTAAATTTATTTAACCTATCAACTTCCACAACGACAGATGGAAGTTTGTTCCAGCAATTAACCACCCGCTGGCTAAAGGCAAATTTCTGCACATCTATTCTACATCTGTCCTTTCTTAATTTGAACTTATGTCCCCGTAGGTTCGTAAACTGAACAAGTGGGAGGATCCCATCAGAATTCAGCGTGCTCAACCCATTCAAGGCCTTATAGACCTCAATCAGATCACCGCGCAGGTGCCTAGTCTCCAGCCACTGCAATTTGCAGAACTTAAGCCTCTCTTGGTAAGAGGATCCCTTCATTCCCCTCACCAATCGTGTTGCTCTTCTCTGTACACGCTCAAGCAAATCTACATCCTTCCTAAAATGAGGCCTCCAGACCTGTACGCAGTACTCAAGGCGCGGCCTGACCATTGCCTTATACAGAGGGACAATCACCTCCTTTTCCCTGCTAGCAAAATTCCTATATATCATTGACAAAACCCCATGACCTGCCCTAGCAGCCTGTCTGCACTGCTCAGAAAACTTCATATCTGACTGCACAATTACTCCCAGGTCTTTTTCATTTTCTACCACTTTAAGTGTAGTACCACACAGTTGGTACGTTTCTCTGGGGTTACTTCTACCCATATGCAGTACTTTGCATTTGTCAAGGTTAAACTTCAGTTGCCACTTCTTAGCCCATCTGCCCAAATTATCTAGATCCTGTTGCAGTAGCACACTGCCATTACTGTCATTAACAACCCTGACAACCTTTGTGTCATCTGCAAACTTCGACATTAAGCCTGATATACCTTCATCAATATCATTGATAAATACACAAAACAACAGTGGACCCAACACCGAACCCTGTGGGACTCCACTAATAACATTAGTCCACGAAGAGCAGCACCCATTGATTACCACCCTCTGTCTTCTCCCACTTAACCATCCTTTTATCCATTGTAGCAACTTACCCTTAATACCATTCTGCTCCAATTTGTACAGTAGTCTTCCATGCGCAACAGTGTCAAAAGCTTTCCTGAAATCCAAGTATATGATATCAAAATTATTTTTTGCATCCAGTTCCTTTGTGACCACATCATAATAACCAATCAAATTTTTCAGACAAGACTTTCCCTTAACAAACCCATGCTGTGTCTGAATTATTGCTGCAGTCTTGTCTAGATGATCCTGCAATGCATCTTTAACCAGTGATTCCATTATTTTACCCGGAACAGAAGTTAAACTAACTGGTCTGTAATTACTCGTGTCACCCTTCGATCCACCTTTGTGAATTGGGGATACATTTGCACATCTCCAGTCAGTGGGAACCTCCCCTGAGTCCAAGGATGCTCTCATAATTATGGCTAAGGGTTTGCTTAGTTGCTTTGCCGCCTCCTTTAATATAACTGGATAGATCCCATCCACCCCAGGTGCCTTTCTTATGTTTAACTTCAACAATTTCTCCTCCACTTTGCTCTCAGTTATTACAAAATCATTAAGCACTCTGCTACAATTTGACAACCTTCTTCCATTTTCAAACTGTAATAATTCCTCACGTGTGAATGTAGATGCAAAATACTCATTTAGTTTGTTTGCTATCTGAGCAGGATCGTCAACAGTCGAACCATCGATGTCAAGTGGACCAATCATATTCATTCCCTTCCTTTTAGAGTTTATATAAGTAAAGAAATCCTTGCTGTTTTTCTTAGCATCTTTTGCCAAAGATTTCTCGTAATCCGCCTTCGCCTGCCGAACCTCCTTTGTGACCTGATTACAGACTAGCTTATATCTGCCACAGGCTTCTGCGTCGCCTGATAATTTATATGCATCCCATGCATTTTTCTTCTTTGTCACGAGTCTCATTAGTTCATTTGATAACCATTTAGGCCTAAACCTTTAACAATATTTCTTAATCGGTATGAAAAGTCTAGTAGCTTCCACGATTAATTCCTTGAATGCTTCCCACTTAGAATTTACTGTTGGTAACATCGTCAGTTGATCCCACTGTACAGAATTTAAAAACTGTCGGAGACCACTGTACTCCCCTTTACGGAAGCAAAAACCCTTTCCTTTACCCCTGACGGTAGTTACCTCTTTGAGTAAATCCCACTTCAGCACACTGTGATCACTGCCACCTAGTGGTTCCTTTATCTGCAAATTCTTAATACACGAATGATCACTGCTGATAACCAGATCAAGAATGTTACTTTCTCTGGTTGCCTCTCGAACATGCTGCTCCAGAAAACAATCATCCAATAAATCCACAAAAGTCTGACTAGTGTGTGAGTGACCAACCCACAAGTTCCAGTCAATATCTGGGAAGTTAAAATCCCCCATTATAAGACATTCTGATTTACTGCCCCACTCTATTTCTCTGTACAATTGTTCATTGTACTCTTTCAAGTCATTAGGCCTATAACACACTCCTACTCTTATTTTTCCTTTCGCAGTGCTTATCTCACACCAAACTGACTCAACAGAGCACTGTTCATCTATATTAACTGGGTGCACTTCCTTTGATTTTATGTTTTTCTTAATTAACAGCATAACACCCCCTCCCTTTCTGTCCTGTCTATCCTTTCTGTACACATTGTACTCCCCAAATTCCAGTTCTGCATTCCTTATATCTTTGTGACACCACGTCTCTGCTATCCCAACCATATCCGCCTTTGATGTCTTGACCAACACTTCAAATTCATCAAATTTATTTACTATACTTCTAGCATTGGTATACATGCAAGTATACATGCACCTATTCCTATTCCCAGCCACTCTAACACATCCCATATACCCAACTATTCCATGATGACTGCCATCCGTCCCTGAAACCCCCGACATCCCTCGCTCCAGGTCGCTTCGTATTCTAATAGAAGTTGTGCAAGAATCACCTTCACCTCTGCCTGCGGTTGCTGTTAAACTATTAGTCTTTGTATCCCCCCAAACTAGCAGTTTTCCGACCCACCTAACACTGCCTCGATAGCATCAGCAAATATTCTTGCACCCTTTCTATTTAAGTGTATCCCGTCCCTGTAGAAGCAATCTCTCCTGTTAACAAGTACAGTCCAGGCTGAAAAAAATTCTACCCCTTGAGCCTTGCACAATCTTTCCAGGGCCGAATTGATCGACAAGGCTCTCATCATGTACTCCCTCCTATCGTGTCTGGGCAGAATTGCAGACACTTTCAAATTCAACCCTATTTCACGGCTTTTTTTCAACAGTGACCTGTACTTGTTGAGTAATTCCGCCGGTCTCCTACTCTTAATATCATTAGTGCCAACGTGTACAACTATATCACCTTTTGTGCCCTTGAAAGATGATATCCGCTCTACAACGTCATCAACCTTTGCCCCTGGCAGACATACCCTGGTCCTGTTCCACCTATCCTTTTTGCAAAGCATGTTCCCCGTTTCCCTGACAATAGAGTCACCAACAACTACTAGTTCCTGTGGGACCAGCGCATTCTGCCTTAGGGGTTGCCGCTGTGTTGCGTGATGACCGAGTGCAAGCTCTGGCGTTGATGTGGGCAGCTGAGAGCCTGATGGGCCCTCAATTTAGATCTTTCGAGAGCATCCACCCTGTCCTTCAAACTCTCATATAGGCCCATAACAACGCTGAGTTGTCGCCTGATTTCCTTACACTCCTTACATCGCGCACACACAAAGACATCCCCCATGGCAATATCATGTTCCGTTCCAGAGAGTTCGGCAAACATTTCACAAGTTGCACATTTTTTTAGGCTGTGATGCGTTGGAGAACTGCCCCCCTCAGTTCTCCCACGAGTCACAGCACTCCTGCCACTTTGTGCCCGTTGCTTTGCTGCTCTAGTTTGGGGCATGGTAGTTTAAATTAATAAAATCAATAAATTAAATGTCAATAGTATTTGAATAGAAACTATTAAATAGAAACAGTGAAGCGTACTACTATATAATTATGCGTTAGAGCTACCTAGCTACCTCAATTAAAAAAATTTGAATTCCCTACCACTATACAAAAACAATGGCTACTAAAATCGAATGAAATAACGGTTTTACCTATCGTAAGTAAAATCCACAAAAACTCTTTATCTAAATTAAAATAAAAAAATAACCAGCGTTACTATAACTATATGACTACGTATTAAGTACAATATAAAATAACAATCATGTAAATAAAAGGCAAATACTTTTTGCCTTTTATGCACTCAAGTTATGTTTTTATTATTATTATTATTTATTTTAATTGATGTATATGCTTACTTCCATCATTTTGCAACTACTGATACTAATACTGGGGACGGTTATGAAGGGTTTATTTGAAAAGCCTGGCAACATGCTAATTTTCAACGTAATCCCCTTTGAAGTGAATACACTTTTGCCACTGATGCTGCAATATGTTGATTCCAGCTACAAAGAAAGTTTCCTCTTGGACCTTCAAGAATGCATCCACTACGGCAATGACGTCACTGTTGATGGAAAAATGGATGTCAGCTAAGTATTTTTGCAAATTGGGGAAAGGTGAAAGTCCGATGGTGCTAAATCTGATAGATATGGGGAATGGCTCAAGATTTCAAAGCAGCACTAATGCAGTGTAGTCATGGGCAATGACAGACTTGTGAGCGGGCAGGTTATCCTGGTAGAACAAGGCTCCTTTCCTGAGTTTTCTTTATCGTTTGTCTTCGAAGTTTTCACGCAAACTCCTTTCAATTTCTGCATAATATATCCCTGTGGCTGTCTGGCTTTTCTGAAGGTAATCTGCTATTAATACTCCATCAGCATCCCAAAAAAACTGATGACATTACCTTGCCAACAGAAGGAATCGACTTGAATTTCTTTGGAGGGGAAGAAGAAGAGTATATTTACATTGTTTGGACTACTCCTTTGTCTCTGGCTGAAAGCGACGGATCACGTCTCATCCGTGGTCACAAATCTTGCAAAGACATTTGGTGGATCTGCTTAAAAGTGTTGCAAATGTTTACTTGGCTTGACAACTCTTGTGCGTTTTTGATCTGCTGTCAACAACTTTGAGACCCATCGTGCTGATACCTTTTTCATAATGAGAACCTCTGCTATTATATGCTACACACGTTCAAATGAGATGTCCAAGACGGTAGCAGTGTACCGAACTGTCACTCGTCGATTGATCATCACCAGATTAAGCACGTTGGCAACAACTTCTGGAGTGAGTAATGGACGTTGCAGGTGTCGTCTTCTAGACTCTCCCTCCCACTTTAAAATTCTGCTGCCGATTTCTTAAGCATGGGACAGGAAGGGGCATCCTCCCAAGTGTTGTGACTATATCCTCATAAATTGCCTTTGGCGTTGGTTTTGTTTTTCCCAAATACTGGATGATTGCACGGTGACTGATTTTGTCCATCTTTCCTCATTCACACAACCTTCTTGACTTCAGGACCTGTGACCCTCGTGGGTAGCTGAGGTGCAATCGCCGTTCTCCTCACATCAGGTGGAAAAGACGTGAATTCGAAACCAGTCAATGACACGAATAATATTTATGGGTCTTTTTCACAACGTGGCTTAGTTAGTCGTTCTCAGGCGAGGGTAACATGGTTTTTTCTTCTTCCGGAAACAGGGGTTTTTCGTCCAGCAAACAAGACAATAGCCCACAGAATATATGCATAGAGAGATATAACGTTGCAATATGGTCTAAGTGATTGATGCGCCTAAAACACAACAACATCTTCCTCAAGTACTTCCTGTTCCCCAAAATCAAATCCATGTTGGCGGTTTAGAAGACATTGAAAGAAGTGTAGAAATATGACAAAGGTAGGTGAAACAATGCATTTAGAGATTGTTTCCCAACGTTAGGTGATTTTTAATTTTATTTATTATTATTTATTTTTTATTTCTATTTTTATTCATTTTTATTTTATTTATTATTATTTATTTTTTATTTCTATTTTTTATTCATTTATTTATTTTTATTTTATTTATTATTATTTATTTTTTATTTCTATATTTTATTCATTTATTTATTTTTATTTTATTTATTATTATTTATTTTTTATTTCTATTTTTTATTCATTTATTTATTTTTATTTTATTTATTATTATTTAATTCTATTTTTTATTCATTTTTATTTTATTTATTATTATTTAATTCTATTTTTTATTCATTTTTTATTTATTATTATTTAATTATATTTTTTTATTCATTTATTTATTTTATTTTTATTTATTTATTTTTATTTATTTATTTTTTTTTTTTTTTTTGCTGGCTCCCAGGCCTGGGCAACTTGATTGCTGGCGTGATTGGAGCGGGATTGCTGGCATCCACTGGTCTAGCACTTCTACCGGAAGGTGCGGGATTTTTGTGCAGCTAGCAGAGACAGATTAGTGGCCCCGTGCCTGGGGTCGGGTGCCGGGTAGTGGTTGCCAGAGTGTTGGCTGCTCCCTATCTATGTAGAAAGAAACAATAAAGAACAGTGACGACAGGTATATTTGGACATATGTCTAGGGGCCACCGGTGACCATAAATACATACATACATACGTTAGGTGATACATCGTAATGGAAGTTAAATCCTTATTGATTGGAGTGACGAACCTACTGTGTTAGAAATTGAAAATAGTGTATGTAGTTTGACTCTAGTGCTTCAGCTGTGCCATGCCATTGGATACTTACTATCAAACATTGAAACTTAGGATAGCTACAACAACAGAACCTCCCTCCTCCTGGTCTGTCGTAGAGTTCTCCTATCAAACTGATGGGAGTGCTAAAGAAATCTTCAATGTTGGAAGAATTACCCTTCAAGCTGAAGGATCTATCGAGGAAGCGCCTCGACATCTCCTAATCCTGGATAGGATTAGGAGTCACAGGATAGTAACTGGATAGGAATTGCTAATCCTAATTTAGGATAGGATTACACCACGACATGTAGCTTCTACAAAGGCTGAAAATTGCCTCCACCTCCTCTTTTTATTTTATTATTTTTTTTCTTTTATCTTTTCTCAATTTCTCTTAACTTCTTTTATTAAGGCGGGTCCCCTCTCTGACCCCCAGCTGCACTTCTTTCCTTCTCCACCCATCCCTAACTTTTCCAGCTATTCCCATTTTCCTTTTCTCATACTTTGTCTGTCCTGGAACCATGTTCCGGTATAGATTAGCATGAAGGTAGAAGATCCTGGCTGCTTCCACGTGGCGGGGATGGGGGGGGGGAACTCTGTGACCAGGTTTTGCCGCTTCCCACCTGCTAAGAGCCAGGTACCGGCCGACTACATAACAACAGAACGCATCATAACATTTACACATCCAAAACACCATATACAAATGGCCGGTTTTGGCGTGAGCTTCAATACGAGAAGTACAATAGCGGCTAATGGAGGAAACCCTGGGGTCCGCCACAAAAACACATGAATATAAAAAAAGAATATAAACAACTCTACAAGAGTTGTTGGGAATCACCAGAAAGTTCGGATCACATCTTGTTTCATTGCTGTATGATGATCTCAGACTTCCTCTTCGTGCACTTCTAATTTTCAACCAGGACAGGAGTCGTCTCTGCTTCAAAGATCGAAATCATATCTGATTCTTCAGGTTTTCGCTCAAGACGTATTTCTGCGAAGGCGTTCAGTGTCGACAGATCTCAACAGGATGCAGCACAATGGCTCTGCTGATGCATACCTGGTTCGATCTCCTTTAATAATTGTTCAATATGTAAACTCAAATCCTCAAGAACTGTAATTTTTCCTCTGGATTAGGCCCGCAGACAAAATTAAGTGCTTTTCTTTTCTTTTTTTTTCTTTCTTTCTTTTATGTATTTATTTATTATTATTTTATTTTTATTTTTTTTTAGCAGCCGCTACTTTCTTTCTTTTATTTTTTTTGATTTATTATTATTGTTATCTTTTATTTATTTATTATTATTTTTTTTAGTAGCACCACTACTTTCTTTCATTTATTTGTTTATTTATTTACTTGTTTACTTTATTTATTTATTTATTTATTTATTTTATATTTTTTTATTTATTATTTTTTTAACTTATTTTTATTATACATATTTTCTTTTATTTTCTTTTACTTCATTCATTATTTTATTTTTATTCGTTTTTTTTTTTCATATCCAGCACTATGGGTGGTCGTTTTTTTTTTTTTCCTCTCTGGAATGGGCCCCCAGACGATCCTGCCCTACCTTCTGGCAACACCAGGTGGGTCAGAGTCTCTTTTGAGATAGTACGTGCTTTACATGGACTGGCCCACCTTCCCGTGGTTAGCCAAGCGGCCAGAACAGAACAACAAAACACACACAAACCTACATCATTCACATTTCTGGCCCTTTTATAGCGTGGTACTATTCTTCCCAAAGATACGAGGCGGAGTTGAACTGACGTTCTAGGAGCCGCCCTTTACATATCACACATGTCCACAACAACTCTACAAACTGTCTCACAAGTGTAGAGTTGTTCAAGGCTTTGAAAAATATTAAAAGCTTTTTTTGTCATTCTAACATATTTTTTTCTTTAAATTTAAAATTCTTAGAATTTAATTGCCAAACAATACTCGGTAAATTGCAGAACTTGAAGGAATGCTGCAAAATGGGAAGGAGGAAAAAACGATCACCACCAAGGAAACAAGTTTGACCTAGCCCAGCGGTTATCACGAAAGTACAGTAATATGCGCGTTTGAGTAGACCATGGTCAAAATTCACATTACCTCAAAACACGGTCAATAATTTGTTAATATTCTTATTGACAAATTACGGATTATAAACTTCTCTAATCAACAGGATGTGGTCGTGCTGGAGTATAAAGAGAACGAAACGATGCTAGGAATGAAATATATCTGCCACAATAAGTTTACATCTGAACGAAACAGCGCAAATTTGACCTCAACAGTGAGCTCAAAATCCTGCTTGTAGTATCCCCTGAGCCGGACGTCTCTCGTACAAACTGTGATTAATAATTGTAGCAAAATTAGCCAAGCTGAAAAAGCATTCTTTAGTAGTACACGATTATCATTCTGGTAGATATCTTCATGATATTGAAATGATGACTGAACCACCTGCATCAGCGTCCTATTATCATAATAAACCCATCAGTTAGCCATTCTTTATATTTCTCTTTATTCAAGATAATGTCTCTTTCCCTATTTAGCCTAACTACTGGGAAAGGCATGACTACTAATTGCAGTCTCGCTTAGAAGTCTGCCGATCGTCCATTAATATGTTAGTCATGTTTTCGTATAGTTCAAAGTAAATACATCTTTGCACGCTTCTTGCAACACTGTCAACGAAAGTTGTATTCAAGTAGTAATTAAAACCATCAGACCGGTTGTTCAAATGTATATCAGTCTCTTTCATTGGTTTCTCTCACTCTCTTCTAGCTCTCTTTCACTCATCACTGGCCGAAGATTTTACTACTCGAGGCTGTGGCCTGAAACAGCTACAACCCCGAATAGTTAAACTTCTCTAATCTTCGGCCAAGATTTTATTACTATAAACTCTTTCGATCAGTACTGCTTTGTTTATAATTTTTTCAGTGATTTGTAGTTTATCCTTTAGGGAATGAATCAAATGTTTTGAGCTATAGACATGGGTGTGGTTATGTAAAGGACTGGCTACATTTCATCAACTGGCAGGTATCAATGTAATGGGAACAGACAGAAAATACGTGTAATTATACCTCTGCATAGGTTTATGTCTAATCGATTATAATTTGCTACCTGTTATCTTTCCTCTCATGTCCTCAAATCTAATATGATGCGTGACTTGAGAGCATTGTGTCTGATCTTCTGATCTTTGAGCATTATAGAAACACCAACAGCAGGAAACTTAAAGACTATAATAATAAAAAAAAGTAAAATACAACTTAGGAGGCTCAAAACCTGATCGTAATACACTACAGAAAATCTAGAGACCCAGTAATACCAAATGTGTTTACTAAACCAGAAATAAATTTTGAGCAATGATTCATAACGCACCAAGAACTCCACATAATTATCGTGATGAAAGATCAGTGCGTTCATAATTTAATTGCAAATTTAATAATATGATTTGGTGCGTGGAACTGCCTTACCCATCATTCCAGCGGATGCCGGTGTAATATGGTGCAATACATATATCAGTCCGTATCTGGCTGTAGACAGTCGTTATGCCTTTATCTGATCTCTGGCTGATATTTCGTTAGCGGTATGGTCGCCATACATGGTTTCGTCTACTTAGCAGTCTGGTCTCGCTGCTATTAGGAATAATCATTCATCAACTCAGTACTCCATTGAACATATTTTGGCGTGTTGGAGATTCCTTTCCTGGTAGTACTATGAACTAACACGTAATTAGCAAACTCTAATCCCCACACTGGCTCTCGGTGTCTCTCTCTCTCTTTCTTTCTACCTTAATTGTGTTCTCCAGTCACGACCGGAAAAATGGGTGAACGAAATTGATTTTGAGCGCCGGCTTTAAAGAATAATGTAGTCGAGCATATTTTTCTAGGACAATTTGGAACTATTTGATGATAATAATATTTTCTTTCTTCTTGTATTCCAGTAATTACAAATAAAGTTTGCAAAAATTCCTAATGGTTGTGAACCACTCGATTATTGCATCTAATTATTTTATAATCCATATTTCAAGACTTAAATTGATCGCAAATGCCTTTTGAAGTTTTCAGAAAAGAAATACATAATCAGATCAATCATACTTGTACAGCTGCTATTTTATTTCGATATTAATTATAATCTTTTTTAAATAATAACGTCTGAGGTTTTATAATCTTTATAATGAAGTAAAAATAGAAAATAGTTTTATCACTAATTAAACATTAATTTCGCATTCATTGTCCGCTAAGTTACACTTCAATAATTATGGGCTATTTTTATAGATATTAACGCCATCTATAATAAACAATTGTTATTTAACAACCGTTTATTGTAGATGGCGGTAGTGTATATGTAAATATCACATTGTAATTCTCAAGAAGATATTATAATGAACGGTATCGAGTGTTTGGTTGTTATTGAGCTTATATTTAGTGATACTTAAGAAGGTGTTAAAAATATAAAGATAAGTTAAAAAATATACTGATAGGACGTAGAATAACCTGTAGAATTTATTTTTTATTACAGGTCGCGTGACCTGTAATAAAAAATAAATAATAAATAAAGAAAGAAGAACGCATTGCTTTAAAGAAAAGTTGTTCACATACCTTTCATTAGTTTTTTCTTAGAATTTTACTATGATGGAACACTTTCCTTCCCACTAAAGCATTCTTAAGTTTCGAAAATATGTTTACCATGTTCCACTTTCACGCATTAGTGGTTGGAATATTATAAACTCTTTTAGTCCCTGGACCCGAAGGCCTTTAATGTTGACATCGAGTTAAAAAAATAATAATAACATACACAGACTAATATAACGCAAGTGGATGAAGCCCTGATTGGTTACCAAGATTATAGGTTTCGGTCAAAGTTTTCTGTTCTTCAGTCCAAAGCTATGACAGATAGTAGTAAGTAGGCCTAGCAATTAAGCTTGCGATCTAAGCTGTAATTTTCACTCTTCTTCCTTAAACTCAATGATATCCCGCAGCAAAGCGATACTGCAATATTAAAGAAGAGATGGAAAATTATTTTATTTCCTGTTCGAAATTAGCACCCATTACTGGTGCTTGATAATTATTTGAGAATTTACTACCAGTCGTAAAGTACAGATGACAGCAGTAAATTAGGTGTTCGTGTATGCCCACGCTCTTTATTCATTCTCCCAGTCCTTTTTTTTTTGTTATGCAGGACACTGTTAAATAAAATGTCTTAGGCAATTGAGCATCCTTACGTTACGAAAACTACTTGAACATTGAATTTTTATCATTAAAATGATGGAACATGCTTTGAGATATTCACAGTTTGCAGTTAGGTAAATTTATATTTATCATTCATAGAGAATATAATTAGTGGACTGTGAAATTATTGTTCAAAGTTAGGTAAATAAACTATTATAAATATGCGGTTATAAAATTATGGTTCAGTAAACTTCTGTAGTGCTAAAATTTCCATTAAAAAAGCGGTAGTGTAAAATCTTTCGCTGTAGATTGAAATGGGTTTCTCATCCATTTTATAACCTATTAAAAATCGTAAAAACTGTAATACAGAGGGAGACGGGGAATGTAAAAATTGCCTACGCAATTTTTCCGTTCAAGAACTGTTTAGAAAATTATCAAAGGTTTTGAAAAAGTCCTCAGTTACATGGCACATTCAATAAAGATTTATTTATACAGAGGAAGGACCTCGTTATTAATTACCCCTGAATAATAGCGAGTAGATCCTGCTTTAGCCCTTAGAACAGCCTGGATGTCATGGCATAAATGCAACGTATCGAAAGCGTGACACATAAATGGGGTCCATATTGACTCAGTTGCTTTTCACAGTTGTTGCAAATTGGATGGTTGCTGATCATTACTACAAAGAGTCTGTCCAATCTTATTTCACAGGTGCTCAACTGGAATCAGATCTGGTGACTGGAGGGGGTCATTACTGGGTAGGCTAAATCACTTCATGTTCCTGGAACCAGTTGTGTGCAAATCTAGTCCTGTGATGGCACAGTATGTTACTGGAAGAACCGATCCGCAGACGGATACATGCAGCCATGAAGGGATGCGCCTGGTTGGAAACAATTTCCCGATGACCTGTGGCATAGAAATATTGCTGTACCGATATCGAGGGCCCAGTGTGCATTATGAAAAAAAAAAAAAAAATCCTCACACCACTACATATAATCGTACCGTCTAGTTTTTTGACGACCAATCCGTGACAAGGTACGAGGAGGCCATCGTAGCCAAGTGGTCAACGCCAGGGTGTATAAGTATACGTGCTTTGAGTGACTGGGGTTCAAGCCAGTGACTGCTAAATACGGTGCTGTTACTTGTATTCTGTTAATCTTGTGAAATCCACTGACCGTTTGGTCATCCCAGAGTATAAACATAAAATTTATTTATTATTTATTTACATCACCACCACTAGCTCTCATTGTGGTGGTAATGTTTGACGCGTGCTGTTTTCGCCACATGATGGTTCTCCTATAAGAGTGAAACCAGAATTCGTCAGACCAGGCAACGTTTTTCCAATCCTTAACTGTTCGGTGTTCCTGAATCCACTATAATTGTATCTTCTGGGTTTTTTATTGACAATCGTTTGAAGCAAGTATTATGTCGGACTTACAGATTGAACAGCGATATGCGATTCGTTATTGGGTCAGACGGGACTTA
Organism: Mastigoproctus giganteus; assembly: GCF_048544385.1. Lineage (NCBI taxonomy): Eukaryota > Metazoa > Arthropoda > Arachnida > Uropygi > Thelyphonidae > Mastigoproctus > Mastigoproctus giganteus. The sequence continues at coordinate 28,438,042 of NC_143587.1, forward strand.
AATGCATCGGAAACACTTAAAGATATGAATGAAGAGTATGGAAATGAGTGCCTCGGTAGGACGGTCATATTCCAGTGTGACCGAACTTTCAGTGAGAAGTGGTTTCTCTATCAAGGCAATGCCAGGCCCCATATGGCTAATATTGTGCAGGCAGTGATCACTGTCATAGGTGCGGATGTTCTGTCACATCCTCCTTATTCATTGGATTTAGCCCCGTGTGATTTCTTACTGTTTCCAGATATCTAGAAAGCACTGAAAGGCAAGCGTTTTGCGTCCGATAACGATGCTCGCAGAACTGAAGCACTTCGCAGACTTTCGAAAAATGGCTTTCAAGACGCATTTAATGTGTGGGTGCGAAGGTGGTGGAAGTTTGTAAAGTTCAACGGAGAGTATTTCGAGAAGGAGAAATCCACAGAAGATTCAGATGATGACAATTAAGATAATCTCTTGCATCAGTCCGCGAATTAAATGATCACCCCTCGTAATAATCTGTACGATCCGTTTAAAATGCATTCAACCTACCCACTCCACAACTCAAATGAAAGTTTGTTCCAACAAATAAATAAATAAGTTACTCTATAGCATAATGAAAATTTTTTATACAACTCCCGATTCCATCGTTTTCCAATTTAAATTTACGTTTTCTGCGTGTTTTCTGAGAAAGAGTGAAGATGCTGAAGCATGTCTTCAAGTTAAAACACCTCAAAAAGATCCCCCTACAGGGTCTAGTTGCAATTTTCAGAACCTTTTGTAGTAAAATTACTTTTATGTGCCCGTGATACGGAAAAAATAGTTTTTTTCATTTTTTTTAATACTCGTTATTCATTTTTTTAAAATTAAAATAACTATTGTTAAAATTTTCTTTAAATAACCATGCACTGGCATACATAAATAACATCTTTTTCGTAATCTCTTTGGCATAACGTCATCCCACTGTATAAATTTGATTTTTAATAAATATTTTATAAAACAAATTCGTATTTCTTAGGATAATTAAGAATATTAAAAAATAGATCTTTTAAAAAATGTTTTTATTATTAAATGTAGTCTTATTAAGACACTCTTTTCGTTTTTGAAATGTATTTATAGTTAAGAATAAGAAACTATTTTTAAATTATATTCTTCAGTTCCGCAGCTTTCCATTCAGTATGGAAGCAACTCGAGCAATGGGTGTCATTCCAAAACCGGAAGAAGACAGAAGAGATTTTAGTTCAAACTTTACTGACAAAGACATTTTTATTTAAAAATGGAGTTACTCTAACTGATTGCAATTCAATGTTTAAAAGTTAACAATAAAAAAAGTTGTGTTAAGTGAAACTTCTTTAAGCGAACATTTAACACTTGACCGAGGATCCCGTATTTAAGCTATCAACTTCCACAACAACAACAGATGGAAGTCTGTTCCAGCAATCAACTATCCGCTGGCTAAAGGCAAACTTCCACACATCAATTCTACAACTGTCTTTCCTCAATTTGAATCTATGCCGCCTCAGGTTCTTAATCTGAGCAAGAGGAAGTATCCCATCAGCATTGATGGGATTTGCCCCTGTTCAAACCATTCAAGGCCTTAGATACATCATTCAGATCACCTCGCAGGTGCGTAATCTCCAGATGCTGCAACTTGAAGTTGAGCCTTTCTTTGTAAGAGTACCCTTTTGTTCCTCTCAACAATCTTGTCGCCCTTCTCTCTACTCGTTCCAGCAGCTCTACATCCTTCTTGAAATGAGGCCTCCAGACCTGTATACAGTACTCAAGGTGTGGCCTGACCATTGCCTTATACAAGGGGATAATCACCTCCATATCCCTGATAGCAAAATTTCTGCATATCATTGACAAGACCCCATGACCTGCTTTGGCAGCCTGCCTGCACTGCTCAGAAAACTTCATATCTGACTGCACAATTACCCCCAGGTCTTTTTCATTCTTCACCTTCCAGAGTGTAGTGTCACACAGTTGGTACGTTTTGGGTTACTGCTACCCATGTGCAGTACTTTGCATTTGTCAAACTTCAGTTGCCACTTCTCAGCCCATCTGCCTAAATTTACTAGATCCTCTTGCAGTAGCATCTATCTTTCTGTCATTAACAACCCGGCCAACCTTCGTATCATCTGCAAACTTGGATATTAAGCCTGATATACTTTCATCGATATCACTAATAAATACACAAAACAGCAATGGGCCCAGCACCGAACCTTGAGGAACTCCACTAATAACATTAGTCCACGTAGAGCAGTGTCCATTGATTACCACTCTCTGTCTTCTCCCCCTCAACCACCCCTTTATCCATAGCAGCAATTTGCTTGCAATGCCATACTGCTCCAATTTGTACAGTAGTCTTCCATGTGCACAGGTATCAAAAGCTTTATTGAAATCCAAATATATGATATCAAAATTATTTTTAGCATCCAGTTCCTTTGTGACCACATCGTAGTATAGAATCAAATTGGTCAGACAAGATTTCCCATGCTGTCTCTGAACTATAACTATACTCTTGTCTAGGTGATCCTGTATCACCTCTTTAACCAGTGACTCATTATTTTCTCTAGAAAAGAAGTTTAACTAACAGGTCTATAATTATTTGTGTCACCCCCTTTGTGAATCATTTGTGTCACCCCCTTTGTGAAACGGGGACACATTTCCACGTCTTCAGTCGATGGGGACCTCCCCCTGAATCCAAGGATGCTACCATAATTATGGCTAACGGTTTGCTTACTTCCCTTACTGCCTCCTTCAATATAACTGGATGGATTCTATCTGCCCCAGGTGCCTTTTTTATGTTTAACTTCGATAATTTGTCCTCCACTTTGCTCTCAGTTATTGCAAAATCACTTAGATCCCTGTTAGAGTTTGATAACGTCTGGCACTCCCCTCATTGAATAACTCCTCATGTGTGAATGTAGATGCAAAATACTCATTCAGTTTATCAGCCACCTGAGCATGATTATCAATAGTCAACCCGTCTATGTTAAGTGGACTAATCTGATTCATCCCCTTCCTTCTAGAGTTTACATAAGTAAAGAACTCCTTGCTGTTTTTCTTTGCATCCTTTGCCAAAGAAGTCTCGTAATCTGTCTTCGCCTGCCTAACCTCCTTTGTGACTTGATTACAGACTAGTTTATACCTGTCATAGGCTTCTGTGTCACCTGATACTTTATATGCATCCCATGCATTTTTCTTCACTGCTATGAGTCTCATTAATTCATCTGACATCCATTTAAGCCTAAACCTTGAAGATTATTTCTTAGTTGGAATGAAAAGCCTAGTAGCTTCCAAGATTAAGTCCCTAAAAGCTTCCCATTTAGAATTTACCATTGGTAACATCATCAGTTGATCTCACTGCACAGAATTTAAAAACTGTCTGAGACCCCTTTACGAAAGCAAATGCCCTTCCCTTTAGCCTTGATGGTAGTTACATCTTTAAGTAAATCCCACATCAGTACACTGTGATCACTGTAAACCAGTGGTTGCTTTATCTGCAAATTCTTAATGCATGAATAATCGCTGCTGATTATCAGATCAAGAGTATCATCTCTCCGGGTGAGTGATGCTTCTGGGTAGTGAAGTGGCCACAACACAACAACAGAACACACAAACATCACTACTCACATATCTGGCCCTTTTACGGTGGTACTGTTCTTCACAGAGTTAAGAAGCGGAGTTGAACTGACGTTCTAGAAGCAGCCCTTACAAAAACACATGTCCATATGTATAAGACGATGGTGATACCATATTTATATTTGCATCAGTTACGTCATCTATGTACCGGTACCTGCCAAGTACCTGCCAAGGGTTTGTCCACTAGCGAGAGGGGTGACAGTTTCGCTTTGTCCAGGAATCATGTATCTCATGAATTCTGTCTTTTCAGTGTACATAATTATAAAAATACTATTATATATATATAGCCGCGTGTTACTGACGATCGTTTGAAGCACGTATCGTGTCGGACATACAGATTGAACAGCGATATGCGATTCTACTTATCGATGCATTTAAGTCCCGTCTGACACAATAGTGTCAGACTGGACTTAAATGCATCACAAACACTTAAAGATATGAATGAAGCGTATGGAAATGAGTGCCTCGGTAGGACGGCCATATTCCAGTGTGAAATGGTTTCTCCATCAATATAATGCCAGACCCCATACGGCTAATATTGTGAAGACAGTGATCACTGCCATAGGTGCCGATGTTCTTTCACATCCTCCTTATTCACCGGACTAAGCCCAGTGTGATTTCTTCCTGTTTCCATGTCTGCAGAAAGCTCTGAAAGGCAAGCGTTTTGCGTCCGACAACGATGCTCGCAGGGCCACAACGGAAGCACTTCGCAGTCTTTCGAAAAATGGCTTTCAAGAAGCATTTAATGCGTGGGTACGACGGTGGGGAAAGTGTGCAGAGTTCAAGGGAGAGTATTTCTGGAAGGAGAAATCCACAGAAGATGACAATGAAGATAAGATCTTGCACCAGTTCGCGAATTCAATGATCACCTCTCGTAATAATCTGTACAATCCATTTAAAATGTATTCAACCTACCCACTCTACAAGATCAAATGAAAGTTTGTTCTATCAAAATAAATAAATAAATTACTCTATAGCAGAATGCAAATTTTTTCACAACACACCTGCTTTCATCGTTTTCCAATTTAAATTTACGTCCTCTGCGTGTTGTCTGAGAAAGAGTGAAGATGCTGAAGCATGTCTTCCAATTAAAACATTAAACACCTGAAAATGATCTCCCTCCAGGGTCCTAGTCTCAAAACACAGCAATGTTGTGATTAACTGATATTCTTCACATTCGGGTAAGGTCAGGTCTCAATGTCTTTTTTCAGATGAGATCTCATCTGAAGAAAGACATTGAGATGTTTGAAAGGTCCAAAGACGGGAAACTGGAATGCTGAGATCAGCAGAAGGACGACCATACGAGGAAAGACTTCGATTATGCGGGCTACAGAGTTTGGCAACTAGGCACTTCAGAGGTGACCTCCTTGAGGTTTATAAGGCTATGAGATGGATTAGTAAAATGAACGAAGGTGTAATTCTCACTGTTATAAAAAATTCCAAATTTGGGGGTCATAAATTGGAATTAGAGGGGTTGAAGTTTAGATTAAGTTGTAGGAAGTTTTCTTTTAGCCAGCGAGTCGTTGATAGCAGGAACAAGTTGCCCTCGCAGGTAGTTGAGGCTGATAGTTTGAATAAATTCAACGGTCAACTGGATAGTTACATGTGTGAGGAGGGAAGCGTATAATTTGTGTTTTATTATTTTTTTTAGGCTCCGTAGTCTAACGAAGGACCCTTATAATGTCACTCGGTTGTCTGTCCGTCCGTCTGTCCCAGAATTGTATCTTGTTATTGTTGTTGTTTTGGTTTTTAGGAGCATTAGCAACTAAGGCCATATTGCTCCGGGATATGCGGTGGTCATTCCCTGACCTTTCCGCATCCTCCATATTTGGTGGGGACGGGCTCGAACCCCGGTCTAATCAAGAAGCGTGTGCTACCCACTGCTGTTCCTTCCCACCTGGCTACGGAGGTGCCTGAGTCAAAAAGTAAAGTCGAATTTGTTGCGCAAACTCGACTAGACCTTTTTGTCCATCAATGGACCTTTTTGGAGAAACTGGATCTTTTTGTCCATCAATTTATATAATTAATTGCGTTCAGTTGAAGAGTGGTGGTTTCGAGACTGCATAGAAGAGATTATAAATTTAAACTATTGATCCATGACAGAATTTCACGTTTAAACACGCTGTCTCGAATTAAAATTATTTTATTCTATTTATTTATTTTTATCTTTATTTGTTTTCCGATTTTTTTGTAGTTTCATATCGATTACTTATTTTTATAATTTTTTATTTTATTTTATTTAATAATTAATTTATTTTATTTTCTCATATTTTGAAGCCCTAGTTGGTAGCACAGTGGATATAACACCGTCCTTCTCACAGCCGGTGGAAAAAGGCAGTGTTTGAAGCCCTTTAATGAATCGAGAAGTTTTTATGGACTTTTTCTAAACGTGGCTGAGTTAGTAGGTCTCAGCAGAGGGTAGCGTGTTTTTTTTCTTCTAGAATAAATTTTACTTTATATTCGGGGACAGCTGTCCCCGAATATAAAGAGCCAATTTATTTTTATTTCTTTATTCGGAATATTCAAGTAACCAGCATCTGTCCACATCTGTACCGATGATTCTTTAGTGACATTCTCATTAATAATGATGTAATGAGAGAAAGAGAAACTATAGCTTGAACAATTGGAGTAACAAAGGGTTAATGGATCTCTCAAGGTCTTGTTGTCATCGAGTTTTAGGCGCATCAGCAATCTTCGCTTGTGATTGTGGTCCATTTCCATCTTGATGACTACTCTCTACCGCAATAATTCACTCATACACTACGTTAATACTTCTAAATGTATGTTTTTTGCACCTTGGGAAGAGAAATCCAGCAGTTACAAGCTAGGAGGTGAGGGGTGGGGGGTGTTAAAGTCATCGAACAGGGACGAAAAATACTTTGGGGTTACGATTCACTGAGACATGAAACGCGCGGTGTTAAGCCAGGTGGGTACGTGGTGTTTAGCTGCCCCTTTTCATTTCCATAATTTTTATAATAATTAATAAAAATATTCTTAAAAATTTTAGAAAACGTTGGTTACAGGGGTTGACCAGTGCGAGCTCTTAAGTAGATGGCGCGCCTCCTCGCTGCAGTTATGGATAAAGTAGCAGCCTTTCAAGTGACCACCGCTTCTTCGTGGTACTTAAGTGGCCCGTTACCCAACAGAATCACATAACCCAACATTATTTATGTATACAGTCTCTAAATTGCGTGTGTTCTGAGGTCCTCCCCCACATCGGGTGGAAAAGACCTGAGTTCGAGTCCCATCGAAGACGACAGGAATTTTTATGGGACTTTTTCACAATATGGCCGAGTTAGTCGGTCTCAGGCGAGGACAGCACGGTTTTTTTGTCCAGCAAACAGAAAATCAACCTCAAAAGCAATTTATAGACAATATACACGGAGCAGTATATCCTTAGTCCCTGATGCTCCTAAAACCGTATTAAAACAACAACACTATCCCTCTTTTGCCTTTATTTCAAAACGTTTATAGCTGGAAGCAGATAACCTTGTTAACTTCAATGCTAATGAAACCTAATCCTGTGTTATTTCATACTAAAAACAACTATTTTTCCTTTCTGTTTTTTTAACCTACGCTTAGCCTTCTTTCTAAAACAAACAAGATCAGATTTCTCTTCCCGGAATGATTTTAATCTTTAATCTTTCTTCACAAGAACATACCACAACTACAGTTCCTTCTGATGTACAAAAACCAGATATTTTTATCCCACAACGGTATATTTCTTTTAACAACTAATCCATCTACAAACACCAAATGCTGTTCCCCCAAAATTCTTGTTCCCCAGTCCTCCACCCACCTATCAAATTAATAATAAGTTTCAGTAAATTCTTACGCACATTTTTCATGAATAAAAGACGCATCCTTACATCTAACATCAGGCGCACTTCATTCTTGATTTGGATATTGTTTGGACATTAACTTAAAAAAAAGGAAAATTTATAGGATGATATCTGTAAAAACAGCGTTTAATTTGACACCTGGATCCACTTAGCAGTGACATCATAAGCACTAAGACCGGTGGGATTCTTTCTGGGTACTCCATCACTCTTAGTCTACATAAGGAAAGTCGAATAACCATTACGAAGTCATTCTGAATCAACAGATATTACTAATAACGGCAAAATAATTATAGCTCATCAATCCCTTTTCGATGACACGTGCTGCCCTCTAGCGATAATCATAAGATGCCCCACCCGGGCACTCCAGCTCTCTATTTCTCTCCAAAGCTAATTAAAAGCGAGATTAAGAACTTAAAAAAGAGAAACAAAGGAAGAAATAAGTTAATAAGGAAAAGACCAAAGAAATACCGCATTATATTTACCAAAGAGAAGTTAATAACTCACTTGAAGCATGTCTTTTCCGCCTTTCAGGTCTGCTTTAATGTAGAAGCGCAGGGCGACTCTTTTTTTATTATTTTTTTAAATTAAGGGACACGCGATGAGTCATCCGGGTGAAATCATCCGAACCAAGTAGTCACGTGTCCCGATATATTTATTCTGGACTGGCAACGGGCCGAGCACGTTCTTGAGCAAAGGAGAATTAAGATGATTGATATCTGCTGTCGTGCAGCCAAATGAAAGCCACGCAGTTACGTTCCAGATTCGATTCTACTTCGGATGCAGTCGGGAAAGGCTCACGACCCCCCCTGTACGCGCAAAGGCGATAAGTTGGTAACGAGGGAAAAGGAGGGGGAGGGGAAGCAAAAGCGAGATCTTTATTTGAATGACAGATAGTGTCCCAGTATTCTAGGAGCCCCGTGGTGGTCAAACTAGTTGCTACAGTTGCGCCTTACTCGATGTCATGGACACTTCTTGAAGAACCCGTATGTACACTTGCTGGGAAGGAATGTTTCACCGAAAACCTACACAATAACCACGACTTACTTACTCTAGATATCTCTGTTTATTAGCCTGTTTGGCAAGCTTAGAAATGTCAAGATAAAGTGAAATGTTTTTATAGTCAAACAGGATTTTGTCTTTCGTTTTATCTTTCTTCTAAGAAAGATTCGCCGACAGTAGTTGACATTTTGTTCGTTGACATTTTGTAGCTGACTTTTCTTTGTTCAATTCTTAGAATACTGACACGCGTTATGGAGTTTAAAAACCGGAGGAGGAAAACATCCAATCAATCCTAGCCATCAGCCCTCAGTCTCCTCCCAGGTCACAGAAGGAATCCGCTGTTGAACACCCTTTGCTATATTCTCTGCAGGCATATGAGAACCCTGGAGTTATGCAGATTTATGAAATAACCTCGACCCGGCCCTAAACAGGGTGGAATTATTTGAAAACTGTAGCACAATAGAAGCTTTATTAACACTAATCAACACGCCTAAAATTAAGAGGGTGCGTGCACATTTTCTGACAACAATTAAGCAGGTATCAGCAAGAAAGGTGAGGTTCTGGAATAGCCCACTAATTTTTCACAGCGGCCACGAATCCTGAGATTCATTTCTTTTTGAAAACTGACACACATTTATGAAAGTTTTATCATTCGTGAGATAGTTGGTGTGTTTCTGGTTGTGGGGAAAGGAAATTCCGTCTCTTATAAGTGCACCCACTGAGAGAGGGCTAAAGTCCCCAAGAACGTTTTGTTTTATATTATATAATTGTACTGTCATGTTGACGATTATCAAATTTACCAATATGGAACATGTGGTGTATCTTATGCAAAGCAGCCCCCTGAACGCTAGGTCCACTCCGCCTACCAATATGGAATAACTGAGCCCTCCCCTTAAACGAAATTCCTGGGTTCACCTCTGATTTTCCTTCTTTCCTGAAAAATATTGGATTTATAGGTCTCGGCAAGTTTCTTGACACAAATCTTCGCGCAGCAAACACGTCACTTCGATTCTTCCTGTTACTTTAGGGGAAGATGTACAAGGGGATGTTGAAAAGTTTGTAACCTCTCATAGAAGGAATGCTGGAAAGTTGTGAAAACCCATTTATTTTTCAACAATCTCCCTTAAGTCAACAGGCTTTGTGGCACGATCTATTGGCACTGGTATGAAGAGATTGACTGATACTAGTTATTGACTGCATCTGTCACATAATTTCTGTCCTTTCAAGTCCTTTTTGAGATTTGGACACAGAAAATAGCCGGATGGACTCAAATCCAATGAGTAGGACGGATGCTGTTATAGCTTCGACCCACACTCGCGCAGTGTTACTTGAATAACAAACGCTGTATGCGTTAGTGCATTGCCTTGATGCAAGATGACTCCATTGGCCAATTTTCCACTCCTCTTGAGCTTCAACTCCTCACATAAATGTCTCACCCGGTTAGAATAATAACATCGTATTGATGGTGGCACCTCGCTCCAGGAAATCAACCATGATCACTCCTTCTGCATCGCAGAAGACGGATGCCATGACTTTCTCTACCGGCTTCTGCACTCGAAACATTTTAGAAGGGGGAAGGAAGAGGGATACTTTCACTATTTCTTTTGTTCCAGAGTTAAAGTGGTACACCAATGTTTCGTCTATAGTAACATACCATCCCCATAAACTCTCCTAGGGTAGTTCATGTGGTTCTGTCAATGATATGCAGGAACTTTGGCAGAAGGTACAAGGAGGTGGTGTGAGGCAATGATTAAGCTACATCTTGAGTACTGCATACAGGACTGGAAGCCACGTTTTAGGAAGGACGTGGATGTCTTGGAACGGGTGTAACGAAGAGCAATCAGATTAGTCAAGAACCTAAAGGGATACTCTTACCACAAAAGACACTTGCGAGGAGACTTGATTATGTTTAAGGATTTAAATGGATTGAGTAAACTTAATGCTGACGGTACTCTTTTCTCTTTCTCAGAAGACGCACACGAAGGGAACGTAAACTCAAATGGAAAAAGGATGGCTGCAGGACAGATGTGCGAAAATTTCTTTTCAGTTATTTATTGTTGGAAGAAACTTCCATCTGGTGTTGTGAAAGTGGGTTGTTTGAATAAATTTTGCTGAATAAGCTTGCTTCCTTGCATTATTTGCCACTACTAATACCAATACTACTAATAATGGTATACTAAGTTAACTAACTACGTTTCGAAATTTTTGTTCAATTCTGTCTTCAGCATGAACTAATTAATTACCATTTTGCTAGAAAAATTCAGTTTATTCACCCCGATGGTGGGAGGAAGAAGGATCTTGGAACAAAAAAACTTAAGAATCACTGTTTCAGTAAAAAAAAAAAAATTATCTTCTCTCTCTCTCTGTTGTTATGGCAACAACACTTACTTCATTTTCATTATTTGCCAACTGCTATCCGACAATTTTTCCTCGTCATAACCTTCGCAGCAAACATTTCGTAAGCATTTGCCAACCTACCTCAATCGCTGCACAAAACGTAAGGTGTGAAGCCAATTTTCTATCGTCACGAGATATTAAACAAACACAGCCATGTTCCTAGAAACCAAGATGGACCAACCAGCAGTCTCCATGGTGACCAGACAAGGATGCAAATAGTAATTTCGGCTTAAGTCCTAACCCCCAAAATTGAGAACGAGTTATTGGCGCCAGAATGTTTTCTTTTTTTGTTGGGGGGGAGGTGAAAATGTGTACAAACCAGCCCTAACCAACCTGGTGGCAGGTTATAATTTTCTAGATTGTCCCAAATGTATAAGAAGTACGAATGGCTAATTAAACAGTACACACGCGCGTACAAATAGAACAAATGTCACAATTCGCATGTTATGAGGGGAGGGGAGGGGAGGGGAGGGGGCAGTGTGTGTGTGTATACATGGCGCCCAGACTAGGATAAGAACAAGAAATGGAGGTCATTCGAATTACATCATCGGAGCACGTAATGGCCAGCTATGAACACACAGATGACTAATGAAACTCGTCCCGAGAACAGCCACTGCAAGTTAAATTATGATGACTTCACTTGCCCCGAAAATGGAACTTCTAATGATATTTTAATATATTCCGAAAGGTTAAAAAAAGAAAAAGTGGGCGACCTGATTACACAGAGCACATATGGCGCTTGATTATTATTAATGATATGATCTATTGAAAGCCAACTGCGACTCAGGAGTGTGTATTTATATTTATGACAAGCGTAAACACCATTACTTCCCAATATACTACATAATAAAGAGCCATTGAATATCTCAAGCTGGTTGTTGATCTACATTTTCTTCAATCTGTTTAAAAAAAGATTCGTTAACAAGTTAGGGGGCCATCCAAAAATTGCCAAATCAATTTTTAACAACCGTTCTCTGTTAAAACTTTGACTTACCATCACCATTATTAGCAATGATGCAAGAAAGAAAGCTTACAGAACAGCAGCCAAAGAAAAAACATTCATTTCACCTATCCATCCCGTTCAACAGTTTGTCTACTTCTTCTTTAAATTTATTCAAACTACCCTTCTAGAACAAAGGCTACCCTTGAACAGCAACGAATGGATGCTTGTTCCAGCAATCACCCGTTGGCTGAAGACAAACTACCGCATGTCTATCCTGCTACCATCCTTCCTCAATTTGAATTTATTCCGCCTCACGTGTGTAGCCTCAGCAAGATGAAGAATGCCATTAGCATTGAGCTTGCTCAATCCATTCAAAGTTTAAAACACCTCAATCAGATCACCCTACATGTGCCTAGATTCGAGACACTGTAATTTGCAGCAAGAGCACCCCTTTGTTTCTCTCACCAATCTCGTCGCCCTTCTCTGTACCGTTCCAGCAGATCATTCCCGAAATAAGGCCTCCAGACCTGTATGCAGCACCCAAGATGTGGCCTGACTATTGCCTTATACAATAGGATAATCACTTCCTTATCCCTGCCAACAAAATTCCTGTATATCATTCATAAAACTCCATGGGCTGTCCTGGAAGCCTGTCTGAACCCTGTGGGATTCCACTAATAACATTATCATAATTTCAGTGTATAAGGCAAATGTAAGAGCACATTTGGAATACTGTGTTCAATTATGGAGACCTCATCAAAAAAGACATTGAGCTTCTTGAAAGGATCCAAACACGGACAACTGCAATGGTGAGATCGGCAGAAAAAAACCTACTGACTCTGTACAAATCCAAAACCCGCCCTACCATGGAAACATTTTTTCGGCATCCAGGAAAGTTCCCAACTTCTCTCAAACTCTCAGGCGCTGTTCAAAAGAGGGCAATCAGAGGTTCCATTCCATGTGCTGTTCTTCCGAATTTTCATCTGTAAATTCTCCACTCTGAAACCAGTCGGAATACGACCCTCATCTAGTGAACATTGAAGATACTCGAGAAATATCTTCTGTCTTTTCGACCTTAGAGTATCATGTATGGGTTGAGGGGTGGGAAGAGAATCCTCTGTTATTTTAATTCATATTTGTGGGACAATAAAAATTCATTAATATCTCTCTCCCTCTAACACATTCGTTTATTCTTAGATCAGTAACCAACGATAATGTTGGTTATTGACCATAGAGTTAGATAGATGTCCATATCTAACTCTGTAACTTAGACCTAATCTGTATTAGAACTCCAATCAATAAAACACTTCGATACAGCCATCAAAGGGGTTGGTAATGGTCACAGATCTCTCCAAAGTGGGAACATTTCTCAAACTTAAATGACCTGTGGGTAGGCACAAGTTTTTCAGACTTGTCAGGCTGGTTGCTGGCGTGGTGCACAAAATATATGCCATCTATCGGTCTTGTGGAAACCATAATTCACCCACCTGTCACCGGGCACAATAACGGCTCCACGCCTGTCCCCAATCAGAGAACGAAGAAATATTAACCTGTCCGCCTCCTTCTTACAGGCAACAGATAACGCATTACAGAACACAAGATGAAGAAACTGATTCGGCGCCATTTTTCATACACCCCTGGACACGGTCTCCCGAAATTCATCACGTGCATTTTGATGAATGCATCCTTCGGTTGCACGACAACCACCAAGGAGTTGATAAAGAAATAAGAACAGAAAGATGGGGGTGGAATGTATATGAGGTCTGAAAATAAAGTGACTGGGTTAATTTTTATAAAAAAAAATAACTTTTATCGCTAATCTTTAGTTGGTATTCCACCTTCAACGTACTCCCCTTCTGACTTTAGAGATCCTCCAATGTCTCTTGAAGGTCAAAAAATTGCTGGAATAATTCTCTATAAGTACATTCAGCAGTACCACCATTTGCAGCGAATATCCTCAAAGTCAGATGGAAAGAGTTTTATATAGGGCATGTTCTGTTGGCATGGACTGAGTCCATTCCTCTGACTCCAATGACTATCTTTCTATGGTATCAGACAAACATCACCCAACAGTGCTCAATTTTTTCGGGGTTTGAGACGGATCCTTTCATGAAAACAATGCAACCATCTCCACCGTGCAAAAATTGTATCTGAATGGATCGAGGAACATTCCCATGAATTCCAACATCAGTCGCCTAATTATCCTCATCTGAGTCCAATGAAAAGGTAAGGTCTGGGATCGTTGGAAATGGCAGCTCACGTCGCAGTTTTTTACCGACCACACCCACAGTAGCCAACTAATATCCTGGTGGAAGAAAAATAAAATCTGAAAGCTAGATTTCCTCAGGGACCTGATGTAATCCAGGCGACCACATGTACGGACTGTAACAAACTGTGGCCTTACTAGATATTGAATAAAGGTCTCTAATATTTTGGCCAGTGAGTGCGCATTTATTTACAATGGTTTCAAAGTTATATTGAAGAGGAATCCAAGTACTATTTGCCATCAGTGTTTGCTCGAAGAAAAAGGTGGAGGAGTTGTTTAAAAGTGTGTTAAGGGATTGGGTGAGGCTGGAATAAACATGTTTTCTCGAAGTGAATGTCTGGGCGCAGAGAACGAAGACGAGATCGTATCTGTAAATCGCAACTCAGAGGGGAGTGGACTAAAACTCAAACCACTTTCTGGTTAACTTGACACAGTAAACACTATAATTGATTTTCTTTCTCTTTTTTTTTTTCGCTTTTAAATTCAGTTTCTAACGCAAAGCCGTCTTATCTTTTGCAGACACCAATGTGGCGTCATCTGGCGACTGCTGTTTACATCTCGGCAGGTAAACACGCAGCTAAATCACCGCCCAGGTGGCAGGTTAAGTGGCGACCTTTCACCTGTCACCTTTCAACACCTCCTAAATGGCTAATTTTGGAACCCGCTCAATGCCAGGTGCTTGGGTCAACTTCGACGGACTGATCACTCCCACGTCACTTCCTTTCGCAAACAAGACCGTAATTAGGGTGCTCGCAATGAAACAGAACGCTATGGGGTGGAGGGGAGAAAGAAAAGGAAAACTTCCTGGGCTCTGAACCAGCTGCTGATTACTAGCGTGGGAGATGCATGCACAGACTAAGAAAAAATATTCATTCGGTGTCATCTGTACTTTGTGAAGATTAATACCAACGCCTATATGGAGGCTCTTTCATCTTGCGTTCATTCCTTGCTAAATTCACAACAGGACCTCGATTATCCGAAGTCTGAAATTCGGATAATCGAATACAGTTTATTTTTGGACGTTATTTTTTTAAGTTTAATTCTTACTGAAACGCATAGAGAGTTGGGAAAATGTTTGTTTATCGGAGATACAGAATATCGATAGGTGTGTACGAAATAAATACACTGCCTTTACAGAATATTCGGACACCCATCCGAGATAATTAACAATGTCAGCCAAAAGTATGCAAAGAAACAACAAATATATTAGTAGCAGAATTATGCGCGTATCAGAATTTAAGGTGGTCTAATCGTCGGTTGTTACATCAACAGTTTGACACAACAGTCAAACCACAGTCTCGAGAGCAAAGAACACCAAGAAAATTGATGGATACGGATCAGTGAATTATGAATATGATTTATTTAACAATATATTGTCCTCGTGGGTGGCACAGGATTGCGGTCCTCCGCATACCGGGTGGAAAAGATCAGAGTTCAAGTCTCTTCGATGACGGGAGGAATGTTTATGGACCTTTTACCGTGGCTTTTTTTTCTCTCAGAAACTGGATCCAGCAAATCAGAAAATTGCACAATATACACGGAGCAATATGGCCTGAGTTGCTGATGTTCCTAAAACCCTACAACAACAACTTACCCATACATTGTCCTCGAAGACATCCCTCTGATATCGAAGCACCAAATATCAATGGGATTGCCCATAAGGAGATGTTCAAATTATGGTCGAGTTTCAGTTTGCAGAATGCTGGAACACCATTTATCGGTGGGGGCGATCCAGAAATGCAATTGGAAGGAAGAAACCTCATGGTGTTGGGGCTGGGTTTTTCATCTTCTATTGCGGTATTCCCTGACCCCTAAAGGCATTGAGAGGAATATGAAGTTCCACAATTAGGCCAGCCGTCCCAGAGTTCTGATATGAACCTTATAAAACACTTTTCGAAGAGAGGGGAGACACATCAGGGCGACAGACCAATATGGCACACTTTGACAGCTTGAACTGGTCGAAGGTCGTCTACGAAAGGTCAGGGCTGTCTTTAAAGTCAACAGCGAGTTGAATTACTTAAAAAAAAAAGTCCATTTTAAGTTAATTACAAATCGAAAACAACATTACACTTGTGGTTCATATTTTGGTAAGTACATGGGATTAGGATCAGAACCATGAATAAGACAGCTACAGGATAAGAATTCTTTTTAAATAATTTTACTACTTCTTTCTCTCTTTCATTTTGACTTTGATAATCTTTCAGTAATGTTGAAGAAAACGTGGCCACCCACGCATAAAAACCACCACTACCACTCAGCCAAGACTTAATGATGACCCGCCCTCACGATACAAAATTGACGCCAAATACATTAACATTGCTCACGCAAAAAGGGCGTTATGCGTCTCTACTCTGCGGACTGTATTACCCCCCCCCCTCCCTTATACAAAGGCAACCGAACTTTTTATTCATTCTAATGTTTGAACCACCACCTCTCTAATTTCAAGGGAGGTGCTCTCTTTCTCTGTCTACAATTAGGGGGTTCTTTCGTGCGCCGTTTGGAGTTAAAGAGTCTGACGTTGGTGGATAATTATTGTTATTTTATAGTCTAAATGACCCTTAGAAAGACTACACTGTGTACAAGACCAGAGGAACCAACTGGTTGTATCCGGCCCTCTTGAAATCTATTTTGAAGCATTGATACAAAAGAGCCAATCAGATTAGCAGAAACATGGAAAACCGAAGTCCTTTCGTACTTCAATCTTATAGTATACTTATACGAGATAAAAATTGGTGTATTAACAAAATTCAATAGATTTGGAAATATATTTTATTATATAGAAAATTATCATAGAAATAAGATTAAAATAACAACAAAATTATTAAGAATTTTAAAAAAAATTTTGTATAATTTGAGCACACGGGCGAAAAAATGAACTCGGGTGGTCTGTCATTTCCCTCCCCCCTTCGATTAAAATTCTGAATAATTAATAAATCATATTGTATCATAATCCTGAAGCTTGCAATAGCTAACTTTTTTTTTTATAAACACTAATAAATTTTATTTGTTTATTATTATTTTATTGCATTAATATAAAAGTTATACAAAATAAAATTTTAATTAAACTTATTTTATTAGTTTTTATTTATTTGTAATTAATATAATTAATTAAAGAATTATGTAATTAATTTAATTAATATTAATTGGATATTAATATCTCTAATATACTGTGACAGCAAAATTATTGTACTGAATTTTTTTTATATTTTTTTCTTGATACCCTTGCGCCATTAAAACCAAAAATCATCTTCTCAATACCCAATAAAAATTAAAGAAAAGATTAAACATATAAATTTTAAGGAAATTCATTTATTTTTTATGAAACATAGTGTTATGTGTAAAATATCAAGATAAAAAAATATTTTAAAATACATTTGTTTAAATTTATATATTTAAATTGCATAGTCAATAAATAATCATGTCATTTATAACATCAAAAGTTTATATTTGACGATATGAAAAGCCTTTAAAGCTTTTCAAGAGAATTTTGATGGCTTTGTTTAATCAGAATTTGAGTTCGCGTGTATTTTGAAAATATGAATAAAACAAAACAAAATGTAGTTTATCTTTGGATTCCTCTTTTATCAGAAATAAGAAAGTTAAAAACCAAGGGTTCCCAACCCTTTATACCTTCCAACCCCTTTCAGAAACATTTTTATGAGACGAGTACTGCTGATCCATGTTTGACTCAACTGGGTCCCATAGTTATTGCTTATTTTATGGTTGAGGATTTAAATGTCTCGATCCATCTTATCCCACCACGAGGAAGGCTGAAGAAGCGATTTTCATGAAAAGGGCAGGCGTACCTAATAAAGTGGGCCCTCAGTGTGTGTGTATGTATAATGAGCATCCTCCACCTGAACACGCTGCCTCTGTATTGTACTGCTTCAAATAAACAAACTAAAGTTTATATCAGAAAGGAAAAAAACTTAATTTTTTTTAAATGGCATCGAATTGCCTCGGTCTTGCACTACTTCATTCGGCACTTTTTCTTGGGAAATTATTTAAATCAATAAAATCTCTCGTGAATTTGTTCTCGAACC
Organism: Mastigoproctus giganteus; assembly: GCF_048544385.1. NCBI lineage: Eukaryota > Metazoa > Arthropoda > Arachnida > Uropygi > Thelyphonidae > Mastigoproctus > Mastigoproctus giganteus. The sequence continues at coordinate 28,456,147 of NC_143587.1, forward strand.
TTGTTTATAAGCGAGAATATTTATTGCTCGATCGATTCAAGTATCTAAAAACATTTATACCAAACGTAATCGAAACATAACAAAATACTGATACTTACCCAGATTGAATATCGAAAGGAAGCTCACAAAACGCAGATGACGTAAAAGAACTCCACTAACGCCGCATAACAAATTCCAGACGCTGTACTTTCACCAAATTACTCACTACACACACACACATAACACGAACTATAATTCTTAATTCAAATTCCATGCGATCGTTCTTTTGCAAAACACAAACTTCGTTTGGCAGTTCGAGAAATCCGATCACGAATAACTTAATTTGCAAACAGCAGACGATCTTTTTTGTCTTTTGACTTTTATCTGAACAATGGAAACGTTATTATCTTCTGCCCAGACAATTAAGTGAGCGTTTCGCTCTACAGCACAAAACATTCGCGTGCCAAACAATACAACAGACATAAAAAATGTACATTTCACTTCCTAAAAAAACTCCGCACGTAAGCAACAATTGGAAAAAATATATTGTTACTTAACTATAGCATCGTTTGGTGCTTATAACTCGTTTTTTCGGCTCTCCCGCATATTATTAGATTGTCAACTCCGTGCGGACTTAGAGGAAGTATGGATAGATGCTCTTCCTCGTGGAGACCAACTGTCGGCTGTTATCAGGTTACACGAACATTCCGAAACGCGCGGCACGACTGGCCTCTAACGCGTGCTCGGTTGGATAGTCTCCCTACTCGGTAATGGGTGCTACAAAAGGACCATGCTAAGCCTGAAACCAGCACGGTCAAGGACCAGACTGTAACCAATCAGTGTGAGGAAAGTTTTTGATGGAGAGAGAGAGAGAAGAACGTACTTAAACGTACACTACGCACCGTTCCTAACAGTTCTTTTCGGGTCGTAGATCAATCCTTTCAATTGCTACCTGTGACTGCTGTCTGAGCAGTTAATTAGCGATCTGTCTTTAGTCTTATGTAAGAAGCAGGAATTTCTCTTTCGTTTTATTTCTGACAACTGTTTTCCGTCTGTTAAAAGCATTTCTAATTGCTCGAAGTGTGTACTGAAAACGTAATGGCTGATTGCTAATAAGGCTGCAGTGCAGTCAGAGTTGTTAGGATAGTACAGACCAGAGCCGGTTGGGGTATTTCATTCACGGAGAATTTTTTTAAATCTCATCTCACCCATCGCTAGCTGGGAACGAGACTATTAAGGCTCAGTAGTATGCGCGTTTGAGTTGACAGTAGTTCGAGGCCATGTGACCGCTGAATACGATTAATGTAGGAATATTAATTATTAAAGTTCGAAACTGTTTTGACTAATATAATAGACTTTAATTTAAGCATATTTTGCCACAGGAGTAGACTCCAAATATCTGGATTTTATAATTTTCTGTGTCTAGTATCAAAAGGTTATTTCAAGGGCCCACAAAATGGGTCTCACAGAGCAGCCAGCCTGCCTGCCTTTTTGGCTACAGTAGGTCAAAAGCTATAAACAATTACCACCAATTTTGGATTGGGGGGATATTATTTGGTCTCGCTTTGGATTATTTCTTTCAACTTTACAAGAAGAATAACAAGATTGTGTTCAAGGGCTGAAAAATTTGGGTAAAGGGTGGTGGGAACCCCATTTCATCTCCCTGAGATCAGCTGACTACAGTTTCGATCGAAGAGGCCTTTCAGCAATGCTCCAACTGGGTAATATTAATATCTGGCAACCAAAACAAGAAATATTTTTTATCGAAAATTTATCCAAGACCCAAAAATATTTATTTACTAGTACCATCTAGCGGTAAATATTCGTACTATTGTAGGTAATGTTGGAATCTTTTGGCAGAACCACGTATGTTGTTAGATGGTGTTATTATTTGCAAAATTTTTCTATGTAGAGAAGAAGGACGCGTTCAAAATATCCCTTAATGAGGGAGGACGAGTTTGCTCAACAATCGAGTCGTTTTAAGGACTGAATTAGTGGCTCTCGGACTACGTGGTTTTTCATCCAGCAAATAAAGCAGCGTCAGAACCTAACAGTTTTCAGACGGGGAACGCTAATCGCCTCATGGGCTGGGTGGTCTTGGAAAATATTAACCAACGCAATCCAATGGATGCAGAAGGAAATCGTGTTTGTTCATAGATTATAGAAATTGCAGGTACCACCACCAAGATTCGCTGTTTTGGACAAAATTACGCTCCCACCAGCGTCCTGTTGAAAGCGATAATTCAAGCACGCGTCTAAAGACATCAAAAAACAAAATCATAAATCAGTGAAAAGCGCTCTTGTCGTGTTTAACCACACAAACGTAAAGTTTTCAAAATGCGACCACGTTGCCAGGCTTTGGTTCGGCACGTTCCCCATAATTCATATCGGTACGTGTCACCTTGTGTATGTGCACTAGAGCCAAACAAACACGTCTTCCCATTATGGGGTGGTCTACGGTAACTTTTACTCTTCGTGCGCATGCTCTAAACAACCTCGTTGCATCAAATCGTGCTGAAGCGATGGAAGTTAGACGGGAATCCTTTAATTGGAGTTAACGTCATTCAGAAGACCATTAGCATCTGTCATGGCACATTAAACTACCCTCAGGATCGAAATATGTAATTGCTTTATTAATAATTAGCGTACCCATTGCGGCCATTATGGTTTTTTTAATTATGAAACGTCTTTTTTTTTATTGGTAATTGCGATAATCACAGTGGCTCGATGGAACTTTCCTTTCTTCTAAAGATGCCCAATGGCCAGACCTGCCTCGCCAACAGGATATTTATAAAACTGGAAAAACCATTTTCCAGATAAAAGGGGTTGGCGAAGTGTTTCTCCAGCGGGAATCCTCGTGCCATTAAAGTTTGAGAAATATTTTTCGAGGTAAAGGAGAATCTGCCGATGGATTCAACGCAACATTTAACCTAAATTGTTAAATAATAAAAAAAATTCATTAATCACTTTTTGAAGTTTTTACTTCTTACCATTTTAACCCCTCCCCCCAACTCTCTAAAACCCCAACCCAGTAGGGCTTTAAAAACATTCAACATTCGTGATGCGAACAGGGTAGTTAGAGGTGATGGATGTCATTGTACACCAGAGATCTAAAGCTCTTCCGCGTTTCCCACGTTCTACTAAATCTTTTTTTCTTTCTTTCTTTTTTTTTTTTTTCTTCGTTAACGTCCCCTAAGGAATGAGAGACACAAGGTGGGCGTACACCGAGAAGGTCATTGCGATCCATCTTGATACGTATCGTTAACAGCGTCAGATAGGAAGTGCTGTGGAGGAAGTGTCGTGATGGATCTTCTTCGAGGGGTAGTCAGAGGGGCAACACATTCCATCGATCATTCTGGATAGAGCGAGGTTTCGAGAGAGGGGTCAGACGTATAGTAACGGGAGCTGTTGGCCTCGCGCGCGGCATCGTACATCCTGACAGACTCGCCATTTTGAATGAATTCTTGCGTAACAGCGAAACGTAATTTACCACCTTTTGCTACTCGCTTACGAAGATGTAGAATTTGACTTTTTCTCCACATTCTCCAATAAATGTAAGGCTGAAAGGCATAAAAATAATTTCGGATCAAAATTCAATCATTTCCCATTGCTTTCCTCTCAAAGTGGTCATCATTTTCACGATGATTTACGCCACACTGCCAAAAGTAACCGGACACCTGCGTGTTTAAAATAATCTTTTATTGTACTAACAAAAGTAATATTTAATGAAATACCACTATTGAGTGTCCACCGGTGTTTTCGTCGATGGACACTCAACCAACATTTGATAACAGGAAGGCAGCATTCTGGCTTTATTGTTCTGGTCCAAAATTAACGTTTTGGTTCTTTCCTATGGACTTCAATAGGATTAAGGTCAGAACTCTGGGCAGGCCAATGATCTTCAAGCGAAGTTTCTATTTGCCCTTTAGTGTGACACTGTGCATTATCATTGCCAATTACGATGGATTGTGCACCAAGTCGGTCTTGTGTATTGCGTTCTGTGATGTTTGGTTTGTATGCTGCAATTCTCGTAAAATCCCATGAGATGTCAGTTCCTGTGGCCTTCCTGACCACTGGTTGATAGGATATGATGAAGACCTAACAGGATCTGTTCTGAGGACACTTCAGTTTCAACCGTCTGCTCAAATGTTTCCTGGTATAGTTGTTGCATTGGCACAGACAGATCTGATTGCTGATGTGGCATCCTAGATGACTCGTAATCGCTGAGATCAATACAGCGATCCTTCTGCATTTCAGCTTACTTCTAGCAGGAATGCAGTGTCTTTCATAACTATTCCTCTCAAGTGGATGTAGTTGAACATCCACTTGAGAGGAATGACGCTTGAGAGGAACTGACGCTGTTCAACTGAGTTAACTCTGTTGAACAGCGTCAGTTCATTCCAGCTTTTGTACTTCAATGTCCATGAATCATTTTCAAAGAGCATCGCCGATATTTCACAAGGCCTTATCCTGTTAAAACAACATGGGTATGCACCAAAGAACTAGCACATCGTAGGGAGCTTGGAATTGTATAAAATGTTAATATAAGGGTCAGTGTTAACAGTTCTTGCCCAACCAAGAAGTTCCTGAAAAAAGGCATCGCATCATAACTGGTTCCTCCTGCAAACTTCGTTGTTGTCACGATGCATCCTTGCAAAAGAAATTCTCCAGCATCTTCCATCCTGGCATCTACCCATCAAGATTACCGTTTACACGTTCCTTTATACCTAAGTTTCTCGCTTTCTTCTCAATCCATCGTTATTCCATGGCACTCCACCATGCAAAATTTTGCCCCATTTCACCACAAGGGGCACGAGATACATCACGTTTTCGACGTGTTCTGTTAATTTTCTTAAGCAGTGTATTTCTTTCAAAGGACTGTTTTATTATGGATATTTTTAACGTCAAAAATTAAGTCGTTTTGATTGCTTGTTGAACCATGACAGACCGTAGTTGGGCAGGAGGGGGATTTATTCTAATGTACCCTCTTAACGCACAACGATCATTTCCCTGCGTGAACCATTTTACACCCCGTAGTAATTTATGACGTAATTATGATCTGGAGATTGCGTGATGTCTCTTCTATTGTTAGCCACATGCGTGCCAATTTAAACCAATCGCACTCCTTAAAAACAAAACCTTCCCTTTTAAATGATAATTGCTGCTCATTATCCGTTTTTCCTTCTAATAATGAGAGAAAGAAAGATAAAGATACGATGCGGTTGTCCACATAAAATCATTTCGTACAATTACAAACTAAAAGTCTGTTATTAACGTTGTAATAATATCCATTGAGGTGTGGAAGCGATGGAGGAAAAAAAAAGAGTAAAAAAGAAAAACAACCAAATTTGAAACACGGGGCCGATGCACCCAAGAGTCGGTCAATAGCGAGGGTTACCGGACTTGCTCAGAGATATCTTGTTGGCTCGCATATGGCAGGTTGCCCCCACCCAAACTCCCTCCCCTCACACCGAACACACTCTCTGAGGAATAGACAACTATGTCTTTCTCTCAAGTAGAACTGGCCCTATTAAACCACTCATTTATTCCAACTGCACCCTCGGGAGTTGGCAAAGGAAGCCGGGCCGGTCACATCTGAGCCTCGTATTGACGATGCACGGCACGGGAGGCTTGGTGGTGCAGGTTGTTGACCTGATGTTTTTTTATAACTCTACTCGGGATGGAGTTCGCTTATTAATTTTTTTTAGAGACCTACATTGTGTTTGGAGGAAAAGAAAATGGAAATAAATCATCGCACACCTCCCACTGTTCGGATTCTACTCTTCGATGTCTGAGAAAAATAAGGCAGCGATCCTAAAGTTGGTGGTGGTGTAGCTGCACCTTGTTGGTATGCCGAAAAAATCTTGGAGATTATAAAATTTTAATTTCTTTTTCCTCCAAATAATTCAGTGGAGCTTTGAAATATTATTATTAGTATTGGGTGGTACAAGTACAAGTACAAGCATGTACCATAAATGTGTGGTATGCGACATTAGAATTATCCTTTCACTGCACAGTGCCTGAGGTTTAGAGGTCATTGATGCTCCAAAAGAATCTCTAATCTCTTTTAAGAAGGGGTGAGATTGTGAGTTGCCTGAATACGCAAGGTCTTGATTATTCAGGCAACGCAACATCTCATCCTTCAGTGGAAAGATTAAACAAAATAGACGATAGATTCGAGGTCGTGTTTCTTCCATCAAACGTTACCGCACTTCTACAACTGATGGACCAGGGAATCATCGAAAACTTGAAGAGAATCTACAAGCAATAAATCTTGCATCGTAGTTTGTTGAAATGCTTGTTAAAAACTGTGATCTATCGCAGAAGAAACCGTAGATGAGCTGAATTGAACAGAAGGAGTTAAGCGACATATACTGAATGAGATTATTAACTTATTTCAGCTAATCCCTGGTTCGAAGATTGCGATGGAGACTAAGCATCTGCGAGGTGATCTGATTGAGGGTTTGGTTTGAACAGGCTCAATGCTTCTTCTTGTCCAGATTACGCACTTCAGAGGGCATAAATTGAAATTGAGAAAAACAGTTGGAAATTTGCCTTTAGCTACCAGGTGGTTGGAACAAACTTCCATCTGTCGGTGTAGAAGTTCCAGCAGCTCTACATGACGAAATAGACAAACTTTTGAAGGGAATAGATTGGTGAATGGGAGGTTCTTTTCTTTTTTTTTTTGGCTGATGCTCTATAAGCATGATTTCTGGTATCATATGCCACTATTAGGACGTTACAATTTTTTAATTTTTCAAAGCTCATTTTAAGATGTGCAATGGTGGATGATGACGTCAGTGACTTGATTTTAATGGGAGCCACTTTTCGTTGCGTTGCAGTTATTTTTATTCTTAAATTGGGCTTTGAGAAGAGTGTACCTCGCCAAAAGTCTAACGGACAAGTTGTTGAAAAGATGATGAGACCCTTTTATGAAAGCCTGGTTCAGGCTAACTGCTCTCTCATCAGATAGCAGGTGGTCTCTAGTGACAACGCATACAAACCAAAAACTTCGGCTGTATGTGTGGTTCTCAACGGGGTATACATAAATCGGTACAATTGCATCGAAAATGGCGGATTTTCTGACCCTATAGTTTATCGCGTTTTGAGAAAACAAAATCAAAATCAAACTGTCTGGTCTATCACAGTGGCGAAATGAAGTCTTGTGATTTCTCCCTAAATCACTTGTCACTTCATGTATATTTTTGTCCAGTTTAGCCCTTAGTAGTATATCTTAAAATCATGCTTAAAGTCAGATATCCTAAAGACAAGAGGGACTGTCGTCCCAATTCTACAAGCTGCAATTTTTTATAATTTCTCGATAAGACTGCTGCCAATTCTTGTCGTACAGTGTTTCTGGAGAGAGGCCTCCATATGATAAATTTCATGGACACCCTATTTCGGATCCAGACGACTCTGAAAGCCAAAGAACAGATTGATGTATTCTTTTAAAAAATTAAAGATGCTTTCAATAATGTCTTAATCAGTGCCTTGATGACAATACTTAAAAGGTATTTTAGAATACAGGGAGGATTATTAAAATTCCTAGTTTCCATCTTCAAACAGATGCTAGTTTGTTAGTTGTTTGGTTTTTAGGAGCATTAGCAACTAAGGCCATATTGCTCCGGGGATATGCGGTGGTCATTCCCTGACCTTTCCGCATCCTCCGTATTTAGTGGTGACGGGTCGAACCCCGGTCTAATCAAGATGCGTGTGCTACGCACTGCTGCTCCTTCCCACCTGGCTACGGAGGCGCCTCAAACAGATGCGTTTGAGGGTTGAAGATCGGGCCTTCCAATCGAACCGCAACATCTGTAGATGGTGTGGTTCGATTTTGTGATGTAGATGGTGTGAGCCAATTTGTGCCACTTCTATGCCCATCTCGCCTTACCAAACCACCCAACCGTACTAACCACTACCGTGTCCAAAATTGGCATGGCTTTTTACGAGACGGCCGTCCATCTCCCCCAACAGAGAGGTTCTTTATCGCCATTTCTCTGTCACACCGTTACTCTCACTTAACCAGACCCTTCCATCCTACAAAACCGGTTCACATGCATACTACACAATGGAGAACGAATTCTCAACTAAGTTTTACTCGTGTAGACCAAAAATTGTCTGCCAACCAAAAACTTCACATTTTAGAATCCACCAATTCACTTTCGTTTAGGCGGTGAATATCAGAAAAATACATAAAAAAATTGTTGGACTCATATTTTCAAATCAACATTCTGCAATTTATAATTTGCAACCAACCAACCAACTAATCTTTCTACTGCCTTGTTCACAAAATGGCAACCAACTGAACACTTCACATTTCAGAATCCTACCAAGTCAAACACCTAACAAGCAGGAAGTCTATTTCAAACCCACTGTAGGAGATCAGTGAATATTTGGAAAAGATGAGGTACCAAAAAGCAGAAATTTGATTCGCTTTACATCCTAACCCTTCTGTTGGAGTTCTGACCATGGCGATTTATCCTTTTAATATTCCCCATTGGCCATACCTCAGCGAACATTCACTCAATGTATTTTTTACTTATCGGTCTTTGCTGTTGTTGTTTCAATGGATATTATTTTCTGTTTTCTTCCATTCTTTTTCTCTGGAGCTCTCTCAGGCCATGGGGATTTATGAATACGAGATGCAACCGCATTTATTTACAGTAGTCAACAAAGATATTCATAACAATAAAAGCAGCCCGGAAATTTGTCTCTGGAGTAATTCATTTCTGGCCTATTAACTTAGGACGTCAGTGTTTTCCAACAATTCAAGTTCAAGAATATACTGATACCAGACATCTAGTCCAACATGAAAAATGGCTTCCATTTGTCCACATTATATGTGAAAAATAGTATCAGCGTATCATGATGTCCAATTAATGAAATTTGTGAAAAGTGGATGGAATTCATTGGAGTAGAAAGTGAAATTAAGATTTATATATTTCTTAGGTTAAAAAAATTTCCGCAATGGTCTCTATGATATCGTTCAACAGAATCAGAATAAGAAATGGACGAGACGCCAATGAAATTTTATGGTTTAGAATCGGTTGGAACTGGGTAATTGAATAATGCCCTTCTTAATGGACATACACTTCATTTTTACTACCAATGTAGTTTTACAACGAGTTGCCAATGTATTGCATTTCCTCGAATAAGTAAAGCTTCACTTATGGAGAAGATTAATGTTACTTATTCTCGGCGGATACCACCACCCAGACGGCACTGTTTTAAGGCTCTTTGGGCGATCTGGGTGGTGGTGGTGGTGGTATCCTTCGAGAATAAGTAACAATAGTCTTCTCCACTCGATCTATGTCATCTTGCGTGGGTTGTGCTTTCGAATTACGAGGAATATCCCAACGAGGATCATTGACACTGAGGTTAACCTGGATGCCGACCCCAAGGCTGAGATGATCTGTTGCTTCAACATTTGACAAACTCGATGGGATACTTGTACTGACTTTCTAGGAGCCGATCCCACAAAGACACATGTCCACTTGTGAAGCGTTATTTATTCGACGCAGTGCAGTGCAATACCATGGCAACTTTTTGTTAATACTACCTTGGTAGTATGAATGATGTGTGTACGTTAATCCATGCATAAATAGACTCCTTCATACTCTGAAGCATTTAAATATCTTTTAGAATAGACATGTAGTTGATCATAACTTGGTGATGGTCTGATTCAGTGTATTCAAATATAACAATAAAGTGATTATTTTTATTTAATACCATCTGATTCACATTCCCACTGAGTCAGCGATAATCTAAAGGTTAAGGAAATATTTAGAAAAATTGGATTGTTTAAATCATACTTAATACTGAGTTATATATCAGTGATATTTGGATTATTTATAGACAACTGAATTGCATCCCACTTTTATTTTTTATTTTATAAAAAAAATTGCATTTTACAGTACATGTTTTAATGTTCGTGCCCACTGCATACGCCACATCGCTTGTCCATCCCCTCTAACAGTTGCTTTAGTTCTTCCTTGAAAATATTGAAACTACCTACACTGTGCTGCCACTTTATTGGGTACACCTAATAAAGTGGCGTGTAGGTAGTTTCAAAACAGCCTGAATTCTTCTAGGCATGGATTGAACAAGATGCTGAAATCGTTGTGCAGGACTGGAGTACCATGCAGACATGACTGTGTCACGCAGTTCCTTGAGATTCGACAGAGGTGTAGGCCTGCAGCGAACAGCCCTTTCCAGCTCATTCCAAACATGTTAAATAGGATTGAGATACGAGGGACTGAGCGGGCCACTGCAGCAAAGAAAAGTCATTGTCATGTTCCTGGAACCATTCCATAATTATTCGGGCTTTGTGCACCGGCGCATTATCCTGCTGGAAGTAACTATGTGACTGAGGATAAAATGTCAACATGAACGGATGCACTTGGTCAGCAACGATGTTTAGGTTAGATGTGGCATTCAGATTTGAATCTATGGGTATCAATAGGCCAACGTGTGCCAAGAAAACATTTCACACACCATAACACTGCCCCCCCCACTACCTTGCACAGTAGTCGTCAGACATGACGGGTCCATGAATTCATGTTGTTTTCGCCAAATTCTGAACGTTCCATCAACATGATGCACCAGGAACTTCGACTCGTCAAACCACGCAACTGTTTTCCAATCCTCGATAGTCCAGTGCTGGTTTTGCTGTGCCCACAGGAGACGTGCTCCCTTGTTCTTCATCGATAACAAAGGTACGCGATGTGGTGATCGGCTGTTGTAGCACATTCGCCACAAAGTGCGACTAGTGGTCCATTGCGATATTTTGTTCTGCGCACCAAGGTTGCATTCTGACGTTACGTGCGACATTGTGGCCCGTCTGTTTGCTTGCACAATTCTAGCCATTCTCCTCTGACCTCTCTCATCAACAAGCAATTTTCTTCCACAGGAGTGCCGTTGAGAGGATGCTTTCTGTTCGCTGCACCATTCTCGATACACCCTTGAAACTGTGGCGCGTGAAAAGTTCAGGAGAAGTGCCGTTTCAGAGATGCTTTGTCCAGCACGTCTTGCACCTACTACCATGCCACGTTCGAAGTCCGTTAGATCACTCCTTTTCCCCATTCTTGCTACGGTTTGCACGCTTAACTAATACTAGAAAGGTTGTTCTGCTGTATTTATATCCACTTGACTTGCAACGTTGTGGGGCACACCATTTGTGGTTTGTCCATCTGAATCACTTATCATGCCAAGACAATCTTAATACTAAATATTGGTCTAAAATAATAAAATTTATCTCACAAGCACAAATCGTAAAACGAAAACATTGTGTTCGATAAATTTGATAAAAAATTATGCATTTCACTTATATGTTATGTAAATTGCCAATATTGATGAGGAAGCTATTTCGATTTAATCAAAGAGACATTAAAAATATTATTCTTTCAATTCTAACTTGAATGTGTGCGTCGTTGCTGCCATCTCTCGGTCAACTAGAAAAGTACAGAACTTACTTGTTATAGTTATCAAAGCATAAATCCAATCGGTGAGATTTAATAGAATAAAAACTAACTGATTTGACATTTTTAATTGTGTTTATTTTTCTTTATATCTACGTTTTTCTGACAGCTACATTTCATGTCGAAACGAAGAAATGACGGTAGCTATTTAATAATAATAAGAAACTATATTGAATATTTAAAAATATTAACCTTAAATGTAGCTTAATTAACTTTGTAAATATTTTTATCGGGTGCTTCAATTTTATGAGCTTTTAAAATTAAAATTTAAAATTATAAATTTTAAAGTTTTAATTAAAAAGTAAACTTATAGAATTAAACGCCAGTAAAACGATTATGGAACTTCAAGGTTCTATTCTCACTGCGTGCATTCTTCGATACAATGACAAGGATTCAATACTTTTCCTGTTTCATCGCAATTAATTTTCTACTTGATGGCATAATATAACTCTCGGAGAATAAAAATTCGTATCATGAATATTTAGTGTACTATTTGTGGTTCATAGGGGTATGTGCGCTTGCGTTTTAATTTAAAAAAAAAAAAGCCTTTTAAAGTAGTAAATAATAAACAATTTTAGCTTAGAATTGTTTCATTTCAATTTCGATAATTTCATAGAGGTGCACATATACAGTATTATTAAGAAGTTAAATATAACACTAAAAGACACCAAACTATAAAAAATAATAAAACACATTAAAACTACACTGGTGTGCAAAACTTAAGAACCAACACTATTTCTAAAGGTTACAACCACAAAATCTTTACTTAAGGCACTCTTTACTGATGAGAGTAGATTCAGTCTCAGCAGCAATTCTGGACGCCAGCTAATCTCTGGAGAGGTTGGCACACGGGATCACCCCGCAAACATCACTCAAAGGGATCGATATGGCGGTCGAGTTGTTCTCGTCTGGGAAGCGCTATCTTGGATGGACGTACACAACTGCTGATACTTGAAGACGGTACTGTAATCGGTGCACGCTACTGTACTGAGGTAATCTTTCTCCATGTGCGTCTGTTCGGGTTCCATTGGCCCCGAGTTCGTGTTTATGGATGATAACGCCACACCACATCGCACTGCAGCTGTTGATATGCTTTTGGAAAGTAAGGACATTGTTCGTATGGATTGGCCTGCCCGTTCTTCCGATTGATCTAAATCCCATCGAATACATATGGGACGCTCTGGGGAGACGCCTAGCGGCACGTCCACACCCACCAGAAAATGTTCACCAGCTGAAGAAGGCGCTGACAGAGGAATGGACGATGTTACCACAAGAACTTATCAACTACAATATTGTAAGTATGGACAGGCGGTGCAAAGCCTGCATCGACATTAGGGGTGGCCATATCTCTTACTGAGGACCACCTCTTCCCTTTGTTCCATCTTTGGCAGTGATGCATCGGTATCGTGGCAGCCAGTGGTATGTTGCCATTTTTGAATAAAGTCCCTCTGTACCGTTTTGTTTCCGTTGTTGTGTCGCTGTTGTTTCCTTCATTATTTCTGTACCTCATGAGGTTCCTTTTGTATGCTTTTCCCATATCCAGGCCACTCCTATGAGAAGCTACAGGTGAAAACCTGACTAGTCCTTAATTTTGCACAGCAGTGTAATTGCAATTCTCGACATCTCGACCAGCTAGGTCGTTGTGACTAGGAAACGCAAGCCAGCAGGAGTTGTGAACATTAAAATCAGCAAGGAAAATTACCTCACTGTTAGGAAAGTTGGACTGGAGAAAGTCAAGTAGCAAAGAGAGGAAGTCAAAGAGCTCCAAGTGATTAGTGGAGTTGGGAGAATGGTAGAGACAACAGATGAATTTGACACAATGAGGTAGAGAGATTTTAAGCCAGAGAAGATCAAAGAGAGGAGATTCCAAATTGCCAAGTCTCTGACAGGGAATATCAGAACGGACATATGCACAAGTACCACCTTTGAGGTGAAAGGAATCATACAGCGAATAATTTGGGCATCTGAGATGAGCAGTAGTTGAATCAACCAATAACTGAGATTCTGTCAGAAAAAGTACATAGGGTTTGGCAGACTGCAAGTGGAAATGGACATCGTTGAGATTAGAATTGAGACCACGTATATTTGTGAAATGAATTAGGAAGTGTTTGGGAGTTTTGATCTTTTCGCAGATAAGCTTAATGTGTTAGTTTGACAATTCATAGTGTATTCAATAGTATGAAAAAAAAAGTGGGGGGGGGGGGCATGATGTATGAAGTAATGAAATTTTTAAGAATATGCCCAGATCCTTGACATAATGTGGCCTCGACAACGCCCCCCCGCATACACACTACTCGGACTCCCTCCAGTCACTATTTATGCTCTCAGGCTGCCCACACCTGAGGGCTAAAAGAAAAAAAAAAAATTATTATCCCCCCCCCTGTCCGACACAACAAACAGGGAGGGAGAACAAAAACAAGTTAATGAACATAATATAAAATAAATAATACGAAATATAACTAAACTCAACAAAACAAAAAATAAAAATAAAATAATAATAAATAAATAAATATATAGTAATTATCTGTACCGTGCCAATTAAAGTTGCCAAACGTTTCCTCTTTCGGAAAACTAAAAAAATGTTTTACTTCCAATAAATAATCTTTCATACCCTCTATCAAAGATATCATATTTTTCTCTATATTCTTCATAGATGGGATTTTTCTCTATATTCTTCATAGATGGGACAATCATAGAGAATGTGGTCCCAACTCTCGAGCCTTTCACATTCACAAAAAACCCGTGTCCAGTAAATATAAATGAGGACTCCATTTTTGGATAAAACCATCTATTTGACTTATTATCATATTTAAAACTAATCTGTGGGATAAATAACTTGATGACAGCCCCAGTGTCATTATTGTCCCATCTTTGTTACCATATTTCCAACATCCTCTTAAGTATATTCCTTCTTTCTTGTTTAACATCAGTGGACAAATCATTAGTTATACCTATACACGAGATTTGTTTTCCCTTCCTTATAAAGTAACCGAAAGCTCTTTCAACACAAGTCTAGGGGTAATGTCCCTGCAAGAACTTGTAGTGCGTTTGTAGATACCGTTCTGCACGCTCTGACCATTGCCATGAGCATGACTCCTTGAATTGATAATAATTTTTAATTGCATTATATAACAAATCTGGGCAATCGATGAAACGTAATGACCTGAGGACGCTTTCGTACCAAACAGTACCAAAAGCGCCCTCAAAGTCCACAACAAGGCTAACACATATTTACTATTAGTTAACCCACGATAATCCATAAGATCAATTATAGCATCCTCTGCAGAGCATCTTCCTTTGAAACCATACTGGTAAGGAAAAGTTAAATTAGCTACGTTAAATAATCCTTACAATCTCAATAGTAATAGCCTTTCAGAAACTTTACCAGATTTGCTAAAAGAGAAATAGGTCTATAAGCTGTTTGATTTGACCTTTCCTTACCCGTACAGTTCCCGTACACAGGAAGTCCAAATCTGGGTACAAGTAGTTTAAAAATCCCGTCTCTAAACTGGAGTTTAGAGACGGGATTTTAAACTGGAGACCAGCGAATCCTGCCCTCTAAGGGACTAGCATTAAAAAAATAATAATAAATAAAAATTAATGGACAAAATATTATTACGTTTCAAAAAATATTATTGCGTTTATTTTTAGCATTAACGAAGTTTAATGCGATTAATAACAAAATCAATTTTTCCCAAATCCCCATCTCTCTCTCCGAATTGCTCACATCCACCTACTGGGGAGTGTCCCTGACAGTAGTAAATATATGAGGAGGAAACTATCAACGCTGTAGTGGACAGATTGCTAGAGGTGAGGTAGCTCGCTGCAAACCATCAAGAAAAAAAGAAAAGAAAAGTGTTTTCGTAAATTTCTAGTATCCGTCCAAGCCACGAGGAGGCGGGTCCAAATATACACGTACTAAACTAAACGTAATATTTCCAGCATCCATAGGAATAAGCGTGAGTACCCAAACTCGATTTGTTCTAATTACAACAAATAAACCTGGGATATAAAAACAAGTAATAAAACAATTTTTATAAAATATATTTTTTTATAAAATGTTCTTGTATTAATAAAGTTTTTCTATAATTTTTATATTTTTTCATATTTATTAAAAATATCTTCGATATATTTGTTTTTTTTAAACATTTGAAAAGCGCTAATCGCCTGAGTTTTAGGTTATTTAGACAGAGCGACCCCTTTCCCATATATATATGGGATATCCCATAACTACAAGAATCATCCAGTCCTCTGCAACAGATCCTAAATCTGCCATCATCATATTCAACAACAAGCTGGATATCGCTGTTATCTCTCGCTTGTGTAATCAAAATTCCACCTGTATTTTAGTCTCTACATCAACTTTCTCATTCTACTTACTGTCACTATATTGTCCCCCATCAGCAGATATTAATTTATCACAAAGATATCTAGAACAGGTGTTTGCTACTTTAAATCCCACATATTTAATAACTACAAGTGATTCTAACTCAAAATCTTTCTTTTGGTTGAGCAGTGTCTTGTACAACAGAGGTAGGTCTTCGAGGAATTTTTATTCACCTACAATTTAAATCTGCACAACTTACCCAACCAACCGTATACCCTCTCAAACGTCCATGGAGAATCATTGATTTAACCATTTCAATGCCTACCATTTCCTCGAGGATTTGTGATTGGACCATACATACTGACTACACAAACAGTGACCATCGAGCAATCACCTTTAATGTATCTCTCCTTCCAAATAGTACAGGTCCTCCAAAAGATCTTAGAAGATTTTCTATCAAAACCATCAAATGGCCTTTATTTATGTCTTCGATTCACCAGGATTTTAACGTTGACACTCGGCGCTCTTTGAACCAGTTCAATGCCTCAGAATATGCATTCTATGTACAGGCTGCCTTACTTCGTGATTTCGGAGAAACGTCTCTTTAGTTAACCACATATTAGGTTCCAGGGCTAAGTATGAACTGGCCATATTCATTGACTTCTAAGGAGCTTTCAATTGACTCTAATGGGAGAGCGCTCTTAATCATCTTACCAAAGTCAAGTCAAGTGCACTCAGCAACTGTTCCAAGTTATTAGAAGCTAATAACCTGGAACAGTGCACGGGTAAATAAGTACACGTGCCTTGAGTGACCGGGGTTCAAGCCCGTGACTGCTAAATACGGTGCTGTTTCTTGTATTCTGTCTATCTTGTGAACTTCTCTGACAGTTTGGTCGTCTCGGAGTATAAACAGAAAATTTATTTATGTCTTTCCTCTTGAACAGCGCTATATTATCCCCTGTCGGCAGATTTTGGTACTTTTTTTTTTTCAATGGGTTCGTACTCCCCATGCCTTGAACAGTTTACTTATTTATTTGGGGTAATCATTCGTCAAAGCACATTTTTAAATGTGTTAAATTTAACCTCAGATTTTGTCTGAGGAAAGGTCACAACTATTTGAAAAATACTGAGAAAATGGAAAGAAATTAAATAAAACTTCACTTCCCAGTTTTGGAGATGTGATTTGAAAGCAGTGCAATACCAATGCAACTCGATGTGAAAGTAAAGTTGTGTTAAATTTTAAATTTTTATTTTTTTATTTTACTGCGAGAATAAAGACTTTTATTAACTGTACGAAGCTCGGATTGTGTTTCTTCGTAGTTCATGTTTTTCTTGTTAAATGAGATTAAACACTAAAATAGATAATTACTTTCGTTGACAGCTGCTATTGTTTGAAAGCAAATGCTTCTTCCAAACTTGAACCTCATTTATTTATTACTTTCGTGGGTTCCATATTAGTATCCGTTACCTTTTCACAATTAGTATATTTAGAAGTACCAAACGTAACAAATATGCAAATTACCTAAACTCTTGATAGTTGGCACTCTAAGGTTTCTGAAACATTCTATAATCTATGATATTATTTTTATTATTTAGAAATTTCTAAATAGTTTTATAATATATTATTCTATTATTTGCTTTAAGCGAAAATTATTTTATACATTTAAATATCTAATGAATTTATTTAATAAATTATAATTTATTACAGCACCTCTCGGTAGTATTAATAAGATTGACACAAATGACTTTAACACTAAGCTACGTTAGTGTTCAACGTTACATAATAATATTATTATGTGATATTGATGACCAAGTCCTTCGCCATACTCCTTGGGAACAGTGTTGCCAAATCTTACTCAAAATCCGCTATTTTTAACACTTAACCCGCCAATTTTTTAAAATTTTCATTTGTTTGTAATTTGTAGTGAATAAAAACAAACAAACATAGTATATATAAATAGTTATTTATTTTCTGTTTTTGATATAAAATCAATATCTAAAAATCTGAATTAATTTCGAAATTCAATATCTCCTCATCATATGCTTCTTGTGTGCCTATTTTGCGAAGCACTTCTTCAGGTAAAACAATTTTTACAACACTTTTCAACTCTTTTGAGCCCGTATCGTACTGATAAGATTGCATTAACCGTGCCAACACTCATTCTGTTGCGTGTTTTGTTTTTTACTAGATTTAAGTTGCTGAATATTCTTTCCACATCTGCATTGGATAATAGCAAAATTAAAATACCCAATGCAAATTGGCTAATTTCTTTAAATGGATTTTCACCGCTTGCATCTGGATATTTCTAAACTTCTGACCAAAACTTCATTGTATTGTTGATGTTTTCCCATTTAATAAGAGTAATGTTTATATACTGTTGCTCATTTTTTTTTTCAATTTGATTCCAAAGATTTGTTTACTCTTTGTACTTCAGATAAGATAGGTTTTAAAAATAAAATATACGGGAAATTACTTTCATCTTTGAACATTGAATAAAGAAGTTGTGCAGTATAACGTTTGTCAGTCAAACGAGTTATTTCAAAATGGGCTTTTATTTCAATATACTGTTCTAAAATTCTTGTTATAGCAACTTCAATGGATAATCACCTTGTTTGACACGAATGAACTATCTTTTTCGGATCTGCACCATCGTTTATGGCACTGTATAAATATTTGAATTGATTTTGTCGGCTAGTGGATTTACTAAACCAATTATAAGTTTCAGCGATCATGAATTCTAGACTTCTAGGGAATGTTTCGCGGGTTGCATGAGATACTGCTAATTGCAAAGAAAGACATACGCATTTAATTAATATCAATTTCGGTACATCGGACTTCAAATGTGTATAAACGCTGTTATTAACTCCAATCATAATGCTAGCATTATCTTTCCCAATGCCTACAAATTATTTAAATTCTGGTTTAAATCGTTTCAGCTAATTCTTCATATTATTTTTGGTATATTGTAATTATGGAAGGTAGATTAAATGATACTGAAAACAGACTGACTATGATGCCGTAGGCTAGTGGTCAGGCGCACGGGTGCATAAGTACACGTGCCTTGAGTGACCGGGGTTCAAGCCCGTGACTGCTGAATACGGTACTGTTTCTTGTATTCTGTGTATTTTGTAAACTCCTCTGACCGTTTGGGCGTCCCGGAGTATAAACAGAAAATTTATTTAAAGGAAGTTTAAAATTTTCCAGCGTTATTTTAATTGAATTTGAAATATTTTCAGCGTTACATTGATCTAATTCTACAAGAGCTAAGAATGTAGAAACTCTTTTATCGAATTGCTCATCATAATACACAATTGCAATACCTAATAGTTTTGTTACACTAATATCGTTTGATTCATCTAGTAACAAACTATAGTTTGAAAAGCCATTGAGCACTGACTTCAATAAATCTTTCTGAAAGTGGGGGTGTAGGATATATTTTATAATGCCGCTGCATTTTGTTCGATGAATTTTTAAAGTTTTGGCTGTTTGATCTTGGAATGCATTCTTACATAATTCACCAAGGTGGTCTATTGCCAGTATTGACGAGTGAGCACAAACAAACAAACTTAACTTTGCTTCAGCTTCCACTGTTTGTAAATTCTTGGTGGGAAAATTTAATTTAGATTGGTTGCCTGATCTATTAGATGAAAATGGTTCTACTACTGACTTAATATGTTTGAAAGTTTTTAAATGACTTTTAATGTTATGTCGGTAATTCGGATCGCATTTCTTGGAAGCCAATCAAATACGACGAATAAAAATTATTCAATGCCATTTCTTCGCGGTTTCAAAAAAGGCGTCATTAGAATTTTTCCCACATTTTTAGATTTGATTCAACAATTTAAAGCTATGACCCAACGGTCAGGTCGTTTGACCGCGGGCGTAACTACGTAAAATTGTTGGGGTTCTCCTCAGGGAAATTCCAGAATAATATAAAACCGATTCTTCGCTTTATAAAAAAAAACAAAAAAAAAACTATGAAATATGATATCCCTACTATGTTTACGATGTATATCGATAAAACATTTCAATTATGAAATATTTTTATTGTTAATTAAATAATTACTTGAACAATTAATTTAATATTTGTTAAATAAATATTTCTTAATTTAAATGTTACATTGCCAAAATATATAAAATGCTAAACATTTATACTCTTCCCGCTAAAAAATCCGCTATCCGCTATTTCATATTTTAATCCGCTAAACCTGAAGCAATTCCGCTAAATCTAGCGGGAAAACTGCTAAAATGGCAACACTGCTTGGGAAGGAGTCAATGAATTCGGTCCTTCGTGGGGTGGAATTTTTCTTTTTCTCAGCGTGGTCTGAGACTGCTTCTAACAGGGATGGGATACTCTTAACGGTAGCCACAGGCAGAGATGAAGGTGATTCTTTCACTGCTTCTATTGGAATGAGCAGCAGCCTGGGAAGCAAGGTGCTGGGAAATTGGAGGACTGCTGCGAGACATCGTGGAACAAGTAAATCCATGTTGGGTAACAAAGAGTAAGAACTGGTGCTTGTTTACTTACATGTACACCAATGTTAGGAGTAATAATATATTATGTTCAATGAGTATACTGAAGACATCAAAGCCATATATTGTTGGGATATCAGCAATGGGATGGCACAGAGATATAAGGAATGCAGAATTGGAATTTAGGGAGTACAATGTGTATAAAAAGGATAGGAAGGGAGGAGAAGTTATGTTGTTAGTTAAGAAGCACTTAAATCTAAGGCAATGCAACCAGTTGACATTGGAAGACAGTGCAATGTTGAGTAAGTGTGACGTAAACACTGGGAAAGGGAAAATGAGAGTATGAACATGTTATAGGCCTAATGACTTTGATGAGTAAAACAAAATATTCTTTCCGTTTATATTCCGGGACGACCACACGGTCAGAGGAATTCAAAAGGTAAAGGGATACATATGGACATGTGTTTATATAAAGGGCGGCTCCTAGAACGTTTGTTCAACTCCACCTCGTATCTCTGTGAAGAACAGTATCACTACAAATGAGCCAGATGTGTGTGTGACGTAGGTTTGTGTGTATTATGTGTGTGTCCTGTTGTTCTGTTCTAGCCGCTTGGCTACCCAGAAGCATCAGTCGCCTGGACAGATGATTCTGGGTACTCGTCCACACCACGGGAAGGTGGGCCAGTCTATGTAAAGCACGTACTGTCTCAAGAGAGACTCTGACCCACCTAATGTTGTCAGAAGGCAGGTCAGAATCCTCTGGAGGGCCCATTCCAGAGGGGAAAAAAACAAAACAAAAAACGATCACCCATGGTGCTGGATTTGGAACCGAAATTATTAAAATAAAACTTTTATAAAAATAAATAAAATAAAATAAATAATAAATAAATAAATAAAAAAATAATGAAAAATAAGTAAAATGGAATAAGGTAGTGGTGCTGCTTGAAAAAAAAAAGCCAAATAAATTAGTAAACAGAAAAAAAAAAAAAATATGATAATATATAAATGCATAAAAGAAACAAAGTGATGCTACTAAAAAAAAAAAAAAAAAGGAAGCAAGCACTTAATTTTGTCTGTAGGCCGAGGAAAAATTTCATTTCTTGAGGATTTCAGTTTATATATTATTAAAGGACATCTAACCAGTTATGCATCAGCAGGACCATTGTGCTGCATTCTATTGAGATCTGTCGACACCGAACGCCTTCGAAGAAATACGCCTTGAGCGAAAGCCTGAAGAATCTGATATGACTCTGAGCTTTGAAGCAGAGACGACTCCTATCCTGGTTGAAAATTAGTAAGTGCATGAAGAGGAAGTCTGAGATCGTCATACAGGAAGCAATGAAACAAGATGTGATCCCAACTCTCTGGTGATCCACACGAACAGAGGTCTGTTTGTGATAAATTGAACCTCAAAAGACTGGTTCATCGATCCATGTCCTGTCAACAGGTAGGACGTGACTATGTCCATGCAGAACCACAATCGAACACGCTTATCAAGGAGAAATGAAACTTGTGGTATAAATTTTCTCGTTGTTTCACCAACGGGAGCTGTATCCCATCGAGACTGCTAGATGTTAACTAACTCGTTCCACAGTCTCCTTCTTTATCTTTTAGCATCATCTTGAAGGTTGATGGTTATTCCAAGAAATTCGGTCTCAATCTGCTTTTTCAGTCTGTATAAAAATCCTCTACAAGTAACTTGCAAGTCTAAAGGTGATGTTCCGGCTAGTACTTGCAGAGCTTGCGTCGAGACTGTCCTGCATGCCTTAACTAAACACCGCAAGATGGTTCTCTGCAAGGAGGCGAGTTTTGCTTGGAAGTGTTTGAGCCGTGCCCTATGAAACCATGCACCGGCAGCATACGTGATTAGAGGGAAGAAAACTGCATTGTAATAGATCCTTAAAGTTTTTCTGGAGAGCCCCCATTCGACACGGGACACCCTAATAATTGCACCAGTAAATCTGAGTATTTTAGATGATAAATTTGTCAAGTGAGGAATAAAATTGAGACTGGAATCAATTACCACTCCTAGAACCTTGTACTCTTTAACTATGGGGAGACGAATGTTGTTGATCTTAACCAACGGAGGACGAGAGATATCCAACTTTGATCCAAGAATCATCATCTTTGTTTTTGACAAGTTGATTTTAAGCTTATTGGCCACAGTCCAATCGTAGAGATCCCGGAGAACAAAATTTGCGGTAGTTTCAAGATCGGCCCTAGAGTTACCATTTACCAAGATGGTGAGATCGTCTGCATGCGCTGTTATTTTGACGTTATCGAAAGATCGGGAGAGCCACTGCTGCAGCACCATGTTCCATGTAAAAGGACCCAATATAGAGCCCTGTGGGTACCCCTCTTGAGTTGACGTCCGATGAGATCAATATATTGCTATTCGGTCCCAAAGTATTTATCACAGTCTCGAGGTAAGCAAGAGAGTGATTAAAGTCCTCCGATGGAGGGCAGTAGAGATAAATTAAGTAAAAATTCATTACTGAGTGTGTGACAAGAACGCAGATAGAGAACTGAGTGCAAAATCCATGAAGAACCGTGATGTCTAAAGAGTCATTAAGAATTAATATACAAGATTTGGGATTCTGGTCAATGGGTTGTATTATTCTAATTTTTAACGAGTAACCCAGGATTTTAGACTGTGGTCCAGACTGGAAGCGTGCAAAATAAGGCTCTTTAATATTCATGACATTCACTGTCCTTTACAGAATGGCTGTACTCCCGTTTACGTCGCTTGCAGTTTACGCAGCAAGCCGCCTCTTCCTTATGAGGGCACTCAGAGAAAACATGACCACTGAGGGCACAGTGATCCCACGAAGGGGATTCGTGGGAACAAAACTGTGTAGTGTGCCCATATCCTAGGCAGAGGTAACACTTGGTTACAATTGTAAACCGACGGAATTTGTGAGAACTCCAAGATAAGAAAATCCTTTCTTGTGACAGAAGGCGTTTGTACATTCTTGGCGGGAAGCTCGAAGAATAATAACATTATCAGTCTTAACTTTCGGTTGTCCAGTCTTTTGTACCGAAATTCGAACAGTGTCTGCATATGATCTAGGAACAGGAGAAGCAGGAGAAACCCAGAATGATTAGGTTCTGAACATGACAGGTGTGGCTTCCTTATCAGCTGAGAATCGATAACCTCGGATCCCATCAGATCCTTTGATTTCTCTTGTCTGGCCGCATCTGAATTCATCACAAAGGCCGGGCAGGTATTTATAATCCTATCAAGGAGATCTGTTCTGTTTTGTACCTCCTCATTAAGTGCCTTTAGTTTTTCGTTTTCAATGAGAAGTGACATTGTCATGGTTTCCAAATTGTGCCACTTTTCTCTTAGGATGTTACCAGCTGTTTTAGTAATCTTGTTTCCCTCTTGGGAGAGAAACCCAGAAAAATCATTATGCAGTTTCGATATGGTTCCCAGAATGACAGGTGCGTCCATTTCGTTTAGCTTTGTTTGTAAGTTCAATTCACCTTCGGAGTCTGTATCCAACTTGTCATTCGTTGGGTCCCCCTTGGCGATATTACAATCCAACTCTGACTGTATATTTTTAGCCAGTGTTTTTTGCGTTGCAGAGTCCTGCAATGAGCCATCCAATTCCATCTCTTCAGAGGAAAGAGATTTCTGACGAAATCTTTGACAAAGGATGCAAATAAAAACAGCAAAGACTTCTTTAATTATGTAAGATGTCGAAGGACGAGGATGAATCAGATTGATCCACTTGATATCGATGGTTCCGTTTATTGGAAAATATGTGGAAAGTGAAATTATCTCTTTTGTTTCTTACGATGCAAAAAGGCGGTAGGATGTTCAATGATCATAATCAAGGTACAGGGACGGATAGGCAGCTTTTGCTTCCATCTGAATCACTTATTACGACAATTTTAATATTAAATATTTCTTTAAAAGAATAATATTTATTTCATAAACACGACTATCGTAAAAAGAAAACATTGTGTTCGATAATATTGAGGAAAAATTATGTACATTTCCCAATTTTGATGATAAAACCTTTCTTCTCTCGAAATTTACAAAAACACGAATGCAGGAAGCAGGTCACGTGTCCTATAATATTATTATTCTCCAAAAAACACATCAGTGTCTAGCCATCCATCCATTCATCGAATCATTTGTATCTGCGCATATCTGAAGCTATTTCCATTTAAACGAAGAGAACCAGACACAATTACAATATTATTCTTTCACGTTGCTTTCAAATTTAGCTTAAATTCCCCTATTCTTCGCAAAAATGAGAACTTTTCTCTTTCGATTTATTACTAACTCCACCGATCCAACCGTGTTTGTGTTTTCTGGCTTTACTCCATCTATACAACGAGAAGATCAGGTCTGATATATGGGGTAGATTAATCTAGAAATTGTGGACACTCACCACAGTCAGCATGTTCCAGAACACTTCTGGCTCCACGAGTTCTCAATCACAATCTGGCTAATATGAACAGATATACCATCTGATAGAGAGATGGTTCATGTCTAACAGGTGCGGTAGAATAATCTAGAAACTTCTAGAAACTCATCAATGTCAGCACGATTTGTAGAACGGCTGGTTTCAGAAATTGTGAATCACGATCCGACTGATACGTATGTGAAACTACAATATGAAATGTCTTGGGAACTGAGGTGCTACGGAAAAACAGGCTGCACACACGAAATTGGTGCTAAAAATACGCCAGGTCTCTGACATTTCCAGTGTTTAATGGATCATACAGAGATTGGTCAATGGGATCAACAAGCTACCTAACAAAGCGACTAATAGTAGTGGGACTCGGAAGTTCCCCTTATTCATCGTCAAAGTTTGCAGTTATCAGATCAGTGAATCCCCAGCCAAAGAGGACTCGGCGTTACTTTTTTTCCAAACAGCTGTTCACTATGCATAAATCGCAAATCCACCCTACCATGGAACATTGTTCCCACATCTTGGACGGTGCCCCCCCAAAACCTCTCTCAGGCTTATAGATTCCATTCAAAAGAAGGAATTTCAGCTAATTAATGCCCTGCCTCTAACAAAGTCTCTCCACTGTCTGTCTCATAGACGTTCTGTTTCTGCTGCATGCCTTCTTTATAGATACTTTCATGGGCACTGTTCTTTTCAATGGCGAATATTGCATTCATATATCTGCCCGTGCAGTTTAACAGAGATGAGTGTTAGATAGAAATGAATAGAGTACATTTGTGTGCAATATAAAGCTGAATGGCCGTCGACCACAAACATTTAGTAACCATTGTGAAACGACGGACTTTTTTTGTGAAGTGAAGCCCAGAAAGATACTATCATTCTGTAGTACGCAAGAGAAAGAATCCCATCAGCATTGAGCATGCTCAAAGCATTTAAGGCTTTATACACCTCAATTATATCACCTCGCAGATGCCTAATCTCCAGATGCTGCAGTTTGCAGAACTAAAGCCTTTCTTGGTAAGGGCACCCCTTTGTTCCTCTCACCAATCTTGTTGCCCTTCTCTGTACTCGTTCCAACAGCTCTACATCCTTCTTGAAATGAGGCCTCCAGACCTGTATACAGTACTCAAGGTGTGGCCTGACCATTGCCTTATACAAGGGAATAATCACCTCCTTATCCCTGCTAGAAAAATTCCTGTATATCATTGACAAGACACCATGAGCTACTCTTGCAGCGCGTCTGCACTGATCAGAAAATTTCATATCTGCCTGCACAATTACTCCCAGGTCTTTTTCATTTTCCACTAACCCTGAGTGTAGTACCACACAATTGGTATTACTCTGGGATTATTTCTACCCATATGCAGCACTTTGCATTTGTCAACGTTAAACTTCAGTTGCCACTTCTCAGCCCATCTGCCCAAATCTTCTAGATTCTGTTGCAGTAGCACACTGCCATTACTGTCATTAACAACCCTGCCAACCTTTGTATCGTCTGCAAACTTGGACATTAAACTTGATATACCATCATCAATATCATTTATAAATAGAGAAAACAACAATGGACCCAACACTGAACCCTGAGGGACTCCACTAACAACATTAGTCCACGATGAGCAGCGTCCATTGATTACCACTCTCTGTCTTCTCCCACTGAACCATCCCTTTATCCATATAGCAATTTGCAATTTGTTCACAAGCAAATTCCTGATATGTGGATCCAGCTGTAGGATTTATATAAAGTCAACAACGCAAATAGGATAATCGGCAGTTAATCCATTCATATCTAGTGGAGCAATGTAATCCATCTTCTTCCTTCTGCTGTTTACATAATTGAAGAAGTCTTTGCTGGGTGTCCTGCATTTTTTTGCCTTTTGTGAACATATAGCATACTCCCTTTCGGTTTCTGTATCTCCTAATAAATTAATGCATCCCACTGATTTTTTCTTCTCTCCCACTAGACTCATAAATTCATCCGATTTCCATTTAGGCCTTGAAAAGTATTTCATAGTTGTTATGAAAATTGCAATTGCAAATAGTAATGTCTCCAATTACTTCCCTGGATGCTTCTCATTTAGAATTTGTCGTTGTTAACATCGTTAGTTCCTCCCAATTAATGCATTAGTTTGTGTATCCCCTGAAGCTAGCGGTTTTCTCAACATTCCACGCTGCCTCAATATCATCGGCAGTTCCTTGTTTATCCCATCCCTGTAGAAGCAGTCTCCCCTGTGAATAAGCACAAACCATGCTGTGAAAAATTCTATTCGAAGAGCCTTGCACAGTCTCTACAGGTCCGATCTGATGGACAAGGCTGCCATCGTGTACTTCCTTCTATCGTGCCTGGCTGGAAATGCAGACACATTAGAAATTAATCCTAACTAGCGACTTTTTCTCAACACTGCCCTGTACTTTAATCTCAGATCTTCTGCCCTTGATATCATTAGTATGAAACTGTACAACAATATCAGCTTTTTTGCCATTAAAAGACGATAGTTGTCCTTGAGAGTCATCAACTCTTGCCCCATTACAGACTTACCCTCGTTCTATTCCAACTATCCTGTTGTATCGTAATTAATTTTTCGTTTACTAGGCCATGCTTTAAAAATAAATGCTGTTCGTTTTCTACAGATTTTCATTGCGCACGGACACAAAATATCAGATTGCGCCCGATTGGTTGGACTAGGAGTCGAAGTGCTGTATTGAAAACCGTTAAGAGATTCATTGGTGGACGCTGGCAATGGGAATAATAAAAGTGAGTTTTTATAACCACAGATATAATATTAATATCATATGTATTTACTTTATACATATAATATTAATATCATATTTACTTTTGCTGTCTGATGAAGGAAGAATTTCTCTTCCTCGAACCCTGTGAGAATTGTTAATATTTTTCTTAGTTTAGAATTGTTTTATTTTCTTAAATTCAAGAAATATTTATAAAATCTACGTGCGTCCATATATTTTATGAGAATATTTAAATTGAAATTGCTTTTTTCTAATATTAGCTAGATCTGTAGATTTTTACTACGTCACCTTTTTATGAATTAACAAAATGCATCTGAAATCATCAAATGAAAATTATTGTTAAAGTTGCTTTTTCCAGTTCCTACAATGCGTGTTCCAAACCATTGTGTCACGATAACAACGTTGTTCTTTTTCTCTATACAGAAATAATCCCAACCAGCGAAAAGTTGTGAAAAGCAAGCTTATATAAACCTTCTAATTTCATCCATCCACTCTCTCCAAATGTTTGTCTAGTTCTGCTTTGAATCTATTTAAGCTATCGACTTCTACAACGACAGATGGAAGTTTGTTCCAGCAATCAACCACCCGTTGGCTAAAGATAAACTTCCACACATCTATTCTACAAAAGCCTTTCCTCAATTTGAATTTATGCCCTCTCTGGCGATTATTCTGAGCAAGAGGAAGAGTCCCATCAACATTGAGTACGCTCAAACCATTCAAGGCTTTATACACCTCAATCAATGTTGTTTGATTACAGTCATTTTGTTTGTCGCAAAGCAAAGGTATTGCGTCAGATAACGTTTCTATTGCATCAGAGTGTAATTGCAAGGTATTTCGTCAGCTGTTTCTATAATTTGGCGTTGGAAGGTATACAATCTCATTAGCATCTTGTTTTGCGGAGGTGTAAGCATGACTCCATCGCTTGACACCAAGAAATAAAAAGTGGAACGACAGAGCAACAGCTGTTGCTGTTGCTCTGTCACAGGAAGGGCTTTCTATGCGTGATGTGAAGAGAAGACCTAGATCAGGTCTTCAAGTTTATTAACGGAAAGGTGAAGGCAGAAACCTAAACTTCTATTCTGGAGGAGTGCCTGAAACCCATTATTAGGGGTCACCACACAGACGTCCAAAAGTGCATTTTTCAACAGGACGCAACACCTTACCACACAGCAAAATTGGTAAGTTTTATGCTATTTAGATTTAATGGTGAGTTTGTCTTCTTGTCTCACAATGATTAAAACATAGTTAAATCAATGTTTTCCCTCGTTTTTCTCCCTTAAGGTGCAGTCATACCTCAGAAATGCTGGCATTACAGTGTTAGACAGTGCAGATTTGAACCCTATTGAAAATTGCTGGTACATAATGTCGTCTAAAATTGCTCAGAAGAAGCCAACAAGTAAGACTCAGCTGCATCAGAGCAATGTAAGGGTGTGGTACCAGGAAATTGGGCAACCGTATATCCAAGAGGTTGATTAACTCAATGCCAGATTGTTGCAAGGCTGTAATTGCAGCTCCGG
The DNA here is from genome assembly GCF_048544385.1 of Mastigoproctus giganteus. Classification (NCBI taxonomy): domain Eukaryota; kingdom Metazoa; phylum Arthropoda; class Arachnida; order Uropygi; family Thelyphonidae; genus Mastigoproctus; species Mastigoproctus giganteus. The sequence continues at coordinate 28,485,096 of NC_143587.1, forward strand.
GAGGAACAACAAAATATTGAGGACTTATTTTGCTGATTTACAGTACATAATACTATTAGGTGAACTTGTCATTTCAGTTTTTGTACACGTAAATGCAATAAAATGTATGTTTGGTTGTCATTTGCACAATTTCTCATATTTCCATTAATTACGCATTTTACCCTTTGGGAAGATATTTATGGCGATTAGGTATATCGGGTGGAGTCTTTTTATTGGATTTCATTCACAGAGATATATATTCCATCTAACAAATGCATTTCGAACATTTCTGCAACCCACAATGCAGCGCAAAACAGATCGTAAGATATGGAAAGTTAAGAGTTTATGGGGAATTTTTGTGATTAAGTTTTGCACACCAGTGTATTACACTATTCATCTCGCCCAAGCACGGTGACAAATGTGACGCTATCAACGTCGATGCTACTGCCCTAAAGAAGATTTCGACCTTTACCTTGAGAATATTGGCCTATCCATAAACCCGACCAACTGATATCAAATATCTTTCACCAACTTGAAAAAGAAGAATTACAAAAATTATCAGATTATGCCATTCGAATATTTTTATTCAATTTCCCTGTATTGTGCATTATGTCTGTAAATTGTGTGTGTTCTCTGCTCGGTTTGCTTGTTAATCTATTTGCCATCCTGAGTACTGGAGATGTGTCGATCCCACTGAGCAAGACAAAACACGGGATTGTGGTCGCAACCTGAGTTTTTTTTATAGGCAAGAATAATTTGCATAATGTGCGGCTCTTTATGGTGGTAGATATAATTTCTTTTGATACTCTGAATTTTTATGACAGGATGCCTGTTGTATCAGATGTTCTCATTTGGCGACACTGTTCCCAATAAAATATGAATGAACAATATTTTGTCTGTTAATTTTTTTCAGCAGTGTATTCTCTATTGGAAAATATAACAAAACTGGAATTCTCTCCTTTGTTCCTTACTCTACGAATGCGGTAGGGTGTTTAACGATAATAATCAGGGTACAGGGACGGACATGCAGATTTTGGTTTCAACAGCTCCGAACGGTTTGGCTCCATCCGAATCACTTATCATGCCACGACAATTTTAATACTAAATATATATTTAAAACAATAAAATTTTGAGGAAAAATTATGCATTTCGTGTATATGTTTTGTACATTGCCAATACTGATGATTAAAGCCCTTATTTTGGCTTTAAATATATAAAAAAACATGAATGCATGAAGCTGGTCATAATTGTCCCATAATTTTATTATTCTATATAAAAACCCATCAGTGTCTAGCCATCCACACATTCATCCAATCATATTGGATCTGCGCATATCTGAAGCTATTTCCTTTTAAAGAAAGAGAACCAGGCACGTTAAAAATATTATTCTTTCACGTTGCTCTGAAATTTAGCTTATATTCGCCTGTTTCTCTTAAAAGTGAACAGGGTCGAATTTGAGAAAGAGATAAAGTCATAATACCCAAATAAATGTATTCCATTAACCTTAGCAAATTCACCAACGTGCTGTTTTATATTTCCTTTTTCTGGTTAAAATATTCCAACGTTGGTATCTACCAAAACCCAATAAAATGTATTAAAAAATTGAATATTTTCTAATCATTTACATGACATTTTATCCTCACAAAATAATTAGTGGGGATAAATTGTTAGCTGACTGTGTGCTGCGCTGCTGCCATCTCTCGGTCAATAATGAAAGCACTGGACTTAAGGCGTCGTTGTTTTCAAAGCATAAATCCAATTTGGTGGAATAAAAACTATTTTATTCGTACAGTTTTTTAAATTGATGTTTTTGTTTAAAAAATTATAAATCGATAACCGCTTACTGTAATTAATTAAAAATTATTTTTGTGAGTATTATTATTATTAAATGTAATTACGAATTTATTTTATTATTAATTGAACACGTGAATTATAGTTATTGTTACTAATAGTGAGCTGGATGTAGGGAACATAAATGTCGTAGTAGTAGTAGTGGCATGTGATGGAAGAAAGCAAGTGTATGAGCTTATGCAGCATCAGCCAAAAAAAAAAAAAAAAAAAAAAATCACACCATTCCCTCCAAATGCCTGTCCAGTTCCTCCTTAAATTTATTCAACCTATCAACTTCCACAACGACAGATGGAAGTTTGTTCCAGCAATTAACCACCCGCTGGCTAAAGGCAAATTTCCGCACATCTATTCTACATCTGTCCTTCCTCAATTTCAGTTTATGCCCCCTTAGGTTCGTAATCTGAACAAGTGGAAGGATCCCATCAGAATTCAGCGTGCTCAACCCATTCAAGGCCTTATAGACCTCAATCAGATCACCGCGCAGGTGCCTACTCTCCAACCACTGGAATTTGCAGAACTTAAGCCTCTTTTAGTAAGAGGATCCCTTCGTTCCCTTCACCAGTCTTGTTGCCCTTCTCTGTACACGCTCAAGCAAATCTACATCCTTCCTAAAATGAGGCCTCCACACCTGTACGCAGTACTCATGGCGTGGCCTGACCATTGGCTTATACAGAGAGACAATCACCTCCTTCTCCCTGATAGCAAAATTCCTATATATCATGGACAAAACCCTATGACCTGCCCTGGCAGCCTGTCTGCATTGCTCAGAAAAGTTCACATCTGACTGCACAATTACTCCCAGGTCTTTTTCATTTTCTACCACCTTAAGTGTAGTACCACACAGTTGGTACGTTTCTCTAGGGTTACTTCTACCCATATGCAGTACTTTGCATTTGTCAAGGTTAAACTTCAGTTGCCACTTCTTAACCCATCTGCCCAAATTATCTAGATCCTGTTGCAGTAGCACACTGCCATTACTGTTATTAACAACCCTGCAAACCTTTGTATCATCTGCAAACTTCGACATTAAGCCTGATATACCTTCATTAATATCATTGATAAATATACAAAACAACAGTGGACCCAACACCGAACCCTGTGGGACTCCACTAATAATATTAGTCCACGAAGAGCAGCACCCATTGATTACCACCCCCTGTCTTCTCCCACTTAACCATCCTTTTATCCATTGTAGCAACTTACCCTTAATACCATTCTGCTCCAATTTGTACAATAGTCTTCCATGCGCAACAGTGTCAAAAGCTTTCCTGAAATCCAAGTATATGACATCAAAATTATTTTTTGCATCCAGTTCCTTTGTAACCACATCATAATATCCTATCAAATTTGTCAGACAAAAACCCATGCTGTGTCTGAATTATTGCTGCAGTCTTGTCTAGATGATCCTGCAATGCATCTTTAATCATTGACTCCATTATTTTACCCGGAACAGAAGTTAAACTAACTGGTCTGTAGTTACTCGTGTCACCCTTCGATCCCCCTTTGTGAATTGGGGATACATTTGCACATCTCCAGTCCGTGGGAACCTCCCCTCAGTCCAAGGATGCTCTCATAATTATGGCTATGGGTTTGCTTACTTCTTTTGCGGCCTCCTTTAATTTAACTGGATAGATCCCATCCACCCCAGGTGCTTTTCTTATGTTTAACTTCAACAATTTCTCATCCACTGTGCTTTCAGTTATTACAAAATCATTAAGTATCCTGCCACAATTTGATAACCTTCTGCCATTTTCAAACCTTAATAATTCCTCATGTGTGAATGTAGATGTAAAATACTCATTCAGTTTGTTTGCTCTCTGAGTAGGATCATCACCAGTCGAACCATCGATGTTAAGTGGACCAATCAGATTCATCCCCTTCCTTGTACAGTTTACATAAGTAAAGAAATCCTTGCTGTTTTTCTTAGTATATTTTGCCAAAGATTTCTCATTATCTGACTTCACTTTCCTAGCCTCCTTTGTGACTTAATTACAGACTAACTTATATCTACAATAGGGTTCTGTGCCACCTTATAATTTATATGCATCCCATGCATTTTTCTTCTCTGTTACGAGTCTCATTAGTTCATTAGATAACCATTTAGGCCTAAACCTTGAACAATATTTCTTAATACGTATGAAACTTTTAGCAGCTTCCACGATTAATTCCATGAATGCTTCCCACTTAGAATTTACTGTTGACAACATCGCCAGTTGATCCCACTGTATAGTATTTGAAAACTGTCGGACACCACCGAAGTCACGTTTACGGAAGCAAAAACCCTTTCCTTTACCCCTGATGGTAATTAAATCTTTAAGTAAACCCCACATCAGTACACTGTGATCACTGCCTCCTAGTGGTTCCTTTATCTGCAAATTATTAATACACGAATGATCACTGCTGATAACCAGATATAAGTTACCAGATTGTGCAACTTATATCTGAAAGACCCGTGTCCAGTAATTATAAATGAGGACTCCATTTTTGGATAAAACCATCTATTCAACTTATTATCATATTTAAAACTAATCTGTGGGACAAATAACTTGGTGACAGTCCTAGTGTCACTATTGTCTCATCTTTGTTGCCATATTTCCAACATCCTCTTAAGTATATTCCTTCTTTCTTGTTTAACATCAGTGGACAAATCATTAGTTATACCTATACACGAGATTTGTTTCCCCTTCCTTATAAAGTAACCGAAAGCCCTATTCAACAGTTTAGGGGTAATGTCCCTGCAAGAACTTGTAGTGCGTTTGTAGATATCGTTCTGCATGCTCTGACCATTGCCAAGAGCATGACTTGTTGAATTGATAATAATTTTTAATTGCATTATATAACAAATCTGGGCAATCGATGAAACGTAATGACCTGAGGACGCTTTAGTACCAAACAGTACCAAAAGTCCACAACAAGGCTAACACATATTTACTATTAGTTAACCTTCGATAATCCATGAGATCAATTAAAGCATCCTCTGCAGAGCATCTTCTTTTGAAGCCATACTGGTAAGGAAAAGTTAAATTAGCTACGTTAAATAATCCTTACAATCTCAATAGTAATAGCCTTTCAAAAACTTTACCCTGATTTGCTAAAAGAGAAATAGGTCTATAAGCTCTTGGATTTGATTTATCCTTACCCGTACACAATTATTTATATTTTTATAAAATATATTGTTTATAAAATATTCTTGTATTAATAACGTTTTTGAATATTTTTTTATAATTTTTTATATTTGTTTTATATTTATTAAAAATAGCTTCGATATATTAAGACACCATATTTAGGTTTCTTTAAACATTTGAAATGCGCTAATTGCCTCAGTTTTAGGTTATTCAGACATAGCGACCCCTATCGGTCGATACTTAACACTTATGTTATGTTTAAATATTTAGAAAAATGCAAATTATCTCAATGAGTTTTAGGTTATTTGGGCAGAGGGACGGGTCCATTTTGGGAAGAGTAAATATTGTTGTGAGAACAGTTGGGCTTAAAGTAAAACCAATCACAACCAAAATACCTTTCCATTTTTAAGGGTACGTTAGATTACAAAAGACCTCCTAATATATTGGCGTAATTTTAGATTAACCTTCGATTAAATTAGTTAATTAACCTCTGGCAGTTTGCTTGTTTCTTTCTGCTTTTTATCAAAGAGCACAAATAAAAATTTGTAATTTCATTGAGGCTTGTCTTAGTTATTTATTTGTTGGTACTTTGTCATAGCCGAGTGGTCGAGGCGCGAATGAATAAGTACACGTGCCTTGAGTGACCGGGGTTCAAGCCCGTGACTGCTAAATACGCTGCTGTTTCTTGTATTCTGTCTATCTTGTGAACTCCTCTGACCGTTTTGTCGTCCCGAAATATAAACAGAAAATTTATTTGTCTTTCCTCTTGAACAGCGCCATATTATCCCCTGTCGGCAGATTTTGGTACTTTTTTTTTTTCAATGGGATCGTTCTCCCATTAATAGTTTACTTATTTATTTGGGATAATTACTCGTCAAAGCACATTTTTAAATGCGTTAAATTTAACCTCGGATTTTGTCTGAGGAAAGATCACAACTATTTGAAGAGTACTGCGAAAATGGAAAGAAATTAAATAAAACTTCACTTCCCAGTTTTGGAGATGTGATTTGAAAGCAGTGCAATACCAATGCAACTCGACGTGAAAGTACAGTTGTGTTTGATTTTAAATTTTAAATTTTTATTTTTTTTATTTTACTGCAAGAATAAAGACTTTGATTAACTGTACGAAGCTCGGATTGTGTTTCTTCGTAGTTCATGTTTTTCTTGTTAAATGAGATTAAACACTAAAATAGATTATTACTTTCTTTGACAGCTGCTATTGTTTGAAAGCAATTCGGGAAAATGCTTTTTTCAAACCTCAACATAATTTATTTATTACTTTCGTGGGTTCGATATTAGTTTCCGATACTTTTTCACAATTAGTATATTTAGAAGAACCAAACGTAACAAATATGCAAATGAAGTAAAATCTTGATAGTTGTTACTATAAAATTTTTGAAACTTTCTATGATATTCTTTTTATTATTTAGAAATTTCTAAATAGTTTTATAACATATCATTGTATTATTTGCTTTAAGCGAAAATTATTTTATACATTTAAATATGTAATGAATTTATTTAATAAATCATAATTTATTAGAGCACCTCTCGGAAGTAGTAATAAGATTGACACAAATGACTTTAACACTAAACTGCGTTAGTGTTCAACGTCATATGACAATATTATTATGTTATATTGTGATTACCAACATCAAGTTTTGGCGACAGTACTTGGATAGGAGTCAATGAATTCGGACCTTCGTGGGGTGCAATTTTTCTTTTTGTCAGCGTGGTCTGAGGCTGCTTCTACAGGGATGGGATACTCTTAACGGTAGGCAGAGATGAAAGTGATTCTTTCTCTGCTTCTATTCGAATGAGCAGCAACCTTAGGAAGCAAGGTGCTGGAAAATAAGGACTGCTGCGAGACATCGTGGAACAAGTAAATCCATGGGCTGTGTTGGGTAACAAAGAGTAAGAACTGGTGCTTGTTTACTTACATGTACACCAAAGTTATCAGTAATAATATATTATGTTCACTGAGTATACTGAAGTGCTGCTGAAGACATCAAACCCAGATATTGTTGGGATATCAGCAATGGGGTGGCACAGAGATATAAGGAATGCAGAATTGGAATTTGGGGAGTACAATGTGTATACTCTTAATCTGATTAGAAGATTATGGTACATATCAACTAGTCTGATATCTACCATAACGAGAAATCTTTGGCGAAGGATGCAAAAAAAAAACAGCAAAGACTTCTTTAATTATGTAAGATGTAGAAGGACGAGGATGAATCAGATTGATCCACTTGATATCGATGGTTCCGTTTATTGGAAAATATGTTGAAAGTGAAATTATCTCTTTTGTTTCTTACGATGCAAAGGCGGTAGGATGTTCAATGATCATATTTATTTCATAAACACGACATTGCCAATTTTGATGATGAAACCTCTCTTCCCTTGAAATTTACAAAAACACGAATACAGGAAGCAGGTCACGTGTCCTATAATATTATTATTCTACAAAAAACACATCAGTGTCTAGCCAATCATCGAATCGTTTGTATCTGCGCATATCCGAAGCTATTTCCATTTAAACGAAGAGAACCAGACACAATTACAATATTATTCTTTCACGTTGCTTTCAAATTTAGTTTCGCAAAAATGAGAACTTTTCTCTTTCGATTTATTACTAACTCCACCGATCCAACCGTGTTTGGGTTTTCTGGCTTTACTCCATCTATACAACGAGAATATCAAGTCTGATGTATGGGGTAGATTAATCTAGAAATTGTGGACACTCACCACAGTCAGCATGTTCCAGAACACTTCTGGCTCCACGAGTTCTCAATCACAATCTGACTAATATAAACAGATATACCATCTGATAGCGAGATAGTTCATGTCTAACAGGTGCGGTAGAATAATCTAGAAACTTCCAGAAACTCATCAATGTCAGCTCGATTTATAGAATGGCTGGTTTTAGAAATTGTGAATCACGAACCGACTGATACGTATATGAAATGTCTTGGGAACTGCAATATGAAAAAACTACAATATGAAATGTCTTGGGAACTGAGGTGCTATGGAAAAACAGGCTGCACACACGAAATCGGTGCTAAAAATACGCCAAGTTTCTGAAATTTCCAGAGTTTAATGGATCGTTCAGAGATTGGTCAATGGGATCAACAAGCTACCTAACAAAGCGACTAATAGTGGTGGGACTCGGAAGTTCCCCTTATTCATCGTCAAAGTTTGCAGTTATCAGATCAGTGAATCCCCAGACACAGAGAACTCGGCGTTACTTTTTTCCAAACAGCTGTTCACTATGTATAAATCGCAAATCCGCCCTACCATGGAATATTGTTTCCACATCTTGGGCGGTGCCCCCCAAACCTCTATCAGGCTTCTAGATTCCATTCAAAAGAAGGCATTTGGGTTAATTAATGCCCTGACTCTAACAAGTCTCTCCACTGTCTGTCTCATAGACATTCTGTTTCTGCTGCATGCCCTCTCTATAGATACTTTCATGGGCACTGTTCTTTTCAATGGCGAATATTGCATTCAGTTATCTGCCCGTGCAGTTTAACAGAGATGAGTGTTAGAGAGAAATGAATACAGTACATTTGTGTGCAATATAAAGCTGAATGGCCGTCGACCACAAACATTTAGTAATCACTGTGAAACAACGGACGTTTTGTGAAGTGAAGCCCAGAAAGATACGATCATTCTGTAGTACGCAAGAGGAAGAATCCCATCAGCATTGAGCATCCTCAAATCATTCAAGGCTTTATACACCTCAATCAGATCACCTCGCAGGTGCCTAGTCTCCAGACACTGTATTTTGCAAATCTTAAACCTTTCTTCGTAAGGGCAACCCTTTGTTCCATTCACTAATCTTGTTGCCCTTCTCTGTACTCGTTCTAACAGCTTCCCCAGGTCTTATATTTATATTCAGTCGAGAACCCGAACAGGATCATCGGCAGTTAATCCATTCATATCCAGTGGAGCAATGTAATCCAACTCCTTCCTTCTGCTGTTTACATAATTGAAGAAGTCTTTGCTGGGTTTCCTGCATTTTTTGCCTTTTGTGAACATATAGCATACTTCCTCTCGGTTTCTGTGTCTCCTAATAAATTAATGCATCCCACTGATTTTTTTTTCTCTCCCACTAGACTCATAAATTCATCCGATTTCCATTTAGGCCTTGAAAAGTATTTCTTAGTTGTTATGAAAATCGCAATTGCAAATAGTAATGTCTGCATTTACTTCCCTGGATGCTTCTCATTTAGAATTTGTCGTTGTTAATATCGTTAGTTCGTCCCAATTAATGCATTAGTTTGTGTATCCCCTGAAGCTAGCGGTTTTCCCACCATCACAACGCTGCCTCAATATCATCGGCAGTTCCTTGTTTATCCCATCCCTGCAGAAGCAGTGAACAAGCACAAACCATGCTGTGAAAAATTCTATTCGAAGAGCCTTGCACAGTCTCTACAGGTCCGATCTGATGGACAAGGCTGCTATCGTGTACTTCCTTCTATCGTGCCTGGCTGGAAATGCAGACACATTAGAAATTAATCCTAACTAGCGACTTTTTCTCAACACTGCCCTGTACTTTAATCTCAGATCTTCTGCCCTTGATATCATTAGTATGAAATTGTACAACAATATCAGCTTTTTTGCCATTAAAAGACGATAGTTGTCCTTGAGAGTCATCAACTCTTGCCCCATTACAGACTTACCCTCGTTCTATTCCAACTATCCTGTTGTATCGTAATTAATTTTTCGGTTACTAGGCCATGCTTTAAAAATTAATGCTGTTCGTTTTCTACAGATTTTCATTGCGCACGGACACAAAATATCAGATTGCGCACGATTGGTTGGACTGGGAGTCGAAGTCCTGTATTGAAAACCGTTAAGAGATTCATTGGTGGACGCTGGCAATGGGAATAATAAAAGTGAGTTTTTATAACCACAGATATAATATTAATATCATATGTATTTACTTTTGATGTATGATGAAGGAAGAATTTCTCTTCCTCGAACCCTATGGGAATTGTTAATATTTTTCTTAGTTTGGAATTGTTTTATTTTCTTAAATTCAAGAAATATTTATAAAATCTACGTTCGTCCATATATTTTATGAGAATATTTAAATTGAAATTGCTTTCTTCTAATATTAGCTAGATCTCTAGATTTTTACTACGTCACCTATTTATGAATTAACAAAATGTATCTGAAATCATCAAATGAAAATTATTGTTCAAATTGCTTTTTCGAGTCCCAATGCGTGTTCAAAACCATTGTGTCACGACGACTTTGTTCTTCTTCTCTATAGGGAAATAATCCCATAATCCCTATCTGTAGGGTAAACCAGCGCAAAATTGTGAAAAGCAAGCTTATATAAACCTTCTAATTTCATCCATCCACTCTCTCCAAATGTTCTGCTTTGAATCTATTTAAGCTATCGACTTCTACAACGACAGATGGAAGTTTGTTCCAGCAATCAACCACCCGTTGGCTAAAGATAAACTTCCACACATCTATTCTACAAAAGTCTTTCCTCAATTTGAATTTATGCCCTCTCTGGCGATTATTCTGAGCAAGAGGAAGAGTCCCATCAACATTGAGTACGCTCAAACCATCAAGGCTTTATACACCTCAATCAATGTTGTTTGATTACAGTCATTTTTTTTGTCGCAAAGCAAAGGTATTGCGTCAGATAACGTTTCTATTACATCAGGGTGTAATTGCAAGGTATTTCGTCAGCCGTTTCTATAATTTGGCGTTGGAAGGGTATACAATCTCATTAGCATCTTGTTTTGCTGAGGTGTAAGCATGACTCCATCGCTTGACACCAAGAAATAAAAAATGTAGCTGTTGCTCTGTCACAGGAAGGGCTTTCTATGCGTGATGTGAAGAGAAGACCTAGATCAGGTCTTCAAATTTATTAACGGAAAGGTGAATGCAGAAACCTAAACTTCTATTCTGGAGGAGTGCCTGAAACCCGTTATTAGGGATCACCACACAGACGTCCAAAAGTGCATTTTTCAACAGGACTCAGCGCCTTGCCACACAGCAAGGCGCTGAGTCCTGTTGAAAAGTTCCAGCATCTCTACATCGTTTTAGGAACGATGTGGAGATGCTGGAACGAGTACTGAGAAGGGAAACGAGATTGGTGAATGGAACGAAGGGTTGCTCTTACCAAGAAAAGCTTAACTTCTGCAAATTGAAGCGTCTGGAGAGTAGGAACCAACAGGGTAATCTGATTGCGGTGTTTATGGCTTTGAATGGTTTTATCAAGCTGAATGCTGATAGGATTCTTCCTCTTGCTAATATTACGCATTTCAAGTGGCATAATTTCGAATTAATGAAACACATTCGCAGAATAGATGTGCGAGAATTGGCCTTTAGTCAGCAGGTGGTTGATCGTTGCAACAAACTTCCATCTATCGTTATGGAAGTTGGTAGCTTAAATAGATTCAAGAAAGAAGTGAACAAACTTACAGAAAGGCTTCTTAAAGTCTACATTTCCAAACTCAAACGGAGGCATTTGAGGGATGAACACAAAAACTACCAATCGAACCACATCGTCTATACAAGAGTCCCCGAGTTGGAGTTCTTTTTGCTCGATTTTTTGCTGCCGCTTTGGACAGCTTTCTCTCTACTCATGCTGACTGTAGCACTTAAGCAGATGATACACTGGTGTGCAAAACTTAGGGACCGTCAGGTTTTCACCTATAGCTTCTCATAGGAGTGGCCTGGATATGGGAAAAGCATACCAAAGGAAGCGCGTCAGGTACAGAAATGATGAAGGAAACAATACCGACACAACAACGGAAACAAAACGGTTCAGAGGGACTTTATTGAAAAATGGCAACATAGCACTGGCTGCCATGATACAGATACATCACTGCCAAAGATGGAACAAAGGGAAGAGGTGATCCTCACTAGGAGATATAGCTACCCCTAATGTCGATGCAGGCCTGTCCATACTTAGAACAATATTGTTGATAAGTTCTTGCGGTAACATCGTCCATTCCTCTGTCAGCGCCATCTTCAGCTAGTAAACATTTTCTGGTGGGTATCGGCAGAGGAACGGGCAGGCTAATCCATACGAACAATGTCCTCACTTTACAAAAGCATATCAACAGCTGCAATGCGATGGGGTGTGGCGTTATCATCCATAAACACGAACTCGGGGCCAATGGCACCTCGGAACAGACGCACATGGGGAAGAATTACCTCAGTACAGTAGCGTGCATCAGTTACAGTACCGCCTTCCAGTATCAGCAGTTGAGTACGTCCATCCCAGATAACGCCTCCCCAGACGAGAACACCTCGACCGCCATATCGATCTCTTTCAGTGATGTTTGTGGGGTGATACCGTGCCAACTTCTCGCCAGATTAGCTGACGTCCAGAATCGGTGCTGAGACTGAATCTACTCTCATCAGTAAAGAGTACCTTAAGTAAAGATTTTGTGGTTGTAACCTTTAGAAATAGTGTTGATCCTTAAGTTTTGCACACCAGTGTATTACACTTTTCATCTCGCCCAAGCACGGTGACAAATGTGACGCTATCAACGTCGATGCTACTGCCCTAAAGAAGATTTCGACCTTTACCTTGAGAATATTGGCCTATCCATAAACCCGACCAACTGATATCAAATATCTTTCACCAACTTGAAAAAGAAGAATTACAAAAATTATCAGATTATGCCATCCGAATATTTTTATTAATTTTCCCTGCATTGTGCATTATGTCTGTAAATTGCGTGGTTCTCTGGTCGGTTTGTTTGTTTATCTATTTGCCATCCTGAGTACTGGAGATGTGTCGATCCCACTGAGCAAGACAAAAAAGGGGATTGAAGATGTGATCGCAACTGAGTTTTTTTTATAGGCAAGAATAATTTGCATAATGTGCGGCTATGTAAGGTGGTAGATCTAATTTCTTTGGATACTCTGAATTTTTATGACAGGATGTCTGTTGTATCAGGTGTTCTCATTTGGCGACACTGTTCCCAATAAAATATGAATGAAAAATATTTTGTCTCTTAATTTTTTTCAGCAGTGTATTCTCTATTGGAAAATATAACAAAACTGAAATTCTCTCCTTTGTTCCTTAAGCTACAAATGCGGTAGGGTGTTTAACGATAATAATCAGGGTACAGGGACGGACATGCAGATTTTGGTTTCAACAGCTCCGAACGGTTTGGCTCCATCCGAATCACCTATCATGGCACGACAATTTTAATACTAAATATATATTTAAAACAATAAAATTTTGAGGAAAAATTATGCATTTCGCGTATATGTTTTGTACATTGCCAATACTGATGATTAAGGCCCTTATTTTGGCTTGAAATATATAAAAAACATGAAGCTGGTCATACTTGTCCTGTAATTTTATTATTCTATATAAAAACCCATCAGTGTCTAGCCATCCACACATTCATCCAATCATATTGGATCTGCTCATATCTGAAGCTATTTCCTTTTAAAGAAAGAGAACCAGGCACGTTAAAAATATTATTATTTCACGTTGCTCTGAAATTTAGCTTATATTCACCTGTTTCTCTTAAAAGTGAACAGGGTCGAATTCGAGAAAGAGATAAAGTCATAATACCCAAATAAATGTATTCCATTAACCTTAGCAATTTCACCAACGTGCTGTTTTATATTTCCTTTTTCTGGTTAAAATATTCCAACGTTGGTATCTACCAAAACCCAATAAAATGTATTAAAAAATTGTATATTTTCTAATCATTTACATGACTGCAGACGTTAATGGCAAAATAATTAGTGGGGATAAATTGGTAGCTGACTGTGTGCTGCGCTGCTGCCATCTCTCGGTCAATAATGAAAGCACTGGACTTAAGGCGTCGTTGTTTTCAAAGAATAAATCCAATTTGGTGGAATAAAAACTATTTTATTCGTACAGTTTTTTAAATTGATGTTTTTGTTAAAAAAATTATAAATCGATAACCGCTTACTGTAACTAATTAAAATTTATTTTTTTGAGTATTATTATTATTAAATGTAATTATTAATTTATTTTATTATTAATTGAACACGTGAATTATAGTTATAGTTACTAATAGTGAGCTGGATGTAGGGAACAATGTTGACACGGTTTATTTGGATTTTAGCAAGATATTTCACTTAGTTCCTCATGAGAAGTTACAGTGCAAGTTGCAACATGTTGAGATTATTGGAAATATTCTAAGATGGATTGCAGGGTGGTTGTAGGGAAGAAGGCAGAGGGTTTCATTAATGGATATTATTCAGCTTGGTGTGACGTCATAAGGCAACATTATCGATTAACAGAATTCATAATTGAACGAGGGCTTCATTTGTGATGGACAGATAACAAAAAAAAAAAAAAAAAACACGAAAAAAATTGAAAGATGACATCATTATCAATTAATTCTAGCTTTAAATCAAATTTCAATATTAATTTAATTAAAGTAAATAGTATATTTAAATCAAGTGACTTAAATGTTTATCCTCAATAAATTAATTGAGAAGAAACATTTATTAATAGTAATAATGTTCGTTTTTTTTTTTTTATTTATGATTCACAATAGAATAATAAATTAAATTCAGTATATCGATATACGTTAAATATAGACGTATACTGAGTGGACAGAAATCATGGGGATACCTACCTAGTAACGGGTAGCCCCACCTTTCCCCCGGATAAGGGCAGTCACATTGCGAGGCATTGAGTCCACAAGTTCACAAAAGCGTTCCACAGGTATTTCCATCATCTATGCTTGCTGCATCCCTGTCCATAATTCCGTCCTATTCCTGGGGGGAGGATCCAAAGCTGGAACGGACCTTTCCACAGCATCCCAAAGATGCTCCACAGTGTTGATGTCTGGTGAACGGAAAGACCATTCCATTGTGGTAAAATCTGCAGAATGCTTTTCGTACCATGTTCTAGTTCCACGGCTCTGTGGGGAGGTGCACTGTTCTGCTAGAAGAATTATAGATAACTGAGAATAATTCGAATTTTTCTTTCGATTGGGTGAGAATGCATTTTTTTTTTCTTTTAATGATAACCCCAAACATGGAAGGTATTGAAACCTATATAAGTTGAAGGTTGAGAAGACAGAAGATTAGATTTGAATTTTTGTAGATTGCAATTTTCGTAAATATGCATGTGAAGAACTATTGAAAGGACAAACTGAGGAAGAAGAAGAAGAGTTGGTTCTGTGAATTTAGAAATTAGACAAGAAATTAAGGGCGGTGTACGTATCGGGCATAAAAGACGTCCGTTTCCCCTGAACAGGACATTTCCCCGCATCACCACTTCAGTTCCAAAGGAGAAGTTAATCTTCTGCCTACATTGTTTTTTTATTGATAACACTGAAACTCCGCATCCTTTACCGATTACTTTAATCAATTACCGGCGTTATTAGTTGTGTGTTTTAAGTTTAATAAAAGTTACATTTTTAATTAAACAATTTCAATTAAAACTTTGCTGTTAAAACAGAACATAATTGACTGCATTAAACAACCGAAAAGTAAATTTATTCAAATTTTAAAATTCCAAATGTATTGGATTACATTGGATTGGTGTCTTCATTAAATTACATAATTATATCAATTTATTTTCGTTTAAGAATATTTTTATGCTGTTTTAAGTATAAGTAAACAATTAATATGTGATTTTATGCAAAACTTTTATTAATTTCAAAAATACAGTGACTTATCATTAATATTGATGTCCGTGGCTTATTTTCTTAAGTATATATGAAGTGATTTTTCTATAAAATTGTTATAGATGGCAGCACTATAGACATTGCAATGAATTCGTTCTCTTATCGAAATTGTAATTTGTTTAACAGATTGGGTAATTTTAGGAGAAGGATGAAGAGATAGGAAAGCTAGCTGAAACTGCCTTTACTCAACTGATCTGTCTATTAATTTTAGTCCATTCTCTTTATTATATTGTGAAGGGACGTTACAAAGTCCATCTATTAATTTTAGTCTATTCTCTTTATTATATTGTGAAGGGACATTGCAAAGTCCATATTATTTTGTGATTATTTAAAATAAACAACTACAGCAGAATTGTGTGTCAAATTATTAGCAGTTTCTCTGTCTCTCTCCCTCTGTTTCTCTAATCTCTCTCTCCATATACACTCAGGAACACTGAATTATGACCAATCCATCCGTAATGAACTATGCCGCATCGTGCAAGTGAAAGTGATAAAGTAGCAGTTGGTGGCAGGTAGTAAAGACATCACGGACTTTCAAAGGGGGATGACTGTGGGAGCTGAGTCGTCTGTTGCTTCCACATTTGTATTGGAATGTTCCTGGAATCACCAAGGAGCCAAATTTCTAAAAGTGTCAACGATGAAGTTTGGTGTATGCCTGCCGTACAAGAGAATGAAAGAAGAGTTGAATATATCTGATCCACACTCATTTATTTAAATGTTGCAAATTTATTTATTTCATAACCTGAAGGAAAAATTTCCCACGAGCTTATTATTTATTCTAGACGCATGCCCCGCATCTGTAAACAATATAATTTTTATATATAATAACCTCTTCACCCCCTACATGATGGACCGGTCCTTGTTTCTTTGTGCGTGCTGTTACCTCAAGCTCACAGAGTAGTAGATACAGAGTGGACACTCCCATAGGCGATAATGTTAACTTTTACATGGTAAGGCGCATAGAAAGTGGAGCCATCATTGTATAAATATGGAAACAGCCTGCAGCATTGAGAAGAGTTCCTGCAGAATATTGTACAGTTTTGTAATTGCAATAGACAATATAAGATTCACTAATTATTAGTATGAGATATTCATAATTAATTATTATTTCTATACAAAAAAAGACGGCTGAATAGTGAAATATAAACATAAGTAAATATTTAAAGAAAGTAAAAGCAATGGTTGTGATAGCCGGGTGGGAATGTTGCAGATAGTAGTTTTCTCATTCCTCAGTTCAAATCCATTCGTTTTTCTTTTCAACCCCTTTTTTTCTCCTTCTTATACTTTATATTTATTTCTTCAGTGTAATATAGTAATTTATTTATGTTTTCACACATAAAAATTTGATAAGCAATTTTTTTAAATATTTTTAATACAATAGCCACACATTGGCTAAAATGTAGCCTAGGAGGTTAAGATGACAATCATGTGTGCCAGTTGCATTAAGATCGATTTTAAAACAGCTGGATAGGGGGGAAACACCCTAACGCTCTCGCCTTCACCGAATCACAAAATTCGACTGTACAATCAATCCATTTTTACCGGTTACCATATATAAAGGCATATTGATTTAAGTCATAAAATTAAAAGCAAGACTAAAGACTTATTTGTCCAGTACAAGCAACAAAACTAAATAAATTAATAATAGTAATAATAAAGAAGTGTGTCACAGTCTTTAATACAATCCTTGATTTCATAAACTGTAAAGATGGTATGACATATTCCATGCTGTTACTGAGAGATAAGCTTTGCTTCCTTTGCTAATACAAATATTAGTATCTTTCTTACAACTCTTCAAAATTCAGATAATTTTGATACTGGAGTTTTAAGAAAGATACTGATACAGATTTAATATTATTTAAATCTTCGATAAACCATTACTTCGATTAATATCAATACATTATTAGTATTAATTAATGTAATAAGGTATGAATTAGTTATTAATTAGCTATTAACAGTACGTTTTTTTTTTTTTAACATTTCATTAAATATTTCCTAGTTGCATCTAATTACTTGACAAGTCGTACAAAGATCTCCGAATTTCAATTAGCCGGTCTGAAAAGGTTAAAAAGTTGTTTTTGAATAGATTTTGTTCAAATGTTGTAGTGGGAGAAACAAAAGGTGAATTTGATAGCATAGACGTAATAAAATAGGGTACGAGTTGCGAAACTGTAGTATAAGTATGGGGTCGACCAAACTCCGATATTACCTCTTTAGTGGATGATGGAACGAAACATTGAAACAAAGTCTAAAACCACTCTCAGAACGTATAATGGAGGATAATATTGTAAAACATTCGTTGATCTAAGAATGTAATATACTTAGATGTGGACGATATTAGTCCGAGAATGCCGTCCTTAAAAGATAGAGCTGGCCCATAGCGGATTTCGTCGGTTGTACTCCCAATGACAATCACATGTTGGGAATTTTCAAGTTTTAAGGATAGAAAATGTGAAAGATGCTGCTGCAGCCATTTTGGATGTCAAATATGCACAGGGAATGCGAATGTAATCGGTTTTTTTTTTTTTTTTTTTTTTTTTAATCTGTATATCAGCCACTTGCTTTGATTTCATAAAGAAACCATAAATTCCGTCTCTATATTTTTTTAACCCCAAACACGAGAGGTGTTAGAACCTATAGTACTTAGTACCGTGCTTGGGTTGGAGGTTGAGAAGACGAAAGAAGATATTTGTTGACATTGGACTTGAACTTCTGTAGATTGTAATTTTCAGGAAATACGTATGAAGGAAGGTTGTTCCAGAAAACGGCAGTTGAATGAATAAATGAGGAAGATGAAAAGTTGGTTCTGTGAGTTTGAAGTTGGACAGTAAATGGATGTTGGCTGGTGGCGGCACGTGTTCGGACTGTTTTGAAAGAGAGAGAGAGAATTATAGAAGCCAATTCAGAAGAACAGTGCCCATGGAAGTATCTGTAGAAGAGGCATGCAGCAGAAACAGTACGTCTATGAGACAGCGAGTGGAGAGACTCTGTTAGAGATGAATCATTAATTAACCTAACTGCCCTCTTCTGAATGGAATCAAGAAGCCTGAGAGAGGTTTTGGGGGCACCACCCCAGATGTGGGAACAATATTCCATGGCAGGGCGGATTTACGATTTATACAGTGTGAGCAGCTGTTTGGAAGAAAAGTAACGCCGAGAAAACCAAGTTTTTTAGATGCAGAGGAAGCAATATTTGTAATGTGCTTGTGCCAAGAGAGATTAGAAGTCAGAGTAATCCCCAAAAGAGATATATCATTTTGCCTAGAAATCGGAGTGTCACCAAAGATAAGCATAGGAGCAGAAGAATCCTTTTTGCGAGATATAAGACAAGACTGAGTTTTAGAAGGGTTGAAATCAACTAAGTTGTCTTTGCCCCACTGGAGAATTACCTGGAGATTGGCATTTAAGGAATTGGTAGCAGATTTTCAAGAAGTTGAAGCTGATTGAGCAGGGCAAGGTTTCTCAAAATGGAAAGTGGAATGCAATGTGCTATCATCGGCAAAACTATGGATAGGATTTCCAGTCAATGGAAGAAGGAAGAATCAAAGGAAGAAATAATTTGTACAAGAGGAAAGAAGTGGGGGAAAAGAACTGAACCTTGGGGGACACCGGAATTAGTGGAGAAGTTAGAAGACAGAGGGCCATCTACCGTTACCCTCATTGAGCGATCAGAGAGAAAACTGGATAACCAATTACAAAAAACAGTTGGCAAACCATAAGATGGAAGCTTGTTTAGAAGACCTTTATGCCAAACACGATCAAAAGCCTTTGAGATGTCAAGAGCAACTACTTGTGTTTCACCGAACCTTTCCATTGAATTAGTCCATAAATGGGTAACATAAGCCAGAATATCACCAGTGGATCGACACTGGCGGAATCCATACTGGCGATCGTTGATCAGACGGAAGGTTTCTAGGTAGTTTAAGAGTTGGCGGTTAATTGATTTCTCCATTACTTTAGAAAAAGTAGAAGTAATTGCAATGGGACGATAATTGGATGGGAGGATTTGTCACCCTTTTTAGGAACTGGCTGGATATGAGCAAATTTCCAAGCAGAAGGAAAAACACCTTTGAAATAAGAAAGGAAAAAAGGCCGCAAAGAACAGGAGTAAGTTCAGGAGCACAGGTTTTGAGAACAAGTGGAGAAATACCATCAGGACCTGGAGCTTTCTTAGCATCAAGATTCATCAAAATCCTTCTGACATCCTTTTGACGGAAGACCACAGGAGGCATTGAATGGAGCATGTTGGGAATGGTGGGAGATGCTTTACCAAGATTGTTGATACATGAGTTAGAAGAAAAATGGGATGCTAGCAGGTCAGCTTTATCCTTGGCTGAAGTGGCAACAGAACCATCTGGTTTGGACAGAAGTGGGAGCAGAGATGGGCGATAGTTGCGGCAAATAGCTTTGGCAAGAGACCAGAATGCTCGGCTACCATTAGGGCAAGAAGAAAGTTTTCTACTCTTAGCCTGTTCAAACACTAAATGTGGACTGATTAATAACTGCTTTACAATTGTTGCGAGCTTTGGTGTAGGCAGAAAATGAAGCTGAAGAATTAGAAACAAGCCAATTACGATATGCAACATTCTTCTCTTGAACAGCCTTAGCACATTTATAGGAAAACCAAGGTTTAGATAAAGGACGAGGTTTTAAAGTGGAGTGTGGGATAAAGGATTCCATTTCTGCAAGAATAATTTCACTGACACGATCTGAGTAAATGATGCTCAGGGAATATATGAGCATGATTGTAATGCTCTAATAAAGCTTTATTAAAATTATCATTATTTAAATGATTTAAAGATAACGCTTTCTAACTTTGGTATCTTTAAACATCCATGCATCATTTAAAGTGTTTTGAGACTACCCCACACAGTGTGTTACACAACTGTAATCCTGAGGTGCCAATGTAATGAAAAACATTTTAAAAAAAATCACCGTAGTCGATTTTTTACTTTCGATCGTTCTTGAAACAGTTGTGAGAATTTCTCACACACAATCAGATTTTAAAATTAGTATATTTAAAAATGTGCTTTGACGAATCTGAAATAAATAAATAAATCTTTATTTCAAAAATCATCCATAGAGACAGCAGTGTATGAAGGCAGAGTTCCCCCATCACTGTAAAAATGCCCACCGAATTATCACAGAGTGTCATACTAGGGTCAATCTGTACAGTTCATATTGAATAAAATAATAAAAATAAAATAAAATATGATACTTGTAATATCTAAAAGTATTTTACACGTATACTTCGCGTTTTGCGTTTTTTTTTTTTTTTTTTTGACAAATTAATTTTAGAAGTTCATCAAAACTCTGTATCGATATTCTGTAAAATAAAAAAAATATATATACAGTAGAACCCGGATAGAAAATTCCCGTATAAGAAGTTTTCTCCTGTATTTATTTTCCCAGTTTCATCTCTCTATATTGTAATGTATTATTTTCCCGCATAAAAAGTTCGTGATAAAGAATACACAGTGTATTATTATAATGACGTTTTCACACTTAATACGTTTTTTTAAATATAGAAATTATTTATTTTTAATATTAAAAACTATTAAAGAATAAAAACATTTTGTAATCGAACAAGTTAGTGGCAAGCAACATTTTAGTTCGTAGTAAACCACAGAAGTAGGTGAAATGGCATCGTTTTTGTTATATCTGATATTGGGAATGCTCAATTACGAGTTGCCCTGGTATTGCACTACCTCCAATAAGCAACGCTTCGCCAATGGAGAAGACTAAATGTTACTTATTCTGGGTGGATACCACCACTCAGGGGTTGTGGGATGTTAGTATCTGCCGAGAATCGATTGGCCAAGTGTTGCCTATTCGAGAATGTATTGTCGAAACGTTGCTTAATCAAAGTAGTTCAATATCAGGGCAACTCGTTGCGAAGGCATTCACAATGTGAGATGTAACAGAAACGATGCCATTTTATCTACTTCGATGCCAAGCACTAACTTGTTCGATTGGTAAATTTTCTGTAGTCTGGGGCTTTCAGCGTTAAAACGTTTTAGGGAAAACATTTTGAATAATGGAAGTGATATATTGCAATTGTTTTCATCGATATCCATAATTGGATACGTAGACTACGTTAAGCATTAATTCTGATGGTTGTGAAGAGTTCTGAATTACTTAGTGGATTGTTGCTCTGTCTTATTGTAATTGTGACCTTTTAAGGTATGTTGAAACTCGAAAGGAGCTGATTCTTCCAACTTGATAATTAAAAATCTTCAGTTTAAAAATGTTTCCCATACGCAGAGTAAAATATTTATAAATTCTAAGATAGTACTTAAAAATCATCGTTAACTTATATGTTTGTATCTTTTCATTTTTATTTGTGTAGTTAATATTTCATATCCTTAGACCACTTTCCCTTCTAAGAAGTTCTAAACCTGCAGTCCCTTGGAAAACATCTTACCCCGGGGAGACTTCCTTGTTTCAAACATGATACAAAACTGTCCCGTTTTTAACCGATTTGAATTTTCTGGATGACTCCACCATCGTCGTTTTCTCTTTCTACTCCAAATCAACACAATAAATAAATACGCAATCCATTCAATTTGAACGACATCCGTCTTGCAAGTGAGAATTGAAAAAAATGAGAATTGAAAATGTTAGAAGCGCCCCCTCTGTTTTTAAAGGAAATGACGTCAGGAGAGCCCCTTTTGTTTCAAAGGAAATGACGTCAAGGGCGCCCTCTCTAGTTTCAAAGGAAAGTAATTTACTATTTTAGTATTGAATCTCACATTTAACAGGAAAAGCATGAACTACGAACAAACACACAATCAAGCTTCGTACCGTTAATGAAAGTTTTTATGCTCAAAGTAAAATAAAAAATAAATAATAATAATAAAATGAAACACAACCTTACTTTTACACCGAGTTGCATTGGTATTGAACTGCTTTCAAATAACATCTCCAAAACTGGGATGTAAAGTTTTATTTAGTAACATATTTCTTTCCATTTTCGCAGTACTGTTCAAATAGTTGTGAGCATTTCTTAGACAAAATCCGAGGTTAAATTTAACATATTTAAAAATACACTTTGATGAGTAAGTACCCCAAATAAATAAATAAATCTTTATTGCCAAAACACACTAACGGGGAGTGTATATGTGAAGACAAAATTTTTCTCCAAAGCGAGAAAAATGGGCAGTGGATTAACGTTCAGTGTCATACTATGGAGACACTGTACAGTTTAAATTGAATTAAAAAAATGAAAATAAAATATAATTTGATCTTTTAAAATCTCAAAATTATGGAGGTATATATACCTACCTCGGTTAACGCCTTCAAGACCGCTGTAAAAAAATGTCGTTAAACGAAATCACGTTAACTGAATAATAAATTTCCATATACTCCCACAATATAATGACAGATACATTAATTTTAAAAAATGCATAGTAAATTTTAAGTATTGTAGTTGATAGTCAGTAACTGGATATGAATCAGACTTGCCTATTTTGCATAAACGACGTAATAAGAACTACCTATTTGTATAATAGTGTAATAATAGGAAATATTTGAAACTTTGTGCATTATTTTGAGGAAGAAAAACATTTTTAAAACTCTATTACCGACAGTGATGAAACATTTGTGAAAGTGGCTGAAGTCGTTTAAAATTTAAACGAAATTATGACCTGGATAGAACGAAGCCATAGTTTCCTCCAAGCAGTCCGAACACGTGCCACAACTGCATCCATTTAAGGCGGAAACGCACTATTATCACGTCACGGGACTCTCGTCATGTCCCTATCATAGAGTAGTAGTAGTAGTAGTGGCATGTGATGCAAGAAAGCTTATGCAGCATCAGCCAAAAAAAAAAAAAAAAAAAAAATCACACCATTCCCTCCAAATGCCTGTCCAGTTCCTTCTTAAATTTATTCAACCTGTCAACTTCCACAACGACAGATGGAAGTTTGTTCCAGCAATTAACCACCCGCTGGCTAAAGGCAAATTTCCGCACATCTATTCTACATCTGTCTTTTCTTAATTTGAATTTATGCCCCCTAAGGTTCGTAATCTGAACAAGTAGAAGGATCCCACCAGAATTCAGCGTGCTCAACCCATTCAAGGCCTTATACACCTCAATCAGATCACCACGCAGGTGCCTAGTCTCCAGCCACTGCAATTTGCAGAACTTAAGTCTCTCTTGGTAAGAGGATCCCTTCATTTCCCTCACCAATCTTGTTGCCCTTCTCTGTACACGCTCAAGCAAATCTACATCCTTCCTAAAATGAGGCCTCCAGACCTGTACGCAGTACTCAAGGCGTGGCCTGACCATTGCCTTATACAGAGGGACAATCACATCCTTCTCCCTGCTAGCAAAATTCCTATATATCATTGACAAAACCCCATGACCTGCCCTAGGCGCCTCCGTAGCCAGGTGCGAAGGAGCAGCAGTGCGTAGCACACGCTTCTTGATTAGACCGGGGTTCGAGCCCGTCACCACCAAATACGGAGGATGCGGAAAGGTCAAGGAATGACCACCGCATATCCCGGAGCAATATGGCCTTAGTTGCTAATGCTCCTAAAAACCAAATAACAAACAAACAAACATGACCTGCCTTGGCAGCCTGTCTGCATTGCTCAGAAAACTTCATATCTGACTGCACAATTACTCCCAGGTCTTTTTCATTTTCTACCACCTTAAGTGTAGTACCACACAGTTGGTACGTTTCTCTGGGGTTACTTCTACCCACATGCAGTACTTTGCATTTGTCAAGGTTAAACTTCAGTTGGCACTTCTTAGCCCATCTGCCCAAATTTTCTGTATCCTGTTTCAGTAGCACACTGCCATTACTGTCATTAACAACCCTGCCAACCTTTGTATCATCCGCAAACTTCGACATTAAGCCTGATATACCTTCATCAATATCATTGATAAATATACAAAACAACAGTGGACCTAACACCGAACCCTGTGGGACTTCACTAATAACATTAGTCCAAGAAGAGCAGCACCCATTGATTACCACCCTCTGTCTTCTCGCACTTAACCATCCTTTTATTCATTGTAACAACTTACCCTTAATACCATTCTGCTCTAATTTGTACAATAGTCTTCCATGCGCAACAGTGTCAAAAGCTTTCCTGAAATCCAAATATATGATATCAAAATTATTTTTTGCATCCAGTTCCTTTGTAACCACATCATAATATCCTATCAAATTTGTCAGACAAGACTTTCCCTTAACAAACCCATGCTGTGTCTGAGCTATAACTGAAGTCTTGTCTAGATGATCCTGCAATGCATCTTTAACCGGTGACTCCATTATTTTACCCGGAACAGAAGTTAAACTAACTGGTCTGTAATTACACATGTCACCCTTCGATTCCCCTTTGTGAATTGCGGTCACATTTGCACATCTCCAGTCCGTGGGGACCTCCCCTGAGTCTAAAGATGCTCTCATAATTATGGCTAAGGGTTTGCTTAGTTGCTTTGCCGCCTCCTTTAATATAACTGGATAGATCCCATCCATCCCAGGTGCTTTTCTTATGTTTAACTTCAACAATTTCTCCTCCACTTTGCTTTCAGTTATTACAAAATCATTAAGCACCGTGCTACAATTTGATAACCTTCTGGCATTTTCAAACCTTAATAATTCCTCACGTGTGAATGTAGATGCAAAATACTCATTCAGTTTGTTTGCTATCTGAGCAGGATCATCAACAGTCGAACCATCGACGTCAAGTGGACCAATCAGATTCATCCCCTTCCTTTTAGAGTTTATATAAGTAAAGAAATCCTTGCTGTTTTTCTTAGCATCTTTTGCCAAGGATTTCTCGTAATCTGTGGTCCCTGTTTAGTGTAAACTGCGAAGACGGTCGGAGAAGAAACGAGTAGTAATGGAATAGGGTATGACCGAAATGCTTCTCAGTACACGCGTTTGCCTTGACCATTGCCTGAGGGGATAGAAAAAAATCGATTTAGATTTTCTGGTGTTAGTTTATTTTTCCATCAATAGATGGCGCTAACTGTAATTTCTAAATATAATTTTGAATTTAATTATTATTATTTTTTTTTTGACTTTGGTCAGGGAGTTTCAAGTGGCGTTGCTGTTATTAGCGATTGTGACGTCATAGTGAATTTTTGTGAATAATTTTAACGTTAATTCTGTGGCAGTGCATTGTGGGTGTTAATAGGGACTGTGTATTTTGGTGATACTTATGAGGTGGGGGGGAGCACCCTCCCTCCCCGCCGGCGCCCGCGTCTGCGTCGCAGACCCTCACCTTGTGTGTGGGATGATAAACCATTTTTTTTTTCCTGAAAAATAAAAACACCTTGTTGTTGAGACCTGAAAATAAATTCCTTGTTGTTTCCATCTGTTGTTGAGACCTGAAAATAAAATCCGTATTCTTAACGTTTTTCCTTCCAAAGATCCATCTGTTCTTGAAAAGTTGAAAAATTAAACTGTGTTTCCTTGAAGTCCTGTCAGTTTTATCTACAATGTTGGCTTTTAAAATCTATTCCAAAGTAAACAGTTGTTAAAAGGTTATTACCTGTTCTTGAAAAGCTGAAAAATGAAAACTGTGTGGTTGCTTGTGTGGTCTTGTCAGTTTAATTGGCATTATCGTTATTTTCTCAAACCTCTGTATACACTTGATGTGTGAAATCTATTCCAAGGTAAGATTTAAAATGAAACACTTAAAAGGTTATTTTTCTCTCAAGTACTAAAGAATCACACAGACAATATTTCCAAAGAAAAAAGAATAATTTTTATTGCTTGAAAATAAAAATTAAAATGAGGGATGAACTGACATTTTTTTTCCAAATGTACATTCTTTTGTCTCGTTGACACTTCTCTGTAACAATGGCAGGTCGTAGAAGGCTCCCAGCGCCACTAAATAAGTACCACCAATACTCCTGTGAGTTTTCTTCGTATGTTTCCTCTATCTGGAAAAGAACAGGAAGACGTTGACAAGTTCACCAATCTTGTTGCTCTTCTCTGTACTTGCTCATCTCAAACTATTGATTGGTAGATCAAAACAAAACGTATAACGAAGAACCCCCCCCCTTTTCGAATGAAGCTCCCTCTGTTGACAGCATCATTCATTCACAAAAACCCCCCTCAAAATGTTAAACTTAACCGAACAGCATTAAAAAAAAATGCCATTCTACATATAAATTGCGTTTCGTGATCAAGCGATAGTAACCTGCACTATTGTTCATAAATTGTAAGTATATCTTGTAAATTTTAAAAAGGTGCGTTATTTTCTATCTAAATATTTATTTAATTTCGTAAAATAATAGATAATTCAATTTAATATTACGTTTATAAATGTAATTACACTTATATTTTATAAATAATTGTTAAAACTAATGCTAAAAAGTGGCACTGATGTTGTAAAAGCGAGAGACTATGAGTAATTGTGTGTCATTGTGGTGAAAAAAAAAAATAATAATAATAACACACTCCATAATCACTACATTCAAGAATTCGTTAAAACATTAAAAAAAATTTAAAAACATTAAAAAATTGCATTTTTTAATGTTTTTTTTAAATATATTTATTATTATTTTTTTTTTATAATGGACTCTTGTTACATAAATTTCGTCTTTTGCGCATGCGTCGTAAGCTTAAATTTGATCTACATTTGGATTACGAGGTCTTTGAATCAAAACAAGATCAGCTTAAAAGAAGCTGACGTTTTGATGTTTGCCATCAAAACATCAAACACATCAAAAGAAGCCGAGCTGAAGAGTGCAGTGCGAATGCGTAGTTATTATTATTATTTTATTTCCAAAAGAATGTCCCTTTACAGCCATGCAGCTAGAGGACACGGGTTACATGATAATTAGGGGTCGGATTTTTATTACCTTAAAAATGTCCAAACATGATGAAAATATGTCATTAAATTTAACCAAATATGACCTTAAATATGCCTAAATAATTTACCTTTACGTACCGTATAAATGATAATATTTACTTTTTATATTCTTTTAAAGTTGTACAACGACTTGTTATACAAATTTCTAACAAGTAATATAATGAAAATATCACAATTTGCAAGGGGGTTTTTTTTTTTTAAATATAAACATTAAAATATATTTATTTTAAACATGCAAAAACCAAAATGTATAGGCTAAGGTATAGGCTACTAACACTTAAGTACTTTCCATCGCATTGCAATACCTATATCCACTCCAAATGTTTTGGAGTTAATCTCCTTCTATCATCTACTAATATTCACTTGTAAGCAGAGAAGGACCTCTCAATATCACAAGATATGATGGACAAATTAAACGCCTTAATGACATCGGGAGCTAGAGGAAGTCCTTCAACGGCCGTATCCTCTAAAACTTGGGATATTTTCCATATGCGAAAAGCAAAGCAAAGGAACTTCATGAGGTATAGAAATGATGAAGGAAACGAAACGGTACAGAGGGACTTTATTCAAAAATGGCAACAAATACACTGGCTGCAATGATACAGATGCATCACTGCGAAAGGTGACTCTAGCAACAGTTGTATGATTAGTTTTATTCAGAACCTTTGATGCAAGGAGACGATTTAGATGGTTCATCTCAATCAAGCTTTCCAATAATAAAATTAGCTATATCTTTCACAATCCGTGGTTTCATCAACTGAACCCCACACACAGCTGCTTCCAATATCTTCGCGAATATTGTTTAGACACTGCAAGTAAGTAAGTAAATAAATAAACTAATTAAAATATAGCTCACATAGCGTTTAGTCTTTTGGATTTTATTAAATAATAAATTATTTAATTTATTCAATCGTTATTTTAATTTATTTAATCGTTATGTGTTGTAATTGGAATACTTTCGCGCACGGAACCTTAAAAATGTATTTATATATTTATAAATACATTCACATATTTATAAAAATTATTATTATTTTCCAATTTATATGAAAAATTGTAAGAAAAAAACTAAATATGGATGAGCATTAAATTTGGAATGTCCATGTATGGAAGCATCGAAAATTAAAAATGATGATAGATCTATTACCAGGTAATTAATTAATTTACTTAAATAAACTAAGTGCAACAAGGCATAATATTTAAGATTCTATATAATATCGGTGTAGATACACTATAGACAACTCTTGAAGAGCAACAACGATAGTAGTGTGAAAGGCATCATTTCTTCTGTAATCTCATATTGTGCTCTTCCTTTAAAACGAGTTGCCAATGAATTGCACTACTTCGAAGAAGTAACGCTTCACTAATAGACAAGAATATTAGCCGCAAGGTGCAAAGAAGCCCCATGGTATCGACGTCAACACAGAAGATTCGTTTCTTAAACAACGAACACAAACATAACGTTTTTTGTTCATAAATTGTAGGGATTTCTTGTACATTTTAAAAAGGTGCATATATTTTTATATAAATATTTATTTGATTTTGTAAAATATTTGACCATCTAATAACATATTTTATTTCATGAAATAGTTACATATATATTTTAGAGACCACAATTAAAATAAATATTAAATAAAAGTGTAAATCATATTTGAAAAAGTCAAAAGACAAAATCCCAAAGAGATATTACCCACTGCAGTCAAAAATTCGCTATCGCAAATTGCATTTTTTTTTTTTTTTTTTTTTTTTTTATGCAAACCCCAAACACAAGAGTTAATAGAACCTATAGTACTTAGTACCGTGCTTGAATTGGAGGTTGAGAAGACGAAAGAAGATATTTGTTGACATTGGACTTGAACTTCTGTAGACTAATTTTCAGGAAATACGTACGAAGGAAGGTTGTTCCAGAAAACGGCAGTTGAATGAATAAATGAGGAAGATGAAAAGTTGGTTCTGTGGGTTTGAAGTTGAACAGTAAATGGATGTTAGCGGCACATGTTCGGACTGTTTTGAAAGAGAGAGCGGGAATTATAGAAGCCAATTCAGAAGAACAGTGCCCATGGAAGTATCTGTAAAAGAGGCATGCAGCAGAAACAGTGCGTCTATGAGACAGCGAGTGGAGAGACTCTGTTAGAGATGAATCATTAATTAACCTAACTGCCCTCTTCTGAATGAATGGAATCAAGAAGCCTGAGAGAGGTGTTGGGGGCACCACCCAGATGTGGGAACAATGTTCCATGGCAGGGCGGTTTTGCGATTTATACAGAGTGAGCAGCTGTTTGGAAGAAAAGTAACGCCGAGAGCGAAAGAGAAAACCAAGTTTTTTAGATGCAGAGGAAGCAATATTTGTAATGTGCTTGTGCCAAGAGAGATTAGAAGTCAGGGTAATCTCCAAAAGAGATATATCATTTTGCTTAGAAATCGGAGTGTCACTAAAGATAAGCATAGGAGCAGAAGAATCCTTTTTGCGACATATAAGACAAGACTGAGTTTTAGAAGGGTTGAAATCAACTAAGTTGTCTTTGCCCCACTGGAGAATTACCTGAAGATCGGCATTTAAGGAATTGGTAGCAGATTTTCGAGAAGTTGAAGCTGATTGAGCAGGGCAAGGTTTCTCAAAATGGAAAGTGGAATGCAATGTGTTATCATCGGCAAAACTATGGATAGAATTTCCAGTCAATGGAAGAAGGTCATTAATATACAAGAGGGAAATAGTGAGGGAAAGAACTGAACCTTGGGGTACACCAGCATTAGTTGAGAAGTCAAAAGACAGAGAGCCATCTGCCATTACGCTCAGTGGATAACCAATTACAAAAACCAGTTGGAAAACCATAAGATGAAAGCTTGTTTAGAAGACGATCATGCCAAACATGATCGAAAGACTTTGAGATGTCAAGAAAAACTGCTTGTGTTTCACCGAACTTTTCCATTGAATTTGTCCATAAATGGGTAATTTAAGCCAGAATATCACCAGTAGATCGAAACTGACTGAATCCATACTAGCATTATCAGATGGAACGTTTCTAGATATCTTATGAATTAGCGGTTAATTGATGTCTCCATTACTTTAGAAAGAGTAGAAATAATTCAAAAGACGATACTTGGATGGTATGGATTTGCAACCCTTTTTAGGAACTGGCTGGATACTAGCAAATTTCCAAGCAGAAGGAAAAACACCTTTGGAATAAGAAAATGAAAAAAGGTGGCAAAGAATAGGAGTAAGTTCAGGAACACAGGTTTTGAGAACAAGTGGAGAAATATCATCGGAACCTGAAGCTATAGCATTAGCATTAGCATTAGTAGAGACTTTTGATGCAAGAAAGCAAACTTATGCAGCATCAGCCAACAAAAAAAAAAATAATAATAAATAAATAAAAAATAACCACTTCCACTTCACCCTCTGTTCGTTAGAAATAGCTGTCCAGCTGAGCCTTAAACTTATTTAGGCTATCAACTTCCACGACAAGGGATGGAAGTCTGTTCCACCAACCAACCACCCGCTGGCTAAAGGCAAATTTCCGCACGTCTATCCTACATCTGTCTTTCCTCAATTTGAATTTATGCCCTCTCAGGTGATTATTCTGAGCGAGAGGAAGAATCCCACCAGCATTGAGCATGCTCAAACCATTCAAGGCTTTATACAGATCTATCAGATCACCTCGCTGGTGCCTAGTCTCCAGACACTGTAATTTGCAAAACTTAAGCCTTTCTTCGTAAGAGCACCCCTTTGTTCCATTCACTAATCTTGTTGCCCTTCTCTGTACTCGTTCCAGCAGCTCTACATCCTTCTTGAAATGAGGCCTCCAGACCTGTATACAGTACTGTAGGTGTGGCCTGACCATTGCCTTATACAAGGGAATAATCACATCCCTATCCCTGCTAGAAAAATTCCTGTATATCATTGACAAGACACCATGAGCTACTCTTGCAGCTCGTCTGCACTGCTCAGAGAACTTCATATCTGCCTGCACAACCACCCCCAGGTCCCTTTCTTCTCTACCACTGTCAGTGTAGTACCACAGAGTTGATACGTTGCTCTGGGGTTGCTGTTTCCCATGTGTAGTACTTTACATTTGTCAATGTGAAACTTCATTTGCCACCTCTCAGCCCATCTGCTCAACCTTTCCAGATCCTGATGCAGCAGCATAGTGTCAGTAGTGTCCTTGACAACCCTGCCTACCTTTGTATCGTCTGCAAACTTCGACATTAAGCTTGATATACCATCATCAATATCATTTATAAATACAGAAAACAATAATGGACCCAATACTGAACCCTGAGGGACTCCACTAATAACATTAGTCCACGATGAGCAGTGTCCATTGATTACCACTCTCTGTCTTCTCTCCCTCAACCACCCCTTTATCCATAGCAGCAATTTGCCTCCAATGTCACACTGCTCCAATTTGTGTAGCAGTCTTCCATGTGCAACAGTATCAAAAGCCTTTCTAAGATCCAAGTATATAATATCAAAGTTATTCCCTGCATCCAGTTCTTTTGTGACTACATCATAGTATCCAATCAAATTGGTCAGGCAAGACTTCCCCTTAACAAAACCATGCTGTGGCTGAGCTAAAACTGAAGTCTTGTCTAGATGAACCTGCAGTGCTTCTTTAACCAGTGACTCCATTAATTTTCCTGGAACAGAAGTTAAACTCACAGGTCTATAATTACTTGTGTCAGCCTTTGATCCTCCTTTGTGAATTGGGGTCACATTTGCACATCTCTAGTCCATGGGTACCTCCATTGAGTCCAAGGGTTTACTTACATCCTTTGCTGCCTCTAATATAAATGGATAGATCCCATCCACCCTAGGTGTCTTTCTTGTGTTTATCTTCAACAATTTCTCCTCCACTTTACTCTCAGTTATTACAAGATTATCTAGCTTACTGCCAGTGTTTACTTCACCTATGGCATTCCCCTTCCTGAATAACTCCTCATGTGTGAATATCGATGCAAAATATTCATTTAGTTTGTTAGCTACCTGAGCAGGATCATCAACAGCTGAACCATCGATATCAAGTGGACCAATCTGATTCATCCCCTTCCTTCTAGAGTTTACATAAGTAAAGAACTCTTTTCTGTTTTTCTTTACATCCCTTGCCAAAGATTTCTCGTAATCTGCCTTCGGCTGCCTAACCTCCTTTGTAACTTGGTTACAGATCAACTTGTATCTATCATAGGCTTCTGTGTCACGTGTAAATTTATATGTATCCCATGCATTTTTCTTCTCTGCCATATGCCTCATTAGTTCATCTAACATCCACTTCGGCCTAAACCTTGAACAATATTTCTTAGTTGGTATGTAAAGCCAAGTAGCTTCCAAGATAAGTTCTTTGAATGCTTCCCATTTTGAATTTGCTGTTGGTAACATCATCAGTTGGTCCCACTGAATAGAATTTAAATACTGTCTCAGTCCATCGTAGTCGCCTTTACGAAAGCAATAACCCTTCCCTTTACCCCTAATGGTAGTTACCTCTTTGAGTAAATCCCACTTCAGCACACTGTGATCACTGCCACATAGTGGTTCATTTATCTGCAGATTCTTAATGCATGAAGAATCACTGCTGATAATCAAATCAAGAGTATTCCTCCCTCTAATTGCCTCCCAAACATGCTGATGTATAAAACAATCATCCAATAAATCCACAAAAGCCCTGCTAGTGTGTGAGCGACCAGCCCCCAAATTACAGTCAATACCTGGGAAATTAAAATCCCCCATTATAAGACTCCCTGATTTACTGGCCCACTCTATTTCTCTGCACTGTTGTTTATCATACTCATCAGAGTCATTAGGCCTATAGCACACTCCTACTCTCAATTTTGATCTCCCAATGCTTATGTCACACCAAACTGACTCGACACTGCGACTGGCTTCACTTCCTTGGTTTTTATGTGTTTCTTAACTAATAGCATAACTCCTCCTCCCTTCCTATCCTGTCTATCCTTTCTGTAGACATTGTACTCCCCAAATTGCAGTTCTGCATTCCTTATATCTGTGTGACACCAAGTCTCTGAAATCCCCACAATATCTGCCTTTGATGTTTTGAGCAATACCTCAAATTCATCAAATTTATTTACCAAACTCCTAGCATTGGTGTACACGCAAGTATAGATGCACCTGTTCTTTTTCTTAGCTACCTTAACACAACCTATGTGTTTATTTGTACCCCAATGATTCCCAGCAGTCTCTGAACTATCCTGCATTTTATTTTCCAGGCTGCGGCTCATTCCAATAGAAGCAGTGCAAGAATCTCTTTCACCTCTGCCAGTGGCTACTGTTAATCAATTAATCCTTGTATCCCCCCAATCTAGCAGTTTTCCGACCCACCTAACACTGCATCAGCAAATATTCTTGCACCCTTTCTATTTAAGTGTATCCCATCCCTGTAGAAGCAGTCTCTCCTGTTAACAAGTAGTCCAGGCTGAAAAAAATTCTACCCCTTGAGCCTTGCACAATACCTCCAGGGCCGAATTGATCGACAGGGTTCTCATCATATACTCCCTCCTATCGTGTCTGGGCAGAATTGCAGACACTTTCAAATTCAACCCTAATTCTCGGCTTTTGTTCAACAGTGACCTGTACTTGTTAAGTAATTCTGCCGGTCTCCTACTCTTAATATCATTAGTGCCAACGTGTACAACTATGTATATCACCTTTCGTGCCCTTAAAAGATGATATCGGCTCTACAACGTCTTCAACCTTTGCCCCTGGCAGACATACCCTGGTCCTGCTCCACCTATCCTTTTTACAAAGCATGTTTCCCGTTTCCCTGACAATAGAGTCACCAACAACTACTAGTTCCTTTGGGACCAGCGCATTCTGCCTTGGGGGCTGCCGCTGTGTTGCGTGATAACCAAGTGCAAGCTCTGGCATTGGTGTGGGCAGCTGAGAGCTTGATGGGCCCTCACTTTTAATCCTTCGAGGGCATCCACCCTGTCCTTCAAGCTCTCATATAGGCCCATAACAATGCCGAGTTGTCGCCTGATTTCCTTACACTCCTTACATTGCGCACACACAAAGACATCCCCCATGACAGTATCATGTGCCGTACCTGACCGCCCCACAAACATCAAGCAAGTAGTGCATTTTAATAGGCTGTGATTCAGAGGGCAACTGCCCCTTCAGTTCTCCCCTGAGCCACAGCACTCCCATTAGCTTGAGCCTTTTGCTTTGCTGCTCTGGTCAGAGTCATGATTTCGATTTAATTTCAATAAAATTTCAATTTCAGTACAAAATTAAAAACTCTAAACTTGTATCTCAACACAGTTATAACGCTATATTTATGTTTCAGTATCGAGTGTGAGCTACGAAATCCCTTTTAGCATTAGCATTAGCAGAGGCATATGATGCAAGAAAGCAAGCTTATTCAGCATCAGCCAAAAAAAACAAAAAAAAAAAAAAAAACCCACTCCCATTTCACCCCTCCGTTCGTTCGAAATACCTGTCCAGTTGAGCTTTAAATTTGTTTAGGCTATCAACTTCAACAACCAGTGATGGAAGTCGGTTCCACCAACCAACCACCCGCTGGCCAAAGGCAAATTTCCGCACATCTATCCGACATCCGTCCTTCCTCAATTTGAATTTATGCCCTCTGAGGTGATTATTCTGAGAAAGATGAAGAATCCCATTGGCATTGAGCATGCTCAAACCATTCAAAGCCTTATACACATCTATCAGATCACCTCGCCGGTGCCTAGTCTCCAGACTCTGTAATTTGCAAAACTTAAGCCTTTCTTCGTAAGAGCAACCCTTTGTTCCATTTACTAATCTTGTTGCCCTTCTCTGTACCCGTTCCAGCAGCTCTACATCCTTCTTGAAATGAGGCCTCCAGACCTGTATACAGTACTCAAGATGTGGCCTTACCATTGCCTTATACAATGGAATAATCACCTCCTTATCCCTGCTAGAAAAATTCCTGTATATCATTGACAAGACACCATGAGCTACTCTTGCAGCTCGTCTGCACTGCTCAGAGAACTTCATATCTGCCTGCACAATTACCCCCAGGTCCTTTTCATTCTCCACCACTGTCAGTGTAGTACCGCAGAGTTGATACATTGCTCTGGGGTTACTGTTTCCCATATGCAGCACTTTACATTTGTCGATGTTAAACCTCATTTGCCACCTCTCAGCCCATCTGTTCAACCTGTCCAGATCCTGTTGCAGCAGCATAGCGTCAGTATTGTCCTTAACGACCCTGCCAACCTTTGTATCATCTGCAAACTTGGACATTAAACTTGATATCCCATCATCAATATCATTCATAAACACCGAAAACAACAACGGACCCAACACTGAACCTTGAGGAACTCCACTAATAACATTAGTCCACGTTGAGCAGTGTCCATTGATTACCACTCTCTGTCTTCTGCCACTCAACCATCCCCTTATCCATAGCAGCAATTTGCCTCCAATGCCACACTGCTCCAATTTGTGCAGCAGTCTTCCATGTGCAACAGTATCAAAAGCCTTTCTAAGATCCAAATATATAATATCAAAGTTATTCCCTGCATCCAGTTCTTTTGTGACTGCATCATAGTATCCAATCAAATTGGTCAGGCAAGACCTGCCCTTAACAAAACCATGCTGCGTCTGAGCTATAACTGAATTCTTGTCTAGATGATCCTGCAGTGCTTCTTTAACCAGTGCCTCCATTAATTTACCTGGAACAGAAGTTAAACTAACAGGTCTATAATTACTTGTGTCAGCCTTTGAACCTCCTTTGTGAATTGGGGTCACATTTGCACATCTCCAGTCCATAGGTACCTCCCCTGAGTCCAAGGAAGCTCTCATAATTATGGCTAAGGGTTTGCTTACTTCCTTTGCTGCCTCCTTTAATATAACTGGATAGATCCCATCCACCCCAGGTGCCTTTTTTATGTTTATCCCCAACAATCTCTCCTCCACTTTCCTCTCAGTTATTACAAAATCATCCAGCTCACTGCCAATGTTTACTTTACCTACATCATTCTCCTTCCTGAATAACTCCTCATGCGTGAATGTAGATGCAAAATACTCGTTTAGATTGTTAGCCACCTGAGCAGGATCCTCAACTTTATATAACTTCCGTATCAAGTTAAGTATTAATTATTTATTTTTTACTAATTATTTATGTTACGTAACCTAAGTCGTTATATGTATAGTTAAAAGTACAATTTATTTGACAATGAAGTTCAACAAGATTAATTATCTGATTAATTTACAATATTATGTACTATACTATATTAAGCTTATGCTATCTAGTTCGAGATATTTTGTTTCGCGTTACAATGGCGGCTAATTACGAACGGTAAACACGTGGATTTGATACCCTTTCCGATACTAAGTAATACCTACAAAATCTCTATCTAAGTTACTTTAATCTAAGTATCGTAAATAAAAGAATATAAAACTACTCCAGAAAATAAGTTAATATGCCAATTTAAGCTAATAAAACAGAAAATAAATGAGAAAAAACTTCTCTGTTCCAGGAGCGGCAAAAATGTACGTTTGCACAGGCTACACTCGTACTCAAAATTTTTAGCATCAAGTTTTCTTAGCTTTTTTAGCTTTCTTAGCATCAAGATTCGTCAAAATCCTTCTGATATCCTTTTGACGGAAGACCACAGGAGGCATTGAATGGAGCGTGTTGGGAATTGTGGGAGGTGTTTTACCAAGATCATTAATACATGATTTGGAAGAAAAATGGGATGCTACCAGGTCAGCTTTATCCTTGGCTGAAATGGCCACAGAACGATCTGGTTTGGACAGAGGTGGGAGCAGAGATGGGCAAAAGTTGCGGCCAATAGTTTGGCAAGAGACCAGAATGCTCGGCTACCATTAGGGCAAGAAGCAAGTTTTCTACTCTTAGCCTTGTCAAACTCTAGTTTGGACTGATTAATAACTGCTTTACAATTGTTGCGAGCTTTGGTGTAGGCAGAAAATGAAACTGAAGAATTGGAAACAAGCCAATTACGATATGCAACATTCTTCTCCTGAACAGCCTTAGCACATTTATTGGAAAACCAATGTTTAGATAAAGGACGAGATTTTAAAGTGGGGTGTGGGAAAAGGATTCCATTCCTGCAAGAATAATTTCACTGACACGATCTGAGCAAACATTGACATCAGAAGTTTTGAAACAGTAATCCGACAAAGGAAAAGTAGAAAAGAAGTCTCGCATGTCATCCCATTTTGCATTCTTGTAATGCCAAACAACACGAGGTTGGGAATAGCCATGAGATAAAGGTTCCATTGAAGAAGAGACAATCGCCAAGTTGTGATCTGAAGTGCGTAAAGGACCACTCATTTCGACCGTGTACTTAGAAGGGTTGTTTGTGAGAAAAAGATCGAGCGTATTGGCTGTATGATTAGGATTGTCCGGTATTGTGGTAGGTAAATGAACAATCTGTGCTAGGTCATTAGTAATTGCAAAAGCCTCAGCATCTCGACCTGCTGGGTCGGTGTGACTAGAAAACGGAAGCCAGCTGGCGTTGTGAACATTGAAATCCACGAAGGAAAATTACCTCACTGTTAGGAGAGTTGGACTGGAGAAAGTCAAGTTGCAAAGAGAGGAAGTCAAAGAGCTCCAAGTGATTAATGGAGTTGGGAGAACGGTAGAGACAACAGATGAATTTGACACAATGAGGTAGAGAGATTTTAAGCCAGACAAGATCAAAGAGAGGAGATTCCAAATTGCTAAGTCTCTGACAGGGAATATCAGAACGGACATAGGTACAAATATCACCTTTGAGGCGAAAGGAATCATACAGCGAATAATTTGGGCATCTGAGATGAGCAGTAGTTGAATCAACCGATAACTGAGATTCTGTCAGAAAAAGTACATGGGGTTTGGCAGACTGCAAGTGGAAATGGAGATCGTTGAGATTAGAATTGAAACCACGTATGTTTGTGAAATGAATTAGGAAGTCTTTGGGAGGTTTAGATCTTTTCGCAGATAAGCTTGCTCTATTAGTTTGACAATTCGTGGTGTATTCAATCGTAAGAAAAAGTGGGTGGGACATGCTGTATGCAGTAATGAAATTTTGGGTATGGCGTATACATAGTAAGAATATACCCAGATCCTTGACATAACGTGGCCTCGACAATGCCTCCCCGCATTCACACTACTCGGACTCCCTCCAGTCACTATCTGTCTGAGTAGAGGTAGTAAGATTGTACACTAGCTGATCCAGAAACCTCCTAAAGAGTTACCAATAGGTTCAGTCCGGTGTACTAACTATTGACTGGCCTGCGAATACCGTTTTAGAGCTGTACCCTCATAATGTAAGGAAGATTGGATCTTGCCATGATATCCATCATAACCTCAAAAGTCATCAGTCATATTGCATGATAGAAGAGATGGGGAAGAGTTTACCGGAACTTAGCTCTAGAGACTAAACATGGGTTCCACCACTTCGAGCCTCTAATAAGCAAAGTGGTGGTATTGCACCGGTTGATGAGGGTCATCTACCGTCTAGTTCTGCCTGGTAACACAAAGAACGGAATTCCTGTATGTGGTGTGGGCGCCACACCTCGACCCCTGCTTACGTTGGTTCACACCTGGGTGGTCACACCCACCATGTAATTGTGCATGGAGGTTATACCCAGGATTACTAACAGTCCCACCATCGTGAGGGTGCAAGCAGAGGATTTGGCTGTCACAGACCGTCCGGAATTCGCCGAAATTGGGTCCACTTGACTTGAATGTCACCCGAATATTAGTTCCATCTGCGTTTTAGACTCCCAGGTAGCAAGTACAGCTTGTCTGGCATAACTGGGAGAATGTCTGTGACAACCTCAAGGACCGTTCGAGTGAACTTGAAATTCGTTTTTTGCGTAGGTATTATAAGCATTCATTTGACCTACAATTTCGATTAGAAGATTTCGGATAGAGTCCTTGGATTGACAACTTGTTTCCAGAAGATATGAAATATTAATTTTATGGAAGAAGGGTTATGTAATATTAAGGTGCATCCTCAAAAAATAATTGTATTATGTTTTTATATTTAATATTTCGGCCAGTCCCTTCCATTGCCAATTCAGTCGTGATTAGAAAAGATTTGATGTAGTCGGTACAGTATTTGTACAGAGCGCTGAAATTAATAATTTAGGCAGATAAAAGTCACTGCAACTTCCTATGAAGGTGAATAGTTTCAATCGGTTTGTGAACATCTTAGAACAGATTAGTTCGGGGAACTCAGTCTCTGGGTAATTATAACTCCTCTACACCTCTACTTCACTCTGTCACTTCTCGAGACTCTTTATGTAGCTCTTTGCATCATTGTTCCCCGAACCAATTCTACCAGGCTCTCCTCACCTCCCCTTACTTCTGTCTCCCTCCCTTTGCCTCTCTCTCTCTCTCTCTCTCTCTCTCTCGGGGAATAAGTGCTCAGGCTCTGTGAGATGGGACGCCTGGACCAGACCCATGCCACTCTGTGCACTCTGACCCAGGCTTGACACGCACTGATTCATATGCCTCTCTCACTCTCTCTTCACCTCGCCTGGGTGACCTCCTCGAAGGGGTGCCGCCTGTAATTGGCCTTTCATGCCCAGGATTCGGGTCTTCATCCTCACTTTCACTGTAAACATTCATACTAACTACATAGAATTTAACAAATGACTGCCCTTCATACAGGGTAACCAGTATGTCAGGCGAACACCAGTTTTTCTGGAACTGGTGCTCTCCTAGGTTCTATAGCTATAGTCTGAAAAAGATAAGTAGACTGCAATTAAGAAACCCATGGCGTCTGAACTATAATCCTGCATTGCTTCTTTAACCAGTGACTCCATTATCCGCCACAGATGCCTTTCTTATATTCAACTTCAACAATTTCTCCTTCACTTTGCTCTCAGTTATTACTAAATCATTAAGCTCCCTGTTAGAGTTTATTAAGCTTCTGTCTTCCACTTCCCTACAGAATTCCTCGTGTGTGAACGTAGAAGCAAAATATTCATTCAGATTATCAGCTATCAGAGCAGGATCATCGACAGTCGAACGATCAATATCGAGTGGACCAATCTGATTCATCCCCTTCCTTCTAGAGTTTACATAAGTAAAGAAGTTTTTGCTGTTTTTTCTTAGCATTCCTTACCAAAGATTTCTCATAATCTGCCTTTGCTTGTCTAATCCCCCTCCGTGGCTTGTTTACAGATATCTACCATAGGCTTCTGTGTCTCATGATAATTAGGGTCCTCTGCATTTTTCTTCTCTACGAAGAGCCTCGTTAGTTCATCTGACATCCATTTAGGCCTAAACCTTGAACAATATTTCTTAGTTGGTATGTAAAGCCTAGTAGCTTCTACGATGAATTCCTTGAATGCTTCCCATTTAGAATTTGCTGTTGATAAAATCATCAGTTGGTCGGTTATTTTTTTTTTTTTTTTTTGGTAGTTGTTGGCGCATAGGCTTCTGTGGCCATAATGCACCTCCCAAGGTTTTCGCAGTACTTTGATCCAAGCTCGAGGCGGGAATCGAACCCGCGACCTTTGGGTTGCCAGGCAGGCACTTTACCCACCCGGCTAGCCCGGTCGGCTCAGTTGGTCGGTCCAACTGATGATATGCTTAACTTCTGCAGAAAATCTAGCCCAACTTATCCAACAATCTCTTATAAAAGCCTCCTATAAATCAGCAAAGAAGAAGACCATCCGCTCTAAATTCCGCTCCTGGTGGTCCCAGGACCTTACTACTCTTCGCAAATCAGTTCACCGAGCTCGACGGTTATATCAGCGACACCGTAACTGGCCTGCTGATGATGTTATGCTATTACATAATGACTACATTTAAAAAAAAAATGCCTTCTGTAAAGCAATTGCAACGAGAAAAAGAGAAACCTGGACCACTTTTGTAAAAGAATCCAACAGCAAAAACCCATGGGGCCTCATGTACAAGATAGCTCGGGAGAGAACATTTACCTCTGATGTCCTTGGTACTGTTACCACTGAGACTCATGAAACCTCTGGCTGGACAGACTCTATCAACCAAATTCTTGATAACTTATTCCCTATGGATAATCCTTCTGAAGATTCTCCAGAGCATATGGCAATTCGTGAGGCAAATAACAAGTACACCATTGAGGAACGTACCGAGCCATTTACTTTAGAGGAACTTACCTCGGTGGTCAAGATGATCAATGTGAAGAAGTGTCCGGGAATGGATATGATTGAGTATGTGTTCATTCACCAGCTGTTAAAATTAAGACCTCTCTACTTGCTCTTGCTCTTCAATAAATGCCTCATGGAAGGCATCTTTCCTTTTGTTTGGAAGGTTTCTTTGCTCCGTCTTATCAAAAAGCCAGATAAGCCTGCCTCAAATCCACGTGCCTACAGACCAATTGCGCTGCTTGCTAATCTAGGGAAGATCTTGGAGCGGCTTATGGCTCTTCGACTAACAGCTCTGTTTCAACAACAAAATCTCTTTTCTCCCTGTCAATATGGTTTCACCCCAGGTCATTCTTGCGAAGAGGCCTTGTCTGACTTTGTCTGGCACATTATAGATTCTAAATCCAAGTTTGAACTAGCTATTATGGTCGACTTCGAGGGTGCCTTTGACACTGTCTGGTGGGACAGCGCTCTTGAACGTCTCCGGTCTGCCAGATGCTCCTTTCATATGTACAAATTATTTCAAAACTATTTCTCTGACCGCTCAATAATTGTCAAATCCAAATTCCTCCAAGTCTCTAGGATGGTTTTTCGAGGGTGTCCCCAAGGTTCAGTCCTGGGGCCCCTTATCTGGAACATTGTGCTTCAAGACTGGCTAGGCCACTCTCTCCAGAATTGCAAAATTTTTGCTTTCGCCGATGATCTGACAATTGTGGTCTCAGGCAGTTCTCGTGCAGTGTTGGAGGTGAATGCAAACCAGATTTTAACTGACCTTTCCACCTGGTCATTGGCTAACAAACTTAAAATTCAT
Organism: Mastigoproctus giganteus; assembly: GCF_048544385.1. Lineage (NCBI taxonomy): Eukaryota > Metazoa > Arthropoda > Arachnida > Uropygi > Thelyphonidae > Mastigoproctus > Mastigoproctus giganteus. The sequence continues at coordinate 28,527,447 of NC_143587.1, forward strand.
CCATCGAAAACAAAAATGATGCTTTTTAAATCCAAATTAGATCTCAGGCGGCCTCCCCAAGTCAAAATTTTTGGCAAGCGGCTTCCTATAGTCACTGAAGCAAAACTCCTTGGGGTCATTATTGACCATAAGCTTTCCTTCTATCCTCATCTGATTCATATATGTACCAAAATCAAAAAGTTCACAGGGTCAATTATTCGAATTTCCAGAGGGGAGTGGAGTCCCTCTAGGAAGTCACTCTTTCTCTACTATAATGCTGTTTTCCTGCCCATAGTCACTTATGCAGCAGGAGCTTGGGTTCATCGGGCCACTAATTCCAAAATGAGGTTAAAACTGAATTCCATCCAGCGGAGCATGCGCCTCTCTATTCTCAGAGTCTGTAGAACAGTTTCCACCGCTGCAGTGCAAGTTATTGCGGGGTCCCTCCCATTGGATCTATTTGTCATCTATCGTGGCCTCTGCTTTCGACACAAAAAACAAATACCTTCAGAATTACTTGGAATCCAGCTAAATTTAAATGAAGGGACACCACCGCACTTGGAGCGACGACAAGAAAATTTCTGCCTGATGTGACCTTCTTACTCTCTAAATCAGTTAAAACCTGGTGCTCTTTAACTATGCAAACTTCCTTTCTGATAACAGGACATGGCTCTCTCAATCAAAAACTCTTTCAGTTTCGCTTGCATCACACTGATCTCTGCAGCTGCGGGAATACAGAAGATTGGAGTCACCTGCTCTTTAACTGTGCAATCTACGACGATCTTAGGGTGAAGCTCCGAACTGACGTTCCAGATCTCTCTCCGGGGAATGAGGAAATGCTTCTGCATAATAAGAATAATCTCTCAGCACTTCAGAACTTTGCCTCCGAGGTGTTTGCTCGCAGAAAAAGAATCAACGCCAGATTAGCGCACCAGAACAATCCACCAAATACAACTGTGTAAGCAAGCGGGACAATAGTTTTCTTCTATGGTTCATGTCTGCATGAATTGTCACTGCACTGATCCTTAAGGCCATCATTCCACATCTGAATTATTCTGGATACAAGAGTATTTATTGAAGACTACCCTTTTTTTTTTTTTTTTTTTTCTTCTCTCACCAGCACCAGTCTGTGTGTGTGTGTTTTTTTTTTTTTTTTTTTACTATTAGTTTAGTATTATTTTATTTTATTCTTTTATTTATTTATTATTATTTTTTTTTATTATCACGTGTCCTTTTTTTTTTTTTTTTTTTACCAGCACCACGGGTTGTGTTTACTTTATTATTATCATTATTATTTTCTTTTTCTTCTTCTTTTTTTTCTTTCTTCTTTCTTCTTTTTTTTTTTTTCTCCTTCTTTATTACAATTAAAATTTATTTTATTTTATTTTATTTTTTATTTTATTATTATTTTATTTATTATTTTTTTTTTCATTTTATTTTATTATTATTTTATTTATTATTTATTTTTTTTCATTTTATTTTATTAATATTATTATTTTTTTTTTCCCCCCCTCTCTCGCTCCTTTCTTTTTCCTCTGGAATGGGCCCCCGGAGGAATCTGGCCCACCTTTTGGCAACATCAGGTGGGTCAGAGTCTCTTTTGAGGCGTTACGTGCTCTACTGGAACTGGCCCACCTTCCCGTGGTGTGGACGAGTACCCAGAATCATCTGTCCAGGTGACTGATGCTTCTGGTAGCCAAGTGGCCAGAACATAACAACAGAACACACACATAAAACACACAAACGTACGTCACACACATATCTGGCCCATTTGTAGTGATACTGTTCTTCACAGAGATACGAGGCGGAGTTGAACAGACGTTCTAGGTGCCGCCCATTACATATACACATGTTCACATGATGATATACTGTAGTGTGATATAGATAAATGTACTTTTTTTGTCGTTTCATTACTGTTAAAACACAGCTATTTAAGATAACTATTATAAACTTATTTTAACAAACTCTCCTTTCAATGTTCAGATTGCACACTCTTTCCTTGATATTGATTTCAATCATTTGTTCGTTAAAACAGTATCCTTCAAAGGTGAGCCAAAGACTTTCGGACCACTTTTATAATATCCACGACATTTTGCAGGCATTATTAAAAATTTCAAAGCACTTTTACGAGATGATATATCACAAACAAAAAAGTTATATTGTGTTTATAAAATTCACACCAGCCCAAATACCACGAACAAAAGCACAACTAGAATTACTTCTTGATCTTCCTTTCTCCAATTAGCTCACCTGTACTTCGCACGATGGGTGTGCGTGTAGAAGGAATGTATTTTCAACGTGATTCCGTTATTAGTCTTGGTCAATTTTACTTGTGTCAGCCTTTGATCCCCCCCTTCTAAATTGGGGATTCATTCGCACATCTCCAATGCATACAATTCTCCCCTGAATACATGGAGCTCTCATGAGTATGGCTAAGGGTCTGCGTACACTCTTTGCTGCCTCTCTTAATATAACTGGACAGAACGCATCCACCCCGGGAGTCTTGCTTATGTTTAATTTCAATAATTTCTCTTCCACTTTAGTCTCTGGTATTACAAAATGATTTCGAGATCGAGATCGATCAAATTCTAGCATCAGCTTTTTCAAAATATTCCTCACATGTGAATGTAACTAATGCATTGAACATCAGAATACCCATTCACAGCGAGTTGCCCTGGTATTGTACTGCTTTTGGCTACAATTATTTTTAAACTATTGGGCAAACTATACATTTACCTATTACACTGCATAAAAAAGGTTAATTTCCATTTAACTATTGTTGCATATTTTAAATTAACGGTAGATTAACCTGTTTTGCGATGTAGTTGTTTGTAAGCAGTACAGTACTTATGCAACTCGTTGTGAGAATAGTTGCGATTTTAGATAAATTAATTTAATTTTATATTTATAGTCGGGACGACCACACCGTCAGAGGAGTTCAGAATATATTGAGATAACATGGAACAGCACCGTATTTAGCAGGTCTACAATGTTAACTTATATATCTATATATATATATATATTTTGAAATTGTACGATCATCTTTAAAGGGTAAGCGTATTTCTAAGAGTAATTTACATTAACTTCGCACAACTTCAATGGCCGCAGAAAGTCCGTTGTCTTAGTTATCTTTTTTAGTAAAAATACATAGGTCATAAAACAACAGTACATAAGATTTGTAAATTGTGCCATTCTGTTGTGATCCACATCTGCGGCTCCGTTGTTTTTGGATGTTCAAGTCTATTTTTCAGTTTTACATTCCTGATTTTCAGCTTCGAATGTGGCTGTTTGGTCAGGTCTACATCGTTAATTTTATGTTGCCTTATAGTGTTAGTTTTAAAAAGACAGTAGTATTATTTATTACAATTTAGCATGACGGGTGTGGACATTATCATTTTAAAGAGATGTAAATTTAAGTCAAACTATGTAAATTAATGCCATATTTTTCCAGTCAACAGATTACCAAATTATTATTTCTTAAAGCAGAAAGTTTCACTTTTACTCAAAATTCATTAGTGTGTTGTTATATTGCAGCTGATTCATATTTCGGTAAGTCTATAAGAATTCTGGAACCTTTTAACATTCACTTTTACTATAAAAATCGAGTGACAATCAGGAGCACTTAAAACAACCGCTTCACCTGTTAGAAAGAATTGTTTTTTGACACAATGTGATTCACAAGGAAGTTCGAATTCTATTTCCCCTACTCGGTGGGGAGCAAATCACAGCTTTTGTTACGATCCTTCTGCTTGTCGCAGACAAATCGGTATAGTTCAACAAGTTGCAGCGATTGTGGGTCGAGCACAACTGTGGCTTTTCTCTCAATTAGCAGATCACATCTCAAATGTTGGGGACGGAGATCTTTCCCGTGAACATCTCACAGTGAAAGTCTGTTCCATCGACACTAGCAATCGTTCCAGACCAAGAGCCTTGGCCATCTCTGCAATGAAGATAACTGTGACTTCCACGTGGTCCATTTAAGTAATCGAAACTCGGCTGCATAGTGGTTTTAAAGTAGTTTTGGTCACAGAACCGAAATTTCTACTCCGTAGAGAACATGCGGTCTGCATGTATTTCTTTATTGTACCTTGGTTCCTCATTCAGCTTACTTTTTCAAGGTGCAGATTTTAAAGTTGGCAGTTGAACCGTAACGTAACTTGGGGTCAAAGATCATTCAAACATCTTAACTTGTAACCGATCATGCGCGCTTCGAGTCGACTTGCTGCTCTAAGACAAAATCCCAAAGAGATATTACCCACTGCAGTCAAAAATTCGCTATCGCAAATTGCATTTTTTTTTTTTTTTTATGTTTGTTTGTTATTTGCTTTTTAGGAGCATTAGCAACTAAGGCCATATTGCTCCGGGGATATGCGGTGGTCATTCCCTGACCTTTCAGCATTCTCCGTATTTGGTGGTGACGGGCTCGAACCCCGGTCTAATCAAGAAGCATGTGATACGCACTACTGCTCCTTCCCACCTGGCTACGGAGACGCCCCCTCTTTTTTTTTTTTTTTTTTATGTGAACCCCAAACACAAGAGTTAATAGAACCTATAGTACTTAGTACCGTGCTTGAATTGGAGGTTAAGAAGACGAAAGAAGATATTTATTGACATTGGACTTGGAATTGAACTTCTGTGGATTGTAATTTTCAGGAAATGCGTATGACTGAAGGTTGTTCCAGAAAAGGGCAGTTGAATGAATAAATGAGGAAGATGAAAAGTTGGTTCTGTGGGTTTGAAGTTGAACAGTAAATGGATGTTAGCGGCACATGTTCGGACTGTTTTGAAAGAGAGAGCGGGAATTATAGAAGCCAATTCAGAAGAACAGTGCCCATGGAAGTATCTGTAAAAGAGGCATGCAGCAGAAACAGTGCGTCTGTGAGACAGCGAGTGGAGAGACTCTGTTAGAGATGAATCATTAATTAACCTAACTGCCCTCTTCTGAATGAATGGAATCAAGAAGCCTGAGAGAGGTGTTGGGGGCACCACCCAGATGTGGGAACAATGTTCCATGGCAGGGCGGTTTTGCGATTTATACAGAGTGAGCAGCTGTTTGGAAGAAAAGTAACGCCGAGAGCGAAAGAGAAAACCAAGTTTTTTAGATGCAGAGGAAGCAATATTTGTAATGTGCTTGTGCCAAGAGAGATTAGAAGTCAGCGTAATCCCCAAAAGAGATATATCATTTTGCCTAGAAATCGGAGTGTCACTAAAGATAAGCATAGGCGCAGAAGAATCCTTTTTGCGAGATATAAGACAAGACTGAGTTCTAGAAGGGTTGAAATCAACTAAGTTGTCTTTGCCCCACTGGAGAATTACTTGAAGATCGGCATTTAAGGAATTGGTAGCAGATTTTCGAGAAGTTGAAGCTGATTGAGCAGGACAAGGTTTCTCAAAATGGAAAGTGGAATGCAATGTGCTATCATCGTCGAAACTATGGATAGGATTTCCAGTCAATGGAAGAAGATCATTAATATACAAGAGGAAAAGACTGAGGGAAAGAACTGAACCTTGGGGTACACCAGCATTAGTTGAGAAGTCAAAAGACAGAGAGCCATCTGCCATTACCCTCGGTGGATAACCAATTACAAAAACCAGTTGGAAAACCATAAGATGGAAGCTTGTTTAGAAGACGTTCATGCCAAACATGATCGAAAGACTTTGAGATGTCAAGAAAAACTGCTTGTGTTTCACCGAACATTTCCATTGAATTTGTCCATAAATGGGTAAAATAAGCCAGAATATCACCAGTAGATCGAAACTGACTGAATCCATTCTAGCATGATCAGATGGAACGTTTCTAGATATCTTATGAATTAGCGGTTAATTGATGTCTCCATTACTTTAGAAAGAGTAGAAATAATTGCAATAGGACGATAATTGGATGCTAGGGATTTGTAACCCTTTTTAGGAACTGGCTGGATACGAGCAAATTTCCAAGCAGAAGGAAAAACACCTTTGGAATAAGAAAGTGAAAAAAGGTGGCAAAGAATAGGAGTAAGTTCAGGAGCACAGGTTTTGAGAACAAGTGGAGAAATGTTATCGGAACCTGTAGCTTTAGCATTAGTAGAGGCATTTATGCAAGAAAGCAAGCTTATGCAGCATCAGCCAAAAATAAATAAATAAATAATAACCACTTCCATTTCACCCCTCTGTTCGGTAGAAATACCTGTCCAGCTGAGCCTTAAACTTATTTAGGCTATCAACGTCCACGACAAGGGATGGAAGTCTATTCCACCAACCAACTACCCGCTGGCTAAAGGTAAAATTTCCTCAAGTCTATCCTCCATCTGTCTTTTCTCAATTTGAATTTATGCCCTCTCATGTGATTATTCTGAGCAAGAGGAAGAATCCCACCAGCATTGAGCATGCTCAAACCATTCAAGGCTTTATACACCTCAATCAGATCACCTCGCTCGTGCCTAGTCTCCAGACACTGTAATTTGCAAAACTTAAGCCTTTCTTCGTAAGAGCACCCCTTTGTTCCATTCACTAATCTTTTTGCCCTTCTCTGTACTCGTTCCAGCATCTCTACATCCTTCTTGAAATGAGGCCTCCAGACCTGTATACAGTACTCTAGGTGTGGTCTGACCATTGCCTTATACAATGGAATAATCACCTCCTTATCCCAGCTGGAAAAATTCCTGTATATCATCGACAATACACCATGAGTTACTCTTGCAGCCCGTCTACAATGCTCAGAAAACTTCATATCTGCCTGCACAACCACCCCCAGGTCCCTTTCATTCTCTACCACTGTCAGTGTAGTACCACAGAGTAGTTTACATTTGTCAATGTTAAACTTCATTTGCCACCTCTCAGCCCATCTGCTCAACCTTTCCAGATCCTGTTGCAGCAGTATAGTAGTAGTAGTAGTAGTAGTAGTAGTAGTAGTAGTGGCATGTGATGCAAGAAAGCAAGTGTATGAGCTTATGCAGCATCAGCCAAAAAAAAAAAATCACATCACACCATTCCCTACAAATGCCTGTCCAGTTCCTCCTTAAATTTATTCAACCTATCAACTTCCACAACGACAGATGGAAGTTTGTTCCAGCAATTAACCACCCGTTGGCTAAAGACAAATTTCCGCACATCTATTCTACATCTATCTTTTCTTAATTTGAATTTACGCCCCCTTAGGTTCGTAATCTGAACAAGTGGAAGGATCCCATCAGAATTCAGCGTGCTCAACCCATTCAAGGCCTTATACACCTCAATCAGATCACCGCGCAGGTGCCTAGTCTCCAGCCACTGCAATTTGCAGAACTTAAGCCTCTCTTGGGAAGAGGATCCCTTCATTCCCCTCAACAATCTTGTTGCCCTTCTCTGTACACGCTCAAGTAAATCTACATCCTTCCTAAAATGAGGCCTCCAGACCTGTACGCAGTACTCAAGGCGTGGCCTGACCATTGCCTTATACAGAGGGATAATCACCTCCTTTTCCCTGCTAGCAAAATTCCTATATATCATTGACAAAACGCCATGACCTGCCCTGGCAGCCTGTCTGCATTTCTCAGAAAACTTCATATCTGACTGCACAATTACTCCCAGGTCTTTTTCATTTTCTACCACCTTAAGTGTAGCACCACACAGTTGGTACGTTTCTCTGGGATTACTTCTATCCATATGCAGTACTTTGCATTTGTCAAGGTTAAACTTCAGTTGCCACTTCTTAGCCCATCTGCCCAAATTATCCAGATCCTGTTGCAGTAGCACACTGCCATTACTGTCATTAACAACCCTGCCAACCTTTGTATTATCTGCAAACTTCGACATTAAGCCTGATATACCTTCATCAATATCATTGATAAATATACAAAACCAACAGTGGACCCAACACCGAACCCTGTGGGACTCCACTAATATCATTAGTACACGAAGAGCAGCGCCCATTGATTACCACCCTCTGTCTTCTCCCACTTAACCATCCTTTTATCCTTTATAGCAACTTACCCTTAATACCATTCTTCTCCAATTTGTACAGTAGTCTTCCATGCGCAACAGTGTCAAAAGTTTTCCTGAAATCCAAATATTTTTTGCATCCAGTTCCTTTGTAACCACATCATAATATCCTATCAAATTTGTCAGACAAGACTTTCCCTTAACAAACCCATGCTGTGTCTGAATTATTGCTGCAGTCTTGTCTAGATGATCCTGCAATGCATCTTTAACCAGTGACTCCATTAATTTCCCTGGAACAGAAGTTAAACTAACTGGTCTGTAATTACTCGTGTCACCCTTCGATCCCCCTTTGTGAATTGGGGATACATTTGCACATCTCCAGTCAGTGGGAACCTCCCCTGAGTCCAAGGATGCTCTCATAATTATGGCTAAGGGTTTGCTTAGTTGCTTTGCCGCCTCCTTTAATATAACTGGATAGATCCCATCCACACCAAGTGCTTTTCTTATGTTTAACTTCAACAATTTCTCCTCCACTTTGCTTTCATCTATTACAAAATCATTAAGTATCCTGCCACAATTTGATAACCTTCTGCCATTTTCAAACCTTAATAATTCCTCACGTGTGAATGTAGATGCAAAATACTCATTCAGTTTGTTTGCTATCTGAGCAGGATCATCAAAAGTCGAACCATCGATATCAAGTGGACCAATCAGATTCATCCCCTTCCTTTTAGAGTTTATATCTACATCCTTCCTAAAATGAGGCCTCCAGACCTGTACGCAGTACTCAATGTATACATTGTGTACAATTTATAATGATTAATTATACATAAAAACACTATATACAATGATGATACATAAATAAATACTGGGCTTCGGAGTCCAGCAGACTGATCAATACATCAGGTAAGAGTAATTCAAAGAGACAGTCTAGCATTTTACTGAACCTCAGGAGCAAGAATTCTTTTCCTCCGTTTAAACAATTTCTCTGCATAGGTGGAGAAGGCAGTATAATATTCGGAACAGTTAACCAATCTTGGCAGTTCGGAGCAGTCAAATACATTTGTGAGAATTTGAAAGTCCAGTCTTAAATCATCGTACAGAGGACAATGAAACACGAGGTGCTCGACAGTTTCTTGAGCACCACAACTACAGAGAGGAGTGTTACTTAATCCTAGCGAGAACAATTTAAAGTTAAGACTTCCATGACCGGTATATAAAAACGTAACTTATAAACCAGGATTGAACCAGTCCATTTTCTTGTCGTAATCAACAACCTCGGGAAAAAACTTAAAGTTCTCCCTACCCAAAGTAGAGGTAAACCAGGTATTTTGCCACGCTCTACAACATTCATTTCTCATTCTTTTAATGTCTACATTTTCTTGCAAGTCAGTATTATATGTTATGCCTTTTACAATGGCAGGAATATTTTTCTTCTACAATATAAAAAATAGTGTAATATTACTTCATATTGGATTGGCAGTCGATGACTGAGGACTTGGAGAGCAGCTGTAGAGACAGATCGACAAGCTCTACTTACAGCGAGAAGAAAGAATCTTTGTGCTTGTGTAAGATATTTTTGAACAAGGGAGTTACTGATTCTGTATCCCCAGGCCCCAGCCGCATAACACACAATTGGTATAAATATACAAGAGTAGTATAATTTAATGGAGGATTTCTTTACACCAAAAGTACTCCTGGTAATCTTAATTTTATAGGTCATAGCTTTTATTTTCTGAAGTACATATTTTGCGTGGTAATTAAAATTAAGACGGTCATCAAAATAAATTCCTACGTATTTACGCTGCCGAGTACTCCTAATCATTTCTCCATTCAACTTAATAACAGGTGGTCTATTCACATCAAGAGAGCCTTTTAGCAACATTTGTTTTGTTTTATTAGTCGAGATTTGAAGTTTATGTGTTTGACACCAGATATCCAAGCCCTCTAGAACTTCATTTGCTCTGCACTCTAGCTCCCGGCGGGAGTTACCAAAAATCAGAATAGCAAGGTCGTCTGCGTAAGCTATCTGAAGGATGTTGTCTCGATCAACCGAGAGCCACCCATCAAGGACCATATTCCAGCACACAGGGCCAAGAACAGAGCCCTGAGGGCAGCCCCTAGAAACAGATCTGGAGACAGAGCAGAATCCTGAGGAAACTGTGATGCTGCGAGAATCAAAGTAATTCGAAAGGAGAGGGGAAATAGGAGCAGAGACCCCGGCCTCTCTGGACCTCGCCAGGACACTCGGCACCAAACAGTGTCGAATGCCCCTTGGAAATCAACAAAGAGACCGAGGACATATTTAGAATTGGAATTTTGTACAGAACTCAAAACCTGACAAATAGCATCAACAGAAGACCTTCCACGTGTAAAGCCAAATTGAAGTGGGGAACTTAGGTTTCTGTCTAAATAGTAATTTAGAAGACGAGAAACAATTAATTTTTCCAAGACTTTGCCAAGGATGGGCAGCAGTGCAATGGGCCTGTAAGAGGCCGGATCATTGGAGGGTTTGTCAAAGGACTTAAGCAGAAGTTTAAGTCTAGCCTGTTTCCAAGCCAGTGGGAATAATCCTGAAGACAGACAAGCATTCAAAAGATTTAATATAATTAATGGGCAATTTTTCCAAAATCTTTTAAGTACAGAAACCTAAAGAAGATCCTGTCCAGGACATTTACCATCCCTTAAGGTTGAGATAGCAGATTCCTACTCAGTATCCGTAAAAGGAGCTTCGGTTCGGGGCCCTTGGTAAGATAAATGATCTAATCTCATTGTAGTTTGGATGGTGTTTTCACAGGAGGCAGTGTCCTCATGGAGCAAGCCGTCCAAGATAGCATTTATGGACAAACACCAGTCCAGGGTTTCCTTGTTAGTAACAAATTTGTAGGGTAATCCCCAGGGATCTTCATTTATGTTATGCTGAACAAACCTTGCCCAGGCAAGTTTCTTCTCTTGGAAAATGGTATCGAAATAACTCCTTCTATTGGATTTATACAACTCACCAAGTCTGTCAATCTCATCTCTGGGCCTGTTAGCTCTCTTTGCTCTCTGAAAATTACGACGAGCATTTTGTAAGTTTATTCTCAGAATTGTGAGATTTGGGGTCCACCATGAAACACTATTCATTTTTCGTTTTTTCTTTTTTAGAGTGGACTCACAGACGGTGATTAGAATCTCTTGAACCCTAGAAACCTGCATATCAGCAGGAAGCGAGCCAAGTTGGACGATTATTTCTTCTGAAGTGAGCTCATGTACCTTTACATCAAAGATATTCCAATCAATGTGTTTTGTCTTAAAACGCGGGAAATCGAAACAGCACCTAATAACCCTAGGATTGTTGCTTAAACTGATCATAAAAGTGATGACATTGTGATCGCTCGAGCACCACGAAGTATGGCTAAGCCAGTTGGAAATGCCATAACCAAGAGTAGAGTTTGAAAGGGTAATGTCAATATAAGATTGACCCAGGGAAGAAACAAAAGTAGGCAGATGGCCTGGGGTATTCCACAGAGTGAGGTTATTGGACTGAATAAGCTCCTCCAAAAGCTCACCTTTAGAGTCTGTAGTGGGGCTATTCCAAAGCTGGGAGTGAGCATTAGCATCCATCATAAAAATGACGGGAAAACCAGATAAACGGATCAAAACGTCTTCCATGTAATTTAGAAATGGCTCTATGGCCTGCCCAGCCTGACTACATTGAGTGTACAGAGAAACCACATAAATTTTTCCAAAACAGCCTTCCAAGCATGCACATGCGGCATGTGTTGTGCAAAGACTAGAAATTTTTGTTACAGTAATGAGGGGGGTCAGCAACCACCAGGGCGGCCCAAACCCTGGTGGCGTTACCACGGTCACCGACCGTAACAGGGTTTGAAGAAATAATGCGACAGCTGAGAGGGAGGCCCTTGACCACACCCTTATAAGAATACAGTTCTTGTAACCCTAAAAGTTGAAATTTGTGTTGGACCATTAACTTAGAAAGATCACTTAGAACCGATAAAGATCGTTGACAATTTAACTGTAACGTATATACACAAGACATTCCAGAGTTAGGTAAAGTCGGTCCGAATTTTTGTTACCTCCTGGGCTTTCACAAATTCAGGGCACTTAACGTCCTTGAAGGAATGGGCCGCATTCCTCTTCTTAGGCCGACAATTTGGGCAAACAACAGATTCTTCCATTTAGGAGTCTTGAATTTGATGACCCAGGTCACCGCAATATCCGCAGGTAAACTCGGACTGGTGGCAGTTTTTAGCCGAGTGTCCGTAGCCAAGACATTTAAAACAGCGTGATGCTGTGAAAAAATCATTCATACCATGGACGGACCATCCGACAAAAACCTTGCAATTTGAAGCCAAAAACGCTTTCCTAATTTTATTTGGGATCTTAAGAACCCAATGTTGATTGTTTTTGTTCCGAGACCTGATTTTAAAACGAACCTTAACAGACTCGAAATCTTCCTGGGAAATCCCATGATCCACAAGGTTTTTATTGAATAAGTCCTCCAGAAAATCAGAGTGATTGACATCTTTAGGTATGTCATATATTATGACAGTGGGATTTAATTTTTTAGGGGAATCCACAGAGAATTTTAACTCCTTGAACTTATGGCAGGATTTAAGTTTATTTAGATCCTTGCTGTTGTCAGTTTCGATTAGAACTCCCTTTTCTCTTATTTTTCTTATTGATTTAATCTTTAATTTTTGAAATTCAGGTTTAAGACTTTTAGAAATTTCAGCTTTAACTTCCTCACTAGTTTTACAATTACTATCTGCATTTGCTTTAACTATGAGTACGTGCTTTGTTTGAACATCCGGTAAGTTAACAATACTCTGAGATTATTTGCCAGCGCCTAAGGCAACCACACCCGCATAGGTGGGAGCCGGAACGGTTGGCAAGACATTTTGTCGTTTCCTCTGAATTTTAAGATCATTTAATTTTGTTCTCAACTTTTCATTCTCTATAGTTAGATCTATCACTAACCTTTCCATATTGTTCCAATTTTTGGACATCTCGACAAACATAAGAGGTGTCACAGTAGAGCCCTCTATAAAAACATCAAGCATATTTGCTTTTAATCCAGAAAGATAGTCAAGAATAGCTGCACTACCAGCTTGTTCACAATCTTGAGAATCATTAAACGTGTGAGCAGAATTTAAAGGTCCTTTTATAGGGGGAAATTTTTCTTCCAGTGTATTTTCCATCATAGCTAGAGGTTCCTTCAAACTGGTGTCTGGAACTTCAGAGAAAGTCAATTCACCAGACAACTCGGCTATCGAAGCACTATAATCCGACATTTTGGACGACAGAAATTTGTATGGGGAAAGATCGTCAAAGCTTTCCAGGAACACGAAGTCGCCTTTTCCATTAGGCACTGTGCAATGGCTTTGTGACTGACGCTGTATGTCGCTTCGCCCTACGGCGAGACGTCACTTTAAGAGATTCACCTGAGGGGGGGAATTATCACTCCTCTCTGACATTGACTGGAGCTGCAGTCCAGTGGGCAGTAAACTGCAGAACCTGCCTGGTTCGATTAAACTTACACACAATTTGAAAGCGTTTAAATAAACGGATCCGGGAGATGCTCACCTTGGGAGAGGTAGAACCATTTGGCCGTTGCACTGTTACATGTGAGAACCTTTTAACATTCACTTTTACTATAAAAATCGAGTGACAATCAGGAGCACTTAAAACAACCGCTTCACCTGTTAGAAAGAATTGTTTTTTGACACAATGTGATTCACAAGGAAGTTCGAATTCGTTCCCCTACTCGGTGGGGAGCAAATCACAGCTTTTGTTACGATCCTTCTGCTTGTCGCAGACAAATCGATATAGTTCAACATGGTGCAGCGATTGTGGGTCGAGCACAACTGTGGCTTTTCTCTCAATTAGCAGATCACATCTCAAATGTTGGGGACGGAGATCTTTCCCGTGAACATCTCACAGTGAAAGTCTGTTCCATCGACACTAGCAATCATTCCAGACCAAGAGCCTTGGCCATCTCTGCAATGAAGATAACTGTGACTTCCACGTGGTCCATTTAAGTAATCGAAACTCGGCTGCATAGTGGTTTCACTCAAAGATCTTAACTTGTAACCGATCATGCGCGCTTCGAGTCAACTTGCTCTGATGCTCTAAGACACGCCAACTCCAGCACACAAACGTTTCTTATACTTTTACAACCTCAACGTAGAAGATCCGTTTCGGGAACGAACACTAAACAATGCTTTTTGTTCATAAATTGTAGGGATTTCTTGTACATTTTAAAAAGGTGCGTATATTTTTATATAAATATTTATTTGATTTTGTAAAATATTTTACCACCTAATAAAATATTTTATTTAATGAAATAGTTACATATATATTTTAGAGAAGATAATTAAAACAAATATTAAATAAAAGTGTAAATCATATTTGCAAAAGACAAAAGACAAAATCCCAAAGAGATATTCCCACTGCAGTCAAAAATTCGCTATCGCAAATTGCATTTTTTTTTTTTTTTTTTTTTTTTTTTTTTTATGTAAACCCCAAACACAAGAGTTAATAGAACCTATAGTACTTAGTACCGTGCTTGAATTGGAGGTTGAGAAGACGAAAGAAGATATTTATTGACATTGGACTTGGACTTCTGTAGATTGTAATTTTCAGGAAATGCGTATGAAGGAAGGTTCTCCCAGAAAACGGCAGTTGAATGAATAAATGAGGAAGATGAAAAGTTGGTTCTGTGAGTTTCAAGTTGGCCAGTAAATGGATGTTAGCGGCACATGTTCGGACTGTTTTTAAAGAGAGAGCGGGAATTATAGAAACCAATTCAGAAGAACAGTGCCCATGGAAGTATCTGTAGAAGAGGCATGCAGCAGAAACAGTACGTCTATGAGAAAGCGAGTGGAGAGACTCTGTTAGAGATGAATCATTAATTAACCTAACTGCCCTCCCTCTTCTGAATGGAATCAAGAAGCCTGAGAGACGTTTTGGGGGCACCACCCCAGATGTGGGAACAATATTCCATGGTAGGGCGGATTTGCGATTTATACAGAGTGAGCAGCTGTTTGGAAGAAAAGTAACGCCGAGAGCGAAAGAGAAAACCAAGTTTCTTAGATGCAGAGGAAGCAATATTTGTAATGTGTTTGTGCCAAGAGAGATTAGAAGTCAGGGTAATCCCCAAAAGAGATATATCCTTTTGCCTAGAAATCGGAGTGTCACTAAAGATAAGCATAGGAGCAGAAGAATCCTTTTTGCGAGATATAAGACAAGATTGAATTTTAGAAGGGTTGAAATCAACTAAGTTGTCTTTGCCCCACTGGAGAATTACCTGAAGATCGGCATTTAAGGAATTGGTAGCAGATTTTCGAGAAGTTGAAGCTGATTGAGCAGGGCAAGGTTTCTCAAAATGGAAAGTGGAATGCAATGTGCTCATCGGCAAAACTATGGATAGGATTTCCAGTCAATGGAAGAAGGTCATTAATATACAAGAGGAAAATAGTGAGGGAAAGAACTGAACCTTGGGGTACACCAGCATTAGTTGAGAAGTCAAAAGACAGAGAGCCATCTGCCATTACGCTCAGTGGATAACCAATTACAAAAACCAGTTGGAAAACCATAAGATGAAAGCTTGTTTAGAAGACGTTCATGCCAAACATGATCGAAAGACTTTGAGATGTCAAGAAAAACTGCTTGTGTTTCACCGAACTTTTCCATTGAATTTGTCCATAAATGGGTAAAATAAGCCAGAATATCACCAGTAGATCGAAACTGACTGAATCCATACTAGCATGCTCAGATGGAACGGTTCTAGATATCTTATCAATTAGCGGTTAATTGATGTCTCCATTACTTTAGAAAGAGTAGAAATAATTGCAATAGGACGATAATTGGATGGTAGGGATTTGTAACCCTTTTTAGGAACTGGCTGGATACGAGCAAATTTCCAAGCAGAAGGAAAAACACCTTTGGAATAAGAAAGTGAAAAAAGGTGGCAAAGAATAGGAGTAAGTTCAGGAGCACAGGTTTTGAGAACAAGTGGAGAAATATCATCGGAACCTGAAGCTATAGCATTAGCATTAGCATTAGTAGAGACTTTTGATGCAAGAAAGCAAGCTTATGCAGCATCAGCCAAAAAAAAAAAAAAAAAAAAAAAGTAACATAAATAAATAAAAATAACCACTTCCACTTCACCCCTCTGTTCGTTCGAAATACCTGTCCAGCTGAGCCTTAAACTTATTTAGGCTATCAACTTCCACGACAAGGGATGGAAGTCTGTTCCACCAACCAACCACCCGCTGGCTAAAGGCAAATTTCCGCACATCTATCCTACATCTGTCTTTCCTCAATTTGAATTTATGCCCTCTCAGGTGATTATTCTGAGCGAGAGGAAGAATCCCATCAGCATTGAGCATGCTCAAACCATTCAAGGCTTTATACACCTCTATCAGATCACCTCGCAGGTGCCTAGTCTCCAGACACTGTAATTTGCAAAACTTAAGCCTTTCTTCGTAAGAGCACCCCTTTGTTCCATTCGCTAATCTTGTTGCCCTTCTCTGTACTCGTTCCAGCAGCTCTACATCCTTCTTGAAATGAGGCCTCCAGACCTGTATACAGTACTCTAGGTGTGGCCTGACCATTGCCTTATACAAGGGAATAATCACATCCCTATCCCTGCTAGAAAAATTCCTGTATATCATTGACAAGACACCATGAGCTACTCTTGCAGCTCGTCTGCACTGCTCAGAGAACTTCATATCTGCCTGCACAACCACCCCCAGGTCCCTTTCATTCTCTACCACTGTTAGTGTAGTACCACAGAGTTGATACGTTGCTCTGGGGTTACTGTTTCCCATGTGCAGTACTTTACATTTGTCAATGTTAAACTTCATTTGCCACCTCTCAGCCCATCTGCTCAACCTTTCCAGATCCTGTTGCAGCAGCATAGCGTCAGTAGTGTCCTTGACAACCCTGCCCACCTTTGTATCGTCTGCAAACTTCGACATTAAGCTTGATATACCATCATCAATATCATTTATAAATACAGAAAACAATAATGGACCCAATACTGAACCCTGAGGGACTCCACTAATAACATTAGTCCACGATGAGCAGTGTCCATTGATTACCACTCTCTGTCTTCTCCCCCTCAACCACCCCTTTATCCATAGCAGCAATTTGCCTCCAATGCCACACTGCTCCAATTTGTGCAGCAGTCTTCCATGTGCAACAGTATCAAAAGCCTTTCTAAGATCCAAGTATATAATGTCAAAATTATTGCCTGCATCCAGTTGTTTTGTGACTGCATCATAGTATCCAATCAAATTGATCAGGCAAGACTTTCCCTTAACAAAACCATGCTGTGTGCGAGCTATAACTGAAGTCTTGTCTAGATGATCCTGCAGTGCTTCTTTAACCAGTGCCTCCATTAATTTTCCTGGAACAGAAGTTAAACTCACAGGTCTATAATTACTTGTGTCAGCCTTTGATCCTCCTTTGTGAATTGTGGCCACATTTTCACATCTCTAGTCTAGGTGTACCTCCCCTGAGTCCAAGGAAGCTCTCATAATTATGGCCATCGTAGTCGCCTTTACGAAAGCAATAACCCTTCCCTTTACCCCTAATGGTAGTTACCTCTTTGAATAAATCCCACTTCAGCACACTGTGATCACTGTCACCTAGTGGTTCCTTTATCTGCAGATTCTTAATGCATGAAGAATCACTACTGATAATCAAATCAAGAGTATTACTCCCTCTAGTTGCCTCCCGAACATGCTGATGTAGAAAACAATCATCCAATAAATCCACAAAAGCCCTGCTAGTGTGTGAGTGACCAGCCCCCAAATTCCAGTCAATATCTGGGAAATTAAAATCCCCCATTAGAAGGCTCTCTGTTTACTGGCCCACTCTATTTCCCCGTACAGTTTCTTATTATACTCATCAGAGTCATTAGGCCTATAGCACACTCCTACTCTCAATTTTGATCTCCCAATGCTTATGTCACACCAAACTGACTCGACACTGCACTGTCCAGCGATGTCCACTGGCTTCACTTCCTTGGATTTTATGTATTTCTTAACTAATAGCATAAACCCTCCTCCCTTCCTATCCAGTCTGTCCTTTCTGTAGACGTTGTACTCCCCAAATTGCAGTTCTGCATCCCTTATATCTGTGTGACACCACGTCGTCTCTGATATCCCAACAATATCTGCCTTTGATGTTTTGAGCAATACCTCAAATTCATCAAATTTATTTACCAAACTCCTAGCATTGGTGTACACGCAAGTATACATGCACCTGTTCTTTTTCTTAGCTACCTTAACACAACCTATGTGTTTATTTGTACCCCCAATGATTACCAGCAGACTCTGAACTATCCTGCATTTTATTTTCCAGGCTGCGGCTCATTCCAATAGAAGCAGTGCAAGAATCACTTTCTCCTCTGCCAGTGGCTACTCTTAATCTATTAGTCCTTGTATCCCCCCAATCTAGCAGTTTTTCGACCCACCTAACACTGTCTCGATAGCATCAGCAAACATTCTTGCACCCTTTCTATTTAAGTGTATCCCATCCCTGTAGAAGCAGTCTCTCCTGTTAACAAGTACAGACCACGCTGAAAAAAATTCTACCCCTTGAGCCTTGCACAATCCTTCCAGGGCCGAATTGATCGACAGGGTTCTCATCATATACTCCGTCCTATCGTGTCTGGGCAGAATTGCAGACACTTACAAATTCAACCCTACTTCATGGCTTTTTTTCAACTGTGACCTGTACTTGTTAAGCAATTCTGCCGGTCTCCTACTCTTAATATCATTAGTGCCAACGTGTACAACTATATCACCTTTTGTGCCCTTAAAAGATGATATCCGCTGTACAACGTCATCAACCTTTGCCCCTGGTAGACATACCCTGGTCCTGTTCTACCTATCCTTTTTACAAAGCATGTTTCCCGTTTCCCTGACAATAGAGTCACCAACAACTACTAGTTCCTTTGGGACCAGCGCATTCTGCCTTGGGGGCTGCCGCTGTGTTGCGTGATGACCAAGTGCAAGCTGTGGCATTGGTGTGGGCAGCTGTGAGCTTGATGGGCCCTCACTTTTAATCCTTCGAGGGCATCCACCCTGTCCTTCAAGCTCTCATATAGGCCCATAACAATGCCGAGTTGTCGCCTGATTTCCTTACACTCCTTGCATCGCGCAAACTCAAAGACATCCCCCATGGCAGTATCGTGTGCTGTACCTGATGGCTCCCCAAACATCAAGCAAGTAGTGCATTTTAATAGGCTGTGATTCAGAGGGCAACTGCCCCCCTCAGTTCTCCCCTGAGCCACAGCATTCCCATTAGCTTGAGCCTTTTGCTTTGCTGCTTTGGTCTGAGTCATGATTTCGATTTAATTTCAATAAAATTTCAATTTCAGTACAAAATTAAAAACTCTAAACTTGTATCTCAACACAGTTATAATATATATTTATGTTTCAGTATCGAGTGTGAGCTACGAAATCCCTTTATATAACTTCCGTATCAAGTTAAGTATTAATTATTTATTTTTTACTAATTGTTTATGTTACGTAACCTAAGTCGTTATATGTATAGTTAAAAGTACAATTTATTTGACAATGAAGTTCAACAAGATTAATTATCTGATTAATTTACAATATTATGTACTATACTATATTAAGCTTATGCTATCTAGTTCGAGATATTTTGTTTCGCGTTACAATGGCGGCTAATTACGAACGGTAAACACGTGGATTTGATACCCTTTCCGATACTAAGTAATACCTACAAAATCTCTATCTAAGTTACTTTAATCTAAGTATCGTAAATAAAAAGAATATAAAACTACTCCAGAAAATAAGTTAATATGCCAATTTAAGCTAATAAAACAGAAAATAAATCAGAAAAAACTTCTCTGTTCCAGGAGTGGCAAAAATGTACGTTCGCACAGGCTACACCCGTACTCAAAATTTTTAGCATCAAGCTTTCTTAGCTTTTTTAGCTTTCTTAGCATCAAGATTTGTTAAAATCCTTCTGATATCCTTTTGACGGAAGACCACAGGAGGCATTGAATGGAGCGTGTTGGGAATTGTGGGAGGTGTTTTACTAAGATCATTAATACATGATTTGGAAGAAAAATGGGATGCTAGCAGGTCAGCTTTATCCTTGGCTGAAGTGGCAACAGAACCATCTGGTTTGGACAGAGGTGGGAGCAGAGATGGGCAAAAGTTGCGGCCAATAGTTTGGCAAGAGACCAGAATGCTCGGCTACCATTAGGGCTAGAAGCAAGTTTTCTACTCTTAGCCTGTTCAAACTCTAGTTTGGACTGGTTAATAACTGCTTTACAATTGTTGCGAGCTTTGGTGTAGGCAGAAAATGAAACTGAACAATAGAAATAAGCCAATTACGATATGCAATATTCTTCTCCTGAACAGCCTTAGCACATTTATTGGAAAACCAAGGTTTAGATAAAGGACGAGGTTTTAAAGTGGAGTGTGGGATAAAGGATTCCATTCCTGCAAGAATTTCATTGACACGATCTGAGCAAACGTTGACATCAGAAGTTTTGAAACAGTAATCCGACCAAGGAAAAGAAGAAAAGAAACCTCGCAGGTCATCGCATTTTTCATACTTTTAATGCGAAACAACACGAGGTTGGGAATAGGCATGAGATAAGGGCTCCATTGAAGAAGAGACAATCGCCAAGTTGTGATCTGAGGTGCGTAAAGGACCACTCATTTCGACCGTGTACTTAGAAGGGTTGTTTGTGAGAAAAAGATCAAGCGTGTTGGCTGCATGGTTAGGATTGTCCGGTATTCTTGTAGGTAAATCAACAATCTGTGCTAGGTCATTAGTAATTGCAAAAGCCTCAGCATCTCGACCAGCTGGGTCGGTGTGACTAGAAAACGGAAGCCAGCTGGAGTTGTGAACATTAAAATCACCAAGGAGAGTTACCTCACTGTTAGGAAAGTTGGACTGGAGAAAGTCAAGTTGCAAAGAGAGGAAGTCAAAGAGCTCCAAGTGATTAGTGGAGTTGGGAGACAACAGATGAATTTGACACAATGAGGTAGAGAGATTTTAAGGAAGAGAAGATTCCAAATTGCCAAGTCTCTGACAGGGAATATCAGAACGGACATATGCACAAGTACCACCTTTGAGGCGAAAGGAATCATACAGCGAATAATTTGGGAATCTGAGATGAGCAGTAGTTGAATCAACCGATAACTGAGATTCTGTCAGAAAAAGTACGTGGGGTTTGGCAGACTGCAAGTGGAAATGGACATCGTTGAGATTAGAATTGAGACCACGTATATTTGTGAAATGAATTAGGAAGTCCTTGGGAGGTTTAGATCTTTTCGCAGATAAGCTTGCTCTATTAGTTTGACAATTCATGGTATATTCAATAGTAAGAAAAAGTGGGTGGGACATGCTGTATGAAGTAATGAAATTTTTGGTATGGCGTACATGGGGTAAGAATATATCCAGATCCTTGACATAACGTGGCCTCGACAATGCTCCCCGCATACACACTACTCGGACTCCCTCCAGTCACTATCTGGCTCAGTAGAGGTAGTAAGATTGTACACTTGCTGATCCAGAAACCTCCTAAAGATTTACCAATAGGTTCAGTCCGGTGTACTAACTATTGACTGGCCTGCGAATACTGTTTTAGAGCTGTACCCTCGTAATGTAAGGAAGATTGGATCTTGCCATGACATTCATCATAACCTCAAAAGTCATCAGTCATATTGCATGATAGAAGAGATGGGGAAGAGTTTACCGGAACTTAGCTCTAGAGACTAAACATGGGTTCCACCACTTCGAGCCTCTAATAAGCAAAGTGGTGGTATTGCACCGGTTGATGAGGGTCATCTACCGTCTAGTTCTGCCTGGTAACACAAAGAGCGGAATTCCTGTATGTGGTGTGGGCGCCACACCTCGACCCCTGCTTACGTTGGTTCACACCTGGGTGGTCACCCACCATGTACTTGTGCATGGAGGTTATACCCAGGATTACTAACAGTCCCACCATCGTGAAGGTGCAAGCAGAGGATTTGGCTGTCACAGACCGTCCGGAATTCGCCGAAATTGGGTCCACTTGACTTGAATGTCACCCGAATATTAGTTCCATCTGCGTTTTAGACTCCCAGGTAGCAAGTACAGCTTGTCTGGCATAACTGAGAGAATGTCTGTGACAACCTCAAGGACTGTTCGAGTGAACTTGAAATTCGTCTTTTGCGTAGGTATTATAAGCATTCATTTGACCTACAATTTCGATTAGAAGATTTCGGATAGAGTCCTTGGATTGACAACTTGTTTCCAGAAGATATGAAATATTAATTTTATGGAAGAAGGGTTATGCAATATTAAGGTGCATCCTCAAAAAATAATTGTATTATGTTTTTATATTTAATATTTCGGCCAGTCCCTTCCATTGCCAATTCAGTCGTGATTAGAAAAGATTTGATGTTGTCGGTACAGTATTTGTACAGAGCGTTGAAATTAATAATTTACGCAAATCAAAGTCACTGCAACTTCCTATGAAGGTAAATAGTTTCAATCGGTTTGTGAACATCTTAGAACAGATTGGTTCGGGGAACTCAGTCTCTGGGTAATTATAACTCCTCTACACCTCTACTTCACTCTGTCACTTCTCGAGACTCTTTATGTAGCTCTTTGCATCATTGTTCCCCGAACCAATTCTATCAGGCTCTCCTCACCTCCCCTTACTTCTGTCTCCCTCCCTTTGCCTCTCACTCTCTCTCTCTCGGGGAATAAGTGCTCAGGCTCTGTGAGATGAGACGCCTGGACCAGACCCATGCCACTCTGCGCACTCTGACCCCGGCTTGACACGCACTGATTCATACGCCTCTCTCTCTCTCTTCACCTCGCCTGGGTGACCTCCTCGAAGGGGTGCCGCCTGTAATTGGCCTTTCATGCCCAGGATTCGGGTCTTCATCCTCACTTTCACTGTCAACATTCATACTAACTGCATAGAATTTAACAAATGACTGCCCTTCATACAGGGTTACCAGTATGTCAGGCGAACACCAGTTTTTCTGGAACTGGTGCTGTCCTAGGTTCTATAGCTATAATCTGAAAAAGATAAGTAGACTGCAATTAACAAACCCATGGTGTCTGAACTATAATCCTGCATTGCTTCTTTAACCAGTGACTCCATTATCCGCCACAGATGCCTTTCTTATATTCAACTTCAACAATTTCTCCTTCACTTTGCTCTCAGTTATTACTAAATCATTAAGCTCCCTGTTAGAGTTTATTAAGCTTCTGTCTTCCACTTCCCTACAGAATTCCTCGTGTGTGAACGTAGAAGCAAAATACTCATTCAGATTATCAGTTATCAGAGCAGGATCATCGACAGTCGAACGATCAATATCGAGTGGACCAATCTGATTCATCCCCTTCCTTCTAGAGTTTACATAAGTAAAGAAGTTTTTGCTGTTTTTTCTTAGCATTCCTTACCAAAGATTTCTCATAATCTGCCTTTGCTTGTCTAATCCCCCTCCGTGGCTTGTTTACAGATATCTACCATAGGCTTCTGTGTCTCATGATAATTAAATGAGTCCTCTGCATTTTTATTCTCTGCGAAGCGCCTCGTTAGTTCATCTAATTTAATTTAAGTTTGATCAATAAGTTCAGAACATTGAAGAAAATTAAATTTATTCAATGATAAATACAGGGGGGTACCCGGTATCCGAGCCTCCGCAGTTACCGGGATCTGTTAAATAAAGCCTTTTCCTAGAGAAAATTGTCCAAGCACTTGAATATGTTTATATTTAGTAAAAGAAGACCTTTTTTAACCCATTCAACTGTGTCCTTCATTACAATTTCTGAAAGATGGCAACCCTAGGTGGCGCCCGAAATGATAATCGTGCCTTAGTCCGCCACTCATTATGAATATTAATAACTGGACAGTACTTATACGTTAATTTAATACCCTTTGATGTAAAATAAAGGCTACAAAAAAGAGCAAAACGTAATTTTCTGAATGAAATTAAAAAATTACCCAAATGTTAAAAAAGCATTGAACTTTTAAATTTCCTTTTGGTTCTACATATCGATGTGAATCGGCCTTTTCGTATTTGAAACAAACAAAGGTGAAGGCTCGCTCTACTCTTATAGACTTGCATAAAGAAGATTCTTTATGGTTGGCCTTATCACAGTATATCCCCGATTTTGAAAGCTTGGGAGATGACACGAAGAAACAAGCTTCACATAAATAAAAATTTTAAATATATGTTAATTTAAAATAGGAATTCTGGATTATTTCTAAATACATTTGAACTATGGTATGCTTTTAAAACATTAATCACAGATGCCTTGAATGCGTATTTACCATTAAAAAAATACTCCACGAGGAGGGTTCCAAGTTGGATGAATAGTGAAGTTGCCACATTACTTGAGCAGAAAAAGGTGGCATGGAAAGGTTACAGAGCAATAAAAAGTACTGAAGCCTATAACAGCTACAAGGTGGTGTGTAATAGAGCCACAGAAAAGGTTCGACAGGCAAAGGCAGTTTATGAGAAATCACTAGCAAACAGAGCAAAGAGGGGGGATAAAGAATTCTTCACATATATAAATGCCAAGAAGAGCAGGACAAACCAGATCGGACCTTTACGTAAGGGAAAGGGGATAGTATTAAATACACCAGCTGCCGTTGCAGATGAACTCAACAGTTATTTTGCATCGATATTTACAAATGAAAAGCCTTTTGTGGCAATGGGAAATTGTGGGAGCGAAGTTAAAAAATATGTAATTAATGATATTGAAATTTCGCAAGATTATTTAATGAAAAAACTTTCGAGCCTACAGACCAGTAAGGCTCCTGGAGTTGATGGAATATACCCTATAGTCTTAAGGGAGGCGGCAAGTGAGTGCATTGAACCATTGAGGCTAATTATGCGAGCATCACTAGACTCTGGGGAGATTCCATTGCATTGGAAAAGTGCCAATGTATCTCCCATACACAAGGGTGGCTCTACGAGTGAAGTGGGAAATTATCGACCTGTCAGTCTGACTTCAGTAGTAGGGAAAATCATGGAGGCAATGATCAAGGGTGGAATTCAGGATCATTTGGATCGAATTGAAATTCTCAAGGATACTCAGCATGGTTTTTTAAAAGGAAAATCATGTTTAACTGGTTGGCTATTTTGAAATGGTCACTCACGAGCTAGATTTAGGGAATAATTTCGACATTGTTTATTTCAATTTCAGCAAAGCTTTTGACTCAGTCCCACATGAGCGGTTGCTTTATAAGCTGGAACAGGTTGGAATCACTGGGAAAATCCTTACATGGATATCAGGATGGCTTCAGGGCAGGAGGCAGAGGGTTGTGATAAATGGCTATTCCTCAGATTGGGTTGATGTAAGAAGTGGGGTTCCCCAAGGATCAGTATTAGGACCACTGTTGTTTTTAAATTTCATAAATGACATCGACTGTCAAGCTGAACTTCTTCAGAGAGACCTAGATAGACTTCAGGAATGGTCAGAAAAATGGCAGCTATGCTTTAATTCAACAAAGTGTAAGGTATTACACCTGGGAAACAGTAATTCCAAAATAACTTATTCACTTTTAGTTCAACTAAACCCAGTACTGGAGGAAAGGGACTTGGTTGTTACGATACGGTCAGACATGAAATTCTCTGAGCATTGTAAACAAGTTGCAAGGAAGGCCTGTGGTGTCCTATCGATGATCTATCGAACTTTTGCAAGTAGAGATAGGGACGTGATAATCCCATTATATAAGGCCTATGTTAGACCACACTTGGAATACTGTGTTCAAGTAAGGAGACCACAGCTAAAGAAAGACATCGAGATTCTTGAAAGGGTGCAAAGACGAGTAACTCGCCTGGTGAGATTGGCAAAAGGGCGTCCTTATGAAGAAACACTTCGAATATGTGGGTTGCAGAGTTTGGAAACTAGACACCTTACAGGATATTTGATTGAGGTGTTTAAGGCTCTGAGAGGCATCAGTAAAATGAATGAGGACGAAATTTTCAAGATTATAAATGATGCTAGAACTAGGGGACATAAATTCAAGTTACGGGGGGAAATGTTTAGATTGGACTGCAGGAAGTTTTATTTTAGCCAGCGAGTTATAAATTACTGGAATAAGTTGCCTACATGGGTGGTAGAGACTGACAGTTTGGGGAATTTCATAGGTCATCTGGATAGTACCTTCGGGTCAGGGAAGCGCATAGGATGATAGCTTTAATTTCCTTTCCTTTTATTAATTATTATTATTTATTATTATTATTTTATTCGGTTTTTTTTTCTTTGACTGGTGAAGCATAAGCTTTCTTGCACCATGCGGCCATTGCTAATACAGTACTTTCACACTACTACTTCAGTTTTTCTTTAAAAAGTTGTCTGTGGTGTATCTACACCGATATTATATACAGTAGATATAGAAGCTTAAACTCTTAAAATATTATTCCTAGTTGTACTTAGTTTTATTTAAATAATAAACATTATAAAAAATTGATCCCGTTTTAAGTGGAATATTATGGAACCAGTTATCCTAGGATAACGAGGATCCCCCGTATATATATTTTTAAGATTCATCAGTACAATCTGCTATTACCATGCACTTGGGGCTCAAAAAAAAAAAAAAATAATAAATAAATAATAATAATAATAAATAATAAATAAATAAACAATAAACCTTTACCTCTTTGTATAGTTTTGTTCGGTAAGTGGATTTACAATTTCAGTAGGATGACACGCATCAGTTAAGTTTTTCTGAATTTAAATGTATATTTCTTTGATAGATTGAAACACCATTTTCTGGTTGGTTTAAATGATTTCTAAATGGCTGTTGCCCCCCCCCCCCCCCGCGCCCTGAGTAACAGAGGGTACAATCTACCTTTCACCTGTTGTTTTCATCCATTTGTGCCATCTGAGCAAAAGGGAAGTTTCCTAAAATAAGTTTATTTAAATAAATGAAACTAGGCATAATATTTTAAGATTCTATATCCATATAACACTGGTGTAGATACACCACAGACAACTCTTAAAGAAAAACTACGCTAGCAGTGTGAAAGGCATTTCATCTATATCTCATATTGTGCTCGTCCTTCACAACGAGTTGCCCATGTATTGCACTACCTCGAATATTATTATTATTATTCATATGGCGCAAAGAAGTCTGCAGCTTATGCTGCACCAGCCAAAAAAAAAAAAAAAAAATTCTGAATTACCTCGCGCGCGAGAGAAAGAGAGAAGTAGAAGGGATTCACGAAGAAAAGGAAGAATGATGATATCCAGCTCAGAACCCTGGGTGTGTCTAGCCCATACTCACCAGATGTGAGCCCCTGGGGTAATATAAGTAACACTTCACTAATAGAAAAGGCTGTTGTTCCTTATTCTCGGTGGACGCCACCACCCAGATGGCACCGTTTCAAAGCTAGTTGGCTTTTCATCGGCGGGTGGGCAGGTATCCTGGTATTGCAAGTGAAGCGTTTCTTATTCGAGGTAGTGCAATACATTGGCAGCTCGTTCTGAGAGAATTAAGATTAAGATTTTAAGGAAGACCTAATTGATAGATTAGAATCGGACCTTCAAAAAAGAAGTTCCGCACTCAAACAAAGGGATAAACGAATTTCCAGACTGGAGACAGACCTTGAAAGACTAGTTGGAAGAGTTGAGGAGGTAATAAACACTCTTGAGTCCAAAGAAGGCCAAATTGTTGCCCTTCAACAAAAGCTAAACTCTATTAGCAAACAATTGGCAGACATAGACACAACGTTGTGCCGGTTGCCGGATGATAATCGCTCTAAGGTTCCTGAAACATCACACCCCCAACTCCCCCAGACTTCTAGAATGGATGGTGCTCCGACAACCAACCCTGGAAAGTTTGTCATCTTAATCAAACCGGATGAACAAAGTTCCATGACATCAGGAGAAGATATACTCACCACAGTAAAGGAGGAGCTGAGGAATGATTTAAAGCATGTTAGGATCAAGTCCCTCAGAACAGTCCGGAAAGGGTATGTTGCCGCTGAAACGGCAACAGCTAAAGACATGGAAACAATCAGATGTTGTACAAAACTCCGGGACCTTCACCTCACTGCGGTTCTCCCAAAGAGGCTTAACCCAACGTTAATACTACATGATATTCCTCGAGACTCTGAGAAGGATTCTCTCTTGGAGGACATTTTCCAGAGAAACCTTTCTTCTTCCTTCACTTTTGAAGAATTCAAAGAGGAATTCAGATACAGATTCTCCATAAATGCGAAGGACAAACAAAACAAGCACTGGATCTTTGAGGCCTCTCCGCGTATGAGAGGGCACATTATGCGCCTTCAAAACAGACTTTTTATTGATTGGAGTGTGCATACCATCAGAGACTTCACTATAATAACACGATGCTATAAATGCCTGCAATATGGACACACTGCTTGGCTATGCAAACAATCCAAACAGACTTGTGGACATTGTGGCCAAATAGGCCACCAAACCACTACGTGCAACCAACTAGACTCTCCACCTTCATGCCCTAACTGCTAACCCAGAAATAAAGATAGTGACCATACTTTTAAAGACCCTAATTGCCCAGTATTTAAAGCAATCTTACAAACTGTTCAATCAAGAACCAACTATCATTGATGCTAAACCTAATAGGGAACAATGTATGATAAGGCTAACAGTATACTGATAAAATGGACAAATAGCATATGAACTTATATGTATTATCCTATTTAAATCAAATCCAAATGTGTATATTATCTAAATCAAACATCCAGTCAGCATTCTTGCTGTACTGTCCTGGTATAACATATAACTGTCACATCTGCTACACCTATAAGGTAATTACAGGTGAATATTGAAAAGATTAATGGAGCGCAGGTACAGACTCCCACTGTATATGTAAATGATGTGGCCCTAATATCATGTTCCAATAGAAAGAAGGGGAGAGGAAAGAAACCCCATTGTTTTAATTATTTGTAAGATTCTTGAAATAAGCAAGTTGCTTAGGAAACAATGTATGATAAGGGCAACTGTATACTTATAAAATGGATAAATATTATATGAACTTTGTATATGTATTATCTTATCTAAATCAAATCCAAATGTGTATTATATCTAAACCCAACATCCAGTTTACATCCTGTACTGTCCTGGTATAGCATACAACTGTTCCATCTGCTACACATATAATGAAAATTGTAATGAATAAGGGAGAGCAGGTATAGACCCCCACTGCATATGTAAATGGTGTGGCCCTAATATCATGTTCTAATAGATAGAAGGAGGAAAGGAAAGGAACCCCATTGTATAATTACTTGTACGATTCTTGAAATAAGCAAGTTGCTTAGGAAACAATGTATGATAAGGGTAACTGTATACTGATAAAATCGATAAATAGTATATGAACTTATATGTATTATCCTACCTGAATCTAAGCTAAATGTGTACCTTATTTAAATCAAACATCCAGTCTGCACCCTTGCTGTACTGTCCTGGTAAAACATACAACTGTCACATCTGCTACACCTATAAGGTACTTACAGATGAAAACTGTAATGATTAAGGGAGTGCAGGTATAGACTCCCACTGCATATATAAATGGAGTGGCCCTAATATCATGTCCTAATAGATAGAAAGAGGAAAGAAATAGCCATTATGAAAGGTAGATCATGTCATGGCCTGAACTGACTAGCCTGACATGACCTGACATAACCAAAACACCACTGTAACATATTCTGCAAGATACCCAGAGGCACCTTCGTTATCATGGGAACATGTAAAGGTAATGTGCGAATAATCACACAGACTCCAACTTAGAGGCAGTGGAATGAGCTAAACCATTGCAGGAGACTGCTGCATGGAAGGCAGATAAATAAACCTGATGAATGGATAATAGAGACTGACTAATGAAGTAGTCATTATGAGAGGTGGATCATGTCTTGGCCTGGACTGACTAGCCTGATGTGACCTGATAAAACCTGCACACAACTCAAATAAATCCTGTAAGATTCCCTGAAACACTGATGTTGGTTTGGGAACATTGTGAAGATAATGTGTGAATAGCCACACAGACCCTAACTCAGAGGCAGTGGAAAGAGATAATCCATTGCAGGAACTGATGAAATGGCAGATAAACAAACATGATGAATGGTTAATAGAGAATGACCAATGAAATAGTCATAGGTGAGGAAGATCATATCATGGCCAGAACTGACTGGCCTGATATGACCTGACACAATCTGCACATTACTGTAACAAATTCGGTAAGTTTCCCTGAGGCACTCAAGTTGTCTTGGGTACATTGGGTAGGAATGTGTTAATAGTCACACAGACCATAACTCAGAGGCAGTGGAATGAGATAGTCCATGCATGAAACTGATGTGTGGAATGGCAGATAAACAAACCTGATGAATGGTTAACAGAAGCTGACCGTTGAAATAGTCATATGTGAGGTAAATCATGTCATGGCCTGGACTGACTAGCCTGACATGACCTGATATAACCTGCACAACACTGTAACAAGCTCTTGTAAGATTCCCTGAAGCACTCAAGCTGTATTGGGTACACTGCGAGAGTAATGGGTGAATAATCACACATACCCTAACTCAGAGGCAGTGGAATGAGCTAATCCATTGCAGGAAACTGTGGTATGAAATGGCAGACAAAAACACCTGATGAATGGTTAATAGAGACTGACTAATGAAATAGTCACTATGAGAGGTAGATCATGTCATGGCCTGAATTGACTGGCCTGACATGACCTGATATAACCAATACATCACCGTAACATACTATGTAAGATACCCAGAGGCACCCCCGTGTCATGGGAACATGTAAAGGTAATGTGTGAATAATCACACAGACCCCAGCATCCAGACGCTTCCTTGCTGCACTACCCTGGTGTAACATGCAACTGTTTTGTCTGTTACACCTATGAGGTACAAACAGACGACGAGGTAATGACTAAGGGGGTACAGGTATAGACCCCCAATGTAAATATTATAGGAGTGGTCCTCCTATCATCCTCTAATAGTCAGAAAAGAGGAAAGGAGAGGAACCCCAATGCTATAGCTACTTGTAAGATTAATGAAATAAGCTAGTAGTTTGGGAGGCGATGTATGATGAGGTTACTCTACGCTGACATAATGGTTAAATAGTATCTATACTTATATGCATTGGACTAAACTGTATTACTGAACTTAAATTACTGAGTAAACTCAAAATCAAGAGGAACGAGCTATGTAAGCATCCCTGTTCTTGGCCAGGATTGAGCCCTGCAATGAACAGATGCTAGGAACATGTATGAGGGAAAGCCCTGTAATATGCAGGGAGAATTAAGAGAACTGGGCTCCCCACTTGGACAGGATTGGGCCCTGCGAGTGTGGGAGCCAGGACTGCTGACAACGCACCAAGTTCCCGCTCTAGGTCAGGATTGGGCCCTGCGAGAGTTAGGGCGCTTGGGTAAATTAGAATAATTAGAATAATTTTACTAACTTACTAAGCCTATAAACTATGCATGTCCACTCTGGGCGGGTTGGGCCCCGTTGGAGGGTACAATGCAAGGAACAAACACAATACATGCCCTGTTCTAGGACAGGACTGAGCCCTGCGAGATGAGGGACATGTGTGTCTCCTATATTCCTTTTAAATTATTATTAAAATAAGAGTAAGTAGAATCTGGCTGCCTCCTCGTGGCTAGGGATGGGAGCGGGGGATTGGGGCACATCTCGCCCTCGACCCCCTGCTGCTAAATGCCAGAAGCCAGCCACATACAACACAAAACAACACACAACTCACACTAAACTACATAATAGAGTAAATTCAATTTAAAATTAAAGTTGAACTTTAATTTTAATTTAAGTTAATTTTAAACTTGATTTAAAATTCTAACCTTAAATTTAAATATTACAATTTCTTTTTTTTTTTTTTTTTTTTTTTTTTTTAATTAGAGGAACTAGTAACCATACTGCTGGCAAATATAAACGCTTAACACACGGCGGACATAGGGGAAACCCTGGATACCGCCAGTAACATACAAAATTACTTTGCAGTATATAGGGGGTATATACACCGATATAGTAATGGTTATTATGTACTTCTATATAGTAAAATATGGATCTGAACAATGGGAAAATTATTTTTTAAATATTTTTTTATTATAAAAGATCGTTCTCACAAAAAAAATATTTAAGTGCTTGGTCAATTTTTTGAACATTTTTCGAACGGAGTTCAAAAAACTGACCAAGAATTCAAAAATTGACAATTTTTTTAGTTTTCTTGTCAACTTTGCCAGTGCTTTAATAACTCAGTAGAACAAATTTAATAATAACTCAGTAGAACAAATTTAATAATAACTCAGTAGAACAAATTGCATTGCTCCTTTTTAGCAATTTTTTTCTTAAAATTAAAGGAGGCATTCTTTTTTCTTTTAGGACAGATACTACCACAAGAATTGGTTTTCTTTTTCATATGTTTTCTTAGAAATCAGTGGATTTGTATACTAGTAGTGTGGTATACAGACAGTAGATTTTACCTAAGTGAATGCATTGCAACAGGCCAGTCACACCTAAATTTGCATCTTCATCAATATCATTAATAAATACAAAAAGCAGCAATTGGCCCCACACTAAACCCTCGGGAACTCCACTAATAACATTAGTCCACGAAGAGCAAAGCAAAGCAAAAGCAACTTGCCCATAATGCCACACTGCTTCGATTTGTGAATTGGGGATTCATTCGCACATCTCCAATGCGTACAATTCTCCCCTGAATACATAGATCTCTCATAAGTATGGCTAAGGGTCTGCGTACACTCTTTGCTGGCTCTATTAATATAACTGGACAGAGTGCATCCACCCCAGGAGCCTTGCTTATGTTTAATTTCAATCATTTCTTTTCCACTTTAGTCTATGTTATTACGAAATGATTTAGCTCTGTTCGAGATCGATCAAATTCTAGCATCAGCCTTTCAAAAAATTCCTCACATGTGAATGTAACTAACGCATTGGTCATTACTGTATGCATTGAACATCAGAATACCCATTCACAGCGAGTTGCCCTGGTATTGTACTGCTTTTGGCTACAATTATTTTTAAACTATTGGGCAAACTATACATTTACCTATTACACTGCATAAGAAAAGGTTAATTTTCATTTAACTATTGTTCCATATTTTAAATAAACGGTAGATTAACCTGTTTTGCGATGTAGTTGTTTGTAAGCAGTACAGTACTTATCAACTCGTTGTGAGAATAGTTGTGATTTTAGATAAATTAATTTAATTTATATTTATAGTCGGGGACGACCACACCGTCAGAGGAGTTCAGAATATATTGAGATAACGTGGAACAGCACCATATTTAGCAGGGCTACAATGCTAACTTTTATATCTATATATATATATTTTTGAAATTGTACGATCATCTTTAAAGGGTAAGCGTATTTCTAAGAGTAATTTACATTAACTTCGCACAACTTCAATGGACGCAGAAAGTCCGTTGTCTTAGTTATCTTTTTTAGTAAAAATACATAGGTCATAAAACAACAGTACATAAGATTTGTAAATTGTGCCATTCTGTTGTGATCCACATCTGCGGCTCCGTTGTTTTTGGATGTTCAAGTCTATTTTTCAGTTTTACATTCCTGATTTTCAGCTTCGAATGTGGCTGTTTGGTCAGGTCTACATCGTTAATTTTATGTTGCCTTTTAGTGTTAGTTTTAAAAAGACACTAGTATTATTTTTCTACAATTTACCATGACGGGTGTGAACATTATAATTTTAAAGAGATGTAAATTTATATTTTTCCAGTAAACAGCTTACCAAATTATTATTTCTTAAAGCAGAAAGTTTCACTTTTACTCAAAATTCTTTAGTGTGTTGTTATATTGCAGCTGATTCATATTTCGGTAAGTCTAAGAATTCTGGAAGATCTCTTTCCGGTATTTTGCATCCTCACAGAGTTTTTCGGCATCTATGTGCAGAGAGTTAAATATTTTTGCTGTATTTGATGGGGAGAATATTTGCAGGCTACTAAGATTGTTCAGGATTGGACGCAGTGGAGGATTTACTTCTCCGCAACGTCTAGCAGTGGCACGTGGTTTGACTAGAATATTATCCAGGACTGGAGCATCTACTCTGCCTGTTCCTGTTAATTGTCCGCTGCATCCAGGGTGTGATGTTAAGGTTTGAGTAGAGAATGGCCCTTGAGATAATAAAGGGGTGGCCAGCAACTCTGTTAAGCTATCGCAAGAACCAGTACTCGATCCCAAGGACGGACTTATAATGTGAATCTGGAGCTGAGGACCAGATTTGAGAGATTGTTTTTGTTTTTTTTTTCCCGTCAGGTTGGCCGGCCTGAGAAATTTTGTCCATTGGTATTGCATGCCCTCCAATTGATAACCTATTTGTTCAGAAAGCACTAGATAGTAGTACCTGGCCAGGATATATGTGCCTAGAGATGGGCACCAGGTAACAGATTGCCAGGTGTCACTTTCAACCTCCTTTGGGGGCAACAAAAAGGCCTGTAGACAGGCATATTGTTTTTCAGCACAGTTTTTAAAGGTGGAGTTTGGCTATCGCCTAGGAGCCACCTAAAACAGGCTATATATATATATACGGTATATTTACATACATATTGCTTTTCATAGTTTGTATGAAGTTTATAATTGGAAAGAGTTTATTACCCAGAATCAGATTATTGTAAATAGAAAGTGTTTGTATCTATGTAATGTAAAGCCTATAAAGCAGCGTATATTTTTGTCTTCATACGGGCGAAGTGTAGAGCAAAGGTGAGTCTGACATCTCACTTAAGACCCAGGTCCAGGTGAGAGTGCACTTTTACCACACTAGACCCATTCACAGAGATCGAGATGTCATTTTCCTTCTGCTTGTTTGTTAAGGTCATTTAGGCAGACTTCTGCGCATTAATACGCAGCGCAATGCAATCCAGATAGCTCTCAAATTCTCGGATTGTGCTATTCGGCAACTGCTGATTCGTGGTCTTTGGACGTGATGAAGAATTGCACATCGTCAGCATACGTTATAAAATTGCAGTACAGTGCAAGAAACAGCTCCAGGTTGGCCGCGAAGAGGGTAGCCGAAACAACACCCCCTTCCCGTGGCACTCCTTGCGAGATGGAAAAGCAAGATTTTAGTGCTTAACAGTAAGTTTTTCTTTGTTCAAGCAAGCTGCTTATTATGTTTAACAAATTTCCTCTTATCCAAATAACAACATAAAGGAAGAAAATCGTAGAATTTGGGGTGAGCTTGTGAATTGCTGGCAGCAACGTTGGGATTTGAGTGAGTATGGAACCGTTACAAGAGGGTTCATTCCAGCCGTAAGCTTTGCAATGAGTGTCTTCTTGGTTTGCTCCCACCATGACCACGAGTTACTTAATCACTGGACATGGCCAAATTATTTGAAAGAGGATTAGAACCCGACCCCTACTGTCCGTGCGATGAGGTTGAATCTTGGAGACATGTCATCCTTGAATGCGGAATGTATACTTCAGACAGGCAGGAATTACTAAATAGGTTACCAAACCTCACGGAGAATAATTTACCTCTCTTAGTTCAAAGGTGGGACACCTTTGCTTTGCTTCAGGAATTCTCGGCCAAAGTTTTTAAAAGAAGACAGGAGTTAAGAAATCTATTGCAGGATGCCAATTAGTGCTGCACATTTGACGACAGAACGCTTCGTTTACTGTCATCTTTATAGGATGTTTGAACGGTCTCCATAGCCGAGTGGACAGGAGCGGGAGTGCAGTAGCACATGCTCTTTGAGTAGACCTGGGTTCAAGCCCCTGACTGCTGAATACGGTTGATCTGCCAACCAGCGTGGCAGATTATGGTCCATTTTCCCTCAGCATGAATTGTTGAGGAGGCTTCCATCCTGCAGTGGGTTAATAATGGCTGCACTTTATTTTATTTTATTTTTATAGGATGTTTCTGGTTTACAGTGCGAGTTGATCTTCCGCTCCTGGATATCCAAATGCAGGCTTGCATTTGTGGATGGACTCTGTTGCTTTTGTTTCAACAAGTATACATTGTTCCTGGATATCCAAATGCAGGCTTGCATTTGTGGATGGACTCTGTTGCTTTTGTTTCAACAAGTATACATTGTTCCTGGTTGGAATTTTATTATTATTATTTTATTTTATTTTTTTTTCGTTGGTCTCCAAGTTTGGGCAGCCTTGGGGGCGGGATTGTTGACACCTACCAGTATAGCACTACTTCCGGTAGGTGTGGGATTTGTGCATTACAGCACACACAGAGAATGGTTGATCCAGGTGTTGGTTAGTCTCTGGTGGCGAAATGGCCTGACATAACACTCTTTTTCAGGCCTGTTTTGCAGAGGTTCTGAGCTTTTACAGGAGTAATAGGCGGAGATGGGCTTATGTCTAGGAGCCACCCTTCATATCAGGACACACACAAGCAAATGTACAGAAAGACTACAGCATATATAAGAGTACGTATATAAAATGATTAATATGTACCTTGAGAATGTATATACAGTTGTGTGTTAATAAATAAAAAAATTATTGTACAAGTACCTATTGTACGTTATTGCTCCCATCATAATCACGAGTACAACGTACAAGTACCCGTTGTACAAAAAAAGATAGGGTACATGTAGGGTACAATACCCCAGGAACAAAACCACTTTGTAGTAACTCCTGGAGTAACTGACCATTCTAACTCTACTATTAAAGATTTTATAACGAACAGCACACCAGAGCACGCTGTTCAACATAGAAATTGCGAATTGTGATCAAGCGATTACTTGTGATCAAGCGATAAATGATACTAGGCAATTCAGGTATTTCAAGTAAAATGTGTGAAGTTATAAAAAGGTGTTTTAAGAAATTTCTAAATATTCAGTTCTTTATTTAAAATAAAACAGAAAAGTTAATTATTTATTCTCTTAATATAAACATTTGAAAATATATTTTATACATTTAATTAGTATATTTCATAAATTATATAAAATATTATTGAAAAGAGATGGTTGTAATGTACTTGGTTGGAAATAGCAAGGGTGTCTACGACGCATGTCCACTGCCTCCTACTCTGTCTTGCGTCATCCAAGAGCGTTTCACAGCCAGTTTTCAATACAAAGGAATAAGTATTTTTACTGTTCCTGCTTAGTGAATAGTCTTGACAATAATAACTTTTCAGTGTACAGTATTTGAGTTTACAATACTTTATATATTTATAATACTGAATTGTGTAGTATATGATCGCATATTATTCATGAAGAGCAAATATCTAGCTCCTACGCTGTTGAACTGCTTTTGAAATGATTGGTTAACTCAGCGGCTCCCAAATATACATGTACTGTACAGGCAACCTCGTATTGTTATATGGTACTTTTACAATACGGTTTAAGATTTACTGGAAATCTCGCATAACACTGCATTTTATTATTATTATTATTATTATTATTATTATTATTAGCATATGGTGCAAGGAAGCCTGAGGCTTATGCTGCACCAGACAAAAAAAAAAAAAAAATTCTGAATTACCCTGAGAGAGAAACAAGAATTACCAAGAAAGAGAACGATGATATCCAGCTCAAGACCCTGGGTGTGCCAAGCCAATACTCACCAGATGTGAGCCCCTGGGGTTTTGAGTTTTTGTGCTGCGAAAACCCTGCTATTATGTTAGATGTAATTTTCGACGTTTCCATGCTTTTTTGAATCCCCACTGTTGACTCGTTAGTCGTTATCGTCTTCTTGATATTTTTCTAAAGCATATTTCTGGAGGTCACTATAAAACAATAAGAGGTCACATAAAACAATTTGCAGTTTGCGGTTTATTGGTCTTTTCTGTTAGTGTAATCAATTATAAATGGGTAGTAAACTCAATCTTCTTGCATTTGCAATTGTACCGATATTTGGAATTCTGTGGCTTTTTTTTAGTATTATGGTAAAATGTGTTTCCCCCTTCCAAATATTCAATCAGATAAAAGACATAAATGAATTTTCAGAAACTCATTACTCCGTATCTCACTTGTGCACATCGTGTTATTCGTTATTTGCTTATCATTTTTACTGTTTTAAAATTTACAACCAAAAAAAAAAAAAAAAAAGGTCAGCGAACAGATATATCAATTAGTATGTACATATTACAGTACGTATTAATTAAGCTATATACGTAAGCGTAATTTGATTTTTATTACTAACTGGAATATATTCTTCCGATTTTCACTTTGTTAGTTGGTAACAGAGGCGGATTTAACGGCGGGCGCACCGGGGGCGCGCCCTGGGCCCCTATTTCTGAAGGGCACACGCAAAACCCCAACAAATTAGTTGAACATATTAGTTCAAAACTTTGTGAATATTACTATGCTATTATTAATTATATTATACATATATTATATTCAAATTTTATTGGAAATAAAACATTAATAGTACATAATATTTTTTATGTATTTAAAAAAATGGTTAACATCTATTTTTGTTTTTCCTGTCTCTCTCTTTTTTTTAAGGGGCCCAATATTTTCTTCTGCGTCCGGGGCCTCAACCGACCTTAATCCGTTCCTGGTTGGTTAGGTAATAAAGTTAAATTTGTGCTTTATATCTAAGCGGGGGTCCACTATATTTTGTTGTCAGATCCCCGGGGCTTTCCTGTGCTATTGAATTTGTTTGAGACCATAAAAAATTGTGACTTCGAAGCGTGCAGATTGTGACAGAGAGCAGAAGGTACACGAAATCTAGATGCTGCAGAAGAGATTGTGCTTAACAGCAATTAAGAGGAAGAAAATTAAATGAACATACATTATCTGATGTATATATATCGCAGTTTGTAAGGTAAAACGTTTGTTCAGTTATTACTATTTAAGTTACTACTATTATAAAAATAAAGTTAAAATAGTAAGTTATTACTACTATAAAATTAAAGATTCCAATAGTTATTAAAAAAACAAAAAGGTGTATAGTATTTAAGTTAGCTTCTGGAACGTAATCCCCCTTTTCATACTTGTTCTTAGTCCCATATATATATATATATATTGTATACACTATATATAATGTATACTACAGTAGAACCAGGATAAGAAGTTTTCCAGTGTACTAGGTTTGGTTTCTTAAGGACTATTAACAACTTCTTATCTCACTTGTGCAATTTGTGCGTGCAGTGTTCGTCGTTATTGATTTTTTTTTTTTTACTGTTTTAAATTTTAAAATCCTAAACAAAAAAAAAAATTTACCTAAGTCCGAATTTAAGTAACTCGGATTTATATAATTTGGGGACTTACTGTATTGTAATGTACAGGGGATCCTAATTATCCGGGGATAATTGGTTCCAGAAAATTCCACTTAAAACGGAACCAAATTTTCGTAATGTTTATTATTTAAATAAATGAAACTAGGCATAATATTTTAAGAGTTTAAGATTCTATATCTATATAATATCGGTGTAGATACATCACAGACAACTCTTAAAGAAAAACTACTGTAGTAGTGTGAAAGGCATCATTTCATCTGTAACTCATATTGTGCTCATCCTTCACAACTACCTCGATTATGTAACGCTTCACTAATACAGAAGACTATTGTTGTTTATTCTCGTTGGGCGCCACCATCAAGACAGCACCGTTTCAAAGCTAGTTGGCTTTTCATCGGTGGGTGGGCAAGACCCTTGTATCGCAAGTGAATCGTTTCTTATTCGAGGTAGTGCAATGCATGGGCAGCTCGTTGTGAACGATGAGTAGATATGGTGTATCTGCACCGATATTACCGTATATAGTAATGGTTATTAAGTACT
The DNA here is from genome assembly GCF_048544385.1 of Mastigoproctus giganteus. Lineage (NCBI taxonomy): Eukaryota > Metazoa > Arthropoda > Arachnida > Uropygi > Thelyphonidae > Mastigoproctus > Mastigoproctus giganteus. Next base: position 28,567,060 of record NC_143587.1, read on the forward strand.
TGTACATAGTAAAAAATGAATGAAGGAAATGAAAAATGGGAAAACTATTTTATTAGACATTTTTTGTTATAAAAGAAGATCTTTCTCACTAAAAAATATTCAAGTGCTTGGTCAATTTTCTCAAGGGAATAGGTTTTAATTCTTTAATTTTCAAATTCTCGTAACTGGGGTAACTCGGATACCGGTAACCCCGTGTATTATTTTCCCGCATAAGAAGTACGTGGTAAAGAATACACAGTGTATCATTACAATTACGGTTTCCCACTTAATACGTTTTTAAAAAAATAGAAATTCTTTATTAGAAATTTATTTGTTTTATTTAAAAATTAAATAATATAAACATTTTGGTAATCGAACAAGTTATTGCAAGTGTAGTGCAATATCACGGCAACTCGTTGCGAAAGCATTCAAAAATGAGATGCAACAGAAACGATACCATTTCACCTACTTTGGTGATTTACTAAGAAACAAAGTAATGCTATTCAATAACTTGTTCGATTAGTGAATTTTTCGTAATCTGAGGATTTCAGCGCTAAAACCTTTTTAGTATAAACATTTTGATAAAATCGAAGTTACATATTGTAATTGGTTTCATCGATATCCATAATTGAAGATCGTAGACAACGTAAAGCGTTTGCCGTTAAGTTGTGATAGTTTTGAACAGTTCTGAATTACTTAGTGCAGCGGGTCCCTAACTGTGCGCCGCGGCGCCCCAGTCCGCCGAAGCGAACTCACAGGGGCATCGTGGGATATTTTAGATTTTCGAGGGAAAGACAGTGATACTCGATATCTGTCGGACACCGCGCGAACTACTATCTCGATGTAGTTCACAGTTTCAACATTACTTATTAAGTTTTTTGGACCTAACGACTCCCTTCCATGAATTCCTTGAAAGCTTCCCATTTAGAATTTGTTGTTAGGGCCGAGTTCCACAGAACCGTTTGTTACCGGCCCTGTCGGCACGTCAAGACATCTGCGCTGTATGTAAACATCCGATCTCAATGTGCCGTTAGCTCGAATGTTCCGTTATTTGAGGTGCCGTTATTTGGACAGTCTACTGTATGAAGCTCCAACCTCTTAATTTCGGAAATATAGAATAAATAAATTGAATGAAGTAAGTAGAAAACTGAAACAGCGAATTTAAGAAGTGCAAGTTATCAATGAGCAGAACGGCAGAGCCGGAACTATGTTGGGACGAGCAGGGCCGCAGTCTCAGCCGCATTTGGCCAGTTTTATATTTTAAAATTGCTTTATTTTTGATTTAATTACAATCGCTCCTCTGTTTAACGAACTTTGCTAATTAGAAAAAAATTCGCTATAAAGATAGCGAATTTTTTTGAATCTTTCCTGGTAATTACATTTACAATAGTTTCTGTAGAACGAAGAAAATTTAAATATAACAAACGGATTACGACAGACTTAACGTTGTATGCATTGTTCCTACCTCTGTCCTTTAAGCAATTTTGGAAATTAGAAAGAGTGAATTACAGGTTAAAGGGATTACCGTTCCGCAATGTAAGTGGTGCCCGTAAAACCTATGCAGTCACTTATCCCACATACCGAGAAGTAGTGCTAGTCAACTGCTTTCTACAGCCAGTCAGAAAATTAAGGCGTATTCTCAACATGGTTCTCTCTGGTCAATCTGTGTCCTTTGTTTATAATAAAAATAAAATTGCTCCTCTGTGCGTCAACGTTTAGTATAGTTCAACAGTTGTAGGAGCTAGATATTTGCTCTTCATGAATAACATACAATCATATACAGGCGGTTCCCGGTATCCGAGTATTCATTATCCAAATTCCTGCAGTTCCCAGCATTTGAAAATTAAAGAATTAAAGCTTTTTCCCTAGAGAAAATTAACCTAGCACTAGAATATTTTTTTGTAAGAATGATCTTTTTCATGATCGTGCAACTAATGTTAAGCGCGAAGTTAAAGACATAACTAATTGCTGCGACACAATTTTATCTGAAAAAAATACCACAAAAAATAAAATAAAATAAAACACGAACAACTGAAAAATAGTGTAACTTAAATAAACTTTACTTAACCTTACATTGTGTAACATATTAAAATAAGTAACACTAGTCTTCTCTATTAGTGAAGCGTTACCTATTCGAGGTAGTGAATACATGGGCAACTCGTTGTGAAGGATGAGCACAATATGAGATACAGATGAAATGATGCCTTTCAATTTCACGCTACTATCCGAGTTTTTCTTTAAAAGTTGTCTGTGGTGTATCTACACCGATATTATATAGATATAGAATCTTAAACCATTGTGCCTAGTTGTATTTAGTTTTATTTAAATAATAAACATATACGAAAATTTGCCCCGTTTTAAGTGGAATTTTCTGGAACCAATTATCCTCGGATAACGAGGACCCCCTTTACTGAAAAATTCAGTATTATAAGTACTGTATATAAAGTATTATAAACACAAATACTGTACACCGAAAAATTATTATTATTAGGAATATTCAGCAAGCAGAAATATCAAACAGACCTGTTCGTGCTCATTGAAAAGTGATAGCGCATCTGCTCATCTGCTCTTGGATGATGCACGATAGAGCAGGACACAGTCGACATCCTTGAGCACATCCTTTTTAATTTCTACGGAGCACATTGCAACTGTAACTTTTCAATATTTATATTAAATAATTCCTGAAAGGACTGTATGTCATGTAGCATTTGCACGGATAGAAACCGATCAGTTAGCTTTAACCGGTTTGGAATGGCTTGTAGGATTGGATTAGCCCTAAGGCTTGGGACCGGGATCCTCCATCCGCAGTTAGCCCAGAAATCTGGCACTGACATAATGCCGACCATCATTTTGATGTCAAAGACGAGTCTTCTCTCGTGAATGATGGCAGGAAGACGTCTGATGTTGAGAGCTGCCGCCATCTGGGTGGTCCTTGGTGTAGGGGGAAGCCGAAATTTCCATATGGCCCACTTCAGTAGCCAGAATTCCCCCGCGAAAATCCGTCTAAGATGGGTCGTAGCAGCTGAAGTCCAGACTTCGGCGCCATAGAGTATGACCGGATAAACACACGTCTTAATATATCTGCACCCAACAGCTTGGTCATGGACGTGCATTAGTTGTTTAATCATCCACCGGAGTCGAAAGAACTTTATTTGCAAGTGGTCTATGTGCTGTAGAAAGGAGAGCTTTTGATCAAAAATAACGCCCAGATCTGTATGTTGTTGGACGGCAGAAATCGCGGATCCTCTTAAAATGGGCTGCACTATTGTTGAAGTCCGTTTGAGAGAGAAAGTCAACTGTTTTGTCTTCTCGGGATTGATTTGAAGTCCGAAACCGGAGAGGAAGGTCTCAAGGTTCCGGATCTTCTGAAGGATTTTCTAATAGGCATGATGCAGAGGTATTGATGTATTCAGCAGTGTCTCCAGGGCTGATGGGAGTAAACAGTTTTATGTCATCGGCAACGGTGAGGATATCAGTTCGGCCTGTCACAGGACCCCGCCTTGTGGGACTCCAGCTGTAATAGTCCTGGTATAGCGCAGAACGCCATCGCGAACAATAATGGTCCTGTTCTCCAGCATTGTCTCAATGAACCAGAGCACGTCTCCATCAATGAAGTAATACTCACGTAGTAGTCTTGCCAACGGGTGAACGGATACCGAATCAAATGCTGCCTGGACGTCTAACGGTGCTCAAATGCCTCGAGGATCTTGGTAGTGGTGGTGACTAGATTTGTAGCAGTGGATCTTGACCGGGTAGCATAATGGATCTGTGGTAGCTGTTGTGGCATAATTTGGATGAAGAGATTTCTCAAAGAGCTTTAATAGGCTTGATGCAGAGAAAATTGGACGGAAGTGACTGGGCTGAGAAGCAGAGCGTGTTTTCGGCAGCGGTCTTACTAGATAGACATGCCACATAGGAGGAAAAAAATTTTGATTAAGGATCTTGTTAAATAACGACAGGATAGGATCAACAATAAATGTACTGAGGCTTTTCAGCACTAAGGAATTCCGTCGGCACGGTAACTGAAAAAGTTTCTGGTACCCCGGTTTGGCCTAAACTGAGGAACTAACGAAAACGTTGTCTATTTGAGTCTTTCCAGTTGTTGTGAATGACAAGGATGGAAGAAACGACTCCGACTTCTTCCTGGAGAAGCGATTAAAGTCTTGGGGGTGGGGGGAAGAAGCGACTGGCAGGTAAGGGCCGTGCAAGACTCCGCGCAGGCGCCTCCCCACCACCGCCGCCTCAACACTGGCTCTCTGAGTACCTCCTTGCCGGGACAACTCCAGCTTTGAAAATTGTTAAAAAATACTTCTCCTCCCAAAATTTATAAATGACCTTTACAGAATCATTAACCAACTATTTAGCAACCTTTTTGTCACCAAAAGGAGAGGTACTTAGTACAAAGAAGTGCGCTATCGAAGTGCAAAACAATTGTTTTTTTTAATTAAAAAAAAAAGTAAATGACAGATTTAAATCGGAATAGTTTTCCCTTGATAAGCATAGAATAACACATAGCTAATGTGATTTTTATTTTTTCGGCTCCATTAGCTACGGAAATAGAAGAGGGACACGAATATTACTCACATTTTGCTATCTGGCACCGCCATTTTTAATTTTAAAAATATTTTAAAATTATATTTTAAACTTACTCGTTGAGCTCTTTCCAACGGTCTATATAATAAGTTATAAGCTGTCGATATTTTTGTCCTTCCCACATTTTACCCTCCCATTTGTCAAACAAATTTTTTGTCAACAACGGACAATATGGCGTTATGTTGGTCCACATGACGCACAAACCCATGCAAAATATCGAGTCAAGTGTTAAGTGGTACCAGAGATACAATGCTGTGAGAGATGACGGACAGACAAACAACCGTGTGACATTATAAGGGTCCTTCGTTAGACTACGGACCCTAAAAAACGTCTGTTGGGAGTGCACTTTCTATGTTTTGGTTATGACCGTGCCTTAGCTCAGTGGCTCCCAAGCTACTGAGGTCTGCGGACCCTTACCTTCAGTGGGGGACAAAAAAACTGCATCACCTTAAAAAAAGTAACATTTATAGTGAGACGTATATGGACCCTTACCTTCAGTAAAAGTAAGCTATGGACCGGGAGCTCTGGGGCTTGATCTACAAGATGACTCTTGACAAAATTCATCCGAAGGAAATCTTCTCCTCTGTACTTAGGAGAGACGATGGAAATCATTTCGGATGAATTGATTATTCTGGATGAAACTGTACCAGAAAGTCCGGTGCGAACAGGACTTTCGTTTAGAACATCTTTCCTACGTGGGCCAAAGCCACGAAGATGATTTTGACAGGCCGAGGTAGGTCTTGCTGTTGCGACTTTGAGTGATGGCAAATGCCCTGGACTGGACCTATTAGAAGTTACTATTAACTTCTTACTAACCTATTAACACACATAGTCTGGCTTTTATAGTGCATTTATTCATCACAGAGTTAAACATGGAGTTGGGAAAAACCTCCACAGCTGTAATACAAATAACACTATGTTCTCCACCTTTATAGCGAGTTGCCTGGAATTGCACTACTTTCAGATATCACCCAAGTGAATTCAGTGGTGAAGCTGTCGCCATATCTACCACCGCGGGCTTGAAGGGTTAGGTGCCCCGGATGGTCGGTTTGAATTGGTTGGAGCAATAAGTGCCGAAAAACAACATCGTAGCAATGTCTGTCTTTTAAATAAATTAAAAAAGCTTCGAGTGATGCCATTTGTTAAAACGTAGTGCAATACCAACGCATCTCGTCCTAAAGGCAAAGTGTATTGTCATTCAGAGAATCACTTTTCGGCAGATAATTTTAGTACGTCAGTTTTTTGACATTCCTTTCATTAAATGTCGACTGTCTCATAAAAAAAGTTTTTCAACTCAATTTGGACATTAAGGAATGATTTTTCGACTCTCATCTCCCTGTAATTTCATAGTTATTATATTTCTTTTTTTTTTTTTTTGATCGTAGGATTTGCATCGCCTCCTTTAACAGATACTTTTGTCAGTGCTAGTACGTGAATGCAAAATTTAGTCTATGTTGACGATGTTTGTGGTTCTGATTTCTAATCAGAATTCAATACACTCCTCTTCTGCGTTAGCAAAGCAATAAAATACAAGCTTAAAATTTTTCTCTGCTTTCACTGGATAAAACTAGCGGTTCGATTAACAATAGTTGCGGTGAGCATAACAATTTAATGAGTATTTAAATAACGGCCCTGTGACAACAGCTGGTGATCATGTTCGCAGATGCGCTGCCAAATTTGAGGAATGGGACTTGGGAATATGTTCCTTTTCGCCTTCGTGGGTAGCACAGTTAGTAGGATCGCCGTCCTCCCCTACACCGGGTGGACAAGACCCAAGTTCGAATCTCGTCAATGAAGAGAGGAATTCTTATGGGTTTTTTTCACAACGTGGCTGAGTTAGTCGGTCTCAGGCGATGGTAGCATGGTTTTTTCTCACCCGAAATCCGGGTTTTTCGCTCACAAAACAGAAAATCGACCTCAGAACAGACAAAATACACAGAGCAGTATGCCGTTAGTTGCTGATGCTCCTAAAACCCAACAACATCAGCATCAGAAACTAACGGCATACTGCTGATGCTCCTAAAACCCAACAACATATTCCTTTTTCACTGATGGTAACTATTCTAAAGACAGCGGTGGTGACAGTTGCCTAACATATCCAAATTAACTGTCGGAGATTGATTGTGTGCAAATTAGTCGTCTGTGAAAAAGACAAGAAAGCCAAAGAATAAAAAAAGAGACAGATTCAGTGAGTCTTGTTTTTAAAAACAAGATTCACTAAATTATTATATGAAATAAATATGTAAGTATTATAATAAATCAAATTTGTTTCATTATTAGCTAAAGTTTTAAAAAATAAAAACTATTTTACAGAATATTTAATACACCTTTATAAAGTTAGTATATACTGTATATGGAATCTATGATGGAGTTAATTTTTTTGAGTTAGTTGGTCTCAAGGTTTCGAGAATTATTGGACAGCCGGGTATGGTAGTCCTTCATGCCTCAATTCCAAAAAAAGTATTGTTTCTAAAATAAAATTTCATTTGGCCCAGGGCCGGTCCCAGCAATAAATGGAGGAGAGCAGTAATGGTTAGGGAATCATCAAGCCTTAATTATCGTGTAGTAGTAATTGTGCTGAAGGGAAGTTCTGCACACAGCAGAACTCGTTCACTTTAGCACAATTTGACAAGTTCTGCTCATATGCTGTGAGCAGAACTTTAGTGAAGGACTAACTTCACTAAAGTTCTGCTCACAGCATATGAGCAGAACTTCACACAATTTCTAAATTTAGCACTGGATTCCTTAGTTTAAGCATGCGCAGTAAAAGCCAAGCAGGATGCTGTTAGATGTATCTCAATGGTCGTAATGCCTTAAGCAAAAAATAACTTTGCCTTTACAACGAGTTGCCTGATATTGCACTGCTTTCAACGAGTGCATCACTAAATCGTTTCTGACTTTTATTTTTAAATGAATGATAGATTAACCTCTTGCCAGTACCGTTTATTTCAAAGTAGTGCAATGTGTTGTAAGGCAGAATTTGTTTTTTTGTAAACGGTAATAGTCATTTCTTCAAGCTGTTATTTAATGAATAAAAGAATAGCTAGATGAAATATAAAGTACAGACACGAAATATATCCCGTTACTTAGAGAATGCGGAATGACAAGTTGTAAATATTCTCTTTATTTTGTCTGATTATTGTTTATACTCCGGCACGACCACCAGGTCAGTAGAGTTCACAATAAATCAATCAATACAAATGTTAATCGTATTTAGCAGTCACGGAATTGAAACCCGGGCCACTCAAAGAGCGTGTGCTACTGCACTCGCGCTTCAGACTACTTGGTTACGCCAGGCTTATCATTATTATTATTATTAGCTATATGATGCAAGGGAGTCTGAGGCTTATGCTGCACCGGCAAAAAAAAAAAAAAAAATCCCGAGTTACCCTGAGAGAGAGAACAATGATATCCAGTTCAGGACCTTGGGTTTGCTAGCCCATACTCAGCAGATGCGAGCCCCTGGGGTGAGATACTGCTGTCCGTCCCTATTGGATTTAGGAAAGCAAAAAATGTCTAGGAAAGTGATAGTAGGAGATGAAGAAGAAGGAATGCCGTCGAAAGAGGAAAGGGACGGATATTCCTGACACTCACTCAACTAACCAATCACTCATAAATCGCCCGAATAAGCAACACTTCTCCATTATACAAGACTATTTTGTTACCAATTCGCGGTAAGGAGGGCTCCATCTAGATCCCCCCCCCCAATGGCACCGTTTAAAAGGAAAAAAGATGTAGGAAAGTGATAGTAGGAGATGAAGAGGAAAGGGACAGTTACTCGTTACACTCACTGAATTAAACCACTCACGAATAGGCAACCTCTTCCCCATTAGGGAAGACTGTCGTTACCTATTCGCCATTACGAAGGCCCCGTCAAGATTCCCCTCTCCCAGACGTCACCGTTCCAGAGTTTATTGGCTCTTCATCGGTGGGTTGGTGGGCAGGTACCCTGGTGTTGCAATAGTGACAACCAAGTTATGAAGTCCACAATATGAGAGATTCCTGATGCAACTAAAGCAATTATTTTGCATGAAGCAATGAGACTACGCTTCACTATTGAACGGTCAGAGCCTTTGCACTATAGTGAACTGTCCAAGTGATAATTGGCATCGTTTTTGTATCTCATATTGTTAATCTTCACAACGAGTTGCCGAGGTATTGCACTGCTTTGAATAAGTAACGATTCACCAGTGGAGAAGACTATTGTTACTTATTCTCGGCGGATACCACCACCCAGATGGCACTGTTTCGAAGCGTGTTTGCTTACTCATCGGTGGGTGGGCAGATCCCTGCTGTAACATTAGTCTTCTCCACTGGTAAAGTGTTACTTATTCAAAGCAGTGCAATATCTCGGGAACTCTTTGTGAAGGTTGATTCACAATATGAGATACAATTAAAACGATGCTAATTATCCACCCGGACAGTTCACCGCAAACAAAACATGGTCTAAGATTTTTCGGCAATACTTCCTGTTGGTAGCGAATTTACTAAGGTACGCATCTACTGAATGGGCAACTTTTAGCACGTATCAGTCATATGCAACCTGTTTCTGTTGATAGGAGAGCTGGAGTTGATACTGTTCAGCAAACGTGGGAGTGCAGTGCTGACTGTTGTAGTGAGTTGTGTTTTCTGTTCGATTCGGTTTATCGGGTTAAACTTCCGTTTAGCGAGGTTGCATTGGTTGGAAGTTATACATTTCGTTACAGAAAGTATAGTCCGTTATATAGTGAAATTTGGAAGCGGAATTCATAGTTTTGAGTAAATAAAGAAAGAAATTTAGTGTGTTATCACATTGGCTGGAGCAAGATGGCCGCAATGTGGTAACGTTCGACCCTGCTTGCCATCGCTTTCGAAGGGAAGATCATTTGTTGTTTATAAAGGTTTTACAGATCCTATATGTACTATTCGGTATATTTAAACTAAATAAGAGTTTAAATTAAATTAATTTCCTGAAGAAGGAAACATTATAAGTATACAAAAACGTTTTTATTATAAGTAATCTGGCTTGTGAAATTTGTTACAATGGAAGGTAAGGTGTGCAGGGGAAAAAAGTGTAGGATCTAAAGATGGAAGGGATAATACACGGTTTCCTGTTTGCCCCCAGTAGGTTTGAGAAGTGTTAAGAGTATTAAACAGTCAGAAATTAGCAAAAAAAAAAAAAAAAAAAAATTAGAATAAAGGTATATGGTCGTACTTCAATGATTTCAGCAATAACTAGACATAAACCGAAGAGATAATTGCCTAGTTCTGGTCAGATGGGGGATGCTGATGATTTTAGAGATAATGTAGATCAGTCTGTCGATAGCATATGATGCAAGAATTCAAGCTTATATAGTATCAGCCAGAAAGAAAAAAAAAAAAAAAAGGAAAAAAACCCCACTTTAATTTACCTCTCCATCCGCTCCATACGTTTGTCCAATTCAATTTATTTAAGCTATCAATTTCTCTTCCACAATGACAGATGGAAGTTTTTTCCAGTAATCAACCACTCGCTGGCTGAAGGCAAATTTCCACACAACTATTCGACAACTGTCTTTCCTCAATTTGAATTTATGCCCCCTCAAGTGTGTACTCTGACAAAGAGGAAGAACCCATCAGCATTGAGCTTGCTGAAACCATTTAAAGCCTTGAACACCTCAATCAGATCAACCCGCAGGTGCCTAGTCTCCAGACGCTGCAATTTGTAGACCTAAAACCTTTCTTGTTAAGTGCTTTGTTCCCCTCACCAATCTCGTTGCCCTTCTCTGTACCTGTTCCAGCAGCTCTACGACCTTCCTAAAACAAGGCGTCCAGACCTGTATGCGGTATTCAAGGTGTAGCCTGACCATTACCTTATACAAAGTGATAATCACCTCCTTAACCCTGCTAGCAAATTTTCTGTATGTCATTGACAAAGCCCCATTATTATTATTATTATTATTTCGTATGGCTGGGCGCCTCCGTAGCCAGGTGGGAAGGAGCAGCAGTGCGTAGCATATGCTTCTTGATTAGACCGGGGTTCGAGCCCGTCACCACCAAATACGGAGTATGCGGAAAGGTCAAGGAATGACCACCGCATATCCCGGAGCAATATGGCCTTAGTTGCTAATGCTCCTAAAAACCAAATAACAAACAAACAAACAAACATTTCGTATGGCAAAAAATGAGGATACATTTGTAACAATGTCAAAAAATAAATAAATAAATTACAATAAGCCTAAAAACAATATTTACAGAAAAAAATTATAAGTAACATTTGATGAATTAAAATGTAATGTCCAGTTTATTCAGCCACTTAATAGCATCATCAGTAACGCTATGTAGATCTTGGATGGAGCCTTCAAATCTCCTCTTTGGGCACTCCGAGATGACATGCTGGATGGTCTGGGGCACGTTGTCACAGTCGCAGAATGGGTTTTCAGTTTTTCCCCACTTATGCAGCCAAAACTTGCATCTTCCGTGATTTGTTCGGATTCTGTTCAGGGATGTCCATTCCTTTCTTGGTAAGTTGAAACCTGGAACAGCTCTGCATGGATCACTGACTAAGCCCAGGTGGTCGGGATTTGAAGTAGTCCAGTCTTCGCGCCAGGTCTGGTCAGCATTAAAATGTGACTTGATAAGTTTCTCGCCTAGCTTCCATGAAGGGTTCGTAGACTTCAATCTCTCCGGCTTCTGGGGTTGCAATCCTGATGTATGGGCAAGTGAGGATTTCTTTGACATTTCTGCCATTCTTTCAGCATGGCTATTTCTCTTCTTATATGAGGGGGATAGATGTTAGATAACACTGGTAGCCATTTTAAAGGTGTCGATTTAATGGTGCCTGATATTGTCCTCATTGTGTCATTCAGTTGGATATCAACTTTTACAGAGTGTGCACTATTAAGCCATACGGGGCAACAATATTCTGCAACTGAGTAGACTAGGGCAAGGGCTGATGTTCGTAGCACCGTTGCGTTTGCTCCCCAGCCTGTTCCACTGAGTTTATGCAAGATGTTATTCCTAGTTTTTATCTTTGCTGCAATATTACAAAGGTGTTGTTTATACGTCAGTGTTCGGTCCATTATAATTCCCAGATATTTTGGGAAAGGGTTGTGTTTCAGTCGTTGACCTTTATATTCCACTTGTGGCATATAGTTAGCCCTATGATTATCCAGATGAAAACAGCTAACTTCGGTTTTATTTAAATTAGGTTTAAGTCGCCATGTGTGAAAATATTTATTCAGGTTATGAAGATCCTTTGTAAGTACAATTTCGGCTGCATTGAAGTCAGTAGACTGGGCAGTCAGGGCTATGTCATCTGCGTACATGAATTTCCTAGAAGCAGTTGCTGGAAGATCTGCAGTATAGATATTAAATAATAATGGGGCTAGAACTGATCCTTGTGGTAAGCCATCATTTAATATATAGGGCTTGCTCACTCTGCCGTTTAAGTGTACTTCAAACACTCTGTTGCATAACATATTGTTAAGTAGGATTGCGAGGGGTTTACAAGGAATAATCTTCAAAAATTTCAGAATCATTCCTTGTCGCCATACTGTGTCATAAGCTGATGTCAAGTCCACAAAGACTGCAAATGGTCTTCTTCTTATCTTGGAATCCGTTCTCGATATGGCTGGTAAGTGCCAGTACCTGATCGCAGCAGCTTCGGCCTGGTCGGAATCCGGCTTGTTCAATTGGTATGTGTTGGAAGGTTGTGGATGAAATTCTATTGTAAACCATTCTTTCAATTAATTTATAACATATATTTAAAAGTGCAATTTGGCGATAATCTTCAGGGCAAGATCCACTTTTCCCAGGCTTTAGGATGGCAACTATTTTAGTTCTCTTAAACAAAGACGGGAACCTACCATTCTGCAAGATGTCATTAAAAAATTTAACTAGCCAATTCAGAGCTCTTGGACCACAATTTTCAGGAACTCTGGATATATTCCGTCCACTCCGGCTGCTTTGCCTGGTTTTATTTCCTTCAGAGCTGTTGAAATCTCTGCAATTGTGAATTCTCCTGAGAATTGGGAGGTTGGTTCAGCCAAGGATAGTCTAGTTCTTAATTCCTTCTTAAGTTTTTTGACTTCAACTTTGTTAGTATCGGTTGGTCTCTTGGAAATGTTGACAATTCTCTTGGCTACTTTTCCTGGGGATACTTCTGAGCTCTTATTAATATATTTGGGAATACTACTTCCGAGTTTCCTCAGAAGTGTCCATGCTTTTCTGCTTGAGTGTTGGAAATTCATACCTGCTGTCATTATGTTCCATTTTTCTTTCCTAGCAGAGTCTAAGCATTGCAATAGTTCATCAGCAATTTCTGTTCTATTGCTAAGTTGGTATTCTTCATATAGCTCATCACATCTTCTGTTCCAGCCAGGAATGTATTCTTTCCTATATCCTCTGAGAATATGTTTCTTTGCTATGGAGCATATTAAACCAACAAATCGCTTATAGTTGTCGGTTTTTGATGGGATCCATTGAATATTGTGATCCATTTCATTAGTGAAGGCTTCCCAGTGAGCTTTTCCAAAGTTCCAGCGAGGTACAGGCTTTGAACTTACTATTGGAACTTCGGTGCAAATTTTTACAAGAATTGGTCTATGCTGACTACGAGGAAAATTATTCAAAGCTTTCCTGCTACACTGCAAAGGTCTTCCGCACTCATCTCTTGAGACAAAACAGAGGTCTGGGTTGGTATCTTTGTTCCATCTGCCTGAGTGAAAGGAACCTTTCTCTTTTGCATCATACATTAAGAAAACATCCTCGACTTCAGACCAGGCCATCACACCAAGGCCATCTGCATTAGTGTCAGCATAGCCCCAAAGAGTACTCCTACTGTTGAAATCTCCCATAATAATTGATGGATGATGCACATTCTGGATAGCTTCTTTACACCAAGGTCGAGATGGTGATTTATAGATATTTATTATTTCCAGGCCCATCACCCCAACCCTGGTAGTGAAAATGTCATTAGTGCTTATGTCCAAAATTTCTATTTGGTCAATTTTATTTCGGATATGCGTAGTGGTACCATAGCTTTTATGGAAAGTAGCCGCGACAAGGCTGTATCCTGGTAATTTACATCTAGAGTAAAGTTGGTTTTGATCTTCACAATGTGTTTCTTGTAGCAGCACAACATCTACATGGTAGTCGTTAAGCACTTTTAAAAGGTAGTCACTTTTTGATCGGCTTATACCCTCAATATTAAGTTGAAGAATATTCAGAGGGTGTCCTATGTTCTTTGTTGTTGTTTGGTTCTGAAAGGAGCCATTTAGATTAGGATAATGTTCCATGTTCTAAGTATTAATATAATGTATCCTCTAATTGCTGGGATATCCAAAAGCAGAGCTCGAGGTCCAGCAGCCAACGCAGTTGCTCACTTAGCACCACCCGGGAGACACGTGTAGGGCAATTTGAGGTTATTCCTACGGACGTGTAGCAACGTTTGTCTCCCACAAAGCCCCATGATCTGCTCTGACAGCCTGTCTGCACTGCTCTGAAAACTTCATATCTGATGGCACGTTACCCCCAGATCTTTTTAATTCTCCACTACACTGAGGGTAAAACTACACAGTTAATACGTTACTATGCAATACTTTTAATTTTTCAATATTCAACTTCAGTTGCCACCTCTCAGCCCATCTGCTCAACTTTTCTAGATCCTGTGGCTGTACTGTACTATCATTACTTTCATGAACAACTTGCCAACCTTTGTATCGTCTGCAAACTTAGACATTAACCCTGATATACCTTCATTAATATCATTGATAAATATAGAAAACAACAATGGTCCCAACAGCGAACCCTGGGGGACTCCACTAAAGCATTAGACCACGAAAAACAGTGTCCATTGATTACCACTCTCTGTCTTCTCCCACTCAACCATCGTTTTATCCATAACAGCAACTTTCCCTTAATGCCATACTGCTCCAATTTGTAAAGCAGCTTTCTATGTGCAACAGTATCAAAAGCTTTCCTGAAATCCAAGTATATGATATCAAAATTATTTTTTGCATCCGGTTCGTTTGTAACCACATCATAGTATCCACTCAAATTGGTCAGGCAAGACTTTCCCTTAACAAACCCAAGCTGCGTCTGAACTGCAATCTTGTCTAAATGATCCTATATTTAACCAGTGACTCCATTACTCTCCTGGAACAGAACAGGTCTGTAATTACTCAGCCCTTCTCCAGTCCATGGAGATTTATCAAGAATCCAAGGATGCTCTCATAATTATGGCTAAGGGTTTGTTTATTTCCTTTGCTTACAGTTATATTCCCTTCATATAACTGGATAGATCCCATTCACCCCTGGTACCTTGCTTATGTTTAAGTTCAATAATTTCTCCTCCACTTTTTTCCTTTGTTTCAAAATTTCTCCTCTGTCATTTTACTATCCCCTCCCAGATCCTCAAAGAGATACCCTCTAAGGTATATAGTTACTATACTCTGTAGCCTTTCTTCGTACCAATGCCCCTTTATAGATCTCATCACTCTAGTTTACAGGATTCCGAGTATTCATTATACGAGTCCCTGCAGTTACGAGGATTTGAAAATTAAACTTTTTCCTTTGAAAAAATTGACAAATTTTAAATAAATAAATAAATTTTCTGTTTATACTCCGGGACGAGCAAACAGTCAGAGGAGTTTACAAGATACACAGAATACAAGAAACAGCGCAGAATTTTGTTTTATGAAAACGATCTTCTTCATGATCGTGCAACAAAAGTTAAGTGCGAAGTTAAAGAAGTTAAAGACATAACTAAATGCTACGACACAATATTATCTGAAAAAATAAGACAAAAAAAAAAAAACAAAAAAAACCACAAATAACTCTGGATTCATTCTTCATTCGTACAAATGAAAAAGAAAAAAAAGTGTAACTTCAATAAACTTTACTTTACATATTGTAACATATTATAATAAAAAATGTCTAATAAAATAATTTTCTCATTTTTCAGTTCCTTCATCCAGTTTTTACTATGTATGTTCAAGTTAACATTACTATATAATATTGGTGTACATACACGATATCTACTCGTCCTTCACAACGAGTTGCCCATGTATTGCACTACCTCGAATAAGTAACGCTTCACTTGAAATACCAGTATATTGCACACCCACCGATGAAAACCAACTAGATTAGAAACGGTGCTGTCTAGGTGGTGGCGCCCACCGAGCATAAGTAACAATACCCTTCTCTATTAGTGAAGCGTTACTTATTCGATGTAGTGCAATATATTGGCAACTCGTTGTGAAGGATGAGCACAATATGAGATACTATAAAGCGTTTAGGGCTGAAGCCTCAAGCTATGGAAAAGTCTAGACTATGTCTAAGTATAGTACAAAAGCATCAATAATACATAGCCAAATCTGAATTAACAGAATGTTAGCAAAACGGCATCGTTTTAAGTCATATCTCACATTGTGAATACCTTCACAACGAGTTGCCATGATATTGCACTACTTAGAATAAATAACGCTTCACCTGAGGAGAAGACTAATGTTACTGATTCTCAGATAATTCAATGATTTGCCATCATTGCATCACTCGGGTACCTACCCACCCACCATGGGTGGTGGGATCCATCTGAGAATAAGTAACATTAGTCTTCTCCTCAGGTGAAGCGTTACTTATTCGAAGTAGTGCAATATCATGGCAACTCGTTATGAAGGTATTCACAATATGAGATATAACTTTCTGTTAATTCAGATTTGGCTATGTATGATTGATGCTTTTGCACTATACTTATACATAATATGAGATACATATGAAGTGATACTTTTCACACTACTATCGTTGTTTTTCTTTGAGCTGTCTGTGGTGTATCTACACTTGATTATTATTAGTTAAAAAAAACAAACGATTATTAGTTTTATTTAAATAATAAGCATTACGAAAATTGGGTCCCTTTTTAAGTGGAATCATTATCCTCGGATCCCTTGTCTTTCAACGCTTTCAAGAAACTCAATGGGTTGGAACAATCACTATTGTGCATAGTTTAATTAGAACAATATTTAGGAGAATATTCCAAGTATGGATGCCATATTTCTAAATTATAGAAATATTGAACTATATTTCTAAAACGTGTTTATTTGCGAGGGGTTAACAACACCTCAAAAATAAATACACGTTTGGTGGGGTAAACCCCAACAAAATGTGTTTATTAACCATCAAAGGGGGGGGGGTTATTAATTAAACATTAATGGGTTGGTTTAATTAAGTTTATTAACTGAGTTAATAAACTATTAATTAAACATTAACATTTATTAACTGAGTTAATAAACAACAACCCATTGATGCTTATTAACAATGGGTTAATAAACAGATGTTACTGTTTATCTAAAGGAGGGGTAACCCCACCATTGATTTATTTAATAAACCATCATTTTATATTTGTATTAAAGGACTGCCAAACCCGGCTGTCCATTACAAAGCTCGAAACCTTGAGACCAACTAACTCGAAACAAGATACATTCACCCAATGTACATATAATCACTATTCAAATCGTAAAAAGGTGCTTTTAGAAGAGTAATATTTTTATTATAATTTACAAATAATATAATAATATGTTAAGAAGACTTTTAAAATTTAATTTTTACAAGAATATTTTAAACTTATTTATTTAAAATATTAAAATACTTTACCAAATAAGTAACTTTAGCATATTGTAGTTAAAGATAACAAAAGAGTAGACGTCATTCAATTTGAGTTACTGCAATGCTTAGCTATCACTAAAATAACGAATACATTGCAATTTTTTTGTATTATCACAAAATAAATCCAATTTTATATCGATATTGTTTATATCATATCAATCGACGTGCTAATTAAAATTTTAGTTTTGCATTTCCTGCTGTACTGAATTAAACTAGACCGATATCTCTTGTGTATTACAATCAATGGGTTGGAACAATCACTATTATGCTTACAGTTTAATTCGAAATGCTATTCTTTTGTTCCTTTTTAACTATAAAATTATCTTTGTAATCTTAAAAATAATAATTAAAGTAAATTAATTCACTTCACTGGCTAAAAGTAATCAGTGCATACATAAATTAGAACAACTAATACGTGGATTGACTAGTACCAAATTAAACAGATTGGCAAGCGTCTACTGGCTATAGGCCTTATTTTGTCCGTTTTCCTTCTAGGTTGGGTCATCCCATAAAATAATCTTACTTTTTTTTTTTTTTTTGATTATTATGACTTGCTTTGATTACATGAGATGCAAGGAAGCATCCGTTCCTCTCAATAATGTGTCCAAACCTTTTATTCGATAAAATCGCCCATTAATCACCCATTCCTTTGCACTATACTGTTGAAGATGCTATGGACGAAAATATTGAATTGAGAAGTCTCTCGAAGGACTGAACCTGATATAAGGCCCTGTTTAAGAGTTATCTATGGTGTATTTACACCGATATTATATACAGTAGTGTGACATTAAATCTTCCCTTTTGGCCATGTACCATTGATTGAACTTATCAAAAGAAAAACCGCTTAATTAAATGATCTCAGTGCAAAAACTACTGAACATTCCATCAATTTGTGTGTATATATTTGGAGAAAAAATAATAGGACAATTTGTTCAAATATTTAAAATTCTCTTCAGAATACGCGTCGAGGATTTTGTGAATTAAACTCTTCAGCAAAGGCTAATTTAACTTTAACTTTTGTGTTAAAGTCGTGCCTAAACAATTGCTACTTTACATCTATTATTACTTGTCGGTTAATTAAATAAAAATGACTAAATACGATTCAATTTAATTGATTGATGTTTAAGACATTTTTTTTACAATTCCACTAGTTTGAAAAGAATAGAAATAAAAAGCAAAGTTATCATCAAAAATGAACCATTAAAAATTAAAAAAAAAAAAAAAAAAAAAATATTAGCAGTACGAAGGTCTGCAACCAGAATATGAATGATGTTTGGTTAAAATTATTGGCATAATTCTGAAGACCACAGATTACAGAATTAAAGAGTATAAATTCGTAATAACAATGAATTGTCTGCGTGGGTAGGACACTGGTATCGTCACCGTTCTTCCCCCACCGGGTGGAAAAGACCCGGGTTCGAATCCCATCCATGACGCTAGGAAATTTAGTGGGCTTTTTTCACTCTGTGGCTGAGTTAGTCGGTCTCAGGTGTAGATAGCAAGGTATTTCCCACTAGAAACTAGGGTTTTTCGTCCAGCAAAACAGAAAAATCGACCAGAGAACTCACGCAATTTACGGACAAAATACATATATGTAAGAGAATATTTTAAATGAATTTTTGAATAAGGATACTGCGCAATTTATTCTTGAATCTTTCAATACATTTCATTATTTGATATTTCTGAATATTGATAAAGGTGGGCAGAGTATTTCTCTGTGAGTTGTGTAAATAAGCCTTCTTATCAGCAATTGGTGCTCTAATTCCTTGGTCTTAGGCAAGCCCGTAGGACAGTCCAAACTATTTTCCTCCCCTTTGTATACGTTTACTCTCTTTATGGGAACTGCCTTTAGTTGAAGTTAGTCCTCAGTGTTAGAAAGTGGGTCGTTTACTCAACTTTTAAGGGGATGAATTTCATGCCTTTTACGCTTAGTGACTTCTCAAACTTTTGTTTTTAGAGTCGAGATTCACCCAAAGTTTATGCACGTTTTTCCAAACCGCCCTGTATAAACAATAAACTAATTTCATTGAGGTCCTCACTTTATTCCAATTTGGTACTTGACCTTATCAAATAACAAACGTTGTTTATGTATTGTGGACCCACTCCTAATTACCAATCATGTGATGTCTTTGAAAAGTCAGTCTCACTTCGAAACCGAACAAAATGGTGCATATACATACACTGAAAGGACACAATTCTTGCGATACCTGGTCCCTAGGCAACCCGACGCTGCCATCCCTCTCGCTTCTGGACGAACCCACCACTTGGCAAGTTGATAGGTACACAGAATATCACTGCATTGACCTAGACGGTTATTTGATGTCAGTGTGAATAAAGGTCGTGAGTTAACCGACTTTGAAAGAGGGATGATAGTGGGTGCCCTACGCGTTGGTCACTCTATCGCGAAGGTAGTACACAAATTGCACTAATCCCCGTTTGTAGTAGTATCAAGAGTGTATCGGGAACACGTCATTTCCGGAATAACATCTCATCGGGGACAACATTTTGGGCGGAGAAAATGGGTGGAGTACCGACATCTGTCTCGCATTGTTTCAGCCAACCGGAGAGCGGCAGTGGCAAAAACCGTAGCAGAGATCAACGAGAACGGTGCCGAAACGTTTGAACTGCAAGGGGGTTATGGGGGCCGCCGACCCACCACAAACATCTTTGCGAACACCACGACATTTGACTATGACTCAACTGGGTGAAAGAACATCGGCACTGGACCTTGAATGATTGGAGACGGCTCTCCTGGTTCCATGAGTCCCGTTTCCAGTTATTTAGAGCGGATCGAAGGGTTATTATCTAGATTCCGGAAACCAACCGAAGATATGTACCCGTCTAGTAAACAATGAACTCTTCTGGCAGGTTTACGGTCGGCAGCGATCTGGGGCGTCTTCAGCTAGCACACGTTGGGACCAGAGGTACTCCTAGACGCATCTGTAAACAGTCCACGCTAAGTGTCCATCTTTGCAAGGCATCTGCATCCCTTCATGGTCATCGTGTAGTCACGGGAAATGGGCACTTCCAACAGCACAATGCGCCTCCCTTCAGAGCCGTGGTGACTACAACATGGTTCCAGGAGCATTCCGCAGATTTTATCACAATAGAGTGGCCTCCCCGTTCAGCGAACTTGAGCACTGTCGAGCATCTTTCGGATGCTGTGAAACGATCCGTTCGAGTTTGGGTCCCCCTCCCCCCCGAGGAATGCGACGGAATTATGGAGAGCGATGCAGCAAGCATGGATGGAAATATGTTTGGAACGCTTTCTTGAAAGAGTGGACTCAGTGCCTCGACATGTGACTGCCCTTATCCCCGAGAAAGGTGGGCGTATCCGTTACTAGTTGGTATCCCATGAATTCTGTCCACTCAGTGTATAACATAATGACAATATATTAATACTACAAGAAACTGAGACAAAAACATGAAAATAAAAAAATTCAAGAGGCATTCAAATGTCAGGTTTTAAACTTTATTTAGCTCTATCTTACAAGTTCATATAATATGAACAGTTTCATATAGTTTGGGACACTTTCTTGACATAATGGAAAAAGTGCCTGGCCATGTGACTGTCTTTTTGCCAAGAAATGTGGACATACCAGTTACTAATTGGTATTCTATGATTTCTGACCCATGTTATATCACGACAGGGGCCCACTGCTTCACCACTGCGAGCTCCGTTTCTTCATGAGCCTAAATTCATTATAATACTGGATGTTTACTAGAAGGAAGTAAACACTTCATATGTTCTGACACCTTCAAACTAGCATATAATTCTAACAAAATCAAAATCCATTTCTTAATGGCCTCCGATTTAAGCCAGAGGCAGGGCCCCCTCCAGCTTGCAGGTTTTCTTGATATGTGATTCGAGGGGCCTCTTTGATTGAGGTTATAGGGCTCCATTTCTTGATGGAACCTCCTCACCAGTCTAAAAGAAAGAAGGGGCCCCCGCATCAACTGTCTAATCCTATTTTGTACATTATTCGTGATATGTAGAGGGGCCCCATTGCTCCATTACGGAGGTTCCATTTCTTGATGGAGCCCAATTTCAGTTACACACGAGACCCCATGTTATATCACGGAAGGGGCCCGGGGTTCAGTACAGCGAGTTCCATTTCTTGATGCAGCTCCCATTTTAGAATTAAAATCCATTTCTTAATGGTCTTCAATTTAAGCCAGAGGCAGGGCCCCTGCAGCTTGTAGGTTTTCTTGATATGTGATTCGAGGGGCCTCTTTGATTCAGTTTATAGGGCTCCATTTCTTGATGGAACCTCCTCACCAGTCTAAAAGAAGGGGCCCCGCATCAACTGTCTGCTCCTATTTTGTACATTATTCGTCATATGTAGAGGGGCCCCATTGCTCCTTTACGGAGGTGCCATTTCTTTATGGAGCCCAATTTCAGTTATACATGAGACCCCATGTTATATCAAGGAAGGGGCCCAGCGTTTCAGCACAGCGAGCTCCATTACTTGATGCAGCTCTCATTTTAGTAGATAGGCAGCCAATACGCTTCTTCTGCGTTTCTTTGGCTCCATTTCTTCATGGGACCAAAATTCATTGATGAAACTCTGTGATTACTGCAAGGAAGTAATCACTTGCTATCTTCAAACAGTACTTTTATGTGTAGTGTGTAGAGAAGATCCATTGCTTCAATGAATTAGGTTCTGTTTCACAAGAGTGCCCTATTGCCAATTATAAAAAGGCATCATCTAGTCGGATGAAACACTTTGTTAGCAGAGTTCATTTTTCAAGAAAAAGTGAGAAGAATGTATTTATGCTACTTCTTCTTCTCTAACCTCAGAAAGTCGCCACATCAGGTTGGTGGCTTTTCTTTGTTTATCAAATGATGAAGGGTAGTGCTTCACCACAATTTCATTTCGGTCGAGTACTATTCCATTGTATTCCGTTCAGAATTATAAAAGTAATATTGAGCAGCATTTCTGTCACAAGAGGCATTCAAATGCCAAGTCGCTTCACATCAGTAGAGAACAATTAATCTTGCCCAAAGGTGTCCGTTTTGCTGACATTGAACAGTAGTTGTGCAGGTAGCGTCATAGCCGAAGTCATTGCAGAAGTCATAGCCGAAGTCATTGCAGAAGCCATAGCCGGTTATTAAATGATTCGTCGTCAAAAGTAAGAGGAACGTCTGTCCAAAGCATTGTCTTTTGTTGTTCGGTCCAAAGATGGAAGTAAAACGAGCAGCTGTGAGCACGTCTGTAAATAAGAGAGATTTTATTCCACACACGCGAGCATAGATGTAAAGTTGAGTGCAGTCGGAACAGTCCAAGTCATGTGATGCTAGTCAATGATAAACACATTTCAGGTGATGCTGTTGTGAGAGTCTTTGTTTCTTCAGAGAATTAGAAAGATCTTGCCTTGTCACTAGATGTTACGTTTGCAGAAGTTTTACCACACCCGTTGAAGTGAAGGTGCCAAAGGTAAATGTAGCCACGATGTCCCATCCATACGAGGTCTTCTCCTTGGGTATCAACCATCCGTTTGATAATATGTGAACTGGTAGAGTCAATATATATGAAGAGTCTAACAAGTCTGTCAGGTGCCATTCCATCCCAATTGAATTGATTAAGTAACACTGGTATATAAAGATAAATGAAGATAACATAAATAATATGAAAAATAAATCTTGCGCAATCTGTTCATCTGTGCAAAGAATTTTGATAAACTATATACAAGATGAGGTCGGACATATCTGTGAAAAGAATTGCGAGCCTGAAGTAAATATGCTCTCGTGTCAGTAAAGAATTTGGTAGACAGACTCGCGAGCCAAAGAAGAGGAAGAGTTAATGTCCGTCTCACTTTCGTTTCCTGAAAGCGAAAAAATCTTTCAGTCTGGCCCAAATGCCAGCGGCAACAGAATTTCTGTTCCGGCCCTTTCTTTCCCCGATATAATCATCGATATTTGGATCCTTTTCAATCCCATGATCTGCAGAGCTGAAACGGAAAGACAAATGCTTAAATACTTTCCAAATGAATAATGCACAAGAAGATTTGATGAATACATTTGCAACTTCTAAATGTGAAATATTTGCGCTAATTTTAAAATAAATAATAATAATAATAAATAATAATAAATAATAATCTTCCTTATTGTGGGCCATAATTAGGAGTTGTTCTAGTAGATGGTTTGCAATCTTTTTTTTAAAATTTTCAAAGAATAATAGAAGTCTTTTGAAATACTTACCAAATCAAATCTGGAAGCTCGATATCTTGTCTCAATATGATGGCTCCATTGGGTGCCCCCTCAAGTGATCGTCCGACGTTTCCTCCTATGATACCCCTATTTTGTGTCCCAAATACAAGTTTCTTGTCCCCGCTGTTATAACCGAGTGGATTGTCCTTTTCTGTTTCATTTTCTGCAAGTGTTTGAGCAGCTTCACTAGGGGAGGTTCCCAATTCTGGAACGTTTCCTCCTATGATTTCCCTATTTTTTTCCCCAAATACAAGTTGCTGTTCCCCGCTGTTAAAACCTAATTGATTGTCCTTTTCTGTTTCATTTTCTGCAACTGTTTGAGCAGCTTCACTAGGGGAGGTTCCCAATTCTAGAAAATTGAACGCATAGAAATCCTCATTGATACGGACATCCGCGATTACTGAAGGTACTCTCTTATATGGAGGAGAAGGAGGATAAGGACGAGGAACCATATATGGACGAAGTATCATTTCATTGTAGGTAACTACGTCGAGTTTCTTCTTGTTCTTCCCGAATGGCCATCTAGAACCCAGTGAGAACTTGGGATTGATACACGAGCAACACCCTGTAAGATATAATTGCAGAAACACCTGGTTATGCAATAGGGTTAGTGGGCAGGCAGACATCGGTGAAAGGTTACACTGAGAATGCCAGAAATCTTCAAAGTTCACCGCATTTAACCACTAAATAAAAGTATTATCATCGAAAGGCCACAAACTAATTTAAAGAAGACAACGGAAATTACCCATCTCGTTAACAATTACCAATTGTGGATTCGCACGAATAGTTACTCTTAGATTAACGATATTTACCTGATTTTATAAGTTTCTTCAAACGTCCCATTATTTTACTCTGTAAGGTTTATTTTAGTCTTTTTGACTCGACAATCTATTCCTATTCGCTCTGAGAATTCAAACTACCAATCTGTAACTAATAAACTTTTTCTATAAAACACATCCGCACAGCTGAAATGAAAGAATTTGTGTGAAACAGTTGGATTGTTGGGAGAGAGAGATCAACAAAGGAATTGGACAAACTTTGGAGGAGTGTTTTCAACAAAACTCACCAACAATTCAATATATAATCAATCTCAGTCCATAAGGGGACAGGGACATTGTTAGAGTGTCCACATCATCGCGCTTTATTTCCAAAGTAAAAAAAAAAAAAAAAATGATGACGTTGATGAAGAATAAAGTAATAAAGTAAAGTAAATGAGAGTAATTCCGAATTAACCACACTCTTGTTGATTAGCGATTTGCGTCAATCCTTTTCTTTCTTCCTTTTTTTATTTGAGGCAAAGTATTTTATTATTTTCTGCGGGCTCCAGGGTTTCCCCTATCCGCCGCTGTAGAGTAACTGTACATTATTTAGAATTTGTGGTTTAGCAAAACATCTGATCCAGCACGTTCACAGGAATGATTAGAAACAATGAGTCTCTTGTCTGAGACCAATGTAGTACACACATTTGACCATACTGTACATCCATAATAACACTTGCAACTAAGTTATTACAATTTGTTGAAGGCACCAATTTCTATATTAACCTTCACAACTTATACAACTACACAGATAGTTAGGACCTACCAGTTCGGTTACAATGAGGTCCGATATATGTCTTACAATTTATACAATTTAAGATTTAAATTTATACAATGTAAGATTTACAATTTATACAATTTAAGATTTACAATGTATGTACCTTATTACAAGCCGAAGTCCCAGGACACCGTCCACCCAACATTGATCCTGGCACATCGACTCATATATTCTGAACGCCAATATTGCCTTCCGGCAATAAATACAAATAAATTTCCTCATCAGAGGTCTTGTAACAATACGATTAATACCAAGGAGGCAACTATATACAGTGGAAGTACTCTTCTTACATAATTATTCTCAGTCGGCAAGTCCTTTCCTTCTGCGGAAAGCCTTGTCTGCAAAGTTAGTTAGCCATTGCCTGATAAGTTTCTTTACATTCTAAAAACTTGGTGAAGTTATTTACATCGTAAACTTCGGTCAAGGACTGAAGTTCAAATCGAATGTCTACATAATATCGACATTCTGAGATTATATGTTGGACTGTCTCCTCTGAGCCACATTTACAAAGAGGAAACGCAGCCAAACCCAGAGTAAATAACGTTGAGTTCAGTCTGCCATGCCCGAATAGAAGAAAAGTTAAGTGAAGACCTGGGTAGAACCAGGGCCAATGTTTTTTGTCAAATTCAGCAACTTCAGGTATAAAAAGGGTAGTAATTCTTCCAGTGTTGGCATTAGTTCATTCGTTTTGCCATTCCTGGAGGAACTGGTTTCTTAATCTGGTGTTGTCTTCTTTCACTGGCACGTCCAGGTTAACAGAAAACTGGTTGAACTGTGCTGCAATACCCTTCCTTCTACAATACTGAAAGTAATTGAACAGCATTGCGTATTTAATTGGTAGTTTACCGTTGATTACCTGAAGTCCTGACGTTGAGATTATGCGACATGTTCTTGAAGTTGCAATCAGGAAGAAGCGTTGGGCTTGAGTCAAGATTTTTTCCACCATGACTCTGCGTATACTGGGGCCCCAAGCGCCCGCAGCATAACAGACAATCGGAATAAATATGCATTTGTAGTACAGATTGAAAGTGGAGGGTTTCAGACCCCAAGAACCTTTGGTAATTCTGATTATTTTGCCTGTCAAAGTCTTGATTTTGCTTAGTACGTATTTAGCATGGGTAATGAATTGAAAATTGTTATCTAACATAATTTTTTGGTATTTGTACGAGTTAACTAATTTTATTGATTGTTCTTTAATCTTAATAGTTGGAGGTCTATTTGGGTCTAATTTTCCTTTGAAAAGAATTTGTTTTGTTTTAGAAACAGAAATAATTAATTTATGTGTACTACGCCACTCATCTAGGTCTGATAGGACTTCATTAACACGGATTTCAAGTTGCAGTCTGGAGCTTACAGAAACAAAGATAATTAAATCGTCTGCGTAAGCAATCTTAGTAGTGCAATTATGTTCGGTAGCCAGCCACCCATCAAGGACCACGTTCCAGCATACTGGTCCGAGGACTGATCCCTGAGGGCAACCACGAGTCACAGGTCTCGCAACAGAGCAGGATCCACTGGACAGCACAAGTGAGCGATTCTGGAAATAATCCGTGATGAGACGATAAATACGAACGGAGACCCCGGCCTCTCGGAACCTCTCTTCTAGGACACTTTGCCACCAAACAGTGTCAAAGTCCCTTTTGAAGCCCACAAGGAGGCCGAGGACATACTTTTCATTGGAGGCTGAGACGTTATTAATAACTAGGTTAATGGCATCCACTGTAGACATCCCAGCAGTGAAGCCAAACTGATATCTGTAGTTTAGGTTTCTTTCTTTATAGTGCTTTTGGAATCTCGCTACAATCAGCTTCTCTACTATTTTTCCGAAGACCGGAAGTAGAGCGATTGGGCGGTATGAATTTGCCTGATTTGCTGTTTTGTTGGGATTCTTAATGAGCAATTTAAGATTTGCTTTTTTCCAAGGAGAGGGGAAGGATCCATATTGTAGGCAGGCATTAAAGAGGTTCATCATCAGTTGGAGACAGGTGCTCCAGATTCTTTTAACTATGGTAACTTCTAACAGGTCCAGTTCAGGACATTTGACATCACGCAAAGTCGCAACAGCAAGACCTACCTCATGTCTGTCAAAATCATCTTCGTCGCTTTGGCCTACGTAGGAAAGATGTTCTAAACGAATGCCTGTTTGTACCGGACTTTCTGGTAGTTTCATCCTGCATAATCAATTCATCCAAAATTGTTTCCATAGTCTCGGCCCATGTCAGAGTTCGGAGTTATCAGGTCTAAGTACAGAGGAGAATATTTCCCCCGGATGAATTTTGTTTAGAGTCAGCTTGTAGATCAAGCCCCAGGGCTCCTGGTCCATAGTTTGTTTAACTAAACGTTCCCAAGTAGAGCGTTTTTCTTTGTAAATATTGTTGAAATATGTCCTTCTCGCATTTTTGCATATTTAATTCAATCGGTTTATCTCATCTTCAGGTCTACCATCTATCGTAGCTCTCTGAACATCTCGTCTTGCGCTCTTTGTATGATTCCTTAGAGTAGAAAGGTTCTGGGACCACCATGGAACCGAATTTTGTCTTCTCTGTTTCTTAATCGTCTTGTGGCATATTTCGGTGATGACTGCCATCAATTCTTTTAGATGTTGCTCCAGTGTAAGATCTGTCAGATTTGTCAGTTTTTCATCAGTAAATTTTTCCTTAAGTAGTTTCTCAAAAGGATTCCAATTGATTTGTTGAGTTTTATATCTTAGGAAATCATGAGTGACTCTCAAAGTTGCTGCGTTTTCATTAGATATTATGTCAAAGGTTATTACATTGCGGTCGGTTACCGACCAAGAGGAAGTGAACAGTCCTGTTTTCTAAGCATCTCCCTAATGTTGCATTCGACAGAATGACATCTATGTAAGACTGACCAGAAGGGGATGAGTAAGTGAGCAGATGCCCAGGGGAGTTCCAAACAATCAATCCGTTAGTTAATATGAATTCCTCCAGTAATTCACCTTTATTATTCGTTATGGGGCTGTTCCACATGCTCGGAGCAGAGACCATTTATCCTTGTGATCATGATCTGCTTGTCCATCATAACAAGAGCTGTTCACTGCATTTGCACCCTGTCCTGTAACAGATACATTACATTGAACCACCCTACAGCCGTTTGGTAATCCTTTAACTTTGCCTTTGTAGGATTATAATTCCTGAAGTCCTAGAATGTCAATTTTATGATCGGTCATTATTTTGGAGATATCACTCATTCCAGAGGCAGAACGTTGGCAGTTTAACTGTAATATTTTTAATCTTTCACCATGCTGTACATTTTTTATTCCAGAGGCAGAACGTTGGCAGTTTAACTGTAATATTTTTAATCTTTCACCATGCTGTACATTTTTTATCTTACTGAATGTACGATGATACGATGAGGCTTATGCTGCACCATCCAAAGAATCAGAAGTAGAAGTTAATCACCAAGGAAGAGAAGAATGATGATATCCAGCTCAGGAACCTGGGTGTGCCAAGCCGAAACTCACCAGTTGTGAGCCGCTGGGGTTAGTTCCTCTCCCCCTCATTTCACTCTGCAGCTACACATCTTTATCAAAAACCAGTAAAAAACAAAACAAAACAGAACATACATAGTAAGTAAGCAAGAATATTTGTATTGTAAGCAAGACAACGAGCACAAAAGGTAATAGAGGTGGTCCCCGGTATCCGAGTCCCCGCAATTACGAGGAATTGAAAATTAAAGAATTAAAGCTTTTTCTCTTGAGAAAATTGACCACACACTTGAATATTTTTTTCACGGGAGCAGAATTTCCACTATTTAAGTCAGAGATAGTCTTCTAGCAAAGACATCACGAGCAAACAGTTGGAGAGCGTGAAAAGCGTTAACGTTTCGAACTAAGAGAGAGTCTCTTGACCGGGAGAGAAATTTTCAACTGACTTAGATAAACCATCTCTTATGTCGTTGTACAGTTGACGCTCATAGAGGACGTGTTTCCAATTTTCAATCCTATCGCAAGCACAGAGATCATTTTGGGATAACCTATCTCTTTCGCGCTTAACGTCTTTTTCAGGGTCGATGGTGATATTGAAAAATCAGTTGGAATCTGACTCTTAATGCGAAAGCAGAGGACTCTGCACAAAGCCCCAAACATGCCTGGAGACCTGACAGAATTTTGATTTTACGAACACATGCCGGTTTTTGAAATAACTGCTGAACAGAAGATAAAGTTGTTGAGGACAGTGGTGGTGCGGAGACGTTCGAGGGCGCTCTCTTTTAGATGTCGAATTTTCGATATGAGAGGTAAATTCAACTAGGGCGTCCTCACAGGACCCGCCTACCGTAAAACCATATTGATTGGATGACAGTAAATTCTGTGACTGTAGGATATTCATTAAGCGCAAAGCCATGAGCCGTTCTAAAAGTTTCTCTAGATTTGCCAGAAGGGCGATAGGTCTATAGGATTTTGGCTCCAAAGCTGGTTTGTCAGGTTTTTTAATAAGTTTTAGTAATGCTGTTTTCCATATGTCTGGAAAGAGGCCCTCTTGCAAACATGTCTTATAGAGATTAATAAATTTAATTATCCTTAAGACAAATAAGTTTTCTACAAGTCCAAACCTGGACATTTTTTAGTTTTGATTTTCTTTGCGACAGATGCATCACTGCAAAAGGTGAATCTAGCAACAGTTGCAAGATTAGTTTTATCCAGAACCTTTGATGCAAGAAGACGATTTAGATGGTTCATCTGAATCAAGCTTTCCAACAATAAAATTAGTTAAATCCTTCAAAATCCGTGGTTTCATCGACTGAACCCCACACAAAGCTGCTTCCAATATCTTCGCGAATATTGTTTAGACCCTGCAAGTAATAAGTAAATAAATAAATAAATTATGTTTATTTACGAACTCTTCCAGAAGTTTGCCTCTTGTATCGGAGTTGTACTAAACCACGTACTAGATTTAGGATTTACATCAGATGTGATTATGATATTTTTTGGTCCCAAGAAGTTCAATGCAGATTCGAAGTAATTCAGGGAATTATTGAAATTCTCAGAGGGAGGACAATATATAGGCAAAAGGTAAAAAAATTAGGGTTTGATAGGTTACTAAAACACAAGTTGCCAGTTTATTGCAGAGTCCGTTTTGCAGATTTCCATTTAAAATAACTATGCAAGTTTTAGGGTCTTGTTGTAGTGGTTGAATTACTCTGGTGGAAACGGAAAATCCCCTTGTTTTTGACGTTTGGCCAAAGTGAGCCTTTCCATAGTATTGATATTACATCAATATGATTTTCCTCCGCAGACACTCTGATCTCATCGGCGACAGCCCTGCAGTGGTGTTAATTTGCATAATTCCTAATTTACAAGACTCCTGAGGAGAGTTGTTATATACAGGATTGGAACAGGCATATTCAGGGGGTTCGGCTATAGTTGTGGATGTTTGTGCTCCTAATTATTGAATGTTTTTATCTTATTTGTCAACTAAGTTAACGCTGAATTATACTTCAAATAAGTAGGTCTATAATCCACCCTCAGGGTAAAGTTTGAAAGTAAGTACACAAATTCCTTCAGTATTAATAATGGCGTCCACAGGCAAAAGAAACCGCAATGTCTTGTCAACAGAATACAAGATGACCATTATTAATAGACTGTAAAAGGGCGAATCCGGTTATCTCTTGCTAAAATTTTCAACGTTGATAAAGCAACCATATCTGACATAAAGAGCAGAAAAAAAAATGAAATTTTTAAGTTTTATTTAAAATTATACAATGAGAAATTAAAAGACGCTGTTTATTTATGGTTTCTACTAAAGAGAAGTCAAGGCGAACCCATTTGTGGACCTCTCATATGCGAAAAAGCGTTCCAATTGAATCAAAATTTTAAAAGCCCATCTGAATTTCAAATCTCGCCACGGTATAAGAGAGCTTGAAATTCAGGAAGAAGGTTGACCAAGTGATGTCCGGGAAGCAGAAGCTTTTAAAGAGATGCTGATGATCCTGGTTATCCCTATTTTAACAGATATTGTTGCATTAGTCCAGGATGAAGAACGTGATGACTTTAACCAAGGTGATTCTGGTGACGAAGAAGACGAGGGAGCGGGCCCACTCACGCCGAGGTCTTCGCTGACTAGAAACTGCAATGCCATGGTGTGAGCAGCTGTCTGAATGCAGTTCTACGGAGATATTGCTATTAAAGATGATGGAGCCCATGATGAAGAGCTTGTAGTATATCTGATTACAATAGGCTATAAACATTCAAAAACGTATTTGGTGGCAATGCATTCACAGAAAAATTGCTGAGAAGAAACCAGATGGATACATATAAGGTCAGGGGGGGGGGACCTCTTACTGGTATATACACACTTTTGAATAGTAAAATACTATAAATTTGATTCCTACTAATGATTTTCTTAAAGTAATCAGGACCATGCAATAATATTTGGGAGCCCCTTTCTTTTGTTGCATCTATATTATAACCATTTAAAAAACGTTTTGGGGACCTTCTCCTGTGTTGGTGGGATTCACGTTCGTCTCATCCAGCGTACCCCAGATTTGCATGGTCCTTCCACGGATCCCCGAACAACACTACCGGCCACGAGGCGCCCTTCACAATGCCGGATTTGCATCTAGCCATCAGCAAACTGAGAAATAGGAAATGCCTGGAGTAGACATGATTGAACCTGAGATTGCAAAAAAAGGTAGTCGACTTTTCTCCGGACCTTTTACTAAACCTCTATAATCACAGTTTGGCAACGGGACAATTCCCAACAGATTGGAAGAAAGCTGTTATTAAGCTTCTAATCAAACACTCCAGCAAACCTACACACCTACCGGAGTCATATGACCCATTGTCTTGCTCTCAGTGTTGAGCAAGGTCATTGAGCAACTCCTTCAAGAAAGAATAGAGAAGTATTACAACTTGCCACAACTTCTAGCGCCAAACCAATATGGTTTCAGGGCACAAAGAAGCACAACCGACGCACTAGAAAACATTGCTCTGGCACTTCAAAACTGCCAGAGCAGATATTTGCTGCTTGTCTCAGTTGATTTCGCTGGGGCGTTCGACACCCTTTGGTAGCCGAGCGTCCTCGCATGGCTGAGGAGGGCGGAACTGCCCCAAAACCATTATTCTTGCATCAAAAGCTGCCTCTCAAATAGAAGAATTGTTGTTAAGGCACCCTTCGCCAAACTTGAACGACAAATACATAGGGGTTTCCCGCAGGGTTCTGTGCTTGGACCTCTCCTCTGGAACTATGTGCTGGATGAATTTCTGGCCATGGATCTGGGGGATCTCCGAGTGCAGGCCTTTGCGAACGATCTCACCTTGCTAATAGCTGGAAACTCTAGGGCGCAGATTGAAACTGCTTCCAACAATGCCCTGACTGTTCTGCAACACTGGACCAAGCTACACCGTCTACAGATATCACCGATCAAAACTGAATCCATCTTCCTAAAAGGGCACCGTGCCCCAACGATACCGCCGCTAATCAAAATACAGGACAAAACCATAAAACTAACGACCTAGCTAAAATACCTGGGCATTACCCTGGACAGAAGCCTCACACTCCTACCACACCTAAAAATTCTACAGAAGGAAATGAAAACATACGCAGCGATGATAAATAGAGCGGCAAGAAAAGACTGGGGGCTGAAGTGGCGCACCCTTACCCTATTATACAAAGCTGTATTCATCCCTGCAGTGACTTATGCTTCTGGAGTCTGGTTCAACAAAGCCACTACTGGGGTAAATTCTAAAAAGATTCTCACCATCCAAAGACCGGTGCTACTCACAATGATAAGAGCCTGCCACACAGTCTCCACCCCAGCACTACAAGTGATGACAGGAAGCCTGCCCCTTGATCTGGAGGTGGTTCGAGCTGGGATGAATTTCGTAGAAAAAGCACCACATACAAAAAGTTCACCACAGATCCTGCAAGCAACAGAGCAAATGAAAAGAAGCGGCTTCTAGCTTACCGCCATGGGATAGGGCAACAACGCTGGACCCAAACAACAAAGGGACAAATACAGTCGATCCAACGCTACTGGCCTGGTTTTCCCCAGATCTTCATGTTATATATCTGATTAGTCGACATGGCGCCATCAGAAGTAAACTGGGCACCTTCTGACTAGTGTGTTGTCTTGCTGATACAGGTATGGGCCTTCCCGGAAGTATTGCCATAATGTCGGAAGTGCATAATTGTCCAGGCTGTCCTGGTATTGCACAGAATTCATGGTTTTGTCGATAACGACTAATGAGCCCATGCCAAACCATGAAAGAAGCCCCATACCATGACACTGCCTCCACCAAATTTCATTGTTGGGAGGATACAATCAGGAAGGAACTGTTCCCCTGGCATTCGTCACACCCAGGAACGGCCATCAGACTGGTAGAGTGCGAACCTCGACTCGTCTGTCTGTAGGAGTTTTTTACTGCTCTACAGTCCAGGATTCGCGCTCCTTACACCAGGTTAATCGGCGTTTGTTGAGTTGATCAATTCTGTTGAACTGTTGATGTAATCCTGTTGTGCGAGTCACCTTGCATGCCCACTTTTTTAATTGTCTGTTCGAGCCCATGTGCATATTTATAGTAGGTTCTGTGACATGTTGCATGCATACGACCTGTTTCCCCATCCATAGAGGGTTATCAAGATATTAATGGTAGAGCAGTGTATATAAAAGGAGAAAGAGGGGAAAAAAAACAAAGCATATGGGAGAAAAGTAATAAATATTGTATACTTGTAATAGCTGGATAGCTGTTTAGAGAACGTAAAACTATATATTTTTATAAATTGTTGTTTAAGGTTGCTAATTCACTGATAAGAGGATAAGTATATTTACTTTTCGCTGCTGTTAATCACAGAAAAAAAAAAAAAAGCAGTTATTTTAAGAAATAAATAAACGGGTCTGAAATGTGACACACTGCGTACATTAGGAAACATGTTTTTATTAATGTGCAATGTATATATATATATATCAGAAATAATACATTCCAAAAGTATGAAAAAACAAACGAAATTTATAAATAAAAAATATTAAGATTAAATTATTAAAAATTGTTGATAAAATGTTGATAAACTATATATAGAATTTAATGAAACTTTATTAACAAATATTTGTGGTGTAATGGATATGTGCTCGTGATGGTAGTTTAGGGTGTGATGCAGTTTTCGGTTGACTAATTAATATTTTACTGCAAAGATCAAACCCATATGAAGCTGAAGGACGAATTTTTTTCTCCCCTTTCAATAGATAAATAACTGTTAGTGTATAATATTATTTAATATTTCCAATCAAAAAACTTTTTATTTCATTTGTAATATAATAAAACTTTTATACCACGATGTCTATGAATTTTCACATCTCTAATGACAAGCTAGGAAACTTTTTTTATTTGTATTATTTACATATATTTCTTAAGGTATTATTCACATATCGTATGCAAAAGTTGCATTTTGGGAAGAATGGAAGGAATAACTGAAAACTTTTAAATTTTCGAGGGTGGGGGATTTTGTTGTCTATTAAGAAAAATACAGTCTTTATTTAAAGACTTCTCTCTTAACTTCCTCTCATTACTCGCTGTTTTTAATGTTATATTTTATTCTATTATTATTATTAAACTTTTGGTTTTTTCCCTTATAAACAGTCATCAAAGTAAAATAATAATATATAATATTATTTTTAAATATTTAATATTTAATCAGATGGATTTATGATGTCGTCGGTAGATGGCGGGTCAATCAGTCCAGTAAAATATAGCACTGTGCTGTTTTATTGCGTTGACAACTCCAACTTATAGTATTATAGGCTTTACTCAAGTTTACATGCCAAAAAAAAAAAAAAAAAAAATTGACTTATCCTGAGAGACAGAGGGAGAACAAGAGTTAGAAGTATAATGGAATCACCAAGAAAGAGAAGAATGATGATATCCATCTAAAGTCCCTGGGTTTGTCAAGCCCATACTCACCAGATGTGAGCCCCTGGGGTTAAATAAATTTGTACTTCAGTCTGTTATGGCTTTGATGCTTGCAGTAACTCAGTTAGTCAACTGATAACTGCATCACAGCCTGACTTAGCATCACGAGCACATATCAATTACACCACAAATTGTTGAAGTTAAACAGAAGAAAAGCACCTGGGGTGGATGGGATCTATCCAGTTATATTAAAGGAGGCGGCAAAGCAACTAAGCAAACCCTTAGCCATAATTATGAGAGCATCCTTGGACTCAGGAGAGGTTCCCACGGACTGGAGATGTGCAAATGTATCCCCAATTCACAAAGAGGATCGAAGGGTGACACGAGTAATTACAGGCCAGTAATTTGGATTTAAGGAAAGCTTTCGACACTGTTGTGCATGGAAGACTATTGTACAAATTGGAGCAGAATGGTATTAAGGGTAAGTTGCTACAATGGATAAAAGGATGGTTAAGTGGAAGAAGACAGAGGGTGGTAATCAATGGGTGCTGCTCTTCGTGGACTAATGTTATTAGTGGAGTCCCACAGGGTTCGGTGTTGGGTCCTCTGTTGTTTTGTATATTTATCAATGATATTGATGAAGGTATATCAGGCTTAATGTCGAAGTTTGCAGATGATACAAAGGTTGGCAGGGTTGTTAATGATAGTAATGGCAGTGTGCTACTGCAACAGGATCTAGATAATTTGGGAAGATAGGCTAAGAAGTGGCAACTGGAGTTTAACCTTGACAAATGCAAAGTACTGCATATGGGTAGAAGTAACCCCAGAGAAACGTACCAACTGTGTGGTACTACACTTCAGGTGGTAGAAAATGAAAAAGACCTGGGAGTAATTATGCAGTCAGATATGAAGTTTTCTGAGCAATGCAGACAGGCTGCCAGGGCAAGTCATGGGGTTTTCTCACTGATATACAGGAATTTTTCTAGCAGGGAAAAGGAGGTGATTGTCCCTCTGTATAAGGCAATGGTCAGGCCACGCCTTGAGTACTACGTACAGGTCTGGAGACCTCATTTTAGGAAGGATGTAGATTTATTTGAGCGTGTACAGAGAAGGGCAACAAGATTGGTGAGGGGAATGAAGGAATCCTCTTACCAAGAGAGGCTTAAGTTCTGCAAATTGCAGTGGCTGGAGACTAGGCACCTGCGTGGTGATCTGATTGAGGTTTTTTTTTTTTTTTTTTTTTTTTTTGGTAGTTGTTGGCGCATCGGCTTCTGTGGCCATAATGCACCTTCCAAGGTTTTTGCAGTACTTTGATCCAAGCCCGAGGCGGGATTATTATAATCTTATTTATTGTTGCAATTATATCTAATCACTAATAGATATACAGAGGTCATTGAAATAAAAAGAAGAAAAGTTAAATTTCACAAACATCAAGGAAACTGTCCATGGAATTTCCATTACGTTCGTCACAGTTCCTCCACGCTGTATTAATGTTTTGCTCCAGAGAAGCTTTGTGGTTGGTTTTGAATCCATTCGTGTGCCTTCGTCTTGACCTATTTATCTGACGAAAATAGCGGTCGAAAAGGTGATAAGCACATAATGCAAATGACTGATGAAAATGGACGATGGGTAATGCCTCAAAATTCATATCCTCTATCTGATTTCACTGTAGAATGAGTGGGGCGAAGACGAGCATTATCATGTTGCAGACACACTTTATGACAGGCTTTATGAGGTTTCTTTCGAATATGTCATTTCATTCTTTCACTCTGGCAATCCTGGTCATCCATGGAAAATGGATGTCCAGTGCCCGAATTAGTATTTAAAAAGATTTCTAAACAACGAAATGCATTTTGTGCTTGATATGAAAATGAGTTCTTCCGGGTGTCACTTTCGTTGGCCCAGACAGATAATTGCTTGATGCAAAGTCTGGTGACGATGAAGCATTTGGAATCACTTTCATGGGCAAGTTCTATTGCATACGTGGGAAGACTGGTTATCATTTTGCAAACGACACCCTGGAACAGCAGTCCGTGCCGTCTGTTTCTGATAGCTTCAAAATGTCTTCAGAAACTTTCAGTCCTCCCTCCCCTCCCCTCGCTATTCAGTGTAGGCCCTTCAGGCAAGAAATGCTATCACTATGGCAAGCACATCTCGTCACAAATGGCCTTCGTTGCTGCGATGACTCTCACAGTATTATGAGTTTGGCTAGTTTGTCACTTTTAACTGCTAAAAATCATATTACACCTGACATCTCCATCTTGGCATATGAAATGACATCCACCATTATGAAACTTTAATGTAAAAGTACAATAGCGCTTCCAGCCCTGTCTCCTGAATTGTAGATAGTTAAAGTTTTGCCATAAATTTTCGTGAATAACCAAAACAG
Organism: Mastigoproctus giganteus; assembly: GCF_048544385.1. NCBI lineage: Eukaryota > Metazoa > Arthropoda > Arachnida > Uropygi > Thelyphonidae > Mastigoproctus > Mastigoproctus giganteus. The sequence goes on from NC_143587.1 coordinate 28,604,317, forward strand.
GAAAATGGACCAGATTTTCCTGTTTTGCTGGAAGAAAAACCCGCGTTTCCATTGAGAAAACTTTTTACTGTCCACATCTGAGACCGGATAACTCAGCAACGGAGTGACAAAAGATTCCTAATGACGGAGACGAACCCGCTTTCTCAATCCAATGTGGAGAGGACGGTGATCATAACCACTGTGCTACTCACAAAACAGAAAAAAACTATTTGTTAGGGCCACCCGGAAAGTTATTTCATATACCCATGTGTATTGTGTCAAACATCATTAGCTGTTATCAGCGTCTACTCAATCTTCTGGAATTCAAGGCTTTCCTTCACTGCCATTTTGTATTAAAGAAAATAAGGAAACATCTGATTCACCCAGTACATAAAGAACTAGAGGAATTAATGTTGGGTTTCTCCCGGAAACGGGTTTTTCTTCCAGCAAAACAAAAAATCGACCTCAGAACACACGCAGTTCACAGACTGAGCAACATGCCCTAAGTAGCCGATGCTCCTAAAACCCAACAACGACATCTAGTGTTGGGTATCTATCGGTCACGTACCTCGGACCCCATCCACTAGGTTCATTTATCTGGGCAGTATTACTGAAAGCAAAAGTACTGGTTTTTCTTACCATAAGGATTTTAAACATAATAATTAATTCTATAACGTCCACCGTCTAATTTAACAGGTACGGTTCATTTGATTAATGCATTACCCATCTGTTACCCAATAGATTTCCGCTCTTGGAATCCTTGGTCCCTGCTGGCTGATGCCTACACGTGCGCTTACATGTGCATCATAATATCACGCAGCCACACTGGCGATATTATCTCCACGTCTTGGTGTCTAGGGGCCGCAGAGTATCTTAATCTACCACTTCTCATCGAGCTAAACATTCTATTTTCTGGACTGTATTGTTTAGTCCACTTCTGGACTGTATTGTTTAGTCCACTTCTGGACTGTATTGTTTAGTCCACTTCTGGACTGTATCAGTTTAGTTTACTTTTGCTGTACTAGTTTCGAAGTTTTTGTTTTTTGTTTTTTAATCAGCCCTGTTTAGTAGGTCTCGAACTAAATTAAAAGATTTCACTGGACGTGAAGTTTTAAGTTCTTTATAATTACTTTTTCACTCAATTCTATAAAGCCTCATAATTGAATGTCAATTATGAGACTTTATGGAATCCTCCAATCCTGCAATCCTCCAACGGCTAAACAGGCCTGACAACGGAGAATCATGCTCCATATAAAGGTGTCTATAAGATTCTGTGGTAGCAAATCTCATCCTTCCATCAGCGTAGACTTTAGCTCATCATGTGTGCAATGCGACGTCCAAGGGCGTCCTACATATGTTCGATCGGATTTAAGTCTGTGATCGTGCTGGCCACGGCACTCATTGGATATCTTAAGTTTCAAAATATTCCTCCACCAAGTGAGCTCTATGTGCAGTAGCGTTGTCATGAATAAATAGAAAATTTGGGCTAACTGTACCCCTAAAATATCACACATTGGGTTCGAGAATCTGTTCTCTGCACAGCTAAGGTACCCCTACCAAAAACATGAAGAGGGGTGCGGCCGTTAATCATTATTCTGCCACACACGAGAACACCGCCTCCACTGTAAGTGTCCCTTTCTTTGAATGTTGTAGGGATGAAGCCCCATTCCTCGTTGTCTCCAAATAAAATAACGTCTATAATCTGTTTTTAAACTAAAACGGACTCCTATTTTATCGTGAACAATGTTGCCGAAGACACTGTTTACAATAAAATAATATTCATGAAAACCTTTTGCTTTGTTAATTTTGTCGAAGAGTGTCCTTTCTTCAATGTTTTTTTAGTAGACTTCAACAAAATGACAGTAGACTTTGTGGGCCTTTAATAGTTCTTTACGTTGCAAGATTCGCTGGTAAGTCGAAATTACAATAAGTTGGATTTGCATTAGGACTATATTAAGGGCAAAAGGTGGACCCAAGAAGGGCCACATTTTGCCCGTAATACAGCCAGTGCACAGCTTGGCATGGACTCAACCAGGTGTTGCCAGGTATCCTGTGGTAGCTCTTCCACAGTGTGTCCAGTAATAACTGTCTGGTGGATGGAACAGCATTCAATGTCCTTCTCCAGTAAATCCCAAACTTGAGCGATTGGATTCGGCGGAAGGAGAATTCATTGTCATATTTCTGAAACCATAAGGGTATCTCACATTGTCTTGTTGATAGACTCCGGAATTGTCAGGATACACTATCATCATGATGAGGTATACTTGATTGGAGAAGACAGAAAGGCATTTCCACTGAGCCGTTGATTAACGGTGATCAGAGGACACAGAGCATTCTACGAAAACAGTTCTCAAACCAGAAAACTACCCTGTCCAGCCTGCTGAACATTAACAGTTCATCCATGGCCTCGTATTGGTTGTCGTCAAGATACTGGCACCTTCACGTCTTGCAGGTGCCAGTTGAACAGGCGAATGGTATTGGTGCATTAAATTTCTTCAGTTATGATATGTGTCCTTGCCGATAACTGTGGTTGTTATTGCTATCTCTACCTATCAGATGGAAAAATTTGGAGTTCAAATCTCGTTGTGACGAAAGGAACTTTTATGGACTTAAAAAAAATAATAATAAATAAATAAATAATCGAAAAGAGATTAAGTTTTGATAACTGATTAAATTTCTTTGGGAATAAAGTAAATATTAAATTTAAATCTTGCTGTTTGGTGAATTAAGGTCCTTTTACAATTCACATTCACATCACACAGGATTACACACACACACACACAACACATGGTTACCAGAAGGGGAATTTAACTCTTCTAGCAGTACACTTTACTGACTGCATTAACACTACCACGATTTAGTACAAATTCTTACAAATCTTCATCAGATTATGATATTAGGGTCCCCTGTAAATGATTACATCTATCCATATTTAACCCCAATTTCTCGGGAGAAAAACCTTGCCATCTACGCCTGAGACTTGAAACATCGATGTATAATGCAATGAAGGAATTATTGCAAGAATATTTTTCTTGATCCAAAAGCTTGCCGCACAATACAGAATTGGCTAATCCAGCATCATAAAATTCATCCATATCTCGGACACCTAGCCTGTAAGATCCATGCCACACAAGTTTCTGAGGCCTAAAAAAAAAAAAAAAATGCAGAATCTTTTGCTAGGGGTTGATCCTGGACAATAACTGCAAAGAATCATTATAAAATCTTTATAAAATTAAAAAAAAAATGATGACGTTAGATGAAGAATAAAGTAATACAAATGGGGGTAATTCCGAATTAAACACACTCTTGTCGATTAGCAATTTACGTCAATGCTTTTCATTCTTTTTTTTTTATTTTTGAGGCTGAACAAATGATGTTTGATACTGATTGTGACAAGTTGGGTAACGATAACATTATATGTAAATAATAATATGTAAATAATAATAATAGTAACGTCCAATTGGGTAACACATTTGGTAGGATCGTCAACCTCCTCACATCCCCTGGAATAGATTAAAGAAGTCGATAGCAGGAGGAATTTTTACGAGCCTTTTCACAACGCGGTAGAATTCACAGATCACAGGAGAGATTACAATGGTTTTTCCTCCCGGAAACTCCGGATTTTCGTCCAGCAAACAGAAAATTGACCTCAGAACACACACTAATTACAGACAATACAGCCTGAGCAACATGGCCTTAGATGCCAATGCTCCTAAAACACTACTACTATAATAATAATAATAATAATAATAATAATAATAATAATACAATACAATACAATACAATACAATTTTATTTATCAAGAGAATTCGTTTACAATAAATGAACTTGTTAAGAAAAGTAAATTTCTTGACAACAAGTTGTAGTTCTTCCTTTACAAGTTTTGTACAAATTTGTTATCTTACAGAAAAGACTATGAAGTCACTACACATAGTATATTCCACACTGTAAACAGAGGTAGTTTATCTGCATATCAATTCTAATCTACTGTGTCATTGAGTATCAAGAATTTTCTTATTAGGAATTTTAATTTGGAGATGGGATAACTTCTCCTGAGCCTGAAATCAATGCTAGCCAACAAGTTGTTTATTACATTCATTGTGTGCCTATCTCCAAATCTATTTAGTATCCTAGGGTGAGGCAAAGTAATTGCTTTTGGGTTCCTTAAATTATGTGAGACATTTCTTTGCAGATTCGACTCTTCAAAAATAGTGTTAAGATTTTTTAAGAATAGATTTAACTTTAGTTTTTGAACTGGATACAATATTTTATGTTTCAACAAAAATTGCCTTCTCTTATTCAGGTCATTCCAAGAGTTTGTCCCCATTAAAAGTTTCAGAATCCTATTCATTAAGTTGTCTATTGCCCTTATTTCTGTTTTATTTGCTCGTGCCCATATATTTACTAAATAATTGAGTTGGGAGTCCACTAATGCATAATATAAGGTTACTTTTGTTCTAAGATTTAACTTATTCTTAATGTAGTAGAAAAAGTACACATAAAATCTCATTTTTTTGTACAAGTTTGTTATATGCATTATCCAACTTAGACTGTAGTCGATCCATAACCCAAGGTAACAATGATTTGAGACTTCTTCCACAGTTAGACATTCGCAATTCTGGAAATTCTGTTCATGTAGGCAATCATGTTTGTGCAATTTGATAGAGGGTTGAATGTCCAAGGTTTGATGAGGAGGCCTTATTACCAAAAATTTAGTTTTTTCAAAGCTGAGTGCTAATTTATTATCGTGCAGCCAAGATTGTAAATGTATTGCATCCTGTTGTAAATCATTTGCCATTTTTGTTAGGTCCTTTCCTATTGTATATAAGATTATATCATCTGCATAAATTTTTATAAAGGAGTTCTTAATTACTTCGAATATGTCATTTATATAGATGTTGAACATGATTGGCCCAGCATGAGTGCCCTGAGGTACTCCTCTCTTTACATTATAAGATTTCCCCTTTGTATTTTCTACTTCTACTGTTATTTTTCTCTTGGTTAAATAATTTGCTAGTAGTTGATTGAGTCTTCCCCTTATTCCATATTTCAGTAATTTCTGTTGCAATATTGGGATATCAATTAGGTCATAAGCTTTGGTCAAATCTATAAATAAAATCAATATGAAGTTATTGTTGTTTAAATGTAAGTTTAGAGAGTCTATTAAGTTCTCTAATAATGTCTGTGTGCTCTTGCCCTTCTGATATGAGAATAGAGAGCTGTTTAACAGTCCATATTGATGTAAATATTTGCTTATATGGAAAAATATATAATTTTCTATTATCTTATTTAAAACTGACTGTATTGTTATTGGTCTGTAGTTGCAAAAGTCATCTGGTGGTCCCTTTTTATATATAGGAATTATCTTAAATGACAGTAAGTTTGTAGGATTGCTTCCCGACTCTAACATCCGTATTATTAGCTCTACCAAGAGAACAGAGAACAGTTCTTTGTTTCTCTTTACTTCGGTTACTGTAATACAGTCCAGTCCGTAAGATTTCTTGTTCTTTAATTGTTCTATAATTTTTAAGAATCTCAGTATAATGTTGAAAGAGACAAGGTCATGATATCCAGAATAGAAGACGAGTGGAAGAAGGCCTAACAGAATTCGAAGGAATGGACCCCACAAGAACCCATGTGATAGGTGCAGAGGCCGAATAAAATCCTGTGGACACAAACCGACCACCTCAATCGGCAAATAACGCCACATTACCTTGACAACAATGATGCAACGCTGGAGGCTATCCACACAGCCGTATACTGTGCTGCCATAGAAGCCACTAGGATTAACGGAAAAGAAACGTGAGACCAGCAGCAGAAGAAGCAAAAACAGAAGGAATCGCCAGCTTGGGAAAGAAGACTTTAGCAGAAGCTAGAAGAATTAAGAGTCAATATAAGTCAGTTGACCCAGTACAAACAGGGTAATAGAAGTAAGAAACTGATTGGAAAGGTGAAGAGCATCCTCAAGGGAGACAGCGTCCACAGCAAACATGAGACCAGAAATCAGAGAATAAGAGAGTACTTGGACACACTGAAGCAGAACCTCCTCGCACTCAGCAAGAGACTACGCCGATACAAAGAGAGCTCGCAGAGGAAAATAAACAACCGAACCTTTGATGAAGACCAAAAAGAGCCTTCTACAGGAAGGTGAAGATTAGAAAGCAGGGAACGGACCACCCGAGAAGAAGACGATCGAGGACTTCTGGAGAAATTCGAGAAAAAGAAGTAAAACAGTCGATCAGGAACACCCACAACTGGCGAACCTCGGCAATTGATAACATCCACAACTACTGGTACAAGAAGCTCATCTGCACACACAAGCACCTAGCAGAGCAGTTCATTCGAATTATAAGGCACCCAGAGATAACCCCGAAGTTTCTCACCGAAGGAGTCGCATATCTGAAGTCTAAATACGAAGATACAAGAAACCCGGCGAAATACAGGCCAATCACGTGCCTCCCAACGATGTACAAGATCCTGACCAGCTGCATAACCAAGAAGATATCAGACCACTTAGAGAGTCAGAACATAATGGCCGAAAAGCAGAAAGTACGCAAGCAGAGGAGCAAAGGATGCAAGGAGCAATTAACCATAGATTCCGCAGTTATGGAGCAAGCCTTCAAGAAGCACCGCAACCTATACAGGGCCTACATCGATTACCGCAAGGCCTTCGACTCTGTACCTCATTGCTGGCTAATAGAGACCCTGAAGATCTACAAGGTCAATCCGATAGTGACAAACTTCCTAGGAGCATCAATGGCGAAATGTAGTGCCACCACTAAGGTCGAGAACATCACAACCAGGCCAATCCCCTTTAGAAGATGAATCTTTCAGAGAGGTGCTCTGAGCCCACTATGGTTCTGTCTAGCACTCAACCTGCTATTCACCAAGCTTAATGACAGCAAGTATGGATATTACCTCAAAGAATGAAGAAAGAATCTGTACACCCTCACCAACTTGATGTACATGGATGACATCAAGCTCTACGCGCCAACCGAGAGGCAACTCCAGCAAGTACTCCGGACCACCGAAGAATTCAGCAAGGACATCAGAATGGAATTTGGTCTAGAAAAATGCAAGACTCACACACTGCACCAGGGAATATTAGTTGGCCGAAACTACCAGCTGCTGACTGGCAAAGAGATCGAACCTATGACAGAAGGAGAGACCTACGAATACCTAGGGATGATGCAGGCTGAGCAGTTAGAGTAGAAGGAAATCAAGAAGTGCATGACCGAAAAATATCATTAGAGACTCAGAAGCCTGCTGAAATCAAAATTGAACGAAGGGAACACAGTTAAAGCCATAAACACCTATGCAGCTCCAGTATATTAACATACTCCTTTGGGTTCATAGATTGGAATAACACAGAGCTAGAAGATATCATGCGAAAGACAAGGAAAATGATGACTAAGAGCCGCCAACACCACCCGAAGTCAGCATTGGAGAGATTAACAATAGCTCGGAAAGAGAGAGGAAGGGGCCTGATAGACCCTATAGAGCAACAGAAAAGAACGAAAGTTAACCTGAAGGATTACTTCGAGAACAACACAGCACCACCCACCAGGCCATAAGAAAGACAGATAAGTGGTACATCCCACTCAAACTAAGCGAGGAACCCCCACCCACCCAGACGGTACAAGAAACGAAGTTAGAAAGATGGGCGAAGAAGAAACTCCATGGCAGACACTATAATGACCGCCATTAAGATCACATCAATAACATTTCTTCCAGTGCATGGCTCACAAGAGGGACGCTCTTCTCCGAGACTGAAGGATTCATGCTGGCCATCCAAGACCAGGTAATCAACACCAGGAACAATAGAAAATACATCGCCAAGGATCCCGGACTGTCCGATGACACATGTCGACGATGCCACCTGGCCTCAGAAACGATCCAACACATCATCTCAGGGTGCAAGTTGATCATCCAGACTGAGTACACTCATAGACATGACCAGGTACCAGGATAATAAATCAGAAGCTAGCATGGAAATACCAGTTGATCGAAGAAAGTGTACGAACCCTAGGCAGTCCTGGAGACCCCACAAGCTGCACTGCGACCGCACCATAATAACAGGTAAGACAATCTCGCACAACAGACCGAACATAACCCTTGTGGACAAGAAGCAAAAGGCTACCTAACTGATTGACATACCGGTATCCTTCACTGGCGACCTGCAGAAAACCCATGGGGAAAAAATCAGAAAGTACACGAACCTAACACAGGAGATCGAAGTGGTATGGTTTAAGCAACTAGTAACGACCATCCCGATCATCTTGTCAACCACAGATATGGTGTCAAAGACTCTTCAAAACAGCGCAGAAGCATTCCACTCAGAGAACACCTACGAGGAACTCCAGAAAGTGGCAATCCTGAACACCTGAGGGATAGCCAGAGAGTTCCTCGACCAACATAATTAACAGCAGACATGACAACCTTCTTTTGTACTTGGTAGCAATAACTGTCACGGAGTGGATCCCCCACTCAGGGAGAAAAATATAACAGCAACAACAATAATAATAATAAGGGGTCGTGATTAACCCAGTGGTTACCATCTTGTACCACTAACGTCATTGAGTTGAGTTCGAATCCCGCCAAAGAAAAGAAATCGCGAAAGCCGCTTCATCAGACCTACGTCCCTTAAAGTAGAAGTTATTTCTCTTTACATTGAAAAGGTTTTCCTCCTAGTGATATTTATTCGAGCCAATGGGAGAAGAGAGCGACGCAGATACGTCACTACAAATGCAATCAATTATTGACTACTGCCTCCATAGCGTTCACCAATCTCTTGCTTTACTGAATAACATTTGATATTCCATTGTAACTTTTTAAAATATTAATAAAATATTAATATTAAATATTTATAAATACAGTAGTTTAGTATTTTGCAAATCTTTTAAATATTTCTAAAGTTTGTAAATATTTTCAGTTAAACATTTTAGCCCTTTGGGATGCAACAACATTCCTCATGCAGCACGGAACCCGAAGAGGAAGGCCTTTTCATAAGTGACCTATGTGAACGCAACTAAATAATTACACGGATTATATCCTGATTAAAGATCGATCATAGTGACACAAAGTGCTTTTTTCTGTGGCGGCACTGGGCTCCCCCAACTCCGCATTTTCACTCTGTGTAGAATACAATCCTCTGCATAAGACCAGGGTGTGTTTTGTGACGTATTAGTGTGGATTGTGTTGTTTTGCGGTCCACTTAGCCTGGGGGCCTGTGGATACCCACTAACACCCGCAGTTCCATCACCGCCGCGTGGAGGCGGGCCAGAGCACAAAAGGAGAAAAGAAATCTCTGGCGGGGTGAACCCGCGTCTAGCCTAGGCATCCAAGGAGGGCCCAAGAAAAAAAATAATGGAAAGGAGATAGGAAGATGATGGGATAAAAGGGGCAGAGAACAGAAGGGGGCAGGGTTTGAGGTGCTTGCCTGATTTGAAAGAGGAGTCAGTAAGAGGACCCTGGTACAGAACATCCATCCTGGTCCAGAGGGTGGGAGTTTAAAATGATTTGGAGCCACCCAGGGTGGGGGAAAGGTTATGGGGAAGGACACCCAACCACCCCAAGTGGTCGGAATAAAAGAACTTAGGAAAAGAGATTGCTATGGTGGAGCCTGCTTTTTGCAGCTGTGTCCCACTCTGGCCTGGAGGGTACCCTGATGGCCACTGTCAGCATCCCGCAGCATACCAGGTAGGAAACGTTTGAGGGCCCCGAGGGCCTGCATTGCCATCAGTCTGTCCAGTGAAGAGGCTAAGATAGAACATGCAATTAATAATAACTGTCATTCACTCAACATTAGCACAATTTTACTGTTTATATTTTTTTCTCACACTTTCTGTTTTCTTTTAAATATTAGATTAGATATCGATCAGTGCGTTCACTGCGTTTCGACAGGTGTGTCTTTTCTATAGAAAAGATTTGACTTACTCCATCGTACCTCTACATATTACGTAGAAACGCATGCATGGGGATTCGAAAGCAAAGTGATCAGTGGGTGGCGTTTCCAAATTATTATTATTATTATTATTATTATTATTGCACTTATATTATTTCTCCCTAATTGGAGAATTCCACTCTGCGACGGGTACTGCTACCAAGTACACAGGGTGGTTGTAATGTCTGGTGTTACTGTTGGTCGAGGAACTCTCTGACTGTCCTACAGGTGTTCAGTATTGCGACTTTCTGGAGTTCCTTGTAGGTGTTCTCTGAGAGAACTATTGCTGCTAGGCTGTTATGCAGGGTCTTTGGCACCATACCTGTGGTTGACACGATGATTGGGATGGTTGATACTTCTTGCATATGCCACATCTCTTTGATCTACTGTCTTAGGTTCGTGTACTTTCTGATTTCTTCCTCATGGGTTTCCTGCAGGTTACCACTGTTGGGCACCGCTATGTCAATCAGATAAGTAGCCTTTTCCTTCTTGTCCACAAGGGTTATGTCCGGTCTGTTGTGTGGGATTGTCCTATTCGTTATTATGGCGCGGTCCCAGTACAGCTTGTGGATTCGGGTCTCTAGTACTGCCTGAGGTTCGTACTTGCAGTACGATACTATCCTCTTCGTACTTGTATTATCCTGGCTACCTGGTCGTGTCTATGAGTGTATTCAATCTGGGTGATCTTGCATCCCTCAGTGATGTGTTGGATCGTTTCGGTGGTCAGGTGGCATCGTCAATATGTGTCATCGAACACTCCGGGCTCCTTGGCGATGTATTTTCTATAGTTTCTGGTGTTGATTAGCTGGTCTTGGATGGCCAGCATGAATTCTTCAGTCTCGGGATAGAGCGTGCATTAGAAGCAATTGTGATCGCCAAAATGGCCGCCTTCTTATTCACACGTGCTGTTCATCGCTCCGTGAAAATGTGTCTGGATTATGCGTTTTAAGTTTAGTATGGTAATTAAATTGTGTACTGAAGGATTTATCTACATCAGTGGATGAGAGTGGTCAGATTTGTTTTCATTGGGTGAGATAGTGCATTTCAACTCGTTTTGATTCAACCCTGGCAACAATGTGTCAGTTCACCATGGCGGCATTGTTCTAGCGTTGGAGAGAGTGGCATTCCACTTATTTTAGCATTAGCATTAGCATTAGTAGAGGCATTTGATGCAGCAAGAAAGCAAGCTTATGCAGCATCAGCCAAAAAAAAAAAAAAAAAAAAACCCACTTCCACTTCACCCCTCTGTTCGTTCAAAATACCTGTCCAGCTGAGCCTTAAACTTATTTAGGCTATCAACCTCCACCACAAGGAATAAAAGTCTGTTCCACCAACCAACCACCCGCTGGCTAAAGGCAAATTTCCGCACGTCTATCCTACATCTGTCTTTCCTCAATTTGAATTTATGCCCTCTCAGGTGATTTTTCTGAGCTAGAGGAAGAATCCCATCAGCATTGAGCATGCTCAAACCATTCAAGGCTTTATACACCTCTATCAGATCACCTCGCTGGTGCCTAGTCTCCAGACACTGTACTTTGCAAAACTTAAGCCTTTCTTCGTAAGAGCACCCCTTTGTTCCATTCACTAATCTTGTTGCCCTTCTCTGTACTCGTTCCAGCAGCTCTACATCCTTCTTGAAATGAGGCCTCCAGACCTGTATACAGTACTCTAGGTGTGGCCTGACCATCGCCTTATACAATGGAATAATCACCTCCTTATCCCTGCTGGAAAAATTCCTGTATATCATTGACAATACTCCATGAGCTACTCTTGCAGCCCGTCTGCACTGCTCAGAGAACTTCATATCTGCCTGCACAAGCACCGCCAAGTCCCTTTCATTCTCTACCACTGTCAGTGTAGTACCACAGAGTTGATACGTTGCTCTGGGGTTGCTGTTTCCCATGTGTAGTACTTTACATTTGTCAATGTTAAACTTCATTTGCCACCTCTCAGCCCATCTGCTCAACCTTTCCAGATCCTGTTGCAGCAGCATAGTGTCAGTAGTGTCCTTGACAACCCTGCCAACCTTTGTATCGTCTGCAAACTTGGACATTAAGCCCGATATACCATCATCAATATCATTTATAAATACAGAAAACAATAATGGACCCAACACTGAGCCCTGAGGGACTCTACTAATAACATCAGTCCACGATGAGCAGTGTCCATTGATTACCACTCTCTGTCTTCTCCCCCTCAACCACCCCTTTATCCATAGCAGCAATTTGCCTCCAATGTCACACTGCTCCAATTTGTGTAGCAGTCTTCCATGTGCAATAGTATCAAAAGCCTTTCTAAGATCCAAGTATATAATATCAAAGTTATTCCCTGCATCCAGTTCTTTTGTGACTGCATCATAGTATCCAATCAAATTGGTCAGGCAATACTTCCCCTTAACAAAACCATGCTGTGTCTAAGCTAAAACTGAAGTCTTGTCTAGATGAACCTGCAGTGCTTCTTTAACCAGTGCCTCCATTAATTTTCCTGGAACAGAAGTTAAGCTCACAGGTCTATAATTACTTGTGTCAGCCTTTGATCCTCCTTTGTGAATTGGGGTCACATTTGCACATTTCCAGTCTATGGGTACCTCCCCTGAGTCCAAGGAAGCTCTCATAATTATGGCTAAGGGTTTACTTACTTCCTTTGCTGCCTCCTTTAATATAACTGGATAGATCCCATCCACCCCGGGTGCCTTTCTTGTGTTTATCTTCAACAGTTTCTCCTCCACTTTACTCCCAGTTATTTCAAGATTCTGTAGCTTACTGCTAGAGTTGAATACACCTCTGGCATTCCCCTCGCTGAATAACTCCTCATGTGTGAATGTCGATGCAAAATATTCATTTAGTTTGTTAGCTACCTGAGCAGGATCATCAACAGTTGACCCATCGATCTCAAGTTGACCAATCTGATTCATCCCCTTCCTTTAGAGTTTACATAAGTAAAGAACTCTTTGCTGTTTTTCTTTGCATCCCTTGCCAAGGATTTCTCGTAATCTGCCTTCGCCTGCGTAACCTCCTTTGTAACTTGGTAGCATATCAACTTGTATCTATCATAGGCTTCTGTGTCATGTGTTAATTTGTAAGTATCCCATGCATTTTTCTTCTCTGCCATATGTCTCATTAGTTCATCTGACCTCCATTTAGGCCTAAACCTTGAACAATATTTCTTAGTTGGTATGTAAAGCCTAGTAGCTTCCAAGATAAGTTCTTTGAATGCTTCCCATTTTGAATTTGCTGTTGGTAACATCATCAGTTGGTCCCACTGTATAGAATTTAAATACTGTCTCAGTCCATCGTAGTCGCCTTTACAGAAGCAATAACCCTTCCCTTTACCCCTAATGGTAGTTACCTCTTTCAGTAAATCCCACTTCAGCACACTGTGATCACTGCCACCTAGTGGTTCATTTACGTGCAGATTCTTAATGCATGAAGAATCACTACTGATAATCAAATCAAGAGTATTCTTCCCTCTAGTTGCCTCCCGAACATGCTGATGTAGAAAACAGTCATCCAATAAATCCACAAAAGCCTTGCTAGTGTGTGAGCGACCACCCCCCCAAATTCCAGTCAATATCTGGGAAATTAAAATCTCCCATTATAAGACTCTCTGATTTACTGGCCCACTCTATTTCCCTGTACAGTTCCTTATTATACTCATCAGAGTCATTAGGCCTATAGCACACTCCTACTCTCAATTTTGATCTCCCAATGCTTATGTCACACCAAACTGACTCGACTCTGCACTGTCCAGCGATGTCGACTGGCTTCACTTCCTTGGATTTTATGTGTTTCTTAACTAATAGCATAACCCCTCCTCCCTTTCTATCTTGTCTATCTTTTCTGTAGACGTTGTACTCCCCAAATTCCAGTTCTGCATCCCTTATATCTGTGTGACACCACGTCTCTGATATCCCAACAATATCTGCCTTTGATGTTTTGAGCAATACCTCAAATTCATCAAATTTATTTACCAAACTCCTAGCATTGGTGTACACGCAAGTATACCTGCACCTGTTTCTATTCTTAGCTACCCTAACACAACCCATGTGTTTACTTGTAACGCAATGACTCCCAGCAGTCTCTGAAATATCCTGCATCTTGTTTTTCAGGCTTCTGCTCATTTGAATAGAAGCAGTGCAAGAATCACTTCCACCTCTGCCAGTGGCTACTGTTAATCTATTAGTCCTTGTATCCCCCCCAACTAGCAGTTTTTCGACCCACCTAACACTGCCTCGATAGCATCAGCAAATATTCTTGCACCCTTTCTATTTAAGTGTATCCCATCCCTGTAGAAGCAATCTCTCCTGTGAACAAGTACAGTCCAGGCTGAAAAAAATTCTACCCCTTGAGCCTTGCACAATCTTTCCAGGGCCGAATTGATCGACAAGGCTCTCATCATATACTCCCTCCTATCGTGTCTGGGCAGAATTGCAGACACTTTCAAATTCAACCCTAATTCTCGGCTTTTGCCACCGCGGTTGAACTGCACTCTTGACTGGGAAGGGTGACGCCCTGTGTTATATATTGAATCACAATTTAACAGAAAGCTTATGAGAACTAGAACCTGTAGTGTCTGCTAAGGAAAATATGTTTAATTTAAATTTTAAGCATTCGTATATTCCAGTTAATTAATAGTCGAAACCAACAGCAAGCTTAATGTTCATTCAACGCAGCCGAAGCCAGTGATATTCTGCTTAAAGGCTGTTGCCTTTAACACATCACTTAAGCTCCTGGCAAGGTCAGGTGGCGACAAGGTTAGTGATTGTTTCTCCCCCACTCCCACCCACCCCACGTGGAACCTAAAATGTTAAAGACGCGATTGATAACCATGCACCATAGACAGAAATAACACCACCGTTGTACTTGTTGACCCAAAACCTACTAAAGGTAGTCCCACCTCCCTGGTGTTTTCCCCCCCCCTCCTCAGTGACCTGCGGGGATTAGCTGAAACTTTGCCACCCCATATCTCGGCTTGGACTTGTGCTACGAACTTGTAGTCAACGCTATTTGCAATCTTGTGAATCACTTTCCACAACGATACGCATTACATTCGTTTATCTGGAATAGCTCGGTAATCCGAAGTTTGGTTCAAGATGCTACAAGACACTGATAGCAACACCGCCCAAATAAACACTGCTCCGCAGGAAACAGCAGGCAGTACTCTATTGGAAACTGTGCAGCTTGAGTATACAGAGGAAACGAACTCCGCACCCAAACGGAAAAATAATAAAAAACAGGTCGTCGAACAGGTCGACAGAGAGACAAGAAGCCAGCAAGGAACAAGAGGAAGTCAGAACATCCTCTGCTCTCAAGCAGAAAATACCAACAATGTAAAGGAGGACGAAAATAGCGAGTCGCTAGATCTGACTCTCCCAGAGGGGACGGTACTGGAAAAGACCCTCGCCCTCAGAACAACGTTAGAGAACCTCCTGAAAGATACCAGCAACAGAATAACTTCTGGACTTCGAGGAAAAATAGTGTCCACCTGGACAAACCTGGAGACGGTCCTACTACAAACCAACCTAGAGTGCGAAACAGCTAAAGCGAAACTGGAGGCCTTCCAATCCGTGGGAGCAGACCAAATGCCACAGCGCGCTCCCTCGTATGCGCAAGCGCTGAGGACCCGACCGACTGCTGACCCAACTGCAACTGCGACTACAGCGATGAAACGCAGGACCCTCCTGCCAACCCCACATTTGGTAATACTGCGCCCGACCTCCACAGACGAAAACAGTAGCAGCAAACAGGTCAAAAATCTAGTGGTCACAAAGTTGGCAGACGACTTCAGAAATACCAAAATAAAATCGGTAAGGAAGCCCCGAAACGTAGGGATCATCATCGAGACTCAAACAAAAGAGGACGCAACAAAAATCCTACAAAATGAGAAGATTCAAACTCGGACTTGAAGCCCTACACCCTAGACGCAAAGGGCCTAGCATCAGAATATATAACCTCGACAATGATCTGACACCAACTGCTCTCCAGGAGGAACTGTATTACAGAAACCTCCAGCACGCACATCCGGAAGAAGAACCCGCCAACTTGATTATTCCCAAGTTCAAGACGAAAGCCAGAACAGGAAATGCTTACCACTGGGTCGTCGAATTGTCACCAGCGGCCTGGGTCACGCTTAGCCAGACCGACAGAGTGTTTATAAACTGGGGCAGTCGCCGCTTTAGGGAACACGTTGCTGTCCCTAAGTGTTTCAGATGTTGCCGATTTGGGCATACCACTCATACCTGTGCCCAAACCCAACCCACTTGTGGCCACAGTGCAGAACGTGGCCACGACTTCAACACGTGTCCGAATAAAGACAAGCCACCGACCTGTGTAAATTGCAAATTTCATAAACTACCAGCAGAGCACTCAGTTAGGGATAACGAATGTCCAGTGTACTGTAAAGCAAAGAGCACTTTCCAAATGAGACTAGATTATGGCCACACGCCCTAAATCCTATAACATCAACAGGGTTAAATTCATACAACTGAACGCACAACGGTCCAAAATAGTAGCGGCGCAGCTCACAAAGAAGGCGAATGAGGCAAATCTCGACATATTCCTCATCCAGGAGCCATATGCATATCGCAAGGAGGTTAGGGGTTATCCCCTGGCCTATAAGATAGTGCAGGATAACAGAGAAACACCCTGGGCCTGCATATTGATTCGGAATCCAAATATAACGGCAACAAAACTAACCAACTACTGCACATCCTGGGCTGCATGTGCCCATATTATCACGCCCCTGGGTGAATTTTATGCGGTATCGCTATACTGTCACCCAGGTGAAGATATACTACCAGTAACCAGATATCTGAGGAGCCTCCAGACAGACTTCCCAAACAGTAAAATTGTCGTGGGAGCGGATGTGAATTGCAGGTCCCCAGCGTGGTTCAGCGAGACCACGGATAGACGTGGAGTACAGAACGGGCAACAACTTGAAGACTACTTAGCAAATAGTCCGTACACAGTCCTCAACCGGCCAAACAATCTGGCAACATTCTCTAGTTCGATGGGGGAGGCCACAATCGATGTCTCTCTGGCTACCAGATCCCTCGCTGGCCACCTAACATCGTGGACCGTCCAAGAAAGCTGGACCACGTCGGACCACAGGGCCATCACGTTTGAGCTCCAGCGCTCCCTTAGTCGACACCAAGCAGTAAGGCAGGCACAGCCAAGATATGCCATAGAGAAGGCGGATTGGCCACTCTTCCAAGCCACACTGACCACAGCAGCCCAATCGTTGAACATCATTGGACTCAGCCCGGATCAGCACCAGATGACGGTCGCTGGTCTCATCACTGAAGCTGCCAACACATCTATCAAAAAGAAAAACCCAACCCCGGGGGCTGTACCCTGGTGGTCTCCAGAGCTACAGAGGCTTAGGCAGGAGGTGCACAGGAGAAGGAAACTCTTCCAGCGGGCAAGGCGCTCCCAGCCGGCAGCCGAAGTGGAGGCACTGAGACAGAACTTCCGAGATGCAAGGAACCTATACACGGCAACCATACGCCAGCGTAAGATGCGCAGTTGGGAACACCTTGTTTCTACCACTGGGAATGATAACTCCTGGGGTGTGGGATACAGAGTAACCACAAACAAACTCCCCAGGGGTGAGACCATACCAGCGACGAGGACACGGCAGGGTACTTATACCCGGACCTGGCAGGAAACAATTATTAACATCATGGATACCATGTTTCAAGACCATCTTTCCCCCTCTACCCCAGAGCAGATAACCCTCTGTGCAGACAATGAAACCTACTACACGACTGCAACAGAAGAACCTTTCACCAAACTTGAACTGGAAACAGCTGCCATGAGGATTAGAAACAAGAAGTCTCCTGGTTCTGATCTTTTGGAGCCAGAGATTGTCAAGAAAGCCGTCGAAACTATTCCAGAGGTGCTTCTTAATCTATACAACCACTGCCTCAAAGAAAGCCTGTTCCCCCAGGCCTGGAAAACTGCAAACTTGTGCCTCATTCCCAAAAGTCCCAACAAACAACTGGACCTTCCAGGGTCATACAGACCCATAGCACTGCTATCAGTCCTGAACAAGCTCTTTGAGCACTTATTAAGAAACAGAATAGGGATCCACTACACTGTAGCCGGCTTGCAGTCACCCCGACAATATGGATTTCGGAAGGGATGCTCAACCTTGGATGTCCTGGAAAATATTACAAATGCTGCAACTACCTCAGATCAGAAATACTTTCTGGTCATAGCAATAGACTTTGCTGGGGCGTTTGACACTTTATGGTGGCCAAGCGTCCTGGCCCGACTCCGGAAAGCCAACCTACCATCAAATCTGTATCAAGTCATCAAATCCTACCTGTCGAATAGGTTCGTGACAGTCAGAGCACCATATTGTTCAGTAACAAGAGAAGTATTCAGAGGATGCCCACAGGGCTCAATCCTGGGCCCACTCCTATGGAACTAGATGGCTTTTTGAACCTGGAACTCGGCGACGTCGTTCCCCTAGCCTATGCGGATGATGTGGTTCTGATGCTGCCTGGGGGATCTAGGGCGCAACTGGAGAACACCGCCAACAGAGCAATAGAAACTCTAGAGGACTGGGCTAACAATAATAACTTGAAGATCTCATCCTCGAAGACAAGATCTATATTATTAAAAGGAGCCCTAGACACCAGACGACGCCCTCAAATCAAGATACAAGGTAACACAATCAAGCTTACCACCGAATTAAAGCACCTTGGAGTCGTACTGGACAAAAACCTGAGCTTTACACCACATATAGTGCACTTACGGAAGAAAATTAGAGGATACTCCGCACTTTTTGCGCGAATCACACGCAAGGAATGGGGTTTGAGGCGGAAAACCCTCAGCCTCTACTATAAAGCTATTTTCCTGCCAGCGATTACATATGCTTCTGGAATATGGTATCGCAAGGCTACCACTGCAGTGAACCGGAAAAAATTGGAGAATACACAGCGACACATACTCTTAACCATCTCGAGAGCATGTAACACTGTAAGTACCCACGCACTCCAGGCTCTAACGGGATCCCTCCCTCTGGACCTGGAGATTGTTAAGCATGGGCTACTCTATCAACTGACCAAAGGCAGAACGGCAACATGCCTCGACTACACCATAGATCTGTCAAATGATCCCAAAGTAGAAAGGAGCCGTCTCTCCGCTTACCTCCAACAAACTAGGCAGGCCTGCTGGGAGACCTCCAGCAAAGGCGCAATAACTAGAAAATTTCTACCCAACATACGGCTGGTATACCCGAATTATCCACCGTGGCTCTCACCAGGACTCTACACCACCTACCTGCTGACGGGACACGGGGCCATTAGAGACAAACTACAAGGATTTGGACTGAGTGATACACCGTTCTGCCTCTGTGGTGAACGTGAAACGTGGGAGCACCTAATGTACAGTTGCCCACTATATGAGGACCTCTATTGCAGGTTCATTACTAGAACACAGTTTAACCTCCGTAATCAAGAAGACCTCGCCATAACTGAAGTTGACACATACAAGGCATTCGCGCAGCTGGCCCAGGACCTCTTCACTAGGAGAAGGACGCTCCCACAGCCTCAACCACTGCAGTAAACAACCATGCCGTGCAGGCCAGCAGAATGTCTACACAACCACGGAAACCTTCCCAGATACTACCATGCAAGGGCTCAGAGAAATGATTGCAGCACATTGCTGCCACCTAGCCATATGGCGATCTGGGCTGGCAACCTTGACCAGCCTGCTTTCACTCCTATTCCTTGGCAGGGGGGGAGATGGCTCGCTGTCTTCTCCTCCTCCTGCCATCCCCTTTCCCTCTGGTGGGGCATGGGCATGCCCCACTGACTGCAGGGGCCATCTACCCTATCGGCCCCTTACTTCTCTTTCTTCCCCCCAGCCTTCAGTCTCCCTACCCTTCTCTTTGGCTATACACCGCGAAAGCCCCACGCATCCAAATTTAAATTAGCACCAAAATTATTGCCCGCCCCATTAGGCCTCTAGAACTTGTCATTTTAGCGTACAATCCCATGGTAATTTCGGGGAACAAACCCCACATACTAACTTAATAGCGATTTTGCAATTATACCACCGCGATTATCTATCTTTTTTTTTTTTTTTTTTCTATAGGACCCAGCCGCTGAAATCCCAGGAAATTAGGCGGCGGGACCTGCCAGAGTATAAAAAATTTCAAGGTACACCTGGCCAGCCTCCTCGTTGGCATAGTACGGACAACGTCGTGTCTCATCAGGGGCTCGACGGCCAATAGGCCAGAAGAACAATGGGCACAACATACTACACAACACATGATCCACACACTTTTAAGTCTCTGGCCTTGACAGAGTACTGTTCCTCGATACAGCGAACACTCGCGGAGATGGGAGAAATTCCTGGTGCTGTTTGACCCTCAACATACTTTGTACTTTGTACTTTGTAGAAGCAATTGTGGCGCTCAGTTCATGGCCGTCGTCCAGTGTGGATGCACGTTTTCGGCTCTCCTTGATTTTGTCTATGAATATTTGGTTAGTGTCTTCCAGTTAATGAAAAGTGTACTAATTAGAAGAAGTACTATAGTGGATCTCAGGGTGAGAAACTTTTGCTTATTTACTGGGAACTTTGCAGGATATTTACGCTTTCTATCTGTATCCTTTGTTGCCAGACCGTACTGATCACCATGCGGCTGACAGCAGGGCTATAGAGAGGCACCAATTACACTGTGGTTGCCACGCAAATACCCTGCACTTGACTTGTGAGGCTCGTGTGACAATGGAATGTACACCCCCTTGTGTGACAAGAATGTGTAGCATTCCCCTCCGGCGCAGGAAGTAGTGTGGGGAAGTGTCCCAATCAGGAATTAGACTGGGGAAGTGTCCCAATCAGAGTAACATTGAACAGGGCTTCTGCCCCAAAATTGAAACGTTATTGTGGACTTAAATGCAAGGAACAATGATTCTAGCGCTCCCCCCCCCCTTCTGCCATAGACTCTCATGGACGGATCAAATCATCGTAACTACACCATTAGTGTAAAAACTGTGTTCATCATCATAACCTCCGTCATAGAAAACCCCAACAGAAATTAGTCTGATCTCTCAAAGACTAGTTTCACTCTCGGGGTTCCACCCCCCTCAAAAAATTGTAACGGGGAAGTTAAAAACTTTAACTGAACGTTGCCAAGCAACAAATTTCGCCACGTACTCACGGTCGGCATCATTTGCTATCATCTCACAGGCTCTTCCCGACGGAGAGGTCCTGAGCTCGTTAATCCGAAACAGCCTCGAGGATCCGAAGTCAGACACCAACTGGGACAAAATGAGCAATTCAAATCAGAAAATCACAGAACACACTATGGACGAAGAAAAACTAACAAGAGGACATCACAAACAAGATCAAAACGACGAATTGCAAATAATAGAGCAAAGTGGAGACGGCAACGTTACACTGCCACAGCCAACGCCCAAAAAGAAGTACAAGAAATACGCTGTCCCAAAGTTGGGAAGGGAGACAAGATCTCAAGGCGAACCTAAAGAACAAGATAAAGAGGACGTCCGAACACAAAACAATGAAGAAGCAAGCAAACAGCCTGAATCCCCAAACATTGACCCCAGGCTGCGGAAGGCACTGTGCTGGACCAGGTACTGGTCCTTCGGGTAGAGCGCGAAAACAAACTAAAAGAGTCAACGAGCAGAATCACGGCAGCCCTCAGAGGCGAGATTGTGGGAATCTGGACTAAACTAGAAACAGTCCTCCACAAAGTCAACAGCGAGGCAGAAAGAAACGCGGCCAAATTAGAGGCCTACCTGGAATGTAGGGGCACACAAATGCAACAGCGCGCGCCCCTACCTACGCAAATGCACTGAGGAACCCACCAACTGTAATAAATATACCAGCCAAGGAACAATCAGGGAAAAAAACGCTGCTACCAACGCCTAACCTTGTAATACTAAGACCCAAAAACACAGAGGAAATTGGTACAAGTGATGAAATCAAGAAAAAACTAATAAGCACTATGAAGAACGACTTCCAGCAAACAAGAATAAGCGGAATACGCAAACTGAGGAGCGTAGGACTCGTGATCGAAACCGAGTCAAAACGAGAGATGCAAGAGATAATTGAAAACACCAAGATTGCTGCCTTGGGCCTAACAGCTGAGCCACCAAAAAGGAAAGGTCCGGCTGTAATAATTTATGACGTGGACAAGGATGTCACACCTAACCAACTAGCGTCTGAGCTGTACCACAGGAACTTACAGAGCAAAATCCCGGGAAAGGACCCACAAGAAACAATAATACCCAAATACTTCATACAAGCGAGAAACGGAATAAATAAAAATTGGGTAGTTGAGCTTACCCCGGAGGCCTGGAAGGTCCTGAAAGACCAAACAAGGGTTTTCATTGAATGGGGAAGCTACCGCTATCACGAACGAGTAATCATACCGAAATTCTACCGTTGCTGCAAGTTTGGCGACAAGATACACACGTGTGCACAAACCATCCCAACATGTGGCCACTGCTCTGAAAAGGGCCATGATTTTAACGCTTGCCCCCACAAAGATAAGGAACCCACCTGCGTTAACTGCAAGACTATGAAATTAGACCACAAGCACTCACTTAGGGACTCGAAATGCTCTACATACCAACGAACCAAGCCCTTATACCAAAGCAGGATCAACTATGGGAACGAGAATTAAGAATTATTTATTATTATTATTATTATCTTTATTTTCTCCTAAGAGACACCCGCTTACAGCTATTAACCAGGGGGTGCACATTCATATATACAAATATACGTTATATACATAATTATCTATTTATAATTTTTACAAATCAGTCTTTATAAATCATACAAAAATACATTGTCTACATTATACAAATTATACATTTTCTAAATCATACATTGTCTAATTAATTATGTTATAGACATCATTGCCTTATTTTACATGACAGGCAGATAGGGAGAGAGCACAAGCATAATTTACAATTTTACAAGGAATTAGAGAATGTTCACATCTACAGCACTATTTACAGCGAGTTCACAGAAAGACAAGACGTCCAATATAAACATAACAGGAGCAAAAACAGTCCCGACCAGTTCATTCTTCATTCTCTTTTGTTTCCCTCTGTCGGCATCACTCAACATTTATAGGTGGAGTAATGCCTTTTGAAACACTTCGGTCCTGTATCTCTTCTCTGCGCAAAGCCTTTCTGGGTCTGCTTGAAGATCGTTGAACATCTTAATGGTGTTCAAAGGAAAAAATCGCCGAAGGCTTTCCAGCTGTGTGAGCCCGCTACTGATTGGAGGGGATGTTGTTCTATTCGCCCACCTTTGCGTCATGCGGGGCCGAGTCAGCAGGTGGTCAGTTTTCGGCGAGTCGACTCTCCCGGTCAGTAGTTTTGCAAGAGTGAGGATGTTCTTGGTGACAATAATGTGAGACCAAGGCGTGACATCCAAGTTGGCATATAAAATGGTTCTTGAGATTGTAAATGGCTGCGTAGTGATCCTGTTTAACCATCTCAGCATCCAGTACTCTAAACCCAGGAAAGCCTTGATGGTAGCATCTGGAGCAGAAGACCAAATCTGAGATGCGTAGAGAGGGATGGGGATGACGCATCTTAAAAAATATATTGTTTAACAAGGGCAGGGTTCCTGATACCTACTAGTTCTTGTCTGGAGGTCCATAGCGCTGCGTAAGTTTTCTTCTTTACATGTCCGAAATGGGGTGTGAAGTTTAGGTTTTCGTCCCATTTCAGACCAAGATCAATATGTGTCTTGACTTTTTTGACCACACTGCCATTTACGCGTATTGATATGTGGTTCTTTATTACCTTGTTGGTGAAAACCATTTGTGCTGTCTTGAGTTCATTTAGTCTGAGCCCAGTGCAATTAAGATATTCTTGCAACTCGGCGATTTTAGAGTTTGCTTCTTTGTTGCGTTGTACAGATGTGTTTTGGTCATTCGAGGGGACGAAATATTTCAAGTCGTCTGCATATACGACAAATTGCTTTTGATTTTGGGTCAGGAAGGGATGCAGTGCTGTTGCGAAGAGAGTAGCAGAGAGGACACCACCTTGTGGGACTCCTCTGTTGACTTGGAAGGTCTCTTTGGAAGTTCCATTTATGGCAGTGATGTGTCTCTCCCTCAAAGAACTCGCTATTATTTCTAATACGTGCCCAGTTATATGGAATTATTCCTCCAAGATGGTAGTAATAGCCGAGATGGATATACTGTCGAAAGCGGATGCAACGTCTAAGAAGACAATATCTAATTGCTGTCTGAAGTTAAGGGCGTGTTGGATTCGAAATAGAGTCTCCATAAGATCGGTGGTAGGAGATCTTTGTGGGATCACTGAATGAAGGTACTCCGGTCTATGCCCGAAGCAGTGATGGTTGATGGTATTTAAAATGGATTTCTCAAATATTTTTTTGAAGCCAACATCCAATTACAATAGGCCTGGAGTCTTTGGCGGATTTAGGATTGTTATTTTTGGGAACAGGTTTAATGAAATACGTATTCCATATCTTTGGAAAGTGGTTTTCACTTAAAATTTTGTGGAAAATGTGAAGGAGCAGATCTATGATGTATACACTGCTGATCTTAATCATGAAGAGCGGGAATTTATCAGGCCCAATTGTGGCTTTATTCCTGAGGCTATTCACAGCGGCTTCAACGTCATCTCTAGCGATACTGATTTGAGACAGTTCCGGATAGACCTCTGTCTTCAGTTTGCTAATTGCTTCACGTATTTTCTCTGTGTTGACTTCACTTTGAACTTGATTTTCTGCCAGAGGAGTTCCAAAGGTGGCTTGGGTCCATTCTGAGAAGATTTGCTCGGGCATTTTATCCGTACGCCTTTTCTTATTATATATCCTGCTTCCTTTCTTTAAATGTGATCGCACCATGTCATAGTGAGCTTGACGTTTCAATCGAATGAACCGCGCTCTAGCTTCTTTATATCGAATATAATCAGGTGGGCGTTCAGTTTTTTTCCATTTTCTGAAGAGTTTTTGCTTCTTTTTAAAAGCATATTTTACTTGTTGACTAAACCAGGAATTTGCTCGATGGGAAATTTTTATGCGTTTTGATGCACCCTCAAGAGCAATAAAGTGAATGGTATCCGAAAGTGCTTCTAAGGCATCGTCTACGGGGAGTTGGAAGAGATTTTGCCAGTTGAAATTCACGAGCCGTTTCAAAATTACGTCTGGTTTTATATACTTGGTTGAGAAGATGACATCAGCGTTGTTTCCCACCTCCAGTTCTCTTTTGTCTACAAGCTTGACTTCTCAGGTTGGCTTGGATTGAGAGAGGGATGTGATCAGAAGCGAAGCGAGTCGTACTATCAGTTAATGTGATGTCTACAGTATTCTAGTATACCAGGTCAAGGCGTTGTGTGCCTCTTGTGAGTGGCGTTTCCAGTTGTTTCATCGAGAGGGTTTCCATAGTACCAACCAATTCGCTCTTTGCATATTTGTGCTTAGGAAGAGGCATGTTCAAATCTCCCATCACGATAGATTCTACATTTGGGTTCAAGTTTGCGACAAGCCAAGTAAGGAGTTCGTTTCTGGCTTCACTGTCATGGTTGGGTGGAGGGTGTAGGATACAAATTTGAACATTTTTGTACCTTCTCTGAAGGTTGCTGAGACGGCTTCAAAATGTTCCGAGTGTGACTCTTGGTTTTTAATTACAGAGAAATTATTCGTATAGAGTATCATTACTCCTCCTCTTCTTTTGTTTTCTCTTCCTCTTGTAACGCACTTAAAGCCAAAATTCTCAGCCAGAGCATCTAGCTGTCTATTATTATGAGGCCAGGTTTCTGTCAGGCAGATGAATTCATATTCGGAGCTTAATAGAAGGTTCTGCAAAGTGTGAAGTTTATTGGCTATGCTGCGCACATTTTGAAGGTAAAGAGAGACTTGCATATTTTCTTTCGAGTCTGATGAGGAATTCCTTAATTGCTACTGAGCAACCCTAGTTGAGAGCCTCGAAGCACGTTCCCTGAAGCGTTTAACCAGGGTGCCAGTGGGCCAAA
Source organism: Mastigoproctus giganteus (assembly GCF_048544385.1). NCBI lineage: Eukaryota > Metazoa > Arthropoda > Arachnida > Uropygi > Thelyphonidae > Mastigoproctus > Mastigoproctus giganteus. The sequence continues at coordinate 28,630,236 of NC_143587.1, forward strand.
TGGTTTTGTCTAGTAATCGTGCTTCACAATTAATAGGGCATGAGATAGTGAAGGAGGAATATGCTGGATGTCTTGTTCGTACTTGTTGTACTTCCACGTCAATACCCATCCCCTCTACGCACATTTCTTTAATGACGCTCGGTGTGATACTGGGTTCAATCCGCGAGACAAATAGCTTTCCTCTTGTTTGAACTGAGGTGATGCTGTACCTTTCTGCAAGACAAGGGTGATAATCAGATGGCTGGAGTGTTAGAGGATGATCAGTAGGATCGCCATTTGACCGTATGGCATGTTGTTGCTGATGGGCATTTAGGTGAGGGGGGTCCTTTTTAGTGGAATTTTGAGGGGCCGATTTTGTCGGCAGAGAAACAACCTGAGCAAAAGTAGGTTTCTGATTCATGTTTGGCTCCGATGGAGGGGTTGATTTCTTTTTATTGCGATCTTGGTTTGCAGAAGAAGTAGAGCTGGGGATAGCGGTCGCTGGACCGTTTTCCGACCTGTGCATTTGTGCATACCTTTTATTGGAGGATTGGTTTTTTGAATTATCAAAATTTTGAGGAGGTGGCTGCTCTTTGCAGGGATCAGCATCTTGCAACTCTGCCCTACATTTGAGGGTTGTCGTCCGTTGTGATTTAATGCGCGGGTTCTCCATCGGTTTCCCTCTTGCAACTTTTGAAATGCCAGCTGGGCAAGCCTGTGGGTTTTCGAGTATCGGGATATTTCGTCCGATTGTTCCGTTAATTGCGCGTAGTTGAGTTAGGACTGTGTCTAATTTATCATCAATTAGTTTCTGTTTAGCTATTAAAGTTCTATTCTGTTCATGCAGTTCATGGTTTTCTTCTTTGATTCCTTGCAGAGTTTTGTGGATTGGAAGAAGGAGTTCCTCGAGTAACTCTTTTAGCATTTGAGACTCATGCTTAAAGTAATCCTGACCTGTTTTTCTTTCTTGATCATTCCGAGCCCCACTACAGCCTATTTCTTTAATGTAGTCAAGAGTATCATTTCCATCTTCATATGTTTTCTTGTGCACGCAGTCGTCTGGGCATGCGTCACAACCTAAGATATCAATTAATGAGCCACTAAGGTTCCCGTTCAGCTCCGTTACTGCGAGGTTGTCGGAAACATGTGAGGGAGGTTCCTCAGTTTCTGAGTCGTCGTTGTCTATGACGTGAGATTCTGCTGCATCTATTTCTTCCCGTTGTTCTGCGCTATTGTTCTCGTTGTGTGACCTGCATTTTGAGCAAAGGAACTTCTTTCGTCTGCTTTGATTTAAGCGCACGATGTCAACTTGGGAACAGCAGCTCCCAATGACGCTGCCACATCGCGAGCATTTAATGGCGTATTTATTTACAACGTTACAAATGCCGCATACGTGCTCCGTCATATCAGATGGTTTCTTTTCCATATTTGTAACGATTGGGACCGTAGAAGCGTTACTTATATGTTTTACTTAAATCTGGAGCGTTGGCCAGATATTTCACTTATTTCTCGATGAAAGGTGCGGTAGTGGGGGAGAGCTATACACTCCACACCCAGTTACGGTTTAATTGGAGCCTTTAATGTAAGGAGCGACCTTGAGAGAGGATTAGTGGTGGGAAAAGCTGAGCAGTTAAACTTTCCGCAGACAAGAAAACTTATCTATAGCTGTACCACATATAGCAAAGTTCATGCTTGAGACCAAAAAACAATAATCATAAATTACCTGACTGTGCATTTCTTCCTTAGTTGGTATATTTAGATAGAGGCACTTCTGAACTTTCGATTAATACTAAATATAGCTAGTACATGACTCATAATTAAACTGAAAATATCAAAAAATACGGAGCACGATAATCACACTGACTGTTGTCATCTCCGCCACCTAGCGTATTTCCTCTATTAATTAATTATAACGCTTATAACGCAATATTAATTATAACGCAAATATGCTGAAAATAATCCAAATTAATGCACAACGGGCCAGAGCAGTGGCTGACCAGATACGGACCAAAGCCGAAGACGAAAACAGGGATGTCATTATAGTCCAGGAACCGTATACACATCTGAAGCGGGTCGCAGGGTACCCACACAATTACAAGGAGATCCACACGGATGAAGACACCTCGTGGGCTGCCGTTCTGTTAAGAAACACCAACATCAGCGCAACTAAAATCACACAGCTGTGTACTCCATGGGCTGCTTGTGCACAGCTTGGCTCAGCATTGGGATCTCTATATGTCGTGGCACTCTACTGCAGACCGGGAGGACAATGCGGCTGCCGTTACGAGTAGACACGTTTTTACGAGCTCCTGATTTTTGTGTTAAAATATGAGTTTTAAGTGTTTAGTTCGCCAAGAAAAGTGTTCCCGTCGAAAGACATTCATCTGAGGATTCCCTCGGTGAGACAATTTTGCAAACTTTTGGGAATTTAGCAAATTACCAGCGTTTTGATCTGTGTCCTTTGTTTGCCAGACTACAACGGTCACCATGTGGCTGGCAGCAGGGCCATAGAGGGACACCGATTATAAAGCGGAGGCCACGTTGGTATTGTGCACTTGACTGGGGAGGGTGCCCCAACAGTATTTTTATCGTGCTGAAAGAGAGCTACAACACATTTTAATTTTAAGCATTCATATTCCAATTAATTAAGAGTCGAAACCAACAGCGGGCTTAATGTTCATTCAACGCAGCCGAACCGAGTGATATTCTGCTTAAGGCAACACGTCACTTAAGCTCCTGGCAAGGTCAAGTGGCGACAGGGCTAGTGATTGTTTCTCCCCCACTCACACCCACTGCTGCATACTTTCTCCTCTAGTCATCGAACGGAAGAAGTTCACTGTTTCCCCCCACCTGTTTGTGGGGGACAGGCAAAATCTTCTTTAGTGCACAGAAATTCACCAAATTGGACTACGACCTTGTAGCGGGTGTCTTCCTGCACCAAAAATCAAGTCCTACTGAAGCAACACCCTACCGACCCGAAAATCCGGACCTACTTCGATTATTTGAAATTATCCCAACATGGAAGGTAAAACCAATAAAACCCAAACCTTGTTGCCGCATACCAACAAGGATGACATTACAGTCATCGAGCATGACGAGGTGCCGGTGGATCCCCGCGCCGAAGCCCCCTCCGCTAAAAGGAAAACCCGCTCACAAACCGACACGAGAGTATCACAAGAGATTCATGCCTCCCAACGGGATTCTACCGAACAGAAACAAGAGGAACCACCACTGGATTCAACCTTGCCCAAGGGCACCGTCCCTGAACAGAAACTAATCCTGCGAACCGCCCTTGAAAACTTATTCAAGAAGCAGAGCAGCAGAGTGACTACAGGACTAAGAGCTGAAATCGTTTCCCTGTGGACCAAACTAGAAACAATTTTGGACCAAACGCACCTGGAAAATGAAAAATTAACTGCCAGGCTTGATGCCTATCTTGAAAGTGGGGCGAACAAAGTGCAACAGCGAGCTGAAGTGCTTTTGCTGAAGTGCTGAGGACACAGCAACCCACCAACCAAACAGTAACTAAGGAATCTACCACTAAACGCAAGACCCTCTTGCCAACCCCTCACCTAGTCATCGTAAGACCGACCTCCAAAGATGAAGTCCACACCAGCGAAGAGGTAAAGAGCATAGTGGTAAACAACCTTACCGAAGACTTAAAAGCGGCAAAAATCAAATCGGTTCGCAAAACCCGAAATGTGGATGTTATCATTGAAACCCACACAAAGGCGGATGCAAACCTGATACTAAACAATCAAAGAATCCACACACTTGGATTAGAGGCCCTACCACCGAAAAGAAAGGGACCTTGCGTAATTATATACGACTTGTACAAGGACATATCCCCGACTGAAATCCAAACAGAGCTGTACATGAGAAACCTACAGCAAGACTACCCAGGGAAGGCACCATCAACCATCGTTACTCCGAGATTTCAGACTAAAGCTAGAGCAGGAAACGCCACCAACTGGGTGGTAGAGCTCTCGCCAGCGGCCTGGAAGATTATATGCCAGCAAAACAGAGTCTTTATCAACTGGGGCAGCCACCGCTTCAGGGAGTACGTACCCGTCCCAAAATGCTTCCGGTGTTGTAAATTCGGGCATAATACCCGCACCTGCGCTCAGACTCAGCTCACCTGCGGCCATTGTACAGAGCGGGTACGCGAGTTTAAAAACTGCCCAAATAAGGACAAAAACCCTATCTGTGCTAATTGCAAATTGGTAAAAATGGATTGCAAACACTCGATAAGGGATTCCAAATGTCCCTCATACATCAAAGCGAAGAGCATGCACCAAACTAGAACTGATTATGGCGACTACAACTAAGAAATTCAACACCACAGAAATGAAAATACACCAGCTACGCCTTAAGGTCGACCAAGAGAGCGCTGATATCCTGCTACTTCAGGAACCGTATGCACATTCCAAACAAGTAAGGGGCCACCCACTTGCATATAAACTAATCCAATCTGATGAGGACACTCCCTGGGCCGCGGTCCTGGTCCGAAACCCGGACATCACGGCAACGAAGATCGCACAGCTGTGCACACCATGGGCAGCCTGCGCCCATGTCATCACACCAATAGGAGCCTTCTACGCCATATCCCTCTACTCTAGACCGGGACAGGATATCACAACTGCCATAAATTACTTGCAACAGCTACTTGACATCCTACCAAACCAGCGGATCATTGTGGGAGCAGACGTGAACTGTCGGTCGCCTGCATGGCACAGCAAAACGGAGAGCAGAAGAGCTACGCACAATGGTCAGCTACTTGAAGACTTCCTAGCCACCTCGCCGTTTGTGATCCTTAACCAGCCACACCATTTGCCCACATTCTGAAACCTGCTTTGGGAAGCAGACATAGATATAACAATAGCCACAGCCAATATGGCCGCGCACATCGACAGATGGACAGTCGAAAATTCCTGGACAACATCTGATCACCGGGTGATCACGTATACCGAATCTCAAGAACGCTAACCAGAACCCCAATCACCAGATATCTCACCAACAGATTTGCAATCCACAAAGCGGACTGGAATCAGTTTGCGGTTCATCTAGCCACAGCTATCAAAGCTAGACAACAACAAATAGAGAAGGAAACTGATCCAGACATCCTGCAAAGAACAGTGACTAACATAATCACAGAGTCCAGCAGTGCAACCATAAAGAAGAAGAGATCCTCCCCAGGAATGGTCCCATGGCAGACCCGGGAGCTGCAGACCCTTAGAAAGGAGGTCGCAAATAGAAGGAAACAATTCCAAAGAGCCCGCAGGTCTTGGCCGCAGGCTGAGGTGGAGGCCTTAAGACAACGCTATAGGGAGGCAAGAAATCTATACACAGACAAAATCCAAAAGAGTAAAAGAAAATCCTGGGAGTTACTTGTCTCCACAGCTGGAAATGCGGATCCCTGGGGGGGTTATATACAAAGTAACTACGAATAAACTCCCCAGGGGAGAAGTCCTCACGACGACTCGAACTCCACAAGGCACTCTAACAACAACGTGGGAGGAATCAGTCAACAACCTCCTAAACGCAACACTGAAGGAACCAGCACAGCCAACCAGTGAACAACAACTCAAGCTGTGCAAAGAAAATGAAGAATACCTCACGGAACAGATAGAACAACCATTTACAATGGAGGAACTCCAAGAAGCGACTGCCCGGATTAGGCCCAAAAGATGCCCTGGAAGAGATATGCTTGAACCTGAAATCATAAAGAAGGTTGCTGACCTAGAACCCCAACTTCTCTTAAGGCTGTACAATTGCTGCCTGGAGGCTGGCTACCTCCCTAAGGAGTGGAGAACAGCAAATGTCAAATTAATTCTCAAATCCCCAAGCAAAAATCCGGCATTCCCGGAATCATATCGATCCATAGCGCTCCTAACAGTTTTAAGTAAGCTATATGAACGGCTCCTCCATAGACGGATACAACACTCCTACTCCACTGCCAACCTTGAGGCAAAAAACCAATTCGGATTCAAGCCAGGTCACTGGACTGTCGATGCGATGAGAAACCTACTGATATCAGCGAATGATTGCCAACAGAAGTACTTTCTCGCTATTGCAGTGGATTTTGCCGGGGCGTTCGACTCACTTTGGTGGCTGAGCGTCCTGGGCATGCTCAGAATGGCACAGGTCCCAAACAACCTTTATAATAATATCAAAAGCTACCTCTCACACAGAAAAATAGAAGTGAAAGTACCATACCAACAGATCAGCAGGAACATCCACAGGGGGTGCCCCCAGGGTTCCGTGCTCGGTCCACTGCTGTGGAATATAGTATTTGATGATTTTCTGAACACCAGCCTTGGGGAGGTGGTAACCCAAGCATTTGCGGATGATTTAATTCTCACTGTGACTGCAGATAATAGGACACAACTTGAGACTCGAGCAAATCAAGCTCTGTATACTCTACAGCAGTGGGCTATGGAGACCTTTCTACAGATCTCGCCTGCCAAAACGACTTCCATCTTGCTTAAGGGAACATTGGACATAAGGAGGCCACCGCAAATTAAAATAAATCGCGCTACAATCAAATTCGCCCAACAAATTAAATACCTCGGGATCATTTTTGACAGCAAGCTCACATTCCAACCGCATCTCAGGCAACTCAGGAAGAAGATTAGGGACTACTCAGGCCTGATTGCGCGAGTCTCACGCAAGGACTGGGGGCTGAGTAAACAAACCATGTTGCTATACTACAAGACTACTTTTCTCCCAGCGATCACATACGGTGCACCAATATGGTACCATAGAACCAGACTGACCACCAACAAAAGAATACTGGACTCGACACAACGAACAATATTGCTCAAAACAACCCGAGCCTGCAATACTGTGAGCACGGAGGCGCTCCAGGTTCTTACTGGATCCTTACCCCTGGATCTCGAAGTGATCAGATGCGGACGAGCATACTACATATCAAAAGGAATCTCTGTGACCTACTCGGGCTTTACGATTGAAGCCACAAACAATATGAAAATGGAAAAGGCTCGGCTCTTGGCACACTTAAAACAGGAATGGCAAAACAGGTGGACAGACTCAACCAAAGGAGAGGTGACACGACGCTTCATACCTGATGTAGACAGGTTTTTCCCAAAACTACCTGTATGGTTCCACCCAGGCCTATATGCCACCTACTTATTGACGGGTCACGGCCCCTTCAACGAGAAACTAACATCTCTGGGCCTCCTCCAAGACCCCAACTGTTCATGTGGCGAACCGGAAAGCTGGACCCACCTCATGCACGAATGTACAAACTACGAGGACCTACGTGGAAATCTAATAACAAGATTGACCTACGTGCCGCGAGGCCAGGAGCATCATCTCTTGGACACAAGCGAAGAATATAAGAACCTCACCAGATTTGCACAGGAACTCTTTGCCAGAAGAAGAACCTGTTCTGCGATCAGGAACTAAGGTCACAGTATGCCTTGTAGCAGACATGAAACTTCCACAACACCGGACTATAAGCAGCACTAGACCACCCTTCCTGATGATGGAAACAGGATGAACAAACCAAACCCATCCGGGATGCAAAAGAGACACTCCACGAGACTACCCTGGTCGTGTATATAACCCATACATGTGACTGACTTCAACCTACCTGGATGGACACATAGCCAATGAATGACATCGGGGAACTGGTTCCGACTGCTTCGTTGGACCCATATCTTTTTCCCCACCTTGAACAGCAGATTTGCTGCCAGTGCGCCAATTGGCGACTGAGCTGGGCACTCTTTCCTGGCTTTCTTTCAACTCCACTTCCCTGGCAGGGGGGGGGGGAGGTGCCTGTCCTCTTGTCTCCTCCCTTCCTCGCCACCCCCAATTTTCCTTCTGGTGGGGCATGGGCATGCCCAACTGACACCTATTGGGGTCGCCTTCCCTATTGACTCCATATTTCTGTCTCTCCCCCCAGTCTTCAGTCTCCCTCCCCTACTCTATCTGTACACAAGCGATTGCCCTACACGTCCAAATTTAATCATGTCCAAATTACTGTTTGCCAATAGTTTCGGCCTTTCAAATCCTAGCACTCTTACCCCCTCCACGCGAAAGATCAGAAAAAAAAAAAAAATTTTTTTTTATTATTATTTATTTATTTATTATTTTTTTTTATAGGTCCTAGCCACTGAAATCTCAGGAAATTAGGTGTCAGGACCTGCCAGAGTAATTAATTATAATGCTGATATACCTGGCCTGTCTCCACGGGGCTGAGTGTGGACAACGTTGGGCCTCAGCAGGGGTCCAGCGGCTAAATGGCCAGAAGAACAACGGTACACGACACTACACTCATACAATATCCATACACTTTTAAATCTCTGGCCATTCCAGTGAACTGGCACACCTACAATGAAAGTAACGTGGAGATGGGGGAAACCCCTGGTGCCGCTTGACACTAAATACACTCTACACCCTACACTCTACTGCAGACCGGGACAAGATATAGACTTTGCAATCGACTACCTCCGATGCCTACAGGATGCCCTACCAAATCAAAGAGTCATCATTGGAGCTGATGTCAACTGTCGCTCCCCGGCATGGCACAGCGTCACCCCAGACAGGCGAGGAACTCGAAATGGACAACTCTTAGAAGACTACCTTGCAGGATCCTATCTAACTGTACTAAATAACCTTTTCAGTTGAAAGACAACTAACAAGAATAACTCAAACAAACGAACCACAAAAGAGATATGCAGTCGCAAATGCAGACTGGACACTGTATAGAGAGCTGCTCACCACGGCAATTAGACACAATCTGGAAAACATAAACCCCCGGAACGACCCGGATGACCTTCAGAGAGAAACTACAAAATTATTACTGAACATCAGTGATCGAGCGATAAAAAGAAAAAACCCAAAACCTGGCACAGTACCCTGGTGGACACCAGAAATTGCAGTACTACGACGACAAATGCAAAAAACAAGAAAGGACTTCCAGAGAGCTTGCAGAACCTGGCCCGAAGATGAGGTGGAGGTCCTGAGACAACATTACAGGGAAGCTAGGAACCGTTACAGAGACACCATAAAAAAAAGTAAGAAGCGTTCCTGGGTGCGCCTAGTGTCTACTTCTGGAAACACCGACCCCTGGGGCTTAGTCTACAAGGTGATAACCAATAAGCTTCCCAGGGGCGAGGTCATTAGTACTACCAGGACACCGGAGAGAAACCTAACGACCACCTGGGAGCAGTCAATGGGCAACATACTGGACAAAATCTTTAAGGAACCAGCAATATTAACCATGCAAGAACAACACGAAATTTGCAAGGACAATGCAAACTATACCACCTCGGCAAAGGAACCCCCCTACACCCTAGAGGAGCTCAGTGAGGCTGCCACCAAGATCAGAAATCGCAAATGCCCAGGACTGGACATGATTGAACAGGAGATATTGAAGAAAACTGCAGAATTTGCACCGCACTTACTGCTTACTCTCTACAACAGGTGCCCGGAAACAGGCAAATTCCCCACAGCATGGAAAACAGCAAACACCAAGTTGTTACTTAAAAATCCTAACAAAAAATCGGACTGCCCAGAGTCATATGGACCTATCGCACTGCTCTCAGAGGTCAGCAAACTATATGAATAAAGGTCGTGAGTTAACAGACTTTGAAAGAGGGATGATAGTGGATGACCTACGCATTGGTCACTCTATCGCGAAGGAAGTACAGAAATTGCACCAATCCCCGTTTGATAGTATCGGGAACACGTCATTTCCGGAATAACATCTCATCGGGGACAACATTTTGGGCGGAGAAAAGTGGTGGAGTACCGGGGTCGTCGACATCTGTCTCGCATTGTTTCAGCCAACCGGAGAGCGGCAGTGGCAAAAACCGTAGCAGAGATCAACGAGGACGGTGCCGAAACGTTTGAACTGCAAGGGGGTCATGGGGGCACACCACAGTCCGACACACCACAGTCCCATTGCGAACACTACGACATTTGACTGTATGACTCAACTGGGTGAAAGAACATCGGCACTGGACCTTGAATGATTGGAGACGGCTCTCCTGGTTCCATGAGTCCCATTTCCTGTTATTTAGAGCGGATCGAAGGGTTATTATCTAGATTCCGGAAACCAACCGAAGATATGTACCCGTCTAGTCAACAATGAACTGTTCAGGCAAGTTTACGGTCGGTAGCGATCTGGAGCGTCTCCAGCTAGCACACGTAGGGACCAGAGGCACTTCTAGACGCATCTGTAAAGAGTCCACGCTAAGTGTCCGTCCTTGCAAGGCATCTGCATCCCTTCATGGTCATCGTGTACCCACGGGAAATGGGCACTTCCAACAGCACAATGCGCCTCCCCTCAGAGCCGTGGTGACTACAACATGGTTCCAGGAGCATTCCGCAGATTTTATCACAATAGAGTGGCCTCCCCGTTCAGCGAACTTGAGCACTGTCGAGCATCTTTCGGATGCTGTGAAACGATCCGTTCAAGTTTGGTCCCCCCCCCCGAGGAATGCGACGGAATTATGGAGAACGGTGCAGCAAGCATGGATGGAAATATGTTTAGAACGCTTGCTTGAAAGAGTGAACTCAGTGGCTCGACATGTGACTGCCCTTATCCCCGCGAAAGGTGGGCGTACCCCTTACTAGTTGGTATCCCATGAATTCTGTCCACTCAGTGTATAACATAATGACAATATATTAATACTACGAGAAACTGAGACAAAAACATGAAAATAAAAAATTCAAGAGGCGTTCAAATGTCAGGTTTTAAACTTTATTTAGCTCTATGTTACAAGTTCATATAATCTGAACAGTTTCATATAGTTTGGGACACTTTCTTGACATAATGGAAAAAGTGCCTGGCCATGTGACTGTCTTTTTGCCAAGAAATGTGGACATACCAGTTACTAGTTGGTATTCTATGATTTCTGACCCATGTTATATCACGACAGGGGCCCAGTGCTTCACCACTGCGAGCTCCATTTCTTCATGAGCCTAAATTCATTACGATACTGGATGTTTACTAGAAGGAAGTAAACACTTCATATGTTCTGACACCTTCTAACTAGCATATAATTCTAACAAAATCAAAATCCATTTCTTAATGGCCTCCGATTTAAGCCAGAGGCAGGGCCCCCTCCAGCTTGCAGGTTTTCTTGATATGTGATTCGAGGGGCCTCTTTGATTGAGCTTATAGGGCTCCTTTTCTTGATGGAACCTCCTCACCAGTCTAAAAGAAGGGGCCCCGCATCAACTGTCTAATCCTATTTTGTACATTATTCGTGATATGTAGAGGGGCCCCATTGCTCCATTACGGAGGTTCCATTTCTTAATGGAGCCCAATTTCAGTTACACACGAGACCCCATGTTATATCACGGAAGGGGCCCGGAGTTCAGTACAGCGAGTTCCATTTCTTGATGCAGCTCCGATTTTAGAATTAAAATCCATTTCCTAATGGCCTTCAATTTAAGCCAGAGGCAGGGCCCCTGCAGCTTGTAGGTTTTCTTGATATGTGATTCGAGGGGCCTCTTTGATTCAGTTTATAGGGCTCCATTTCTTGATGGAACCTCCTCACCAGTCTAAAAGAAGGGGCCCCCGCATCAACTGTCTGCTCCTATTTTGTACATTATTCGTCATATGTAGAGGGGCCCCATTGCTCCTTTACGGAGGTTCCATTTCTTTATGGAGCCCAATTTCAGTTATACATGAGACCCCATGTTATATCAAGGAAGGGGCCCAGCGTTTCAGCACAGCGAGCTCCATTACTTGATGCAGCTGTCATTTTAGTAGATAGGCAGCCAATACGCTTCATCTGCCTGTAAGGAACGAAAAAAGTGAACTTTGGTGAAGAGGACAATCCTTTCGATCCATTTCTTCATGGGGCCAAAATTCATTGATGAAACTCTGTGATTACTGCAAGGAAGTAATCACTTGCTATCTTTAAACAGTACTTTTATGTGTAGTGGGTAGAGAAGATCCATTGCTTCAATGAATTAGGTTCTGTTTCACAAGAGTGCCCTATTGCCAATTATAAAGAGGCATCATCTAGTCGGATGAAACACTTTGTTAGCAGAGTTCATATTTCAAGAAAAAGTGAGAAGAATGTATTCATGCTTCTTCTTCTTCTTCTCTAAACTCAAAAAGTCGCCACATCAGATTGGTGGCTTTTCTTTGTTTATCAAATGATGAAGGGCAGTGCTTCACCACAATTTGTCTTCCTTTCAGAATTATAAAAGTAATATTGAGCAGCATTTCTGTCACAAGAGGCATTCAAATGCCAAGTCGCTTCACATCAGTAGAGAGCAATTAATCTTGCCCAAAGGTGTCCGTTTTGCTGACATTGAACAGTAGGTGTGCAGGTAGCGTCATTGCCGAAGTCATTGCAGAAGTCATAGCCGGTTATTAAATGATTCGTTGTCAAAATTAAAAGGAAAGTCTGTCCAAAGCATTGTCTTTTGTTGTTCGGTCCAAAGATGGAAGCAGAACGAGCAGCTGTGAGCACGTCTGTAAATAAGAGAGATTTTATTCCACACACGCGAGCATAGATGTAAAGTTGAGTGCAGTGGGAACAGTCCAAGTCATGTGATGCCAGTGAATGATAAACACATTTCAGGTGATGCTGTTGTGAGAGTCTTTGTTTCTTCAGAGAATTAGAAAGATCTTGCCTTGTCACTAGATGTTATGTTTGCAGAAGTTTTACCACACCCGCTGAAGTGAAGGTGCCAAAGGTAAATGTAGCCACGATGTCCCATCCATACGAGGTCTTCTCTTTGGGTATCAACCATCCGTTTGATTACATGTGAACTAGTAGAGTCAATATATATGAAGAGTCTAACAAGTCTGTCAGGTGCCATTCCATCTCAACTGAATCCATTAAGTAACACTGATAAATAATAACATAAAGATAAATGAAGAAAGATAAATAAGATAAATGAAAAATAAATCTTGCGCAATCTGTTCATCTGTGCAAAGAATTTTGATAAACTATATACAATATAAGGTCGGACATATCTATGAAAAGAATTGCGAGCCTGAAGTAAATATGCTCTCGTGTCAGTAAAGAATTTGGTAGACAGACTCGCGAGCCAAAGAAGGAGAAGAGTTAATGTCCGTCTCACTTTCGTTTGCTGAAAGTGATAGAATGTTTCAGTCTGGTCCAAATGCCAATAACAGCAGCGGCAACAGAATTTCTGTTCCGGCCCTTTCTTTCCCCGATATAATCATCGATATTTGGATCCTGGAACATTTCAATCCCGTCACCTGCAGAGCTGAAACGGAAAGACAAATGATTAAATGCTTGCGAAATGAATAATGCACAAGAAGATTTGTTGAGTAAATTTGCAACTTCTAAATGGGAAATATTTGTGCTAATTTTACAATAAATAATAATCTTCCTTATTGTGGGCCCTAATTAGGAGTTGTTCTAGTAGATGGTCTGCAATCTTTTTTTAAAATTTTCAAAGAAGAATAGAAGTCTTTTCAAATACTTACCAAATCAAATCTGGAAGTTCAATATCTGGTCTCAATATAACGGCTCCATTGGGTGCCCCATCAAGTGATTGTCCTAAGTTTCCTCCTATGATTCCCCTATTTTGTTCCCCAAATACAAGATCCTGTTCCCCGCTGTTATAACAGAATTGATTGTCCTTTTCTGTTTCATTTTCTGCAAGTTTTTGAGCAGCTTCACTAGGGGAGGTTCCCAATTCTGGGACGTTTCCTACTATGATTCCCCTATTTTGTTCCCCAAATACAAGATCCTGTTCCCCGCTGTTATAAACTAATGGATCGTCCTTTTCTGTTTCATTTTCAACAGGAATGTCATTTTCTGCAATTGTTGGAGCAGAATCACTAGGAGAGGTTCCCACTTTCGGAAAATTTAACGCATACTCATCGTTATTAATGCGGACATCCGAGATTACTGAAGGTATTTTCTTATACTGAGGAGAAGGAGGATAACGACGAGGAGCAATATATGGACGAAGTATGATTTCATTGTAGGTAACAACGTCGAGTTTCTTCTTCTTCCGACAATGGAGTGAGAACTTGGGATTGATACAGGAGCAACACCCTGTAAGATATAATTGCAGAAAAACCTCGTTATGCAATAGTGTTAGTCGGCATCGGTGAAAGGTTACACTGAGAATGCCAGAAAAGGCTGAATCTTGAAAATTCACGCATTTAACCACTAAATAAAAGTATTATCATCGAAAGGCCACAAACTAATTTAAAGAAGACAACGGAAATTACCCATCTCGTTAACAATTACCAATTGTGGATTCGCACGAATAGTTACTCTTAGATTAACGATATTTACCTGATTTTATAAATTTCTTCAAAAGTCCCATTATTTTACTCTGTAAGGTTTATTTTAGTCTTTTTAACTCCACAATCTTCTTCTTCTTCTGTATTCCTATTCGCTCTGAGAATTCAAACTACCAATCTGTAACTAATTAACTTTTTCTATAAAAAACATCCGCACAGCTGAAATGAAAGAATTTGTGTGAAACAGTTGGATTGTTGGGAGAGAGAGATCAACAAAGGAATTGGACAAACTTTGGAGGAGTGTTTTCAACAAAACTCACCAACAATTCAATATATAATCAATCTCAGTCCATAAGGGGACAGGGACATTGTTCGAGTGTCCACATCATCGCGCTTTATTTCCAAAGTAAAAAAAAAAAAAAAATGATGACGTTAGATGAAGAATAAAGTAATACAAATGGGGGTAATTCCGGATTAACCACACTCTTGTTGATTAGCGATTTACGTCAATGCCTTTCTTTCTTTTTTTTATTTGAGGCTGAACAATTGATGTTTGATACTGATTGTGACACGTTGGGTAACGATAACATAATAATAATAATAATGTCCAAGTGGGTAACACATTTGGTAGGATCGTCAACCTCCCCACATCCGCTGGAAAAGATTAAAGAAGTCGATAGCGGGAGGAATTTTTACGGGCCTTTTCACAACGCGGTAGAATTCATCGATCACAGGCGAGGATATAATGGTTTTTCCTCCCGGAAACTCCGGATTTTCGTCCAGCAAACAGAAAATTGACCTCAGAACACACACAAATTACAGACAATACACCCTGAGCAACATGGCGTTAGATGCCAATGCTCCTAAAACACTAATAATAATAATAATAATAATAATAATAATAATAATAATAACAGCAAGGAGAAATACAACAAAGAGTAGCTGAAGTTGAAAGAGACAAGGTCATGATATCCAGAATAGAAGACGAGTGGAAGAAGGCCCTAACAGAATTCGGAGGAATGGACCCCACAAGAACCCATGTGATAGGTGCAGAGGCCGAATAAAATCCTGTGGAGACAAACCGACCACCTCAATCGGCAAATAACGCCACATTACCTTGACAACAATGATGCAACGCTGGAGGCTATCCACACAGCCGTATACTGTGCTGCCATAGAAGCCACTAGGATTAATGGAAAAGAAACGAGAGACCAGCAGCAGAAGAACCAAAAACAGAAGGAATCGCCAGCTTGGGAAAGAAGACTTTAGCAGAAGCTAGAAGAATTAAGAGTCAAGATAAGTCAGTTGATCCATTACCAACAGGGTAATAGAAGTAAGAAATTGATTGGAAAGGTGAAGAGAATCCTCAAGGGAGACAGCATCCACAGCAAACATGAGACCAGAAATCAGAGAATAAGAGAATACTTGGACACACTGAACCAGAACCTCCTCGCACTCAGCAAGAGACTACCTCGATACAAAGAGAGCTCGCAGAGGAACACCAAAAAGAGCCTTCTACAGGAAGGTGAAGATTAGAAAGCAGGAAACGGACCACCCGAGAAGAAGACGATCGAGGAGTTCTGGGGAAATTCGAGAAAAAGAAGTAAAACAGTCGACCAGGAACTCCCACAACTGGCGAACCTCGGCAATTGATAACATCCACAGCTACTGGTGCAAGAAGCTCATCTGCACACACAAGCACCTAGCAGAGCAGTTCATTCGAATTATAAGGCACCCAGAGACAACCCCGAAGTTTCTCACCGAAGGAGTCGCATATCTGAAGTCTAAATACGAAGATACAAGAAACCCGGCGAAATACAGGCCAATCAAGGGCCTCCCAACGATGTACAAGATCCTGACCAGCTGAATAACCAAGAATATATCAGACCACTTAAAAAGTCAGAACATAATGGCCGAAAAGCAGAAAGTACACAAGCGGAAGAGCAAAGGATGCAAGGAGCAATTAACCATAGATTCCGCAGTTATGGAGCAAGCCTTCAAGAAGCACCGCAACCTATACACGGCCTACATCAATTACCGCAAGGCCTTCGACTCTGTACCTCATTGCTGGCTAATAGAGACCCTGAAGATCTACAAGGTCAATCCGATAGTGACAAACTTCCTAGGAGCATCAATGGCGAAATGTAGTGCCACCACTAAGGTCGAAAACATCACAACCAGGCCAATCCAGTTTAGAAGACGAATCTTTCAGAGAGATGCTCTGAGCCCACTATGGTTCTGTCTACCACTCAACCCGCTATTCACCATGCTTAATGACAGCAAGTATGGATATTACCTCAAAGAATGAAGAAAGAATCTGTACACCCTCACCAACGTGATGAACATGGATGACATCAAGCTCTACGCGGCAACCGAGAGGCAACTCCAGCAAGTACTCCGGACCACCGAAGAATTCAGCAAGGACATCAGAATGGAATTTGGTTTGGAAAAATGCAAGACCCACACACTACACCAGGGAATATAGTTGGCCGAAACTACCAACTGCTGACTGGCAAAGAGATCGAACCTATGACAGAAGGAGAGACCTACGAATACCTAGGGATGATGCAGGCTGAGCAGTTAGAGCAGAAGGAAATCAAGAAGTGCTTGACCGAAAAATATCATCAGAGACTCAGAAGCCTGCTGAAATCAAAATTGAACGAAGGGAACACAGTGAAAGCCATAAACACCTATGCAGCTCCAGTATACTAACATACTCCTTTGGGGTCATAGATTGGACTAACACAGAGCTAGAAGATATCATGCGAAAGACAAGGAAAATGATGACTAAGAGCCGCCAACACCACCCGAAGTCAGCATTGGAGAGATTAACAATAGCTCGGAAAGAGAGAGGAAGGGGCCTGATAGACCCTATAGAGCAACAGAAAACAACGAAAGGTAACCTGAAGGATTACTTCGAGAACAACACAGCACCACCCACCTGGCCATAAGAAAGACAGATAAGCGGTACATCCCACTCAAACTAAGCGAGAACCCCCCACCCACCCAGACGGTACAAGAAACGAAGTTAGAAAGATTGGCGAAGAAGACACTCCATGGCAGACACTACAATGACCGCCATTAAGATCACATCAATAACATTGCTTCCAGTGCGTGGCTCACAAGAGGGACGCTCTTCCCCGAGACTGAAGGATTCATGCTGGCCATCCAAGACCAGGTAATCAACACCAGGAACAATAGAAAATACATCGCCAAGGATCTCGGACTGTCCGATGACACATGTCGACGATGCCACCTGGCCTCAGAAACGATCCAACACATCATCTCAGGGTGCAAGTTGATCATCCAGACTGAGTACACTCATAGACAAGACCAGGTACCAGGATAATAAATCAGAAGCTAGCAAGGAAATACCAGTTGATCGAAGAAAGTGTACGAACCCTAGGCAGTCCTGGAGACCCCACAAGCTGCACTGCGACCGCACCATAATAACAGGTAAGACAATCTCGCACAACAGACCGGACATAACCCTGTGGACAAGAAGCAAAGGCTACCTAACTGATTGACATACTGGTACCCAACACTGGCAACCTGCTGAAAACCCATGGGGAAAAAATCAGCAAGTACACGAACCTAACACAGGAGATCGAAGTGGTATGGTTTAAGCAACTAGTAACGACCATCCCGATCATCTTGTCAACCACAGATATGGTGTCAAAGACTCTTCAAAACAGCGCAGAAGCATTCCACTCAGAGAACACCTACGAGGAACTCCAGAAAGTGGCAATCCTGAACACCTGAGGGATAGCCAGAGAGTTCCTCGACCAACATAATTAACAGCAGACATGACAACCTTCTTTTGTACTTGGTAGCAATAACTGTCACGGAGTGGATCCCCCACTCAGGGAGAAAAATCTAACAGCAACAACAATAATAATAATAATAAGGGGTCGTGATTAACCCAGTGGTTACGATCTTGTACCACTAACGTCATTGAGTTCAGTTCGAATCCCGCCAAAGAAAAGAAATCGCGAAAGCCGCCTCATCGGACCTACGTCCCTTAAACTAGAAGTTATTTCTCTTTACATTGAAAAGGTTTTCCTCCTAGTGATATTTATTCGAGCCAATGGGAGAAGAGAGCGCCGCAGATACGTCACTACAAATGCAATCAATTATTGACTACTGCCTCCATAGCGTTCACCAATCTCGTGCTTTACTGAATAACATTTGATATTCCATTGTAACTTTTTAAAATATTAATAAATATTGTATATTTGTAAATACAGTAGTTTAGTATTTTGCAAATCTTTTAAATATTTCTAAAGTTTGTAAATAATTTCAGTTAAACATTTTAGTCGTGCCCTTTGGGATGCAACAACATTCCTCATGCAGCACGGAACCCGAAGAGGAAGCCTTTTCCTAAGTGACCTATGTGAACGCAGCTAAATAATTACACGGATTATATCCTGATTAAAGATCGAGTATAGTGACAAAGGTGCTTTTTTCTGTGGCAGCACTGAGTCTCCCCCAACTCTGCATTTTCACTCTGTGTAGAATACAATCCTCTGCATAAGACCAGGGTGTGTTTTGTGACGTATTAGTGTGGATTGTGTTGTTTTGCGGTCCACTTAGCCTGGGGGCCTGTGGATACCCACTAACACCCGCAGTTCCATCACTGCCGCGTGGAGGCGGGCCAGAGCACAAAAGGAGAAAAGAAATCTCTGGCGGGGTGAACCCTCGTGTAGCCTAGGCATTCAAGGAGGGCCCAAGAAAAAAAATAATGGAAAAGAGATAGGAAGATGATGGGATAAAAGGGGCAGAGAACAGAAGGGAGGCAGTATTTGAGGTGCTTGCCTGATTTGAAAGAGAAGTCAGTAAGAGGACCCTGGTACAGAACATCCATCCTGTTCCAGAGGGTGGGAGTTTAAAATGGTTTGGAGCCACTCAGGGTGAGGGAAAGGTAATGGGGAAGGACACTCAACCACCCCAAGTGGTCGGAATAAAAGAACTTAGGAAAAGAGATTGCTATGGTGGAGCCTGCTTTTTGCAGCTGTGTCCCACTCTGGCCTGGAGGGTACCCTGATGGCCACTGTCAGCATCCCGCAGCATACCAGGTAGGAAACGTTTGAGGGCCCCGAGGGCCTGCATTGCCATCAGTCTGTCCAGTGAAGAGGCTAAGATAGAACATGCAATTAATAATAACTGTCATTCACTCAACATTCGCACAATTTTACTGTTTGTATTTTTTTCTCACACTTTCTGTTTTCTTTTAAATATTAGATTAGATATCGATCAGTGCGTTCACTGCGTTTCGACAGGTGTGTCTTTTCTATAGAAAAGATTTGACTTACTCCATCATACCTCTACATATTACGTAGAAACGCATGCACGGGGACTCGCAAGCAAAGTGATCAATGGGTGGCGTTTCCAAATTATTATTATTATTATTATTGCACTTATATTATTTCTCCATAATTGGAGAATTCCACTCTGCGACGGGTACTGCTACCAAGTACACAGGGTGGTTGTAATGTCTGGTGTTACTGTTGGTCGAGGAACTCTCTGACTGTCCTTCAGGTGTTCAGTATTGCGACTTTCTGGAGTTCTTTGTAGGTGTTCTGTGAGAGACCTATTGCTGCTAGGATGCTATGTAGAGTCTTTAGCACCATACCAGTGGTTGATACGATGATTGGGATGGTTGATACTCCTTGCATATGCCACATCTCTTTGATCTACTGTCTTAGGTTCGTGTACTTTCTGATTTCTTCCTCATGGGTTTCCTGCAGGTTACCAGTGTTGGGTACCACTATATCAATCAGGTAAGTAGCCTTTACCTTCTTGTCCACAAGAGTTATGTCCGGTCTGTTGTGCGGGATTTTCTTAGCCGTTATTATGGCGCGGTCCCAGTACAGCTTGTGGATTCGGGTCTCTAGTACTGCCTGAGGTTCGTACTTGTAGTACGATACTATCCTCTTCGTACTTGTATTATCCTGGCTACCTGGTCGTATCTATGAGTGTATTCAGTCTGGGTGAACTTGCATCTCGCAGTGATGTGTTGCACCGTTTCGGAGGTCAGGTGGCATCGTCGATATGTGTCATCGAACACTCCGGGCTCCTTGGCGATGTATTCTCTATAGTTCCTGGTGTTGATTAGTTGGTCTTGGATGGCGAGCATGAATTCTTCAGTCTCGGGGAAGAGCGTGCATTAAAAGCAATTGTATCTACGTGACCCTGATGGAGATCATTGTAGTGTCTGCCATGGTGTGTAGAAACTCTACTGTGGTGTCATAATGATCCAGATTAACTCACTTTTGGGAAGAACATATCGGAAGATAGCCATCAACGCAACAGGAAATGACAGGTAGACCCCTTTCTCCTCTAAGTGATGCTGGATGGGATTCCAAGAAGCTTTGTTTATAAACGGGCCTAAATTATTAGGAAGCTAACCTCGAAGAATTGTAAATAATTGCTTAACGTACAGTTAAGAATACCCATACTTCTACGCACCCCAACACGCTTCTCTCTCATGAAATCTTATTTAAAAATAAATAAAATAAGATCTTCTCCCCATAGGATGAATCCTGCAATAATCTGAAATACCATCAAGCCAATTGAACACAAAAAACTCCAATTTCTGCTCTCTGACTGATGTAATGCTACACGTATTCAAAATTTATAGCTACACCTATAGAAAAACCTTCTGCAAGAACGCTAGTGTTACTGCGAGTGCTTTAATGCATGCTGGGAACTTCCTCTCCTGCCTAAAGCGCAGGAGTACTATGTGAACTATCTACATGGAAATCGCCTTGAGGAACTTCTATAGCTCTACTCTACAAGCTCAGATTCTACCGGGGAAGAAATTAAATGAGACTATATTTCCCGAACAGTTAGACTACTGGACAGTCTTTACAATTGTATAAAACAGAAATACATGTAACTATTGGTAAGTAACAACTAATGTTGCTGTAAAAACGACCGTACATAATTATCAAATTCTGTTGCTAGAACTGTCAAAGAAAGAGACTGGTAAATCTGAATCTTTGCTGTTGAGCTGATTAGTGGATTGTTCTCTTTTGCCATTTTGAAGGTTGGGTTCTATGGTAAAAGACTGGTTCACTACAGTGAATTTGTTTGCAACTACTTGTGCCTTGAGTTGTTGTATTTCTTCAATTAGGCTTCAGTTTTGGGCTTTAATTAGCTTAATCTCGTTAATAAGCATATTCGGCTGTGTGTTTATGAGCATCACATAATCGTCACTTATCTGCAGGCAGTTTTCCCTGTGCATCAAAGTTGTTACCGTTTGGCAGTTCTTTGTGGCCGAGGTAACTACATCGTATATGACTCCTCCAGGGCGGCGTGGAACTGCTGTGCGTTGCAACATAGACGTGGAGGTAGCACTGTCATTTGTAAGGGTATGATTGTCGCCATCAGTGATTTGTACCTGCTGATCGGAAGTTTCCGGTGTGCTGCTTCCGCTGGGGTGTGGTAGGATGGCTTTGGCTTTATTTTTCTGTGCAGATGATGCAGTTTCAGTTGATGTGCAGGGGAGTAGATTCTCATACAACTCTCAGGAATCAGTATACAGCCCTCATAAGAGACAAGAAAAAGGAATGTTGGAAGGTGGGAAGTTCTGGAAACAATAACCTTTGGGGAGTTGTCTACAGAATAGTGACCAACAAGCTGCCAAGAGCAGATGTCTTAGAAAATACTGTCAAACCAGATGGAACCCCAACCCTGTGTTGGGTGGATTCTGTAAATAACATCCTAGACAGTATCATTCAGACTGAAACTGGAAATCATTCTCCCACCCGGCTAGACATTATAAAAGACATAAAAATATGGAAACAAGCTGTTTTAAGATTAATCCTCAAAAACCCTGAAAAACTCCCTACTGATCCCAAATCATATAGACCAATAGCCCTACTCCCTGTACTAGGGAAAATATAGGCAAGACTAATATATAGTAGATTAGCTCAATATTACGCAGAAGCAGGTTTGAATTCCAACAATCAATACGGTTTTAAGCAGGGCAATTCTAAGGCGGATGCCATGCACCACCTACTGACAACAGTTAAAAACACAGAGGAGAAATATATGCTGGCAATCTCCATTGACTTTGCTGGGGCATTTGACTCACTCTGGTGGCCTAGTGTCCTTAGGAGACTTCGCCAGGCAAATGCCCCACAACACCTCTACAAGGTAATAAACAGCTACCTTACAGACAGAAGTGTCTCAGTACGCACAAGGTTCCAGGAATTGACACGCCCTGTGAATAAAGGCTGCCCGCAGAGTTCAATCCTTGGCCCTTTCTTTTGGAACATTGTTCTGGACGAATTGCTGGTCTTGGATCTGGGCCCCGTGAAAAGCCTGGCCTTTGCAGATGACATGATTTTCCTTGTAAAAGGTAACTCACGAGTGGTTGTAGAGCAAAGATCAAATGCCGCCCTCTTGCAGCTGCAGGAGTGGGCACAAATGCACATGCTCAAAATATCGCCTGAAAAAACCAAACAAATACTGTACTTCTAAAAGGCAATTTGGACATAAGAAGACGTCCACAAATCAAAATTAACACAACCACTATAAAAATGGTAACAGAACTAAAATATCTTGGAGTGGTCTTTGATTCGAAATTAAATTTTTACCCCTATTTGATCTACTTGGCGAAGAAAGTGAGAAATTATGCAGGTATGATTGCCAGGATCAGTCGAGCAGACTGGGGATTCAAAAGAAAGACCCTGGCAATTATATACCTCTCAATGTTCCTACTCCTACCTGTCATCACCTATGGAGTCGGTGCGTGGTTCATCCGCTCGGCCATAGTAAGAAATAGGAATAATTTAGAATCGATACAAAGGACAATACTACTCACTATTACAAGAGCATGTCGCACAGTAAGCATACCTGCACTTACTTAGAGGATATGAAGGGCCTCATTAGGGACCGTTCTAGGGGCTCAAAAAAAAAAAAAAAAACAGCAAACAGAACTGAATGAAAGAAGTCTAAACTTTTGTAACTACTCTAAACCAAACACTGGAAGCATATGAAAAAAAAATAGGGCCGCGCCGCACGTTTTGTGACATGAAGGCTAGAACTGAGTTTATAGTCAATCACTAATCCTAATTATTTTGCACTTGAAACATATGGAATTTGGGAGCCGTTCAGAAGAACACAAGGTGGTTAACCGTAATTAAATTGTTTCCTGGAAACCATAAAGTTTGTATTTGTAAGAGACATTTTAAGCTTGTTTAATTTGGCCCATGCTAATAAATTGTCTAAAACTCTGTATTTTTTGCTCTAAAACAGATCCAGACTTTCCAGACACCCCATCACAAGATCGTCGGCTTATATAAGAACATATGCAGTTCTTATATAATCTTTTGCCTCCCTTTTCAACCACTGGTCTAAAAATGCGTTCCAGGGGAAAGGCCCAATGACAGAACCTTGAGGGTATCCTCTGGAAATAACAAGACTTTTTTCTTTTTTTTTTCATTAGAGAGTAGAATGTGTTTAGTGTCAAACGGCACCAGGGATTTGCCCCACCTCCACTACTATATTTAAGGTGCTTTGCACTTACCTTTTATCTTTAAAATAAGATTTCATAACTTCAAAGGTAAAAAAAAAAAAATCACACTTGGCCAAACGCATTAACCTGAGGGAACTTTCCCACCATATGGAATCAAAATCGTCCTCGGAGTCAACAAAAACTACCAATACGTATTTACTTTGAGAATCTTGTATGTATTTTAGAACGGAATTTATAGTGTTTGCGAACTGTGGTAGAATGTCCTTTTATGAACTCGTATTGGTTTTCTGAATAAAGTTGATGATCCATAAACAAATTTGAAAGTCTTATGGCAATCAGTCGTTCAGAGAGTTTGCTAAATTGGCTTGACGGGAGTTGGGCCGAAACGCCCTAGGATCAGTTTTCTTTTTCCCAGGCTTGTGTATTATTTTCAACACATCCAGTTTCCAAGGTGTAGGAAACAAGCCAGCAAGAAAACATTTATTATATAAGTTTAAGAGAATATTGGGGGAAAACTCAAAGAATTTTGTTATGATCTTGTTTTCGATAAGGTCAATGCCAAGACACTTGTTCTTTGTTCTTGCTTAGCTTTGCCACCGCAGAGGCCAACTCTGCAAGTGTAAACAGGGTAACATCAGAGAAAGAGTATGGTTTAGTTTGCAAGTTCTTGACACAAAGATTATGCTCTAATATTAAGTCCTCCATTTGAACACCCCTAGAGTCAGCCGTTCCACTGTACCAAAAATTTGACTTAGAGTTTACATCCGCGGCGATGATTAAATTAGAAGAACCAATTTATCACATATTCTGTCCAATTGACATAAAGATAGTTGAATGTACTCTGATAGGGCACAATACAAGGAAACCAAAAAGAAAGTTAGAAACTGAGATGAAACCATAACACAAGTAACATTCGAAAACAGGCCTTGTGCATTTTTATTTTAATAAATTTATTTTAACCAGTTAGTCGGTCGTCGCAAGAAACTTAGATGACACAAATAACATTCTGTGTGCATTCGCAAGAGATAGAAGTCAAAACAAGATCGTTATCAAAGATTATGATATCAGTTTCACAAGAAGCAATTATACGTGTGGATATCAAATATCCCATAATTTTATGTTTAGCCTCCCCAACCTGGGATGAAAAGAAATGCTTTTGTAAACATACTATATCAAATTCCTGGTCTACAGCCACTTTCCTGATTTCACCAGCAGTAATGTAAGACTCTGTATGCTTATTTGTAGTATTTTGATATCATGTATAAGTTGGTTATTATTATTATCATCATCGTTGCTCTTATATTATTTCTCCCTGATTGGGGGATTCCGCTGCTTGACGGGTATTGCTGCCAAGTACACAGAGTGGTTGTAATGTCTGGTGCTGTTGGTCGAAGAACTCTCGGACTATCTGTTCAGGATTGCGACTTTGTGGAGTTCCTTGTAGTTCCTCTGGGAGACCTATTGCTGCTAGGCTGCTATCTAGAGTCTTTGGCACCACACCGGTGGTTAACACAATGATCGGGATGGTCGTTACTTCTTGCATATGCCACATCTCCTTGACCTCATATCTCAGGTTCTTGTACTTCCTAATTTTTTCCTCATGGGTTTTCTGGACATTGCTAGTGTTGGGCACCACTATGTCAATCAGGTAGGTAGCCTTTTCCATCTTGTCCACAAGGGTTATGTTCGATCTGTTGTGTGGGATGGTCTTATCTGTTATTATGGCGCGGTCCCAGTACAGCTTGTGGGTTGGGGCCTCTAGTACTGCCTGGGGTTCGTACTTGTAGTGTGGTACACTTTCTTTGGTCAACTGGTATTTCCTCGCTAGCTTCTGATGTATT
The DNA here is from genome assembly GCF_048544385.1 of Mastigoproctus giganteus. Lineage (NCBI taxonomy): Eukaryota > Metazoa > Arthropoda > Arachnida > Uropygi > Thelyphonidae > Mastigoproctus > Mastigoproctus giganteus. Next base: position 28,655,761 of record NC_143587.1, read on the forward strand.
ATCCTGGCTACCTGGTTGTGTCCATGGGTGTACTCAGTCTGCGTGATCACATTGCACCCCGCGGTGATGAGTTGGATCGTTTCTGAGGCCAGGTGGCATTGTTGACATGTGTCATCTGACATTCCAGGCTCCTTTGCGATGTGTTTTCTATAGTTTCTGGTGTTGATTACCTTGTTTTCGATGACCAGCGTGAATCCTTCTTGGCTAGTGCTATTGTTCTGTTATTTGCAAGTAGTGCAATACAGATGAAACTCGTTGTGTAGCCCAAATGTTTCCTGTGGTGAGCATAAAGACCATAAAGAACATTAATGCTACGAAGCTTGGAATTATGTGTTCGTTTGTAGTTCAAGTTCACTTACTTTTAGACTCTCTTTAATTATTTACTAAATGGGAGTTAACCTTTTAGTGAGGTCAATTCAGACGAATTTAATACCAGTGCAACTCGTGAAGGCAACATTTGTTACTCTTACTCTCAAGAAATTAAAACTAAGGGATCCTGGTACTCGAATATGTTAATATAGATATCAATAATCTCATTGATTTAAGAAGTCGTGTCCCTTATGGCTTGTTTACTTCCCAAATACTTCCCATATATCAATAGAAGATAGATGGAAATCTCTTATAGATTAACAGAAGAAATCTATGGAAGAAGGGAAAAAAAAAAACAGGATGTGCCAATAAGGCATTCAACTTGATATGACAACAAACATTGGAGAACTATTGTTGATAATCGAGCCCTGTGATACCAATAACAATCAAACATATACCAATATAATTTCTTAAAAACGAAACTTTTCAAACAATAATCGGAAAAAGTAGTTGATTCTTGGCATTGTTGTTGTCTGGTATAAAAGAGTGGAAGAGACTGAAATCATTCCTTTGGAAGTAGGCCATTTTAGTAACTGGTTTATTAGTTTATTGTAACTAATTGCTTTTTTAGTAAATTTATTGTTAATTAAACATAAGTTTATAGTGATAATAAGGTATTGTATAGTTTATTATGCCTGATTAGGCAAACTGGGTATAGAAAACGTGAAAACAAGTAAAATAAGCCAATATTTAATATTTGATAAACACACAGTTCATTGGAGCGGAGGAGGAAGAGACCAGTATTTACGGGCGCTGATTCTTTCCCCCAAAGTGAAGACGAATAGTATCAGACACAACCAATAGACTTGTTTGTTTTAGATATTGTTTATTATATTTATTTATTGTTTATTATAGATATTGTTTATTATATTTATTTATTGTTTATTATTGTTTACTTTATTTATTTATTGTTTATTATAGTTATTATTATAGAATTAGCAAAGAGTTATGTAGAGTTTTTACACGTCGGAGCTCATTACTTTTTAATGGGGTGGAGTAACCTCCACCAGTAATTTGAACAATGTGGTGAGGAAAGTCCCAAAAGAGTAGTTTCTTTTGAGTCTTCTTTCTTTTGTTTATGTATTTTTAAATACTAACCTTATACACGCTTCAAATATAAATACACGTTGAACATTATAAAATAAAACTACAAATTGAGCTCACCTAACCGATTTTGGGTGTATTATTTTGGTATGAGCTCTCTTTGTAACTGAGTATGCATTTATTTGCCAAATGTGGAGATTGTTTTCCCTTTCATTTTGGCTGAAATCTTTCAGATGTTCCTGGTCTGGCTGTGAGATTCGTCACCCCAATCTCACATAAAAGCAGGGAACCTCTAAAGAAGCATTTAGCCTCAGAGTTTCCTAGCATCTGAAAGTGCCACAAAGCCCTCAGCAACAGGAAAACGCCATATGGCAGTTTTTGTTGGGATAAACGCTATGTGGATGAGATATGCTTTATTTATCCAACTCTATGTTAGTGGTAAATAAAGCATATCCCAAAGAAATTATGTGCATATGGTGTATGTGGGTGTCTGCGCTTGTATATATATGTGCGTATGCGCATGTAGGAATGTGCATACGTATGTAGGACTGGGTATGTGTATGTAGGAGTGCGCGCGTATGTAGGAGTGTGAGTGGGCATGTGTATGTTTGCGTGTATGTGTGTGTGTGTGACTGTGATTACGTCTTAGTATGCGAGAAAGTCGGAGGACACTGCAGTCCAATGCAACTTAATATGAACACAATATAAACAAAAACCTTGTATTCTTTCAATCTTGTGAACTCGTCTGACCGTGTGGTCATCCTGGAGTATAAACAAAATATGTATTTTATTTTATGCTCATTTATTAGTAGTGTCAATGATGTTTTATTAAATGTGCCACGTGAGTAGCGGAGGTGCATGAGGGCGGTCGGCGGGAGTGTCACGTGAGTGGCGGAGGCGCATGAGGGCGGTTGGCGGGAGCGTCGCGTGAGTGATGGAGGTGCATGAGGGAGGTCGGTGGGAACGTCGCGTGAGTGATGGAGGTGCATGAGGGAGGTCGGTGGGAACGTCGCGTGAGTGATGGAGGTGCATGAGGGAGGTCGGTGGGAACGTCGCGTGAGTGATGGAGGTGTATGAGGGAGGTCGGTGGGAACGTCGCGTGAGTGATGGAGGTGTATGAGGGAGGTCGGTGGGAACGTCGCGTGAGTGATGGAGGTGTATGAGGGAGGTCGGTGGGAACGTCGCGTGAGTGATGGAGGTGCATGAGGGAGGTCGGCGGGAACGTCACGTGAGTGATGGAGGTGTATGAGGGAGGTCGGCGGGAACGTCACGTGAGTGATGGAGGTGTATGAGGGAGGTCGGCGGGAACGTCACGTGAGTGATGGAGGTGTATGAGGGAGGTCGGTGGGAACGTCACGATAAGTGGCGGAGGTGCATGTGGGAGGTTGGCGGGAACGTCACGACAAGTGGCGGAGGTGTATGAGGGAGGTTGGCGGGAACATCACGATAAGTGGCAGAGTAGATGAGGGCTGTTGAAACTAACTTCCCCCGAACAAGTTAGTTTCATACCAGTAGCGTAGATACCCTTTTTCGGGCCCGGAGGCAAAGAACATGTTTGGGCCCCTACTTAATTAATGAAAATTGCAAAAAGAGGAGACAGCCAAAGACGTCGGGCCCCTAAAAGGCCTGGGCCCGAAGGCAATTAATTGCCTTGCCTGCCTACATGGTAGCTACACCACTGTTTCATACTGTTTCTGTCATTTCAGTATATCATCGAAGGAATCTCGGAGCAGAGCCGTGCTGAGGATGAAGCGAACGAGGATCTTGCCTCAAAAGAAAGATTAAATAATTGCCAACGTTGCCATGATTAACAGTAGGGCGCAATGTTTCATTCTTGCCTCAGGTACTAAAATGGCTCGGCACGGTCCTGTCTCGGAGGATGGCTTAGCCCTGCGATGTCCTCGGAAAAATATTTTATAGTTTAGTATTATCCTACACTGTTCTTTGAGAGTGTAGTCCTGTCGTGGGATGATTGCACTGTCATGGGAATCGTTATTTTATTTTTTTTACTTTTGTCTTACCACAGTATATTTTTGAAGGATTTCTCTCGGATGACAGTGTGATGCTATATTATCCTCCTATCATTGGAGGACTACACTCTCGATAGGCAGTTAGATGATTGCGCTGTTCTGGTGAGGATATTTCTGGTCATTTCACCGAGACCCTCAGTTGCATAACTGCCACAAAGAGTGGTGGAGGTGCATGAGGTAGTTGGTGGGAACTAATAGCTGTGGACAAAGGATTTAACTATTCAGACCGACATAAGGACTAATTTATCTTTCATCTCAATTTGGCTCAGCTTAACGCTTCCGACGACAGTTGCTTTTCAACTAGCCTAATCGGATGATTGTATGCAATGATTATCTAAAATAAAGTTGTATTTAATCGAATATTGTAAATCTCATCACTGAAGCTAACAACAATTTTAAGGTTAAACACTTAGGAACAGCTTTTATGAGTATGCTTTTACATGGTAGCTACATGGTAGAAATTATATATGGTGTATCTTTCTAGCACACTAGTGTATCTTTCCCAAAAGATACACTAGTGTGCAAAATTTAAGGAACAGTCAGGTTTTCTGACTGGGAAAGGCATACCAAAGGAACACCGTGAAGAAATGATGTGGGAAAGGCATACCAAAGGAACACCGTGAAGAAATGATGTGGGAAAGGCATACCAAAGGAACACCGTGAAGAAATGATGAAGATGAAATGATGTTCAGAAATGATGAAGGAAACAACACCGACACAACAACGGAAACAAAACGGTACAGAGGGACTTTATTCAAAAATGGCAACATAGCACTGGCTGCCACGATACAGATGCATCACTGCCAAAGATGGAACAAAGGGAAGAGGTGGTCCTCAGTAGGAGATATGGCCACCCCTAATATCGATACAGGCTTTGCACCACCTGTCCATACTTAGAACAATGTTGGTAAGTTCTTGCGGTAACATCGTCCATTCCTCTGTCAGCGCCATCTTCAGCTGGTGAACATTTTGTGGTGGGTGTGGACGTGCAGCTAGGCGTCTCTCCAGAGCATCCCATATGTATTCGATGGGATTTAGATCGAAGGAAACGGGCAGGCCAATCCATTCGAACAATGTCTTCACTTTCCGAAAGCATATCAACAGCTGCAGTGCGATGGGGTGTGGCGTTATCATCCATAAACACGAACTCGTGGACAATGGCACCTCGGAACAGACACACATGTAGGATTACCTCAGTATAGTAGCGTGCACCGGTTACAGTACCGCCTTCCAGTATCTGGAGTTGTGTACGTCCATCCAAGATAACGCCTCCCCAAACGAGAACACCTCGACCGCCATATCGATCCCTTTCAGTGATGTTTGCGGGGTGATAGCATGTGCCAACCTCTCCCCAGATTAGCTGGCGTCCAGAATCGCTGCTGAGACTGAATCTATTCTCATCAGTAAAGAGTACCTTAGGTAAAGATTTTGTAACCTTTAGAAATAAGTGTTGGTCCTTAAGTTTTTCACACCACTGTATAAACAAAATAGGATACAGTATACTGAACAATGATTTGGTTCTGTAAAATCCTTGATTTTTTTATTTGTATAGTTAATTTTTTTCTTAAATAAAACATATTGTACCCGGATTAGGAATTATGTTTTCCTTCCTGTAACTGATAATTTTACTCGAACCAAATAAAATTATAGGAATTTTTCGTGCACTTATTTTATGAGATGATATTAGCGTTGCTTATATTAAGATACCCTCAATAAGTTATGGAGATAAATTACATCTCCCTGGCTTTTATAGACAATCCTGGCAAGTACCGATATTTTTCATCATTTTGATACAGTTTTCATCCCTGAAAATCCAGGAAGCGTAGTCATACTTGATTAGCAAAAATAAGTTTATTAGCTCGCATTCCGTTTCGTAATACTTTCAATTTTTATCCCTGAATAAGGATCGAAGTTAGCATAGCGGATCATCATTTTCTATAAGTTGTGTATGTTCTATTTTAGTTCATGGGATGGAAAATTAAATTTTGGGGATCAAAAAACAGGCTATCCTCGCCCTGGACTTTCTTCAGATCCAGACAGAAGTCAAACATGTAATGTGGAAAAGCAGTGGTCGTAGCAACTCTGGTAATCCAAGACTCCCTTGCGCTTAACGATAGCCCTCGTGGGTAGCACAGTTGTTATAACCACCATCCTCTCCATACCGGATTGGAAAAGACCTCAGTTCTAATCCCGTCGATGACCAAGAAATATTTATGGGAAGTTTTCACCGTGATTCAGTTAAGTCGGTCTTAGGCGAGGGTAACATGATTTTTATTCCCAGAAACTCAGGGTTTTCGTCCAGCAAACAGCAAATCACCATAGCACACACGAAATTTACAGACATATTATATACGGCACAATATGGCCTAAATTGCTGAAACCCCTAAAACCAGCCCACGTGAGCACAGTTGGTAAAATCGCCGTTTTGTCCTCCCCACATCGAGTAGTAGAAAACACCTGAGTTCGAGTAAAATAAGTGTTGGCGTGAGGAATTTTTATGGGCCTTTTTCATAACGTGGCTGAGTTAGTCGGTCTCAGGCGAGGGTTGAATGGTTTTTTCTCCAAAACAGAAAATCGACCAAGAACACACACACAATTTACAGAGCAATATGGCCTTAGTTGCCGGTGCTCCTAAAACTTTATTACAACAACAACAGCGACTAAAACCCAGCAACAACAACAAGTTTTAATGAGATCCAGCCATATTTATTCATTAGCCAATCAAGAAGTAGAACCTTAGCACGTGCTTCTTGTCAAGCCACACTCGGTATGTAAACTTTTGTGTACTATGACAGCTGTTAATAGTGATTTTGAATCGAAATTTGAGCCTGGAGGTGCAAAGTTTGGGAATTTTATAAATTATTATCAATTTAACTCTGTAGATGATAGACTTAAATTAATACCTAGGAATCTGTTGGAAGTAATAGATGAAAAAGATGATGCACGTGTGGTGGCTCTGGATATCGGATGTAATGCTGGAGTAAGTTTGGTAATTTAATATTTAAAGTCAGGGCTGAATTAATATTTTAAGTTTACATTCCCTTGGAGTATATATGTGTAGAAAACAATGGCAGGTTCAAAGATAACTACAAATTTAAACCGAAAAATGTGCTAATTGCTCTAACCGGAACTCGTTAACTGTTATTTGTAAATTTAACATGGATATCCGGAGCTTAAGAAGTAATTCTGTTAATGATCTGTTAATGATTTAATGATATGATAAAATCGATTAGTATTGTATCTATTTTATCTTTGGTGTTTTTTTTTTTTTTTGATAACAATGAAGATAAAGTGGTATCAACCATATTAGTGCCTTAAGCCATGTCTCCTGCTTTGTGGCAGCTTCTTGCAATGGAAAAATGCCACTGTTAGTTGATTGGTCACTTAAGATTTAATCATAATAATTAGACATTTGAAATTGTACATACATACATATATATATATATATATTTTTTTTTTTTTTTTTTTTCCTATGCGCATCTTTTTATTATCCAGCCCGAGCTTTTTAAAAATGGAAATGATAAAGTCTACACATTGTCATGGTGCAAGAGATTACAGTTGGAGTTATTGCTCTTTTCGTGTAGCATTATTGTTATATATATATATCGGTCATTGCAAATCTATGACCTTTCAGGGGTCACAGATTTGCATTTTTTTATTTATCTATTTCAATTATTTTTTTTATTTGCTTAATTTAGCTTGGGGAACAAACAGTCAGAGGGAGCTATATCTGGGGTGAGCATTGAGGGACTACAGTGATGAAGTGCTTCCCAAGAAATTATTGAATGAATAGTGCCAAGTGTGCAGGGGCATTACCACGATGCAAGTGCCAGTTCCCCGAAGCCTACTTTTCTGGCTGTTTTGTTCTGTTCTGAAAAGCATTGAAGATTTGCTATAGAATGTTTTGTAGTATTCCTGGTTTGCTGACTGCAGAACAGCAAATTCATAATTAATACCCTATGAATGGAAAATATAAGCATGATTTTCACACTTGATATTGTCATGTGTTTTTTTTTTTTTTTTTTTGGCCTTTGGAGAAGGCTGTCTTCGGGTTTGGACCCTTGTTTCTGGGTCATAGCCATATACTCATGATTTGTCACTAGTAATGATGGAAGAAACAGAGTGTGGGTAAGCAGCAGCACATCGTCAAATGTCTTGATATGTGAGAACTCGCTGCTCTCTCATTATCAATGAGGATGCAAGACATAAACTTGGCTGAAATGCATTGCATTCCCAACTAATTGACATATCCCAACTTATAGTTTATGTCAGTTAAAATTAATTGACATTCCCATAAGACATATCAATTTTACAAGCAACTTTGTGGATTGTTAAACATTGATCACTCCTGATCAGATCATGATTGTGAATGATTGAATAATTTGTTTTTGAAGTTGAAGGATAGCCAGAGCATGGATCATCTTTAACAGACAAGTGGCCCTTTTTACACTTTGCAAACCACGGAAAAGCTTTTAAATAACACTTAGCATCTTCTCCAAAAGCTGTTTTTAACATTTTATGTTTCTGTTGCACTTTCCTTAATTCAAATCAAAATTTGATGCAGATTTGCTGCTCAGTAAAATGTGACAGAATTTATAAACACCTTCCACTCTACATGATTTAATTCAAACTGACTGCATATAAACTGGTGTTTTGTGCATTGCTGTGTCTAGATGAGTCACTGAACATATTATAACAAGTGGCAATTTCAAGATGCAGAGAGTTCACTCAACTTTGGTCAGGCCACACCTTGAGTACTGTATAGGTCTGGAGGCCTCATTTTAAGAAAGATGTAGAGCTGCTGGAATGAGTGTAGAGAAGGATAATTAGATTGGTGAGTGGAACAAAGGGTTCGTGTTACCAAGAAAGGCTTAAGTTCTGCAAATTGCAGCTTCTGGAGACTAGGCACCTGCAAGGTGATCCAATTGAAGTGTATAAGGCCTTGAATGGATTGAGCAAGCTCAGTGCTAATGGGATTCTTCCTCTTGTTCAGATTACTCACCTGAGGGGCATAAATTCAAATTGAGGAAAGACAATTTGTAGAGTAAATGTGCAAAAATTTGCCTTTAGCAAGCAGGTGGTTGATAGTTGGAATAAACTTCCATCTGTTGTAGTGGAGGTCAGAAACTTAAATAAGTTTAAGGCAGAACTAGACAAACATTTGGAGTGAATTGATGGGTGAAATGGAAAGGTTTTTTTTTTTTTTTTTTGGCTGATGCTATATAAGCTTGCTTTCTTGCATCATATGTTCTACTAATGCTAACTTTTTGTTCTTACTTCATTTTGGTTACAATATACTATATATTTTACATCTTAATATGGGTTTAATTAATTACAAATACAACCTAGGTGTTGGACTTATTTTTCCGAAGTATATTTTATAAAGCAATTCCTACTTTAAAAAAAGTATCATCCCATTTGATAATGTTGATTTTAAGTAAGAACTATTATATTGTATAATTTAATTAAACTAAGTAGTATATTGCAATAATCTTATTTTTCTCCTTTTTGAATACATTCAGTATGTTAATATAACCATAAATTTTTTTGTCTTCTATTCAGATGGTATGTGTTCAGTTTGTGTATTTATCTAGTCAAAAGACAGTTAGTTGCAAAATTTTAAATGTAAAATCTAGTAGCCCCTTCACACAAAGGTGAATCTAGCTTTCATATTTGGTGTTAGGAGGGGAATATCATTTATTATTATTATTAGCCGTATGGTGCAAGGAAGCCTGAGGCTTTTGCTGCCAGCCAAAAAAAAATTTCTGAGTTACCCTCAGAGAGAGAGAGAGAGAGAGAGAGAGAGAGAGAGAGAGAGAGAGAGAAAGAAAGAAAGAAAGAAAACAAGGGTCAGAAGTAAAAGGAAATCACCAAGAAAGAGAAGAATGATGATATCTAGCTCAGGACCCTGGGTGTGCCAAGCCCATACTCACCAGATGTTAGTCCCATTTTACCATTTACAAACTGCTTGAATTTAAAATAGCTTGGCAGTCAACGTGTTAAGGAAGAAACCAAGGGAATACTTTCCTCATAATTATAGCTGAGCAAATAGTGACTTCCACATGGGCACTAGGGATTAATTTTGGCTATCGTATGAGTAAAAGTTAATAAGGGTTTGTTACTACTCAAGACAGGCATGCTAACAGCTAGAATCAATAGGTTTCAACAGTTGCTATAAGAAACTGAAACACTGATTGCATTAGCTTTGATGCACCCATCTGTGAATGCCTTGTTGTCTCTGTTGTGCATCACTCCCTATGCATATAGGACAAAAAATGTGTACTTTTGTTCAATGGAAGCTTTAGTATCAATCTCTAAGTACAGTATACACCCATGTCCACGTCTAATTTAAATTTATACAATTAAAATTTTATTTTTATTTCACTTGCCCTTGTACAACATGGTAGGACCATAGTTCCTAATTGCTGGTTTTTGGATTGGTGTCAGTCCTTGACTTAATTTCCATTAGCTTATAAATATGAATAACAGGAAAAAACAAATTCTTATATATTTTAGTTAAATCATATTACACATGTATCATGTGACCCATTGGTTGATTGTGTGTACTAAGATAACCATGACAGCATGGTTATTGGATATTGCTCCGGGGATATGCGGTGGTCATTCCCTGACCTTTTCATATCCTCCGTATTTGGTGGTCATGGGCTCGAACCCCGGTCTAATCAAGAAGCATGTGTTATGCACTGCTGCTCCTGCCCACGGAGGTGCCTATTTTGACAGCAGTGTTATTTATTTTGGAATTTGCATTCAAATTATTTTTGCAAAAGTAATGCTAGGAGATATTCAGTAATAAATATTCAAACAGGCTTGGACCAAACAACACAACTATTCATTGCAGTTTTGCCATTAAATTAACATATTTTTCATTAGTTAACTGAGAATATTTTTTTGGGGGGAAGGGAGGATCTGAGATCAGAGCCATTGCTTTATCCAGAGGTTTTGGTTTTTATTTTTTTTTTTCATTTTTATCAAGTCTGTTTTTGTGGGTGTTGTATCTCTTGTATTCTTTTTATTGTATTCTTGTTCATATGTATGAACAAGACCAGCCACTTCTAACATATTGCTATAAAGTTTTAAATTCTTTGTTTTTCTGTATTATTATTAGTATTAGCAGTGGCCACATAGTGGAAGGAAGCCTATGGCTTATGCTGTGCCAGCCAAAAATAAAAAATAAAAAAAAAATAATAATAAAAATAAAATAATAATAAGAAGAAATTTCAAAAATATAAATAATTAATAAGAGAAAAGGAAATAGATAACCTGTGCGATTCCCTCCTCCCTCTACTACTGATATAGGTAACTTATTCCAGTAATTTATAACTGGCTGACTAAAATAAAACTTCCGGCAATTCAGTCTAAACATTTGCCCCCGTAACTTGAAATTATGAGCCTTAGTTCTAGAATCATTTGTAACTGTAAAAATTTTGTCCTCATTCATTTTACTTATGCCTCTCAGTCTTAAACATCTCAATCAAGTCTCCTCTAAGGTGCTTAGTTTCCAAGCTCTGTAACCCACATATTCAAAGTCTTTCCTCATATGAACGCCCTTTTGCCGATCTCACCAGGTGAGTTACTTGTCTTTGGACCCTTTCAAGAAGCATAATATATTTCTTTAGGTGTGGTCTCCATACTTGAACACAGTATTCCAAGTGTGGTCTAACAATTGCCTTATATAATGGGATTATGATGTCCTTATCTCTACTAGCAATTGCTTAATAAATCATCAATAGGGACACCATGGGCCTTTCTTGAAACCTGTCTACAATGCTCAGAGAACTTAATGTCTGACCATACAGTCAGACATTAAGTTCTCTGAGCATTGTAGACAGACATTGTAACACCCAAGTCCCTTCCACTACCAGCTTTTGTTCAACTCCACCAAGTATATAAGTTATTTTGGGGTTACTCATTCCAGAATCCCTTGATCCTTAGTCATTCTAGAATTCATTGATTCACAGGTTGGATGAAAGATTTTACATTTGGTGGTAAAATATCTTTGACCCCTTCTTCTTCATAAGTTCATCATAATTTGATTGTGAAGGAGTCTTACCTAGAAAGAGAATAGCCTTTTAGGTAAGTTTATTTTCTTCAAGTGTTTCTTTACTGAACGGTTCACGAAAGAAACCATTCTTTGAATAATGCAGAGTCCATCCTTGCTGATTTTTGTGAGTGTAGTAAGCTGGTAAAGAAGAACAATTTATTCATTTTTAAAAGTGCTAGGATTAGTTGATTTGCCATCAACAAAAAGCAGTAATTTATGAGCTCCAGTTGTATTGTGTTACCATGGCTATCAAAATCCTCTCTTAGGATTTTTTGTATTATTATATTATTATTATTAGCCATATTGTGCAAGGAAGCCTGAGGCTTATGCTGCACTAGCCAAAAAAAATTCCCGAGTTACCTTGAGAGAGAGAGAGGGAGGAATCATCAAGAAAAAGAAGAATGATGATATCCAGCTCAGGACCCTGGGTGTGCCAAGCCCATGCTCACCAGATGTGAGCCCCTGGGGATAAATTTTTTGTTGTGCTACAGGCTCTGCTTTTTTGTGTTTTTTTAGGTAAGGTCTCATAATTTAGGCTTGCTTTTGTCCCTATTGTAGAGTTATTCTGCAATAAAAATTTCCTCTATTAATAAATTACCTTAAATCTTCTGTAAATTTTTGAGCTGCAGACTGATCAGCAGATATTATTTTACCAAAGCTCAATACAAGCCATCTGTCACTTCCTAGAAATTTTTTGCCCCACCCATCTTTTGATGGAAGACAAAAGTGTTTTCTTTGATGGTGCATTTATGGGGCTACTGATTGGAGTTTTTGTGTTGCTTTTCTTGTGTAAACAGCCACAATGCATTGCCTGCTATATCTAATTTAGATTTCTTTGAAGTGGGGTGAGAATTTAACCCTTATGAAACTGAGCACAAAATCTTTCAAGGTTCTTTCCAGTTCTTTACAGTGGTTTTTCTGACATCTAATTCAACAGCAATTTTTTTTAGAGACTCATTTATCGAGTATCCAATTTAGCTTTTACGGAAACAACTCTTTTCTTCCCCATATTTCATTAATTTATATAATATTTAATTAAATTATATAATATAATTACAATACATAATTTTACTGGTGCAAATAGTCTGGAACAAACACACAACCAATCTCTTGGGAAAAATACAACTCAACAAGCAGGCAACACTACTACAGACATTAGCATTAGTAGAGGCATATGATGCAAGAAAGCAAGCTTATACAGCATCAGCCAAAAAAAAAAAAAAAAAACCCAATCCTTCCCATTTCATCCATTTGCAACAAATGTTTGTCTAGTTCTGCCTTGAATTTTTTTAAGCTGTCAACTTCAAAAACGACAGATCGAAGTTTATTCCAGCAATCAGCCACCCACTGGCTAATTTCTGCACATCAATTCTACACTTGTCTTTCCTCAATTTGGATTTATGTCCCCTCAGGTGAATAATCTGTGCAAAAGGAACAATCCCGTCAGCATTGAGCTTTCTCAGACCATTCAAGGAATTGTACCCCTCAATCAGATCACCTCGCAGGCTAGTCACAAGACACTGTAATTTGCAAAACTTAAGCCTTTCTTCGTAAGAGCAACTCTTTGTTCCATTCACTAATCTTGTTGCCTTTCTCTGTACTTATTCCAGCAGCTCTACATCCTTCCAAAAATGAGGCCTCCAGACCTGTATAAAATACTCAAGGTGTGGCTTGACCATTGCCTTATACAAGGGTGTAATCACCTCCTTATCCCTGTTAGAAAAATTCCCGTACATCATTGACAAGACACCATGAGCTACTCTTGCAGATTGTCTACACTGCTCAGAAAACTTCATATCTACCTGCACAATACCCCCAGGTCCTTTTCACTCTCTACCACTATCAGTGTAGCACCACACAGTTGATATGTTTCTCTGGGATTACTGCTACCCATATGCAGTACTATACATTTGTCAATGTTAAACTTCAGCTGCCACTTATCAGCCCATCTGCACAACTTTTCTAGATCCTGTTGCAGTAGCATACTATCATTAACAACCTTGCCAACCTTCATATCATCTGTAAACTTACACATTAAGCCTGATATACCTTCATCAATATCATTGATAAATATAGAAAACAACAATAGGCCCATCATGGACCCTTGGGGGACACCACTAATAACATTAGTCCATGAAGAGCAGTGTCCATTAATTACCACTCTGTTTTCTTCCACTCAACCATCCCTTAATCCATAGCAGCAATTTGCCCTTAATGCCATACTGCTCCAATTTGTACAGTAGCCTTCCATGTGCAACAGTATCAAAAGCTTTCTTAAGATACAAATATGATATCAAAATTATTTTTTGCATTCCAGTCCCTCTGTGACCACATTATAGTATCCAATCAAATTGGTCAGACAAGACTTCCCCTTAAAAAACCTATGCTGTGTCTGAACTATAACTGAAATTTTTTCTAGATGATCCTGCTGCCCTTCTTTAACTAGGGCCTCCATTAATTTCTCTAGAACAGAAGTTAAACTAACAGGTCTGTAATTACTTGTCACCCTTTGATCTTCCTTTGTGAATTGGGGTCACATTTTCATTTCTCCAATCCATGGGTAAACTGCAGCCATTATCAACAGACTGCAGGATGGAAGCCTCCTCAACAATTCATGCTGAGGGAAATGGACCATAATCTGCCATGCTGGTCCAGTGTGTTGGCAGATCGACCGTATTTAGCAGTCAGTGCCTTGAACTCTGGTCTACTCAAAGAGAGTGGGCTACTGCACTCCCGCTCTGACCACTCGGCTACGGAGGCCGTGCTAACTCCCCTAAAACGAACAGGGGAGCTACCCATGGACCCTGAGTCCAAGGAAGCTCTCATAATTATGGCTAAGGGTTTGTTTACTTCCCTTGCTGACTTCTTTAATAAACTGGATATATCCCATGCATCACTGGTTCTTTTCATATGTTTATTTTCAACAATTTCTCCTGCACTTTGCTCTCAATTATTACAAAATCATTTAGCTCACTATCATAGTTGAATACACCTCTGGCATTCCCCTCCTTGAATAACCTCATGTGTAAATGTAAATGTAGATGCAAAATGCTCATTCAATTTGTTAGCTACCATAGCAGGATCATCAACAGTCAAAATATCGATAAAAAATGGACCAATCTGATTCATCCCCTTTCTTCTAGAGTTTACACAAGTAAAGAACTCTTTGCTGTTTTTCTTTGCATCCTTTGCCAAAGATTTCTCATAATCTGCCTCTGCCTGCCTAATTTTTGTGACTTTATTATTAGCCATATGGTGCAAGGAAGCCTGAGGCTTATGCTGCACCAGCCAAAAAAAAAAAAAAAAAATTCTCCAAGTTATACTGAGAGAAAGAGAGAGAGAGAGAGGGAGAGAGAGAAGCAGAAAGGAATCACCAAGAAATAGAAGAATGATGATATCCAGCTCAGGACCTTGGGTGTGCCAAGTCCATACTCACAAGACGTGAGCCCTTGGATTAGAGATGTATGGATTTTTATGGGAGTTAGCGTTATTTATCAAAAGACATCGGCCTGTCACATACTGATTAAAGACCAGCTTATATCTTTCATAGGCTTCTGTGTCACCTGTTAATTTATATGTATCCCATGCATTTTTCTTCTCTGCCACATGTCTCATTAGTTCATCTGACATCCATTTAGGCCTAAACCATGAACAATAATTCTCAGTTGGTATGAAAAGCCTAGTAACTTCAAAAACTAATTCTTTGAATGCTTCCCCTTTAGAATTTGCTGTTGGTAACATCATCACTCGGTCCCACTTTATAGACTTTAAAAATTGTCTCAGACCACCGTAGTCACCTTTACGAAAGCAAAAACCCTTCCCTTTGCTCCTGATGGTAGTTACCTCTTTGAGTAAATCCCACATCAGCACACTGTGATCGCTGCCACCTAGTGGTTCCTTTATCTGCAGATTCTTAATTCATGAAGAATCACCACTGATAATCAGATCAAGAGTGGTACTCCCTCTGGTTGCCCCTCTAACATGCTGCTGTAGAAAACAATCATCCAATAAATCCATAAAAGCCTTGCTAGTGTGCGAATGACGAACAAGTTCCAGTCAATATCTGGGAAATTAAAATCCCTCATTATAAGACAGCCTGATTTACTGGCCCACTCTGTACAATTGTTCATTATACTTATCAGAGTCATTAGGCCTATAACATACTCCTACTCTCAATTTTGCTTTCCCAGTGCTTAAGTTACACCAAACTGACTCAACACTGCACTGTTCAGCCATGTCCTCTGGCTGCACTTCCTTAGATTTTGTGTGTTTCTTAACTAATAGCATAACCTCTCCTCCCTTTCTGTATACATTGTACTCCCCAAATTCCAATTTTGCATTCCTTATATCTGTGTGACACCACATCTCTGATATACCAACAATATCTGCCTTTGATGTTTTGACCAGCACCTCAAATTCATCAACTACACTCCTAGCATTGGTACACACACAAGTATACATGCACATGTTCATATTCTTAGCTACCCTAACACAGCCCATATATTTACTTGTTCCACGATGACTCCCAGCAGTCTGAAATCCCCAGCACCTTGTTTTCCAGGCTGCTGCTCATTACAATAGAAGCAGTGCAAGAATCACTTTCACACACTAGTCAGACTTTTGTGGATTTATTGGATGATTGTTTTCTGTAGCAGCATGTTCGAGAGGCAACCAGAGAAAGTAATACTCTTGATCTGGTTATCAGCAGTGATCATTCGTGTATTAAGAATTTCCAGATAAAGGAACCACTAGGTGGCAGTAATCACAGTGTACTGATGTGGGATTTACTTAAAGATTTAATTACCATCAGGGGTAAAGGAAAGGGTTTTTGCTTCCATAAAGGTGAGTACAGTGGTCTCCGACAGTTTTTAAATTCTGTACAGTACAGTTGGATCAACTGACGATGTTACCAACAGTAAATTCTAAGTGGGAAGCATTCAAGGAATTAATCGTGGATGCTACTAAAAGTTTCATACCTATTAAGAAATATTGTTCAAGGTTTAGGCCTAAATGGTTATCTAATGAACTAATGAGACTCGTAACAGAGAAGAAAAATGCATGGGATGCATATAAATTATCAAGCGACTCAGAAGCCTATGGCAGATATAAGTTAGTCTGTAATCAGGTCACAAAGGAGGTTAGGCAGGCGAAGGCAGATTACGAGAAATCCTTGGCAAAAGATGCTAAGAAAAACAGCAAGGATTTCTTTACTTATATAAACTCTAAAAGGAAGGGGATGAATCTGATTGGTCCACTTGACATCGAGGGTTCGACTGTTGATGATCCTGCTCAGATAGCAAACAAACTGAATGAGCATTTTGCATCTACATTCACACATGAGGAGTTATTAAGGTTTGAAAATGGCAGAAGGTTATCAAATTGTAGCAGGGTGCTTAATGATTTTGTAATAACTGAGAGCAAAGTGGAGGAGAAATTGTTGAAGTTAAACATAAGAAAGGCACCTGGGGTGGATGGGATCTATCCAGTTATATTAAAGGAGGCTGCGAAGCAACTAAAAAAACCCTTAGCCATAATTATGAGGGCATCCTTGACTCAGGGGAGGTTCCCACGGACTGGAGATGTGCAAATGTATCCCCAATTCACAAAGGGGGATCGAAGGGTGACACGAGTAATTACAGACCAGTTAGTTTAACTTCTGTTCCGGGTAAAATAATGGAGTCACTGGTTAAAGATGCATTGCAGGATCATCTAGACAAGACTGCAGCAATAATTCAGACACAGCATGGGTTTGTTAAGGGAGAGTCTTGTCTGACGAATTTGATAGGATATTATGATGTTGTTACAAAGGAACTGAATGCAAAAAAATAATTTTGATATCATATATTTGGATTTCAGGAAAGCTTTTGACACTGTTGCGCATGGAAGACTATTGTACAAATTGGAGCAGAATGGTATTAAGGGTAAGTTGCTACAATGGATAAAAGGATGGTTAAGTGGGAGAAGACAGAGGGTGGTAATCAATGGGTGCTGCTCTTCGTGGACTAATGTTATTAGTGGAGTCCCACAGGGTTCGGTGTTAGGTCCACTGTTGTTTTGTATATTTATCAATGATATTGATGAAGGTATATCAGGCTTAATGTCGAAGTTTGCAGATGATGCAAAGGTTGGCAGGGTTGGTAATGACAGTAATGGCAGTGTGCTACTGCAACAGGATCTAGATAATTTTTGCAGATGGGCTAAGAAGTGGCAACTGAAGTTTAACCTTGAGAAATGCAAAGTACTGCATATGGGTAGAAGTAACCCCAGAGAAACGTACCAACTGTGTGGTACTACACTTAAGGTGGTAGAAAATGAAAAAGACCTGGGAGTAATTGTGTAGTCAGATATGAAGGTTTCTGAGCAATGCAGACAGGCTGCCAGGGCAGTTCATGGGGTTTTGTCAATGATATATAGGAATTTTGCTAGCAGGGAGAAGGAGGTGATTGTCCCTCTGTATAAAGCAATGGTCAGGCCATGCCTTGAGTACTGCGTACAGGTCTGGAGGCCTCATTTTAGGAAGGATATAGATTTACTTGAGCGTGTACAGAGAAGGGCAACAAGATTGGTGAGGGGAATGAAGTGATCCTCTTACCAAGAGAGTATTAGTATTAGTATTATTAATGGCCGCATGGTGCAAGAAAGCCTATGGCTTATGCTGCACCAGCCAAAAAAAAAAAAAAAAAAAACCCCGAATAAAACAATGATAAAAAAATAAAATAAATAAATAAAGAATAATTAATAAAAGGAAAGGAATTTGGAGGGAATGGTGTGATTTTTTTTTTTTTTTTTTTTTTTTTTTTTGGCTGATGCTGCATAAGCTCATACACTTGCTTTCTTGCATCACATGCCACTACTACTTCTACCAGCGGCTTCTGTTAATCTATTAGTTCGTGTATCCCCCCAAGATAGTAGTTTTCCGATCCACCTAACACTGCCTAGATATCATTAGCAAATATTCTTGCATCCTTTCTATTTAAGTGTATCCCATCCCTGTAGAAGCAGTCTCTCCTGTTAACAAGCACAGACCAGGCTGAGAAAAAGAGGGCTGAGTGTCTTAAATACCACCTGGATGTGCTTGATCAAGTGATACCAGTTTCCCAATGTCTGGTTTAAAGTTACTATACATAGCAGGCATCTTAAAAAACCATGTTTAGTAATCTAGAGCCATTTTTTTTTCTTGTAGAAAGTTGGATGAAAACACTAAAACCAAATGCACAAACCTTCACCAATCCCAGATGTATGGTAACTAAATTTAAAATAAAATCAATAGCTATTACCAATAAATGGTTATCTTTTGATAACTCTGAATTGTTAATACAAAGTGATCAAAGGAAAAAGCTTTGAAAGTGATAAGATCAGTAAAACTTTAAATATGAAGCAAAGAAAGTGTTTTGCCCTAGGATTCAGCCTGCTTCCTCAGTCCACCCCTTACTTCTTAGTACCTCTAGGTAAGCCCATTGCCCTTAAGGGGCAGTATTGCCCACTTTGGAAACTGTTGTGCTACCCTGATTGTAATGTTCAACTTGCTTACAAGTCAATTAATAGTTATTCAATTCTTCCTTACCCTAGGTGTGATATCTGTCTGTGCCCTATGGCACCTGACAGGTGCCATTAAGTGGCATTTTTTTTTTTTTTTTTTTTTTTGTTTGGTAATAAAATTAAATCCTTCCATATGCCTTTCCCTACATGATGATACAGTATTTTCTGATTTTGTTTCAATTTACTTAAAGTTATAAGGGGTTAACTTTTTGGCATCCGATAGATGGTATGAGCAAATATATGTTTGGAATTGGTGGGTGGGAGCATGCAAAAGCAATTCATCCAGCTCCCATGAACCTCCCAATGTAGGGAGTAAGTGGGATGTGAATTACAGATAATATATCTGCACCAGCATCATCATCATCAGCCATTTTCAATCCACTGGAGGATGAAGGCCTCTCCAGCAACTTTCCAGTTCCTTCTATTTTGAGCACTAGCCATCCATTTACTTCCCAAAAACTCATGAATTTCATCTATCCATCTCCGCCTTTGTCTTCCAGGTTTTCTTCTAGCTCCTCTTGGGTACCATTCTGTTATTTTGTTAGTTCATCTGTCATCATGTCTTCGAGCTATGTGTCCTGCCCAAGGCCATTTTAGTTCTTTAGTTTTCATAAGAATGTCCTTTACTTGAGTTTGCTGCCTAATCCATGTGTTTCTCTTCTTATCTAACAGTCTGATTCCTAGTATAATTCATTCCATTCTTTGCTGTGTAGTTCTCAGCTTCTCTTCCATTCTTTTTGAGTGCCCAAGTTTCACTTCCATAAGTCGTGGTGGGGATTATACATTGGTTCATTATTTTACGTTTCAGACGAACTGTGATATTGCTCTTCAGTATGTGACTATATTTCCTGATGCTATCCATCCAAAATTTATTCTTCTCTTGACTTCCAGCCATTTATCATTATTACAGCTAATAACTTGTCCCAGATAAGTATATGACTCTACCTTTTCAATTGCTGCTCCTTCAATCATTATTTCCCTTTCTGTGGCATATTTGTTCATCATTACTTTTGTTTTAGCCATATTCATTTTTAGTCCAAAATCCTTACTAACTGTGCATAACTGATTAAGATTTTCCTCTAATTCTTGGATTTTTTCTTCTTTGGGATCGTGGCTTACGACCACAATGTCATCTGCAAATCGTAAATGGTTTAGGTACTCTCCGTTCACACTGACTCCTTTCTGCGACCAGTCTAATCTTCTGAAAGCTTCCTCAAGGGCAGCAGTAAACAGCTTCGGAGATATTGTGTCTCCTTGTCAAAATCCTTTCTCGATTTTAAATTTCCTACTGTCTTTGTCTAGTCTAATAAAGAAGGTAGCACTCTCATATATTTTCTTCAAAATCATAATATATGGGGTATCTATGCCTTGTCTTTCCAGTGCCTGAAACATTTCCTTATGCTGTATGAAACATTTCCTTATGCCTGAAACATTGCCTTATGCTGTATGGAGTCAAATGCCTTTTCATAATCCACAAATGCCAGGCATAATGGTGTTTTATATTCATTTGCTTTCTCCATTAGCTGTGATATTACGTTGAAGGTGATCCATAGTTGAGAATCCTGTCCTAAAGCCAGCTTGCTCTTTCGGTTGATTCTCATCAAGTATTATTTCTAATCTGTTAGTAATGACCCTTGTGAACAACTTGTAGATGTGGGATAACAAGCTAATTGGTCTATAATTTCCAATTTCTGATTTATCTCCTTTCTTATGCAGCAAAACTATGATTGCATTATTCCACTGCTTAGGCGTCACACCTTTTCTAATGCACTTTGTGAAGAACCTTGCCAGTTTTTGTGTTATGTCTCTTCCTCCCAATTGTATCAACTCTACATTAACTTCATCTTCCCCCGGGGCTTTCTGATTCTTCATTTTCTTCAATGCATGTTCTACCTCATCAGGAAGAATATCGGGTATGTCGTATGTGTTGCTACTTTTGCAATCCATCTTCCCCACTGCTGGCATCATACCCTCGCTCCTTGTATAATTCTCTATAGTAGTCTTCTGCTATTTGAATTATGCCTTCTCTGCTGTTTATAAGTACACCATCGCTATTCTTCAGTTTCAGTATCATTTGTCTTTCTGTATTACTGCTCATGGCTGCTGATTTAAATCCTTTGTTTTCCCTTAATGTTTGTTCTACCTTTCTTGTGCTAAATCTTCTTATGTCCTCTCTGAGTCTCTTTCTAATGGCTTTGCATAACTCAGTATACTCAATTTTCTCCCTGTCAGTGTTTTTCTTGCTCTTCATTTCTCGTCTTCGGTTCATCATGACAAGTGTTTCTTGACTAATTTTTTCTTCTTTGGATTTCTTTTTCCCTATAGGTTTCTTGGGCTTTATCACTTTGAGAAAGTTGTAGTATTCCTCGTCGATATCTTGGTCCTGAGCAGTCTGCAGAAGCTCAAACTTGTTCTTAAGTTCCAGTACATACTGCTTTTTCTTCTCTTCTGTTATATCAAAGACCTTTGTATTATTTACTCGAGTCAGTTTTTTCCTTTCCTACATCTATATCAAGTGTACATCTTACCATTCTGTGATCACTTCCAACATTTACCTTATTCAGGACAGTAACATCATTCACAATATATCTTCTGTTGGTGAGGATGAAGTCAATTTCATTAGTTGTTAATCCATTTGGACTCTTCCATGTCCACTTTCTGTTCACCCTTTTCTTGAAAAAAGTGTTCATTACTGACAGTCCTTGAGATTCTGCAAATTCCACAAGTCTTTCACCTCTTTTATTTCTTTCACTAATTCCAAAATTTCCTATAGTTCCTCTTTCTGCACTGTTTTGCCTTTTTCCAACCTTAGCATTGAAGTCCCCCATAATAATAGTGTAGTGGGTTTTCTGCTCATCTAGAAGACTCTCAATTTCGGTGTACATTTCTTCAACCTCTTCATCATCATGGCTCGATGTTGGTGCGTAAATCATTATAATCTTTAGCTTGTACCTCTTAGAAACACCAGCAGCATATTATAATTTCTCTTTTTGTTTTTTGCACAGTGTTTTTTCTTTTAAACTTGTTCTTTTTTTTCAAGGGGGAAGTTTTTGAATAAAACGTCAGAAGTTGAGTGATGGGCAGTAGAAGAGTGAAAAAATGGATTAGTTCAAAAAATTAAAGCGGGATAAATAATATAAATTGTAATTAATAAAACACCAATTTCATTTCAATGAAAAAATAAGTGTCTAACAAAAGCTTTTTTAGAAAAATGTACAAGTAAATGTGTTCCTTTTAGGGACATGTTAATGAAGGGTTAACTTTTCAGTTTCCATTGTTTTTTCTTGTGTTAGGCACTGATGAAAACCTTCTAGAGAGCAGTTATTCTGTAGATCAGTGGAATGGAGAAATATTGATGTAGATGTTTTTAATTCTC
The DNA here is from genome assembly GCF_048544385.1 of Mastigoproctus giganteus. Lineage (NCBI taxonomy): Eukaryota > Metazoa > Arthropoda > Arachnida > Uropygi > Thelyphonidae > Mastigoproctus > Mastigoproctus giganteus. The sequence continues at coordinate 28,678,181 of NC_143587.1, forward strand.
CCTACAGTAATACTGCTTGTATAGTGTTATCATGGAAGGACTTTTTTTTTTTTTTTTTTGAATTTATACCTTAATAGAATATTTAGTATGTTGGTACTGTTTTATAAAAATGCTACGAGTTTATGTTGGCTACCATAATTATCAAAGTGGCATTGTGTACACCAGAGCAAGGAGTGTTTATTATTAAGACATTTTAGAGTTTGAAAGCAAATAAATTATCAAAATAAAAATTGTTTCTGATTTTTCTAAATGTGTTTTATTTTTTGGACAAAATGGAACATACCCACAATTCCAATTCCATTCTAGGTATTTTGAACAGTTTTCTAACTAGTACCCTGGTTATTTGGAATACAGGTAAAGTTAGGGACCAGATTCTTAGTACTGTATTCCAATGTGGGACATCGATTTTACATTATACTGTATATATATATATATTTTTTTTTCCCACATATATTTGTTTTATTTCACAGAAATTACTATATTATATAGGTATTTCTGTGAAATAATAATAAAAATATATACTTCTTTTAACAATAAAAACAACAGAAATTAAATATATTTTTCTGCAGAGCGAAATTTTCTTAATAATTCAAACAACTTAAATCCAGGACTGTTCTGCATAATCACGGAAATCTGATCACTTTATGTAAAGTTGCCTGACCTGAATCTTCGATTACTTTTTTTTGGAGCTACTTGAGTTTTCAGAAATCATTCTTGAATCAAGGAGATGAAAACAGACATGTGCATTTACTGACAGAATACATTTTGTGTTTGGGGGTCACCATTAACAAAAAAAAAAAAAAAAAAAAACTGCCTTTTTCTTTTCATGATGCATTTGTTTCAAGTTATGCATTAGCATTAGTAGAGGCAAATGGCCTCCGTAGCCGAGTGGTCAGGAGCGGGAGTGCAGTAGCACACGCTCTTTGAGTAGACCGGGGTTCAAGCCCCTGACTGCTGAATACGGTCGATCTGCCAACCCGCACTGGACCAGCGTGGCAGATTATGGTCCATTTCCCTCAGCATGAATTGTTGAGGCTTCCATCCTGCAGTGGGTTGATAATGGCTGCACTTTACCTTTTTTTATTAGTAGAGGCATATGATGCATAAAAGCAAGCTTATGCAGCATCAGCCAAAAAAAAACACTTCCACTTCACCCCTCCGTTCGTTTGAAATACCTGTCCAGCTGAGCCTTAAATTTATTATCAACTTCTACAAAAAGGGATGGAAGTCTGTTCCACCAACCAACTACCCGCTGGCTAAAGGCAAATTTCCGCACATCTGTCTTTCCTCAATTTGAATTTATGCCCTCTCAGATGATTATTCTGAGCAAGAGGAAGAATCCCATCAGCATTGAACATGCTCAAACAATTCAAAGCTTTATACACCTCTATCAGATCACCTCGCCAGTGCCTAATCTCCAGACACTGTAATTTGCAAAACTTAAGCCTTTCTTCGTAAGAGCAACCTTTTGTTCCATTCACTAATTTTGTTGCCCTTCTCTGTACTTGTTCCAGGACCTCTACATCCTTCTTGAAATGAGGCCTCCAGATCTGTATACAGTACTCAAGGTGTGGCCTGACCATTGCCTTATACAAGGGAATAATCACCTCCTTATCCCTGCTAGAAAAATTCCTGTATATCATTGACAAGACACCATGAGCTACTCTTGCAGTCCGTCTGCACCGCTCAGAGAACTTCATATCTGCCTACACAATTACCCCCAGGTCCTTTTCATTCTCTACCACTGTCAGTGTAGTACCACAGCATTGATACATTGCTCTGGGGTTGCTGTTTCCCATATGTAGTACTTTACATTTGTAATGTTAAACTTCATTTGCCACCTCTCAGCCCATTCGCTCAGCCTTTCCAGATCCTGTTGCAGCAGCATAGCATCATTAGTGTCCTTAACAACCCTGCCAACCTCTGTATCGTCTGCAAACTTGGACATTAAGTCGAACGAACAGAGGGGTGAAGTGGAAGTGGTTATTTTTTATTTATTTATTTTTTTTTTTTTGGCTGATGCTGCATAAGCTTGCTTTCTTGCATCAAATGCCTCTACTAATGCTAATGCTAACTAAGCTTGATATACCATCATCATTATTATTTATAAATACAGAAAACAATAATGGACCCAACACTGAACCCTGAGGGACTCCACTAATGACATTAGTCCACGATGAGCACTGTCCATTGATTACCACTCTGTCTCTCCCCCTCAACCACCCCTTTATCCATAGCAGCAATTTTACTCCAATGCCACACTACTCCAATTTGTGCAGCAGTCTTCCATGTGCAACAGAATCAAGCCTTTCTAAGATCCAAGTATATAATATCAAAGTTATTCCCTTCATCCAGTTCTTTTGTGACTGCATCATAGTATCCAATCAAATTGGTCAGGCAAGACTTTCCCTTAACAAAACCATGCTGTGTCCAAGCTATAACTGAAGTCTTGTCTAGATGATCCTGCAGTGCTCCTTTAACCAGTGCCTCCATTATTTTCCTGGAACAGAAGTTAAACTCACAGGTCTATAATTACTTGTGTCAGCCTTTGATCCTCCTTTGTGAATTGGGGTCACATTTGCACATCTCCAGTCTATGGGAAGCTCTCATAATTATGGCTAAGGGTTTGCTTACATCCTTTGCTGCCTCCTTTAATATAACTGGATAGATCCCATCCACCCTAGGTGCCTTTCTTGTGTTTATCTTCAACAATTTCTCCTGCACTTTACTCTCAGTTATTACAAGATTATCTAGCTTACTGCCCGAGTTGAATACACCTCTGGCATTCCCCTTGCTGCATAACTCCTCATGTGTGAATGTCGATGCAGAATATTCATTTAGTTTGTTAGGTAACTGAGCAGGATCATCAACAGCTGAACCATCGATATCAAGTGGACCAATCTGATTCATCCCCTTCCTTCTAGAGTTTACATAAGTAAAGAACTCTTTGCTGTTTTTCCTTGCATCCTTTGCCAAAGATTTCTCATAATCTGCCTAACCTCCTTTGTAACTTGGTTACAGATCAACTTATATCTATCATAGGCTTCTGTGTCACATATTAATTTATGTTTCCCGTGCATTTTTCTTCTCTGCCATATGTCTCATTAGTTCATTTGACATCCATTTAAGCCTAAACCTTGACCAATATTTCTTAGTTGGTATGTAAAGCCTAGTAGCTTCCAAGATAAGTTCTTTGAATGCTTCCCATTTTGAATTTGCTGTTGGTAACATCAGTTGGTCCCACTGTATAGAATTTAAATACTGTCTCAGACCATCGTAGTCGCCTTTACAAAAGCAAAAACCCTTCCCTTTACCCCTGATGGTAGTTACCTCTTTGAATAAATCCAACTTCAGCACACTGTGATCACTCTCACCTAGTGGTTCCTTTATCTGCAGATTCTTAATGCATGAAAAATCACTACTGATAACCAAATCAAGAGTATTACTTCCTCTAGTTGTCTCCCGAACATGCTGATGTAGAAAACAATCATCCAATAAATCCACAAAAGCCTTGCTAGTGTGTGAGTGACCAACCCACAAATTCCAGTCAATATCTGGGAAATTAAAATTCCCCATTATAAGACTCTCTGATGTACTGGCCCACTCTATTTCCCTGTCCAGTTTCTTATTATACTCATCAGTCATTAGGCCTATAGCACACTCCTACTCTCAATTTTGATCTCCCAATGCTTATGTCACACCAAACTGACTCGACACTGCACTGTCCAGTGATGTTGATTAGCTTCACTTCCATGGATTTTGTGTTTCTTAACTAATAGCATAACCCCTCCTCCCTTCCTATCCTGTCTATCCTTTCTGTAGACGTTGTACTCCCCAAATTCCAGTTCTGCATTCCTTATATCTGTGTGACACACCACATCTCTGATATCCCAACAATATCCGCCTTTGATGCTTTGAGCAATACCTCAAATTCATCAAATTTACTTACCAAACTCCTAGCATTGGTGTACAAGCAAGTATACATGCACCTGTTCCTATTCTTAGCTACCCTAACACAACCCATGTTTACTTTTACCGCAATGACTCCCAGCAGTCTCTGAAATATCCTGCATCTTGTTTTCAAGACTTCTGCTCATTTCAATAGAAGCAGTGCAAGAATCACTTTCACCTCTGCCAGTGGCTGCATTTAATCTATTAGTCCTTGTATCCCCCAAGCTAGCAGTTTTCCGACCCACCTAACACTGCCTAGATAGCATCAGCAAATATTCTTGCACCCTTTCTATTTAAGTGTATCCCATCCCTGTAGAAGCAGTCTCTCCTGTTAACAAGTACAGATCAATCTTAAAAAAAATTCTACCCCTCGAGCCTTGGACAATCTTTCCAGGGCCAAATTGATCGCATGATAGGCTTTCTAGTTATTGGTTTTAACATTTGTGAAAGCTATCACATAGAAACCTTTCTCAGCTTCAACTAATTATAGTAATAGTAATAGAGGCATGTGATGCAAGAAAGCATCAGCCAGAAAAAACTTTAAAAAATTTACAAACCCATTCCCTCTAAATGTTTGTCTAGTTCCACCTTGAATTTATTTAAGCTAACTTCCACGACAGATGGAAGTTTGCTCCAGCAATTAACCACCCGCTGGCTAAAGGTAAATTTCCAAACATCTATTCTACAACTGCCTTTCCTCAATTTGAATTTATGCCCCCTTAGGTTCGTAATCTGAGCAAGTGGAAGAATCCCATCAGAGTGCTCAACCCATTCAAGACCTTATACACCTCAATCAGATCACCTCGCAGGTGCCTAGTCTCCAGCCACTGCAATTTGCAGAACTTAAGCCTCTCTTGGTAAGAGGATCCCTTCATTCCCCTCACCAATCTTGCCCTTCTCTGTATGTGCTCAAGCAAATCTACATTTTTCCTAAAATGAGGCCTCCAGACCTGTATGCAGTACTCAAGGCATGGCCTGACCATTGCCTTATACAAAGGGATAATCACTCCCTTTTATACTGCTAGCAAAATTCTTGTATATCATTGACAATACCCCATGATCTGCTCTGGCAGCCTGTCTGCATTGCTCAGAAAACGTCATATGTGACTACACAATCGTTTCCAAGTCTTTCATTTTCTACCGCCCTAAGTGTAGTACCACATAGTTGGTACATTCCTCTGGGGTTACTTCTACCCATATGCAGTACTTTGCACTTGTCAATGTTAAACTTCAGTTGCCCTTCTCAGCCTATCTGCCCAAATTTTCTAGATCCTGTTGCAGTAGCACGCTGCCATTACTGTTATTAACAACCCTGCCAACCCTTGTATCAGGTAAATGTTGGACGTGATCACAGAATGGTAAGATGCACACTTGATATAGATGTAAGAAAAGAAAGGAAAAAAAACTGACTCTAATAAATAATACAAAGTTTTTTGAGATAACAGAAGAGGAGAAAAATCAGTATGTACTGGAACTTAAGAACAAGTTTGAGCTTCTGAAGACCTTTCAGAACCAAGATATCGACGAGAAATACAGCAGTCTTCTGAAAGTGATAAAGCCTGAGGAACCTATAAGTAAAAAGAAATCCAAAGAAGAAAAAATTAGCCAAGAAACGCATGTCATGATGAACCAAAGATGACAAATGAAGAGCAAGACAAATGCTGACAGGGGCAAAATTGAGTATACTGAGTTATGCAAGGCCATTAGAAAGAGACTGAGAGAGGACATAAGAAAATTTAACACAAGAAAAGTACAAGTATTAAGGAAAAACAAATGACTTAAATCGGCCGCCATGAGCAGTAATACAGAAACACAGATGATACTGAAGAATAATGATGTACTTATAACAGAGAAAGCATAATTCAAATAGCAGATTACTATAAAGAATTATATAAGGAGCAAGGGAATAATGTCAGCAGTGGGGAAGATGGATCACAAATTAGCAACACATACAACATACCTGATATCCTTCCTGATGAGCTAGAATATGCATTGAAGAAAATGAAGAATCAAAAAGCCCCAGGTGAAGATGAAGTTACTGTAGAGTTGTTAAGACTCTCCACAAAATACGTTAGAAAAAGCGTGACGCCTAAGGAGTGGAGTAATGCAATCATAATTTTGCTATATGAGAGAAGATAAATCAGAAATTGGAAATTAGACCTATTAGCTTGTTGTTCCACAGCTACAAGTTGTTTAACAAGGGTCATAACTAACAGATATGAAAATCAACCGAAAGAGCAAGCTGGCTTTAGGACAGGATTCTCAAAATACCATTATGCCTGGCATTTGTGGATTATGAAAAAACATGACTCCATACAGCAGCGTTTCCCAAAGTGGGGTCTGTGAAATGGTGGTTGACCATATATATATATATATATATATATATATATATACACACACACCGATGAGCCAAAACATTATTACCACCTACCTAATATGATTTGTCCTCCACGTGCAGCCAAAACAGCTCGAACCCAGCGAGGCATGGACGCTACAAGATTTCTGAATGTGTCTTGTGGTATCTGGTACCAACACGTAACCAGCAGATCCTTTAACTCCTGTAAGGTCCGTGGTTGAGACACCACAGATCGGAGTTGCTGTTCCAACACAAACCACAGATGCTCGATGGGATTGATGTCTGCGGAATTTGGAGGTAAGGACAATACCTGTAAGTCTTCACGTTCCGCAAACCAGTCTCGAACAATACAGGCGGTGTGGTATGGCACATTATCCCGCTGAAAGATGGCACTGCCAGAGGGGAAGACCGTTGCCACGAAAGGGTGTACCTGATCATCAATGATGTTTAGGTAGGTGGTAGACATCAGTGCCTGGCACGTGGATGACTGGACCCATGGTATCCCAGCGTGACACTGCTGCCACTGGCTTGTTTTTGTCCCACGGTGCATCCAGGTGCCATCACTTCCCCAGGTAAATAATGCACACGTACCCAGCGGTCCACATGGTGCAATAGGAAACGTGATTCATAGGACCAGATGACCTTCATCCAATCCCTCAAGGTCCAGTTTCGATGCTCGCATGCCCACTATAGGTACTATTGCCAGTGAACCATGGGCATTCGGAGTGGCCACGCAGACCCATTTTTAGCAGGGTTCAATGTACTGTGTGTGTTGTGACACATTACTAACCAGCGAGTTGCGCCAGTTGCCCTGTACCACCTGGGAGAGCCTTCGCTCACCTTGAGCATCAATGAGCTGTGGCCGTCCAACACCTCGCCAGTGGTTCGTGGATCACTTTCGGTAGGAATTAACCATGGCTGACTGTGAGGATCCCATCAGCCATGCCATTTCGGATATGCTCTGGCCATTACAATTTGGTCTGTCAGAATCACTTAAGTCCACTGCCTTTCCCATTTGAAAAACAAGAGTAACACTGATTAACGGAGCTCAGTATCAGGCATTTATTATACCATGTCCCGACCCCACGCCGTAGTTCACCTGCAGTCGCTTCGATTTGCATAATGACTTACTGGTCATAATGTTTTGGCTCATCGATGTACATATACTATATATGCACATAACATATGCATATGTTTTATATATATATGGGTCCACAAAGTTTATTTGATTTTTGAAGGGGCCCGTGAACTTTTTTTGATTTTTGAAAGGGTCCATATAGTGGTTTGGAAACCGCTGTCATACAGCATAAGGCAATGTTTGGGGCACTGGAAAGGCAAGGCACAAACCCCATACATTATGATTTTGAAGAAAATATATGAAAATGCTACCTCCTTTATTAGACTAGACAAAGACACTAGCAAATTTAAAATTGAGAAAGGAGTTCAAGGAAACATCTCTGAAGTTGTTTACTGCTGCTCTTGAAGAAGCTTTCGGAAGATTGGACTGGTTGCAGAGAGGAGTCAACACGAATGGATGGAGAATGCCTAAACCATTTACAGATGACATTGTTGTCATAAGCCACGATCCCAAAGAATTAGAGGAAAATCTTAATCAGTTATGCAGTTAGTAAGGATAAACAAGAATGCCACAGAAAGGGATATAATCATTGAAGGAGTGGTAATTGAAAAGGTGGATTTATATACTTATCTGGGACAAGTCATTAGCTGTAATAATGATAAATGCCTTGAAGTCAAGAGGATGGATAGCATTCAGGAAATATAGTCACATACTGAGGAGCAATATCCCAATTAAAAAAAAAAAAAAAAAGAAACGTAAAATAATGAACCAATGTATACTCTCCACCATAACTTATGGAAGTGAAACTTGGGCACTCACCAAAAGAATGGAAGAGAAGCTGAGAACTACGCAGCAAAGAATGGAATCAATTACATTAGGGATAAGACTGTTAGGTAAGAAGAGAAACACATGGATTAGGCAGCTAACTGAAGTAAAGGACATTCTTATCAAAACTAAAGATCCATCTGTCATGTCTTCATAGTTCGAAGACATGATGACAGATGGACTAAGAAAATAACAATGGTACCCAAAAGGAGCTAAGAGAAAACCTGGAAGATAACAGAGATGGACAGATGAAATTCACAAGTTCATGGGCAGTAAATGGATGGCCATTGCACAAAACAGAAGGAACTGGAAAGTTGCTGGGCAGGCCTTCATCCTGCAATGAACTGAAAATGGCTGATGATGATACTATACACAAGGATGTATCTACCGAATGATTGTTCCTAAACTTAAAATTTCAGTATAGTCTGAATAATATGTCAAAGTCATTCCTATAAACTCTTAGAAACACTTTTGTATTTTCATATAAAGATTAATGTTTTAGGTGAATTCAGAAGTATACCTGGTAGGGGATGCAGGTGTTTAAAAATGTTTTGACTACCATTTCTGTAGACTCATTTTCTTCTCAAAACCATTTAGGCCACCTGACAGCCTGTCTCCAATACCCTTCCTTAAAAGCTGCTTGTAATAAACGAGTTTCACTGACTCTTGTGCACCCCTTCCAAAGTCATGGCAACTTGTTAATCAAAATCCGTCAGGTACTCCAAAAAAAAAAAAAGAAGCATACTTTTAATGGTTGCTCCCTCTAAAATGAACCAACCCCAGTGCACATAAATATCTTCATTCTTTATCACAGACATTTCATGTATCAGAAGTGCATGAATCTACATACATGATTGTTGGGTTTGAGGGGAGGAAACATCAGTCATTTCTTTCTGATTGCTCTCATATTTTGTAAGTATAATTTTATATGGAAAAAAAAAAAAAGTTTCTTACTGTAAACTTTATACCCCCAATAGGTTTAAAGTATTAGTCTATCAAGATGTGATGTGTAATATTATTTTTATTTATTTCTCATGTTTTTTTTTTTCTCATTTTATTTATTTCTCACAGGACCTGACAGCTGGGCTATATAGACATATAACTGAAAGAAGTATATGTGGTAATGCTTCAACCCAACAGCATGATCTTCACATTTTAGGTATTGATTTAGATCCAGTTTTAATTGCACGTTCCAAAGAAGCAAACTCTTTTCCTTCAAATATTGATTATGTGCAACTAGACATCATGGAAGACAGAAGTAATAAAATTCTTCTTGAATATCTAAATAAGTATCAAAGAACTATGTTTGATATTGTCTTCTGTTTTTCGGTGACAATGTGGATTCACCTTAATCATGGGGATGATGGACTTAAAAATTTTCTCAAGAAATTATCCAAGTTGTCACGTTATCTACTGCTTGAACCACAAGGCTGGAAATGCTACCGATCAGCAACCAGACGAATGCGAAAGCTGAAATATTCTAACTTCCAAGACTTGGAAACTTTTCAAATGAAATATAGTGTTCTTGATGATATTAATGATATCTTGAAACATGATTGTGATATGGAATTTGTTAAGTGTCTGGGAGAAACTGAATGGCAAAGAAAGTTAAATATGTATTGCAAAGTTTGACAAAAATAAAAATAAAACACACTTTTGCCTGCTTTATTTCCTATTAAAACATATCTAACATATCTATACTATACATACAATGAAAATATATTTAAAAACAGGCCCTCTTATTTTTGCACTGTTTGGTCCTGTTTGAATTAATATTTCATACATGATCTAAAGTTATTTCTGTTGATGCTGCTGCTGGTCCTGCATCTTCTTCATCATTTCTTCATCTTGCATTGATAAGGTTGTCAATTTTTTACCAATTCTTTCATGAATTTCTAAGTACTTAGCCACACATCTATCTAAACACACTGCCTCTCCTTTTGACAAGTCAGCTTCTTTATATTTTGGAGGAACACATTTACGATGACATGCTGAAGTCATTCTATTATACATGTCAGACATCATCTCTATTTCAAGATCAGCTACCAACTGCATTTTAGAAGGATCTAAAGGGGGAACACCAGGTGGACTTGATGCCATCTCCAAAATTAATTCTATTATACTTTAATAAAGCTAACTGTAAGATGTTTTGTGGCACAAAGTCTGAAATGATATAAAAGATCTCAGTATTAAAGAATATATACACATGCATGTATTCAATACATCATTCTGAGAACCTTCTTGAGCTTCTTTCATATTCTCCCACATTGGACTTAGCCATACGTTCTCTTGATTTCATTGCTTTATAGCGATCTCTGATAATCAACTCTCTTGCCAGTGCAAATCCAGATATACCAACAAAAGTAATGATGACCCTATATATAAAAAAAAAAAAAAAAAAAATTAGAAACTATATACATTTTATATGTAATTGTACATACACAAATATACACCAGAGTCAACAAATGCACAAACTTAAAATGGTATAGAGCTTATGTCATTTCATTAGAAAAGATGTCAATCTGGAAAATCTATTGAAAATATAGATTCATGGATGTAAATATTATATTAAGTTAGTTACTCAGTTCCTATGCCAAGAGCATAACTGAATAGCTGTTTTGCTTTTTTTCCCTTTTTTTTTCAAGAGAAGATATTTCTTATTATGGTATCTTTCTGAAGATACCATTCCTTTCAAAATCAATTGTTGCAACATTCTAATATTTTTTAACAGAAATGAGTCAGTCCCATACATTGTACTAAACTGATCTCCAACCCATGAAGAGCTTCTAGAATCATGTTTGGCAAACCTGATATCCATTCAACCTATAATAGCATGGTAAGCATTTGGGGAGACACCCCAGGCTTTTTGCAGACCACTTGCATCTGTGATGGAAGGTACACAGTACACATGCTCGCTCACATTTTGGGCCATAAGCCAAAGTGGTTGATGCTCACATATATATGGATATCTTGACAGTTTCATCTTACTGTATTAAATGAGGATCTTTCTACCTGATTCTAAGAACTAGCAGGCTTTCATGTGCTTTGCAGCAGGTTTCCAATTATCAACCTGTATTTTCCTTTAACTAGGCATTTTCAATTATTAACAACTGAAAAATACATTTTTTATATTGAAAATGTACGTTTTTAATTATTTTTTTAAATAACACCTTGGGGCATAGCACAATTTGTTCCTATAGGAAGGAGAACTTGCTGGTAAAGCTCATGCTGATAAGCACAGTGTATAGTGACACTTATGAAAATGAAACTCCTGTGTTCATTATTTGAATTTGAACTGTCTAAGCTATCTGTCCCCAAAGCATATTATTATTTTTATTAGCCATATGGTGCAAGGAAGCCTGAGGCTTATGCTACATTAGCAAAAAAAATTCCCAAGTCACCCTGAGAGAGAGAGAGAAAAGTAGAAAGGAATCACCAAGAAAGAGAAAAATGATGATATCCAGCTCAGGACCCTGGGCACATGACGATAGGGCACTACCAGAATTAGACAGAAAAACCTCACTAATTTCAATCCCACATATTAGGTATTATTTTATTTATTTTTTTTTTTTTTTTATGTGAACCCCAAACACGAGAGGTATTAGAACCTATAGTACTTAGTACCGTGCTTGGGTTGGAGGTTAAGAAGACGAAAGAAGATATTTGTTGACACTGGACTTGAACTTCTGTAGATTGTAATTTTCAGGAAATACGTATGAAGGAAGGTTGTTCCAGAAAACGGCAGTTGAATGAATAAATGAGGAAGATGAAAAGTTGGTTCTGTGGGTTTGAAGTTGGACAGTAAATGGATGTTGGCGGCACGTGTTTGGACTGTTTTGAAAGAGAGAGCGGGAATTATAGAAGCCAGTTCAGAAGAACAGTGCCCATGGAAGTATCTGTAGAAGAGGCATGCAGCAGAAACAGTACGTCTATGAGAAAGCGAGTGGAGAGACTCTGTTAGAGATGAATCATTAATTAACCTAACTGCCCTCTTCTGAATGGAATCAAGAAGCCTGAGAGAGGTTTTGGGGGCACCACCCCAGTTGTGGGAACAATATTCTATGGCAGGGCGGATTTGCGATTTATACAGAGTGAGCAGCTGTTTGGAAGAAAAGTAACGCCGAGAGCGAAAGAGAAAACCAAGTTTTTTAGATGCAGAGGAAGCAATATTTGTAATGTGCTTGTGCCAAGAGAGATTGGAAGTCAGGGTAATCCCCAAAAGAGATATATCATTTTGCCTAGAAATCGGAGTGTCACGAAAGATAAGCATAGGAGCAGAAGAATCCTTTTTGCGAGATATAAGACAAGACTGAGTTTTAGAAGGGTTGAAATCAACTAAGTTGTCTTTGCCCCACTGGAGAATTACCTGAAGATTGGCATTTAAGGAATTGGTAGCAGATTTTCGAGAAGTTGAAGCTGATTGAACAGGACAACGTTTCTCAAAATGGAAAGTGGAATGCAATGTGCTATCATCAGCAAAACTATGGATAGGATTTCCAGTTAATGGAAGAAGGTCATTAATGAACAAGAGGAAAAGAGTGGGGGAAAGAACTGAACCTTGGGGGACACCGGCGTTAGTGGAGAAGTTAGAAGACAGAGAGCCATCTACCATCACCCTCAGTGAGCGATCAGAGAGAAAACTGGATAACCAATTACTAAAAACAGTTGGCAAACCATAAAATGGAAGCTTGTTTAGAAGACCTTTATGCCAAACACGATCAAAAGCCTTTGAGATGTCAAGAGCAACTACTTGTGTTTCACCGAATCTTTCCATTGAATTAGTCCATAAATGGGTAACATAAGCCAGAATATCACCAGTGGATCGACACTGACGGAATCCATACTGGCGATCGTTGATCAGACGGAAGGTTTCTAGGTAGTTTAAGAGTTGGCGGTTAATTGATTTCTCCATTACTTTAGAAAGAGTAGAAGTAATTGCAATGGGACGATAATTGGATGGGAGGGATTTGTCACCCTTTTTAGGAACTGGCTGGATATGAGCAAATTTCCAAGCAGAAGGAAAAACACCTTTGGAATAAGAAAGTGAAAAAAGGCGACAAAAGAATAGGAGTAAGTTCAGGAGCACAGGTTTTGAGAACAAGTGGAGAAATACCATCAGGACCTGGAGCTTTCTTAGCATCAAGATTCATCAGAATCCTTCTGATATCCTTTTGACGGAAGACCACAGGAGGCATTGAATGGAGCATGTTGGGAATGGTGGGAGGTGTTTTACCAAGATCATTAATACATGAGCTGGAAGAAAAATGGGAAGCTAGCAGGTCAGCTTTATCCTTGGCTGAAGTGACAACAGAACCATCTGGTTTGGACAGAGGTGGGAGCAGAGATGGGCAAAAGTTGCGGCCAATAGCTTCGGCAAGAGACCAGAATGCTCGGCTACCATTAGGGCAAGAAGCAAGTTTTCTACTCTTAGCCTGTTCAAACTCTAGTTTGGACTGATTAATAACTGCTTTACAATTGTTGCGAGCTTTGATGTAGGCAGAAAATGAAACTGAAGAATTAGAAGCAAGCCAATTACGATATGCAACATTCTTCTCTTGAACAGCCTTAGAACATTTATTGGAAAACCAAGGTTTAGATAAGGGACGAGATTTTAAAGTGGAGTGTGGGATAAAGGATTCCATTCCTGCAAGAATAATTTCACTGACATGATCTGAGCAAACGTTGACATCAGAACTTCTGAAACAGTAATCTGACCAAGGAAAAGAAGTTTCGCTGGTCATCCCATTTTGCATTCTTGTAATGCCAAACAACACAAGGTTGGGAATAGCCATGAGATAAAGGTTCCATTGGAGAAGAGACAATCACCAAGTTGTGATCTGAAGTGCCTAAAGGACCTCTCACTTCGACCGTGTACTTAGAAGGGTTGTTTGAGAGAAAAAGATCAAGCGTATTGGCTGTATGATTAGGATTGTCCAGTATTCTTGTAGGTAAATGAACAATCTGTGCTGGGGCATTAGTAATTGCAAAAGCCTCAGCATCTCGACCAGCTGGGTCGGTGTGACTAGAAAACGGAAGCCAGCTGGAGTTGTGAACATTAAAATCACCAAGGAAAATTACCTCACTGTTAGGAAAGTTGGACTGGAGAAAGTCAAGCTGCAAAGAGAGGAAGTCAAAGAGCTCCAAGTGATTAGTGGAGTTGGGAGAACGGTAGAGACAACAGATGAATTTGACACAGTGAGGTAGAGAGATTTTAAGCCAGAGAAGATCAAAGAGAGGAGATTCCAAATTGCCAAGTCTCTGACAGGGAATATCAGAACGGACATATGCACAAGTACCACCTTTGAGGCGAAAGGAATCATACAGCGAATAATTTGGGCATCTGAGATGAACAGTAGTTGAATCAACCGATAACTGAGATTCTGTCAGAAAAAGTACATGGGGTTTGGCAGACTGCAAGTGGAAATGGACATCGTTGAGATTAGAATTGAGACCACGTATATTTGTGAAATGAATTAGGAAGTCCTTGGGAGGTTTAGATCTTTTCGCAGATAAGCTTGCTCTATTAGTTTGACAATTCATGGTGTATTCAATAGTAAGAAAAAGTGGGTGGGACATACTATACTGTATGAAGTAATGAAATTTTTGGATATGGTGTACACGTGGTAAGAATGTACCCAGATCCTTGACATAACGTGGCCTCGACAATGCTCCCTGCATACACACTACTCGGACTCCCTCCAGTCACTATCTGGCAGAGTAGAGGTAGCAAGATTATACACTAGCTGATCCAGAAGCCTCCTAGAGAGTTACCAATAGGTTCGGTCCGGTGTACTAACTAGCGGCCGGCCTGCGAAAACCGTTTTAGAGCTATACCCTCGAAATGTAAGGAATATTGGATCTCGCCACGACGTTCATCATAACCTCAAAAGTCATCAATCACACTGCATGGTGGAAGAGATAGGGAAGGATTGACCGGAACTTGCTCTAGAGACTAAACATGGGTTCAACCACTTCAAGCCTCCAATAAGCAAAGTGGTGGTATTTCACCGGTTGATGAGAGTCATCTACCACCTAGTACTGCCTGGTAACATAGAGGGACGGCGTTCCTCCATGTGGTGTGGGCGCCACACCTCGACCCGACCCCTGCTTACGTTGGTTCACACCTGGGTGGTCACCCACCATGTACTGATGCATGGCGGTTATACCCAGGATTACTAACAGTCCCACCATCGTGAAGGTGCAAGCAGAGGATTTGGCTGACACAGACCGTCCGGACTTCGCCGAAATTGGGTCCACTTGACTTGAGTGTCACCCGAATATCAGTTCCATCAGCGTTTAGACTCCCAGGTAGCAAGTACAGCTTGTCTGGCATATCTGAGAGAATGTCTGTGACAACCTCAAGGACCCTAGGTTTATTACCTAGGTTTAAAGAAAACATTTTACTTGTTTATGGCCAAACTTATTCATTAACAAAACAATGATGCAAATTTAAATCACAATTGAGGTATACTAAAATTGTTGCTCTGGGAACTAATTTTTTATTTACATTTAATGGCTACTTCAGCAATTTTAAGACATGTAGCTGTCATTGGGTTAAAGGAATGAGGAATTTACACAAGAATAATTTCACTGACATGATCTGAGCAAACTTTAGGATCAGATGATTTAAAACAGTAATCCAACCATGGAAAAGAACAACAGAAATCACACAGTTCATCCCATTTGTATTCTTGTAATGCCAAATAGCACAAGGCTGAGAATGGCCATGAGAAAAAGGCCCCATTGGTGAAAAGACCATCACATGAATTGTGTATTTGGAAGTGCACTTCTTAGCACCTGCTTTATAGTACAGTATTTGTAATTAATTTAGTTGTTTGGTTATGGGCATAGGCCTTAGCCATTTGGTATTGTAGTTCACATAATTCAGGGAGTTCATTCTTTGAAGAGAGGGTTCAGGTAGGAGTTTTGGATGGCCAAGAAAAGGAACAAACAAAAACAAACTGTACTGTTCACTTCTTGCCATAAGTGATGTGTGTAACAGTTCAGAAAATTACATCTTACACAAGCATTTGTTGGTTCTGTGTGTGTTATTTTTCAAAACTATATATATAAAAAAAAGAAAATATCATGCATAGAACAACTAATGCCTGTATAAGATGTAATTTTCTGAACTGCAATACACTTATCACAATAACTGAACAATAAATTTTACAATAAGTATCACATAATAATCCATTTCAGACTTTTATAAATGAGGAAACAGTGAGAAAGTGAAGAGTCGTCATGTCCCCAAAACTCAATGTATTGGAACACAACTTGGTGCCCCACAAAAAACTGTGAGTGCTGTATCTAAAACTACATAAGTTTCAGACATTGAGTGTGAATGCTTACCAAGATGGTAGAAGATGAACTGCTCAGAAATTTTGTGCTAGGTGACAGGTACATATTCCACATCATAGACAAGGAGAACATGAGTACAGGGAAATGAAAAACTCAACATGATCTTGGAACATGTATGAAGCAGTCCCAAAGTTTAGTGCTGCAAGTTGCAGGAAGGTGTATAATCAATTCTCCTTTGCAGAAAGAACAATGACCAGTCCCATGTATCATATGGAGAATTATCTAATCCCACAAACTGATCAAGATGATTCCAGCAAAAATGTACTCTCCTCTCCCAACAAGGTGGCATACCCACTCACCATAAGAAAAACCAAGGCTGTTTGGATTTGCACTTTCTAAGTTGATGGTAGATGCACATGTTCAATCCTGCACCAGTATCCCACTGAGCCTCAACACCACTGGACTTCTCTTTGTGAGGTTACATTAAGGACTAAATATACAAGTGCCAACTGATGTTAACAATTTGAAGAGCAGGAACACTGCAGCATTTGACAAAATTATATCAGCCACATTACAACACATCTAATTAGAGGGTGATTACCACTGGAAGTCATACCAAAATGCTGTAACTTACTTCCACTGCAACTTTGAGTTTATATTGACTTCTCATGATACAATGTTTCTTCTATGCAAACACAATAAAAAACTACACAGCCAAATAAGTGAAGCTACTTTGACTTGCCCTATACATGTATTCCCCTAATTTTTGAAATTACTATATAAGAACAAAGGCTGATTTCTACAGTTTTTGAATTAACCAAGAAGACTGTCCTCCAGAATCAGTGAAGTGAATTCCAAAAAAGAATTCTCAAAAAGATGGCTCCTAGCAATTCATCCATTGGTATCTAAGGATTGCTTCAGTTTTCCCCTTAAAAAAAAAAACAATACACCAGGACCTCAACTATCCAACGTGAACAGGACCGAGACTGGCTTGTATCAATGAAAGCCCACTTTATTTTTTACAGCAGTTTAGGATTCATTTATTACTGTACAGTATTTATTATTACATAACTGCAATAAAAAGAGAATTCAGAGTAATTTTAAAGTATTAAACAAAATACATTTTATACCTCCAGCTGTAAGTTTACTCTTTCTTACAGGGCAAGAAAAACCATTAATAAAGCATTAAAAAAAAAAAAAAAGTTATAAATGCATTAGTTGGTAAGTTTGCTTGTTTTAAAATTAAGTGGAAAATACAAGGTTTATCAGACATCTGAAAAAACGTTTCTAAAATCTTAAAATAACCATTTTAAGTCAATAATCATAAAATAATCATTCCAGCACATTTTTAATTAACTACAGAATCATAATATCAAAACTAGTAGTATGTAATGCTTGCACATTTACATCTTGCACTGTTACCAAATACTAGAGTTCTGATTAATAGTTATCAGTTTAAGTTCTGTTTGAGAGTGGTCGGTCCACGAACTATCAAATAAACAATTTTGAAACCAGCACTTTTGACTGATATAAAAGCTTTCACTTTCAAATTAGTGTGCATGCTTTAGCTGGCTCACTCATTTAACAGAAACTTTGGATGTTCTATGCACCACAGTACGAAACTGATAAATCAAGATCCTACTGCCCATATATATCACAGATTGGAGATGGGGGAAACCCCTGGTACCGTCTGACACTAAACACATTCTACACAGATTAGAACATCAGTAGTCTTTCAGCAAAGGTGAAGAACACTACTGCCTATGGTCTCACACCACATAAAAATTGTAGATGTACCTTCTGGAGAAAGAAGAGGGTCTGTTAATTATCTAGTCCAAGGTTAGATGATAACAGCCTGTCAGTTCTATAGAACCTACAGACACTTTTAGTGAACCCACCATTTCTGCTGTATTTTTACTGTTCTATAGTAAAAATTAATTCTGTAAGAAAAAAATTAAAAGACTGATGCACAAAATTTGATATGGTACAACACGTGCAAGATAGAAAACAACTAGGTGTTTTAAATTATAAAATAGGGCTTACATTTGTCATCAAATGCATGAACTGCTCAGCTTGTCTAGTTCTTCCTTGCATTTATTCAAACTGCCCACTTCCACAACAGATGAAAGTTTGTTCCAATAATCAATCACCTACTGGCTGAAAGCAAACTTCCACATATCTATCCTGCAACCATCCTTCCTCAATTTGAATTTATGCCCCCTTGTGTGTAATCTGAGCAGGAAGAAGAATGTCATCAGCAGTGAGCTTGCTCAATCCATTCAAGGCTTTAAACATCTAAATCAGAACACCTCACAGGTATGTAGTCTCCAGACACTGCAATTTGCAAGACAAACCTTTCCTGGTAAGACCATCCTTTTGTTGTTCTCACCAATCTCATTGCCCTTCTCTGCAATCATTCCTGCAGATCCACATCTTTACTAAAATGAACCCTCCTGACCTTTATGTAGTAATAAAGATGCTGCCTAACCATTGCCTTGTACAATGGGATAATCATCACCTTATTCATTTTAAACAAAATTCCTGTATATGATTGGCAAAACCCCATGAGCTGTCCTGACAGCCTGCTGCACTGCTAAAAGATCATATCACACCGTATAATTACCCCTAGGTCTTTGCAACTTCCTTGAATTTACTATTATCCAAATGGTATATGTTATTCTGAGATTACTGCATTTAGGAACATTACTTTAAATTAATCAGCAGACTTAGATATCAAACTTGAAATTCCTTCATCAATATAGCTACATCTTGAGTACTGCTCACAGGTCTGGAGGAGTAATTTTTAGGAAGCATGTGGAGCTGCTGGAACAAGTACAGAGAAAGGCAGCGAGATTGGCGAGTGGAACAAAGGGGTGCTCTTATCAAGAAAGGCTACAGTTCTGCAAATTGCAGCATCTGGAGACTAGGCACCTGCAAGGTGATCTGATTAAGGTGTTTAAGGCTTTGAATGGACTGAACAAGCTCAATAGTGATGGGATTCTTCCTCTTGCTCACACCAAACACGAGGGTGGGGGGAATACAAATTCAAACAGGAAGGACAGTTGCAGAATAGATGTGCGGAAGTTTGCTTTGGCCAATTGGTGGTTGATCGTTGGAACAAACTTCCATTTGTTCTTGTGGAAGTTGATAGTTAAAATAAATCCAAGGAAGAACTAGAAAAACTATTGGAGGAAATGAATAGGTGAAATGGGAGGTAGTGGTTTTTTTTTTTTTTTTGGCTGATGCTGTATAAGCTTGCTTTCTTGCATCATTTTCTACTGCTAATGCTTATATTATTAATAATTATAATAAAAAATAAAGGGCCAAGCACGAGGCCGCCGTAGCCTAGTGGTCAGGCGCGCGGGTGCATAAGTACACGTGCCTTGAGTGACCGGGGTTCAAGCCCGTGACTGCTGAATATGGTGCTGTTTCTTGTATTCTGTCTATCTTGTGAACTCTTCTGACCGTTTGGTTGTCCCGGAGTATAAACAGAAAATTTATTTATTATTTATTTGTGGGACCTAACTAATAATAATAGTCTACAAAAAGCAAGTTATATTATAAGTACTCTGTCTCCTACCATGTAACCATCCTCTTACCTATAGTAGTAACTTGTTCCAAATGCAACACTGCCCCAATTAATACAATTGTTCATGGGACTGTATCAGCGCCTCCGTAGCCAGGTGGTCAGGAGTAGTAGTGCATAGCACACGCTTCTTGATTAGACCAGGGTTCGAGCCTGTGACCACCAAATACGGAAGGTCAGGGAATGACCACCGCATATCCTCAGCCCGAATAAAGGGTGAGGGTTGGTGTCAGGAAAGGCATCTGGCTGTAAAAATTGCATGCCAAAACAATAAAAAAAAAAAAACGCTGACCCCATATAATAATGGGAAAAGGCGAGGACAAAAAAAAAAAAAAAAAAGTTCATGGGACTGTATCAAAAGCTTTACTAAAATCTAAATAAAATGTCGGATTTATTTTTTGCTTCCAATTCTTTTGTGATAACCTCATAGCAACTAATCAAGCACAATCTTCCTTTAATAAATCCATAGGAATGGAGTTTTGGTTCCCTTACAACTCCATTCCTATCCAGGTGACCTTGTTTTACTTCTGTAGCTATCAACATTTTTCCTGCGTAAGTCAGACTTCCAGGCAGTGGCGGATTAAGGATAGTTGGGGTCCCTAGGCAAATTATATTTGCACCCCCCCCCCCAAAGAAGAATAAAAAATAAATAAAAGTTAGGCGGCAAATAAATGAAATTTTGTACTATTGAATTTTTTGCTTAAATTAATCAAGATTTTTATGATGTTTACTGAAAACATTAATCTATTTTAGAACACTATAGGAAAATGTCTTGGCTTGGGGGGGCCCTAGGAACGTGCCTCATTGCCTTAATGGGTAATCCGCCACTGCTTCCAGGCTGTAATTATTCACTTTGCACGTGGGTAGTACATATATGTGAACATCTACAATCTGTAAGCATTTTCCCTGACTCTCAAAATTTAATTTTCTCTTTTGCTACTTATTTTAATAATTAGGTAGATTCCATAAATCCGATGTGCCTTGCTTACTTTTAGCTGCAACAATGTCTCTTCCTGCTTCTTTTCAGTTATCAAAAATCACTTATCTCCAAGTTAGATTAGATTTCTGGCATCCGTCTTTTTCTCATATGAATTCAATACATAAAATATTTATTCAGTTTCCGTATTAAGTGGACTAATAAGGTTCATGCCATTCATTCTTGTGTTAACATAAGCAAAGAATTCTTTGCACACTTAGCCAGAGACTTCTCACTAACTGCCTTAACATGCCTACCCACCCGAATACCAACTAATGTATATTTACTGGTAAAATTCCGTATCCTCCAATGATTTGAATCATCCATACTTTCTCTGCCATTAAGCTCAGCAGTTCATGCGTTTATCATTATTAGCCATATGGTGCAAGGAAGCCGGAGGCTTTTACTGCACCAACCAAAAACAAATTTCTGAGTTAACCTATGCATGTGTGTGTGTGTGTGTGTGTGTGAGTGAGAGAGAGAGAGAGAGAGAGAGAGAGAGAGAGAGAGTCAGAAGTAGAAGGGAATCACATCACCAAGAACGAGAAGAATGTTGATATCCAGCTCAGGACCCTGGGTGTGCCAAGCCCATACTCACCAGATGTGAGCCCCTGGGGTTATCGAACACATTCGCTAATACCTATGATGGATATTTAAAAGATTTCGGAAAAAGCAATACTCAGTATAATGCCGTAAACCGCGAAATTTGTTAAGTTAAAAGGGTGGGGGGATTAAATATGAAAGAATTTCACTTGTTTCAAAACTTGTAACTGTTGTTTGGAGAATCCATGGGTGATGATTCCGAAAGGTGATGGCAAACAAACTATGCCATAGATATTTTCCAAAAAAAAGGAAGCAATATTGACGCAGCTTACAGATATGATAAATTGTAATCAGCCCCACAAATTTTATTCAAGAAAAAAGTAGCTTATATGCATACAACTAAGTTTACAAGGTAAACAGAACTACAGATAGAAATCTGTAGATGAAATATTTACAAATTAGAAAAAAAAAAATCAATATACAAACCAAGAAATATTAATTTTTCCAATTTTTCCTAACTTCATTTGAAAATGAACTCTTTATGTGCTTTGATCATAACACGAATTATTAAGTTTAAGATACTCCTTTTTCCATAACACCACATGTACAACTTAACAACGTGCCTTTCACAACTAAATGTGATACTAAACACCATTCGCTACTGGTGGCGCTACTACCGCAGCTGCATCTTTCATAATGGTTTCTAAACTGAGAGGACTAAAACTTGCACCAAATTTAAACATATTTAATGGTTACTGTACAGATGATTGCAAACATTACGGAAATATTACCCTTTCCATCTTCAGATGAATTAGTTAAGAAAAGGAGGAATTACCTCTATTGATGCCCTGTAGAACACTTCTGTGCTGATACTCTCCGTTGTTGAAATTATTTACATGGATTCCTCACACTCGTGGACAAAATCAATGATCCTATGCAGCACGGAACTGGAGGCTCGAGTAACCCACATCCGACCTAAAAATACATAGGATCACCAAACCATATCTTTGAGCGAGAGAAGATATTAAGTCCATACTTTAAAAAAAAATGAAATACTTTGAAAACCAATTTAATCACTAAATGCATTTTTTAAACACATTAAAAGAATTTAATAAGAATTTAACTTTCCTGTAAAACCGTGGTGCATTGGATCATTGATTTTGTCTACAAGTGTGAGGAATTTAGCAACGGACAGTATTAGCACAGGAGTGTTCTACAAAACACCATAGAGGTAATTCCTCCTTTTCTTAAATACTGTAATTGATATATAACGTAGAACGTATTGAGCCATTGCAGCTCTGACATCTATTAATCTCATGGCTAATTCAATGCTGATGGGATTCTTCCTCTAGCCCATATAAGTCACCTGAGGGGACATAAATTCAAATTATTATATTAGAGTTACCCGTAAATGATTACATTAACCCGTATTCGTGTCTGTAAATTGCGCGTGTTCTTTGGTCGATTTGACTGTTTTGCTGGACGAAAAAATCCCAGTTTCTGGGGAAAAAAGCCTTGCTATCTACGCCTGAGACCAACTAACTCAGCCAAGGAGTAAAAAAAGCCCACTAAAGTTCCTCGCATCATCGACGGGACACCATCTCGGGCCTTTTCCACCCGGTGTGGAGAGGACGGTGACGATACCACTGTGCTACTGCGCAGATCGGACATAAATTCAAATTGAAGAAAGACAGTTGTAGAATAAATGTGCGCAGTGGCGTAGCCAGGATTCTTTGTCAGCAGGTGCATTCACAAAAAAAGGCGCCAATTACTTAATGCTAAAAAGCGCCACATTACCAGATTTCAGCGTCAAGGGATACAATGTGCCTGTTCACCCTACCCTGGCTAGGCCAATGAATGTGCGGAAATTTGCATTTAGCCAGCGAGTGGTTGATTGCTGGATCAAACTTCCACCTGTCGTGGTAGAAGTTGACAGCTTGAATAAATTCAAGGCAGAATTTTGAGTTAATGGATGAGTGAAATGGGAAGGTTTTTTTTTTTTTTTTTTTTTTTTTGGACGATGCTTGCTTTCTTGCATCATATGCCTCTACTAATGCTAATCCTGATATATAATATACATTTAGTCTGGGTGGTCTCAGAATCGTGGCCTCAGATGTCAGAATTAACGTTCAGCACAAGGTGAGCAAAAAGTTATCGAAGAAGTTCTACCTGGATTTGGGGATGGGAAAGTTCTTTATTGAGATTCGGGACCTGTTTCGGTCTAAAGCCTTGTTAACTTGCATCTGCTTTACCCTTCACAAGTATCGGCCATGAACACCGGTCCATATACACCTGATTGAAGAATTAGAACCAGTCTAGTGACAGAGCGTGAGCATGACCTTTTCATAATGGTTAGCCAAATCTTTTTGAGGGAGAGAATTTTAGTTTTCACCAAAGGTTGAGGAATTAATTGCAGTGGCCCTAGTCTATAATTATTATAATTGCTAGCTTTGCCGTTAGGATAAAAATCATGTCGTTCCTGGAGTGTTCCGATTCTAGGGTAATGTTACACAGTCCATAATTTATCAATGATATCGATGAAGGTATATCAGGTTTAATGTCCACGTTTGCAGATGATAAAAAGGTTGGCAGAGTTGTTAACGACAGTAAAGACAGTATCCTACTCCAAATGGATCTAGATAAGTTGGGAAAATGGGCTGAGAAGTGGCAACTGAAGTTTAACATTGACAAAGAGCAAAGTACTGCATATGGGTAGCAATAACCAAAGAGAAACCTACCAACTCTTTGGTACTACACTCAGGGAAGTGAAAAGTGAAAAAGACCTGGGGGTATTTTCGCAGTCAAATATAAATTTCGCTGAGCAGAGCAGACGGGCTGCCAGGGCAGATCATGGAGTCTTGTCAATGATATATAGGAATTTTGCTGGCAGGGACAGATTGATGATTATCCTGTTATTCAAAGGAATGGTCAGGCTAAACCTAGAGTACTGTTTACAGGTGTGGAGTCCTCATTTTAGGAAAGATGTGGAATTGTTAGAATGAGTACAAAGACGGGCAACGATTGGTGAGGGGAACAAAGGGGTGCTCTTAGCAAGAGAGGCTTAAGTTCTGCAAATTGCAGCGTCTGGAGAGTAGGCACCTGCAAGATGATCTGATGGAGGTGTATAAGGCCTTGAATGGGTTGAGCAAACTGAATGTTGATGGGATTCTCCCTCTTGCTCAGATTAAGAACCTGAAGGAGCACAGATTCAAGTTCAGGAAAGACAGTTGTAGAATAGATGTGCGGAAATTGCCTTTAGCAGCAGGTATTTGTTTGGTGTAAAAGGCTTCCACTTTTTGTTATGGAAGTTTATAGCCAAAATAAATTTAAGGCTGAGCTGGACAGGCATTTGGAACGAATGGTGGGGTGAAATGGGAGAGTTTTTTTTTTGTTTTTTTTTTGGCTGATGCTGCATAAGTTTGCTTTCTTGCATTGTATGCCCCTATTAATGCTAAAAGTCATTTTTTCTTAACAAAATATATGTAGTTAAACTTAATATACAATTTTGCCAATTTGACATGGCAATTCAACCAGTGAATCATTGCCATAGACTGGAAATGTGCAAATGTGACCCCAATTCACAAAGGAGGATCAAAGGCTGACACAAGTAATTATAGACCTGTGAGCTTAACTTCTGTTCCAGGAAAATTAATGGAGGCACTGGTTAAAGAAGCACTGCAGGATCATTTAGACAAGACTTCAGTTATAGCTCAGACACAGCATGGTTTTGTTAAGGGGAAGTCTTGCCTGACCAATTTGATTGGATACTATGATGCAGTCACAAAAGAACTGGATGCAGGGAATAACTTTGATATTATATACTTGGATCTTAGAAAGGCTTTTGATACTGTTGCACATGAAAGACTGCTACACAAATTGCAGCAGTGTGACATTGGAGGCAAATTGCTGCTATGGATAAAGGGGTGGTTGAGGGGGAGAAGACAGAGAGTGGTAATCAATGGACACTGCTCATTGTGGACTAATGTTATTAGTGGAGTCCCTCAGGGCTCAGTGTTGGGTCCATTATTGTTTTCTGTATTTATAAATGATATTGATGATGGTATATCAAGCTTAATGTCCAAGTTTGCAGATGATACAAAGGTTGGCAGGGTTGTCAAGGACACTACTGACACTATGCTGCTGCAACAGGATCTGGAAAGGTTGAGCAGATGGGCTGAGAGGTGGCAAATGAAGTTTAACATTGACAAATGTAAAGTACTACACATGGGAAACAGCAACCCCAGAGCAACGTATCAACTCTGTGGTACTACACTGACATTGGTAGAGAATGAAAGGGACTTGGGGGTGGTTGTGCAGGCAGATATGAAGTTCTCTGAGCAGTGCAGACGGGCTGCAAGAGTAGCTCATGGAGTATTGTCAATGATATACAGGAATTTTTCCAGCAGGAATAAGGAGGTGATTATTACATTGTATAAGGCAATGGTCAGGCCACACCTAGAGTACTGTATACAGGTCTGGAGGCCTCATTTCAAGAAGGATGTAGAGCTGCTGGAACGAGTACAGAGAAGGGCAACAAGATTAGTGAATGGAACAAAGGGGTGCTCTTACGAAGAAAGGCTTAAGTTTTGCAAATTACAGTGTCTGGAGACTAGGCACCAGCGAGGTGATCTGATAGAGGTGTATAAAGCCTCAAATGGTTTAAGCATGCTCAATGCTGATGGGATTCTTCCTCTAGCTCAGAAAAATCACCTGAGAGGGCATAAATTCAAATTGAGGAAAGACAGATGTAGGATAGACGTGCGGAAATTTGCCTTTAGCCAGCGGGTGGTTGGTTGGTGGAACAGACTTCCATCCCTTGTGGTGGAGGTTGATAGCCTAAATAAGTTTAAGGCTCAGCTGGACAGGTATTTTGAACGAACAGAGGGGTGAAGTGGAAGTGGGTTTTTTTTTTTTTTTTTTTTGGCTGATGCTGCATAAGCTTGCTTTCTTGCATCAAATGCCTCTACTAATGCTAATCAACAAGTGAGTACTGATACCACTCTAGATTAACAAATTTACCTCTAGAACTTGTTCTCACCTTGCTTTTGGATAACTTTATTGCTGCTTTTTGACTGAAGACTTTTTCTCTTTGTGGGCTATTTTGGGCAGATCTGGATAAAGACATGGTCGAGCAGTATCCTTTGTCTTATTACACTTTTTCTTTATTTCTTCGTTTTCTGCTGTCCTGTCTCCTGGGTGAATAGAAGTGCGTGCGTGTGTGCGTGCGTGCGCGCGCTGATGCCGGCTTGATGATACGGAGTTCTTTTGAATGATCCCAAACTCGCATTCGACATGTAGTGTGTGACTGTTAAGGTTGGCCATGGGCAGTTGTGGCCTAACTCCACGTGTTATAGACGGACAGTGAAGAAGCTTTCCAGGTGATCATACATACATAAAACATACATACTGCACAAACATAACACTACACACATTTCTTACCTTTTACACAGTTCTGTATTTATCACAGTGTATCAAGGCTGAGTTGTACTGACGTTCAGGTGCCGTCCTACATAAGATACTATACATGTGTATATGCAACTAAAATTATCATAATAAATAGTGGTACTCACACATTTCACGTATAACATTGTCTTTAAGTGCGAGGAAGAAGTAATAGAGCACCAGTGCAAACTGTATTTTCTCTTGTTGATGCACTGCTTCTTCATATATTTGTGCCCTTTTCCACCCTACATCAGTTTGTTTGTTTGTTAGATGTTGGGTGTTTGGCGCACCACTTTAGGCCATATTGAACCGTATAATATGTTTGTAAATTTAATGTGTTCTGTGATCGATTTGTTGTTTGCTAGATGAAAAAAAAAAAAAAAACACAGTTTCCGGTGGAATAAACAATGTTACCCTCCCCTGACACCGATTAACTCATTTTGAAAAAGTTCTAAAAATCCCTCGCGTCATTAACAGGATTCGAACTCGAATCTTTTCCACCATGGTGTGGGAAGAACGGTGACTATACCAATTGTGTTACCCTGGAGGCTCTGTGGGTAATCTTAACAAGTGCAGAAACTGCTGTAAGATTAGGAAATGTTGCTAAAATTGAGGTATTAATCCTTGAAGATCGCCGGATTAGCTACAGTGGTTCAATATGTAGAGTCTGTGGAGGGCATCAACAGTTTCCTATAAACAAAGTGTCCGAGAGATGGGTTTCCAAACTTCTGGCTTCGTTACCCGAAGAATGAAAGGGCACGATGTCCCAGACCTTGCACCCTCGAATTTGTTCCTCCTTCCTGCCCTGAAGTCTTTTCTTCATGGAAAACACTTTCTTGATGATGATGATATGATGTCTGTTGCCGACTCGTTGTTTGAGGGACAGTCAAAGACCTTCTATAAAACTGACCTGCGAAAGTATATTGAGAAGTGGCAAAAATATATCATGTTGTCTGGTAACTACATTGAAAAAAGTGTAAAACATGGTGTTTATTTCAACCTTCTATCACAACTACTTGTGGGTGAATATAAATCTTTTTTGAACTCCCTCGTTGACCACATTGCATCTTATATATTTGGAATTTTGTGCTGTTTTCTGGTCGAAAAATCTGAGTTTCAGGGAGTAAAAACATGAAACTTCGCCAATGACTGGTAACTCAATAACGTTATGAAAAAAGCCATTAAATCTTAGTGTCACTGATGGGATTCGAATTCGCGCCTTTTGACTTGGTATACATTTTTCCCGATCTTTGGTAACTAACACTACTCAAAAATTGTCTGCGCGAATAAAGCAGTGGCATCGTCACTGTCCTTCCCAAACCGGATGTAAAAGGCCCAGGTTCGAATGCCAACGAATGACGTTAGGAACTGTTTTTAGGCTTTTGTGGCTCTGTGGCTGAGTCAATCAGTCTCACGTACAGATAGCAAGTTTTTTTCTCCTGAAACTCGGTGTTTCTTCCAGCAAAACAGACAAATTGACCACCAGAGAACACACGCAGTTCACGAACATAATATACACTGGGCAGATGAATGTATATTTCAGGTAACCCTAGTGTGACATGTACTACTCAAAAATTTTATTATAAAATAATGGTGTAAATACACCATAGTTAGCTCATAAAAGAAATACTACAATGTAGTGTAAAGGCATCGATTTAATTGTATCTCATATTGTGACTACCTTCACACCGAGTTACCATTTTTGCACTACTCGAATAAGTAGTGCTTCACTAATAGAGAAGACTATTGTTACTTATTCTCAGAGGGCACCATCACCCAGATGGCACGTTTGAAAAATGATATGGGATAAAACACTGTGTTGTCCACATACTGTCTCTATTAGGATTAGGAAAGCAAAAAGGTGTAGGAAAGTGATACTAAGGGAGGAAGAAGTAGAAATAGAGCAAAGGGACAATTACTCCTCACACTCACTCATTGAACTATAAACCCCCCGAATAAGCAACGCTTCCCCATTAGGGAACACTATTGTTATCTATTCTTGTGGTAACAAGGGCCCCATCAAGACTACCTCCCCGCAGACGGCACTGTTTCAAGGCTTGTTTATATATGTGTGGGATAATAACTCTGCTATTCATTTGTCTCTATTAGACTTAAAAAAGCAAAAAGGGGAAGGAAAGTAACAGTAAGAGTGGAAGAAGAAAAGAAACGGTGTAGAAGAATGAAAGGGACAGTAACTCCTTCAACTCACAACCACTGAAAAACTCATAAACTCCTCGAATAGGCCTATCGTCGGTGGGTGGGCAGGTACCCTATTGCTCCAATCTTGCCAACCCAGTTGTGAAGTTAATTTCACAATATGAGAGATGCCAAAAGGTCTACAAAATAATACTATATTAAAATATAAATGCACGATACATAATACGATATGAGCTTAAAATATACTATAAAATGTTGGTGTAAATATACCACAGATAGGTCATAAATGAAAAACTACAATGTACTGTAAAGGCATCAATTTCATTGTATCTCATATTGTGACTACCTTCACATAGAGAAGACTATAGTCTTCTCGATTAGTGAAGTGCAATGTTGTACATGGTAACTGGTTGTGAAGGTAGTCACAATACGTGATACAATTAAATTGATGCCTTTACATTGAAATTGTTGTTTTCCTTTTATGAACTATCTATGGTGTTTTTACACCGATATTTTATAGTATATTCTAAACTCATATCGTATTATCCCTTGTCAGAGCCGGAAGTAGGCAATCCTACGCTTGAGGGAAAAGTATTATAAGTAAAAATCCGCCTCCATTATCAACCCACTGCAGGATGGAAGCCTCCTCAACAATTCATTCTGAAGTTAATTTCCACGCTGATCCAGTGCGGGTTAGCAGATCGACCGTATTTAGCAGTTAGGGGTTTGAACCGCGGTCTACTCAAGGAGCGTGTGCTGCTGCAGTCCCGCTCTTGACTACTCGGCTACGGAGGCAAGTTCGTCCCCATTATCTAGCTGGTAGTCAATCTTTCAGTAAAGTAGCTACGGTGGTCGACGCCCAGGGGCAAAATGTCTCCGTCGCACCCCTGATTGTGATAAATAATTCCTTCAGTTTGCGCTCCTGAAGCTCGGCGCCCAGGCAACCCCCTCCCCCCGCAACCCGTTTCTACGCCTCTGCAATCTTTATGAATTTATTAAAATTACTATTGCAACGGTCTACAATTTGCATATATTTATTAATAAAATAATTTAAATAATACAATGAATATAACAAAACAAAAATATCAAAGAAAAAGAAACTTACAAATATTCGTTTATACCTACCCAGAATTTAATTCTATATAAACTACAAAGAAAGTACACATATAACTACAAAGAAATTAGAAAACTAGACAGTTTATGTTTATATATCTAGTATAAAATCATACAAACAAAATACTGTATTGCGAAATATAGTACTTCTAGCATTATAACATAAACTAAAAATATGCAATGAAGGTGTATTATTTTAATTGAATTTTTCTCGCTTTGAAGGACCTTTCTTTCACAAGACGCTACTGTTACAGGCTGGGTAAGAAAAATTCATAGCGCTATTTCTATTTTTAGATAAGATTCTATTAGACAATACTGATGAACGAATTGGAGAAGTTGTAAAGGGGTTACAGATTTTATATCCTGATTTTTCAAATATCTGTTGAAATATCAACAGATACAGTACTGTAGTTGAAAATTTTTGTTTGTCCTCCAGTGCTAACCACTGGAGGACAAAATTCGCTGTAAAGAAGTTCGTTAAACACAGGTCCGACTGTAATAAAATCAAAAATGAAGCAATTTTAAAATATATAACTGGTTTGATACGTCCTTAAAATGCTGCACCTGGGATTAGTGTCCTGCTTGCCCTACCCAATTCTACCGTAGTTTCGGCTCCGTCCCTTGTGCATTTATATTTTAATATATCAAAAATGTTATCTTTTCATTTCCCTTAATATTGGAAAGTAAAGTTGAATGTGGAGAGGAGCGCCCTCTTCGGTCAGCATGGTATACTCTTTATTTCTGCTATAAACTCAGCGAGGGTCACTCGTATTTTGACGTTTTCGAATATGAATGCTGTAAGTTTTAAAATGCTCTGAAACTACAGTGAAATGTAAAATTTTACGTTTCACTGTAGTTTATAGGGAACACAGCTCGTGTTTCCTATTTCTCCTAAAGTTTCATCAAGTAAACTAGATAAATGCGAGTAGTGAATGTATTTAATATTCTGATATT
The DNA here is from genome assembly GCF_048544385.1 of Mastigoproctus giganteus. Lineage (NCBI taxonomy): Eukaryota > Metazoa > Arthropoda > Arachnida > Uropygi > Thelyphonidae > Mastigoproctus > Mastigoproctus giganteus. The sequence continues at coordinate 28,709,463 of NC_143587.1, forward strand.
AGATTAAATAGGGAAACATCCAATATTTCCTTTTCTTCGGGAATTGTTTATGAAATTTGATGTTTTCATAATAATAAATGATCAGTTTATTGGCCACTAGCACTATATAAACGCTAGTAGAGCAAAAGATGCATGCCTTTTACAGCACGTGGCCAGAAAAGGCAAATGTTTCTAAGATTTGTTTGAGGCCGCTCATAACTCATTTTTGTGACTAGAAGTATCTTTTGTAACTTCGAACATCACTATTTGGAAGTCAAATGATAAGAGAAATTTGTAGCGCAAATTTCTCTTATCATTTGAAATTTCTCTTCTCATATCTTGATATGAGAAGAGAAATTCGTAGCGCAAATTTCTCTTCTCATATCAAGAAATTTGTAGCAGAGTGCTTACACCATAACTGGTGTAAGCACTCTGCTTTTCCCAAGGCAGTTATTAGAGTTTGACAGCTGACTTCCTTTTGGACATGTTAGCCTCCAAAATAAGGGAATGCCTTCTTTTAAAATATGATTATGATAAAATTTTTCAAATTATTAATTCTTGTGTGTGAAAATTAACGCCGTATTACGCTTGCAGTATGTTGCGAGTATAACACAATTGGCCATTCTGCTGCTTTCTAATTTTGCAAATGCATTTTTAAGAACGATTCTGGCTGTTTCATTTTAGCTTGCTGTGACACATTGTAGTTGCACTGGTTAGGAATCTCTTACTGATTTGTTTTTATATACTGTAATACACATTAGTTGTTGATAATACTCCAAGCTTATGTTTCGTAAAATATATTTAAAACAACATTACCAGTTATCTCAATTAATATTTCAGTGAAAAATCACCCGTTATGGCTTAATTCTTAGTGGTACATAACTTAGCTAGAATAATGATAGACAAATTAAGGTAGATGACCTATCATTCAATACAACAGTATTATACTGTTTTGCTAATTGGAGTCTTGAAGGTAGTGAGACCCACATTTAGTTTCCAGAGTAAAACTCTAGACCCCCCCACCCCCATCTTTTTGCATTATCTTTTGAAGTTTATGTACCCAATATTTCAAGGGGGACAACTCTAAATTTGTTTTTGCAGGCCGATTGCTAAATAGTCCACTGGGCCAAACCCATTATAGTTGAGAGAATTTCTATAGGTTGGTGAATGTTGTTCACTAACTGTCCTCTCTCATTCTGTATACCTCTCGCCCACATAATTCACGGTATAGACTACTTACAGAGCAATGCATTTCTTATATCATTTGGTTGCTCACAAGACCAACGGTTTCATTACCTTTGGTCCTTGAGGTTGTCACAGACCTCTCAGATATGCCAGACAAACTGCTTGCTACCTAGGAGTCTAAACCACTGATGGAACTGATATTCGGGTGACACTTAAGTCAAGTGGACCCAATTTCGGCGAAGTCCAGATGGTCTGTGACAGCCAAATCCTCTGCTTGCACCTTCACGATGGTGGGACTGTTAGTAATCCTGGGTATAACCCCCAAGACAAGCCTGCTGTGGGTGACCACCCAAGTGAGAACCAACATAAGCAGGGGTCTTGGTGTGCACCCATACCACATGGAGGAATGCCGCCCCTCCGTGTTACCAGGCAATACTATTTGGTAGATAATGCTCATCATCTGGTGGAGTTCCACCATTTTGTTTATTAGTCTCCAGAGTACCACCTCAAAAGTGGTACTTGTGCATATGTCCGTTCCGATATTCTGTCAGAGACATAGTAATTTGAAACTGGCTTAAAATCTCGCTACCTCATTCTGTCAAAATCGTCTGTTGTCTCTACCGTCCTCTTAACTCCACTAATCACTTGGAGCTCTTCAACTTCCTCCCTTTGCAACTTGACTTTTTTTAAGGTAGATGTTGTGAACATTAAAATCTTGGTGATTTTAATGTTCACAACTCCAGCTGGGCCGACCGGGCTAGCCGAGTGGGTAAAGTACCTGCCCGGCAACCCAAAGGTCGCGGGTTCGATTCCCGCCTCGGGCTTGGATCAAAGTACTGCAAAAAACCTTGGGAGGTGCAATATGGCCACAGAAGCCGATGCGCCAACAACTACCAAATCAAAAAAAAACTCCAGCTGGCTTCTGTTTTCTAGTCACACCGACCCAGCTGGTCGAGATGCTGAGGCTTTTGCAATTACTAATGACCTTGCACAGATTGTTCATTTACCTACAAAAATATCGGACAATCCTAACCATACAGCCAACACACTTGATCTTTTTCTCACAAACAACCCTTCTAAGTACACGGTCAAAGTGAGTGATCCTTTAGGCACCTCAGATCACAACTTGGTGATTGTGTCTTCAATGGAGCCTTTATCTCATGGCTATTCCCAACCTCGTGTTGTTTGGCATTACAAGAATGCAAAATGGGATGATCTGCGAGGTTTCTTTTCCTTGTTCAGACTACTGATGTCAACATTTGCTCAGATCGTGTCAGTGAAATTATACTTGTAGGAATGGAATCCTTTAACCCACACTCCACTTTAAAATCTTGTCCTTTATCTAAACCTTGGTTTTCCAATAAATGTGCTAAGACTGTTCACGAGAAGAATGTTGCATATTGTAATTGGCTTGTTTCCAATTCTTCAGTTTCATTTTCTGCCTACACCAAAGCTCGCAGCAATTGTAAAGCAGTTATTAATCAGTCCAAACTAGATTTCGAACAGGCTAAGAGTAGAAAACTTGATTCTTGCCCTAATCGTATCTGAGCATTCTGGTCTCTTGCCAAAGCTATTTCGCCGCAACTTTTGCCCATCTCTGCTCCCACCTCTGTCAAAACCAGACTTTATCCTTTGGCCAAGGATAAAGCAGACCTGCTAGTATCCCATTTTTCTTCCAACTCATGTATTAATGATTTTGGTAAAACACTTCCTAGTATTCCCAACACGCTCCATTCATTGTCTCCTGTGGTCTTCCATCAAAAGGATGTCAGAAGGATTTTGATGAATCTTGATGCTAAGAAAGTGCAGGGTCCTGATGGTATTTCTCAACTTGTTCTCATAACCTGTGCCCCTGAACTTACTCCTGTTCTTTGCTGAATTTTTTCACTTTCTTATTTCAAAGGTGTTTTCCCTTTTGCTCATATGCAGCCAGTTCCTAAAAAGGGTGACAAATCCCTCCCATCCAATTATCGTCCCATTGCAGTTACTTCTAATCTTTCTAAAGTAATGGAGAAATCAATTAACCGCCAACTCTTAAACCTTCTGTCTGATCAACGATTGCCAGTATGAATTCCGTCAGTGTCAATCCACTGGTGAAATTCTGGCTTACCCATTTATGGACAAATTCAATGGAAAAGTTCGGTGAAACACAAGCAGATACTCTTGATATCTCAAAGGCTTCCATTGTGTTTGGCATAAAGGTCTTCTAAACAAGCTTCCATCTTATGGTTTGCCAACTGTTTTTTGTAATTGGTTATCCAGTTTTCTCTCTGTCTCTGATCACTCACTGAGAGTGATGTTAGATGGCTCTCTGTCTTGTAACTTCTCCACTGATGCTGGTGTCCCCCCAAGGTTCAGTTCTTTCCTCTCTTCCTCTTGAATATTAATGACCTTCTTCCATTGACTGGAAATCCTATCCATAGTTTTGCCGATGATAGCACATTGCATTCCACATTCTATTTTGAGAAACCTTGCCTTGCTGAAACAGCTTCAACTTTTCAAATATCTGCTACTAATTCCTTAAATGCCGATCTCCAGGTAATTCTCCAGTGGTTCAATGACAACTTAAAAGGATTCTTCTGCTCCTATGCTTATCTTTGGTGACACTCCGATTTCTAGGCAAGTTGATATATCACTTTTGGGGATTACCCTGACTTCTAATCTCTCTTGGCACAATCACATTACAAATATTGCTTTCTCTGCATCTAAAAAACTTTGTTTTTCTCTTTCTCTCTCAGCGTTACTTTTCTTCCTAACAGCTGTTCACTCTCTACAAATCGCAAATTCACTCTACCATGGAATATTGTTCCCACATCTAGGGTGGTACCCCCAAAACCTCTCCAGGCTTCTAGATTACATTCAGAAGATGGTAGTTAGGTTAATTAGTGACTCATCTCTAACAGAGTCTTTCCACTCTCTGTCTCATAGACGTACTGTTTCTGCTAAATGTCTTTTCTACAGATACTTCCATGGGCACTGTTCCTCTGAATTGGCTTCTATAATTCATGCTCTCTCTTTCAAAACAGTCCGAACACGTGCCGCCACCACCCAACTCCATTTACTGTCCAACTTCAAACTTACAGAACCAACTTTTCATCTTCCTCGTTTATTCATTCAACAGCCGTTTTTTGGAACAACCTTCATTCATACGTTTTTCCTGAAAATTACAGTTTACAGAAGTTCAAGTCTAATGTCAACAGATATCTTCTCAGCCTCCAACCCAAGCACGGTACTAAGTACTATAGGTTCTAATACCTCTCATGTTTGGGGTTTTCATAAAAAAAAAAAAAAAAAAGGAATTGTAACAGGAATGCATTGTGGAATGGCTAACAAACAACCTTGACCTGCATGTGAAAATTTACTCGAATATAGTGACTATGGTAACTCTGAGGCATCCTGATCAGCTGGTATATAATCTCCGAGTACTGTGTATGTGGGAGGCACTGTTGAGGCTACATTATATCAGTGAGTTGGTATATTGCTTGTCTGCTCTATCCAAAAATTTTATAAATTCGTACATATTCCCCCAGCTCCACTTTTACCTTATCCTACTATACATCACAAATAGTCAAACTAAGAGAACACACTTATATACAGAAATATCTAAATCTCTCCAAAACTTAATTTGTTTCACAAATATATGGTCTCAGCAATGTCAATTTCTACCTGCAATCTCCTGAACCCTGTTTACTTTTTCTGGCATAATCTTCATTGCTGGTTGCCTCGACCACCACTCATTTGTTGCCCTAATTATTTGCTCTATGATTCCTTTGCTTCAAATATGATATGTGTGTGTGTGTGACCAATCTGGTATTCCTTATCAGGAATTCCTGATTAGATTTCCTAATCAGGAATTCCTATTTTTTTTTTTTTTTCCTGGATTTAAATCTCTTTAACCCATTATTTCAAATTCATCTATTGCCTCTGTCTTTCTCCCAACCCTTCAGAACTTTGACTTCTTTTTGAGAAAACTTTCCCCATTCTGAATTTCCTAAGAGTGAGGAAATTGCTTGGTGATTTTAAAATGTTTTAATCTCCAGCTAGCTTCAATGTTCCAGATACAGGGACCCAACTTGTTGAAATGCTGATGCTTTTGTGATTACTAATGACATTACACAGCTTGTCCGTTTACCTACTAGAATGCCATACAATCTAGTATCATACATAGTGGTCCAATGTCAGATCACAAATTGGTGATGGTCTCATCCATTGCAGCTCCTCTCTCTCTCATGGCCTTTCTCAGCTGTGTCATTTAGCATTACAAGAATGTGAAGTGGGTTGATTTGCATGATCTCTTTTGCTATGGATAAAGGGATGGTTAAGTGGAAGAAGACAGAGTGGTTATAAGTGGGCACTGATCTTCATGGACCAATGTTATTAGTGAAGTTCTCCAGGGTTGAGTGCTGGCCCCATTGTTTTCTATATTTATCAATGTTATTGATGAATGTATATCAGTGTTCTTCCCAAAAAATTTTGCCAGCCAGGTGGTGAAGTGTAAAACTTCGCAATATTATAAAATTTTCTGTTATTTATAAATGTGACTTAAGTGATCCAGAGCAAAAATTAATTGCATAATTTAACATTATATGCTCCTGTCACATTGATCTCAATCGATAGTATGTTTAAATAATATTGATCAAGGTCAGTCAGCAGTACCGTACGGTACCTCAAGAATTGCTTAAATTTTAGCTGTGGCAGTCAGTTAAATTTACCAGGTGGTGTTCCCATTCAATAAGTCCTGGGGAGAACACTATATATCAAGCTGATGATACAAAGATTAGCAGAGTGGATAACGACATTCATCAGGGTGAACTATGCAACAATGTCTTGGAAAATTGGGTCAATGGGCTGAGAAATGGCAGTTGAAGTTTAACATTGACAGATGCTAGGTACTGCATATGCATGGGCAGCAGTAACCCCAGAGTAACTTATCAACTGTGTGGTACTTCACTCAGGGTCGTAGAAAATGAAAAAGACCTAGGGGAAATTGTGCAGGCAGACAATTATCTGAGAGAGCAGGCATGCTGCCAGGACAGCTCATGGGGTTTTGCCAATTATGTACAGAAACTTTTCTAGCAGGGATAAGGAGGTGATTATCCCTTTGTATAAGACCATGGTTAGGTCATATCTTTAGTACTATATACAGGTCTGAAAGCATCACTTTAGGAAGGATGTACATCTGCTGGAATGGGTGCAGAGAAAGGCAAACAGACTGATGAAGGGAACAAAAGAGTGCTCTTACCTAGAAAACCTTCAGGTTCTGCAAATTGCAGCATCTCAAGATTAGGCACATGTGGGAAGATCTGATAGAGGTGCTTAGATCTTCAAATGGATTGAGTAAGCTGAATGTTAATGGCATACTTTGACTTGCTTAGGCAACACATATGAGAGGGCATTAATTCAAGTTGAGAAGAATGGTTGCAGGACATATTGCCTTTAGCCAGCGAGTGGCTGATTGTTGGAATAGGCTTCTATCTGTTGTTGTGGAAGTGGATGGGTTAAATGAATTCAAGGAGGAACTAGACAGTTTCTTGGAGGGTACAGATGGGTGTACTGTGTTTTTTTTTTTTGTTGATATTAGCTTGCTTTCTTGTATCATTTGCCTTTATTGCTTCTACTACTACTACTACTTGGTTTTATTACTGTTTTAAGTCTTCTGATCCTAATGTTTGCTCAAATGATGTCAGTGAAATCGTTTATTCCACCTTAAATGTGTGGAAGTTTGCCTTTAGCCAGTGGGTAGTTGATTGCTGGAACAAACTTCTATCTGTTGTTGTGGAAGTTGATATCTTAAAGAAATTCAAGACAGAACTAGACAAACATTTGGAATGAATGGATCAGTGAAATGGGAATGTTTTTTTTTTTTTGGTTGATGCTATATAAGCCTGCTTTCTTGCATCATGTGCCTATGCTAATGCTAAAAGTCTTCTTTATTTAAATCTTAAGTTTTTCTGTAAATGTTCTAAAGCTGTTCAAAATAAAAACATAGCATATCATAATTGGCTTCTATCCAAATCTCCAGCTTATTTGTTACATACAAGACTTGCAAAAATTGTAAAAAAAGTTATTAATCAGTCTAAACTGGATTTTGAACAAGGTTAAGAATAAGAAACTTCTTGTTCAGATGTCCATTGAATCTTCTGGTCTCTTGCCAAAGGCTAGAGTGTCTGTTTGTTAGTACGTTCACCTCAGTTACGACATGATGATTCTTTTCCATCCACAGCTAAAAATAAAACTGACTTATCATCCTACTTTTCTTCCAACTGATCACCTTGATTATATTTTTTTCACTTTGATTATATTGATCACCTTGTAAAATCACCTCCTACCATACCAAAAATCTCTACTCCATATTTACTGTGGCCTTCCAACAAAGGAATAGCGGAATAATTCTAAAAAATTTTGATGTTCTTATTCCACATGTTTTTGCTTCTGCATGGAAATTTGCTCATATCGAGCCAGTTCCTAAAAAGGAGTAATAAATTCCCCCTTCCATAATTTTTCCATTGCACTTACCTCTACTCTTTACAAGGTAATAGAGAAATCCAACTGCCAATTCTTAAACTGCCTCACCTTCCATCCAATCAGTGATTTCCCGTTTGGATATCATCCTTTATTTAAATCGTACACTGGTGATGTAGTAGTAGAGGGGTGTGATGCAAGAAAGCAAGCTTATGTAGCATCAGCCAAAAAAAAGCCATTTCACACATCCATTCTCTCTAAAAGTTTATTCAGTTCCTCCTTGAGTTTATTTAAGCTATCAACTTTCACAATGACAGATGGAACTTTGTTCTGGCAATCAACTACTCATTGGCTAAAGACAAATTTCTGCACATCTATTCTATAACTGTCTTTCCTTAATTTGAATTTATGCCTTCTCAGGTTCGTAATCTGAGCAAGAGGAAGAATCCCATCAGAATTCAGCCTGCTCAAACCCATTCAAGGCCTTATACACCTCAATCAGATCACCTTGCAGGTGCCTAGTCTCTAGATGCTGAAATTTGCAGAACTTAAGCCTTCCTTGGTAAGACCACCCCTTCATTCCCTTTGCCAATATTTGCTCTTCTCCATACTCGCTCAAGCAACTCTGCATCCTTCCTAAAATGAGCCCTGCAGACCTGTACGCAGCACTCGAAGGCATGGCCTGACCATTGCCTTATACAAAGGGATAATCACCTGCTTTTCCCTAATAGCAAAATTCCTGTATATCATTGACAATACTCCATGACCGGCTCTGGCAGCCATCTGCAATTCTCGGAGAATTTCATATCTGACTGCATGATTACTTCCAGGTCTTTTTCACTTTTACCCATCTTAAGTATAGTACCACACAGTTGGTATGTTTCTCTGGGGTTCCTTCTTCCCATATGCAGTACTTTGCATTTGCCAATGTTAAATTTTAGTTGCCACTTCTCAGCCCAACTTTTCTAGATCCTGTTACAGTAGCACACTGCCATTACTGTCATTAACAACCCTGCGAACCTTTGTATCATCTGCAAACTTAAGCATTAAGTCTGTTATATCTTCATAAATATTATTGATAAATATACAAAACAACAGTGGGCTCAACATCGAACTCTGGGGGACTCCACTAATAACATTAGTCCACAAAGAGCAGTGTCTATTGATTTCCACTCTTTTCTCACACTCAACAACCCTTTTATCCATTGTAGCAACTTGCCCTTAATACCATACTGCTTCAATTTGTACAGTAGTCTTCCATGTGCAGCAGTGTCAAAAGCAGAGCTGCAAACCACCTAAAATTTTGGACTGGTTCATTTCAAAAATTTCTGAAGTGGTTTGGTTTGCAGTCTGGTTCAAAAGGCGATTTTGACCAGTGGTGTGGTTAGGTTCGGTTCAGTCAAGCGTCTGAAATAATTCATATAATTTCTTAATTCATTAATGATAGTAATAATATCACATTACAATAAAATCTTATTTGATATAAAAGTAAATTATATTAATACTATATTTCACAAGTAATAAAACTGGATATTAATCATTTTAAATCTGATTGAAAAAGGAGCAGAAATTACCAAAACATTAACTCTGAATATTAATCTCTTCTCGTATTCAGTACTCATAAACATATATAAGATAATGTTTAATTTGGAAAGAAAATAATTATTCAAACAAAATTTTTAATATAATTTAATAATACTAAGTAAGGCAGATATTTCCAGATAATATAAAAAATCACAATAAAACTTTAAGAACAGAAGAAACAAACATGGATTACAAGCATAATATTAGTTACTCAGGTAATGGACATAAGGAATTAATGTGTCAAAATAATTTTACTTTGAAAATTGATCATGAAATCTTAAAAACAACATAGATTACATAGGTAATTTGAAATTAATTATTTAATTTTAAAAATAAAATATCCTCCATTAACCTTGAGCCTAAACAACTCCTCTTATCAGTCAAAATGATCTTTAATGTCGAAAAGCATCTTTCTATACTTGCTTGTGTGGCAGAAACTGCAAAGATTACTTTGGCTAGCTGATAAAACTCTGTGTGACTAAACTCTTTTGCTTTCCAATATCCTAAGACGCTTGTTTTTATTGGTACCCTTTCAATATCATCAAAATTGTTCAGATGAGCCATTAAGTAGAATTTCTTTGTTTCCACTATGTCTCTTTTTCATTTCTTTTTTAAATAACTTTTCGATGTCATCCATGGTTTCACCCGTTACAGTATTATGTGCAATTTTATCTGAACTTTTCGTTTCAGGATTTTTTTCTGTAGACTAGCTGGCACAAGCTATCATAAATGTTCCTTAGCTTGCTGTTTTTGGATATTATCTAGTATTTGGTACCTGGGATCCAGATACATACAAGCTAAAAAGTCGTGCTTTCCATCAAATTTACTTCTCGTAGCGTGTGAGAGAGGTTACCAAAAAAGATGACAATTCATTTTCAGTTTTTCTAACTTCCATTTTACATTTCATCCATGTGTAGTAAAAACCAGTCATCATGAGCTGCTCTGACTGTAGCACTTCACATGCTACCCTAACAGGTTCCAGAACTTCTATAACATTTTCAATCTTTTGCCACACACTGGCTGACAAATGCAATTCCTTTATGCACACATAAATCGATGCAAAATTGCTTTAGCTCCACAAGACGATATTAACAGTGGAATTCCATCTGATTTCGCAGTCTAGTATTGGTTTCCTACACTTTTCTCTTTTAATGTGTATAAAGATAGAAGGGGTTCGCAACTTTTTCACCACTGCTCATGCTTTAGCCAAGGGAAGTTTTAATTCATCACGTTTCAGAACATCATTAACAGCCAACTGCAGAGAATGCGCAGCACAACGAACAGATACCATAATACCCTGAACAAGTAGATCACGGAAATTTTCTTTACACACATTTGTAACACTAGTCTATAATGTCTCAGATAATGTCTCGATATGGAAGATAATGATACCTTCAGTATCATTATCTTCCATATCGAGTTTTCCAGATTGTTCCTGAGCAAGTAATTTGAATGACCTTATCATATTAGCCCCATTGTTAAAGAATACACTTGCTCTACTTTAATTTCAAATTCTTTCAAGACACTTGAAACTATTTTCCATAAATTACTACTCATAGCCTGATCATTCAATTCTCGCATTGCAAGTGTTTTTGGAACAATCTTGTCACAATCAAAAAATTGTACATTTATTCCCAAAATTGACCTCTCAAATCGAGTTGCAGTATCTATTTTCAAAGAAATTAATGTGCCCTTCAAAACAGCTGTAAGTTCTTTACGCGAATGATTAACTCGTCTACTTATCTCATCTTGAATATTTTGACGATTTATCTGAAGTGTACTGCCAAGTCCCATAACAATTAGATCCAGTAATTTTCAGAATCCCGAGTCTTCAAGCAGAGGAAATGATCTACCATTAACAATCACTAATTCCACACATGCATCTTTAACTATTTCTGCAGATATTTCGATCGATACGGTTTTTCTAACGTGAGATGTAACAAATTTCATAATAGTAGGTACTTATGGAGACTATTTTTTGCTTTCTTTTTTAAAACATCCTCATAATCAGCGACATGCTTTCTTTTTAAATGTCTCAGTAAGTTTTTTGAATTTTTTTCCTTCAAGTCCATTTTACAAACAGTACATTTACTCTTATCCATGTCACTATTATAATGAAATTTTTCGAGGACAGGATGCCCTTTTCTATTGCCATTCATTGTTATCTGAGGGAGATAAATATTTAAAACAGAAATAAATATTTATTTTTAAACTGTTGCAAAAATAATATTTAAGAGACATATGCTAAAAAGTTGTAACAACTCAATAAAGATGAAGTATGCCAAATGTTCCACTCAAAAAGTACGAAAATATGTACATAAAATGAATAAAAATATTATCATTAAATTATTTAGAATAACCTTTATTTCTTAAATATTGTGCAGCACTTAACAGTAAATAAGAGTGCATAATCTTTGATTATCAGTGGGGGCTACATTATCGATCATTTCTGAGCTTATCTGCCACAAAAAAGTGATAAATACATAATTCCTTTGCACCTTCTATTTTTCTCTAAAACTAAAAATCGAATAATAATAAATAAAAAAATTGAATGTTAAAAAATTCAATAATAATAAATAAAAAATTGAATGTTAAAAAATTCAATAATAATAAATAAAAAAAATCGAATAGTCAATTTAAAAAAAAATTGAATAACACACAAGTTTGTGCAAATGCAGCAGATTATTATGCAGCAATTCTAAAAAAAGCTAAAGACGGCATCGTTTTAGTTATATCTCATATTGTGAATACCTTCACAATGAGTTGCCATGATAATATTGCACTACTTTGAATAAGTAACACTTCTGTAGTAGAGAAGACTGCTGTTACTTATTATCAGTGGGCATCACCACCCAGATGGCACCGTTTCAAGTCTTGTTTGTATATGTAGGATAATAACTCTACTATCCACTTGTCCCTATTAAACTTAGAAAATCAAACAAGTAGAGGAAAAGTAATAGTAGGAATGGAAGAGGAAAAGAAACAGTATAGAAGAATGATAGGGACAGTAACTCCTTCAGCTCACACCACTTAAAAAAACTCAAACTCCTCATATAGGCAACACTTCCCCAGTAGAGAAGACTTGTTACCTATTCTTGGAAACTCCAGGCACCTCTAGTGACCGTTTTAGGGCTATTTGGCCCTCTTTTGCATTACCAGGGTACCTACCCTGGTAATGCGGTTATGACAAAACAGCAATGAAGTATAACTCCACAATATGAGACATGCCTAATGGTGTATAAAGTGAATTAGACTGAAGCACTTTTAGGGTTTAAGCCTCAGACTGCAAAAGAATTTGACAACATACAAGTTTTTTGCAAAAGCAGCATATCAGTATGCACCAAACTCTAAAAATATAGTTAAAAAAACTGCATAATTTTAATTATATCTCATATTGAGAAAATTAGAAAAAATTGAATATTAAATAAAATTAAATATTAAAAATAATAAATAAAAATACTGCAGAGAAGTTTTCCATTTATGCACATAGTTATTAGAACTATATTAATATTAAGCATGCTTAGATATACTGAAGATTCTCTCTAAAAACTCAAACTCCTCGAATAGGCAACACTTCCCCAATAGAGAAGACTGTTGTTACCTATTCTTCGAAACTCTGGGTTTCTCATGAGTTTCTCATCATTAGAATTCAAAATATCCAAAATAAAATAAAAATTCATCTGTTACAAATGAGAATTTTCAGGAGTTATTATAATTTAATTAATAAGTAAAGGTTACAATAAAATAATACTTTTTATGAAAGGAAAGACCACAAAATTAAGAATGACCAAAAATTATATTCTCTAGATGTGACATCTTTGAACTAATGTAAATGTGCCATATGTGTTAGATATTATTTGGGATCTACTTAATGATAGTAATATCAAGATTAATAATACCAGACTCCCCAAAGAAAAAATTTTTGATCTTATTAAGTTATTAGTTTCCACCAATTATATTTTATTCCAAGATAAAATATACAGACAGATTTTTGGCTTACCTATGGGCCTTAGCATTAGTGGACTCATTGCAGAACTGTACTTGGATAAAATAGAGAATATTTATTTGAATCCAAGTAGTCCAGAAATCTCATATTATGGTGGCTATCTAGACGACATACTCATTATAACCAATCAGATCACTGTAAATTCTGTTTTACAAGTATTAAACAACATTCATACTAGACCGAATTTCACTTTAGAAACAGAGAAGGATGATACGTTATCTATTAACTTAATTTTACATTACAAAGGGAGGGGGATAAATTAAATTTTAGTATTTATAGAAAGTCTACTAACATGGGTATGTTATTACATTACAAGAGTTATCACCCATACACTTACAAAAAAATGGTCATGTTAAACCAGTTTTTAAATGCTTTTAAATATTCCACCCCACAGAGTGGATTACAGGATGAGATCAATGAATTAACAAAGAGATTCTTTAATAGAAGCTATTCAATCACCTCCATTAGCAAAATTAAACTGATCTCCCAAGAAAAGATAAAAAAATAATTATCAGAAAACAAATATAGAAAAAAAGCATTTTATTACATTTCTATATGTAGAATATTGGTACAACAAAATGAATGACTTGTGTAAAGGCACAGATATGAAAATAATAGCTAAACCTATAAATAAATTGCACATATTATTAAGAAAACGTTCAAAAACTCTTCCTTACAACAAACGCATGATTTGGTTTATAGCATTTCTTGCAAAGAATGCGACTTGTCTTATATAGGTTCTACGTGGGGGTGTTGGATTTTCACGTTAAACAACACAAGGCTTCAGTTCGAGCATCAAGAGCAAATGCTTCCCAATTAGCATTTCATGCTGTGAATGAAGGTCACATGTTTCTCTTTAATGAAGCAAAAATAATCAATATTCAACAACTGCTTATCACTGAAATGCTTGAAATAAAATTATGTAAAAACTCATTCAACATTCGTAGACCTTTTTTAATATCGGATGATTGGTCCTATGAATACATGTGCAATGAGGATTAAATTTCTTTTTAAATAAAGACAGCAGCACAGTTTTTAGATCATTCCATCCTGTGAACACGTATGAACGAAAGGTTCTCATCCAACTTAAGGGGGAAGAAATATGTCTTCACGTATTTGTTAATTGTTTTATACTATTCGAAATTTTGACATGATGTTTTCCTATGCCGATAGCTGCGTCGCAGTTGATGGTTTTGGTGTCGGGTTTGGGGCCCCGATGGTGATCCCGAGGTGTTAATTTGTGTTCATGCTGACGGTATGGAACACATTAAGATAAGTTTAATTTTTTAATTTTTTTAATTTTATAATTTATTTATTTCATGTGATGGACTAGGAGAGTTGGATAAGAAGCCTTCCTATAAAGAAATCAAGGTAATCCCTGTATAATTTACTAATAAAATAATACATGTACACTTACCGAAGACGCTTCTTTTGGGAATCCTTCCTCCAAGATATTCACGCGTAACCTAATATCGCAGCTGAAGTGCACTATGTCAGAGCAGAAACAGGAATGATGAACCCTCAGAACAAAACCTGAGAAACTAAACATGCTAATCTTTTCAAAGAAAAATGCTAATGAGTGATTCTTAGTAGTATGCCCTTTCACTTCCTTATCACTGATTTGATTGGTGTTCTGTTGCATCGAGAGCATCCCTTCCCATGTCCCCCATTGCACAGCTTCTATTCAAATAGCCGAGCAGGGACCCTTGTAGCCCACAGGGGTCCCTCTGTGACTCATTTATTGGTCAAAGCGAAAAAACTCTTTCCCTACCCCTGAGATGGGCTGCTAATCTGATGCGGTGCTTTTCACTTCTTAGTAACCATTCTAGAAGCCTAGCCATGAACAGTGGAAAAAAGAAAGAGGAAGGAGTATGTTTCCTACTCACTGGATTTCCCTCTGAAAGTTTTCCAGATTTTTGTTGACTTGTAGGCCATAGTCTATGTTTGAACCAAAAACTGAACCACTTTTCCAAAAAATTTTGGTTTGGTTCCCAGTTCAGAAAAAAAAACCTGTTCAGTGTTTCGGTTTGGTTCAGAAAAATTGTTTCGGTTTGGTTCAGAAAAATTGTTGTGGTTCGGTTCAGTTTGCAGCTCTGATCAAAAGCTTTCCTGAAATCCAAGTATATGATATCAAAAATTATTTTTTGCATCAAGTTCCTTTGTAACCATATCATAGTATCCAATCAAATTTGTCAGACAAGACTTTCCCTTACCAAACCATGCTGTCTGAATTATTACTGTAGTGTTGTCTAGATGATCCTGCAATGCTTCTTTAACCAGTGACTCCATTATTTTCCTCGGAACAGAAAAGTAACTGGTTTGCAATTACTCATGTCACCTTTAGATCTGCCTTTGTGAATTGGGGATACATTTGCACATCACCTGTCTGTGGTGACTTCCCCTGAGTCCAGAGATGCTCTCATAATTATGGCTAAGGGTTTTCTTACTTCCTTTGCCACTTCCTTTAATATAACTGGATAGATCCCATGCACCCCCAGGTGCCTTTCTTATGTTTAACTTCAACAATTTTTCCTCCACTTTACTTGTAGAGAAAGTCATATCTTGGCTTATGTAACTTGCTTTTGGGGAATTGCTACTACTTGTATGGTGTCTATTAAATGCTAAGCAAATAACATTTTGTAATTGGTAATAAATCAGAATGAAAACAGAATATTCTATCACTATATAGATAAAATTGATGAGGAAAGGCATGTAGATAGGATAACCAGACTTCTGGCAAAAGGTCTAGTCCTCCCTTTTTCCCATCATGGCATCTCTGGCGGGCATTTTAAATGAGTTTGATATTTTCTGGCATTTCACTCCCTCCTTCAAAGTATAACTTGTAATCTTCCTTTGTAGTATCACTTTCTTAATGAACATGTCTGTGTTCATTGATGGAGATGTATTTATATACTAATTGAATACTAAAATATTTTTTATACAAAAATATCTTAAGGGCCAAGAACTGAACTGCTTTTTTTTGTACACCCTTAACCTTGCTGTTTCTGGATTTGGATTTTATGGCACCACTAACACTTTTGTTGTATCAAGTGGTGTAATATTTTTTTGGGCTCTTATCCTCTTGAGATAATAACATGTTATCTTTTATATCATATTTCAACTCAGATGTCAAAATGCCTAGGCTGATCCAGGATCCTAACTCAACTTAAAAAACATGTCTAGACCACATTTTACTCATTTCTTTGAGAATGAAGATTTGCTGAATAAAACTTCAAAAAATTATGAACACAGATGAAAGTACATTTTAATCTTTTTCTGATTACAGAAATGCAATTGAGGATATTGGTTAATGTAAAAGAACATATGAAGTTAACTTTGTGTGGTTTTTAATTATTTTTAATTTGAATTTTAAGTCCTTTTCTTTTCTTCTGTTGATGAAAAAGGACAACAAATTAAGATGGAGGACTTACTATTCTTCTGATGTCCTCTTATATCATTGATGTTTGATAACCCTATATATGAATAAATTTTGTAATTTACAAGGTAATAATGTTTTTTTTCCTTTATCTTTCAAGTATGACCTCCATATCCTGAGAGATTCATCAGTTAAATTACAGTGTTATTGTTTTTGGAATGGTGTAGTTACTTATTTGTTTCTTATTTTTTCCTTTATTTTTATTTTCTGCAAACCCATATTCATATGCATTAGTAGTAGTACTAGTAATGGCAAATGATGCAAGGAAGCAAGCTTATACAGCATCAGCCAATATATATATATATAAAAAAAAACCTCACAGTTCATCAATCTGTACCCTCCAAGAATTTGTCTAGTTCTCACTTCAATTTATTCAACCCATCCACTTCCACAACAACAGATGGAAGCCTGTTCCAGCAATCAACCACCCACTGGATGAATGCCAGTGGGTGGTTGATTGCTGCACATCTATCCTGAAACCATCCTTCCTCAACTTGAATTTATGTCCCTTCATGTGGTGTAGTCTCAGCAAGTGGAGGAATACCATTAACATTCAGCTTATTCAATCCATTCAAGGCTTTAAACACTTCAATCAGATCTCCTGAAAGGTGCCTAGTTTTTGAAGCTGCAATTTGCAGAATTGAAACCTTTCTAGGTAATAGCATTCTTTTGTTTCTTTTACCAATCTGGTTACTTTTTCTGCTCCTGTTCCAACAGATCTACATTCTTGACAAAGTGAGGCCTTTAGACCTATATACAGTACTCAACATATGGCCTAATCATGGCCTTACCTTATGCAAAGGGATAATCACCTCCTTATCCCTGCTAGTAGAGTTTCTATACATCATTGACAAAATGCCATGAGCTGTTCTGGTAGTACATCTGCAGAGCATATCATGTCTTACTGCACAATTACTCACAGGCCTTCTTCATTCTCCACTATCTGAGTGTAGTAGCACACAGTTATAAGTTACTCTGGGGTTACTGCTACCTTATGTGCAGTACTTTGCATTTGTCAATGTTAAACTTCAACTGCCATTTCTCAGCCCACTAACCCATATTTCCTAGATCTTGTTGCATTAGTTCACCCTAATAACTGTTATTAACGACCATATGCCAACCTTTGCATCTGCAAACTTAGACATTAAGCCTGATATAACTTCATCAGTAGCAATGATAAATATTGAAAACAACAATGGACCCAGCATTGACCTCTGGGGATATCCACTAATAACATTAGTGGTGATCAGTGCCCATTGATACCCACTCTCTGTCTTCTTCCACTTAACAATCCCTTAATGAATAGTGGTAACTTGTCCTTAATGCCACATTGCTCTGGTTTGTATAGCAGTCTTATGTTCAACAGTATCAAAAGCCTTTTTCTGAAATCCAAGTATATGATGTCAAAATTATTTTTTGCATCCAGTTCCTTGGTCACTTCATCATAGTAACCTATCAGATTGGTTAGACAAGACTGTCCCTTAACAAATCTATGCTGTATAATTGCAGGCCTGTCCAGATGGTCCTGCATTACTAGTGATTCCATTATTTTTCCCCAGAACAGGCTTTAAGCTAACAAGTCTATAATTATTCTATGTTGCCTTTTGATCCCCTTTATGAATTTGGGATATATTTGCACATCTCCAGTCTGTAACTACCTCCCATGAATCCTAGGATGCTCTCATAATTATGGCTAAGGGTTTTCTTACCTTCTTTGCTACCTCTTGTATAATTGGATAGATTCTATCTGCCCCAGGTGCCTTTTTTATGTCCATCCTCAAATTTCTCCTCCAATTTCCTTTCAGTTATCCCAAAGTCATTTAGCTCCTTGTTAGAGTTTGGTAAACTTCTGGCATCCTCTTCCCTAAAGAATTCCTCAAGGTGAATGTGGATGCAAATTACCTATTCAATTTGCCCACAACACGAGCAGGGTCATCAACAGTTAACCCATAGACATCAAGAGGCCCAATTTGATTCAGTCCCTTCCTTCTACTGTCAATATAAGCATAGAAGTTTTTACAGCTTTTCTTGGCATTCTTTGCCTGAAACTTTGCCTTAGCTGCCTAACCTCCTTTTTGACTTGATTACAGACTAATTTATATCTACCATAGGCTTCTGCATCCCTTGATAATTTTTATGCATTCCATGCACTTTTCTTCTCTGCCACATATCTCAGTGGTTCATCTGACATCCATTTAGGTAAAAGCCTTGAACAATATTTCTTTGTTGGTATGAAAAGCGTAGTAGCTGCTTTGTTTACTTCCATGAATAGTTCCCATTTTGAATTTGCTGTTGGAAAAATCATCAGTTGGTCCCACTGCACACAATTTAAACTGTCTGAGATCTCTGTAAGCATCATTAAAAAAACAAAAGCCTTTCCCTTTACCCTTAACAGTAGTTATGTCTTTAATTAAATTCCACATTAGTACACTGTGATTGCTGCCTCCTAGTTGGTCTTTTACCTACAGATTCTTAATGCATGAAGAATCACTGCTGCCAGCGAGATCAACAGTATTGCTTCCTCATGTTGCCTCTCTAACGTGCCAATGTAGAAAAGTCATCCAAGATGCTTAGAAAATTTTGCTAGTGTGTGAGCGACCAGCCAGGAAATTCCAGTCAACATCTGGAAATTAAAATTGCCCATTAGAGACCATTCTGATTTGCTGGCTCACTCTGTTTCCTTGTACAACTGTTTGGTATACCCATCACAGTCATTAGGCCTATTCACACACTTCTACTCTCAATTTTGTTTTCTCAGTGCTTATATCACACTACATTATTGTGTATTCTCTTTAATTCAGCATTATATTTTTACTTTAGCAACAGACTACAGATCGAGGGGCAGGAGATAAAGAAAAGAAGAGGAAAGAGAGTATTGTTGATTTAGCTAGATATTTAGATAAGCCTATAAGAGTAAAATTTCAAGGTGGAAGAGAAGGTAAGTATTTGGTTTCTGAGATTCATGTTAAAATAATTTATTAAGATTTCCTTTTTACTAGCTTAAGTATGAAATTTGATCAAAATACTTTATGTAGTAGCCCTATCTCCTTTGACTATAGAGAAACCATAGTTGTGAAGTTTTTAGAAGTGAACAGAGTGACATATTTCTAATATATTTTTTAAAAAAGGTGGGACTTTATTCAGACTTGAAAATGTTCAGTCACTCAAAAGTTCAAAAATATGCAAGCATTTGAATTACAGTGAATGTATTAGATACATTGGGGGAGTGTGCATGTAGATTGCAATTGAGGCAATGTATTCACATGAATTCCAATATGTATCTGCGCCGGCCATAAGTATGTTCAACTGGTTCTGTCGAACAGGGCCCCATGCAAAAATGGTTTAAATAATAATATCATCTGTGTCTTTTCCACATTTCTATCAATGAGCCTAACGCCATCTAAACGTCTGGTTACCCACAGTATCATCACTCCAAGAGCATTTGCGCAAGTCAACTTGAAAATTACTCTGAGTGTATACTTCATTCTCTGTGTGTATGTTTCGTTTGATATCGAACATTTAAAATAGTTTCTGTAGACCAAAGAAAAGTTCCATATAATGAAAGGATCATGAGAGGCTTAATTGGAAACACATTGTTCGCACCTCTGGCCTTCAGGCGATCGAGGCAATTAGTGCTGCTGCTTAGCATGAATTAAGAATCAAAGGGATTACCATTCTGCAACTTAATGGTATTGATAAAACTTATCCAACTGCCTGTCCCACATACCCAGAAGTAGCCCTGGTCATCTGATTGGTTAACGCTTACTAGTATTCAACACGGCAGGCAAATAATTCATTTTAAATAAATACGGTACATGAAATTGCAGACAAGGTCATTTCCTTATTATCTGGATCTGTGTTTCATATTTATATTTCACATTTACAAAATAGTTTGTTTTATACCATATATTTCAGATTTTTCTTAATATTTTTAATAATTTTAATAATTTTAGTAAATAATTTAGTAAATAATTTTTATAATGAAAAATATAACAATGTGAAACTTATTTGTTAACATATGCTTATAGCTTCAATTCTCTGTACGGTTTTAATATTTTAACATTGCTTATAAAATATCACGAAACTTACCTCCTAATCCATATGGTTAAAATATGAAGAAATTAAAACAGGAAAATTTTTTTTCCATTTTAATTTTTTTTCTCCGTAGGGAAAAAGTGCACTCTTTTACTGTGATTTAGAATTTAAAGTTTATTTCCAGAATTTCAGAATGATTTGTTATTTTTATTTGTTGCTTCATTATATGCACACCCGATTTGAGCCTCAAAACAGAAAAACCAGAGTGCAAACTACTCTGGTTAAAAAGGACATTGTTTTATTAGGAGACTCCATTGTCAGGGAAACAGGGATTATTTTTTGTAATAAAGATAGTGGAGCAGAACCAGGGTATGTCTGCCGGGAGCAACTATTGATGATGTCACCAACAGACTGTCAGATTTTAAAGGGGGGTAAAGAAAATATTATTATTCATGTGGGGACAAATGATATTAAACGTACACGATCTGACGATTTGTCGAAAAATACAGGACCATGCTGAGGAAATGTCGCGAGCTAGGCCATAATATCTATGTGTCGTGCAATTCTGCCCAGACAAGATAGGAGGGATTATTGTTAAGAGCCTTGTGGATTAACTCAAGACTTGAAGGAATCTGCAAGACTTTAGGGGGTAATTTTCTATCAGCATGGCCCACACTTGTAGTTAGAGGAATTTGTTTTGTAGAGACGGGATACACTTAATCAAAGGGGGTGCAAAAGTTTTTGCCAGTATTATTGAGGATACCTTAATGGGTCAGGAATCTGCTAGTTAGGGGGATGTGAGTAATACTGACTCGCGTTTAGCTGATATATTGGTCAATGTAACTCTTGCACAACCTTAAGAGTTCTATCTGTTACCCCAACTGGACGTATTATCTAGATGTTCGGGGGGCAAAGACGTTTCACGTGAGCGGTAGCTAATATCAGGGAAGAGAGCCTAAATAACTTCAAGGGTTGTGTTAGGGTTGTTAATAACTAGGAACAGTAAATCTTATTGTTCTATCTGTTCGTTTAAAGTTGTATCAATAATATGAGCGATAGCGAACTGCTGGTTAAACAAGTATCGCAGACTTAATAGGGATTAAGGAGACGTGGTGCAACACGGTAATTGGGGGATGATGAGTGTCATTCGGAGTTGGTATGAATGAGTTTTTGAGTAGTTATTTGAGATGGAGGTAGTGGGTATTGTTATTAAGATGCAGCTTGAGGTACGATTAGCTGTTCAGGATTGAGTTCATTGTCAAGTGTATTGAGTAGTATGTTGTAGAGCTTGGTTGAGGTATATGGTGTGGAGTAATAGTATGAATGAGTGATGATAAGTTCTTAAAAAGAGGGTGTATTGAGAATGGAGTGTTGACA